>NC_079506.1:12235586-13561255 GCF_030052815.1 Hevea brasiliensis
ACACCATTAGACACCAAGGGAAAACTATTATCAATCATGTTCACCTTGACCAATTCACAGCCATTAACATCATAAACATGACAGCATAAATCTTTGAAATATAAGGAATAACCCTTTTTAATCATTTGAGCAACACTTAAGAGGTTTTGATCTAAGCAAGGGATGTAAAGCACATCAGGAATGCATTTAATACCTTGCTTGGATTGCACAACAACTGTTCCTTTTCCCTCAGCTTGAACCAACTCACCATTTCCAAGCTTCCCCTTAGTTCTGAAAGAGTTATCTAAATGAGCGAACAAGCTTTTATCTTTTGCCATGTGACTTGTACACCCACTGTTAATAATCCAGGTGAGTTTGTCTGCTTGTTTGAGTGATTGTGAAGCCATGAATAAGTGATTATCTTGCTGCCTGGACTGATCACCAGTGAAATTGGCTTGTTGAGCTGGTTGTTTTTAAGCCTTATATTGCTTAATTCTGCAATCTTTAGCAATATGGCCATACTTCTTGCAATAGTGACATTGGACAGGTTTGATTCCCTTCTTCTTCCAACAATCTTTCTCAAGATGGTTAGTCTTGTTGCAAGTAGAACAAGGTGGGTATTTCCCTTGTTTTTCACCCTCCTTTGCACTTTCAGTTTGCTTCCCTTTGCTGTCCTTTTCTTTGCCATTTCCATTTCCTTCTTTTATTGACCTTCCCTTTAGCTTTGCAACAAATGCCTCCTCAGAAGCATCTTCTTGTCTTATAGCTCTTCTCTGCTCAATAGCTTGCAATGCATTTACTAGCTCAGCCAATGTAATCCTCCTCAAGTCTTTAGAGTCCTCCAAAGAAGAGATCTTTGATTCAAACCTTTCAGGTAAACTAACCAAGACTTTCTCCACAATTCTCCAGTCAGTTAACTCTTCACCAAGAAGCCTGATCTTGTTAACAACATTCATTAGTTTATCAATATAATCTTTTAGACTTTCAGACTCTTTCATCTTGAGAACCTCAAATTCCCTTCTCAAGTTGAGTATTGACATTTGCTTTGTCTGCTAACTTCCTTGAAACTCAGCTTTAAGTAAATCCCAAGCTTGCTTTGCTGTCTCACATGCCATATTTCTGGAGAAAATCACCTCAGAAACAGAAGCATGAATGCATGACAATGCCTTAAAACCCTTAGCACACTCCTCACTATGAGCTTTTATTTGTGCAAGAGTAGGATCCTCCCTCAAAGGTCCTGGTTGCCTACCTATTTCAGTCGCTTCCCACAAATCAAAGGCTTTAAGGTAAGCCTTCATCTTGACAGCCCAAATAGCATAGCCTTCTCCAAAAAATACTGGTGGAGTAGGAGCAGAGTATCCACTTGAAGCCATCACTCTCAGCTCTAGTGTTTAAGGTTTTTTAGCGCAAGGAATTCTTACTTGTTTTCTCTCTTTGTTTCATGCCCTTAAGATCATAAGGAGCTCTGATACCACTGTTACAATTCTGGAAGTGAAAACAGAGTAGAGTAAGTAGATAAAAAACTGCAAAGAACCAGTTTTTTTGAAGATAATACTTCTCTCATATGGAAAGTATATTTTATAGGTTATATATATGCAAAAAGAGAGTTACATCAGTCAATACACACCACCTACTGCTCTAACAACTACAGCAGTAATTAAATAACAACTCTAAGCAAATTAGGCAGCAAATTAAGCCCAATCATACATGACCAAAAGAGCTGCTACATCAGTGCAAAATACACAGCTGTGAGGACATAAACATAAACCAAAATAGCTTTTAAGTATCTAGGAAAAATCTCATTACATCAACAGTTATAACAGGCTTAAAATGGAAAGCTAAAGAAATGATAAAATAAGGAAGAGGAACAACAACATCACATTATAGGAAAACCTCTCTAGTAGAATAAACATTGTAAATAACTAACAAGGCTCTAAAATGCCTATGGTGTAGGAACAACAGGAATTGAATTTTCTATTGGCTTCTTTACAGAATTACTCTTTGGATTGTAGCCGTGGAGAGAGATTCTTTGTTAGATTGATAACAATCACGGGATTAGTATTTTTCTCGATCCGCAAATCATCAGCACATTTCCTATCTTCTGCTTTTGTATGCTTCTGCACAATAAAAATAGAGTTGCAAAATTAGCAACTAAAAATGAACAAACATTAAGCAGAATTCAGCTAACTTCCATAGCAGTCGGAAAATTTAAAATGGGAGCTATAATACAATTCACAGCAGTCATTCAATTTTATAGTTAAGTATCTAGGCAAGGCTAAAGGCTTTGTTGTTGTATCTAGGCAAGATCCCTAACGAAATTCATAGAATTCAGCGACTAGTCCAAAACCGATTGGAGAAAGTGAATACAACAATAAGATCATGAGTTTAACAATAGCAAATTTTAGAGGAAAAATGCAACTCCTCAGAAGAAGCAACGTCAAAACCTGAATTGGTGACAAAACTATATTGCTAACATCCTGGTTCTAACATTAGGAGAATCATAATTATATTAATTTTTTTTTAAATTGAAATGATTTTCATTAAATAGGCTATATGGAGGTGAGAAGAGAAAGAAATGAGAACTAATAAGGAACAGTAATGCCCTAATTCTAGTGACAACAGAATTTGAAAAAAAAAAAGAAGTAAATTAAATAAATTAATAAATTGTTAAGTTTTGAATTTTTGAAAAATTAAAAAATAAAAATAAAAGAAAGAAAGAAGTCTAGAGATTTCTCCAAGCCTCAAGCTGTAATAGAAAGGGGCAAAATAGGGGAAAAAAAAGAGTCGAGAATTGGGGGAGAAACAGGGGGAGCATCTACGGGTTAGAGAAAGAGGGGGAGGTGCCGAACCCAATCCAGCCAATTTTTTAACCAATTTCACCCAAGTACCCAAAATTGAAGAAGGGGAGAGAAAGTGTCGCACTGTCCATCTCTTAACATGACGTTTTTGATGCCAATGGTGCCTGCATGCAGTTTCCTTCCATCATTTAGCCACTATAAAACTCTCCCAAGCCTCCATTATTAGCCAATAATTGGAAAGAAAGAAGAATCAAAAGTTTTGGGGAAACTAAGTCTACAGCTAATACACGAACTCGACAAAACATCAGCAGAGGAGAAGGTGGTCAGTCACAGAGGTCACTGGAACCTTATCTACACCATGAAATCTTCATTAGGCCATTTTGAACTTGTTGAGTAAAAAATAAAAAATAAAAAATAAAAAAAGACTAGCAGCTCTTTGGGTTTCATGTGAACAGCCCCAATTTCTTCAATTTTTCCTGCCTTCAGGTTTAATAATGCAAATTTCATTTGATTGTCGGATTGCAAATTGGGCAAAGCTTCTCCAATTTTCCATGCAGTGTCAAGTAAAGGCCCTGTTATTCCTATTCCTAGACTTGCATATCTATTCAGTCCATGAGGTGAAGAATACTAGATGTTATAATTTTTAGCAATTTCTTGAGAAGAAGTTTAAATCTTTAATGATTTAATTGACTATTAGCCTGGTTGATTCTCACATCATACGCTTTTCACCTTAAGTTCCATATAAACAACCTGAGCAAGAGATTTTATTTCTGTTTGTGCAATTATAATGTCAATAACATATTAAACTCATTCTTATATCTATTATAGTTGTCAAGGCACAAAATTCAATAGCTGTAGCATTCCTGTTAGGTAATTTCAATTGTCCAACTGGCTTTTTTTTTTTTTCGTGGGATCATTTAAAACAAGGATTATTTTGACATAATTGACACACCAACGGACTTTGGAACAATATGCAGAAATCTTAAAAAAGGTGATAAATATATTGAAGATGTCTATAAAGATGTTCAATTCATTTGGTACAACTGTTATAAAGATGTCCATAAAGATCATTTACTAGGTCTTACTTATCCTAGGTCTTTTTTTGTTGTTATAAATCGTAGCGTAAAAAATGGAGGAATAGCTATTATTTTAGGACTTGATAACACTATAAAAAAATGAATTTCAGTGCTTTAGGCAATATATCAGTACTTTTTTTTACGAAAATATATAAATTTTAATTTCTGACATAATTATATCCTCCATTAGTTTTCCTTCAAAATTATCATTAGCTTGCTTACATGGGTCTTAAGCAGGAGTTGTTGGGGCCAAACTATGCCGAGAAATAACTAATGTGGCAGGGCAATATATATGGCAACAAATCGGATGAAACATTGCCATAAGAATTTTTTTAGTGCCAAATCATATATGCTATCAGAGGAAAAGTTCATGATTGCTACCATAAAGTAACCCTTCTTTCATCCCAAAACATCATAAGTCAACCATGATTCATTCTGATCCTTTGTCAATTGTTAAGTACAGCAATTTGTTCATAGTGGGATTTGTGTGGACAGCTGAAACAGCTGATTCATATGTTCATGGTTTATCTATGTTAGATAGTTTAGGAAAGTTTTTTTTCTTCTTGTTGTTTATTGGTAAATGCTGTGCTCCATTGGTTTAAGGCTGTCTGGCTTCATTTTACCATGGTAGCTTGAGCATCATTCATTTTCATTGTCCAGGTGCTGAAGGCCCTCAAGGGGAGTAGGACATTGAAGCATCGAGTTAAGGACATGGTAAAAGCGGTCAATCGAAACAGAAGACAAAAAGGCGTGATGGGTATGTCTCTGTATGGGTTAATTGTTTTTCTGTTAATGCGAAGTATATGAAATTTTCCTCCACTATTTGTTGTGACAGTAACTCAAGAAGAGGGAGAAGTCAACAAGTCAAGAGGATCCTTGCTGAGTTGTATTTTAGGAGGGAACAGTTAAGGAGTTAGTTGTATTTTAGGAGGGAACAGTTAAGGAGTTTGTTTGTAATTTGTTACTGAAGTTAGTACTTGTTACAACCATAAACTCAATGTACTAGTAAGCATAAATACTGTACAAATCTTGGATTAGGAATTATCTGATCAATAATACAATCATTTACTCTCTCTCTCTCTCTCTCTCTCTCTCTCTCTTTCTTCTTCTTCCTTGAATCTTCTTCTCTTTCTTTATTCTTTCTTTCTTCTATTCTTCTGTTACTCATGTTGCTACTCTGTGATTGAAGGAGTTCCTGGTCTGAGCTCCACCGTCAGGTCTTGAGAAGTCTATGAGACCAATTCCTGACATTTTGGTATCAAAGCATCAAGATCCTGAGGTCTCTCAAGATTCCACTATAGCTCAGTTGATCAAGCTAGCGAGGAAGGCTATGCAGAATATGGCGATCGAAAAACCTTGATTGCAGAATCTGGAGGAGCAAATGCAATCACAGAATCAGAAAATCCAAGATTTGAGTGCAGGGCTGCATAGAATGGAAGAAATGATGAGCCATAGAATGGAGGAGATGATAAGTCAAATGATGGAATTGATGAAGCCGTCGCAAGGGAAAGGTAAGGAGCCTGTGGTCCCTGAAACTCAATCTAATGTGAATGGAACTAGGGTCAATCCTATTGAAATTGGAGCAAATAGTAATGAAGGAAGGGGTATTTTGCCGCTGCCGAAGGGGAAAGAAAATGGGGATTCTGGTAATAGTTCTCAGGGGCATAAGAGTTCTTGTAATTTGAGGAATTCTGCGATGAAATTGAAGGTAGATGTTCCCCAATTTGATGGTAGTAATCCGAGAGGATGGGTAAGAAAATGCCAGAAATATTTCCAAGTTTATGATGTGAGTGAGGAACAAAAAGTGGAAGTAGCTTCTTTATTTTTGGGGGAAAAAGCTGACATTTGGTTCCAAGGTTAGCAAGTCAGTAGACCAACTGCATCTTGGAGTGAATTTGCAGAAGAGTTATGCAAGAGATTTGGGAAGTTGACTGTAACTGATGTAGTTGAGGAGTTTAACAAGTTAAATCAAGAAGGTTCAGTATTGGATTATCAGGAGAAGTTTGAGGAGCTTAAGGCTTTAATGTTGAAGTATAATCCAGGTCTATCCGAACCTTATTTTATCTCTAGTTTCATCAGCGGGTTGAGTGAGGAATTGAGACCTGTAATTAAAATGTTTAGACCTGAATCATTGTTGCAAGCCTTTGAACAAGCAAAATTGCAAGAGCAATCCATTGAGGCTATTTTGAGAAAACAAAAGCCATATATTAGGCCATACTTCAATTCCTACAACACAAGAAATGCTCAGTTTAGAAATGCCAATCCCACATCTAAACCTAATTTCTCTACTGCAAACCCAAGTTCTTTCTCTAAACCAATCTCTGTTGCTGAATTGGAGAAACCATCCTCAAAGTTTATTAACTCTGACTTGAAAAAGGGTAATAATAGTTGTTTTAAATGTGGAGACAGGTATTACCCTGGTCATCAATGTAAGACTCAACAAATATTAGCATTGCAGGCTGATGAAGAGGGATTGGAAGAAGTGGGGAATATGGGGGGAGAGGAGGACTATGAAGGTGAGGGAGAGGAGGTTGAGATCTCCATGCATGCCTTAGATGGCAGTATTTCTCCAAATACATTGAAGATTAGAGGGAAGATAGACAAGCAGTCAATTGTCATATTAATTGACAGTGGAAGCATATATAGTTTCCTGGATTATAAAATTGCTAAAGAGTTGGGATGTAGGATGGTAAAAGCCCCTCCACTTTCTGTGACAGTAGCAAATGGTCACAAGATGGTTAGTAGATTCAAGTGTGTTGGGTTTTAGTGGAATATGCAGGGTCATTCCTTCTTTTTCAACATAAGATTGTTGGATTTGGGTGGTTACTTGGAGTGGATTGGATAAGGTCTTATAGTCCAATCACTTTCGATTTTCAAAACCTAAAAGTTTCATTTCAAAAGGAAGGGAAGCAAATTGACCTTATTAGGGTGACTGAGGAAGGTTCATTAAAACTGATGACAGGGAGGCAATTACAGAAATTGTTCAGGAAGGGACTTTCTGGTATGTTCACTCATTTATTTTCTTTGCATGCTGTTGCTGTCAATGATGAACATGTTGAATCTAAGAGTGATGTTCCACCTGAACTACAATTTTTATTAGACAACTATGCAGACTTGTTTAAAGACCCTACGCAATTACCACCTTATAGGGATTATAACCATTCTATCCAACTCAAACCTAACTCCAAAATTGTAAATCTTAGACCTTATAGATACAACCATTTTCAGAAAAATGAAATTGACAAGCAAGTGAAAGAAATGTTACAAACAGGAGTCATTCAACCTAGCCACAGTCCTTTTACCTCTCCTATTTTGTTAGTTAAAAAAAAAAAGACAACACTTGGAAGGTTCTGCATTGACTATAGACAACTTAATGATGCCACCATTAAAAATAAATTCCTAATTCCAATTATAGATGACTTGTTGGATGAATTGTGTGGTGCCACCATTTTTTCCAAAATTGATTTGAAAGCTGGGTATCACCAAATTAGGATGGCTGAGCCAGACACCCCTAAAACTGTATTTCGAACACACCAGGGCCACTATAAATTTAGGGTTACGCCTTTTGGGTTAACCAATGGCCCAGCAACATTCCAAGCCTTGATGAACCATATCTTTGCTCCTTATTTGAGAAAATTTGTTCTCATTTTCTTTGATGATATACTTGTCTATAGTAAATCATTTCAAGATCATTTGGAACATCTTTCCTTAGTTTTTGACATAGTGAGACAACAACAACTCTTTGCCAAGAAATCTAAATGCTCTTTTGCAGTAAGGGAAGTAGAGTATTTAGGACATATTATCAGTGGGGCAGGGGTGCATACTGACCCTAAAAAGATTGAAGCTATGATTAAATGGCCTAGGCCTACCTCATTGAAGTCCTTGAGGGGTTTTTTGGGCCTTACAGGATATTATAGAAATTTGTCAAAAGTTATGGGGTTGTTACTAAACCATTGAAAAATTTATTGAAGAAAAATTCTTTTTGTTGGAATGAAGAAGCTGAGGTAGCTTTTAATGAATTGAAGCAACTGATGTCTTCTGCCCCAGTTTTGGCATTGCCTAATTTCACCCAACCATTTGTTTTGAAGACCGATGCTAGTCATATAGGGTTAGGAGCAGTTTTAATGCAAAATGGGAGTCCAATTGCATATTTGAGCAAGTCCTTGGGAGTAAAAAACCAATGGTTATCCATATATGAGAAAGAACTCTTAGCTGTAATTGTGGCAGTGACTAAATGGAGACATTATTTGGAAAATGCTCACTTTATTATTAACACTGACCATGAGAGTCTTAAGTTTTTGTTGCAGCAAAGGCTTCATACTTATGTGCAGCAAAAAGGCATAATGAAGTTGCTGGGATTGGATTATTCAATCAATTACGGGTCTGGGCATGAAAACAAGGCTGTTGATGCCTTATCTAGATATGCCTTGACTGATCAGCAAGGAGAATTGCAAGCCATTTCTGTTGTGGTGCCAGTGTGGCAGCAAGAAGTCAGTAATAGTTATGTGGTTGATCAATTGGCTCAAGCCCTTATTACTGCACTTACAATAGATCCTCATTCTAAGCCACATTATCAATATAAAGCAAGGTTGTTACGATACAAGGGCAAGGTATATATTGGTGACTCTTTTGAGCTCCAACAGATACTTATTTCTACTGCTCATGATTCTCCAGTTGGGGGACATTCGGGTATCAAGGTGACTTATCATAGGTTGTCTCAATTGTTCTATTGGCCTAAAATGTTGCAGCAGGTGGAGAGATGGATTATGAGTTGTGACATATGTCAACGATGCAAAGGTGAATCATTGCCCTACCCTGGGTTATTGCAGCCGCTATCCATCCCATCTCATGCATGGTCATGTATTTCTATGGATTTTATAGAGCAGTTGCCTAAATCTGAAGGTAAAGATGTCATCATGGTGGTTGTTGATAGGTTCACTAAAGTTGCTCACTTTATAGCCCTTGCACATCCTTATTCAGCTGAGAAAATAGCCAAGATATTCTTGGATAACATTTTCAAGTTGCATGGGGTTCCTACAAGCATGGTGAGTGATAGAGATAAGGTCTTCACCAATCTTTTCTGGCAACAATTGTTTAAGGCTTTGGGAACTAAATTGCACATGAGTACAGCCTACCATCCTCAGTCAGATGGCCAGACTAAAAGACTCAATAGATGCTTGGAAAATTATCTTAGATGCATGAATTTTTAGCATCCTTATAAATGGAGTTCATGGCTAAGTTTAGCTGAATGGTGGTACAATTCTAGCTTTCATTCTATCATTAAAATGTCTCCTTTCCAGGCCTTATACGGATATCCACCACCCATTTTTAATATAGCAGAACCTGCTGCAATTTTAGTAGCTAAAGTGGAGGATTTACTAGTAGAAAAACAACAATTGGAAAATGCGTTGAGAGAAAATTTATTGATTGCTCAAAATCGAATGAAACAGTATGCCGATTTGAAGAGAACTGAGAGAGAGTTTAATGTTGGGGATTGGGTGTTTCTGAAGTTGCAACCTTATAAACAACTATTAATGGCAGTTAGGAAATGTGTGAAATTGTCTCCCAAGTATTATGGTCCATTTTTAGTTTTGCAAAGAATTGGATCAGTTGCTTATAAATTGAAATTACCTGCGGATTCCTCCATACATGATGTTTTTCATGTGTCACTATTGAAGAAGAAGGTGGGAGCAGATCAATTTCTTCATAGTTCCTTACCTAAGTTCAACAAACAGGGGCTATGGAAGGGTCCTGTGGCAATTTTGAATAAGAGGACTATTCAAAAGGATGGCAAAGATGTGGAGCAAGTGTTGGTGCAATGGGATACCTTGTCAATTCAAGAATCAACTTGGGAGGATAAGAATTTTATTTCACAACAATTTCCTCAGATCATTCTTGAGGACAAGAATGCTGTTGCGAAGGGAGGTAATGTTGTGACAGTAACTCAAGAAGAGGGAGAAGTCAACAAGTCAAGAGGATTCTTGCTGAGTTGTATTTTAGGAGGGAACAGTTAAGGAGTTTGTTTGTAATTTGTTACTGAAGTTAGCACTTGTTACAACCATAAACTCAATGTACTAGCAAGCATAAATACTGTACAAATCTTGGATTAGGAATTATCTGATCAATAACACAATCATTTACTCTCTCTCTCTCTCTCTCTCTCTCTCTCTCTCTTTCTTCTTCTTCCTCGAATCTTTTTCTCTTTCTTTATTCTTTCTTTCTTCTATTCTTCTGTTACTCATGTTGCTACTCTGTGATTGAAGGAGTTGCTGGTCTGAGCTCCACCGTCAGGTCTTGAGAATCCTATGAGACCAATTCTTGACACTGTTCTAGACATATTTTGGGAATTCTTGAAATTAAATGGTAATTCCCGGATTCTGAATATCCAACTTTTAGACGTCTCATTGAGGTTATTTGGTAAATCTACATTGGCAGCAGATGAATCCAGCAGGAAATGATGAATGGTCATACAAGTAGCAGAGGACAATTTTTTCATCTTTCTTTTGTTGTTTTCATGCTCAATTTTCTGCTGGTCCTGTGAGATATTTTGGATGATTAAATCTTATAGTTGTGAAATTTATTCAGTGTAGTCCAGTTGTTAACTGGTGTTAATAAACTTGGATAAAATCTAATGTAAACATCAAACAGACTCCATGTGGCCCATGTGTCAGTGCACCCTGCTTTTGCTTTGTTCTCACATGTTAGACAGTGTCTTAGATTGCATAAAATGTTGTATCATAATCTTTCTTCGCTTTAAATGACATAGCTAGTTCTAATTTGCAGAAAGCGCCATAACTTGATTGCCTATGCGCCGTATGTGTTCTAAAGCGCCGTAGAAGAGAGCGTGAGGAGAATGCTGGACTTGCTAGCGGTAAGATTGGAGGCGCTGATAACAAACATGCTCATGAGTTGAAGCAAGAGGTGTGTCTATATTTTTTTACTAATGAATGGTATCCATATTCAAACTTCGTTGATCAAGTAGATATTAAGTTTGTCATAACCAATCCACCATTTCATGTTATATAACTAACAAGTAAAATCTATTTAATTTATATTGTAATATCTTAACTCTCTTGAGATACATAAATAACTAACAAGGAAAATTCATAAATATTATTCTAGATCCAAAATTTAAAGAAATAGAAAGAAAACTTTGAAAATAAAGAAAACTAAAATTAACCTACTTTGGACTGCACCCGAAGGCTGCCTACGTACCTCCATTACAAAATGAATGGAGGATCAGGTCCACACTGCTCTCAAATCACTTATAATTGACATTTCTACTTTATACTTTCTTATTATCAATTCTACTGCAAAAATTTTAACCATTTCCAATTCTTGCCAAAAATTCAACAACATCTTCCTTGTTGTAAAATGGACATTTTCCTTATTCAAACGCAAATTTCAACAAACAATTTTCAATTGAGACAAGCGCCCATCCAAAGTTTCACACACATAATAATAATAATAATAATAATAATAATAATAATAATAATAATACAAAGATAGATAGGTAAAATCCATTCTCTAACTCATTTTATTTTATTTTCCCCTCTAGCATCACAAAGAATGCCTAAAATATTAGCATATGGTTCGACCTACCACATCGTAATTTCTAAATTATGAATATGGTAGTGTGTCATTTAATCAACCTCAATTCCAACCTCACAGCCAAAGTTGATTTAATAATAATAAAATAGATATTTGACTCCAAATCCAGAATGATTACATATGCACCAACTATAATAACACCACTTTCAAGAATTTTATGTATCATTCAATTAACTAGAATTTCATATATACAGCCCAAAAAGAAAATCACAAAGCAATATTCAAGAATAAAATTTTAATTATATTTCACTTACCCTTGGAGAAATAAGGCTCGGATTATTGTTATATTTAAATACACAAATTTTACCTAGTTTTAGCAAACATAATTTAGGTAAGCTCGTAAACAAGACACTAGTGGAAGACACTAGTCCCCTTGTTGAGCTTAGCAAATATATGTAATTTAAATTGTTGTAAGTATTAAATCTTGAAGGTCCTATGGAGATACAAAGCTGAATGAATTGGAAAAAAAAAAAAATATATATATATATATATATATATATATATATATATATATATATATATATATAAACAAATGCAAGTAGTTGTTAAATCATTTTTTTTCATTATTATTATAAAGTGGCAGATTAAACAGGCTTAGAAAATAAATCTTGTTCCACCTCAAAATCTCTTTTAATGCATAAATTCCTCCACCTAGCCTAACTCTTCACATATAGGTCATTGATAGATATTGCATTATCAGCCGAGTAACAAGTTTTGTTTTTAAAAAAAAATCATCAATCCCCAATTTCTCATACTAAAATTTCATACTCTACTAATTGATTGATTAGTTAGACACAAATCATGTCATCTTTTTAACATTTCAATAGCATGAAAGAATGAGTAACAATTCTAATGACTTATTAATTTAATTCAGAGCTATTATACTCGGGCATCAATACCCTAATCTAGTTTAACTAATGCTTCAACAAATGAAAACGGAAAAATACAAGAAAGAAATATAAACTGGTTACTGCTGGTGTCTGTGCTTCGCTTATCTCCAACAAATAGACTATCTAGTGATGGTGCTGAAAATAAGGCTCTGTTTGGATGGAAGTGAGGGAAGGGTAAATAAAGGTAAGGAGGGGTAAGTAATTATTATAACCCTGTTTGGAAAGGGGTGAGCTAATGAAGGGTAAGGGTAAGTAAGGGTAAGGCTTACCCTCTCTCACCCCTCAAATCCCAATTTTTCTCACACCCCAAATTGGGGTGTAAGTAGGGGGGAGGTGAGAGATGAAAATTATTTTATTTTTTATTTTTCTATTGTGTCTTTAATTTTTTATTAAAAATTCAATTATACCTATTAAGAATAAACCTAATTTACCAATGCAAACAAATATTTTCTCTCTCAAGTGGCCATATCTAATCTCTTCGCTCTCGTGGATTTTGAATTCTTGCAGAAAAAATATTAGTTTTATCTTTCTATTTAATTTCAGTTATTAAATCATTCGTTCTTTCAATAGTTTGCTGCAATTATTATGTTCCAATTGTTAATTTTTTTTTTTGCTAAATAATTCATTCTTTATTCAATCATTTTTCGTATTACTTTATAGATATCTAAGTTGAATGTTAAAATAGTACATGTCATGGTCTGACATAAAAAGATAATAAAAAATGTAAATTATAGGTCACTAAACTAAAAATAAAATGCTTTAATTTTCTAAATAATTTATTCTTTATTCAATCTTTGTTTGTATTATTTTATAGATTTCTAAGTTGAATGTTGAAATAGTACATGCCATGGTCTGACATAAAAAGACAATAAAAAATACAAATTATAGGCCACTAAACTAAAAATAAAATGCCTTAATTTACATATTAAAAAAAATAAAGAATAAATTTTATCTAATAGAAAAATGTATTTTTATAATTTTAACAATTATTTACCCCTCTTTCACCTCTTTCCAAATATAAAGAATATACATTATCTCTCCTTACCTTTCCATTAATTCACCTCTTTCCAAACATGAAATTTTTTTTTTATTATAACCCTTCTTACCCTTCTCTCTCCTTACCCTCCCTTACCTTCCCATTAATACCCTTCCCTCACCCCATCCAAACAAAGCTAAGAGGCTCAACAGACCTTAATGGCAGCCTCCACATGTTGAATTTCATTGAAGCTTCATGAATTTGGAACCTTCAAGTTCTGTTCCCAAATATTCGATTTTCCTTCTCCACTAATTCACAGTTTCCTTGCTTTGCTTCTTTACTGGGTTGGAGAACAATAGGATCACTTCTTTCCCTATTATCGATCATTGATTCCACATCTCTCTCTCTCTCTCTCTCTCTCTCTCTCTCTCTCTCTCTCTCTCTTGTGTTAAGTCAGTAAAGTCACAACTCGATTCCTTCATGCAATGTGATGCCACGACGATGACCTGAGGTGGAGCAGCAGTTGATAAGATGCGATGAGACAATGCCATGGAGGAAGGAACTGAGGGGTGAGGGTTGATGCTGGCTGGAGTTTGGAGTGAGGGCCAAGAAGAGTGGCAGATGAGGAAATAAAGAATCCATGATGAATTGTGAAGATGTCTTAGGATTTTTTTTTTTTCAGCACCTTCTTTTTCCCTAAAAAGAGTCTAGATCTTTCTTAATTTTTTATTATTATTATTTTTAATTAATTCTTATTTAAATATCTCCTCTCATTATTATTATTATTATTTATTATTATTATTATTACACTGCCTTTTCTCTTTTCTTAACGCGTGTTTAGCATTGAGTTTCAGAGTCTGAAACTATTTTTTTGAATAAAAATACAATTTTAGATGTTATTGAGAAAAAGTAATTTAGAAAAAGTTGTTTTGTTATTTTAGTATTTTTATGGCTAAAATTAATTAAATTTAATTTTTAATTATTTTTTAACACTTTCTAACAATATATTTAAAAAAATGATTTTCTCAACAACAGTTTCAATAGCAATGCCAAATAGGTTCTTAGACTAACTAGAGTATTCTAGTCTTTCCGTCAAATTTCAACGCTTATTGTATTATAAATGTTATTATTCACGCTAATACAAGGGTGTGGGCGTTACAAAGTTGGTTTGATAATATGTGGTTTATAACAATATCCGATTTGACAAGATCTTGGTTACATACCCAATATTTCTTAAATTTACCGATATGTGTTGGTGGTTACAGATGGAACCTTAGTGTGCACCCCTTTTTGTTCTTAGCAGTTATAGAACAAAATTGCAATATAGTGGAAAACCAGCTAGTTTAATTATATTAGTCAATGTCTCTGGAATTTTGCTCATAAAAAGTTAATGTAAATTATAAACATGCATATGTATGCGCATGATTACTTACTTTTATATGTTGATTGAGTGTAATAAATGGTTACATACTGATTCCTCTGTTAATTTGTCCCCAAGATAATTATTGTCTTGTGGTTCAGCAGAAAGACAATTATTGCCCATTTGCTAATGTGCTAAAATTCTGCAGTAGAATTTCTGTTTTATATGAATATTGAATTAGAAGGAAATGACGGAATCTATATGCATTTGTACAAATGCATGCCAAATCAATTAGTTGGGTGGTTATCTGGAGAGTCCCACTTAATGGCATCGAATTTTCCTTTAAATTATGAAATGTAAATATTGACAGGCTAGATTGTGCATACATGTTTAAAAAGTGTGCTTGAGTTTTGAGGTTCAATCTCATTGATTGTAGTCCCCTTTTCTATAATAGAATTGGTTTGTGAGGTCAGCACATTAGTGAAGAAAGAAGAGGATAAGTCTCATCCCAATAACTGTTTCTGGGATTTTTGCCTTTGAGCAAGAAGCAGCTGTCATGGTTTTCTTTGATTTTGTCTTGTAAATAATTTTCCAAACGTAATAAGGTTGGCACCGTCTTGGTTCCCTTTGTAGTATTCTTCTCTTTGCTTATTTGTTACAAAAAGAATAATATTAAAATATCATGTTGTGAAGTGAAAATAATAATAATAATAATACTTGTTTGTTCTCTCTCTCTCTCTCTCTCACACACACACACACTTTTGAAGGGATGTTCACTTATAGAAAGTCCAGGAGATGAAGATTCATCATCAAATATGAGCGAATCAATAGATCCAGATGCAGATGCTGAGGTGGAAGAAAAGGGACGGGTGAAAATAGGGGATAGTGAGCATCTGTAGAGCCCTGTTAAGGAGAAGCAAGAGGAGGCAGAGGAAGACGATGATGAAGAGGAAGAGGAGGAGAATGAGATAGAGATTCAAAAGAAAGGGAAGGTTGAAATGTCAGAGCAATCAGAGTTTGCTGATAGATCAGGAGAGAAGCCTAGTCAACAATCTCAGCCTGGACTAGCAGCGAATGCAGGTGCAGTGGACCAAGTGCATATCGAGAAGGGACATGCAATAGGGCAACATGAGGAAGAAACTCAAAAAGTTCAGCAAAATAAGAATAAGGTAATTCCCTTAATAAATTTAATGTGATGTTTATGTGTGGGCTTTTAAACCAAGTTTGCTTAGCATATTGATGACATAGGAAGCCTAGCATGTGGGTGGCTGGATTTTTTGTCATTAGACATTTTCTCAATAAAATAATATCAATTCATCCATGTCACCATGCCACATTGGAAGATGTACACACACCTTTGGAGACCTATTAACAAGATTGCTAAAATTGAAATCAATCCTAAATGTTAAGGGCAAAATTGACAAAATTAAAAATATTTAAAATTGATAATTTGATATTCTTTTCCCCCAATTTTACAGCAGGCATAACATTATTTCTCGTGCAAAAAATGCTCACAATACATTTCTATGATGTTAGGTTTTTTATCTGGTACACTGACTCCATTATTTTACACGGTTGCAGGAATCACAAGAAGGAGAGCAGAAGGCTATAATGTTTGAGAAGTTCCATTCTGAAAATCCTTTGCTTCTAAATGTGTGCAGAACTCTCTTCCCTGACAACCATAAATATGTCTGGAGTGGACCTCGCGTACTGGTTCAGTGTGAAGGTTCCCGTCGTAGAAGTTGTATTGATGCTGCTATTGAAATTTTGATGAAGTAGGTGCGTTTTGATTACTTCAGATTGCCCCTACAAAGGATCTGAATCAATCTTATGCTTCGCCTAGATCAAATATAAGGCATGTTTGACATAAATGCTTGCATACAAATGGAATGTCTGGTAGTTGGTGGCTCTTTCTCGGCTGAGAATGGTAATTTGCTTTGGTATGGTCTTGATTTACAATCCCTAGTCAGCATTTGTTGTGACCTTTTGGGTATGTGGGAAGATACACTGGTATTTCTTGTTGTGAATACACTTGGTAACTGTAATGATTTAATATTGAGCTAAGATTTTTTAGTGTGTTATTGCAGGAAACAATCACTTGTAAAACTGTAAATAGTTGATCCTTTTTATTTCCACACATCTATTTCTTTTCATTTCTAAATGAACAGCAGCATTTAAGGTGGAAGCCTAGGAAATTATGTTCAGGGACATTGGGTTTCTGAGGGTGTCAAGCACAAAATCCTAACAATCTCCCACAAGGATTAATTTAAAAATATGGTAGAAGCCTTCATGCGCTGAAACCAAAGTTACAATTGCGAACATTCCAAGCTTGGTTAGATTTTGTTTTGTTTTTCTAGAATAGACACTTGTCTATCGGCTTGCGGGCCCACATGGCGAAGTAAAAAAAAGGGGGTTAACTTGGGAAGCTGGAAGAAGGGATAAAAGGGCGTTTTGATCAAGTCACCATCCATTAATATTAATCTTCTAGAGATAGCACAAGGGCCTCAAGACAATGAAATCAGATCTTTACTCGGTGATTTGCGGAAAGAGTTGATAAGCAAAACTCAAATGGCAACTTTGCCTTGGGGGTTAGGTCATCAGATCGTGTTGGCTATAGGACCTTTGACGTTCAGCAATAGAAGGCACCCTCCCGTGGGGCTAATCGAAATACTAGACTAAGCCGATTGCGGGCTTAAGCCAATGGAAAACACACCAACGCAGGTTTAGTGTGAAAAACCAATGCCAAAACAACATGTAATCTACAACAAAACGAAAAGAGAAGATATTTGCAGCCCAATCCAGAAGCAGGAAGGGAGTTTCCCACACCCTGGGTCGGAGAAGAGCCTTCCCTTGCCTGGGAAGGGCACGGGAAAGCCTGGAACGACTGAGACAAGCAAGGACTTGGACTCGAGAAGGAGCAACACACACAAAGAAATCCTCTCTCTGAAAAACTAGAGAAACAAATACCCTCCAGTCCCGCGATGGTATTGTCCTGAATCAAAATAACATTAGCATTATTTTTCTAAATTCTTCCACTTACTTGTTTAATACAACCAGGGTAAATAAGCACGTCGTTTGGTGTGTAATTTTCATCTCATTTTACGTAGTTCTTGCTTTTTTGCTATGCTTTTAGACATAAATTAAATCTCAAAAATTTTTAAAAAAATGTCAGACGTTCAAAATAGTTTTAAAATATATAAAAATAATTTAAATTTGTTGAACGATATTAAAATAATTTTAAAGCAATTATTAAAATAAAATTTAAAAATTGAAATATAAATTTTGGACAAATTTCAATAAATTTTTATAATTTTAATGCGTCTACATACATCATTGAAAAATGCTCACTAAAAAGAAAAAATGGTTAGCAACCAACTGAATTGGTTGCAAATCCATTAAAAGTGATTGCCAATTACTTTAGCAACAGATTTAGTCGATTACAATGAGACTGGTATTAATTAATTTATATAAATAAATTGGCAAATGATTTTAGAATTAGTTGCTAATTTTTTAAAAATTGGTGGTATCTCTCCCTCTGAATTTAGCAATTGATTCGTAAATTCATTGGGGAAAAAAATGGATTTTCGAAAAAATTGATGATATTTTTGCCTCTAAATTTAGCAATCGATTCACAATCAGTTGCAAAAATCAGTTACTAAATTGATTTTAGTTGGTTACAGAAATCAGTTGCTAACAGCAATCGATTACGAATCGGTTGCAAATTATAGAGCCAATTAAAAAAAGACTCTACAATTTAGCTATCGATTCAGAATCGGTTGCTAAGTATGTAATGGCAATCAATTGCCAATTGATGCCTTGGGCCCTGACAAGCAGGACAATGTTCATTCTCAAATGAGGAATAATTTTCATAGAAGCCATTAGGCTGTATGAATTTCCCAAATCAGTAGTTGGCCATTTTCTCATTTTTCTGTTTTCTAAACACGTAGGTAATTTACATTTTATTCTAAACATGACCTTCATACAGTTGGTTTCAATTTCCTATTACAGGGGACGCAAATTCAATCTTGAATCAAAGTTCAGTAATAGGCATTGAAAATTTTGGTGCTCTCATTGTGGAGAAAGAACTCAATCTAACACTGGGATCGAGTGCACTTTTTGGCTGCACCAGATAATGGCTTGTTGGGTTGTTTGAACCTTGAAAGGTCTGTTTTGTTGAGACTATGTAGGTTGACACCGTGGTTGTATTCTGTGTTGTATTTAGCAGTGTTTGTATAGTAATTGTTTAGTACAGGTTGGGTGTATGTGGTGCGACCTGTTGATGACGGGTAGCACCATCTGCTGGTTTTGGACTTCCTGAGAGAAAGACATTATACGTTAATAAATTATTGCTTCTTGTGAGCAAGGTTAGAAGACATCACCATTTTATGGATTTGAGAATACTTGTGGTCCTTGTGGTTTTTGTTTAAGTTGTAGTCTTGCAGTTATCTCTTCTCGTGTTGACATATATATG
Organism: Hevea brasiliensis; assembly: GCF_030052815.1. NCBI lineage: Eukaryota > Viridiplantae > Streptophyta > Magnoliopsida > Malpighiales > Euphorbiaceae > Hevea > Hevea brasiliensis. Next base: position 12,254,748 of record NC_079506.1, read on the forward strand.
CTGCTTAATTGAGAAGTGCAATGAACTTCCATAGTTACAAGTAATTTGTTTGACTAGTTATGTTAAAAAGCAGTCTTAATCTTATTTAAAACCCAGTTAATACCAAGGAGTATTCAAAAGTTAGGTACATCTTACATTATGGTGTGCCACATTCAAGCTTTATCATATCAAGTTAATTTTGTTTCTTACTTTTCTTTGTTTCAAAGTCCATGGTTTTTCATGCTACTGAATCTGATGAGGTGCAAGAACACAATGAAATGATGCTAGGGAGGAATAGCAGATTTCAAAATGAAAAAAAAAAATTGTTTAGTTACAAAATCGATTCTGAAGCCTCTTTGCCACAACTGCACAAAGTCTCTAACAATGATCCTCTTTTTCCACTTTGAACTTATTCCTCTGTTAGGACTTCTTTCATTCTCTCTTTTATGGATTATGTCCTCTAAGGACTCTATATTTGGCACAATTTTGCACATCTCAAATGATATAGTATATAACAATTTATACTTTCTCTGCTCACCTAAAATATAATTTTATTTTTTAATGCTGAATAATAAATTGAGGTGAAATTATTTTATCATGTATGTAGTAGGGCATTTTTAAAGTAAAATTTTGTTGTAGCATATTAGCATGTAGGTTTATTGCTCTTTTTAGTGTGTAGAGATTTCTCTTGATTTTCATAGAAATTGAAGTCTTCTAACAATGAGGTCTTAGCTAATTAACTCTTAAATATATTCAGCATTTTCAAACATTGCTCAACTCCAATCTGCAAATTATTATAACAATTGTGTCAATCCAACATTTAGAACAGAGTCTTCTAGGCAAAAATTTCTATTCTAGCAGCATATATCTTTTGCCAGATATATTGGATAAAAATATAAAATCCATATGGTGGGGGCCCACTCTACGCCATTGCTTTCCATTTACTTTGTGTTGACTAAATAGAGCAGTGCCTAAGCGATCCTTCCTGGAAGGCGAATAATCGAGAATTGCACCTTTTTCCATGTAATTTTGTTAATATATAATTCCAATTCACATGAGTTTGTGGACTAAATGCTAATCATTTCATGTTGTCCATTAGAAATATGTTCCTTCCTAGAGGAATATTATGGTGTTTCTGGCCATCTTCATCCTTTTTCTTTTTTTCATTCTTCCTTTACTTCTTCATTTGTTCATAAATTTCTTGTATCAGACTATTTAGTTTACCCAAATATTCATCTCTAATATTATTTTGCTCTCTGTAGCTTGTTCAAAGTCACTTGCACAAGACCCTTCTTGGATAATTTTTATAATTCATCTTGAATTTTGCTCTATATTTCATTTCCGTCTCTTAATTTTAATTTATTAATAAAAAATCCTTAAAGATTAATTTTGTTTCACTAAAATTCCTTTAACCTGTTATATAAACCTGAGATAGTAGGTTTTTAAAATGAAAAAAATGAAATTATCTTTTTACACCTTATCCTTTCACATTCAACCAAAAAAAAAAAAAAAATCAGCCATTTCAAAAATTACTTGGACTTTATTAGAAAAATATCAATACTATCATAATGATTTATTTTCTTTAAAATAAGAGAATTTATCCATCAATGAAAAGTAATGAAACTATATTTATAGATATCATACTATAGTTTCGAATACATTTTTAATTTAAAAATTTACTATACTGAAACTATATTTATAGATATCATACTACAGTTTAGAGTAAATTTTTAATTTAAAAATTCACTATTACATATTAGAGGAATTTTCTTAAACAAAATTAAAATTTAAGAATTTTTTAATAAAAAATTTAAAATTAAAAAACGAAAATAAAATATGGGGCAAAATTCAAATACAACTATAAAAATTACCCCTTAAACGTTGCCTTCCACATTAAGTTTGGAATTCAAATTTATGAGGACTTTGTTTGCAGCTTTGTAGACTTACTTTGCTGACAAAATACTAGCCATTCCTTTAATTGTTCATTAGTAAATAATATGTTCGTTCATCAACCTTTCCCTGCAATTCGACATGTAATGCTTTGTATTTTAAGCATTTATATGAAAGAAGCTGGAACGAGCACAGTGGAAGAAATTGCATTCAGTTTTACTAGAGGAAAGAGTAGAAAATAAAGGGAAAAGCTTTTGTTAATTAATTAATTCCCATGGTTAAACCCCACACAATAAGAGCCGCAGCAGCTGCCTTTGCCATTAAGTATGAAATTGAAATTTCTGATTAATGCTGGCCATACAGAACAAAAGATTAGAGAGAAAACATTGGAAAGGAAAAATAGTTTGGACAAAATGATTTCTTATTCGATTTTTTGCTTTATCGAGAGCACAGTGGATTGGAAGAGGGGAAAGCAAAGGGAAAAAGCTTTTGTTAAAGTTCCTATTACTAAACCCCACACGCTAAGAGTAAGTTTGGAATTCAATCCCAACGAATTATTAGACCCACTCTACTCTACTGTTTTGCATTTACTTTGTGTGGACTAAATAAAGCTATACGATCCTTCCTGGAAGGCGATTCTGATGTTGACGAAATGATTCTACATAATTATCATATACTTTGTTGACTAAATGCTAGTCATTCCTTTTTGTCCATTAGTAATATGTTCCTTCCTAGAAGAATATTATGGTGTTTTTGGTCATCTTCATCTTCTTTCTTTTTTAGTTCTTCCTTTACTTCTTCATTTGTTCACAAATTTCTTGTATCAGACTAGATTACCCAAATATTCATCTCTAGTATTTTGCTTTCTCTACCTTCTTCAAACTCAGTTATCATGGCTTCTACTTCTTCATCAGCCCCTCCCTGCAAGTACGATGTTTTTATTAGTTTTAGAGGCAAAGATACCCGTTATGGTATTCTCTCCCATCTCTTTGAAGCTTTGCAGCGAAAGCAAATCAATGCCTTCTTGGATGAAGAACTTCGTAAAGGAGAAGAGATCTCACCAGCTCTCTTGAAAATAATCCAAGAATCCAGTGTCTCAATAGTCATTTTCTCTGAAAATGCAGGTTCTGCATGGTGCTTGGATGAGCTTGTTGAGATACTTAAATGCAGGGAAGAATCAGGACAAATAGTCCTACCAGTTTTTTACAAAGTAGATCCCACTGAGGTTCAAGACCTGACAGGGAATTTCGGGAAGGCACTTGCTATGCATGGAGAAAAAGGCAATTCACGGAAGGTGGATACCGAAGCGTGCTTTGATGGAAGTAAGCAACTTTGCAGGATGGGATTTACAGGAAATCAAGTAAGTATATTACTTTTTAATTACTCTTTACTGTAGTTTTTCTAGTTTTCAATTTAAGGGAAGGGAATCAAAATTTAGAAATTTTTAACTGAGTACTGATACGGTGTGTCCGCAAGTGCACGGGTCACAGTAGTATAGTTTTAAAAATTGATATCGATCCCACAGGGAATTGTGCTTAAATTGGAAATAAAAGTATAAGCTAATTAGAATGACAAAAATTAAAAGATATTAAAAATAAAATCTAAAAATTAAAATTAAGACAAAAATTAAAGATGTAAAATGAAATTTGGAATTAAAATTGGTATTTGAGGAATTAAAACTAGATCAATCAATTAACTAAAATTAATTAAACTAGATTACCAAAAATTAATTTGAAATTTCTATTTATGAAATTAAGAAGAATTAAATCTAAAAAAATAAAGTAATTCTAGATATTGGATTTAAATTTAAATTGCTATTTATGAGGTTTGGAGGATTTATATCTAATTTCAATGAAAAATAAATTGATTCTAGAGATTGGATTTTCAATATTGTTTGCATGTGATTTTTTCCCTAATTTAGCCAAACACATGAGAATTGCAATTTTGAGGGAAATCAATTCTTAAATTTTTGAAACCTTTTTCAAGCATCTCAAAATTGGTTTTCATTAAATCAAACCCTGTTTTCACGGTATTTCAAATCTAACAAAAACCCAATTAATGCTCTAATTGATTTTTGGAAAGTTCCCCTTAATCTTCTTAGCTTATTTCTAACACCAAGAAAATAAAGTTTATTGCAAGATTATCCATCCCCAATATTCACTTTTCAGTCCATCTATTAAGGATTAAAACTTAACTTAATGAGGGCCCATTCATCAAGCAAGGAAATAAGCACACAAGCAATAAATCAAAATATAACAATCTTCATTTAAATGGCTAAATCAGTTCAAAACCACAAAACAAATCAATATTTACAAACCCATCTCTAGAATCTCAATCAACTACTCACAAATCATTGTTTAAAGACAAACCCAAATGAAGAAATGAAGAAATAAAGGAAATATAAGCTTAAAGGGGTAGAAAAACCCAGCAGATTTGCAGCAGGATCTCTGCAGAAAAGTGCAGAAACTTGATCCTTGCTGCTGCTGGAAGAAGATGCAGAAAATGCAGAAAATGCTCCTCTTTCTCTCTTTCTAACTTTTTCCGAAAATGACTCCCTTCCTCTCTATATGGAAAGAAAGTGATAGAATGGGTCTTTATATAGGCTAAGAGACTGTTCTAGAATGGGTAAAAGGGGGAAGGATCCAGAGAAAGTGAGGTAAAAAGCTGGAGTAACGGAAATGCCACGTCAATTATTTTCCAGTAAAAACGACATAAGCCGAGTCAGTTGTGTCGCTCTCGGCGTGGATATCTGACGATTTGACACAACCTGCGACATGAGCTAATTCGGTTGTGCTGCAGGTTGTGTCGATCTCGGCCATTTTTTTTTTTTTTTTTTTTTTTTTTTCTCAACTTCAAAATTTTTGCAATTCGATTTTAATCTCCTCCAAATGGCTACTCTGATCAAATTTCTCCAGTTTTAACCTACAAAACAAATAAATTCCAAAAATTAAACTAAGAAATGTAAAAATTGTAAAATTGACTAAATATATACTAATATCTAAAATAATAGCTATGAATAAGGGTAAATTATGTGCAAAAATTACTCCTAAATGATGATATAAAATGCATGCATCAAATTCCCCCATACTCAAACTCTTGCTTGTCCTCAAGCAAAATTTCGTTGAAACTCATTTGGAAGGGAATAGAATCAGTCTTTGAAAACACAAAATTCACTAATCCAAACCACCAACTTACCTCTAGCCACCAACATTCCAAATTCCCACCAGCAAAAGCACAAAGAATGAAGCAAGCACTCTCAACTATTACAGAATAGCTAAGAATTAACCAATCAACCCAAGCAACAAATACCAACCAGCTACAAGAGTCAATTGTGCCAAAACAAACCTAAATGAAATAGATAGCCAATGCGTCTCAAATAGATGGTGAGTAATGTATGGAAGATTATATTGCCAAACCCATATGCAAGCATAAAAGATCTAACTCTACTAATGTAACAAGCATTTTTCAAAGAATCATTAGGTCTTTTTAAGGGTTGTAATGGGGTCCAATAGGGTAAAATTATGGTTAACAAAGAAAGGGAATAAGGTAAACAAAATATGAGAATAATATTAATCATGAAACTCAAAGTGCATCCATTTTTTTTTTTTTTTTATATCCAGAGGAAAGAAATTCACAATGAATCTCAAGTGCTATCATAATGATTATACAAAAGGGACTACTTTTTATGCTTATTTTATTTTATTTTATTTTGATTTTGTATGTGTCCCTATTTCATGTCACACCCAAAATTACCTTTGGGATATTTTGGTGACCTTTTCAACTTTTCACGATTATTTTAGCACTTTTCAAGATGTTTCAATCCTCCGAGATTTTTTTTTTTTTTTTTATATTATCATTTTTTATGCACTTAATTGCTAAAATACTATTCTCATAGATAGGTGGTAGTGTTTAGGTTTAATGGCTAGGTAAATGATTTGGGTTCCAAAGAAATTAGGGATTTAAGGTTCAAGGGGGTTTGCAAGGGTTAAAATGAAATTAAGGTAGGTTAAGGCTAAATGTGAGGTTTAAAATATGAAGGAATGCCTAAATCATATTCTTATCAAATGCAAGTTAAAAATTTCGCTTTGAAAGATCTAAGATGCTTGTTCTAGGAATGGTGAGACGACAAGGACCATTTTCTTCCTTAAAGGCTTATCCAGACACTCAAAACTCAAAATAATTAATCAGAATCTGTATACCTAGATGAATGTATTAATTTTCAGCTATTAAGTAAGAGAAAGAATAATGCTTAAGACTTTGTACCCAGCTGGAACTTTCATTCCACTAACCATCTAAAGGGAAGTTGGATTGCTTGAATAAGTGGCTTATGGAATTCAAAGACTGGTTTAAAAATCAAAAAATTTTAAATGAAATGCATGAGTGTAAATGTCAAATCAACCTATATGCAACTAAGTATGCGTAACTAAGTATATGGGGCTATATGCAAGTGTATGTATGTGAATATGTACAAGTATGAGTGTGTCGCTAAAGGAAAAAGTAATTTTTGCAAAAAATTTACCCTCTCCCCCATACTCAGAATGAACATTGTCCTCAATGTTAGAAGTGTGCAAAAAATGGGTAGCTGATATGTGCATAAAGAATTATTACCATGTTGCATAAGCGAGAGCACAACTTGTGTTGACAGTGACACAAGCTGAGATGAGAATTATTACCTCATTGAAGTGCAGCCAATTTAATTAGATAAAATTTGGACAGCTGCTGCACTCATTGCAAAAGAAACAGTGCAATGGAATCCATTAAATCGATTAAGCTCAAAAAGTTGGAATAGGGAAGTTAAGTGCAGAGAATATAATTATCAAATGGAAATTCCAAAGGAGCATATCAAAGGAAGTGAGCAATGTACTAAAAACATAAAAGAAAAATGTATGTTATGAGGAACTAAAAAAAACTGAATAAGTAAATGGTTAAAATAAAAACAACACAAGCAAAATATTAACAAGTTCAAAATACTAATTAACGAAATTAAAGACATGAAATGTAAATGGAGAATAAAAGCTGGTCAGTCGGGTATGAGAAGTCCTTTGCCCTTGCCATCTTGTGACGGTGGTGGTGCTTGTGGTGGCTGCTGTGGAGAGAGAATGTTCAAAATCAGTGCTTGGTTTGTTTCGATCTTCTCCAGCTTAGCTCGCATGACTTTCAATTCATCTTGCATTTCAGCACTTCGATCCAAATATATGTCAGCTAAATCTCGTAGTGTCTGAAAATTGACCTCTGTAATTTGCCGAAAAGAATAGATCTCATCACTGAGATTCTCCATGAATGTCAAAAGAGTTGCTATGGATGGTCCAGAAGCTGTTGATGAAGCAGGTTGAGCGGCTGGTGGAGCTCGGCGTGAAGGTTGTGTGGGAGGCTGCACAAATGGTCGCTCAGATTCTGAGGAGGAACTAATGGCAGTGGGAGAACCAGGTGGTTTGTCTGTTAGTGCAGGAATCTCATACTGCTTGGTAGCTTCATTTTTGATACAAAATTTTTGGTTGGCTAGATGAGGTCCATCCAAAAATAACAAACCAGTTGGAAGAGCAGGACACTTGTGCATTTGAGGATTAAACCCAAAATAATGTGCAATAGGTGTGACCAAGCCTCCAAAGACAATACTACTAGTACCCCTAGTGGTCTGGCGAATCACGTGGCGGCAGAAATAATAACCAGGGGAAGCCTTTCTGCCAGTTTTTGCACACCACAAAAAGAAGAGATCATATTGTGACATTGTGCCAACACTGGATCCTCTGCCTAAAACTGTATTTGCAATTAGGCGCTGAAGCAATCTCAAGGCATGATTCTCAATCTTGGAGGCCTTACTGTGTCCTGGTTTGAAAGTACCTGCTGAAGGGGCAATGCGCTTCCAAAATTCACATGCATTATAGTCCCATTGGTTAGTAGGTATTTTGAACAGACCATCAGGTGGAAAGCCAAAGATATGGTGAAAATTATCCATAGACAGCACCCTATCTTGACCAAGGCATCTAAAATGGATCGTCAAGTCATTGTCCAAAGCAATTTTATGCTCATTAGTGGACAGGGAGGCCAGAAATTCCTGCACTAAAATGGGGTAGACCAGTTCCTGTTTATGTGCAAATCGCACCCAACCTAAAGCATCTAACAGAGACTGCATTTCATCATAAATCTTCAAGGTTTTAAGTGTAGACACATCCAAATACCTAGTTTGAATCATTTGTCGGGCTGCAACCCTTGCCTTATTTTTCTTCATTTCGTCAGTAGGTAGTGTCCAATGTGTAGCAGTAGGCAAAGAGGAAGGGAATGCAAGGTTACCTCTAGATTTACCGGGGCGTTTGACCGCAGATTTCGGAATGCCACGTCGTTCAGCAGGCGCGGCGGGCATTGGAGGCGAGCTTGGGGGTTGTTGGGCGGCTGGTTCGGGTTGTTTCCGCTTGACGCCGGCCGTCGATTTGTGAGGCTTGATACTTTTCGCCTTTTTCTTTTTGAGTGTGGCGATCGGAGCATTAGCAGAATGAGCCGGCGATTGGTCGGCGTGCATGGGTGGGGTGGTTTGGGGGTTGTTGTGTGGGGAGTGGGGAGGCGAGTTTTCGAATGATAATGGAGAGTCGGTCATGGCAAAATGGAGGGTAGTGATCGGGGAAAGAGAAATATGGGAAGAGTTGCGGCCGGTGAAGGCGACGGGAAAAATGGAGGTTATGGTAGGGAGGGTTGTGTCGGGGGCGATGTCGAGAGGAAGATGAAGGCGATGGGTTATCGGGTTAGGGGCTTTAGGATTGGGTTGTGGGCTTGGGTATAGGTTTTGGGTTTTAGTTTGGATTTTAGGCTTAATTTCGGGCTTGGGCTGGTGGGGTACGGTTTTTAGGGCTTTGGTTTTGCTGCTGGCCCATTCCGGTGAAGGGAGTTTTTATCCCAAAAGGGTGCCCAGCGAACACAAGCGGCGACACAAGCAAGACCCGGTTATGTAGTCTGCTGCCCAATTTGACAAAATTTCATAGCACCTAAAAAAATTGAAACAAATTAGATTTCAAATAATTAAACCTTCATAACATGAATTCTAATTGTCCAACTTGTTGTGTTCATCAAATACTCGCACAAAATAATTTTTCAAAGCACCAATTTACACACCCATATTCAAATAATTTTCTTGTTAAACCAAGATGTTAAAATTTGGAAAAATTTTCTCTTAAAATTAACCAAAAGGGCAATGAATCCAGCAATATGAACCAGCAAATATTCAACAAAACAGAGATGAAAATTATAAGTGAACAAATTAAAAACCTAAAATTTAAAGCTAAAATTTAAAGTTAAAAATAAAATTTTTATTGCTCATATGCTTGCAATGCATTGCATCCCATCTGCACAAGGAAATTAGGACAATGTTAAACTCTGAATACGGAGTATATAAAAAAAAACTTAAAACAAATGAAAGAAAAATTGGGAGTTATGCACAAAAATGCTAAGTTTAGGTCTTTAGCTTGACCATACTTACTCAAAATTTCATGGAGAATGAGAAAGATAGCAAGTTGCTATTTTCTCAATTGGCTCACCAACTGAATAGTGCTTCAACCTTTGCCCATTTACCTTGAAATTACCCGATTTTTCACCAAAAATTTCAACAGCACCATGGGGGAAAATTTTCACAATTTTGAATGGACCTGACCACCTTGATTTTAATTTTCCTGGAAAAAATTTCAACCTTGAATTGAATAAGAGAACCAAATCTCCTTCTTTAAAGTCCTTTTTCTTGATATGCTTATCATGCCATTTTTTAGTTCTTTCTTTATAGATCCTAGCATTTTCATAAGCATCAAGTCTCAATTCTTCTAACTCATCAAGTTGCAAAAGTCTTTTGTGTCCAGCAGCTTGTAAATCAAAATTGATTGCTCTAATGGCCCAATAAGCTTTGTGTTCTAACTCTACGGGCAAATGGCATGATTTCCCAAAAACTAACCTATAAGGTGTAGTTCCTATGGGGGTTTTAAATGCTGTTCTATATGCCCAAAGAGTGTCATCTAATTTAAGGGACCAATCTTTTACGGACTTATTGATTTTTTCTCCAAGATTTGCTTGATTTCTCTATTTGTGATTTCTACTTGGCCATTTGTTTGAGGGTGATATGGTGTGGCAATCCTATGCTTTACCCCATATTTTCTCATCAATTTTTCAAATTGGTGGTTGCAAAAATGGCTACCACCATCACTGATTATGGCACGTGGGGCACCAAACCTGGTCAAAACAAATTTTTTCAGAAATTTTACCACAACTTTTGCATCATTGGTAGGTGTAGCAATAGCTTCTACCCATTTAGATACATAGTCCACCCCTACCAAGATATATTTATTCCCATAAGAAGATGGAAATGGCCCCATGAAATCAATTCCCCACACATCAAATAATTCAACTTCTAATATGGACTGTTGGGGCATCTCATCTCTTTTGGAAATGTTGCCTACTCTTTGACACCTATCACACCTGCTTACAAAGTCTCTCACATGTTTAAACATATTAGGCCAATAGAAACCTGATGTCAAGACCTTTTCAACAGTTTTTGAGACACTAAAATGACCACCATATTCAGAGGAATGACAATGGTAAATAACATCATGCATTTCTTCCTCTGGTATACATCTCCTAATTATTCCATCATTGCATCTCCTAAACAAAAGCGGTTCTTCCCAAGAATAAAATTTAACATCATGCAAGAATCTTTTCTTTTGCTGCCAAGATAAATCAGGTGGCAAGACACCACAAGACAAGAAATTCACAATATCAGCAAACCATGGAAGTGCAGAATTCAACACATACAACTGCTCATTCATGAAAAACTCATCAATTGGCACAATTTCATCATTTTTATTTTCAGTTTTCATCCTAGAAAGGTGATCAGCCACCACATTCTCAACACCCTTTTTATCTCTTATTTCCAAATCAAATTCTTGAAGTAACAATATCCATCTAATCAACCTAGATTTAGCTTCTTTCTTGCTCATCAAATACTTTATTGCTGCATGATCAGTGAAAACAATTACCTTTGAGTTGACCAAATAAGAACGGAATTTATTGAGTGCAAATACTACCGCAAGGAACTCCTTTTCAGTTGTAGCGTAATTGACTTGGGCTTCATCAAGGGTTCGGCTTGCATAGTAAATGGCATAAGGTTTTCTATCTTTTCGCTGGCCAAGGACAGCTCCAACAGCAAACTCGCTTGCATCACACATGATTTCGAATGGCAAAGTCCAATCCGGGGGTTGCATGATAGAGTCATTGTTAATGCCGTCTTCAACCTGCAAAAAGCAACCATACAATCTTGATTAAAATCAAATTTAACATCATGATTCAAAAGATTTGTTAAGGGTTTAGCAAGTTTAGAAAAATCCTGAATAAATCGCCGGTAAAACCCGGCATGTCCAAGAAAACTCCGCACTCCTTTGACAGTGGTTGGAGGTGGCATTTTTTCAATAATTTCTATTTTAGCTTTATCCACTTCAATTCCCCTATTTGAGATTAAATGCCCTAGAACGATCCCCTCTTGGACCATAAAGTGGCATTTCTCCCAATTCAACACCAGATCATTATCAGCACATCTCTGCAAAATTTTAGACAAATTAGTCAAGCATGAATCAAAATTAGTTCCATATACTGAAAAGTCATCCATGAAGACCTCCATAATTTCTTCAATAAAATCAGAAAAAATGGCCATCATGCACCTTTGAAATGTGCCAGGCGCATTACACAATCCGAATGGCATCCTTCGATAAGCAAAAGTGCCATAGGGACAGGTAAAGGTAGTTTTTTCTTGGTCATCAGGATGTATTGGAATTTGAAAGAAACCAGAATATCCATCTAAGTAACAAAAGAATGAATGCTTGGCTAATCTCTCTAACATTTGATCCATAAAAGGAAGAGGAAAATGGTCTTTTCTTGTAGCATTGTTCAACTTCCTGTAGTCTATGCACATTCTCCAACCTGTAATAGTTCTAGTGGGTATCAATTCATTATTCTCATTTTTAACAACTGTCACCCCACCTTTTTTTGGTACAACATGCACAGGACTAACCCACTCACTGTCAGAAATGGGGTAAATAATTCCAGTAGCTAGTAATTTTAGGATTTCCTTTTTCACAACATCCTTCATTGTAGGATTCAATCTTCTTTGATGTTCAATGGAAGGTTTACTATTTGGCTCCAGGAAAATCCTATGCATACAAACTGTTGGGCTAATTCCCTTTATATCATCAATTGCATAACCCAAAACTCTTCTATATTCTCTCAAAACTCTCAACAATTTTTCTTTCTCAATATCAGTCAAACATGCATTAATTATAACAGGATATGTTTCATTCGGTCCAAGAAAAGCATACCTGAGGTTGGAAGGAAGAGGTTTAAGATCTACCTTTGGGGCATCCTCTATCTTTAATGATGGTGGTTTGATCTCCAAATTTTGCACTCCTTCAAGTTGAAAAATTGTGGCTTCAGGATGTGGTGGAGAACTCTCCAAGTGTTGTGCAAAAGTAGCCATGTTATGATTATCATCATCAATGCTCCCACCATGGACTAAGCAATTTTCAAGTGGGTCTTGTGGATAGCTTTGTCTGAAATGCTCTTGAACAATCTCATCAATAATGTCTATCCGCAAACAAGACTCAACTTCTTCATGTTTCCTTTTCATGGCTGGATTGATGTTGAATATCATTTGATCATCTCCCACTCTAAGTGTCAATTGCTCACCCTTTACATCAATTAATGCACCAGCTGTTGCCAAAAAGGGTCTTCCCAATAAGATAGGAACTTTTGTGTCTTCTTCCATATCTAAAATGACAAAGTCCACCGGAATGTAGAATTTCCCAACCTTGATAGGCACATTTTCAAGAATGCCTTCTGGATACTTAATTGAATGGTCAGCCAATGAGAGATACATGTTTGTGGGCTTTAACTCTCCCATATTCAATTTTTCGTATATTGAAAGAGGCATTAGGCTGACACTAGCTCCAAGGTCACACAAGGCATTTGCCACACAATTATCACCAATATGACAAGGAATGGAAAACACACCCGGATCTTTGAGTTTGGGAGGTAACTTCTTCTGAATTATAGCACTGCATTGCTCTCCCAAATTGATGGTGTCATAATCTTCTAGCCTTCTCTTGTTGGAAAGAATCTCCTTCAAAAACTTGGCATAACTTGGCATTTGGGATAGTGCCTCAGTGAATGGCACATTGATATACAATTTCTTTAGCACTTCAAGGAACTTGCCAAATTGTTTGTCTAGCTTGTGCTTAATGAATCTTTGAGGGTAGGGAAGGGTGGGTTTGTAAGGTTCAGGTGGGATGTATGGTTTCTCTCCCTCATCTTGCTCACTTTTGCTTTCTTCTTCTTTTTCATTTTTCTTGCTCTCAACTGAATTTTCTTCTTTTGTGCTCTCTTTTTCTTCTCTCTTGTTTTCACTCTCTTGACCAACTTTTTTACCACTTCTCAAGGTTACAAACTTACATTGTTCATGAGGGTTTTGTGGTTGGCTAGGTAGTTTCCCATAGGAATTGCTTCCTGATGAGCTTGCTTGTTGCGCCAATTGGGTCTCCAACATGCGGTTGTGGACTTGTAATTGATCCATGGTTTGTCTCATGTGTTGCATTTCTTCCTCCAATTTGCTATTCATCTTGCTTTGTTCAACAAAAAATTTCTCCATCATGCTCTCCAAGGTTGGCTTCGGTTCATGGGATGGAAGGGATTGTTGTGCTCTTGCTTGATATCCAGGTGGTGGCTGCCTTGTGGGCTGAAATTGAGGCTGAAATTGAGGCTTGTTTTGCTGCATAAACTGCTGGTTATGAGTATGATTTGAGCTTTGGCCTTGTTGAGCAAAAGTTGCTTGTGGTCTCCATGTTGAGTTGTTCACATTAGAATAAGCATTTCCCATAGGTTTCTGTTGATAACCTCCTGCATAAGCGGCTTGCTCTTGCAAATAATCATCACCATAAGAAGAGTAATCAACTCCACAACTTTGAGTTCCATCTGTGAAGGCAACTTGTTGCATAGTTGTAGGAGTTGAGGTTGTTGCCTTTGTGCAAAAATCACTAAGAAGCTGAGTCAACTGATCAAATCTTGCATTCATGTAGCTAACTGAGTCAAGTTCATAGATCCCAGCTTTCTTTGGCTCAAGTGCTCTAGGATTTCCCCACAAATGGGTATTATGAGCAATTTTCTCTAATAGATCATAGCATTCTTCACTTGTCATTCTCATGAAATCTCCTCCTGCTTGTGAATCAATTGTGTTTCTTATGGCTGGAGTAACTCTGGTGTAGAAATTCTGAACAATCATCCATTTGGGTATTTCATGATGAGGACATTGCCTTTCAAGCTCCTTAAATCTCATCCAAGATTCATACAAAGTTTCATCATCTCTTGGTTTAAAAGCTACCATCAAATTCCTCAAATGAGTAGTTTTCCCAGGTGGGAAAAATTGAGATAGAAAAGCTTGAGATAGCTGCTCCCAAGTAGCTATAATAGCTTGTGGAAGTGAGTCATACCACTCCAATGCTGAATCCCGAAGAGAGAATGGAAATAAAGTGAGTCGAATCACTTCATCAGAAACTCCAGGCTGCCTTTGTGTACCACATATCATCAAAAATTTCTTCAAATGAGAATGAGGATTTTCAAGTGGAGTACCTCCAAATTGTGAATTCTGAACCATTTGAATAAGACCAGTTTTTAACTCAAATTGATTAGCTCCAATAATAGGTCTGTTATCTCTCACATCTGCACATCTAGGAAAAACATAGTCTAACATGGATCTTCTTTGAGGATCATTTTGATTAACCACAGCATTTTGCCCGTTTTGCTCATTTGCTCCATCGTTTCCACCAATAGCTCTATTTTGATTCTCCATATTTTCTATTGTCTCCTCTTGCTCAAATATTTGTTGTTCTTCTTTTTCTGCTTCTTTTCTTCTTTTGTATTTTTTTTTGTTGGCTCGACAGAATTTTTCAATTTCTGGGTTGAACAACAATTCAGTGTCACTTGTGCTTTTCGATCGTCTCATAAACAAGAAAAGTACCTGAAAAACACAAGGAACAATAGTGAAAATAAAAGAAAATAAAAATTCTAATTAGCTTAAAACAATTAAAATCCAACTTAAAAACAAACAATTCCCCCGCAACGGCGCCAAAAACTTGATACGGTGTGTCCGCAAGTGCACGGGTCACAGTAGTATAGTTTTAAAAATTGATATCGATCCCACAGGGAATTGTGCTTAAATTGGAAATAAAAGTATAAGCTAATTAGAATGACAAAAATTAAAAGATATTAAAAATAAAATCTAAAAATTAAAATTAAGACAAAAATTAAAGATGTAAAATGAAATTTGGAATTAAAATTGGTATTTGAGGAATTAAAACTAGATCAATCAATTAACTAAAATTAATTAAACTAGATTACCAAAAATTAATTTGAAATTTCTATTTATGAAATTAAGAAGAATTAAATCTAAAAAAATAAAGTAATTCTAGATATTGGATTTAAATTTAAATTGCTATTTATGAGGTTTGGAGGATTTATATCTAATTTCAATGAAAAATAAATTGATTCTAGAGATTGGATTTTCAATATTGTTTGCATGTGATTTTTTCCCTAATTTAGCCAAACACATGAGAATTGCAATTTTGAGGGAAATCAATTCTTAAATTTTTGAAACCTTTTTCAAGCATCTCAAAATTGGTTTTCATTAAATCAAACCCTGTTTTCACGGTATTTCAAATCTAACAAAAACCCAATTAATGCTCTAATTGATTTTTGGAAAGTTCCCCTTAATCTTCTTAGCTTATTTCTAACACCAAGAAAATAAAGTTTATTGCAAGATTATCCATCCCCAATATTCACTTTTCAGTCCATCTATTAAGGATTAAAACTTAACTTAATGAGGGCCCATTCATCAAGCAAGGAAATAAGCACACAAGCAATAAATCAAAATATAACAATCTTCATTTAAATGGCTAAATCAGTTCAAAACCACAAAACAAATCAATATTTACAAACCCATCTCTAGAATCTCAATCAACTACTCACAAATCATTGTTTAAAGACAAACCCAAATGAAGAAATGAAGAAATAATGGAAATGTAAGCTTAAAGGGGTAGAAAAACCCAGCAGATTTGCAGCAGGATCTCTGCAGAAAAGTGCAGAAACTTGATCCTTGCTGCTGCTGGAAGAAGATGCAGAAAATGCAGAAAATGCTCCTCTTTCTCTCTTTCTAACTTTTTCCGAAAATGACTCCCTTGCTCTCTATATGGAAAGAAAGTGATAGAATGGGTCTTTATATAGGCTAAGGGACTGTTCTAGAATGGGTAAAAGGGGGAAGGATCCAGAGAAAGTGAGGTAAAAAGCTGGAGTAACGGAAATGCCACGTCAATTATTTTCCAGTAAAAACGACATAAGCCGAGTCAGTTGTGTCGCGGGTTGTGTCGCTCTCGGCGTGGATATCTGACGATTGACACAACCTGCGACATGAGCTAATTCGGTTGTGCTGCAGGTTGTGTCGATCTCGGCCATTTTTTCTCAACTTCAAAATTTTTGCAATTCGATTTTAATCTCCTCCAAATGGCTACTCTGATCAAATTTCTCCAGTTTTAACCTACAAAACAAATAAATTCCAAAAATTAAACTAAGAAATGTAAAAATTGTAAAATTGACTAAATATATACTAATATCTAAAATAATAGCTATGAATAAGGGTAAATTATGTGCAAAAATTACTCCTAAATGATGATATAAAATGCATGCATCAAGTACATTAATCTTAACACAAAGCACCAATTCAAACATAGACAGCACTTGTACGGAAAACATAGTAATTATATATTACTGTTTACTTAGAAGTGTAAGTCTACCATTACTTACTAGTGTTTGTTGTTCACATGTGACTAGGTATGAGGCCAAATTAGTTGAGGGAATTGTCAATGATGTTTTGATCAAATTTAGTGATATGTCTAAAGGTGATGATTCTTATGATCGCAACTTGATTGGAATTAAACTGCGTGTGGAAGAAGTGGAACGGTTGTTAAATGAGAAGCAGATTGTAGGAATTTGGGGGATGGGAGGCATTGGTAAAACAACTATTGCACAAGAAGTATTTCATCGAAACAAGAATAAATTTGATGGTCATTGTTTCGTTGAAAATGTTAGGGAAACAATGACAAAGCAATCATCAAATTCAGTGCAAGTCAAAATCATTCAACAATTATTAAGGGACAAACATGTAGACAGTTTGAATGATTCTACTAGGAGAAGGCTTAAGAGTAAGAAGGTATTGATTGTTTTTGATGATGTAGAAGATCGAAACCATTTAAAAGATTTAGCAGGAGAGTGTGATTTGTATGGTGAGGGAAGTAGAATCATCATAACTAGTAGAGATTCACACGTACTTAATTCTGATTTTTCAGAGAAAGTCATATATGAGGTTGAGAAGTTAATTGATTCTCAAAGTATGCAACTCTTTAGCTTGCATGCCTTCAACCAAAATCTTCCTAAGGAAAAATATTTGGAGCTATCAAAGAAGGTGACAATCTATGCTAGAGGCAATCCACTAGCTCTTAAAGTTTTGGGATCTCATTTATTTCGTAGGACGATAAAAGAATGGGAAAGTGAATTGGAAAAATTGGAAGGAAAATCTCTTAAGAAAATTCAAGATGTTTTGAAAACAAGTTATGATGGGCTAGAAAAGAATGAACAGGAAATATTTCTTGATATTGCATGTTTCTTCAAAGGGGAAGATAAAGATGAGGTTGAGAGAAAATTAAAAGCATTTGGTTTCTATCCAGAAAGTGGAATACCTCGTCTAATTGAGAAGTCTCTGATAACTATTTCAAACAATAGGGTAGATATGCATGACTTGCTAGAGCAAATGGGCAAGGATATTGTTAATGAGGAATGCAAACAGCCTGGCGGACGCAGCAGGTTGTGGAATTATGAAGATATTGATCATGTACTGACAACAGAGACGGTAAGGACCAAATTAATCAATGAAGCTTTTATCATTATCATATTTGAATTTTGTAAGAATTGTAGATCTCGTGATGAATTAAGTATTAATCAATAATCCTTTTTGCTGTTATTTTACTAGGGAACCGAAAATGTTGAGGCCATATCGCTTTTTTCTTTTGGGGGAGTTTATTTCAAGCGTTTGAAGCCAAGTGCCACGGCCTTTGCGAAGATGTGCAATCTTAGATTCATCGAAGTATATGCAATGTCGAACAGAGTGCTCCTTCCTAAGAACTTTGAATTTTGTGCACAAGCACTAAGATGTCTTTACTGGGAATGTTATACTCTGGAATCTTTGCCGTTAAATTTTTGGCCAAAGAATCTTGTAGAACTTCACATGCGTTCTAGCAATCTCATACAACTGTGGAATGGAGGAGATAAGGTACAATTTATATATTTTAGCTATATTTTATAAAGTTAATTTGTATCTTCTAATTTATTGATATTTTTCTATTTAATTACAGCCTCTTGGAAGTTTGAAATTGATGGACCTTAGCGGCTGTGATGACCTGATCAGGATTCCGAACCTGTCTAGTATTGCCCCAAATCTCGAGTTTTTATATTTAAATAGCTGTAAGAGTTTGGTTGAAATTCCCTCTCTTCAAAATCTAAGTAATCTTGTAGAACTTCGTATGCGTCGGAGCAAACTCATACAACTGTGGAATGGAGGAGATAAGGTACAGTTTATAAATTTTAGATACATTTTATAGAAGTTAATTTGTATCTTCTAATTTATTGATATTTTTCTATTTAATTACAGCCTCTTGGAAATTTGAAATTAATGGACCTCAACTACTCTGATGACCTGATCAGGATTCCGAACCTGTCTAGTATTGCCCTGAATCTCGAGTTTTTATATTTGGAAAGATGTTGGAGTTTGGTTGAAATTCCCTCTCTTCAAAATCTGAGCAAGCTTACTGAACTTCATCTAAGTGATTGCTGCAAAATCAAAGATTGTCCAGAGATTCCGTGTAATATAAGGATTCTAAAATTAGACGGAACTGGAATAGAACAACTGCCCTCATCAATTAAGCATCTGTCTCAACTTGTCATATTGTTCTTGGATGGGTGTACAGCACTCGAGAGTCTTCCAAGCAGCATTGGCAATTTGAAACGTCTTGAAGAACTTCATCTAGCTGAATGTTCAAGACTCGTGACTATTCCAAGCAGCATAGGCGAGTTGAAATGTCTTGAAGAACTTCATCTAGCTGAATGTTCAAGACTCGTGACTATTCCAAGCAGCATAGGCGAGTTGAAATGTCTTGAAAAGTTATTTCTCCCGAATTGCTCAAATTTAGCAAGTCTTCCTGAAAGCATCAAACAACTTTCGAAGTTGAAACTGCTTATTTTAAGAAGTTGCGAGAGACTTAAAAGTTTACCAGGGCTTCCATCATGCTTAGAATTATTAAATGCAATTGATTGCCGCTCTCTGGAATCTGCATCAATTTCTTTCAATTTCTTAGAACATGAAGATGAAAATGAAGAAGCACATAAAAGTGAACATGAAAATGAAGAAGCACATAAAAGTGAATCTGAAGATTGCAAATTTCTTGATTTTAGTAATTGCGGCAAATTGAATAAGAAAGTAATGGAGGATGTTTTTGAAGCGCACCTGTTGGGTCAGAAAGTTACATTATTGATGGCAGGAGGTGAAGTGCCAGAAAGGATGAGGTATAAGAATAAAGGATCCTCGCTTTCCTTCAAACTTGACCTTCGTCACGTAATTGCCTTCTCTTTCTGCGTTGTTCTTCGTCCCTAGAGTTAAAGTGGATTTCATATGTGAATCTGGAAATAGGCGGGAACGTAATGCGTTCAACTTATTTAGCGATAAGGTCGTTGCGATTTGGAATGGTTATGTGTTGCTTTCATTCAATGGATTGAGGGCACGTTTTGATGAAGAGTGTTTCGTTAAGGCCTCATTTTGCAACAACGCCGACTGGTACGCGGATCTGCAGGAATTTATGGAGTGTGGGGTCCATCCTATATATAGTAGAGATAAAAAGCAGAAATGAAAAGCATCAAGATGACGAGGAATGCCAATCACCTTCTTCTTCTTCTTCACTCGATCTAAATCTCTCTCTATCTCTTCCTGCTTCCTCTTAACCAAACCCCACTCACTTTCACAACAGGTATAACTCATTTCTAGTTTGCCGATACTTTTTAGCATTCTTAATTGCTTTACTCTTACAAATACCTGCAATCTTTTGCAGCTCTATCATCTGCCGCTCTATTGTCATTTGAGAGAGGGAAGACTATACAGGAGAATAATTAAGCTCAAATCAGGGGAAAAACAACAGGTGAAATGATAAATAGTATCTTCGTTATATGTAATGTGAACAATATTACAATATAATATGTTGTTATGTGAACATATAATCTATTCTGTCATCCACATTACAACATTAGCTTCCAAATCTAACGATTGACTGAAACTGAACCCACTTCACTTCCAAAGTATCTAGGCAAGACTTAAGGTTTAGTTGTTGTTGTATCTAGGCAAGATCCCTAACATTGCACAGCAAAATTCATAGAATTCAGCTACTAGTCCAAAACTGATAACAATAAGATCATGATTTTAACAATAGCAAATTTTAGGGAATAAATGCATCTTCTCAGAAGATGCAATGGTCAAACCGGAATTGTTGACAAAACTATAAGGCTAGTTTTCGAGAGTGAACTTGCAGAAACTCACCATTTTCGTGTATCTCCATTTGCAAAGTTGCAGGCTTATTGTTCATTTTAGTGTGTAGAGATTTCTCTCGATTTTCATAGAAATTGAAGTCATCTAACAATGAGGTCTTAGCTGAATAACTCTTAAATATATTCAGCATTTCCAAACCTTGCTAAAGTCCAATCTGCAAATTATTATAACAAATCGTGTCAATCCAACCTTTAATATATTCAACGAGAACAGAGGCCACCATGCACAAGTTTCTATTCTAGCAGCATCTTTTGCCAGATATATTGAAATATCAAGCCTAAATTGTATAGTACAACCACTGAAAATAACAGAAAAATGGCAACATACTCTGCTAAGTTGAGTTTTTAATGCAGGGGAACCATATGCACAGCATATTGCAGAAGACTTCCACAAATAGAAGCTGTTGTGTAAGAGAACAGGTCTTTTCTCAAAACCACGAACTTCAAAATTAGAGAGTAGTTTTTTTTTTTTTTTTTTTTTTTTTTTTTTTTTGAGGTTAACATGAACTTAAAAATATTTCTGCTCCATTCCCAACATGACAAGGTCAGGTATAACAAATATTCATTGCAAAAGCAGTACTACCATGAAGTAAACACAATTTTCGACAATCAATATGTATTTAGTTCTAGCCATATTTCTTAAAATATAATATAACAAATTAGAAGATGTAAATGTAGAGCAGACTGGCTTTCACAAGAGAAACATCAGAAGACAATTGAGTTCTAAAGCAAAGGAGATACCTCTTGAGTGTCTCTGCTATAAGTTACAGGCCGCCTACCGTTATTTTCAAGATCTCTGTTCTGCTTCACGGAATGCTGCATCTAACTTCTTATTGCCATTTGGAGTGCTTGCCCATACATAATATTTAATGCTCTTATGAATGTCATCTTCATTGTAAGATTTGATAACATAGAACTTAGCATCTGCCTACTTAGTTTCAAAATCTGGTTTGTTATACTGATCTCTTTGTACAGTGATTCCCAAGTCTTCCTTGACAGCAGTCTCCAGAGAAGGAAATTTGTTAGAGCCCCTAGGACCAGAAGTTAGTTCATTTGAGGTTTCAAAATCACTGTTTTTATAGAATCTGTCTCCAGATTTATTTCTATCATTTCCATTCCATATCCTTCCGTTCTGTCTATAGTTCATAGGACAATTATGTGGGAATGGACCATGTTTTTGGATAGAAAAAGGAGGCAAATTTCCTACAGGATGGTATCCTTTCGAGAGACCTGCTGAGAAATCAGAACACAATGCAGACACCTGTAAAGTTAAATCAGCAAAAACACTCAAAACTGAAGACTAGTGATGACCAACAAGCACAACAAACTTCAAAATCAATTCTTTTTGGGAAAGTTTAAAGATATAGACATAAAAAGTAAGAATATTTCATACCTTGTTTAAAGGTCTGATTGCTTGTGTATTTGTAGATTTAGAGGATTTGCCAGCAGTATTGTCATTAGACTTCATAGAGTTAAAACCACTGGACTTGGCAAAAGTAGAAGCTGATCCATATTTTCCATTTTGAGAACAAGTATTGCCATTTGAGACATCACTAAAATATGCTGAATCCCATGAATAGCAAGGCATGGCTTCTGATCCATAGAAAACAGGATGTGGAAGGTATCCAGGTGAAGAAAAATATGCTTGTTGACCAACACTTTGCCCATCTACCCCAACCACTGCCCCAGAAGCATATGGATTATAGCCAGGTAAATAATAGACTAGTGATCCATTGTCTGATTGCATCCCTGATGTGATCAACTGATACACTAGTATCAATTATCAACAAGACACAATTATACAAAACTACCCTTATCAGCCAAGCAGAACGAGACATAGTTTTGCCTAATTTTTGCAAATAGAAATGAAAGTATACGTCAGAAGAACATACCATATGAGATACATCTGCTTGAAAATAACCATGATCATCCAATTGTGTGAAGGATCCATTATACTCTGCAACAAAGAGTAAGTTTAAGAAATAATATACCATAAATTAATCTAATTCTCAAATTATAAACTTCAGAGCTGCAAATCAAACTGAAAAAAAAAAATCTTTAATTGAAGCAAAGTAAAGTAACTTAATATTTTCAAAATTATCATGCTTGAAGACGTGCTAAAGTATTATCTTTTCATTTTTCAAATGATTCCACCATTAGCCTAAAAAATGATTCTGGCTATATGGAAGTCAACTAAGAAATATGAGTACTTAATCACAAGGCCGATTAACATCATCCTATGCAATACATTGAGGAGTATATTACCAGACATCTCAAGTCTCAACTTCACTGAAAACCTATTATATGAGTACTTTTAACTAAGATTATGGCATTCCATTTAATTGACTTTATCACAACTCCAAAAGATTATATATAAGAAGAATATATATCCGTCTCAATATCCCACCTGGGTAGTAATAATTGTAACTACTAGTCGGTGGATTGTAAATACCGAGGTCTCCAACAGACACTTGGTCAGTCTCCCCTTTGATACTAGAATTACCATCTACTTCACCTTTGGTATTAGAAGTAGCATCTCGTGAAAAGCAACTGAATGATGTTGAGCCACATGGTAATCCATCTTTTCCAGAAGCCTGAAAACAAAGACATACAAAGGAAAATAAGATAATAAAAAGATAATCTTGTTCTACTAAGCATTAAGTAAGTTTGTTGTTAAAATAACCATCTAATCTTGTTCTACTAAGCATTAAGTTTGTTGTTAAAATAACCATCTACCATGCACAGAATAAATTTGTGCAATGTGGATGCCTAGAGATACACATACAGAGCCACAAAAATCTAAGATCCAAAAAATTTAAATAAAACACTAGCAATCCTTTTAAACAAGAAGAATGGATCTCATGGTACTCACACAAATAGATCATATTCTTGAACTTATGTTATAATGACCAAAAACATATTTCCTTGACCTTTTAGTGTTTTATAATTCTCAGTAATCCAATGCATACAATACACCAAACCGCAAAGTGAAAGTTGGCACAACTACAAGAAAGATAGGAATCCACAATAAATTAAAACCAAGCCTTTTCACCTTCATAACGCCATTTTTCCAAGCAATTATCCACAAGGAAGAAAACAAAAGCAACATAGATTAATATGACATACCACATCACGCCCAGCCAATTTCCTAATGGACTCCGACTTCAATCCTGTAGGAACAGATTCAGCTGCATTATATAGTTAAGAATACAATACTTATTCAATTAGCCAACAAATCATGGAGTTGCCAACAATATCTACACCATTAAACAGTCAATACAGAATTTTTCTTTTTTTTTTTTCCATAGGACAAAGCCAATACGCAATTTTAGCAGCAAGAGGAAGGAATGAAAGGGGCGAAAAGGGCATAAATCAAACAAGCCAAACAATTTACTTTCCATAAAATCAAAATCTTGATCATCCACGATAATTATTACCCATCTTCAATATAAAATGAACAAACCAGATTTTTTTTTCCCATTTTCAGTTAAAAGTAACACAAATGAAATTAAAAACAGAACCCATAATAGCTTTATATTTAAAAAGTTGGGGAGGGGGGGGGGGGGGGGGGGGGGGGGGGGGGGGGGGGCAGAAAGGGGAAAAGAAACCCAATAAGAGAGGATACGTTTCTCAAGTTCTGTTCCAGCGGCAATCGTCGACCGATAAAAGCCCAAGTTAACACCTGCAAACAGAGAGACAAAATAAATAGCAAAAGTGATAGTCAAAGTCAAAGCACCAGTACTTTTATACCAAAAGTCTTACGATTTAGCATTGTATTTTGATGGGTGAAATTATTTTTTTTGAATAAAAATATTATTTTAAATATTATTAAAAAATAATTTTAAAAAATTATTTTATTATTTTTATATTTTTATAATTAAAATAAATTTAATTTAATTTTTAATTATTTTTTTATATTTTATAATTAATATATTTTAAAAATAACTTTTTTAATAATAATTTTAGTAGCAATATCAACCCAATCTAATTCAACCCCTATCGATAAAACAAAATATTTATTCTTATAAAAATTGAATTTTATTGTTTTCCTTTTAACAATAAAATTTAAAAAAAAAAATCTCATCTTCAAAAGCAAAAACGCTGGTTGCACTTATATGATGAAATTTACTTCTTAAATATATAAATCTCACGTACTTATGTCTTAATTTCAAAGTGAATCGAGTTTACATATTATTAATGCCATCACTTCATATCTATAAACATTGATTATAACATGAAGGGGGGACAAAATGTAGAGGAGGGGCAAAAAATGAAGTAATGTAAAGCAATCAAATATAGCATTTGTATAGAGAAGAGTATATAATACAAAAAGCATTCATGATCCCTTTAATAAAAGATTGCAAGCTCTCCACCTAAGGAGGACACTCCTTAAAAAGAAAGTAACCCACAAATTATTCCTATATCTATATGCCTAATTATATGCCCAAGAATTATAAAGAAAAAAAGTATTCTTTGCACATTAATAAATAAAAAAAAAGCTATAACAAAAATCAAGCCAATTTAAAGACAGCATTAAAATTCAAAGGGAAAAAGAAAATTATTCAAGCTTAAACTAAAAGATCTTGTTTGGATTTTGCAAGGATTTTCTCATTTTCCCCATTTTTCAATTGTTGGGAAACAATAGAAGATGATGAAGAATGGTAATTTGGAGAGTTACGAGGTAACTCAGAGAGCATTTGAACTAATTCTCTCATTGTAGGACGTTCAATGCTATTTTATTGGCAACACAACATTGCAATGAAAAATAGATGCATTGCTTCATCTTTAGGCACCATTGTTAGTCTTGGATCAACAATGCGCATCACATCTTCTCTCCGATTATTCGTTACTCTTTTGCTCCATTGTACACTATCCACCCCTTCGCCGAAATCACCCACCGGTCGTCGTCCTGTTAGCAGCTCCAAGAGAACAACTCCAAAACTATACACATCACTCTTCTCGTCCACCTTCAATGTGTATGCATATTCTGCAATATGAACAAAATTTAGTCATGACATAGCTAAACCATGGGATGAGGCCCATAAGACCACCACAATCCAAGCCCAAACACAACCCAATTTGCAGCATCTTCATCTTGGGATTAAGGAAAGTACCCCCAAAAAAAATCATAGATATTAGGTCAAAGAACAAAGACAAAAAGAGATGCCAAACTTGCCAAGAAAGCTCAAAGCAGCCAAAGAAGACTGGTCGGTGGGAAGAAGAAGAAGAAGAAAAATACGCTTTACACGTAAGACCAAAATCAGCTATTACACGAAAGATTAGTGTTGTAAATAGGTGTGCATGCATATATGTGTCGGTTAGCTTTCACTAATCTCAATGTGCTGGTACGTTAGAATCATTATCAGACTGAAAATAAGCAACAATGTGTCAGATTTGGACCTCCGAGATTGCTAGATCAGAGTTTTTCGTGGGTCCCAACAAAGTGCTTCGGCTCTTTTGTTTCTGTGTGATGTTGTGCTGTGAATACCAATAAAACCTATGCGCCTGTCTCCCTGTGGCACAAATCACGGGTGGTTTTTCTGCTGTCACTTTTTTTTTTTAATTTAAGAGTTTGAAGTCGAGATCCTATAGTTTCTCAATGACTTCAGTTTCACTGAGGTAACACTATTGCGTACAGTACCACTTATAAGGGATCAAAAGTCAGCTATACGTGGCTTGCAACTGTTCTTACCTTGGGAATATCAGATGGTTGCTGTTCATCTTGAGTTCTTGAAATATTCAGACAATTTTGACATTACAAGAAAAATTTACTACACACAAAACAACTAACTGAACTAACAAGGTCACTATCAATCATCAATCATCTACAGTCTCACTGTGCACAAAATCAGAAAGCAAGCATTAGTAATGTGTGTAAAAATGTGATGCAGTGGTTAAAAACTGGCTTAGTGATATCATTTAGGGTATGTTTGGGAATGGAGGAAAGTGAGAGGGGAAGGAAAATGTGAAGGGAAAATAAATTTATTTTTCATTCTTTTGTTTGGATTGAGTGGAAAATAAAGGGGGAGGGAAAATATTGAAGGGAAAATAAAATTTTTTTGTCCTTTTCTCCTTTCTCTCCAAAATGAGGGAAAAGTAAGGAAAAAATACAAAAATATCCCTATACTTAATAGTTTTTTTTTTAATTTAAGGGTAAAGTTGTAATTTTACTATTCATAAAACAACTTTCCCTCTAATATTTTCCTCTCCCAATCCAAACAAGGGGAAGGAAAATAATTTTTATTTTCATTCCTTATTTTCTCTCCTTTATTTTCCTTCCTTCTTTTATTTTCCTTCCCCCTTCCCAAACATAGTGTTAATTGCAAATATAGTGAAGTAATGAACTTACCGGGTGCTATGTAGCCATAAGACCCTGCAATTGCTGACATACATTCTGATGCTCCCCCATCAATAAGGAATTTTGCTAATCCGAAATCTGCAACATGTGCTTCGAAGCTCGAATTTAACAGAATATTGTTGGATTTTACATCTCGATGAACGATCAATGGTGAACAATCATGGTGGAGGTAGCATAGGCCTTTAACAGCCTCAATGGCGATTTTGTACCTCAAATTCCAACCCAAGAAAGAACCCTTTTTGCCATGTAAGGCTTCTCCTAGGCTTCCATTTCTCATGTACTCATAAACCAACAAGTTGGTTTCATTGTTGGAGCAGAAAGTAAGCAATCTAACGATGTTTCGATGCCTAATGCTGCCTAGTGTTTGAATTTCTGCTCTAAAGCCATGGTCATGGCTATTGGTGCCAAAACCAAGTAGTTTTTTAACTGCAATTTCAACCCCATTTGGCATTTTCCCATGGTATACAATCCCAGCTCCTCCTCTACCAATTACGTTTCCATCTTTTACACATTCCAGGATGTTTGTGACAGTGAATTCTAGCTTTTGGAAAGCTGTCATCTTCTAAGAATCTCACCGGTGAAATTGTTCATCCACAGCCCCAGCGTTTCCAAATTAGGCAATTCCGCGACATAGTCTGGAATGGAACCGTGTAGTCTATTCAAGAAGAGATTGAAGAGCTTCAGTTGCTTGAGATTGATGAACTCAAATGGGATTTCACCAGTGAGTGCATTGTTGGAGAGGTCAAGATTCACCAAGTTGGTCAGGTTGCCTAACTCCTTTGGAATAGAACCTGAAAAATGATTGGCATGCAAATATAGAGTATCAAGCGACTTCAGTTTCCAAGCTCCTCGGAAGTAGACCATCTAGTCCACACCGTGAATTCATGATGGGCTACAGAGGAATGAAAAGAAAATATTTCTTGATATTGCATGTTTCTTCAAAGGGGAAAATGAAGATTGTGTTGAGAGAACATTAGAAGCATTTAGTTTCTATCCAAAAAGTGGAATACCTCATCTAATTAAGAAGTCTCTCATATCTATTTCATCTGTCAATCATATTCATGTGCATGACTTGCTAGAGCAAATGGGCAAGGATATTGTTATTCAAGAATGCGAATGACTGGAGGAAGCAAAGAAGTTGTGGAATTATGAAGATGTTAATCATGTATTGATAATAGAAACAGTAAGGACCAAATTAATCAGATGAAGCTTCTTTCACGATCATATTTAAATTTGTATGAATTGTAGCTCTTATGAACAATTAAGTATTAATGAATAATCCCTTTTGATGTAATTTTATTAGGGAACTGAAAAAGTTGAAGGCATATTGCTTGTTATGCCTTGGAATTATTATTTGGAGCTATGTTCCACGGCCTTCATAAAGATGTGCAATCTTATATTCCTCAAACTCGAAGTCTGGAATAAGTCTTTAAGTGAGCAAGTGCTCCTTCTTAATGACTTTGAATTTCTTCCACAAAAGCTAAGATATCTTTCTTGGTGTAGATATCCTTTGAAATCTTTGTCATTAAATTTTCGCCCAAAGAATCTTGTAGAACTTCACTTGCATCGAAGCAATCTCATACAACTATTGAATGGAGATAAGGCATAGTTCATAAATTTTAGCTACATTTTATAAAGTTAATTTGTACCTTTTAATTAATTGATATTTTTATATTTTATTACAGCTTCTTGGAAATTTGAAATTAATGGACCTCAAAGACTCTAATGAGCTGATCGAGATTCTGGACCTGTCTAGTATTGCCCCAAATCTTGAGTTTTTATATTTGAATGAATGTTGGAGTTTGGTTGAAATTCCCTCTCTTCAAAGATTGTCTAGAGATTCCTTATAATATAAGGATTCTAACTTTAGATGGAACTGCAATAAAACAATTGCCCTCATCAATTGAGCATCTGTCTCAACTTTTTAAATTGTCCTTGAATAAGTGTATATAGCTCGAGAGTCTTCTAAGCAGAATTGGCAATTTCAAACATCTCAAAGAGCTTTATCTCTATGAATGTTCAAGCCTCATGACTCTTCTAAGCAGCATAGGCAAGTTGAAATGTCTTAAAGAACTTTGTCTTGATGAATGCTCAAATTTAACAAGTCTTCCAGAAAGCATTAAACAATTTTCGAAGTTGAAACAACTTGATTTAAGAGATTGCAAGAGTCATAAATGTTTACCAAAGCTTCCATCATGCTTAGAATACTTACATGCATCAAAATGCACCTCTTCAGAATATGTTGGAACAAAATAAATGCAGAAGAATAAAGAATAGAAGAAAAAAAAACTCTCTGTATAACTCCATTGACTCAAATACTGATTAATTGTGCTATTTACATAGCATTAAAGTCTAACTAAATAAAATAAAGTCTCATCTAAATCTCGACCACTAGTCAAGATTAAATTACTACTTTAAAATTGAAATGCATCAACCTTAAATACTATTATCTCCAAAATCTTATAGGATACTAATGGATCGGAATCAACAATGTTTGAATTAGGTTCTAACATTATGTCCCTTAATTCAAACATAGACTCAAAACAATTTATTTTTTTATTATGTTTCAAGCATTTCTCTCGAAAAGATAGGTTAATATGTTGTAGCACTTCTTTCTAGCTGACAATTTTGTGTGTTGGAGCACTTCTTTCCAACTGATAATTTTGGTACACTTCTAACCAATTTCATATTATTGATCATCTTGGAGCACTTCTCTCCAATCTCTTCATTATTAATGCACTTCTAGACCTTTTTATGTTTTTTTCATCAAAACTTTTCTTGGAGTACTTCTCTCCAACAACCCATGATAAACTTGTGTCTAAAGATTTATCTCATGTGCCCATAGGATCATTGAGGCTCTGATACCACTGTTGGAACAAAAACAAACGCAAAAGAATAAAGAATAGAAAGTGATACATGCATTTTGCATAGTCATTTACGTTTAATTTCATGACCATTTTATTTGATTGTTAGTCACTTTTAGCTAATTTTATTAGTTATTTAGTTAGTTTTTCATGATTGTCAATTTTTGGATTAATTTGTAATTTTACTTTATTTTGTAGGAAAAATGGTGTTTTTGAAGGACTAAAAAAAGAAATTATGCCAATGAGGAGTGATTCCTACAGCCAAAGATGTCAAAAATAAGTTTGAAAGTTAAAGTATGCATTGGCCAAATTGCACATAACTTACCGCATAAGTTGTGCAGTTCTGCACAAGGAGAAGAAGCAATTTTTTCTATTCCTGCCGAAATCTGCATAAGTCACTACATGACTTATGCAGACTTACTCCTTGCTTATGCAGCTTCACATAGAAGGCCCAAAAACCCGCCGAAAACTACATAAGGGACTGCATAACTTATGCAGACCACTTATGCAGTTTTATAGAGTCTTTATAATGAGCTGGCAGAAGATTCCCACATGAAAAACACAACTCAAACACACTATTTTAGGGCTACTTGTCAGCAAAAGATATAAATAGGCCCTTATCTCATTTTGGAAAGGGAAGAGGAGACAAAAAAGGTAGCAGCAGCAGGGGAAGAGTCATAAAACAGAGAGCAAAACGTCACCTCTCCATTTCTAGACCAGATTTGGAGTTTTCTTCCCTTCTTCCCTATTTCCTATCTTTCTTGTATTAGGTTTATTAGTTCTTAGCTTAGATTTAAGATTTATTTCCATATTAACTCAGAATTTCTTGTAAATATTATGGATAGTGAGTAGTTTTCATTAGATTCTGGAGTTGGGATGTAATATTTGAGATGTTTTGTGGATTTTGATTGGGTAATCCATATTTTGTGGTTTTAATGAGTTTTATTCATTTCTTGTGTGCTCATTGACATGCTTAGTGTAGGATCCCATTAAGTGTTGTTCTTAATCCATGGTTGAAGCACCGAAAAGAGAAAACCTTGTGATAGATAATCAAGAAATTGGACTTAATTAACTTAGATATAGAAATAGACTAAGGATTAAGAGGATTTATAGATTAATTAAGAAACTTAATGGGTCTTGATTAATTTTAACTCCACGAAAGTAGGATTAGATTGATTAAGACACTCTTTGTCCCACTCGAAAGGGTATTCAAAGGATTTAAGAATTAATCTCCTTAAAACCCGTAAGTTTCACAAGATTGGATAACCAATTTAAAAATCCCAAAATAGCTTGAATATGAACTCTCGAACTTCGGAATCGCCCTTTTTATCATTGTTAATTTCTAATTGAGTTTAATTGCTTGCCATTTTAAATTTTGCCATATTTTAATTTGCTTATTTTAATTTGATCCAAATTTAGTTAAATCATTACATTGTTGAATAGATTATAAATTTTACACATATAGATTTCACACTTCAATATCTATCAATTTGTTACTTTAATTTCAAAGATAGTTCAAATTAGTCAATTTTTATACCAAAAATTTGATCATTAACACAACTCCTCGTGGGAACGATATCTTTTCTATATTGCTTGTACGACCCGTGCACTTGCGGTTGGGCCACATCAATATTAAATTTCAAAATCCACATGGCTGTATGTTGGTTTTTGAAATAGTCGTATAGTGATTATGATTGAATATGATTGAATTTCGTAGCCCATATGAAACCTGCATACTGTCATATATAATTAATTTGATAAAAGTCAAGAGTATAAAATATTTACAATTCTATTTGATTATGTGTTTGTTAATTATGGTAATATTATATGTTTATTAATAGTTATTGGTTTTATTGAACTAATTATATTCAGGCATGTTGAGAACATATTTATGAGTATTAACATTATTACTATGCTCATAATATAGTGTCCATGGAAATTCTGATTATAGTAAACACTTTTATGATTATGAGCTCACCTATCGTGGGACTAGTCATAAAATTGTTTTGTTAATTTGTTTAAAAATTTATTCCATGGATCTCAAGAACTATTTGGATCATATTAATAGTGGATATACCCATCGGTATAACACTATTAATATAATATGTTATTGTTGGTTATAATATTATTTGTTAATTGTCTTTAATATTTTTTAATACCCTATCGGTATAAAAGTGTTAAAGATGTTGGTTTATATATATATATATATATATATATATATATATATATATATATATATATATATATATATATATTTGATGAGTTCAATGAGTTTTCTTGATTTTATTGTAATCTGGGACCTTTAGGCGGGATTATAATAAATAACAGTTTTGTTCATAATTGCTTTCTTAGCTGGATTTGAGAGGAAGCTTTAGTTTTGTGATTATGTTATATACATAATTAATGTTTCCTTTATTATTTGATTTCAGCTGCTGTTTCTATGCAATTATCTGCTGTGAAAACTCTAAATGACTCCAATTTTGATGACTGAAAAGAGTCTCTGAGCATGTACCTTGCAATAGCCCAACTAGATTTAGCCTTAAGGGTTGATGCACCTACTGAACTTACTGATGAATCCATAATTGCACCTGTTCTCTCAAGTGAGAAACTCTCTAGAGCTCAGTGTCCTCAAGATGACAAGGAAAGGACTGAAATGGAAAATATTCCATATGTTTCTGCAGTTGAGAGCTTGATATATGCTCAAGTATGCACTCATCCTGATATAGGATTTGCTATTAGTGTCCTTGGTAGATACTTGAGTAATCGTGGATGGAGTCACTGGAAAGCTACAAAGAAAGTTAAGAGATATTTGTAGGGTACTAAGAATTATAAATCTAGAAGTCATTGGGTACTCTGATTCTGACTGTACAGGCTGTGTAGATGATAGAAAATCTACTTCTGGTTACATCTTCATATTGTCTAGAGGAGCTGTTTCTTGGAAAAGTGCCAAATAAACACTTAACGCTACCTCCACTACGGAAGCAGAGTATGTTGCTTGTTATGAGGCCACTTGTCAAGCTATTTGATTAAAGAAATTGATTTCTGGTATGCTTGTTGTTGAGAGCATCTCAAGGCCCTTCACCATTTATTGCGACAATACTCCTGCTGTTTGCTTCTTTCAAAATCATAGGAATTCTAGTCGAACTAAACATTTTGATGTCAAATTCCTATTTGTTCGAGAGAAGATTCGTGAATCACAAACTCGAATTGAACATATTACTACGGATTGAATGATTGTGGATCCGTTAACCAAAGCTTTGCCCATTAGTGTTTTTCAGAAGCATGTTGCGCATATGGGTGTAGTGAAAACTTTTGATGATGCTTTGGTTTAGTGGGAGTCTGTTTTATATTACATTTGGGTTAGCATTTGTATGGAATGCTTAGACCATTGTTTTTGAACATATCTTGTCACTTATTCCATTTAAATTCAGTTTTTTGTTTTTGAGATTTTGTTGGCACATGTATATAATATTGTTTTTCCTATCGGATTCAATGTTATTTTGTTTGTCATTACATTAACTGGATTTTATAGGTTAAATTGCTTACTTGTTATTAGATATTGCTTACTTCTTAGAAAATAAATCTTGTTCCACCTCAAAATCTCTTTTAATGCATAAATTCCTCCACCTAGCCTAACTCTTCACATATAGGTCATTGATAGATATTGCATTATCAGCCGAGTAACAAGTTTTGTTTTTTTAAAAAAATCATCAATCCCCAATTTCTCATACTAAAATTTCATACTCTACTAATTGATTGATGAGTTAGACACAAATCATGTCATCTTTTTAACATTTCAATAGCATGAAAGAATGAGTAACAATTCTAATGACTTATTAATTTAATTCAGAGCTATTATACTCAGGCATCAATATCCTAATCTAGTTTAACTAATGCTTCAACAAATGAAAAGGGAAAAATACAAGAAAGAAATATAGCACAGTTCTATTTGGTGTCTGTGCTTCGCTTATCTCCAACAAATAGACTATCTAGTGATGGTGATAAAAATAAGAGGCTCAACAGACCTTAATGGCAGCCTCCACATGTTGAATTTCATTGAAGCTTTATGAATTTGGAACCTTCAACTTCTGTTCCAAAATATTCGATTTTCCTTCTCCACTAATTCACCGTTGCCTTGCTTTGCTTCTCTACTGGGTTGGAGAACAATAGGATCACTTCTTTCCCTATTATCGATCATTGATTCCACATCTCTCTCTCTCTCTCTCTCTCTCTCTCTCTCTTGTGTTAAGTCAGTAAAGTCACAACTAGATTCCTTCATGCAATGTGATGCCACGACGATGACCTGAGGTGGAGCAGCAGTTGATAAGATGCGATGAGACGATGCCATGGAGGAAGGAACTGAGGGGTGAGGGTTGATGCTGCTGGGCTGGAGTTTGGAGTGAGGGCCAAGAAGAGTGGCAGATGAGGAAATAAAGAATCCATGATGAATTGTGAAGATGTCTTAGGATTTTTTTTTTTTTCAGCACCTTCTTTTTCCCTAAAAAGAGTCTAGATCTTTCTTAATTTTTTATTATTATTATTTTTAATTAATTCTTATTTAAATATCTCCTCTCATTATTATTATTATTACACTGCCTTCTCTCTTTTCTTAACGCGTGTTTTGCATTGAGTTTTTTTGAATAAAAATACAATTTTAGATGTTATTGAGAAAAGTAATGTAGAAAAAGCTGTTTTATTATTTTAGTGTTTTTATGGCTAAAACTAATTAAATTTAATTTTTAATTATTTTTAACACTTTCTAACAATATATTTTAAAAAAATAATTTTCTCAATAACAGTTCAACAATAATATCAAATAGGTTCTTAGACTAACTAGAGCATTCTAGTCTTTCCGTCAAATTTCAACACTTACTGTATTATAAATGTTATTATTCACGCTAATACAAGGGTGTGGGCGTTACAAAGTTGGTTTGATAATATGTGGTTTATAACAATATCCGATTTGACAAGATCTTGGTTACATACCCAATATTTCTTAAATTTACCGATATGTGTTGGTGGTTACAGATGGAACCTTAGTGTGCACCCCTTTTTGTTCTTAGCAGTTATAGAACAAAATTGCAATATAGTGGAAAACCAGCTAGTTTAATTATATTAGTCAATGTCTCTGGAATTTTGCTCATAAAAAGATAATGTAAATTATAAACATGCATATGTATGCGCATGATTACTTACTTTTATATGTTGATTGAGTGTAATAAATGGTTACATACTGATTCCTCTGTTAATTTGTCCCCAAGATAATTATTGTCTTGTGGTTCAGCAGAAAGACAATTATTGCCCATTTGCTAATGTGCTAAAATTCTGCAGTAGAATTTCTGTTTTATATGAATATTGAATTAGAAGGAAATGAGGGAATCTATATGCATTTGTACAAATGCATGCCAAGTCAATTAGTTGGGTGGTTATCTGGAGGATCCCACTTAATGGCATCGAATTTTCCTTTAAATTATGAAATGTAAATATTGACTGGCTAGATTGTGCATACATGTTTAAAAAGTGTGCTTGAGTTTTGAGGTTCAATCTCATTGATTGTACTCCCCTTTTCTATAATAGAATTGGTTTGCGAGGTCAGCACATTAGTGGAGAAAGAAGAGGATAAGTCTCATCCCAATAACTGTTTCTGGGATTTTTGCCTTTGACCAAGAAGCAGCTGTCATGGGTTTCTTTGATTTTGTCTTGTAAATAATTTTCCAAACGTAATAAGGTTGGCACCACCTTGGTTCCCTTTGCAGTATTCTTCTCTTTGCTTATTTGTTACAAAAAGAATAATATTAAAATTTCATGTTGTGAAGTGAAAATAATAATAATAATAATAATACTTGTTTGTTCTCTCTCTCTCTCTCTTACACACACACACACACACTTTTGAAGGGATGTTCACTTATAGAAAGTCCAGGAGATGAAGATTCATCATCAAATATGGGAGAATCAATAGATCCAGATGCAGATGCTGAGGTGGAAGAAAAGGGACGGGTGAAAATGGGGGATAGTGAGCATCTGTAGAGCCCTGTTAAGGAGAAGCATGAGGAGGCAGAGGAAGACGATGATGAAGAGGAAGAGGAGGAGAATGAGATAGAGATTCAAAAGAAAGGGAAGGTTGAAATGTCAGAGCAATCAGAGTTTGCTGATAGATCAGGAGAGAAGCCTAGTCAACAATCTCAGCCTGGACTAGCAGGGAATGCAGGTGCAGTGGACCAAGTGCATATCGAGAAGGGACATGCAATAGGGCAACATGAGGAAGAAAATCAAAAAGTTCAGAAAAATAAGAATAAGGTAATTCCCTTAATAAATTTAATGTGATGTTTATGTGTGGGCTTGTAAACCAAGTTTGCTTAGCATATTGATGACATAGGAAGCCTAGCATGTGGGTGGGTGGCTGGATTTTTTGTCATTAGACATTTTCTCAATAAAATAATATTAATTCATCCATGTCACCATGCCACATTGGAAGATGTACACACACCTTTGGAGACCTATTAACAAGATTGCTAAAATTGAAATCAATCCTAAATGTTAAGGGCAAAATTGATAAAATTAAAATATTTAAAATTGATAATTTGATATTCTTTTCCCCCAATTTCACAGCAGGCATAACATTATTTCTCGTGCAAAAAATGCTCACAATACATTTCTATGATGTTAGGTTTTTTATCTGGTACACTGACTCCATTATTTTACACGGTTACAGGAATCACAAGAAGGAGAGCAGAAGGCTATAATGTTTGAGAAGTTCCATTCTGAAAATCCTTTG
Source organism: Hevea brasiliensis (assembly GCF_030052815.1). Lineage (NCBI taxonomy): Eukaryota > Viridiplantae > Streptophyta > Magnoliopsida > Malpighiales > Euphorbiaceae > Hevea > Hevea brasiliensis. Next base: position 12,291,322 of record NC_079506.1, read on the forward strand.
CTTCTAAATGTGTGCAGAACTCTCTTCCCTGACAACCATAAATATGTCTGGAGTGGACCTCGCGCACTGGTTCAGCGTGAAGGTTCCCGTCGTAGAAGTTGTATTGATGCTGCTATTGAAATTTTGATGAAGTAGGTACGTTTTGATTACTTCAGATTGCCCCTACAAAGGATCTGAATCAATCTTATGCTTCGCCTAGATCAAATATAATGTTATAGTGTGGCATGTTTGACATAAATGCTTGCATACAAATGGAATGTCTGGTAGTTGGTGGCTCTTCTCAGCTGAGAATGGTAATTTGCTTTGGTATGGTCTTGATTTACAATCCCTAGTCAGCATTTGTTGTGACCTTTTGGGTATGTGGGAAGATACACTGGTGTTTCTTGTTGTGAATACACTTGGTAACTGTAATGATTTAATATTGAGCTAAGATTTTTTAGTGTGTTATTGCAGGAAACAATCACTTGTAAAACTGTAAATAGTTGATCCTTTTTATTTCCACACATCCATTTCTTTTCATTTCTAAATGAACAGCAGCATTTAAGGTGGAAGCCTAGGAAATTATGTTCAGGGACATTGGGTTTCTGAGGGTGTCAAGCACAAAATCCTAACAATCTCCCACAAGGATTAATTTAAAAATATGGTAGAAGCCTTCATGCGCTGAAACCAAAGTTACAATTGCGAACATTCCAAGCTTGGTTAGATTTTGTTTTTTTTTTCCAAGAATAGACACTGGTCTATCGGCTTGCAGGCCCACATGGCGAAGTAAAAAAAGGGGGTTAACTTGGGAAGCTGGAAGAAGGGATAAAAGGGCGTTTTGATCAAGTAATAGACGTAATTCAAGTCACCATCCATTAATATTAATCTTCTAGAGAGAGCACAAGGGCCTCAAGACAATGAAATCAGATCTTTACTCGGTGATTAGCGGAAAGAGTTGATAAGAAAAACTCAAATGGCAACTTTGCCTTGGGGGTTAGGTCATCAGATCGTGTTGGCTATAGGACCCTTGACGTTCAGCAATAGAAGGTTCCGGGCTAATCGAAATACTAGACTAAGCCGATTGCGGGCTTAAGCCAATGGAAAACACACCAACGCAGGTTTAGTGTGAAAAACCAATGCCAAAACAACATGTAATCTACAACAAAACGAAAAGAGAAGATATTTGCAGCCCAATCCAGAAGTAGGGAGGGAGTGTCCCACACCCTGGGTCGGAGAAGAGCCTTCCCTTGCCTAGGAAAGGCACGGGAAAGCCTGGAACGACTGAGACAAGCAAGGACTTGGACTCGAGAAGGAGCAACACACACAAAGAAATCCTCTCTCTGAAAAACTACAGAAACAAATACCCTCTAGTCCCGCGATGGTATTGTCCTGCTTTTTAATACAACCAGGGTAGATAAGCACGTCGTTTGGTGTGTAATTTTCATCTCATTGTACACTTGTTTATTTTTTTAGCTCATTTTACGTAGTTCTTGGCTTTTTGCTATGCTTTTAGACATAAATTAAATCTCAAAAATTTTAAAAAAAATGTCAGACGTTCAAAATAGTTTTAAAACATATAAAAATAATTTAAATATGTTGAACGATATTAAAATAATTTTAAAGCAATTATTAAAATAAAATTTAAAATTTGAAATATAAATTTTGGACAAATTTCAATAAATTTTTATAATTTTAATGCATCTACATACATCATTGAAAAATACTCACTAAAAAGAAAAAATGATTAGCAACCAACTGAATTGGTTGCAAATCCATTCAAAGTGATTGCTAATTACTTTAGAAACCGATTTAGTCGATTACAATGAGATTGGTATTAATTAATTTATATAAACAAATTGGCAAATGATTTTAGAATTGGTTGCTAATTTTTTAAAAATTGGTGGTGTCTCTCCCTCTGAATTTAGCAATTGATTCGTAAATCCATTGGGAAAAAAATTGGATTTTTGAAAAAATTAATGATATTTTTGCATCTAAATTTAGCCATCGATTCACAATCGGTTGCAAAAATCAGTTACTAAATTGATTTTATTTGGTTTCAGAAATCAGTTGCTAATAGCAACCGATTGCAAATCGGTTGCAAATTATAGAGCCAATTAAAAAAAGACTCTACAATTTAGCTATCAATTCAGAATCAGTTGCTAAGTATGTAATGGCAATCAATTGCCAATTGATGCCTTGTGCCCTGACAAGCAGGACAATGTTTATTCTCAAATTAGGAATAATTTTCATAGAAGCAATTAGGCTGTATGAATTTCCCAAATCAGTAGTTGGCCATTTTCTCATTTTTCTGTTTTCTAAACACGTAGGTAATTTACATTTTATTCTAAACATGAACTTCCTACAGTTGGTTTCAATTTCCTATTACAGGGGACGCAAATTCAATCTTGAATCAAAGTTCAGTAATAAGCATTGAAAATTTTGGTGCTCTCATTCTGGAGAAAGAACTCAATCTAACACTGGGATCGATTGCATTTTTTGGCTGCACCAGATAATGGCTTGTTGGGTTGTTTGAACCTTGAAAGGTCTGTTTTGTTGAGACTATTTAGGTTGACACCGTGGTTGTGTTCTGTGTTGTATTTAGCAGTGTTTGTATAGTAATTGTTTAGTACAGGTTGGGTGTATGTGGTGCGACCGGTTGATGACGGGTAGCACCATCTGCTGGTTTTGGACTTCCTGAGAGAAAGACATTATACGTTAATAAATTATTGCTTCTTGTGAGCAAGGTTAGAAGACATCACCATTATATGGATTTGCGAATACTTGTGGTCCTTGTGGTTTTTGTTTAAGTTGTAGTCTTGCAGTTATCTCTTGTCGTGTTGACATATATATGCTGCTTAATTGAGAAGTGCAATGAACTTCCATAGTTACAAGTAATTTGTTTGACTAGTTATGTTAAAAAGAAGTCTTAATCTTCTTTAAAACCCAGTCAGTACCAAGGAGTATTCAAAAGTTAGGTACATCTTACATTATGGTGTGCCACTTTATCATATCAAGTTAATTTTGTTTCTTACTTTTCTTTGTTTCAAAGTCGATAGTTTTTCATGCTACTGAATCTGATGTGGTGCAAGAACACAATGAAATGATCCTAGGGAGGACTAGCAGATTTCAAAATGGAAAAAAAAAAAATGTTTAGTTACAAAATCGATTCTGAAGCCTCTCTGCCACAACTGCACAAAGTCTCTAATAATGATCCTCTTTTTCCACTCTGAACTTATTCCTCTGTTAGGACTTCTTTCATTCTCTCTTTTATGGATTATGTCTTCATTCTCTCTAAGGACTCTATATTTGGAACAATTTTGCACATCTCAAATGATATAGTATATAACAATTTATACTTTCTGCTCACCTAGAATATAATTTTATTTTTTTAATGCTGAATAAGAAATTGAGGTGAAATTATTTTATCATATATGTAATAGGGCATTTTTAAAGTAAAATATTGTTGTAGCATATTAGTATGTTGGCTTATTGCTCTTTTTAGTGTGCAGAGATTTCTCTCGATTTTCTTAGAAATTGAAGTCATCTAACAATGAGGTCTTAGCTAAATAACTCTTAAATATATTCAGCATTTTCAAACCTTGCTCAACTCCAATCTGCAAATTATTATAACAATTGTGTCAATCCAGCCTTTAATATATTGAACAAGAACAGAGTCTACTAGGCAAAAATTTCTATTCTAGCAGCATATATCTTTTGCCAGATATATTGGATAAAAACATAAAATCTAAGTTGTATATTAAATAACAGAAAAATGGCAACATACTCTACTAATTATTTATTGCTAATTTTTTAAATAGAGAACTAAAAATAATTTTTTAATTTTTAAAAATTTAATTAAGATTTAAAAAATAACTTTAAATTATTTTTAACTGTTAACTAAATTTATACTCTAACTTTCATAACTAAAATTAAATAAACGGAAGATAAAAATCCAAATTTTCTTAGAAAAGAAAATAAAAAAATAGGAAATAATTTTCTACAAGTAGACATGCACCCTCTTTGGACAAAAGTAATTAGACTGCTAATATAATTAATATAATTCAATTTAAGTTAATATTTAACTAAATTAATGGTTTACAAATGTGCAGTCATGAAGTAACAGTCAATTTAGTTCTAGGTGAAATAGTTTAAATTATATAATGATGTGAAAATTTAATTCGATTCTTTTTCTTACACATGATTTGTTCTAAAGGAATTCTATGAATAAATTGTGGAGGAGACATATGACAAAGCAAGGATAGAACTTACAAGAGAAAGAAGGAAAGCTAATATTAATTGAAGAAAAAAAATCCTTAAAAAATGTGATAAAATTTATAAATTAGTCTATTCATTTTCAATTTAAAATAACTAAATTTTTAATATTTTATTTTATTAAAAAAATAGTGCTTCTATTAAATTTTATATTTAAATAATTAATATATTTTATATTTAAATTATTATATAATGAGCATCACTATATATTTCCTCTGTAATGTGTGAAATCAAAATTAATTAATAATCTTCATCATATTCCTTAGTGGAAGGCATATGCAAGTATTTTTGTGTCAGAATTATAATTTTATTAAGGCTACATATATCTTATGATATTTTGTCTCAAAATTTGAATTAAATTCTTTAATTATATTAAAATTAAGAAGTTTAAAATTTGAAATTTTTTTTTTTAAAACCTAAAAGAAATGGCAAATATTTAAAATAAAATAAAAGAAATGACCCTAATAAAATATGGAGTTGGTGATGACTATATATAATAGAAATAAAAGGAGAAGCAGAAATGAAGAGCATCAGGATGACGAGGATCACCAATCACTTCTTCAAATATTGGAAGACAACTTGAAGAGAAGAAGAATAAATAATGAGGAAGAAGAAAAGGAAGAGGAGGCTTCTTCTTCTTCTTCACTAGATCTAAATCTCTCTCTATCTCTTCCTGCTTCCTCTTAACCAAACCCCACTCACTTTCACAACAGGTATAACTCATTTCTAGTTTGCCGATACTTTTTAGCATTCTTAATTGCTTTACTCTTACAAATAACTGCAATCTTTTGCAGCTCTATCATCTGCCGCTCTATTGTCATTTGAGAGAGGGAAGACTATACAGGAGAATAATTAAGCTCAAATCAGGGGAAAAACAACAGGTGAAATGATAAATAGTATCTTCGTTATATGTAATGTGAACAATATTACAATATAATATGTTGTTATGTGAACATATAATCTATTCTCTCATCCACATTACAACATTAGCTTCCAAATCTAACGATTGACTGAAACTGAACCCCACTTCACTTCCAAATCAACTAAGATACACATTGCAAATAAACTACAACTCTTTAACCTGAAGAATAAATAGCCTTTATAATCATAACAGGCTTATAATGGAAAGCTAAAACAATGATAAAATAAGGAAGAGGAACAACAACATCACATCAGAGGAAAACCCCTCCAGTAGAATAAACATTGTAAATAACTAAAAAAGCTCTAAAATGCCTATGGTGTGGGAACAACGGGAATTGAATTTTCTATTGGCTTCTTTACATAATTACTCTTTTGATTGTAGTCGTGGAGAGAGAGAGATTCTTCGTTAGATTGATAAGAGTCATGGGATTAGTAGTTCTCTTGATCGTCGAATCATCATCACATTTCCTGTCTCCTGCTTTTGTATGCTTCTGCACAATAAAAATAGAGTTGCAAAATTAGCAACTAAAAATGAAGAAACATCTAATGGTGGCAATGGAGCAATTGGTGATTCAAACATCAAGTGAAGGGAGAGAGAAGCGATTGGATTTGGGGCTATTCGTCTGAATTCATGGGCTGGACTTAAAAATAACAGCCTTCGGCTGCGAGCTTGCAGGGGGATGTGCTAAAGAAGGGGCCTAGGTGACTACAACTAGGAGCCGAGCGTGGTTTCAGTCTGAATTGGTGGTTTCTATTTAAAGTTCAGAGAATCAAAATTTTATTTTTAGGGGTTTCTCTGATTTTGATTTTAATTCAATTTTAATTTTAATTAAATTTAATGGTTGAATTTTTTTTTTTTAAAATTGATTTAGACTAAAACCGAACTAATTGATTTCGATCCAATTTAATTTCAATTTTGATAAATTTCAATCAAATTTTGATTCAGCTCCTAATCCAAATTGGCCTGCAGCACAATGCCCCTCGCGGTGCTTAAAACGTGATGAATGGAAATGTAATGGTTAACCATGACAATTGACATAGAGTGGCTCCAATATTAAAAATTCAAATTTAGCATCATCTATTCTAAGTTCTTCTTGAATCTTCTTTTTCCTCTTACCCACCACCGTGGAACCACTCTAGTTATCCAAGAAAAATCAATCAAAAAGTATAAGCTAAAATTAAAATTGAAAAATTAAAGGTTAAAATTAAAATTTGAAATTGATTTCAAGATTAAAAATTAAATTTGAAATTGAAACTAAAATCAAAGTTAAAATTAATTAGAAGTTAGATCAATAGTAACAATATTTTTAATTTACTTAGAACTTAAATCATTTTTAATTAAATACCATTTTACAATATGCTATTGTTCTAAAACATAAGCTACTCTTCATCTATCACCCTAAAAAACTCATTTAAATTAACAAGAAAATAAATAAAATAAGTACATGGAGAAAGTTAAAAAGAGAGTTGTGTTTTCTTCTCCACCTTTTGCTGCTAGTGGAGGTGATGGACAACGCCGACGAAGGGGAAAGAGGCAATGAGGTGGGGAGAAAAGGGAAGGAAAAAAATAAAGAGGATCGATTGTTTGGTTAGAAAATTCTAATTTTTAAGCATACCTTTTGTGACGGATTAACTTATCCGTCACAAATTTTATGACGGAAAATTCTATCACAAAATTTGTGACGGAATATATTATGCCGTCACAAATTTGTAACGAAATAATGTATTCCGTCACAAACTTTATGATAAAATTATGTTTCCATAAAAAATTTGTGACGGAAATTTATTTTCTATCACAAATTTGTGACATACAGTTTTTTTCGTCACAAATTTGTGACAGATAGTTATCTTCTGTTACAAATTTGTGACGGACAGTTATTTCGTCACAAAGTTTTTGACGATAATATTTGTCCTCCACAAATTAGTAACGGATAAATCCATTTGTCACAAATTTATGAACATAAATCCTTAGTTCTTCAATTTTTACAAAAGTAGAAAGTTTTTTTTTTAGAATTAAAAAAGAAAACTTAAAAGAAAATTTTTCAAAAAAATTATAGGAAATTGAAATGTGAGAAAACATGTAAATATTAAAAAATATAGAGGCATATGTTAATTAATTTTTACAAATGTAAGCAACGGTATTATAGCGCTAATTTCTTTGTTTTGAGGAAGTAAAGAAATTAAGGAGCCTTGGCATGAAGGAGGATTTACATGAAATTAAGTAGTTAAATTCTCCTTAATTTTGCCTTTGCAACTGCATGGGTTTGTGAACATTAATTTTGCAGGATAGCAAGCAAATCTCCATATTCCAATCCTAGTCCAAAGGCAGAACATAATAAGGAACCTAAGCTAACAGCAGATTATGAAAGCTGAAATGCAGATCATATCAGCATTTCTCTCTTTCACCTTTTTCTCTTCGCGTTTTGGTTACTTGTTGAGGTAGTGGGTGTAGAATAGGCTTTGAGGCGTGATAAATCACTATCTTTAAGATATTAATTGTCTCCACTAGATTGCTGTAAGGTTATGGCAATACACCTCTAGGATACAACAAAGTCTGAAATCTGTAGATAGCAACTCCTAAAGATTTCCCTTAAGAACTCTTTATACGAACCGAATTTAGAGAGATTAGAAGAAAAGAAGAAGTAGAAGTAGTACATATATTTGGATTGAAAAACTCATCCATATTTGTAAAGAATAAAAAGTTATGGCACCTTTTTCAGATAGACACGTCTATCTATCTCCAATAAATACAACTGTTTGTGTAAAAGACATGTCTGTTTATTAACAGACACCTATACAAATAGTTATGACTGTTTGTATAGAATAAACATATCTATTTATTAACAGACACCTATACAAACAGTTGTAACTGTTTATATAGAATAAACATGTCTATTTATTAACAGACACCTATACAAACAGTTGTGACTGTTTGTATAGAATTGACATGTCTGTTTATTAATAGACATATCTACTTGTTAATAAATACATCTGTTCATAATTTATTTACGAAAATTTACAATAAGATAATTATTTTATTTCACACATATACATGCCAAGTGCCATAATAGAATAATATATATTTATTTATATATATATAATTCTATACACATTTTACTCTTGTCATTCCTTCATTTTTTTATATTTTAACAATATATGAATTCTTTCTCTCTATACTATCTAACATATAAGCTATTTATAACAACCCCCACTTAGCTTGTATTGTTAGATCCCATTGTTTCATGCATAATGAAAAGTATCTTTCGATTTAAACTTTTCCTTAGTGTAAGTATTTCAAAGTTCTAAAGAAATCATGGTGGCCTTGGCTTAAACCTAGATTCCTATTAAATAGAACCGAAAATACTACACACAAAAATCAATTAGTTCGACTTAAAAAGTCCACCAAAAATTTTAACACGAATATGGCCTTGTGCTACCTCCTGTTTTTATGAACATTTACAAAAGTTATTCTCACTTTTTGTTGAAGCGGCACCACTTCCTATGTTCATATAGGAGAAGTTTCTTTTGTAATAATATTAAACTTTATTAAGAGTATAAATACTCATCCTCATTCCATTAACTTAGTATACTAAGTACTTTAATTACCACATTTACTAATGACTTGTTATTACTTTTTAAACTTTATTTAGTAATAATACTATAAAGTAGGGTTCCCATCAGTAGTAAATTTAATGGAATATTCTAAATCCTAATCAGTATATGTAATTATAATTATAACTCTCGAGAGCTCTTTTATTAAAGGATTTGCTAGATTTTTATAGAATTTAACATAAACATAGTAATAACACCATTAGAGACTAATTGTCTTATATTTTCATGTCTTAAGCTTATATGTATATACTTTCAATTGTATATTTTACTATATGCTTTAGCCATCATGATTTGACTATCACAATATAAAGAAATAGAGGGCATGGGTTGTGGTCACAACTTAATATCTAGTAACAAGTTTTTTAGCCATTCTGCTTCTTTACCAATATTTGCCAAAGTTATAAATTCAAATTCCACCGTAGAATGAGTTATATAAGTTTGTTTCTTTCATGCCCAAGAAACAGAACCTCCACTTAAAGTAGACACCCAACCAAAGGTTGACTTATTATCCTTAGTACTACTTATCCAATTGGCATTTGTATAACCCTAGGATCTCCACCATATTTGTTTCACTAATCAATCATATAATCACATGTTTATAACATGAACTACATAAATAATTCACAGTCTAGATATATACCTTATTTGGATAAATAAATTACTCCATAACTTGTTTAAAATAAGAGCATCCAAAAATAAAGAACCAAGCTAAACTTGCATACACACACAAATGCATACTCATTTGTCCTTTTGTCACTTCTTACAAATGACTTGTAAGGTTCTTATTTTTACTACTCATAAAGTACCAACCTTTTTGCCAATAAATTCATCTCTTCATGCATGTAACTATTAAGAAAAATAACATCTTTTAATTTGGTTACATCTTTTGGCAAAGGGATACAACTCTTTGCATGGATACAACTCTTTATATGGTTTTAACAAAATTGGAAATTTATCACAGAATAATCTATAATTTATAATTCCTTTTTTAAATATCCAAAAACTCTTGAAATTTCTTTCCAATATTCCACACTAGGATTATTAGTATGTCTTAACAATTTATATATTGCAAAAACAATATCAGGAGTAGTGCGATGCATAGCATACATTAAGCTACCAATAGCACTAGCACACTCAATTTGAGTAATTATTCTACCAAAATTTCCAATCAATTTGTAATAAATATCATATGGAGTATTTGTTTCCCTCAATATAATGAAATTGACAAAGAGTAAAACCCTCATTATGTTACAGCTAGGTAGTTTTAGGCAGATCCCTCAAGGATAATAACAAAAATATAAATCTAGACAGCAATTTTAAAATTCTCCTAAGAATAAATTAAAGAATAATAATGTTAATGGTAAGTAAAAATGAAGAGAAGAGACAAAAAAGAAAAGTTAATAGATTTTTGTTCCAAACTGCTCTTTATAAAATATTTGCATCTCTTCAAACATTTACAACAGTTCACTTTGTATCTATTAGAATAATTACAACTGTTCACTTCCACTTTTTAGAATAAATACAATCGTTCACTTTGTATCTCTTAGAATAATTACATCTGTTTACTTATACCTTTTACAACAGATACAACCGTTCACTTTGTATCTCTTAGAACAATTACATCTGTTCACTTATGCCTCTTAGAACATATACAACCGTTCACTTATACCTCTTCGAATAGATATAACCATTCACTTATATCTCTTAGAACAGATACAACCATTCACTTTGTATCTCTTAGAACAATTATATTTGTTCACTTATACCTTTTACAACAGATACAACCGTTCACTTTGTATCTCTTAGAAAAATTACATCTGTTCACTTATACCTCTTAGAATATATACAACCATTCACTTATACCTCTTAGAACAGATACAATCATTCACTTTGTATCTCTTATAATAATTATATTTGTTCATTTACACCTTTTAAAATAGATATAACTATCAATAATAAATAGTTCATTTTGATACCTTTTAATGAACAGACATAACTCTTTCAAAATGAGACAAATTTTATTATCACTAATATTTTTAACAATATCTCCATCTAGTTAGTGATAGACACAATCAATATGAATTAGGATTTATGCATATAAAAGTGTTTTTCGACTTATGCACATAAATCTTATTACCTTCTTTAACACATTCACCCTGTCTGTTTAAGAGAAAAGTCGTATGTAGCATACAGTAATTTTTTTCTATAATCATTCAAAATAAAAGTATGATGTGCTATTATTCCTCTTAATTGTAGTGATTTAGGAACTACCACTTTCAAATCCTTAAACTTTGAAACAAAGATATGCAACTCATGGACTTATTCATAACAGGCATATTATCAAGTATTTAAAATTCAAAATATTTCATAATGAGAAATTTATCCATACCTTTTTTTTTTTATTGTTGTATTCAAATTCTAATGAAATCCAGATTTCCTTTGGAGACTTGACAGAGGTAAACAAATCTTATAGCCTATCTGATGAGTTGTTGAGAATATGACCTCTGCATGGCAATTCATCTTCTTTTTCAAATATGTTTTCACCTTCTTAGTGAACATAATTTGTTCCTTAAAACGATCAAGTTTCACGAACTCTTGATTCATTAGAGAAATAGCTTTACACTCCATTGCGATTAATACCTTAAAATTGTTGAGGTAGTTGGTGTAGAATAGGCTTTGAGGTGTGATGAATCACTATCTTTAAGGTATTAATTGCTCCCACTAGATTGCTGCAAGGTTATGGCAATATACCTCCAGGATACAACAAAGTCTGAAATCTGCAGACAGCAACTCCTGAAAATTTCCCTTAAGAACTCTTTATACGAACCAAATTTAGAGAGATTATAAGAAAAGAAGAAGAAGTAGAAGTAGTATATATATTTGGATTGAAAAACTCATCCATATTTATAAAGAATGAAAAGTTATCACACCTTTTCCAGATAGACACATCTATCTATCTCCAATAAATACAACTGTTTTTGTAAAAGATATGTCTGTTTATTAACAGACACCTATACAAAGAATTGTGACTGTTTATATAGAATAGACATGTCTGTTTATTAACAGACACCTATACAAACAGTTGTGACTTTTTGTATAGAATTGACATGTCTTTTTATTAATAGACGTATATATTTGTTAATAAACACATATGTTCGTAATTTATTTACGAAAATTTATAATAAGATAATTATTTTATTTCACACATATACGTGCCAAGTGTCATAATAGAATAATATATATTTATTTATATATATATATATATATATAATTCTATACATATTTCATTCTTGCTATTCCTTCATTTTCTTATAGTTTAACAATATAGGAATTATTTCTTTTTATACTATCTAACATACAAGTTATTTATAACATTACTTCTTTCGGTTCAGAAAGGTCGTTAATTTATATATCTAAATATATAAAATAAATTAATTTCTTTTAAAAATTTTTCATGTAGCATTCTAAAAAAAGATATTGCCATCTAATATTTTAAAAATTTTGTACTCTTTCATTTTTATGTATTAAATAAATTTTAATTTACTTCAAAACTATCTTATTTTTATTTATCTTATTTTAATATACATTTAATGGAGAGATACTTTCAGCTATATATATTAATTGAAATATGTATCTATATATAATGAATTATGAAAAAATGAAATAACATTTTATTTTTATATGTAAGTGAATATTATTAATTTATGATTTTTAGTTATTTTGATAAATATATTTATTGTTGACTTATTATTATTATTATTATTATTATTATTATTATTATTATTATTATTATTATTATTATTATTATTATGCCAAGGGGTAATTTATTTATAAGATATAATCAATTTAATTACATTAAATTTTCTCTATTTTTTGTTAATTAGTTATTCAAGTGCTTTAAACTATTATTATTTATTATGTTATTAGTTCTACAATTATGTATATGTAAGTTATAAATTGTTAAATGATTACCCTTTAAATGATATAATAAGTAACCACTATTGTTAGGTAAATTATAATAATATATGAACATATATTTATTCTATTTACTTATAATTTTATACAGTGCATACATATAATTTTGTTTTCATTTTTTTTCCTTTTGCATTATTTTTATGATTTTCAGATTATTAATATTATTTTTAGAATAACATTAATATTACTAGATAAAGATAATATTTAAATATATTATATTTTTTTATTATTTTAAAAGGATATAACATTTTTTGATATTTTAAAGTGATGAAAGTAATCATATAATTTAAATAATTTTTAATTATTTTATATTTTTAATCAATATTTTTATTATATTACTGCATTTTTTATTTTTATTATGAAATTTTTATTAAAAAATTTTAAAAGATAAAAAAATCTAATTGACATAAAAAGTAATACAAAATAAAATATAGTGCAATTAACAATAAATTTAAAATATTATTTTATTTTTATATATTAAAATTATAATCAGCAATGCGTAAAAGGACGGCAATTTGCTAGTTAATTATATTAGGGTGATAAATTTTATATTTTGCATTTATTATTACCGTTATTGTAGGAAATTATATATATTTATATTTTATTATAAAATTTTGATATTCTGCAAGTGCACTTAAAAATGTTGTAATTATCAGATCATATATATATATATATATATATATATATATATATATATATTATCGCGATTAATTTATAATCTATAAATTTTATTAACATTCAATTTTTTATTATTTTCTTGATATTTTTATAGTACAATTAATAAATGATTGAAAATAAAAATTTATATTAAGTGAATATTATTAACTTGTGATTTTTAGTTATTTTGATATATTTATTGTTGATTTAGTTGTTGTTGTCATTATTATTATTATGGTAATTTATTTATAAAATATAATTAATTTAGTTACATTAAATTTTTTTATTTTTTGTCAATTTGTTATTTAATTGCTTTATATTATGATTAGATTATGCAAGTTATAAATTGTTAAATAATTACCCTTTTAATGCTATAATAAGTAGCCATTATTATTATTAGGAAAGTTATAATATATGAACATATATTTATTTTACTTATAATTTATATAGTTCATTCATATAATTTTAATATAGTTCATTCATATATTTATGATTTTCAGATATTAATACTACTTTTAAAATAATATTAATATTATTAAATAAAGATAATATTTGAATATATTATATTTTTTATTATTTTAAGATAATATAAAAATTTTTGATACTTTAAAGTGATAAAAATAATTATATAATTTAACCAATCTTAAATTATTTCATATTTTTAATCTATATTTTTATTATATTGCTATATTTTTATTATTTTTATTATGAAATTTTTATTAAAAATTTTGAGAGATAAAAAGTTTAATCGACACAAAAAGTAATAAAAAATAAAATATGGTGCAATTAACGATAAATTTAAAATATTATTTTATTTTTATATATTAAAATTATAATTAGCAATATGTAAAAGCACGGCAATTTGCTAGTTAATTACGTTAGGGAGATAATATTTTATATTTTGTATTTATTATTACTGTCATTGTAGGAAATTATATATTTTTGTATTTTATTAAAAAAATTATATTACCCTGCAAGTGCACTAAAAAATGTATTATCGCGGTTAATTTATAATCTATAAATTTTTATTTCCTTAGGATTTACCACGTTAAAGAATAGAACTTGAGATTACTGCCGTCCGCCAAATACAAACAATGAAAAAAATAAATAAATAAAAGAAACCACCTTGGTGTCAATATATATATATATATATAGAAAAGAACATTGATATAATCAAGAATTGCAAGCAATTTAATTAAAAGCTTGGCTTATTAAATCAATTTAATTAAATCAATACGCATTCTTTTTTCTAGTTAGTTATAATATACCAATTTAATTAAATCAATAATTTGATAAAAAAAATTATAATTAGTTGAATAAAAGAAAAATACGTACACATGGAAGTACAATACATTAATGCCAGCCATAAAGAGCAAAAGATAAGACAGAGACCATCGAAAATGTGCTTTTGATGAAATGATTTCTTATTGTTTTGCTTAAACTCTTTATAATTTCATTCGCACTAAATGATTTCTTCGTAGAAGGCCAATGTGGTGTTTCCACTTGCCTTCCTTCTTTCATTCCTCTTTATTTCTATATCTGTTGTTTATAAATTTCGTGTCACAGAATAGTTTACCACACGCCCACAAAATATTCATCTCTAAGTCTATTTTGCTCTTTCTACCTTGTTCAAACTCAGTTGCACAAGACCCTTCTTTTATCACTTATCATGGCTTCTACTTCTTCCACTCCTCCCAATCAGTGGAAGCCATGGGATGTTTTTATTAGTTTTAGAGGCGATGATACCCGTTATACTATTCTCTCCCATCTCCGTCAAGCCTTTGAGGAAAAACAAATCAAGGTGTTTAAGGATGAAGAGCTTCGTAAAGGAGAAGAGATCTCATCAGAGCTCTTGAAAATAATCCGAGAATCAAGTATCTCAATAGTCATTTTCTCTGAAAATTATGCAGATTCTGTTAACTTAAAAAACACAAAGGAATGTATATAGAAGAGAAAGAAATTTGACATTCAACATCAAGCTTGTTTTTATTAATGAACCAATACAAAACTATTTACTGGCAAATAAGGCTATAAAATAGGAACAGAAAAGCAATACTTTAAAATATTATTCTTAAACAATTTTCCTAAAGTTATGAAACTACTGCAGATATTGTGGAGCTACTGCAGATTTATGCTTGACTTGGTCTTGGATCATAACAATTCTTCCCCTTGATCCAAGTCTTGGATTGCATTCCTAGCTGTGCTCTTAACTTCTTGAATTGATCTGCTGGTAAAGGTTTGGTGAAGATATCTGCCACTTACTCTTCTGTACAAACATATTCCAAGCTAACTTCATTCCTCTCAATCTTCTCTCGGATAAAATGATACTTTATATCTATATGTTTGGACCTCCCTTACTGAATGGGATTTTGTGACAAGGCTATTGCTGACTTGTTGTCACACTTAATAGCACATGGATCTGAGCATTTGCCTTTGAATTCTTCTAATAATTTTTACATCGAAATTGCCTGCATAGTTGTGGTTGCAAGTGCTACATATTCTGCTTCTGTTGTGGAGAGTGCAGTGCATTCTTGCTTCTTTGTTGCCCATGCTATTGCTCCCTTACTGTGTAGAAAGGCATATCCTGTGGTGCTTCGTCTATCCTCTAAACATTGATGGTTGTCAATTCCACCAGAAATTAAATTAACTGAAATTACCAGTAATGAAATATTTTCTGCAATAAGTGTTAAGTCCAGGTCGAACCCTAAAGACTGAATTACTAAATTTCGTGCACTTGTGTAATGGAAAAAGAAATAAAGGTTTGGGGAGGGGCGTAATTCACAATCCAAAGAAGAAATAAAAAATTAAGAACTAAAATTAAATATGAAACTCTCAAATTAAACAGACTTCAGTCCAAGGTAATTCGTATTCCAATGCATTGATTCGATCATTGACAAAAGAAATACAATTATATCTTATTGAATACTTAACGTAGATTTACCAAACAGCGAGGTAAACCCCTAACTTCCCTATACTCATCAATTTGAGTCCAGCACTCTTGTTGACTCTAATTATTAACTGAATTGGTATTAAGCAATCATCATCAAATTCATAATTGCTTTAAGAATAGGAAGTAGTTAAGCTGAACAATAATTTATGAAGCATAAATCATTTAATTCACCCTATTGTTTCCTTAAGTTATTATCGAAAACTGGGATCATAATCAATAAAACCTAATTGCTACTCATGTTCAATCTTACACAACAATTACGGATTATGAAGATGAACTAGCAATTGATCACATCAAACAATTAACTAATAGGCCTTTTTAGCAAATCATTCAATAGATCAAAGACAATGAAATCAGAAAACAATAGATATTCAAAAAGAAATAAATTAAATTAAGAACCTGGTCTCACAAATCATGCAAAAGAACTTGAATCCCTTGAACTGAATTAAAAACTTAGTCACTCATGTTCATGGCTTACAGAAAATTAAAGAAGAAAATTAAAGAAATATAGAATGTGAATGGAGAATGAAATTCTGATCCTCCTCTGTCGAGAGGCTGCTGAATCTCCTTTATTTATAATAAATGGCCTAGGATTAGGTTTAAGAGTCTTTCTCTCTGTCAAAAACTGTAACTGGAGCAAAATCAGGAAACTGATTGTCGACGGATACACAGCCTGTGTATCACTACACGGCCCAGGGCCGTGTAACTTACTGGAGCTGAGTGGGTATGTTTTATATTGGCACAGAAGGTTACACGGGTCTCCAAGATTTACACGGGTCAAGTTACACGGCCCGTGTACTTTGCTTCTTCCTCGGTTCTCTGGATTTCTTCTAGTAGAATGTTACGCGGGTCTGTGATTGTGCTTACCGTGTACTTTGTATCAACAACGCTTCTCAATTCTTCACCCTTTTCAAGCTTCCTTCCACACTTCTATGCTCTGGAACTTCACCAAAACCCTGAAAAATACAGAAAGAGTCAGATTAATGCAAATGCTAAAAATTTCTCCATTTAACACAATTATTTCAACAACTCTCTAAACATATGCCTAATAGATAATTATACTTTAATCAACTGAATTAGGCATAAAGATACCCTAGAAACACTAAATGTGATGGGAGTAAAATTAATAAATTATGCACTTATCAAACATTCAGCCCAATCACTGTTTGAGAAAGCCACCAATCCTGCATTTTCTCCCTTCTTGTACAGTAGTCCAAGATCAATTGTTCCTTTAACATACCTTAAGATCCTCTTAGCTGCACTCCAATGTTGTTGTGTTGGCTTGTGCATAAACCTTGAGATGCAATTTGTTGCAAACACCAGATTTGGACGTGTGTTGGTGAGAAACATCAATCCTCCCACCAAACTTCTGAAAGTTTTCTCACTTACTTTTCCTGATTCTTCATCCAGCTTCAGCTTCTCCTTGGTACACATAGGAGTTAAGATTGACTTGCATTCTACCATGCCAAATTTCTTCAATAATTCTTGGGTGTAATTTTGCTGATTGATAAAAATTCCATCCTCATGCTGCTCCACTTCTATGCCAAGAAAATACCTCATCATTCCCAGCTCAGTCATTTCAAATTCACTCTTCATGGAATCCTTGAACTCTTCGAGCAAATCGATTGAATTCCCTATATAAACTATGTCATCCATATACAAACATATGAAAATGACCTGATTTCCTACCTTTTTTGTGTATAAGGTAGGTTCGTACAAGCTCCTGTTGTAACCATTCTTTGCAAAATGATCATCAATAGGCTTATACCAAGCTTTGGGAGCCTGTTTCAGTCTATAAAGGCCTCGTTTTAGTTTATACACTTTACCTTTGCAATCCTTCCATTCAAAGCCTGCAGGTTGCTCTATATACACATCTTCTTCAAGAACACTGTTTAGGAAAGATGTTTTGACATCAAGTTGGAAAAGCTTCCAACCCTTCATTACAGCGACACTTATGAGAGTTCTAATTGCCTCGAAACTTGCAACTGGAGCAAAGGTCTCAAACACATCCACTCCATAGACTTGAGCATACCCTTTTGCCACCAGACGTGCCTTATATTTTAGAACACTCCCATCAGGATTCAACTTGGTTTTATATATCCACTTCAGTCCTATAGCTTCTTTTCCCTCTTGGTAGATCGATGAGAACCATGTTTTGTTTTTCTCGATAGCCTTGATCTTCTCCTCCATAGCTTGAATCCACTTCTTTTCATGCTTTGCTTCTTCAAAAGTTTCTAGTTCTGATATGAACATGGCTTGCGTTGCTTCATAAATATCTGCTATGCTTCTTGTCCTCTTGGGAGATGAGTTAGGAGAATCCACAAGCTGCTTTTCTTCTAGCTGTGTCACATTGTCTATAAGTGTCACAGTGACTATTTCCTTTTGTTATGTCTTCCAATTTCACACATTCTCTTCATCAACAATTACATCTCTGCTCACAAAAACTCTATGGTTTATAGGATCAAAAAGTTTATAAGCTTTTTCATGCTTTGCATATCCAATGAGAATACATTTCACACTTTTATCATCTAACTTTCTTCTCATTTCATTAGGAATACAAGCATAAGCAATAGAGCCAAAAATCTTTAAATGACTCACTTGAGGCAATTTTCCATACCAGAGTTCATAAGGTGTTTTAAACCTGTTAGTTGTAGATGTACTTCGATTGAGGGTATACACAGCAGTTGCAATAGCTTCTGCCTAGAATTTTGTTAGTAAGTGAGCCTGATTGAGTAGGCACCTTGCAGCTTCTACTATAGTTCTATTCCTTCACTCTACTACTCCGTTTTGTTGTGGAGCGTAGCTCGTTGTCAATTGCCTTCTGATTCCATATTGTTTGCAAAAGTCTTCGAACAGTATAGAGTTGAACTCTCCCCCTCGATCCATTCTTAGTGCTTGAATGGTGAGTCCCTTTTGATTTTCAACTTCTGTCTTGAATTCTCTAATTCTTTCAAGAGCTTCATTCTCCTGTTTCAGGAAAAACACCCATTGCATCCTTGAATAATCATCAACCAACAGTAAAAAATACTTACTTCCATTTAGCGACTCCTCATGCATTGGTCCGCATATATCAGCATGAATCAAGGCAAGCGATTGTTGGGCTCTAACTGTTTTTCCTTTAAAAAACTTCTCTCTATGTTGCTTCCCTTTAATACAGGCTTCACACAATCCAGGTTTAGTATGTAGTGTCGGGAGTCCTTCAACAACTTTTGCTTGACTCATGTGCTTGAGTTCCTCATAATTAAGGTGAGAGAACCTCTTGTGCCATCTTCTTGATGATTCTGATACAGAAGTGTAGAGACAAAAATTTGAATTTGGAAAATTCAAAGGAAACATCTTGTTTGATGTCATTTTGACATCAACAATTTGATTCCCTTGATTGTCATATATCCTACAATATTCTTCTTCAAATAGCACCTTATATCCAGCTTGAATAATTTGACCTAAGCTTAACAAACTTTGTTGCATTTCAGGAACATAGAGCACACCAGTGATTGTCCTCTTTCTAGCTAGAGTTGCAACTGAAATACTTCCTTTTCCGACAGCAATAATTGTGTTGTTGTCTTCCAAAGTGATAGGTGTCTTCTTTGTTTCATCCAAATCAAGAAATAAATTTTTATTTCCTGTCATGTGGTTACTGCAGCCACTATAAAGATACCAGACTTCATCCTTGTGTCCATCCTTTAATATGAAGTATAAATATAATAATTTCTCCTCTGTTTTTTCATTAATTTCTTCTTGGAAGTTTGCTACTTCTCCTTTTTCTCTGCAATTCTTTGCCAAATGAGCGTACTTCTTGCAGTTATAGCATTACAAGTCATCTTTGTACCAGCAGTCCTCTTCAGCATCATTCTTTTTCTTACAAAATCGGCATTGTGGAAAATCCTTTGATTCTCCTTGCTTCTTGTATGATTGACCTTTGTCGCTTCCTCTTCCTTGGGCTCCTCTTCCTCTCCCTCGGTTGCTTATTGCTCCTCTTCCCTGACCATGGACTTTGAGTTTCATTTGAAATGCTTGTTCCACACTAGTATTTTCTTTAGACCTCTTCAACCTGTGTTCATGAGATTGAAGGGATCCTGTTAGATCATGTATTGAATAATTACTCAAGTCCTGTGAATTTTCAATTGCTATTGCAACTGAGTCATAATTTGATGGTAATACTCTCAAGACTTTCTCTTCCACTTGTCGATCTTCCATGCCCTGTCCACATGCTTTGAGTTGGTTAATAACACTTTGAACTCTGCTCATGAACTCCATAATATTTTATGTGCTCTTCATTGACAGGTTCTTAAAGTCTCTTCTCAAGGCTTGAATCTTCACTATAGTGGCTTGGTTGGATCCTTGGAACTCCTTCTGCAAAATGTCCCAGGCTTCCTGTGCTATTTGTGCTCTCATAATTCGTGGAAACAACACATCATCCACTCCTTGTTGAATCATAGCTAGAGCTCTTGCATCCTTTTTCTGCTTTTCTTTTAGCTCATTTCATTGAGCTTATGTCAATCTTTCTGACTCTTCAGGGGGTCGTGTAGCAATTTTTTACTAGCTCCCATAGATCATAAGATCCAAGCATGGTCTTCATTTTGACAGACCAAAAGGGATAGTTATCACCTTTAAGGATTGGAAGAGTTGTTGGAGGGTCAGACATTTTAGTCGTAGAGAGGTGTTTAGCAATTGAACGTAAGAAGGTTTTGAGGTCTGTGGGTTGTGTGGTTTTTTTTGGCTCTGATACCACTATTAACTTATAAAACACAAAGGAATGTATATAGAAGAGAAAGAAATTTGATATTCAATATCAGGCTTGTTTTTATTAATGAACCAATACAAAACTATTTATAGGCAAATAAGGCTATAAAATAGGAACAGAAAAACAATACTTTAAAGATATTATTCTTAAACAATTTTTCTAAAGTTATGGAACTACTGCAGATTCTGCAGATATTGTGGAGCTACTGCAGATTTATGCCTGACTTGGTCTTGGATCATAAAAGATTCTCCATGGTGCTTGGATGAGCCTGTTGAGATACTTAAATGCAACAAAGAATCAAAACAAACAATCATACTATTTTTTTACAGAGTAAATCCAACTGATGTTCAAAAGCTAACAGGGAATTTTAGGAAGGCATTTGCTATTGCTGTGCTTGAAGAAGTACTAGATAAAGACAGTTCACAAAAGGTGGGCAATTGGAAGCGTGCTTTGATAGAAGTAAGCAACTTAGGAGGATGGGATTCACGGGTTATCAAGTAAGTTACTATTTTAATTACTCTTTATTGTAGTTTTCTAAGTTTTAATTTGAAAAAAGAGAATCAAAATATAGAAACTTCTAATACAATACAAAGCACTAAAACCAAATATAGGCAGCACTAATGTGGAAATCGACATTTGTTACCATAATCTAAAATAAAAAAAAAAACATATTAATTATATATTGGTATTTACTTAAAAGTGTCAGCCTATTGCCTCTTACTAGTGTTTGTTGTTTATATGTGACTAGGGATGAGGCCGAATTAGTTGAGAAAATCGTCAATGATGTGTTGGAGAAATTCAATGAAATGTCTAAAAGTGATGATTCTTATGATTGCAAATTAATTGGAATTAAATCACATGTGGAAAAAATAGAACAGTTGTTAATTGATGAAAATGTTGTAGGAATTAATGGAATGGGAGGCATTGGCAAAACAACTATTGCAAAAGAAGTATATCATCGAAACAAGAATGAATTTGATGGTCATCACTTTGTCGAAGATGTTAAGGCAAAAAAGAAAAGCCAAATATCAAATGACGTGCAAAAGAAAATCATTCATCAATTATTAAAGAAGAAACATGTAGGCGATTTGAGTGATTTTAATAGGAGAAAGCTCAAGAGTAAGAAGGTATTGATTGTTTTTTATGATGTAGATAATCGAGACGATTTAAAAGATTTAGTAAGAGAGTGTGATTTGTACTGTGAGAGAAGTAGAATCATTGTAACTAGTCGAGATTTGCAATTACTTAAATATGTTTGTTGATAGGTCCCAGTCAAAGCCAAGAAAATTAATAGAAGAAAATTAAGAAAGTTACTGATATTTCATTGATTACCATTACTGCTGCTACAGAAGAATATAAATAGGAAAGAAATAAAACTACTTAGTCCTATTCTTAAGGCCTCACTTTAGCACAAAGAGATATTATTGCCACGATCAACTGAGTGCTATTTGACTAAGTAAAACAACTTAAAAGATTAATGGCAGTAAATAAAAAATAGCAGCAATGCTAAAAATAGAAAAGCAGTAGGACCCTTAGTCTAAATACTTCTTATTGGGAATAATAGCTCTGGATGACCTTCTGAGGGGCTTATCAGTACCCCCCCCTTGAAGAGGAACCTTGTCCTCAAGGTTCAAATTTGGAAACCGAGCAGATAAGTCCGAAGAAACTTCCCAAGTGGCATCTTCAGGGGGCAATTGCTTCCAACGAACAAGGCTTTCTTCAGTAAAGCGATTACCAAGACGAACCCACCTCGTATCCAAAATCTCGTGAGCTCAAGAACAAAATATCCATCATCAGTGAGTGGAGGAATTTCAGAAGAAACAGGAACAGTATCCCCCACATGTTTCTTAAGTAAGGAGACATGAAAGACCGGGTGAACCTTGGATTCGGAAGGAAGCTGCAGGCGGTAAGCTAAGGAACCAATCTTTTCTTCAACCATGAAAGGTCCATAAAAACGACTAGCCAGCTTCTGAAATGCACGCCTATACACTGACTGTTGTCTATACGGTTGTAACTTAAGATAGACAAAATCACCTGGATAGAACTCCACATCCCTGCGTTTTTTATCTGTCACCTGTTTCATGTACTCTACGGAACGTGACAAGTGAAGCTTAAGCTCCTTCAAAATCTCATCACGGGTAGCCAAAACTTGATCGACCTCATTAACTGGAGAAGAACCCAATTCATACCGCGGAATCATTGGAGGATTCCTACCATACAATGCCAGAAATGGTGTCATACCAATAGAAATGTGAAAAGATGTGTTATACCAGTATTCCGCCCAAGGTAAGAATGAACACCACTTTCGAGGTCATTGTGAAACAACGAAGTCTTGCTCCAAGCACCTGTTAGTAACCTCTGATTGGCCATCCGTTTGCGGGTGGTAAGAAGAGCTCATATTTAATTGGGTTCCAGAGAGCTTGAAGAACTCACGCCAAAAATGGCTCATGAAAATTGGGTCACGATCACTGACGATCGACCTAGGCATGCCATGATACTTGACAACTCCATTTACAAATAATTCAGCTATGACCTTAGCAGAGTATGGATGAGACAATGGCAAAAAATGAGCATATTTACTCAATCTGTCAATTACTACCAGAACAGAAGTTTTACCAGAGGAAGGAGGCAACCCATCAATAAAATCCATTGCGATGTCGTCCCAAACTTGGTGAGGAATCGGCAATGGTGAAATAAACTCTTTGGTAAAGTCGTAGCGGACTTATTTTTTTGACACACGAGCACGCCGCAATATATTTACGAATCTGCAATCGCATATGAGGCCAATAGAAATGTTGTGCGATGCGTTTAAATGTCGGAGGACTCGAGTGGCCACAAGGAGAATCATGAAACTCTTCTAAAAGCTGAGTAGGGAGATCAGACTGAGGAGGAATGACCACCCGATTCTTAAAAAAAATCAATCCATTCTTCCAAATGTAAGGTTGCCCAGGGCGATCAGACGCCAATTGACCAATTCGAAGCATATATGGATCAGTAGTGAGGGTAGCTTTAATGCGATCCCAAAGAGAAGAGTGTGGCAAAAATAGTGAATTTAGACTTGGAATTCCAGAGGCGAGATAAAGCATTTGCGACCGATTCTCTTTGCCGGTTTATAAAGTATCTCATAATCATAACCCGGTAACTTTGAAACCCAATTTTGTTGCTGGAGGTGACAACTCTCATTCCACCAAGTATTTCAAACTACTGGTCCGTCTGAATAAAGAACTTACGACCCAAAATATAAGGACGCCATGTTCTGATTGCCTGCAAGATGGCGAGCATTTCTTTAGCATATGTAGACCAAGCTTGCTTCGAAGGACCCAAAGCACGACTCATAAAAGCGATGGGCGATCCTGCTGTGAGAATCGCACCAATCCTCGTATTAGAAGCATCGGTAGTGATATTAAAAGTTTCATTAAAATTGGAGTGCGCCAATGTTGGTGTGGTCACAAAGCATTTTTCAAAGCTAAAAAGAAGCTTGACATCGGTGACCAAAAAAATTTGCCTTTCTTCAATAAATTCGTCAATGGTTGGGCAAGAATCCCATAAGATTAAACGAATTTTCTGTAGTACCCGGTGAGTCCTAAAAACCCACGTAATTCAGTGACTGTTATTGGAGTAGGCCAATCCAGTATTGCACTGATTTTCGATTTATCCACCTGCACTCCATCTCCAGAAACCACATGACCCAAATATTCAATTTGTTTGAGTCCAAAAGCACATTTGCTTAGCTTTATAAAAAATTGATGTTGCCGCAGTAGCTGTAATGCCAACTGCACATGCTCCAGATGAGTCTCCCATGATGGACTGTAAATAAGAACATCGTCAAAGAAAACCAAGACGAATTTTCTTAAGTAGGGGCGGAAAGCAGTGTTCATTAGTGCCTGGAATGTGGAGGCGCGTTACCTGACCAAAGGCATCACGGATACTCATAATGGCCGTTAACCGTTTTATGAATATCAGGAGGATGCATCCTGACTTGATGAAATCCTGCAATAAAGTCCAGTTTAGTAAAATAAGAGGAACCATGGAGCTCATCTAACATATCGTCGACCGTTGGTATTGGAAAACGATCTCTGATAGTGACTTGATTAAGAGCTCGGTAGTCCGCATGGAACCTCCAGAGCCATCCTTTTTCTTGACCAAGAGAACGGGGATGAGAAGGGGCTAGTCTTTGGGTCGAATCAACCCTTTTGTCAACATCTCTTGTACTGTTTTTGATCTCATTTTTCCGGAAGTGAGCATATCTGTAGGCGAACATTCACGGATCAACACCCTCTTTAAGAATAATGTGATGATTAATTTCTCAGGGAGGCGACTTACTCGACTTACGGTATACATCGAAAACCGAGTTAACAGATGACATATTAGGATGTAGATGCTCAGGAAGTGTGGCTGTAGAGTTTTCGAGACAGATTGCAAAAGCTGTACTATTGTGCCTCAATTCCTTGGATATTGATTTCAAGGATAGAGGTTCAATTGGCTGACTGCAAATACCCTGCAAATGTCTCGGTTGGCCTGCCCATGTGAAGTCCATAGTCAAGTTCTTCCAATTACATGCCACCGTCCCTAATTGTTGTAGCCACTGTACACCCAACACAACGTCCAAACCCATTATAGGAAGAGAAAAGAACGTAGCTGTAAATGGTATACCTTGGAGAGAAAAAGCAATATCCTTGAATTTTCCGGTGCATCGCAATGGACTTCCATCCGCCACTTTAACATTGAAAGGTGTTGTTGGCCTGGCCGGCAATTTGAGCAAACCGGCGATTTTCTCATTGATGAAGTTATGAGTCGAACCACTGTCAATGAGGACAATCAATTGACAAGAATTAAACTGAATTTCTACCTTCATCGTTCCTGTCGAAGACCAACCGGTTAAGGCATTCAAGGAAATTTTCGCTTCCGTATCATCTTCATCGATGTCCTGATCACATCCACCATCCAAGATGAGAAGCTGTGACTTAGTACAACGGTGACCAGGAGCAAACTTTTCGTCACAGTTAAAACAGAGCCCCTGTGCCCTTCGCCGCATCTCATCCTGTGTTAGTCGCTTCACAGGAGTGGAAGGTTTGCTTTTTGATGGAGAGAAATTACTCGTTTGGAGAGATGGGCGAATTGCTTTTTTATGACGAAGCAATTGCTCATCCTTCATTCGAGCTAAGCTTATTGCATCCT
This sequence comes from Hevea brasiliensis, assembly GCF_030052815.1. Lineage (NCBI taxonomy): Eukaryota > Viridiplantae > Streptophyta > Magnoliopsida > Malpighiales > Euphorbiaceae > Hevea > Hevea brasiliensis. The sequence continues at coordinate 12,317,610 of NC_079506.1, forward strand.
TCAAGGTCTTGGGTTTAAACATTCAGATCCCCTCTGCGATTTCAGATTTAAGTCCCCCCATGAAGGTTCCAACTAGTGCCTTCTGAGTCCAACCTCTCACCCTGTTACCCAATCGTTCAAACTCCCTTTGATAATCACGTAAGTCACCAGTCTGACGAATTTTGGAGAGAGATTCGTCAAAATCTTCACAGTCGGTGGGCCCAAAGCGGGACCACAATTCTTCTGAGAATATTTCCCACGATACCCCTTTTCCGACCTCAAAGATAAGTTCGCCGAAGCCATTGCCACCACTCGTTAGCTTCCGCGGAGGTGATATGATGCCAAGGAAACTTTTACGCATCCGGTGTTCCACGGTATTCAAGAACTGATCTACTCGTGAACCATTGGTCGGATCGTCTCGGTATATTTGGGAAATTCGAGTTTGGCGAGCTTAGCAGAGAATAGTGGCTTCCTCCGTCTTTTAAGACTTCAGAGTAGCACGTATCCGGCTAGCTCTGCCGCTTCGTAGCTTGATTCCTCCTTATTGGCAAGAGAAGTTTCTGTCAATTTGGAGAGTGCCGCCTTGATATATTGTAAATCTTCTCCAAATCCTTTTTCAATTCGTGACATACTGTCCTGGACTTGACCAAGCCCAGTTTCGAGGTTTTCAATTCTTTCCTTGTTTGTAGCCATTTGAAAGGAAGAATAGAAAAAATTTGAGGCTCTGATACCAATGATAGGTCCCAGTCAAAGCCAAGAAAATTAATAGAAGAAAATTAAGAAAGTTACTGATATTTCATTGATTACCATTATCTTTACTCTGTAAGAATATAAATAGGAAAGAAATAAAACTACTTAGTCCTATTCTTAAGGCCTCACTTTAGCACAAAGAGATATTATTGCCACGATCAACTGAGTGCTATTTGACTAAGTAAAACAACTTAAAAGATTAATGGCGAGAATAAAAATAGCAATGCTAAAAATAGAAAAGCAGTAGGACCCTTAGTCTAAATACTTCTTATTGGGAACAATAGCTCTGGATGACCTTCTGAGGGGCTTATCATTTGTTCAGAGGAAGGCATATATGAGGTGGAGAAATTAACTGATTCTCAAGGTCTGAAACTCTTTAGCTTGCATGCCTTCGGCCAAAATCTTCCCAAGCAAGAATATAAGGAGCTCTCAGAGCTGGTGGCAAACTATTCTAGAGGCAATCCATTAGCTCTTCGAGTTTTGGGATCTCACTTATCTGATATGAGTATAGAAGAATGGGAAAGTGAATTGGAAAAATTGAAAGGCCAATCTTTTCCAGAAATTCGAAAAGTTTTACAAATAAGTTATGATGGGCTAGGGAGGAATGAAAAGAAAATATTTCTTGATATTGCATGTTTCTTCAAAGGGCAAAATAAAGATGATGTTGAGAGCACATTAGAAGCACTTGGTTTCCATCCAAAAAGTGAAATACGTCGTCTAATTAATAAATGTCACATAACTGTTTCATCAGTCAATAAGATTCATATGCATGACTTGATAGAGCATATGGGCAAGGATATTGTTAATAAGGAATGCGACCAGCCTGGAGGACGCAGCGGGCTGTGGAATTTTGAAGATATTGACCGTGTAAGGTCCAAATTAGTCATTGGAGCTTCTTTCACTATCATTTTTGAATTTTGTAAGAATTGTAGCCCTCATCACCAATTAAGTATTAATCGATAATCCATTTTTGCTGTTATTTCATTGGGGAACTGAAAAAGTTGAAAGGCTATTGCTTGATATAGGTGGGACATATAATTTGGAACGTCCAACGTCCTTCATGAAGTTGCGCAATCTTAGATTCCTCAAAATCAGGAGTACTGAAGTGCTAGTTGCTAATAACAAGCTTGAATTTCTTCCACAAACGCTAAGATATCTTGACTGGGGTCTAGAATCTTTGCCATTAAATTTTTGTCCAAAGAATCTTGTAGAACTTCACATGTCTTTTAGCAATCTCACACAACTGTGGAATGGAGATAAGGTACCATTTACAAATTTTAGCTGCATTTATAAAGTTCATTTGTATCTTTTAATTTATTGGTATTTTTCTATTTAATTTCAGCTTCTTAGAAAATTGAGATTAATGGACCTCAGCAACTCTATACGCCTAACCAGGATTCCAGACTTGTCTAGTATTGCCCCAAATCTCGAGTTTTTATATTTGAATGGATGTCCAGGTTTGGTTGAATTTCCCTCTCTTCAAAATCTGAGCAAGCTTACTGAACTAAGTCTAGGTGGGTTTGATAAGTTCACTCATTGTCCAGAGATTCCTTGTAATATAAGGATTCTATACTTACATCAAAATGCAATAGAACTACTTCCCTCATCAATTGAGCATCTGTCTCAACTTGTCAAATTGTCCTTGTTTGAGTGTACAAGACTCGTAAGTCTTCCGAGCAGCATTGGCAAATTAAGAAGTCTTGAACAACTTGATCTCACTTTTTGTTAAAATTTACGAAGTCTTCCAAAAAGCATTAAACAACTTTCGAAGTTGAAACGGCTTGATTTAAATTATTGCAAGAGACTTAAATGTTTACCAGAGCTTCCATCATGCTTGGAATACTTAGATGCTTCAGATTGCACCTCTCTCAAATCTGCATCAACTTCTTTCCTTTTCTTAGAAGATGAAGATGAAAATGCAAAAGCAGATAAAAGTGAAAGTGAAGATGATAATAAAGAAGCATATAAAAGTGAAGAAGCATATAAAGGTAAACATGAATTATGTTTCGAAGTTTGCAAATTTCTTGACTTTGGTGATTGCGTCAATTTGAATAAGAAAGTAATGGAGGATGTTTTTAAAGCACATTAGTATGGTGAGAAAGTTAGATTATATATGGAAGGAGGTGAAGTGCCAGAAGGGATGAAATATAAGAATACAGGATCTTCGCTTTCATTAGTCGGACTTGACCTCCATCACTTAGTTGCCTTCTCTTTCTGCGTTGTTCTTCATCCCACACTTTATTCTCGTGATCCAGATTATGGTCTTATTCCTGAAAGCATTGATGTAGTCTGAATTTCATGGATGGATCTGGATATAGGCGTAGCTTTCTTTTCATTTTATACTTCTATGGGGACGGGCCTTGGGAGGACGAGTACAGTACAAAGTATCATCCGATTAAATCAGAACACGTGTTGCTTTCGCTCAATGGATTTAGAACACGTGTTGATGAAGAGTATTTCATTGAGGCCTCTTTTCACATTGACGATTAATGGGGGCCAATAATTACTGAGTGTGGGGTCCATCCTATATATATAGTACAAATGAAAAGCGAAGCAGAAATGAAGAGCAACCCCATCATCATCAGGATGACGAGAAAGGCGAACCTTCTCTTCGAAGATTGGAACAAATTCAAGAGCAAAATGACGTTTTGAATCATGAGAGGAGGAAAAGGAAAAGGTAAATTCATTTTTTATTTGCTGTTTTAGCAATCTTAATTTTAATATTCTTCGTCAGTACACTTGCTTCTTAACTGCTCCAAGGTTAGACATCACACAATCTGCTGCATTTAGAACTATTCAAATATTATTTTGTTAAAAGAAAAAAAAAAAAGGTAGATTCACTCAAGTTCCTTGCGTATGTAATGGCAATCAATTGCCAATAGATGCCTTGTGCCTTGGCAAGCAGAACTACGTTCATTCTCAATCTACAATAAATTTTCATAGAAGCAATACATGCATTTTGACCTTCCCGAATAATTAGACTTTGTAAAATTCCCAAATCAGTAGTTAGCCATTTTCTCTTTTTTCTCTTTTCCAAACTTGTATACATTTTATTTTGAAGATGAGCTTCCCACTATTGTTTTCAATTTCTTGTTACAGGAGCAAAATTGGACATCAAAATTCAATAATAAGCATTGAAAAAAAAATGAGGAAGACAACGAAGGTGAACCTGAGGATAAGGAACATGATGACTCATTAAATCGGGAGGAGGATGAGAACCAAAATGACATTTTGAATCATGAGAGAACGGAAAGGAAGAGGAAAAGGAAAAGCAAAAGGTAAATCTATTTCCTATTTGCTGTTTTAGCATTCTTAATTTCAACATTCCCCCTCAGCACGCTTGCTTCTTAACTGCTTCAAGGTTAGACATTACACAATCCGTTGCTCCATATTCTATTTATAAATCCTAAATTTTACAATATTGGACCTCAATTTCTTCCAATTACTCTGTTCATGTTGATGGGTACTCATTGCTTGACCAACTTATTTGATGTATGCCAATTTTAGAGTGAAGAATAATGAAATTGATAGAATTTTCAAATGGTGTATCAATCATAATTTGACAAGTATCATGGAGATAATGGTATCTGAATTAAAGAGGAAGCTGCATCCTTTGGGGATTATGAGACTATTGTATAGCTTTATGCTTGATTGGGAGTTTTGGAGCACATCCACTCTTTATAATTGTTTTTTTTTTTTTTTAGTGTGCGGGTTAAGTATAAATACATTTTTATAAACTTGCTGGTGCTGCCATTTATTGATTAAAGTTATTGGTTTATTATAATGTTACAAGTGGAATTGAAATTATAAATGATTGTGATATAGTTATATTTGATTATGTGAATGATTTAGTTTGGACTCCAAATAATTGTTGAATGGAAATGGAAATGGTTTAATGAAGTTTTTAACTTTATTTCTATTCATATCCACATTTATGAAATTTGAAATTATGATTTGAAAGGAGAGGAAATATAATAGTGGAAGTTTGAATCGGATATTACCAAAATTTGTATTTGTTGATATTTATGATATCTAGAGAGTCATGTTTTCTTAAATTATTTTGAAGGAAAGATAGGTTTGAATTGATATTGAAATGCTATCCTTTTTTATTTTATAATTTTTATTAGTTATGGTTCTATTTTAATCATGTAAGAGCTACGTGAACCTGATCTTCCATAGAAGGTATGTAAGCAGCCTTCGAATGCGGTCCAAAATAAGGATCAATAACTTGTGTATTGTGGTCCATAATTTTCTTTTTAGTTATATGTACAATATGTGACTAACAACATGTTTGAAGGTGAATTTTGATCTTTCACTAGTTAATGCCAAAATAAAAATTGTTAGCGTCCCTAATAGAAGTTGATTTATTCTAGTTCAATTGATTGTTTGATGAATCAATATCCTATTGAAGGACTTTATGTTTACTTTGAGAATTTTTAAAAGGAAACTATTAGCTGTGTTTGATTTTATTTCGTCTCCTAGTTAGAGGAGATGGTGTGACATGGTTGTTGTTGTTGTGTCTTGTCAGGATCTCTAACATGGCACAGCAAAATCCATAGAATTCAGCGACTAGTCCAAAACCGATTGGAGAAAGTGAATACAACAATAAGATCATGAGTTTAACAATAGCAAATTTTAGGGGGAAAAAAAATGCATCTCCTGAGAAGATGCAACGGCGAAACCTGAATTTGTCGCAAAACTATATTGCTAGTTTTTGAGGGTGAACTTACCAGAAAATCACCATTTTCGTATATTCTTTGTTCTCAGAGTTGCAGGCTTATTGCTCTTTTTAGGTGTAGAGATTTCTTTCGATTTTCATAGAAATTGAAGTCATCTAACAATGAGGTCTTAGCTGAATAACTCTTAAATATATTCAGCATTTCCAAACCTTGCTCCACTACAAGCTGCGAATTATCATAACAAATCGTGTCAATCCAACCTTTAATATAACAGAGGCTATTAGGCACAAAATTCTATTCCAGCAGAATCTTTTTTCAGATATGTTGGATCAAAATATCAAATATAACTTGCATATAGTAAATAACAGAAAAATGGCAACATACTTCACTAAATATTAACAGCTACTTTTTTAAATAAAGAATTAAAAAAAATTAGTTTTCTAATTTTTAAAAATTTAATGAAAATTTAAAAAATAACTTTAAATTATTTTTAACTGTTAACTAAATTCATACTATAACATTTTCATAACTACAATTAAATATTTATTTAAAAAAATAATAATTTGTGAATTTTAAAAATTGTCATTATGAAATAAATGAATAATGCGTATTAAAAAATTAAAAGTAAAATATATTTTTAAATATATTTTATAATATTTTTTATTATAAAAAAACATATTTTTCCTTGTTTTTTATGAAAATAAAAATTAAAATTTTCTTAAAAAAAATAAAAAAAAATAATTTTTACAAATAAACAAGCCCTTGTTTACTCTGTTCTCTTTAGACAAAAGTAACTAGATTGCTAATTAATAAATTTAATATAATTTAATATTTTACTGAAAATCCTTTAATAATTATTATTTTTAATAAGATATTTCTTATACTTATTATTGTATAACATAGAAATATTTATTTTCATTCTCATTACATTTTTATTTTTAAATTAATTATATAACTTATTAAAAATTTTAAAGATAAATTTACAAAAAAGTTGATTAAAATTTGATCGATAACCATGACTAACATAGTTCCACGACCACAATTAGTAAAATGAACTTATCTCGGTTAAGTGTAGTAGCCTTTTACAAAATACAAACAGAAAAGGAATGCAACTCCAAGATGGCGGGTAATGGTTTATAATCGTGTAGTCATGAAGTAACAGTCATTTGTTTCTGTGTGAAATATAAGGATTAGAAATAGGAGAGCCATCATCACTATCAGTCCGTTTGATAATTAGAAATTTGTAAAAATTTAATTCAATTGATTATATATATATATATATATATATATATATATATATATATATATATATATATGTCGTTCCATACGAGCCACAACATACTCGACTGGATCAGCCAGGACAAGCTCCCTCTTTTTCGAATAATTAAGTAAACCGAACGGGCCTAAGCCAGAGCTCTACCCTCAAAGTCTTTTTTTTTCCCCCCTTAATTATCCTTTTCGAGGAGAGAAGAAAAGCGAAGGACTTTTAATTTTCAATCTGGTTCGAATTTTGACAAGGAATTAAAATTAAATTAAATTTATAAAATAAATTTAATTTAATTTTTATATTGTCACCTTTTTCAATTTTAATTCAAGTCAGTTGAATTTTCAAATTTAGTTTGAAAAAATCAAAATTCATAGATAGTCAGCATTGCTAAAACCTGTGTTTACTAAATATCTAAATTCAACAGTCGGAAGCTTAAAAATTAAAAGGTGTTTCGATCCACTCAATAACATTTTCGCTTTGCTATAGACCTTTTCAAAATAGATTTTTCTTTTTTTTTTTTTATTGGAAATTTTGAATTTTAAATTAAGTATATTTTTCTTCGGACTAAATGTGTGTCATTTTTCGGAATTTTTGCGTCAGTACATTATGGTAAATGATAATATATTTATCAATAAATTATAACTTAATAACATTATAATTATTTTTAGTAATATTATAATTATTTTTAATAACATAAAATTATAAATTTAAGTATCAGTATGTATTTTCTTTATGATGTGTCAAGTCAAAATTAATAGTCTCAATCGCATGTAAGTGTTGTTCAGTCATAATTATAATTTTGTGAAGCCTATAAATATCTTATGATATTTTATAATTACATTCCTTAATTATATTAAAATTAAAAAAAAATTTAAAATTTAATTTTCTAACCCTAAAATTTGGATTTTAAAGCTTTAAAGAAATCTATATATCCATTTATCTATATGCATATAAAGCAAACATGCTAAATTCTTTCAATAATTTGCTATATGGCATTTTTTTTTTCTAAGAGTTTACCGTGTGGTTTAACCCTCTCTCTCCCTTTTATGTCTTTAATAAATTTTAATTTACTTATTTTATTAATTTTATTTTAATATGCATTTAATAGAGACATAATTTACTGTATGGAGTACTTAAAAGTTTAGCATTCTCTATCTTTTTATGTATTTAATAAATTTTAAATGTTATTTTATTTTTATTTATCTTAAAAATAATTATTTTTATTAAAATATTGTTTAATTTGTTCAAATTAATTTTTTTATTTGTAATAAATTTAATTTACTTTAATACCATTTTAGTTTATTGATCTTGTTTTAATATGCATTTAATATATACATAATTTATTGCATAAAGTAGTTAAAAGTTTAGCATTCTCTCTTCTTTTTATGTATTTAATAAATTTTAGGTGCTACTTTTATTTATCTTAAAAATTAATTAATTTTATTAAAATATTATTTAATTTGTTCAAATTAATTTTTTATTTTTAATTAATTTAAGGGTAATCAATAAAAATAAGCTTATTAAATTCATTCTATACATAAAGTAATAAAAATATATATTTTTTTAATATTATTATATTAGTATTTATATTTTCCTTAAATTATCCAAGTTTTATTTACTCCAGAATCGCTATTTGGCATTGTAAATTGATTTCTTTGTCTGAAATCCCTTTATTAAGATCAATATATATTGTAATCTATATAATCTATCTATATGTTATTATATGTGTAATGTAGGTGAAACTTATATTTTTGTTATTATACTCATATTAAATAAATAAATATATTAAAAATAATTATTAAAAAAAAAAGAAATAAAGAAAAAACAGAAAAATTAATCTTCTTTTCTTTTCTTTTCTTTTTCATCCAATTTAAGTAGAAAATAAAATGTCACAAAATACTCTCTAAGCATTTTCCTTCCGATAAAATAAGGTAATTGCTTTTCCTCTCACTTTCCTTTCGCCAACTACAAAACAGGGCCCAAGTTTTTCTAGAGGGAAGAAAGGGAAATAAGGGGCAAAGCTTTTGATAGTTTCTGTACAGAGACCCCACAAGCTTTTTAGTTGCCTTCCGCTTAGCAAAGATGAAAGAAGCTGGTTGAACCCCACACACTAAGAGCCCCAATCAGGTGCCTTGGCATTAAATATGAAATTGAAATTTCTGATTAATGCCAGCCATAGAGAACAAAAGATTACAGGCAGACCATTGAAAAGAAAAGACACTTTTGGACAAAATGATTTCGTATTCAACGAAAAATACTTTTTTCCATCAAAGGAAAAAAAAACTTTTTAGAGAAAATAACAATCTTATTAAACTGTAAAATATATATATATATATATAAACACATCATTAATTTGACATCACAATGAAATAATATAAAATATTTTTATTTAAAAATAATTTTAATAAAAAATATTTTATATATAACTTATTTTATACAAAATAAATAGAGACTAAATCGTAAAAAGGTATTTCTACCTCCTTAATAAATTCATTTTCACTTTGCTGTAAAGCTTGTAAAAATACCTTTTTTTAATTAAATTTTTGAATTTCAAATTACGACTATTTTTCTTTGAGCTGAACATGCATTATTTTTCTTTTTTTTTTTTTATATAAGTAAAAATTTTATTAATAAAAAGGCCAATAAAAATTTAGCTAATTTTCTACTATTTTTGTGTGAGTACTTTATGATAGGTGATAATTAATCTAATAATATTTTTATTTTTAAAACATTAAAATTATGAATTTCATAAAGTGTCAAGTCAAAATTAATAGTCTCAATCATGTTCTAGGGTTATAAATATAAGTTTCTTAAGTCTACGTATATCCTATGATATTTTGTCTAAAAATTTGAATTAAATTCCATAATTATATTAAAATTAAGAAATTTAAAATTTAATTTTTTTTTTCAACGTAAAATTTGAATTTTAAAGCCTAAAAGAAATGACAGATATTTAAAATAAAATAAAAGAAATGACCTCAATGAAATATTGTGTAACACCCTAGGCAAATCCCACATCGGCAAAACACGGGAGAGATGCTGGGTTTATAAGTTGGTGGTTCGTAACCCATAGTGACGCGTTTTAAAACCGTGAGGGCTTCAGCCCAGAGCGGACAATATCACTAGTGGGCCGGGCCGTTACATTTGTGGTATCGAGCGCTCGCGTGCAACCTTGAACGATGGTGGGGCAAACCTCGTGAGGCCCGAGTCCCATAAGGGGGGTGGATTGTAACACCCTAGGCAAATCCCACATCGGCAAAACACGGGAGAGATGCTGGGTTTATAAGTTGGTGGTTTGTAACCCCTATTGACGCGTTTTAAAACCGTGAGGGTTTCGGCCCAGAGCGGACAATATCACTAGTGGGCCAGGCCGTTACATTTGTGGTATCAGAGCCGCTCCGCGTGCAACCTTGAACGATGGTGGGGCAAACCTCAGCGAGGACGAGTCCCATAAGGGGTGGATTGTAACACCTAGGCAAATCCACATCGGCAAAACACGGGAGATCTTTGGGTTTATAAGTTGGTGGTTTGTAACTCCTAGTGACGCGTTTTAAAACCGTGAGGGCTTGATCCAGGCGGACAATATCACTAGTGGGTCGGGCCATTACATTTGTGGTATCGAGCGCTCGCGTGCAACCTTGAACGATGGTGGGGCAAACCTCGGCGAGGACGCCGAGTCCCATAAGGGGGTGGATTGTAACACCTAGGCAAATCCACATCGGCAAAACACGGGAGAGATCTTTGGGTTTATAAGTTGGTGGTTTGTAACCCCTATTGACGCGTTTTAAAACCGTGAGGTTTGGCCCGAGCGGACAATATCACTAGTGGGCCAGGCCGTTACATTTGTGTGGGATTTGCCTAGGGTGTTACAATCCACCCCCCTTATGGGACTCAGCGTCCTCGCTGAGGTTTGCCCCACCATCGTTCAAGGTTGCACGCGGAGCAGCTCTGATACCACAAATGTAACGGCTTGGCCCACTAGTGATATTGTCCGCTCTGGGCCGAAACCCTCACAGTTTTAAAACGCGTCAATAGGGGTTACAAACCACCAACTTATAAACCCAGCATCTCTCCCGTGTTTTGCCGATGTGGGATTTGCCTAATTGAGTTGGTGAAGACTCCATATGGGTGGGAAGGAGCACAGTGGAAGAGTGGAAAGCAAAGGTGTAACGGTCGGGCTCCAACCACCAGAGAAATTATCCGCTTTGGGTATAAGCCATACAGTTTTATCCCGTAAGTGAAATGGAGAATTTCTCAGGAGGTCACCCATCCTAAGATTTCTCTCAAGTGAGCACGCTTAGCCTTGAAGTTCTTCAAACTCTTCAAGCCATTCCACCAAAAGGCGCATCTAGTGATTAGTTCTCCCATTTTATATATCATTACTTTTTGAACCCAAGACCATCTCCGTGCTTTACCGATGTGAGATTTGCCTAAGGGACCTTTCTCCCCCTCTTTCGGGACTCAGCGTCCTCGCTGAGGTTTGCCCCACCATCGCCCAAGAGGACACGCGAGCGGCTTTGATACCAATTGTAACGGTCGGGCTCTAACTACTAGAGAAATTGTTCGCTTTGGCAATAAGTCTCACGATTTTGTCCCATAGGTGGAATGGAGAACTTCCCAGGAGGTCACACATCCTAGGATTTCTCTCAAGCGAGCACGCTTAACCCTAGAGTTCTTCCAACTCTCTAGGCCATTCCACCAAAAGACGTCTCTAGTGATTAGTTCTCCCATTTTATATATCATTACTTTTTGAACCCAAGACCATCTCCGTGCTTTGCCGATGTGGAATTTGCCTAAGGGACCTTTGTCCCCGCTCTGATACCAATTGTAACGGTCGGGCTACAACCACTAGAGGAATTGTCCGCTTTGGCCATAATTCTCCCATTTTATATATCATTACTTTTTGAACCCAAGACCATCTACTTGCTTTGCCGATGTGGAATTTGCCTAAGGGACCTTTCTCCCCGCTTTGATACCAATTGTAACGGTCGGGCTACAACCACTAGAGGAATTGTCCGCTTTGGCCATAAGCCTCACGGTTTTGTCCCATAGGTGTAATGAAGAACTTCCCAGGAGTCACCCATCTTAGGATTTCTCTCAAGCGAGCACGCTCAACGCTAGAGTTCTTCCAACTCTACAGGCCATTCCACCAAAAGGTACCTCTAGTGATTAGTTCTCCAATTTCATATATCATTACTTTTTGAACCCAAGACCATCTTCGTGCTTTGCCAATGTGGGTTTGCCTAAGGGACCTTCTTTGTCATGACCCAAAATTTTGAGCCGTGACCGGCGCATAATTTAAGTATTCTTAAATCATGCAAGTCTTATCAAAGTATCTTGAATAAATATATTGTCACTTACTAATTCTAAAAAAATAGATAAAATTTAAATAAACAAAATACTGAATAAACATCATAAATATTCCATAAGTAAACAGCTGAGTCTCTACAGATTTCAAATAAAAACTTAAACTATTGAATAAACTAAACTAATTATTAGCCCGAGGGAATATGAATTCGGGCATATCATGAGAACAAATCAAATATTGTCCCTCTCTAGAAAATAAACTGAATATTTGGATCAGCTGCAAAATTCTACTGATCTGAAACAGATAACAGACAAAGAAAAAGTGGTTTGAGCTAATGCTCAGTGAATGATAATTATAGCACACAATGGAATAGGAATAGGCAGATGCTTGATTAATTTCACGATAAATTTTCTATTCAATAAAATCATGCTTATGCTATCAAATCATTAATAAAATAATTTCATAAAACATATATATAAAAGAAATTTATTCAATAAAATTTTTATGGTACAGTGCACCAGGGTGATGATACCCCATATCACCAAAGGCCAAATGGTAAGCGCGCTACCAGATATTAGATACCTTCCTCCTTCTTTACAGATATCAATGCATATGATACTAATACAAACCATAAAGTGCAATGATGCATGACTCAATAATGCAACCTAATATCATGATAGTCCACACGGCAGGGCCATATAGCAGATACAAATACTGGGCACTGGTACCAATTCAAAGCAGAAAATCAAATTGTACAAATTAATCAAAGTCCACATAAAATTTCAGATAGTAAATAATAATTGATAGTGCAATTTCAACAGTTTATTTCAATAATTTCAGAGAGTCAATAAGATCAAATTAATCTCAAATAAATTCAGTGTAACACATCGATAAATTTTATATTCAGATATCAATCAATATAAAGACATTAAAGGCCTGTTCTCGGGATCCTAATATCTCTAATGCAGAGATAATTGACAAAATCAATTATTTAATCAAAATCGAAATAAAATTCAATAATAAAATAAAACTCTAAAACTTCACATGTAAAATAATTGTTAAAATACTGATTTAAAAGTTCATTTAATAACAATTTTAATGCTAAGGAATTTTAAAAGGGACTAAAACAGTGACATCTACTATAATTACCACTCACCTGGAACCTCCAAGACAATAGCTAGATTCAATAAAAGAGAGACAATTTTAACTGACAAATTGAATATTCGAATCTCCTACACACCCAAAATATAAAAGAAAAATATCAAATAATAAAAAAATAAAATAACTTTAATATATATATATATATATATATATATATATATATATATATATATATATATATATATATATATATAATCTAAATTCAAAGTTATTATCTCACAGTAATCATGATCAACCCAATTAAATATCAATGGTCAAAGAAAAAAAATGATTTTTTAGAGTAGTTGTAACAATTCAAGGAAAAAAAAAATCAAATTCACCCATTATTGAACAAAGAGAGGGAATTTTTACTTTGAAAATAGAATTCAAGGTGATGAATAGAGAAGTAAGAATTTATGTATTCTCTACGCACATCATATTATAAATCATATATATATATAAAAGATGATAAAAATACCTGTTGAGAGTATTTGGTAGAAAAAGAAGGTGATAAACAGGTTTTGAGAGCGAAATTTAGCAGAAAGAGATAATTAGGGTATATATATTTTAAGAGTTCTATTAAGTGTAGAATGAAATAAGAGTTATTATTGAACTGGGTTGTTCAGATTACAGATATATATTTAATTTCAAAAATAATATATATATATATATATATATATATATATATATATATATATATATATATATATATAAATAAGCAGGTCATCCAAGAAAATATTCTTTTTTATTTTTTTTTAGATAATTATATTAAATTATTGTTAGCTAATTAAAATAAATAAATCGATAAAATATTGGATTTCTATATACTTCCCCCCTTGAAAGAAATTCGGTCCCCGAATTTAAACAAACAAAATTCTAACCTGAAAAATCAAATAAGTGAGGATATTTGGCTCGCATTTCAGATTCTGCCTCCCATGTGGCCTTACTACTTAAGTGATTATGCCACAAGACTTTGATCAAAGCCACTTCTTTAAACCGGAGTTTCCTAATTTGTCGATCTAAAATCTTTACTGGTCGCTCCTCATATGACATATCATCCTTAAATTGTATGGTCTGAGGTTGTAAAACATGAGATGAATCTGGTACATACTTCCTAAGCATAGAAATATGGAAAACTGGATGTACAAGTGTAAAACCAGGTGGAAGGGCTAAACGGTAAGCAACTGCTCCATTTCTCTCCAAAATTTCAAATGGACCAACAAAATGAGGGCTAAGCTTCCCTTTCTCCCCAAACCTCATGATTCCTTTCATAGGTGAAACTGTAATGGCCCGGCCCACTAGTGATATTGTCCGCTCTGGGCCGAAGCCCTCACGGTTTTAAAATGCGTCAATAGGGGTTACGAACTATCAACTTATGAACCCAGCATCTCTCCCGTGTTTTGTCGATGTGGGATTTGCCTAGGGTGTTACAATCCACCCCCCTTATGGGACTCAGCGTCCTCGCTGAGGTTTGCCCCACCATCGTTCAAGGTTGCACGCGGAGTGGCTCTGATACCACAAATGTAATGGCCTGACCCACTAGTGATATTGTCCGCTCTGGGCCGAAACCCTCACGGTTTTAAAACGCGTCAATAGGGGTTATGAACCATCAACTTATAAACCCAGCATCTCTCCCATGTTTTGTCGATGTGGGATTTGCCTAGGGTGTTACAATCCACCCCCCTTATGGGACTCAGCATCCTCGCTGAGGTTTGCCCCACCATCGTTCAAGGTTGCACGCGGAGCGGCTTTCAAATGTAATGGCCTGGCCCACTAGTGATATTGTCTGCTCTGGGCCGAAGCCCTCACGGTTTTAAAACGCGTCAATAGGGGTTACGAACTATCAACTTATGAACCTAGCATCTCTCCCGTGTTTTGTCGATGTGGGATTTGCCTAGGGTGTTACAATCCACCCCCCTTATGGGACTCAGCGTCCTCGCTGAGGTTTGCCCCACCATCGTTCAAGGTTGCATGCAGAGCAGCTCTGATACCACAAATGTAACGGCCCGGCCCACTAGTGATATTGTCCGCTCTGGGCCGAAGCCCTCACGGTTTTAAAACGCGTCAATAGGGGTTACGAACTATCAACTTATGAACCCAGCATCTCTCCCGTGTTTTGTCGATGTGGGATTTGCCTAGGGTGTTACAATCCACCCCCCTTATGGGACTCAGCGTCCTCGCTGAGGTTTGCCCCACCATCGTTCAAGGTTGCACGCGGAGCGGCTCTGATACCACAAATGTAACGGCCCGGCCCACTAGTGATATTGTCCGCTCTGGGCCGAAGCCCTAGCGGTTTTAAAACACGTCAATAGGGGTTACGAACTATCAACTTATGAACCCAGCATCTCTCCCGTGTTTTGTCGATGTGGGATTTGCCTAGGGTGTTACAGAAACTCTCAGAAATATATGATCACCAACCATAAACTCTACATCTTTACGCTTAGGGTCAGCATAACTTCTCTATCGACTTTGAGCAGTCAAAAGTCTATCATGAATTAGTCGAACCTTCTTTGAAGTTAACTGTATCAATTCTGGTTTAGTAAGCCTTCTTTCTCCAACTTCATCCCAACAAATCGATGACCTACACTTTTGACCATATAATGCCTCATATGGAGCCATCTCTATACTTGCCTGATAACTGTTATTATAAGCAAACTCTACTAAAGGCAAATGATGATCCCAACAGTCACCAAAATCCATAACACATGCACGAAGCATGTCTTCTAACGTCTGTATAGTCCTTTCTGATAGTCCATCTGTTTGAGGGTGAAAAGCAGTACTAAAGTCTACTCGTGTTCCCAAAAGCTTCTTGGAATTTCTTCTAAAATTGAGAAGTAAATTGAGTACCACGATCAGAGACAATGGAAACTGGAACACCATGAAGACTAACAATCTTGTTTATATACAACTGTGCAAGTTTAGCAAACTTATATGTAGTCTTCACAGGAAGAAAATGAGCAGATTTTGTCAATCTGTCCACTATCACCCAGATTGCATTGTAACCACCTCGTGTACTAGGTAAACCCATAACAAAGTCCATAGCAATGTGCTTCTACTTCCATTCGGGAATAGGCAATGGTTGAAGTAACCCGGATGGTCTCTGATGTTCAGCCTTAACTTGTTGACAAGTCAAACATTTAGCAACAAAGTCTGTAACATCCCTCTTTATGCCACCCCACCAATAATGCTCCCTTAAATCATGGTACATCTTAGTTGAACCTGGGTGTACTGTGTAAGCAGAATGGTGCATCTCCTCCATGATTTCTCTTCTCAACTCATCAACATTGGGGACACAAAGTCTAGTGCCATAACAAAGAACTCCATCATCTTTTAACATGAACCCTTGAGCTTGGCCTTGATGAATACTATCAGAATCTCTCTTTTGAGTAGCCTTAATTCGATCAATCAAGATAGGCCTAACTCGAAAATGTGCTAAGAATGATCCAACTACGATTTCAAACTCTAATCTCTGATCTAACAACTCATGTAATTCACCAATCAGAGGCCTCCTCTTGGTAGATATATGGGCTAAACTACTAGAAGACTTTCTGCTTAGAGCATCAGCCACCACATTAGCTTTTTCAGGGTGATACTGTATGGTGCAATCATAATCCTTCAGTAATTTTACCAATCTCCTTTGCCTAAGATTAAGATCACGTTGGTCAAAGATGTATTTGAGACTTTTGTGGTCAGTGAAGATTTCATAAGTCTCACCATACAGATAGTGCCTCCAGATTTTCAAAGCAAAAATTACTACAACCATTTCCAAATCATGAGTTGGATAATTCTGCTCATGCCTTTTCAACTGACGAGAAGCATATGCAATAACCTGTCCATACTGCATCAAAACACATCCTAAACCAATCCTAGAAGCATCACAATACACTGTATAACCCCTTGATCCAGACAGAAGGGTTAACACTGGTGCTGTAGTTAAACGAGTCTTAAGCTCTTGAAAACTTTTTTCACAAGCCTTAGACCACTGAAATTTCACATTCTTCTGTGTCAACTTAGTTAAAGGTGCTACAATACGAGAGAATTCTTGAACAAACCGTCTATGATACCCTGCTAAACCCAAGAAACTATGAATCTCTGACATAGTTGTGGGTTTAGGCCAATGAAGCACTGCCTCAACTTTCTTTTTATCAACACACACCCTATCCTTAGACACTGTATGGCCTAGAAAAGCCACACTATCTAACCAGAACTCACGTTTGGAGAACTTGGCATATAGCTTGTGTTCCCGTAAGGTCTGAAGGACAATTTTCAAATGCTGCTCATGCTCCTCTTTACTCTTTGAGTACACTAGAATGTCATCGATGAACACTATAACAAATTGATCTAAGAAAGGCTTGAAAACTCTATTCATAAGATCCATAAAAAGCGGCTGGAGTATTAGTAAGACTAAAAGACATTACAAGAAATTCATAGTGTCCATACCTAGTCCTAAAGGCCGTGTTGAGTATATCTTCTTTCTTGACTCTCAATTGATGATACCCAGATCGAAGATCAATCTTGGAAAAACACTTTGCACCTTGAAGTTGGTCAAACAGGTCATCTATGTGTGGAAAAGGATACTTGTTACGCACAGTTACCTTATTCAATTGCCTATAATTAATGCACATTCTCAAAGGCCCATCCTTCTTTCGCATAAATAACACAGGAGCACCCCATGGAGAAACACTAGGGTGAATAAACCCCTTATCTAGTAGGTCCTATAGCTGCTCCTTCAACTCCTTAAGTTCTGCGGGTGCCGTACGATAAGGTGGCATAGATATGGGCTCAGTTTTAGGAACTAAGTCTATACCAAACTCTACCTCTTGCTCCGAGGGTAAACCTAATAAATCTTCTGAAAACACATCAGGAAACTCCTTAACCACTGCAACTTTCTCCAAACCTGCACCTTCTACCTGGACGTCTCTAACATAAGCTAGATACCCCTTACACCTCTTTCGCAATAATCGACTAGCACTCACTACTGAGATAAGATTGCTAGAGGCTATACTGCGATCTCCCTGAAATTGAAATTCTGCCTCCCCAGGAATTTTAAAGAGTATAATTTTATTATGACAATCCAATGAAACGTGATAAGTGGCTAACCAATCCATGCCTAAAAGCACATCAAACTCAAACATATCCAAAGAACCAAGATCTGCAGCTAATTCCCTATCTCCAATGTGAATTATACATCCCCTATACACCATATCAGTGTCTATTGCATTCCCCATAGGTGTTGATACAGATAAAGGATACTCTAACAAAGTAGGTGGTGTACTAAATCTCATGGAAAAATATGGAGAAACAAAGGAATGATTGGAACCAGGATCAAATAGTACTTTAGCATCAAATGAGTAAATAGGAAGTGTACCTGTCATTACTGCATTAGATGCCTGAGCATCTTGCTGAGTCAAAGCAAAAAACCTGGCTTGACCTCTACCACCAGATGTTTGTCTCTGAGTTTGAGCAAATCCTCTACCACCAAAACCTCTACCACCTTGTCCTGACCACCAGAACCCTGACTTCTACTACTATACTGTGAAATTGGCTGAACCTGAGAGGGAGTAGAATGTATTGTCTGACTAGCACCCTGAGTTATCCCACTAGTAGGACAGTCCTGTCTACGGTGTCCTAGCTGTCCACAACTAAAGCATGCTCCAGTGACCCAATGGCAAGTGCCCTTATGTGGCTTACCACAATGCTGACAAGGAGTGGAAACAAGCCCAGTGCTAATTTGACTATACCGAGCATTCGCTGTATGAGTCCTCTACTTACGTCCCTGATCAACTCCAGATTGATGTGCCTTATTACCAACTGTAGACTGAGAACCCTGCTTATTACCCTGATAAGAGCCCTAATGACTCTATTCTCTGTTAAACTGATTACCCTGACCATCTTTCTTAAACTGCTTATACTGCTCACAAGCCCAATGTTCATCATCATACATCTCCATCTGTCTAGCCCGATCAACCACCTTTTCATATTTAGGTAGTCGTAAAGGAGCTACACGATCAATTAGCTTGTCTTGTAAGCCCCTTTCAAACCTGTGTGCCTTTTTCTCCTCATTTGAAATCAAGTGTTTACCAAAGCGAGATAATTTGATAAACTTCATCTCATACTCTATAACTATCATGTTGCCTTGCTTCAAGGTTTCAAACTCCAAAGCCTTAGCCTCTTGAACACTAGGAGGGAGAAATTGCTCTAAGAAGAGAGAGTGAAACTCAGGCCAGAGGATAGAACCTTCGGGTCGACCATTCTTCTTAGAGATATACCACTCACGAGCAACTCCCTTAAGCTGATTTCCTGCCAACATCACCATCCTAGCACTACTGCAACCCATAGTGTCGTAACACCTCTCCATGTCATTTAGAAAATCTAAGGGATCAGCTAATGCATCTTCTGCAGTGAACTCTTTTAGTTTTAGCTTGAGAAAGTTTGTAAAGTCAAGAAATCGAGCCCTATCCTGAGCTAGTATTGAAATAGGGCCAACCATAGGTTGCTGTTGTTGAGTTGTAAGGTACTCGGTTATAGTATTAACAGTATAATTCAGTGCATGCAATCTCACTGCCAGATTTGCCATAGTAACCTGATAAGCTCTAGGTGCTTGAGCTGCAGTAGCTAATTGGAATTGTTGTGCCCCTGTCTTAGCTATAGGCATCTGTTAAGATGTCTGATTAATAGTTTGAGGTGGTACCTTCCCTGTTGGATCAAGGTTTGCACTATTAAGACCCTTGGCCCTAGCTCTCCTCTTATGTTTAACAGACCCAGACACTTATTCATTTTAATAGAACAGCATTAAATCTGAAAATGTAAGCCAAATTAAGACAGGCGAAAAAGTACGAAGGACGCAGATATCTAAAGCAATGATAAACTGAAAAGACGTTAAGGATCTGTAGACCCTTATTTTGTGATGAGTATGTGCATTAAGGCCGTGGAAAACCCGATGATGAAAAATTATATGACTGTAAGATATAATTAGAGACATGGAACTGAATTATTAATTCCGTGGCATGATCTTGAAAAAAAAATAATATGTTTTTTGGGAAATTAATTTAATTTAAATAAAATTTTATTTTGTTTAAATTTGATATGGGTAGTTCTTAAATAGACCTAATTAAGTTTAATTGGGCCCCATGGGCCTAAGAAAGCCTAGTTAAGAATTTTAAATATGACCTATTTAATTTATTTTTAAAAAATTTAAATAAGAAAATATCTTTTTCTCTATCCCTTTCCCATACAAACTCTCTCTCCCCCTTTGGCCCCACTCTCTTTCTCACTCCCTATTGGTGCCACCCCCTTTCCCTCTCTTCCTATTGGTTGGAATACCTCACCCATATCCTAGTCTCACCCAAATTCCTCAATCCCAGTTGTTTAAGTTTTCTGAACCTTATCACACTAGGACTTCAAATCCTACCACACCTCTTCCTCACTTCCTATTGGTGCCTTCCCCTTCCCCTCTCTTCCTATTGGTTAAAACACCTCATCCATATCTCAGTCTCACCCAAATTTTACAATCCTAGTTGTTTAAGTTATCTTAACTTTATCACTCTAAGACTCCAAACCCTATCACACCTCTCTCCTAAAACCCTATAAATACCCCACTGACAAAAAATAAAAAAAAAGAAGGTGGAGGAGAAAAAAAATTAATAAAAAAAGGAAAAAAATTAAAGAGAGGAATAACCAAAATTCTTTTAGTTCTTCTTTCTTTCTAGTGATATTTCTTAAAGGTTAGTTCTCTTATTTTCTTTTCAAGATCTATGCCATGTAATATTTAATTTTATGTTCCTTGTTTTAAATTTATTTTATATGTTCATATAAATCATGTAATCATGTTTAATTTGAGGGGATACACAACTCTATACATATTCAGTTTTCTGTCTCTCATATTTTTATTATTTTTCATTATTTGTAAAAAATTTGTAAAAATTATATTCAAATTCAACACAAAATTCTATTAATTTTAGGCTCAAGAATCACTAAAAAAGCTTTAATATTTTGTAAGTTATGGCTGTTTGAAGTTAGGGTTCCCATAAAATCTGATTTATAGGATATCTGATTTTTGGAGCCCATATCTCCCTTGTTTCTTAATATTTTTTTGTAAATCTGGTGTCTAAAATTAAGTTTGGAATCTTATGAATCTTTTCCAATTAGTTTCGCATTCATATCTGTTATGGTTGGTGAGTTGTGAATTTTACAAAAAAGTAGTGCGATTCTGTTATTGGAAAAAGTTATGATTTGTGTAGACCATTCAGTTAGGGTTTTGTTTGGTTTATAAATTTTATGATGTTGTATGGTATTTTGGCTATCTTCTGCAAGTTTTTCATGATTTTTAGGCTTGTCTAACTATTTTTTAAAAATTAAATTTCTTGCTATTGTCAATCTGCTAGAATTTGAAAATTGTATGTTTATGCATGTTCTTGTATTTTCTTGGGTTTCAATTGATATTTGATCTATTTTTTTGTGCTTTTTTAATTCAAGAAGTATTATGAAGTGTTTGGACTATGTTAGAAGATGTGGACCCTTAGGTAGTTGTAACTAATTAGGAATCTTAACCCTTTAGGAGACTAGAGTTAGAATCCAATATAAATTGTTATTAATATTTTCTTATTTTCTTTATTTCTTTTATTTTCTTTAGTTTCTTTATTTTTTATTACAAACAAAATTGGTAAGTAGCCCTAAGATAAGTACCAAAGAGGGCATTTACGTGGAGCTTACATGGAGCTAAATGGGAGTAACCTAGGGATATCATTGTTATACTAGAAGATAATACCCTTTTTTAAGGGTAGCTTACCCCAATGGCAACTGTAATTACTGACAAGTAAGTAATCCTAAATTCTTAGAATAACCATTGGCATAAAATTATAGTAATAATAGGATTTTTATTTGATAAATTAAAATTAACTTTGTTTTTAATTTAACTGACATTTGTATGTAATTAATTTAAATAAATACTTTGTAAATTAAAATTAATCTTGTTTATAAATTAAACTAACATTGGCATATAAAATAAATTTAATTTAATACTTGATAATTGTAAAATAAATTTATATGTTAGAAATATTTATTAGGTTGCGATTGTTTGGGCCTTATGTGATATTAGAATAAATTACGCATGTACATAATTAAATTAGTTCAATTATCCTTAGGGTAACTTGGTGAAAATTAATTAATTAGATTAAATATAAACTTAGTGTTA
This sequence comes from Hevea brasiliensis, assembly GCF_030052815.1. Lineage (NCBI taxonomy): Eukaryota > Viridiplantae > Streptophyta > Magnoliopsida > Malpighiales > Euphorbiaceae > Hevea > Hevea brasiliensis. The sequence continues at coordinate 12,339,926 of NC_079506.1, forward strand.
TTTGAAATTGAATTTGTTTGTAAATTAAATTCTCAATAATAAATTAATTTTAGTAATCTGGTAAATATCATTTAAATAATTAGCAATCCCATAGATAGGAATTATTTGTGCATGAAAATTGTTTGTAAACAACAACCCTTTTGTGAATTACTTGCATGTGTAGGATTAGAATTGCATTTTTAGGATGAATTTTAATAAATGAATAATAAATAAGACTTCTAGAAACATTAGTAGATGACTGGCACTCGAATTAACGAGGTTAGACCAAGCGTAAGGGGTGCCTAACACCTTCCCCTTACGTACTCACTATCCTGAACCTAGATATTGGGCTATGGTAATGACGGTTGAGGAAACTCTGCAAGGAGTAAGTTGCCATTCATGACCCTCGGAAGAAACACTGAATATGTCCCGGTTATTACCCAGGTGGCGACTCCTGTCTATCTATGTCTTTGTGACATAAATCCTTAGTATCGTGGTAGTGTTATGGGAAGGCGGTACTTACTAGTGGTTCGATTCTATTAGGATTGTATGAAGTGCACGTCTAGAAAATGTTGTCTAAGGAGGTAGTACTTAAGTGAGACCATTGTGACTCCACCATCTTTTCTGGGCATTACCTGGTCCATTTTATATAATTCTAGTGGATGATATTTCGCCTCATGCCCGCCCCCTCTTACAGGATCCTATGCTCTGCAAGTTTACTAGATCTCAACCGGGCTCTGATACCAACTTTATCACGACCCAAAATTCTGAGCTGTGACCGGCGCATAATTTAAGTATTCTTAAATCATGCAAGCCTTATCAGAGTATCTTGAATAAATATATTATCACTTACTAATTCTAAAAAAATAGACAAAATCCAAATAAACAAAATATTGAATAAACATCATAAATATCTCATAAGTAAACTACGGAGTCTCTACAGATTTCAAATAAAAACTTAAACTATTTAATAAACTAAACTAATTATTTGCTCGAGGGAATATGAATTCGGGCATACTATGAGAACAAATCAAAGATTGTCCCTATCCAGAAAATAAACTGAATATTTGGATCAGCTGCAGAATTCTACTGATATGAAACAGATAATAGACAAAGAAAATGTGGTTTGAGCTAATGCTTAGTGAATGGTAATTAACACAAAGGAATAGGAACAGACAGACGCTTGATTAATTTCACAATAAATTTTCTATTCAATAAAATAATGCTCATGCTATCAAATCATTAATAAAATAATTTCATAAAACATATATATAAAAGAAATTCATTCAATAAAAATTTTATGGTACAGTGCATCAGGGTGATGATACCCCACTTCACCAAAGGTCAGATGGTAAGCGCGCTACCAGATATTAGATACCTTCATCCTCCTTCACAGATATTAATGTACATGATACTAATGCAAACCATAAAGTGCAATGATGCATGACTCAACAATGCAACCTAATACCATGATAGTCCACACAGCGAGGCCAGATAGCAGATACAGATACTGAGCACAGGTACCAATTCAAAACAGAAAATCAAATTGTACAAATCAATCAAAATCCATGAAAAATTTCACATAGCAAATAATAACTGATAGTGCAATTTCAACATTTTATTTCAATAAATTCAGAGAGTCAATAAGATCAAATTAATCTCAAATAAATTTAGTGTAACACATCGATAAATTTTATATTAAGATATCAATCAATATAAAGACATTAAAGGCTTGTTCCCAGGATCCTAATATCTCTAATGTAGAGATAATTGACAAAATCAATTATTTAATCAAAATCAGAATAAAATTCAATAATAAATAAAACTCTAGAACCTCACATATAAAATAATTGTTAAAATATTGATTTAAAATTTTATTTAATAACAATTTTAATGCTAAAAAATTTTAAAAGGAACTAAAACGGTGTCATGTATTATAATTATCACTCACCTGAAACCTCCAAGACAATAGCTATATTCAATAAAAGAGAGACAATTTCAACTGACAGATTGAATATTCGAATCTCCTATACACTCAAAATATAAAAGAAAAATATCAAATAATAATAAAATAAAATAACTTCAATATATATATATATATATATATATATATATATATATATATATATATATATATATATATAATCTAAATTTAAAGTTATTGTCTCACAGTATTCATGATCAACGCAAATAAATATCAATAGTCAAAGAAAAAAAATAAATTTTTAGAGTAGTTGTAACAATTCAAGAAAAGAAAATAAAATCAAATTCACTCATTATTGAACAAAGAAAGGAAATTTTTACCTTGAAAATAGAATCTAAGGTGATCAATAAAGAAATAAAAATTCATGAATTCTTTGCGCTCATCATATTATAAATCGTAAATATATATATATATATATATATATATATATATATATATATATTATAATAAATAAAAGATAATAAACATACTTGTTGAGAGTATTTGGTAGAAGAAGGAGGTGATACACAAGCTTTGAGAGTAAAGTTTAGCAAAAAAAGATGATTATAATATATATATTTCAAGAATTATATTAGGTATATAATGAAATAAAAATTATTATTAAATTGAATTATTTAAATATCAGATATATATTTAATTTTAAAAATAATATATATATATATATATATATATATATATATATATATATATATATATAAATAGATAAATCATCATTTAATAAAATATTTTATTTATTTATTTTTAATAATTATATTAAATTATTATTAATTAATTAAAATAAATAAATAAATAGGTAAAATATTAAATTTCCACAAAGCTTTTGCTAAAGCTGCAACGCTTCAATCCCACATTATTAGACCCACTCTACTGTTTTGCATTTAATTTGTGTGGACTAAATAGAGCTATACGATCCTTCCTGGAAGGCAAATCTTATGTTGACTAAAATTCCAGTTGTTCTTTTTGTCCATTAGTAATATGGTGTTTCTGGTCATCTTCATCTTCTTTCTTTTTTTATTCTTCCTTTACCTCTTCATTTGTTCATAAATTTCTTGCATCAGACTAGTCTACCCAAATATTCATCTCTAGTATTTTGCTTTCTCTACCTTCTTCAAACTCAGTTGCACAAGATCCTTCTTTTATCACTTATCATGGCTTCTACTTCTTCCACTCCTCCCAATCAGTGGAAGAAATGGGATGTTTTTATTAGTTTTAGAGGCGATGATACGCGTTATGGTATTCTCTCCCATCTCTCTAAAGCCTTGAAGGACAAACAAATCAAGACTTTTACGGACGAAGAGCTTCATAAAGGGGAAATGATATCACCAGAGCTCTTGAAAATAATTCGAGAATCAAGCGTCTCAATAGTCATTTTTTCTGAAAATTATGCAGATTCTCCATGGTGTTTGGATGAGCTTGTTGAAATACTTAAATGCAAGGAAGAATCAGGACAAATAGTTCTACCAGTTTTTTATAAGGTAGATCCAACTGACGTTCAAAAGCTTACGGGGAATTTTGGGAAGGCATTTGCTATTGCTACGCATGGAGAAAAAGGCAGTCCACAAAAGGTCGACAACTGGAAGCGTGCTATGATGGAAGTAAGCAACTTATCAGGATGGGATTCACAGAATATCAAGTAAGTTAATTACTCTTTACTGCAGTTTTTTTTTTAGTTTTTCATTTTAAGGAAAGAGAATCAAAATATAGAAACTTTTAATAGATTACATTATTCTTAATACCTAATTCGAATATAGGCAGCACTAATATGAAAATCGATATTTGTTAACTTATTCTAAAATCAAAACATATTAATTATATACTAATCGTTTTGCCTTATGTTGAGCATATTGTTTATTTTTTTATTTAATAACATAATTCAATATATTTTTTTATATTTTTATATTTTCATAATTATATTATAAAATGTTAATAATAAAATTTTTAATTAATTATAATTTTATCTCAAGTGTTAATAAGTAAATAAATTGATTAATATATTAATTTTTGTTATTTTTAAGTTATCTGACATATATAAGTAAAATAATAAATAAAATAAGAAAAATTGGATGACAGGTGATAATTTTTAAAACACCATTATTAAATTTTTTAAATTTTAAATATAATAAAAAATATTTTTAAAATAAATGCCTGAATTTTATAAATAATTTTTAGTGAACAAATTGTTTTTAATTTCATTTTTATTAACTTAGAAAAACAATGACTTATTTTTTTAAAAAAAATTATATCAATAATATATATTTAATAAAATAATTTAATGTGTATTTTTCTATATTTTTTATTTTTATAATCATATTATAAAATGTTAATAATACAATTTTTAATTAATTATAATTTTATTTCAAGCGCTAACGTATAAATAAATTGATTAATATATTAGTTTTTCTTATTTTTAAACGTAGCAATATTTTAAATATTATTTTTAAATTTTTTCAATTTTAAATATAATAAGAAATGTCTTTAAAAATAGTTACTTAAATTTTATAAATAATTTTTTAGCAAATAATTATTTAGATATAAATATGTATATATTAATATAATTTTAAATGAATTTAAAAATGGTTAATTTTTAAAAATATTATGATCAGTAGAAGTTCAAAAATTTTAAATTTTTTTTTTTTAAATAGGAAAATGAATTTTAAATAGTTATTAATAATTTTGTATTTTAATGGTCGAAATTCTAAAATTTTTGGATAAAAAGTTAATTTTTCATGTGATACAACTAGTTATGATATAACAAAATATAAAAACAAAAATAAAAAAGTTGTGCCTCATGTGCCCTTTTCTAGGCAGCACACACATGTAAAGTCATTTATATATATATATATATATATATATATATATATATATATATATATTAGTATTTACTTACAAGTGTGAGTCTATCTTACTTATCAGTGTTTGTTGTTTATATGTGACTAGGTATGAGGCCGAATTAGTAGAGAAAATCGTCAATGATGTGTTGAAAAAATTTAGTGATATGTCTAAAAGTGATGATTCTTATGATCCCAAATTGATTGGAATTAAATCGCGTGTGGAAAAAGTGGAATGCTTGTTAAAAGATAAGCAAGTTGTAGGAATTTTGGGGATGGGAGGCGTTGGTAAAACAACTATTGCACTAGAAGTATTTCGTCGAAACAAAAATCAATTTAATGGTCATTACTTTGTTGAAAATGTCAGGGAAACAATGATAAAGAAATCATCAAAATCAGCACGAAAAAAAATAATTTGTGAATTATTAAGGGACAAACATATAGATGATTTGAATGATCATGTTTGCAAAAGGCTCAAGAGTATGAAGGTATTGATTGTTTTTGATGATATAGAGGATCGAAACCATTTAAAAGATTTAGCAGGAGAGTGTCATTTGTATGGTGAGGGAAGTAGAATCATCATAACTAGTAGAAATTCACTTGGTTTATCAAAAGAAGGCATATATGAGGTTGAGGAGTTAATTGATTCTCAAGCTCTGGAACTCTTTAGCTTACATGCCTTCGAGCAAAATCGTCCCAAGGAAGAATATAAGGAGCTATCAAAGAAGGCGACAATCTATGTTGGAGGCCATCCACTAGCTCTTAAAGTTTTGGGATCTCATTTATTTCATAGGACGATAGAAGAATGGGAAAGCGAATTGGAAAAATTGAAAGGCAAATCTCTTAAAAAAATTGAAGATGTTTTGAAAAGAAGTTATGATGGGCTAGAAAAGAATGAACAGGAAATATTTCTTGATATTGCATGTTTCTTCAAAGGGGAAGATAAAGATGTGGTTGAGAGAAAATTAAAAGCATTTGGTTTCTATCCAGAAAGTGGAATACCTCGTCTAATTGAGAAGTATCTGATAACTATTTCAAACAATAGGGTAGATATGCATGACTTGCTAGAGCAAATGGGCAAGGAAATTGTTAATGAGGAATGCAAACAGCCTGGCGGACGCAGCAGGTTGTGGAATTATGAAGATATTGATCATGTATTGACAACAGAGACGGTAAGGACCAAATTAATCAATGAAGCTTTTATCAATTATCATATTTGAATTTTGTAAGAATTGTAGATCTCGTGACGAATTAAGTATTAATCAATAATCCTTTTTGCTGTTATTTTACTAGGGAACCGAAAATGTTGAGGCCATATCGCTTCTTCCTTTTGGGGGAGGTATTTTGAAGCCAAGTGCCACGGCCTTTACGAAGATGTGCAATCTTAGATTCATCCACTTAGATGAAATTTCGAACGAAGTGCTCCTTCCTAAGAACTTTGAATTTTGTGCACAAGCACTAAGATGTCTTTACTGGGATTATTATCCTCTGGAATCTTTACCGTTAAATTTTTGGCCAAAGAATCTTGTAGAACTTCACATGACTTCTAGCAAACTCATACAACTGTGGAATGGAGGAGATAAGGTACAGTTTATAAAATTTAGATACATTTTATAGAAGTTAATTTGTATCTTCTAATTTATTGATATTTTTCTATTTAATTACAGCCTCTTGGAAGTTTGAAATTGATGGACCTTAGCGGTTCTTGGTACCTGATCAGGATTCCGAACCTGTCTAGTATTGCCCCAAATCTCGAGTTTTTATATTTGAAAGAATGTTTGAGTTTGGTTGAAATTCCCTCTCTTCAAAATCTGACCAAGCTTACTGAACTTGATCTAAGTGACTGCCATGAAGTCAAAGATTGTCCAGAGATTCCGTGTAATATAAGGATTCTAAAATTAGACGGAACTGGAATAGAACAACTGCCCTCATCAATTAAGCATCTGTCTCAACTTGTCATATTGTCCTTGGATGAGTGTACAGCACTCGAGGGTCTTCCAAGCAGCATTGGCAATTTGAAACGTCTTGAAGAACTTCATCCATCTGAATGTCCAAGTCTCATGACTATTCCAAGGAGCATAGGCGAGCTGAAATGTCTTGAATATTTATTTCTCCCGAATTGCTCAAATTTAGAAAGTCTTCCTGAAAGCATCAAACAACTTTCGAAGTTGAAAGAGCTTAATTTAGAAGGTTGCAAGAGACTTAAAAGTTTACCAGGGCTTCCATCATGCTTAGAATTATTAAATGCAAATGATTGCCGCTCTCTGGAATCTGCATCAATTTCTTTCAATTTCTTAGAACATGAAGATGAAAATGAAGAAGCACATAAAAGTGAACATGAAAATGAAGCACATAAAAGTGAATCTGAAGATTGCAAATTTCTTCATTTTAGTCGTTGCGTCAAATTGAATAAGAAAGTAATGGAGGATGTTTTTGAAGCGCACCTGTTGGGTCAGAAAGTTACATTATTGATGGCAGGAGGTGAAGTGCCAGAAAGGATGAGGTATAAGAATAAAGGATCCTCGCTTTCCTTCAAACTTGACCTTCGTCACTTAATTGCCTTCTCTTTCTGCGTTGTTCTTCGTCCCAGCGGTTTTATTCATTTTCCTGGATTTGAAGTGGATTTCACATGTGAATCTGGAAATAGGCGGGAACGTAATGCGTTCAACTTATTTAGCGATAAGGACGTTGCGAATTGGAATGGTTATTATGGAGGTCCGTATCTTTCGGACTTATCACACGTGTTGCTTTCATTCAATGGATTGAGGACACGTTTTGATGAAGAGTGTTTCGTTGAGGCCTCATTTTGCTTCAACACTGACTATTACATGGATCGGCCGGAAATTATGGAGTGTGGGGTCCATCCTATATATAGTAGAGATAAAAGGAGAAGCAGAAATGAAAAGCATCAAGATGACGAGGAATGCCAATCACTTCTTCAAATATTGGAAGACAAATTGAAGAGAAGAAGAATAAATAATGAGGAGGAAGCTTCTTCTTCTTCTTCACTCGATCTAAATCTCTCTCTATCTCTTCCTGCTTCCTCTTAACCAAACCCCACTCACTTTCACAACAGGTATAGCTCATTTCTAGTTTGCCGTTACTTTTTAGCATTCTTAATTGCTTTACTCTTACAAATACCTGCAATCTTTTGCAGCTCTATCATCTGCCGCTCTATTGTCATTTGAGAGAGGGAAGACTATACAGGAGAATAATTAAGCTCAAATCAGGGGAAAAACAACAGGTGAAATGATAAATAGTATCTTCGTTATATGTAATGTGAACAATATTACAATATAATATGTTGTTATGTGAACATATAATCTATTCTGTCATCCACATTACAACATTAGCTTCCAAATCTAACGATTGACTGAAACTGAACCCCACTTCACTTCCAAATCAACTAAGATACACATTGCAAATAAACTACAACTCTCTAACCTGAAGAACAAATAGCCTTTATAATTATAACAGGCTTATAATGGAAAGCTAAAGAAATGATAAAATAAGGACGAGGAACAACAACATCACATTAGAGTAGAATAAACATTGTAAATAACTAAAAAACCTCTAAAATGCCTATGGTACAGGAACAACAGGAATTGAATTTTCTATTGGCTTCTTTACATAATTACTCTTTTGATTGTAGCCGTGGAGAGAGAGATTCTTCATTAGATTGATAAGAGTCATGGGATTAGTAGTTTTCTTGATCGTCAAATCATCATCACATTTCCTATCTCCTGCTTTTATATGCTTCTGCACGATAAAAATAGAGTTGCAAAATTAGCAACTAAAAATGAACAAACATTAAGCAGAATTCAGCTAACTTCCATAGCAGTCGGCAAATTTAAAATGGAGCACTAATACAATTCACAGCAGTCATTCAATTTTAGTTAAAGTATCTAGGCAAGACTTAAGGTTTAGTTGTTGTTGTATCTAGGCAAGATCCCTAACATTGCACAGCAAAACTCATAGAATTCAGCTACTAGTCCAAAACTGATAACAATGAGATCATGATTTTAACAATAGCAAATTTTAGGGAATAAATGCATCTTCTCAGAAGATGCAATGGTCAAACCTGAATTGTTGACAAAACTATAAGGCTAGTTTTCGAGAGTGAACTTGCAGAAACTCACCATTTTCGTGTATCTCCATTTGCAAAGTTGCAGGCTTATTGTTCTTTTTAGTGTGTAGAGATTTCTCTCGATTTTCATAGAAATTGAAGTCATCTAACATTATGAGGTCTTAGCTGAATAACTCTTAAATATATTCAGCATTTCCAAACCTTGCTAAAGTCCAATCTGCAAATTATTATAACAAATCGTGTCAATCCAACCTTTAATATATTCAACAAGAACAGAGGCCACCATGCACAAGTTTCTATTCTAGCAGCATCTTTTGCCAGATATATTGAAATATCAAGCCTAAATTGTATAGTACAACCACTGAAAATAACAGAAAAATGGCAACATACTCTGCTAAGTTGAGTTTTTAATGCAGGGGAACCATATGCACAGCATATTGCAGAAGACTTCCACAAATAGAAGCTGTCGTGTAAGAGAACAGGTCTTTTCTCAAAACCACGAACTTCAAAAATAGAGAGTAGTTTTTTTTTTTTTTTTTTGAGGTTAACATGAACTTAAAAATATTTCTGCTCCATTCCCAACATGACAAGGTCAGGTATAACAAATATTCATTGTAAAGCAGTACTACCATGAAGTAAACACAATTTTCGACAATCAATATGTATTTAGTTCTAGCCATATTTCTTAAAATATAATATAACAAATTAGAAGATGTAAATGTAGAGCAGACTGGCTTTCACAACAGAAACATCAGAAGACAATTGAGTTCTAAAGCAAAGGAGATACCTCTTGAGTGTCTCTGCTATAAGTTACAGGCCGCCTACCATTATTTTCAAGATCTCTGTTCTGCTTCATGGAATGCTGCATCTAACTTCTTATTGCCATTTGGAGTGCTTGCCCATACATCATATTTAATGCTCTTATGAATGCCATCTTCATTGTAAGATTTGATAACATAGAACTTAGCATCTGCGTACTTAGTTTCAAAATCTGGTTTGTTATACTGATCTCTTTGTACAGTGATTCCCAAGTCTTCCTTGACAGCAGTCTCCAGAGAAGGAAATTTGTTAGAGCCCCTAGGACCAGAAGTTAGTTCATTTGAGGTTTCAAAATCACTGTTTTTATAGAATCTGTCTCCAGATTTATTTCTATCATTTCCATTCCATATCCTTCCGTTCTGTCTATAGTTCATAGGACAATTATGCGGGAATGGACCATGTTTTTGGATAGAAAAAGGAGGCAAATTTCCTACAGGATGGTATCCTTTCGAGAGACCTGCTGAGAAATCAGAACCCAATGCAGACACCTGTAACAAAAAAAGTTAAATCAGCAACAACACTCATAACTGAAGACTAGTGATGACCAACAAGCACAACAAACTTCAAAATCAATTCTTTTTGGGAAAGTTTAAAGATATAGACATAAAAAGTAAGAATATTTCATACCTTGTTTAAAGGTCTGATTGCTTGTGTATTTGTAGACTTAGAGGATTTGCCAGCAGTATTGTCAGTAGACTTCATAGAGTTAAAACCACTGGACTTGGCAAAAGTAGAAGCTGATCCATATTTTCCATTTTGAGAACCAGTATTGCCATTTGAGACATCACTAAAATATGCTGAATCCCATGAATAGCAAGCCATGGCTTCTGATCCTTTGAAAACAGGATGTGGAAGGTATCCAGGTGAAGAAAAATATGCTTGTTGACCAACACTTTGCCCATCTACCCCAACCACTGCCCCAGAAGTATATGGATTATAGCCAGGTAAATAATAGACTAGTGATCCATTGTCTGATTGCATCCCTGATGTGATCAACCGACACACTAGTATCAATTATCAACAAGACACAATTATACAAAACTACCCTTATCAGCCAAGCAGAACGAGACATAGTTTTGCCTAATTTTTGCAAATAGAAATGAAAGTATACGTCAGAAGAACATACCATATGAGATCCATCTGCTTGAAAATAACCATGATCATCCAATTGTGTGAAGGATCCATTATACTCTGCAACAAAGAGTAAGTTTAAGAAATAATATACCATAAATTAATCTAATTCTCAAATTATAAACTTCAGAGCTGCAAATCAAACTGAAAAAAAAATCTTTAATTGAAGCAAAGTAAAGTAACTTAATATTTTCAAAATTATCATGCTTGAAGACGTGCTAAAGTATTATCTTTTCATTTTTCAAATGATTGCACCATTAGCCTAAAAAATGATTCTGACTATATGGAAGTCAACTAAGAAATATGAGTACTTAATCACAAGGCCGATTAACATCATCCTATGCAATACATTGAGGAGTATATTACCAGACATCTCAAGTCTCAACTTTACTGAAAACCTATTATATGAGTACTTTTAACTAAGATTATGGCATTCCATTTTATTGACTTTATCACAACTCCAAAAGATTATATATAAGAAGAATATATAACCGTCTCAATATCCCACCTGGGTAGCAATAATTGTAACTACTAGTCGGTGGATTGTAAATACCAAGGTCTCCAACAGACTCTTGGTCAGTCTCCCCTTTGATATCAGAATTACCATCTACTTCACCTTTGGTATTAGAAGTAGCATCCCGTGAAAAGCAACTGAATGATGTTGAGCCACATGGTAATCCATCTTTTCCAGAAGCCTGAAAACAAAGACATACAAAGGAAAATAAGATAATAAAAAGATAATCTTGTTCTACTAAGCATTAAGTAAGTTTGTTGTTAAAATAACCATCTAATCTTGTTCTACTAAGCATTAAGTTTGTTGTTAAAATAACCATCTACCATGCACAGAATAAATTTGTGCAATGTGGATGCCTAGAGATACACATACAGAGCCACAAAAATCTAAGATCCAAAAAATTTAAATAAAACACTAGCAATCCTTTTAAACAAGAAGAATGGATCTCATGGTACTCACACAAATAGATCATATTCTTGAACTTATGTTATAATGACCAAAAACATATTTCCTTGACCTTTTAGTGTTTTATAATTCTCAGTAATCCAATGCATACCATACACCAAACAGCAAAGTGAAAGTTGGCACAACTACAAGAAAGATAGGAATGCACAATAAATTAAAACCAAGCCTTTTCACCTTCATAACGCCATTTTTCCAAGCAATTATCCACAAGGAAGAAAACAAAAGCAACATAGATTAATATGACATACCACATCACGCCCAGCCAATTTCCTAATGGACTCCGACTTCAATCCTGTAGGAACAGATTCAGCTGCATTATATAGTTAAGAATACAATACTTATTCAATTAGCCAACAAATCATGGAGTTGCCAACAATATCTACACCATTAAACAGTCAATACAGAATTTTTCTTTTTTTCTTTTTTTCCACAGGACAAAGCCCATACGCAATTTTAGCAGCAAGAGGAAGGAATGAAAGGGGCGAAAGGGGCATAAATCAAACAAGCCAAACAATTTACTTTCCATAAAATCAAAATCTTGATCATCCACGATAATTATTACCCATCTTTAATATAAAATGAACAACCCAGATTTTTTTTTCCCATTTTCAGTTAAAAAAAAGTTAACACAAATGAAATTAAAAAACAGAACCCATAATAGCTTTATATTTAAAAAGTTGGGGGGGGGGTGGGGGGGTGTGGGTTTGGTGGGGGTGGGGAAGGAGGGGGGGGGGGGGGGTGTGGGTTTGGTGGGGGTGGGGAAGGAGGGGGAAGAAGAGGAGGAGGGGGAAAGGGGAAAAGAAACCCAATAAGAGAGGATACATTTCTCAAGTTCTGTTCCAGTGGCAATCGTCGATCGATAAAAGCCCAAGTTAACACCTGTTTGACAGAGAGACAAAATAAATAGCAAAAGTGTTAGTCAAAGTCAAAGCACCAGTACTTTTATACCAAAGTCTTACGATTTAGCATTGTATTTTGATGGGTGAAATTATTTTTTTTAATAAAAATATTATTTTAAATATTATTAAAAAATAATTTAAAAAATTTATTTTATTATTTTTATATTTTTATAATTAAAATAAATTTAATTTAATTTTTAATTATTTTTTAATATTTTATAATTAATATATTTTAAAAATAAATTTTTTAATAATAATTTTAGTAGCAATATCAACCCAACCTAATTCAACCCCTATCGATAAAACAAAATATTTATTCTTATAAAAATTGAATTTTATTGTTTTTCTTTTAATAATAAAAGTAAAAAAAAAAATCTCATCTTCAAAAGCAAAAACGCTGGTTGCACGCTATCCAGTGTCCATCAGGCACACGTTGGCAACTTACACAGAACGGGAAAAAAAGAGATTCAGATTCCTCTTATTATTAATTAATTAATTAATTAATTAATTAATGGAAAGCATAAAATTCTATTTTATTATTATCTTTTGATAGTTTTTTTTTCTTTTGAGATAAAAAACAAACAGAAAATGGAATTTTGTATATAAATTATAAAAAAAAATCCCTGGAGAAAAAAATCAAATGCAAATTCTCAACTTAAAAAAAAAAAAGAGAGATCTTTTTGAGTAAAAGTGGGAAATTCAATATATATCTTACAGAAAACAAACAACTTTCAAAGATTTTTCGTTTTTAAAGGGGGGGAAGGGAAATCGGGAAATTGACCGTACAAGGGTAAGTTAGAAACAAAAATTACTAAAATTGGGTTCGACATGAAAAATTTACCTGACTGGGGTTAGAAAAATCAGGAGCCTAAAAATGCTAGTACCAGTAGCGTTTTAATGTCCAAAACGCTATTAATAAAAGCGTTCAAACAAAACGCTACTCTTAATAGTGTGCAGACGCTATCCAAATTAAAAAAAAAAAAAAAGCTGGACGCTACTATAAGTAGCGTCAAGCTTTTGTTTTAATTTTTTTAATATTTTAAATAAAATATAAATATTATTTTAATAAATAATATTATAATAATTAATATTATATATTATAATATTTTTATTATAAAAAATATTTTTTAATTTAAAATTAAATTAAATTTTAATTAAATAAAAATTAAAAATATAAAATATTATTATAATAAAAAAATTAAATGAAAACCTGGACGCTACTATAAGTAGCGTCCAGCTTCTTATTTAATTTTTTAATTATTTTATTTTTATATTTTAAATAAAAATATAAATATTATTTTAATAAATAATAGTACAGTAATTAAAATTATATATTATAATTTTTTATTATAAAAAATTATTTTTCAATTTAAAATTAAATTAAATTAAAAAAATATAAAAAAATTTGTAATGTAATTTAATTTTAATTTTTAATTTAATTTAATTTTTATAATAAAAAAATTAAATAAATTAAATAAAAACCTGGACGCTACTATAAGTAGCCTCCAGCTTCTTATTTAATTTTTTAATTATTTTATTTTTATATTTTAAATAAAAATATAAATATTATTTTAATAAATAATAGTATAATAATTAAAATTATATATTATAATTTTTTATTATAAAAAATTGTTTTTCAATTTAAAATTAAATTAAATTAAAAAAATATAAAAAATTTGTAATGTAATTTAATTTAAATTTTTAATTTAATTTAATTTAATTTTTAATTGAAAAATAATTTTAATTTTTTATTTAATTAAAAATATTATTTTAATAAATAAAATCATAATATTTAATATTATACATTATAATATTTTTATTATAAAATATTATTTTTTAATTTAAAATTAAATTAAATTTAATAAAATAAAAAATTAAAATTAAAAAAAAATAAATAATTAAAAAATTTAAGAAAAATTGGACGCTACTTTTTCTTTAAATTTTTAATTATTTTATTTATATTTTTAATAAATTAAAAATATTATTTTAATAAATAAAATTATAATATTTGATATTATACATTATAATATTTTTATTATAAATATTATTTTTTAATTTAAAATTAAATTAAAATTTAATGAAATAAAAAATTAAAATTAAAAAAATAAATAATAAATAATTGTTATTATTAATAATAAAATAATTAAAAATTTAAAAAAGCGTTCAACTTTTCTTAAATTTTTTTAATAATTTATTTTTTTTAATTTTAATTTTTTATTTTATTAAATTTTAATTTAATTTTAAATTAAAAATAATATTTATAATAAAAATTTAAAATATATAATATTAAATATTATAATTTTATTTATTAAAATAATATTTTTAATTTATTTAAAATATAAAATAAAATAATTAAAAATTTAAAGAAAAATTGGGCCTACTTATAGTAGCGCCCAATTTTTTTTAAACTTTTTAATTATTTATTTTTTTAATTTTAATTTTTTATTTTATTAAATTTTAATTTAATTTTAAATTAAAAAAATAATATTTTATAATAAAAATATTATAATATATATTATTAAATATTATAATTTTATTTATTAAAATAATATTTATATTTTATTTAAAATATAAAATAAAATAATTAAAAATTAAAAAAAATGTTGGACGCTACTATAAGTAGTCCAACCTTTAAATTTTTTTTAATTAATTTTTTATTATTTAAAGGAAAGCTAGACGCTATTTTAAATAGCGTCCTTTTAAACTTTTCGGACCTTAAAAACGTTATTATAGTTAACGTCTCACACTCAGCCCGTCCAACTCAGCACAATTCGCCCATTTTTGGTAATTAATTTCAAACTCACCTATTTTGATAAAATTTCGTTTTTCATTACCCCTTTTTGGTAATTAACCCAGGGAAATATGCTTGGTTGGAGAGAAATCGCGAGAAAATGAAATTTCATGACTTCAAGTCCGCATAAATAGAATATCATTTTGCAAATTGATATTCTATTTATGCGGACTTGAAGGAAAGAAGAAGAAGCAGTGAAAGTAAGGTCGAGAAGGAGAAGAGGGAAACAAAAGGGTCTAATTATGGAAGGATCGGACATGTCAGATGAGTTCCTGGTTTGAGAAGAGGAAATAGTGATCGTTGGATGTAGGGTTTAAAGACGAAAAGGGTGGGAAAGCGCCAATATTTTGGGAGTGCATCCAGTTTTGTGCTAACCTTGTTCGGAAATTAAATTCTCTTTGTTGTTTTTTTTTTTCCTCTTTTCTCCAACATGTTTAATAATGAAATATAATTAGTTTTAAAAATTAACGAAATAAAATTAAAAAAATTATATTTTATGAGTATGTTTTGGCTAGTTACTGATTCAAATTAGATTGATTTTGAGTTGAAATCGGCAATTCAAGATTTAATTAGATAATAAAATTAATCTTGATTTGATTCTAATTTTAGTTTCAAGTTCAAAAATGTTTTAATTCACATTGTGCCTTATAAAATTATCATTTTTTTTTTTAATCTGATTTCAATAAGATTAAAATTGTCTATTCGAACCATCAATTTCAATTTTATAATAAGAGAAAACAAAATTAAAACCCATCACTATAAATTATAATCAGTTTGATTCTAATTCAAACTCTTAAATTATTAATTTGAGCCAATTTCATATTTCAATTTCGATATAATTCAAGATTTATCTAGGTAAGTTCAATGTTATTTTGTTATTGATTGGTTAAAGATATAATTAAAAATGCACAAAATATATAAATTATAATTTACATTAATTATATATCATTTATAATGATATGGCTATATTTATATATTTTATGATATATTAAAAGTTTTTTAATATAATTCATTAATTAAAATGTCTATGGTTTAAAAAGATAATGTAAATATAATCATTAATATTTTTATATAAATAAGAAAATATTTATATGTAATGAATTTCTAGTATGAAATATTAATTAATTGTTGAGAAAATAGTTCATACCTACATGAGGGATGCTCCATGTGATTTTACTTCATATTATTTTGAAATTTGATGATATGCGTCTGTAATTTTTTCATTTTAATTTTTACTTTATATTTTATTTTTTTAATTATTATAAATTGATATATATATATATATATATATATATATATATATATATAT
This sequence comes from Hevea brasiliensis, assembly GCF_030052815.1. Lineage (NCBI taxonomy): Eukaryota > Viridiplantae > Streptophyta > Magnoliopsida > Malpighiales > Euphorbiaceae > Hevea > Hevea brasiliensis. The sequence continues at coordinate 12,356,732 of NC_079506.1, forward strand.
ATATATATATAATACAAAAATAATTACTCTAGTTAACATTATTGTTATAAGAATCGGATCGGTTTAATTAGGAAGAGAACTAATAATCAAGTTGAACAAATGGTTGGTTATCAACTTTAGAGTATACACACACACACACACACACACACACATATATATATATATATATATATATATATATATATATATATATATATATATATATATATATATATATATATATATATATTATTGTACAATATATTATTAGTATTATTTTTAATATATTGTTAATTATATAAAATATAATTAATATTTATTTAATAATATACCCATTAAATCTCAGTTGAAATAAGAATAGATTTAGTATGGGGGCAATGGGGCGCTGCTCTCAATTTTCCTTTTAAAAGATAATTTTTATACAAAATTTTAATATTATCCTATATTTAAAGATATTAATTTGCCCTACATTTAAAGATGTGTCATATAATTTCTTTTGTTAAATAATTTTCTCTTATTCCATTAAAGTTTGGATGATTCTATTAATTGAAATAAATTTATTAGTTTTCTTAGGAAAAATAAATTTATTAATTGAATATATATACAAGTGAAAATGAATATTTTTTATGTTTATATATTACCCCTATTAATAAGAATTTATAAATTCATTATTGATTTAAATCTTAAATTTTTAATATTTTTTTTGGCAAATTTAAAAAACACGCTTAGAGCAATTTAAAGCTAACCTTTTTATTTTTCAAAAGTTGAGAGTTCTCAGCTTCTAGTGGAAATTTATTTATTTTTTAATTATAAATTTAAAAATATTTTGTATTATTTTTGCACATTCGATGGAAAATTTAGAACAATTATTTTGTATTTATTTTTATTATTTTTATATAGATTAATTTTTTTATCTTTTAAATTTTTTAACAAAAATTTCATAATAAAAAATAAAAATATAATAATATAACAAAAATATTAATTAAAGATATGAAATCATTTGAAATTGGTTTAATCATATGGTTATTTTTATCATTTTTAATATTATATTATATTTTTTTAATAAATTAAAAGAATATATAGAATATAATATTATATTTTCATATTAAAAAGAATAATATATTTAAATATTATTTTTATTTATTAATATTAATATTATTCTTAAAAATAATATTTTTTAAAGAAAAAAAAAAGAATTAACATGATAGAGAGTGTCATGCAATAATACTATGAAAAAGAATATCGCATGTCAGCTCCTTGGAAACATCTATTTTAATATATGGATTCAGTGTTTAATTAATAAAACAAAAATAGATTTTTTGAGTTTAAATTTCCTTTTCTAATTACTTTAAAAAATTATTATATGGGATGCTTTAGATGTGCATTGGCTCCACATATTTAGAAATGATTTTTCTTGAATCTATAACATATGATATATGATGAAATTTACTTATTAAATATATAAATCTCACGTACTTATGTCTTAGTTTCAAAGTGAAACGAGTTTACATATTATTAATGCCATCACTTCATATCTATAAACATTGATTATAACATGAAGGGGGGGACAAAATGTAGAGGAGGGGCAAAAAATGAAGTAATGTAAAGCAATCAAATATAGCATTTGTATAGAGAAGAGTATATAATACAAAAAGCATTCATGATCCCTTTAATAAAAGATTGCAAGCTCTCCACCTAAGGAGGACACTCCTTAAAAAGAAGGTAACCCACAAATTATTCCTACATCTATATGCCTAATTCTATGCCCAAGAATCATAAAGAAAAAAATTATTCTTTGCACATTAATAAAAAAAAAAAAGCTATAACAAAAATCAAGCCAATTTAAAGACAGCATTAAAATTCAAAGGGAAAAAGAAAATTATTCAAGCTTAAACTAAAAGATCTTGTTTGGATTTTGCAAGTATTTTCTCATTTTCCCCATTTTTCAATTGTTGGGAAACAATAGAAGATGATGAAGAATCGTAATTTGGAGAGTTACGAGGAAACTCAGAGAGCATTTGAACTAATTCTCTCATTGTAGGACGTTCAATGCTATTTTCTTGGCAACACAACATTGCAATGAAAAATAGATGCATTGCTTCATCTTTAGTCACCATTGTTAGTCTTGGATCAACAATGCGCATCACATCTTCTCTCCGATTATTCGTTACTCTTTTGCCCCATTGTACAATATCCACCCCTTCGCCGAAATCACCCACAGGTCGTCGTCCTGTTAGCAGCTCCAAGAGAACAACTCCAAAACTATACACATCACTCTTCTCGTCCACCTTCAATGTGTATGCATATTCTGCAATATGAACAAAATTTAGTCATGACATAGCTAAACCATGGGATAAGGCCCATAAGACCACCACAATCCAAGCCCAAACACACAACCCAATTTGCAGCATCTTCATCTTGGGATTAAGGAAAGTACCCCCCAAAAAAATCATAGATATTAGGTCAAAGGACAAAGACAAAAACAGATGCCAAACTTGCCAAGAAAGCTCAAAGCAGCCAAAGAAGACTGGTCGGTGGGAAGAAGAAGAAGAAGAAAAATACGCTTTACACGTAAGACCAAAATCAGCTATTACACGAAAGATTAGTGTTGTAAATAGGTGTGCATGCATATATGTGTCGGTTAGCTTTCACTAATCTCAATGTGCTGGTACGTTAGAATCATTATCAGACTGAAAATAAGCAACAATTTGTCAGATTTGGACCTCCAAGAGAGTTTTTCGTGGGTCCCAACAAAGTCCTTCGGCTCTTTTGTTTCTGTGTGATGTTGTGCTGTGAATGCCAATAAAACCTATGCGCCTGTCTCCCTTTGGCACAAATCACGGGTGGTTTTTCTGCTGTCACTTTTTTTTTTTTTTAATTTAAGAGTTTGAAGTCGAGATCCTATAGTTTCTCAATGACTTCAGTTTCACTGAGGTAACACTATTGCGTACAGTACCTCTTATAAGGGATCAAAAGTCAGCTATACGTGGCTTGCAACTGTTCTTACCTTGGGAATATCAGATGGTTGCTGTTCATCTTGAGTTCTTGAAATATTTAGACAATTTTGACATTACAAGAAAAATTTACTACGCACAAAATAACTAACTGAACTAACAAGGTCACTATCAATCATCAATCATCTACAGTATCACTGTGCACAAAATCAGAAAGCAAGCATTAGTAATGTGTGTAAAAATGTGATGCAGTGGTTAAAAACTGGCTTAGTGATATCATTTAATTGCAAATATAGTGAAGTAATGAACTTACCGGGTGCTATGTAGCCATAAGACCCTGCAATTGCTGACATACATTCTGATGCTCCCCCATCAATAAGGAATTTTGCTAATCCGAAATCTGCAACATGTGCTTCGAAGCTCGAATTTAACAGAATATTGTTGAATTTTACATCTCGATGAACGATCAATGGTGAACAATCATGGTGGAGGTAGCATAGGCCTTTAGCAGCCTCAATGGCGATTTTGTACCTAAAATTCCAACCCAAGAAAGAACCCTTTTTGCCATGTAAGGCTTCTCCTAGGCTTCCATTTCTCATGTACTCATAAACCAACAAGTTGGTTTCTTTGTTGGAGCAGAAAGCAAGCAATCTAACGATGTTTCGATGCCTAATGCTGCCTAGTGTTTGAATTTCTGCTCTAAAGCCATGGTCATGGCTATTGGTGCCAAAACCAAGTAGTTTTTTAACTGCAATTTCAACCCCATTTGGCATTTTCCCATGGTATACAATCCCAGCTCCTCCTCTACCAATTACGTTTCCATCTTTTACACATTCCAGGATGTCTGTGATAGTGAATTCTAGCTTTTGGAAAGCTGTCATGTTCCAAGAATCTGAGCTGTTTTTCTTGAAAGACTTGGCCTTTATTATGGCAGCAGTTGCAAATATCAGAGAGCATATCAGCAAGCCTAAAGCGAAGATGAGCTTGAAATCACTAGGGGCTTTTCCTGGTGTGTTTGTGATGGTGGTGAAATTGCAAGGATTGTTAAGTAGAGGACCACAGAGTTGAGGATTTCCTGCAAAAGAGGAGGCATTAAAGAGGGAGAACTGACCGGATTCTGGGACCTTTCCGGAGAAATCATTGAAAGAGAAATCAGCAACAGTGAGGCTTTTCATGGAACCAATGGATTTTTGTATTGTTTGGTTCAAGTGGTTTCTTGACAAGTTCAAGTAATTCAAGATATAGATGTTGGATATCTCTGGTGGGACTGAACCAGAGAGGTTGTTCTGGCTCATGTCAAGGAAAGTGAGATGGAAACAGTTTCCTATTTCAGGTGGAATTGGACCTGAAAGTGAATTTCTGCTAAGATCAAGCATTAGTACTTGCTGGAGTTCTCCTATGGAAGTTGGAATTGGACCTGAGAATTGAGTTCCACTGAGCAGAAGGATTTGAAGGGAAGAGAAATTTGAAAGCGAAAATGGCAGAGGACCCGAGAGGAGATTGTTTGACAAATTGAGTTGGCCTAATTTAACAGGTTTAGATGAACTATTACCATTCTCAGATAAATTCCCTGACAGGACGTTGTTCTGCAACTCTGCTAAATTCAACCGAGGCAAGTAAACGAAACCATTTGGAATGCTTCCATTCAAATAGTTCTGCCCCAACCTCACTCTAGTGAGACTATAACATGTCTCCAAACCTTCTGGGATTGGACCCAACAGGAAATTCTTTAAGAGAATGAGAATCCTCAACTGATTAGAGGAACACAAGTCTTGCGGGATTGTACCAGTGAGCTTATTTGAGGACAAATCAAGAATGTGAAGCTTCCCATTTTGGCCATGTTTTTGAGGAATCTCACCGGTGAAATTGTTCATCCACAGCCCCAGCGTTTCCAAATTAGGCAATTCCGCGACATAGTCTGGAATGGAACCGTGTAGTCTATTCAAGAAGAGATTGAAGAGCTTCAGTTGCTTGAGATTGATGAACTCAAATGGGATTTCACCAGTGAGTGCATTGTTGGAGAGGTCAAGATTCACCAAGTTGGTCAGGTTGCCTAACTCCTTTGGAATAGAACCTGAAAAATGATTGGCATGCAAATATAGAGTATCAAGCAGCTTCAGGTTTCCAAGCTCCCTCGGAACTAGACCATCTAGTCCACAGTCTGGTGAATTCATGATGGGCTACAGAGGAATGAAAAGAAAATATTTCTTGATATATGTTTCTTCAAAGGGGAAAATGAAGATTGTGTTGAGAGAACATTAGAAGCATTTAGTTTCTATCCAAAAAGTGGAATACCTCATCTAATTAAGAAGTCTCTCATATCTATTTCATCTGTCAATCATATTCATGTGCATGACTTGCTAGAGCAAATGGGCAAGGATATTGTTATTCAAGAATGCGAACAGCCTGGAGGACACAGCAGGTTGTGGAATTATGAAGATGTTAATCATGTATTGATAATAGAAACAGTAAGGACCAAATTAATCAGATGAAGCTTCTTTCACGATCATATTTAAATTTGTATGAATTTTAGCTCTTATGAACAATTAAGCATTAATGAATAATCCCTTTTGATGTAATTTTATTAGGGAACTGAAAAAGTTGAAGGCATATTGCTTGTTATGCCTTGGAGTTATTATTTGGAGCTATGTTCCACGGCCTTCATAAAGATGTGCAATCTTATATTCCTCAAACTCGAAGTTTGGAATAAGTCTTTAAGTGAGCAAGTGCTCCTTCTTAATGACTTTGAATTTCTTCCACAAAAGCTAAGATATCTTTCTTGGTGTAGATATCCTTTGAAATCTTTGTCATTAAATTTTCGCCCAAAGAATCTTGTAAAACTTCACTTGCATTGAAGCAATCTCATACAACTATTGAATGGAGATAAGGCATAGTTCATAAATTTTAGCTACATTTTATAAAGTTAATTTGTACCTTTTAATTAATTGATATTTTTATATTTTATTATAGCTTCTTGGAAATTTGAAATTAATGGACCTCAAAGACTCTAATGAGCTGATTGAGATTCTGGACCTGTCTAGTATTGCCCCAAATCTTGAGTTTTTATATTTGAATGAATGTTGGAGTTTGGTTGAAATTCCCTCTCTTCAAAGATTGTCTAGAGATTCCTTATAATATAAGGATTCTAACTTTAGATGGAACTGCAATAAAACAATTGCCTCATCAATTGAGCATCTGTCTCAACTTGTCAAATTGTCCTTGAATAAGTGTATATAGCTCGAGAGTCTTCCAAGCAGCATTGGCAATTTCAAACATCTCAAAGAGCTTTATCTCTATGAATGTTCAAGCCTCATGACTCTTCTAAGCAGCATAGGCAAGTTGAAATGTCTTAAAGAACTTTGTCTTGATGAATGCTCAAATTTAACAAGTCTTCCAGAAAGCATTAAATAATTTTCGAAGTTGAAACAACTTGATTTAAGAGATTGCAAGAGTCATAAATGTTTACCAAAGCTTCCATCATGCTTAGAATACTTACATGCATCAAAATGCACCTCTTCAGAATATGTTGGAACAAAATAAATGCAGAAGAATAAAGAATAGAAGAAAAAAAAACTCTCTGTATAACTCCATTGACTCAAATACTGATTAATTGTGCTATTTACATAGCATTAAAGTCTAATAAATAAAATAAAGTCTCATCTAAATCTCGACCACTAGTCAAGATTAAATTACTACTTTAAAATTGAAATGCATTAACCTTAAATACTATTATCTCCAAAATCTTATAGGATACTAATGGATCAGAATCAACCATGTTTAAATTAGGTTCTAACATTATGTCCCTTAATTCAAACATAGACTCAAAACAATTTATTTTTTAATTGTGTTTCAAGCATTTCTCTCGAAAAGATAGGTTAATATGTTGTAGCACTTCTCTCTAGCTGACAATTTTGTGTGTTGGAGCACTTCTTTCCAACTGATAATTTTGGTACACTTCTAACCAATTTCATATTATTGATCATCTTGGAGCACTTCTCTCCAATCTCTTCATTATTAATGCACTTCTAGACCTTTTTATGTTTTTTTCATCAAAACTTTTCTTGGAGTACTTCTCTCCAACAACCCATGATAAACTTGTATCTAAAGATTTATCTCATGTGCCCATAGGATCATTGAGGCTCTGATACCACTGTTGGAACAAAAACAAATGCAAAAGAATAAAGAATAGAAAGTGATACATGTATTTTGTATAGTCATTTACGTTTAATTTCATGACCATTTTATTTGATTGTTAGTCACTTTTAGCCAATTTTATTAGTTATTTAGTTAGTTTTTCATGATTGTCAATTTTTGGATTAATTTGTAATTTTACTTTATTTTGTAGGAAAAATGATATTTTTGAGGGACTAAAAAAAGAAATTATGCCAATGAGGAGTGATTCCTACAGCCAAAGATGTCAAAAACAAGTTTGAAAGTTGAAGTATGCATTGGCCAAATTGCGCATAACTTACCGCATAAGTTGTGCAGTTCTGCACAAGGAGAAGAAGCAATTTTTTCTATTCCTGCTGAAATCTGCATAAGTCACTGCATGACTTATGCAGACTTACTCCTTGCTTATGCAGCTTCACATAGAAGGCCCAAAAACCTGTCGAAAACTACATAAGGGACTGCATAACTTATGCAGTTTTATAGAGTCTTCATAATGAGCTGGCAGAAGATTCCCACATGAAAAACACACCTTAAACACACCATTTTAGGGCTACTTGTCAGCAAAAGATATAAATAGGCCCTTATCTCATTTTGGAAAGGGAAGATGAGACGAAAAAGGGAGCAGCAGCAGGGGAAGAGTCATAAAACAGAGAGCAAAACATCACCTCTCCATTTCTAGACCAGATTTGGAGTTTTCTTCCCTTCTTCCCTATTTCCTATCTTTCTTGTAATGGGTTTATTAGTTCTTAGCTTAGATTTAAGATTTATTTCCATATTAACTCAGAATTTCTTGTAAATATTATGGATAATGAGTAGTTTTCATTAGATTCTGGAGTTGGGATGTAATATTTGAGATATTTTGTGGATTTTGATTGGGTTATCTATATTTTGTGGTTTTAATGAGTTTTATTCATTTCTTGTGTGCTCATTGACATGCTTAGTGTAGGATCCCATTAAGTGTTGTTCTTAATCCATGGTTGAAGTACCGAAAGGAGAAAACCTTGTGATAGATAATTAAGAAATTGGACTTAATTAACTTAGATATAGAAATAGACTAAGGATTAAGAGGATTTACAGATTAATTAAGAAACTTAATGGGTCTTGATTAATTTTAACTCCACGAAAGTAGGATTAAATTGATTAAGGCACTATTTGTCCCACTCGAAAGGGTATTCAGAGGATTTAAGAATTAATCTCCTTAAAACCCGTAAGTTCCACAAGATTGGATAACCAATTTAAAAATCCCAAAATAGCTTGAATATGAGCTCTCGAACTCCGGAATCGCCCTTTTTATCATTGTTAATTTCTAATTGAGTTTAATTGCTTGTCATTTTAAATTTTGCCATATTTTAATTTGCTTATTTTAATTTAATGCAAATTTAGTTAAATCATTACATTGTTGAATAGATTATAAATTTTACACATATAGATTTCACACTTTAATATCTATCAATTTATTACTTTAATTTCAAAGATAGTTCAAATTAGTCCATTTTTATATCAAAAATTTGATCATTAACACAACTCCTCGTGGGAACGATATCTTTTCTATATTGCTTGTACGACCCGTGCACTTGCGGTTAGGCCACATCAATATTAAATTTCAAAATCCACATGGCTGTATGTTGGTTTTTGAAATAGTCGTATAGTGATTATGATTGAATATGATTGAATTTCGTAGCCCATATGAAACCTGCATACTGTCATATATAATTAATTTAATAAAAGTCAAGAGTATAAAATATTTACAATTCTATTTGATTATGTGTTTGTTAATTATGGTAATATTATATGTTTATTAATAGTTATTGGTTTTAATAACTAATTATATTCAGGCATGTTGAGAACATATTTATGAGTATTAACATTATTACTATGCTCATAATATAGTGTCCATGGAAATTCTGATTATAGTAAACACTTTTATGATTATGAGCTCACCTATCATGGGACTAGTCATAAAATTGTTTTGTTAATTTGTTTAAAAATTTATTCCATGGATTTCAAGAACTATTTGGATCATTTAATAGTGGATATACCCATCGGTATAACACTATTAATATAATATGTTATTGTTGGTTATAATATTATTTGTTAATTGTCTTTAATATTTTTTTAATACCCTATCGGTATAAAAGTGTTAAAGATGTTGGTTTACATATATATATATATATATATGATGAGTTCAATGAGTTTTCTTGATTTTATTGTAATCTGGGACCTTTAGGCGGGATTATAATAAATAACAGTTTTGTTCATAATTGCTTTCTTAGCTGGATCTAAAAGGAAGCTTTAGTTTTGTGATTATGTTATATACATAATTCATGTTTCCTTTATTATTTGATTTCAGCTGCTATTTCTATGCAATTATCTGCTGTGAAAACTCTGAATGACTCCAATTTTGATGACTGGAAAGAGTCTCTGAGCATGTACCTTGCAATAGCCCAACTAGATTTAGCCTTAAGGGTTGATGCACCTACTGAACTTACTGATGAATCCATAATTGCACCTGTTCTCTCAAGTGAGAAACTCTCTAAAGCTCAGTGTCCTCAGGATGACAAGGAAAGGACTGAAATGGAAAATATTCCATATGGTTCTTTTCAATACTCAAGGGATTTGGCAAAAGATTTTAATGCATGATGCATGATTCCTAAAAATGAGCAATGCATTAACTAAATGGAGGAAATCTATTTGTATGCAATGTGTACAATTTCTAAGTGATGTATAATGTGTGTGTAAATGTGTTATGTATATATATGTATGGATGTATATGTAAAATATTTACAATATATGTAAATGGAATGGGGTGAGATGTTCCTATACTCAAAATGTGAAAAATGTAGCAAAAATCAAAATGCACACCCCCAAACTCAAAATTGGACATTGTCCTCAATGTCTCAAGCAGTGTATTATCAAAACTCAAAGCAAAGAGTAATTACCAGGAATTGTGAAATTTAAGAGCAAAAAGAAAGAGTTACCTGGTATAGAGCATATGAGAATTCAAGAGATAAAGGTGATGCATAAGAAGCTGCACAGGTTATACAGAATAAATGGCTGTACAGAACAGGTGCATAAGGAGGGTGTAATACCCTAGGCAAATCCCACATTGACAAAACACGGGAGAGATGCTGGGTTTATAAGTTGGTGGTTCGTAACTCCTAGTGACGCGTTTTAAAACCGTGAGGGCTTCAGCCCAAAGCGGACAATATCACTAGTGGGCCGGGCCATTACATTTGTGGTATCAGAGCCGCTCCGCGTGCAACCTTGAACGATGGTGGGGCAAATCTCAGCGAGGACGCTGAGTCCCATAAGGGGGGTGGATTGTAACACCCTAGGCAAATCCCACATCGACAAAACACGGGAGAGATGCTGGGTTTATAAGTTGATGGTTCGTAACCCCTAGTGACGCGTTTTAAAACCGTGAGGGCTTCGGCCCAGAGCGGACAATATCACTAGTGGGCCGGGCCATTATATTTATGGTTAAGTGGTCCTCATGAAAAGTGTAGCCCTATGTCTAAACTTTCCATGGTTAAAATTTTAGGTCATTTGGACCAGTATAGAGAGAGTTATGACCAAATGAACAGTACGTGTTCATTTGGTCATAACTCTCTCTATACTGGTCCAAATGACCTAAAATTTTAACCATGGAAAGATTAGACATAGGGCTACACTTTTCATGAAGACCACTTAACCCAGTTTTGCCTTTAACCAATTCAAATTATTAGCACAAGTTGGGTCACTGAAACTGCCAACCCAGAAAATGTCCCAAAATAATATTCCTTTGGTATTTTGACCATAACTTGAGTTCTATAACCCCAAACTCAGTGATTCAAAAACTAAAATTCAAGTTTAAACATAGAGGAGCAATTGTTATGAAGGAATTGTGACTAAATATACATCCCAACCTAGTCAAATTCCTAGATAAAGATAACACATTAACATGAACCTAAAGAAAGGTTCATGGGAAAAATGCTATATAGGATAATTAAAATACTCATAAGGAAAATTTAATATTTAAAAATGATATGAATATGTAAATTAGGACTAATGTCCTATTAATATGAAATTTATGGTACCAATGAACAGTACTAGATAATAGTAATAGTGAATAGTGCTAAATTAATTAAAAATATTTAATTGCCCATAGTATACCTAGACTTATTTATTTAGTTGGATAAATTGGTATACCAATTAGGGACTACAGATAGCAGTACTGCCTACCGAGAAAATCATGAACTGACAATATATGTCTGGTATGATTGTTCTACAGGCTATACGCCTACTTTATTTCTGGCTTTACAAGCCTGACAGGGGGCCTCGTGCCCGATACCGCCTCGTGCCCGATGTGACGATATCTTGAATAGACATATGGTCGTCTAACCAAAGATACACCCGTACATCCAGCTTTTATAATTTGTTATAGGTTTTCTTGGGCACTGAAAAAAAAAATTAATTAAGACTTAAAATACAATAAGTAATCATAAAAGATCCTAATAATGTTAATTATTTTCAAAGAGCAATAAAAATGTAAAATACCCAGAAATTATGAGTTGTATATATTATTTCAAATTATTAAATTATTGCTATTATAAATTATGCACCACTAAGCGTTATTTTTCAAATGTAATGGCCCGGCCCACTAGTGATATTGTCCGCTTTGGGCTGAAGCCCTCACGGTTTTAAAACGCGTCACTAGGAGTTACGAACCACCAACTTATAAACCCAGCATCTCTCCCGTGTTTTGTCGATGTGGGATTTGCCTAGGGTATTACAATACACAACCCTTATGTGACTCGGCCTCGCTGAGGTTTGCCCCACCATCGTTCAAGGTTGCACGCGGAGCGGCTCTGATACCACAAATGTAATGGCCCGGCCCACTAGTGATATTGTCTGCTCTGGGCCGAAGCCCTCACGGTTTTAAAACGCGTCACTAGGGGTTACGAACCACCAACTTATAAACCCAAAGATCTCTCCCGTGTTTTGTCGATGTGGATTTGCCTAGGTGTTCTGACTCCTTCTTATCTCTAATCTCCAAATCAAACTCTTGTAGCATCAGAATCCACCTAATGAGCCTAGGTTTAGCCTCCTTTTTACGGAGTAAATACCTGATAGCAGCATGATCTAAAAATATAACTACCTTTGAGTCAATAATGTAAGGTCTGAACTTTTCCAATTCAAAGACAATTGCTAAGAATTCCTTTTCAGTTGTTGCATAATTTGTTTGAGCCTCATCCAATGTTCTACTAGCATAATAAATAGCATAAGCCCTTTTGTCCTTTCTTTGACCAAGAACAGCTCCAATTGCATAGTTGCTAGCATCACACATAATTTCAAAAGGTAGGCTCCAATCGGGCGGTTGCATGATTGGTGCAGTGATAAGGGCTTGCTTCAACCTGCAAAATGCATCCAAACACTCTTGGTCAAATACAAATGGTATGTCATGACTTAACAAATTAGACAAAGGTTTAGCTATTTTAGAAAAATCCTTGATAAAGCGTCTGTAGAACCCAGCATGTCCTAGAAAACTTTGAATTCCTTTGACATTGGTAGGAGGAGCCATCTTCTCTATCACTTCAACCTTGGCTTTATCAACCTCTATTCCTCTGTTAGACACCAAATGTCGAAGCACCATCCCTTCCTGAACCATGAAATGACACTTTTCCCAGTTTAAAACAAGGTCAGTATCTACACATCGCTGCAAAACTTTAGAAAGATTAACCAAGCATAAGTTAAATGAAGATCCATAAACAGAAAAGTCATCTATAAAAACCTCCATTATATCTTCAATGAAATCTGAGAAGATTGCCATCATGCACCTTTGAAAAGTGGCTAGTGCATTACACAACCCAAATGGCATCCTCCTATAAGCAAAGGTTCCATATGGACAAGTAAAAGTGGTTTTCTCTTGATCATTTGGATGGATAGGGATTTGAAAAAAAACCTGAGTATCCATCTAAATAGCAAAAATAAGAATGCCTAGCCAGTCTTTCTAACATTTGATCAATGAAGGGAAGTGGAAAATGATCTTTACTAGTGGCAATATTTAATTTTTTATAATCTATGCACATTCGCCAACTAGTCACTGTTCTTGTGGGAATTAATTCATTATTTTCATTTTTGACCACTGTCATTCCACTCTTTTTTGGGACAACATGTACTGGACTCACCCAAGTACTGTCTGAGATAGGATACATGATCCCTGCATCAAGCAATTTCAAAATTTCCTTTTTAACAACTTCTTTCATATTTGGGTTCAACCTCCTCTGATGTTCAATAGATGGCTTACAATTTTCTTCCAAAATAATTCTGTGCATGCAAAAGTGTAGGCTTACTCCCTTAATGTCATCTATGGTATATCCTAAAACTTTCCTGAATTGCCTCAACACTCTTAACAACTTATCAACCTCTAAAGTACTCAAGTTTGCATTTACAATTACTGGATAAGTGTTATTGGTGCCAAGAAATTCATACCTGAGTTGAGGAGAAAGTTGCTTAAGTTCTACCTTAGGTGCATCTTCTTCCTTGAATGATGGTTGCTTAGATTTGACTTTTTCCTTTTGTGTGAGTTGAAAAACTGGAGCAGAAATGAATGGTGGACTACCCTCTAAATGTTGAGCATATGCAGCCACATGAGGGTTGTCATAGTCTATGCCTCCTCCATGAAGCAAGCAATTTTCAAGTGGATCTTCCGGATATCTCTTTCTGAAGTGTTCTTCAACCAGCTCATCAATGATATCAATTCTCAAATAAGTATCAGCTTCAGAATGATGCTTCTTCATAGTGTTATTAATATTGAAAACCAATTGATCTTCACCAACTCTAAGAGTTAATTTTTCTCCCTTAACATCAATCAATGCTCTCACAGAGCTGTAAAGGGTCTTCCCAAGATAATTGGAATATTAGAATCCTCTTCCATGTCCAAGATGACAAAGTCAACAGGTATATAGAACTTCCCAACCTTCAGAGGCACATTCTCCAAAATCCCTTCAGGATACTTAATTGATCTGTCAGCTAACTGAAGAGAAATGTGGGTTGGCTTAAGATCTCCCATATTGAGCTTCTCATAAATGGAGAGGGGCATAAGGCTAACACTAGCCCCTAAATCACATAAAGCTTTTGTAGAACATGATTCCCCAATGTGGCATGGAATTGAAAAACTCCCTGGATCTTTGAGCTTTGGAGGAAGTTTCCTTTGGAGGATAGCACTGCATTCTTCTGTCAAAGCTACAGTTTCATGGTCTTCAAGTTTCCTCTTGTTTGAGAGAATTTCTTTTAAGAATTTTGCATAAGAGGGCATTTGTGAAAGAGCATCAATAAAAGGCACATTTATGTATAGCTTCTTCAGAACCTCTAAGAACTTTCCAAATTGCTTATCAAGCTTGGCTTTTTGAAATCTTTGTGGAAAGGGAAGTTGTGGCTCTGGAGGTATATACTTCTCTTCCTTCTCTTCAATTTTCTCTTTACATTTTTCTGCACTTTCTTTCTCACTTTCTTGTTTTTCACTCTCATAAGTTTCTTTCTCATTTTCTCTCTTCTCACTATTTTCACTCTTCTCATTATTTACAACTTTGCCACTTCTTAAAGTGATAGCTTGACACTGCTCTCTTGGGTTTTCTGGTTGACTTGGAAGTTTTCCAAAAGACTTGGTACCTGAGGAAGATGCTTGTTGTGCAATCTGATTTTCCAACATTCTGTTATGTGTTTGCATCTGTTCTAGCCTTGCTTTCATCTCTCTCATCTCTTCATCATGCTTAGTTTGGTTAGCAAGAATCTGTTGTAATAAAGCTTCTGTGGTGGAACTTTGTTCTTGCTGTTTTGGTGGAGGTGCAGGATTCATGTTTCTCTGCTGAAAATTAGGCAAGGGTTGCCTATTTTGCTGATATGGAATTCCTTGTTGCTGTTGTGGTTGAAAATTCTGATTTGGAACTTGACTTTGCTGATTTCCCCATGAAAAGTTGGGATGATTCCTCCAAGTTGGATTATAAGTTTGAGAATAAGGATTCCCCATTTGTTTGTTTCCATAATTACCAACATATGCAGCTTGCTCTCCATAGTCTACTCCACAGCTGGTAGTTCCCTCTGCATAAGCAACTTGTTGTGAACTTCCAGATAATGATGATGAACTAACCAACATACTTAAATCTTCCATCTTCTTAGCCAAAACATTTGTAAGTGCATCAAACTTCGCATTAATCATGTTGAATGGATCAAGGTCATACATTCCAGCAGCTTGCCTCTTTTGAGTTGGAGCTGGTCCTCTTGGACTACTCCAAAGATGAGTATTCTTTGCAATTTTCTCCAATAGCTCATAAGCTTCATCTTCATGCTTCATAATAAATTCTCCTCCTATTTGAGCATCAATAATCCCTCTAATTGCAGGAGTGACATTTGTGTAAAAATTTTGGTTTATCATCCATTTTGGAATGGCATGATGTGGGCATTGTCTCTCTAATTCCTTCCATCTCATCCATGATTCATAGAGAGTTTCATCTTCTCTTGGTCTGAAAGCTGTCATTTGATTCCTCATTTCTTGAGTTTTTCCAGGTGGAAAATATTGTGCAAGAAATGCATCAGTGAGTTGCTCCCAATTTGTAATGGAGTTGTGAGGTAAATAGTCAAGCCAATCCAATGCTCTATCTTTCAAAGAGAATGGGAATAGCTTCAATCTTGCCGCATCATCAGATACTCTAGGTTTTTTTTGCATATCACAAATCATAGCAAACTTCTTTAGATGTGTGTGTGGATTTTCAGAAGGATGTCCCCCGAATTGGGAATTTTGAATCATTTGAAGAACCCCAAAATCCATCTTATAACTATTTGCATCAATTCTTGGTCTTGCTATGCTCTCTCTCAAGTCATCAAATCGAGGAAAAGCATGATCCATCATACTTCCCCTAGGCACATTAGCATTTACAACTTCTTCACCTTGGGCTACATTTTCATTGTTTCGACCATTTCCAACATTACCGCCAATTCTAATTCTTTCATCAGCCATGTCTGCTTCTATTTCAGTTTCTCTCAAGGCTTCTTTCCTTTTTCTGGTTTCTTTCTTGTTGGCTTTATAAAATTTCTCAATTTCAGGATTAAACAATAAGGATGTGTCACTTGTGCTTCTAGCTCTTCTCATAAAAGATTAAAAGTACTTGAAAAAGAACAAACAAACACAAAATGAAAAGATAACAAAGATAAAACTATAAACAACTAAAATAATCAAGAATTCAATCTTAAACAAACAACTCTCCGGCAACGGCACCAAAAACTTGATGTGGCCCAACCGCAAGTGCACGGGTCGTACAAGTAATATAGAAAAGATATCGTTCCCACGAAGAGTTGTGTTAATGATTGAATTTTTTATATAAAAATTCTAACTAATTTGGACTATTTTTTGAAATTAAAGTAATAAATTGATAGATATTGAAGTGTGAATTCTATGTGTGTGAGATTAATAATCTATTCAACAATATAATGATTAAACTAAAATTGCATCAAATTAAAATAAGCAAGATGGAATATGGCAAAATTTAAAATGGCAAGCAATTAAATTCAATTAGAAATTAACAATGATAAAAGGGCGATTCCGGAGTTCGGGATTTCATATTCAAGCTATTTTGGGATTTTAAATTGGTTATCCAATCTTGTGGAACATACGGGTTTTAAGGAGATTAATTCTTAAATCCTTTGAATACCCTTTCGAGTGGGACAAAGAGTGCCTTAATCAATCTAATCCTACTTTCGTGGAGTTAGAGTTAATTAAGACCCATTAAGTTCCTTAATTAATCTGTAAATCCTCTTAATCCTTAGTCTATTTCTAGATCTAAGTTAATTAAGTCCAATTTCTTGATTATCTATCACAAGGCTTTCTCCTTTCGGTGCCTCAACCATGGATTAAGAACATCACTTAATGGGATCCTACACTAAGCATGTCATTAAGCACACAAGAAATGAATAAAACTCATTAAGATCACAAAATATGGATTACCCAATCAAAATCCACAAAATATCTCAAATATTACATCCCAACTCCAGAATCTAATGAAAACTACTCACTATCCATAATATTTACAAGATATTTTGAGTTAATATGGAAATAAAACTTTAATCTAAGCTAAGAACTAAGAAACCCAATACTAGAAAGGTAGAAAAAATGCAAGAAAGGAAAGAAAACTTCAAATCTGGTTGGAAATGGTGTGGGAGACGATTTTGACTCTTCAGCTGCTGCCCTCTTCCTTTTCCTTTTCTTCCTCTCCTTTTCTCCTCCTTCTAAAATGGGATAAGGGGCTATTTATAACTTTTTCTGATATGGAGCCCTAAAATGGTGTGTTTGAGGTGTGATTTTCTGAGGGAATCTTCTGCCAGCTCATCAATGAAATCTTTGTGAGACTGCATAAGTGGACTGCATGAGTTATGCAGTCCCTTATGCAGTTTTCGGCTGGTTTCTGGCTTTCTTGTGCGAAACTGCATGAGCAAGGTGCAAGACTGCATAGGTTATGCACAATTCTGTGAGGTTGCATAAGGGAGGCATGAATCTGCATAAGTTATGCGGCAACTTATGCAGATTTCGGCAAGTGCCTGGGACAGTTTCTTCTCCTTATGCAGAACTGCATAGCTTATGCTGCAAGTTATGCACAATTTGGCCAATGCATACTTCAACTTTGAAACTTGTTTTTGACATCTTTGGCTGCAGAAATCATTCCTCAAAAGTAAAATTTCTTTTTAGTCCTTCAAAAATACCATTTTTCCTACAAAACAAAGTAAAAATTACAAATTAATCCAAAATTGACAATTATGAAAAACTAACTAATTAACTAATGAAATTAGCTAAAAATGACTAATAATCAAATAAAATGGCTATGAAATTAAACCTAAATGACTATGTAAAATGTATGCATCAATTTTTAGTTTAATAAATAGATTACTGCTATCCAAGTGGGGGATTATTGGATTATTTATTTGTATCTGAATGTGGATTAGCATTAATCAATTGTTAGGCTCATTGACAGATTAAATAATGATATCAAATAATAGGTTTAGTAATTAGTAATATCTAAATGGATTGGGTCATGTGATTGGACAAACCTATAATGGGTCAGGCTGTCCATAAGCCCACTAAGGAAGAGGCCCCAACTCTCAGTCCTATATATATATATATATATATATATATATATATATTCTGATAACCCCATTTAACATCAGATAGAATTCATATAGAATTTGAAAGCTGTGGATATTGAGAGTTGTGAACCTACCCATTCACTTCCGTTCTTCATTGTTCATAGAAAATCATGGAAACAAGCATATTTTCAGGTACACATATTCTCTAATCATGTAATCTATAATGATCAAATTTATATTTTTAACAAAGAAAATTTGAAAGTGGAAACTTGGTAAGTATAAATATGGATAGTAAAAATGTGATAGAGTGAACTAGAAAGTAAATACGAGTTGGAAAAATTAAATTAGTCTTGTGATGATATATTTTTAAAATTATAGTTATATGAGTTACGTGATCATGATATACTTGGTGGCAATGATTCTATTGAATTATGAGGAACTGGCTCAACATGACCGTGATGTTATTATGATTGTAAATGGCAATTATGGTGGTTGTTGATGCTAGTAAATTCAAAATATTAAGGAGTATAAGATATATCAGTAACTGGAGATTTTTATTTAAATATTATATTATAGAGCATATATCTTGATGGAGTGCTACAAGAGAACTATGGGTCTTATGAAGATATCAAATATGATATGTGAATAGAAGAGTGTTAGTAATAAAAAGAAGTTATAATGTGTGATCATTAAATTTTATTGGGAGTCTTATGCTTACATGATGAGAAAGAATGGTTGGTTCTAATGAGGATTATGAAAGATTAAGGTGAATTAAGAGCCTTGTTACATTCTTATATGTACCTGTTAGATCACCCTTTGATGACAGAGTTAATATTTCAGCATTATACTGTCTTTGGGATAGAGCTTGATATATACATAGCCTTTGGGGCATATATCAGGTGGTTCGCCCTTTGGGGATAGCTCTGCACATGAGTATGACTAGTTTATTTTTAATTGCTCTCCTAGAGTGATGCTTGCAGCATTTGCATCTGCATTAGCATTAGCATCAGCATCAGCATCAGCATCAACATTACTAGATAGTCATTTTCATGGAGTTAGCATTTGCTCCTCTAGGTGGATGCCAGCTTATTTGCCCTTTGGGGGCTGCTCTACGCATTGTGCATGACCAGCATTTTTATTGCTCTTGGGCCTTCAGTAGTGTCATCATAGAGCCGAAGATGCCAGCATTGCTCTCAGGCTGTCAAAGTTTATTATAAATAGTTGAGATGCCAGCAGATCTAACAGGATACATAATCAGAGTGTAATAGGATCTATGCCTTGGAAATTAATTTGGAGTCTTAGTTAGTAATAAATTTTAGAGTGAGAAATAATGAAATGGATAGAATTTTCAAATGGTATATCAATCATAGTTTGACAAGTATCATGGAGATAATGATATTTGTATTAAAGAGGAATTTGCATCCTTTGGGGATTATGGGACTATTGTATAGCTTTGTATAGCAAATGTTGACTTGAATAATGAATTTTAATGTTTGATAATAATGATATGTCATGAGTTATGGGAATGAATCAATTGCGGTGTTTATATGCAGTGAAAAACATAAGATCATAGGGAAGACAATTGTGTCAGGTATAAATAGTTAAGTTTATAAAATAATTTGTAGCTAGCTCTACTAAGATTAAGAACAAATATATGATTATGGGTTTAAAGACTAACTATGCACAATATAATAATATAAAGGGAGATATTATAAACTAAAATGGGAGCATAAGTTCTGAAGTGGACTCTAGTAATCAGAGCATTAGGTTTTGTCTTGCTTTACTGGGTTTTGAACTGATTGTTGTATGATAGTTGCTTTTATTATATGGAGAAACAGAGTTTAATTTCAGCGGAAGCGTGGTGGTTTTGGATTAGACTTTGTGGTTCCTTAAGTTGTGGAATTTCGAGGACGAAATTCATTTTTGGGGAAGAGAATTATAATACCCCAATTTTTGAGAAAATATTAAATATAGTTATTATTAGAAATACAAATAAAATTTATAAAGTTTTGGGGAGAAAAATTTAATTTGAACTTGGACTTGAAAGAAAAGTTTTAGAAGTTTTGGGGTAGAAAATAGGATTTTTGAGAAGTTGAAGGACCAAAATTAAATTTAATTTAAAAAAAGTGGACAACACATGATTCCTCCAACAGGGTCTATAAAAAAAAAAGAAAAAAAGAAAAAAGAAAAGAATGGGAAGAAGAATCAGGAAAGAGGAAGAAAAGGGGAAAAAAAGGAAAAGAAAGAAAGAGAGAAGAAGGAAAAGAAGAAGAAGAGAAGGAAGGAGGAAGGATGGCCAAATTCTTTAGAGTTTTTCTAGTGAAGGAGGAAACTAGCAAGGGGAAAAGAAGGAATTTGGTCTACAATATCAGAAATTAGAGAAAGAGAAAGGCGTGGAAGATGATGAATTTTAGCAGAACAGTGGTTAAGCAGGGGTAGTAGCTTTGTCTTCCGTTTGGGTAAGATTGGTTTATCTTTTACTGTTGATTTTTGGATATGTTAAAGATCTATATGTGAAAAGTTATGGTTAAATTTTGGTTATTTTTCAACGGTTGGATTTGGAGAAATAAATTGTTGAACACAGGCTATCTACAATTGGAATTCTAAATTTTGGCTACTGAAATTTGAGAAAAATAAATAGTTAGGATGCTTAGAAAATTATGAAATTCGGTACAGATGATCTTTGGGATGTTGAGGCTGTTGTGTTCAAATTTGGTGAATTTTAGACTTGTGGTGTATGAGATGTAAATTATTTTGTATGAGTTGTCTAATTAAGAATGATTTCTGAAAAATTCAGAATTTGAAGGGTTAGATGAATATGTTGATATCTCATGATGTAGAGATAATTTGATGATAAAATTTTTAGAGATGTTGTATATGGATGTCTTAAATATATGGTTAAATTTTGGGATTTATCTAACGGTTGGATCATGATATATAAATTTGAATGTGCAAGCTGCTAAATTGCATATTAAGGATTGAGTTAAATTGAATAAGTGATTTTGATAGAACTAAAATTATTGGAGATGGGATATAGTGTTTATTGAATTTTAATGTGATTGTGGAATATTTTTGAGAAATACATACATGGATTTTTGGTATATGGGTATATGTGATTATGTGAGTTCATGGTATTTAAATTTTATATGATTGGTTGAAGCTTGAGAATGAAGAATTATGTTGTGAAGGGTTGAATTGAGTTGAAGCAAGAATATGCTAGTTGTTGGAAAAATTATGGAATTGAGTATTATTTTTGATATTATATTTTTATGGAGCCATAAGTTGGATAATTAAAAATTGATGTGATTATTGGCTTGTGGATTAGGATTTTAGAGATGAATCTTCATATTATTGATGATAAATTATAAATATTTTGGGCTAAATCATGCTTATGGATGTCTAAAGGTGCTAGAGGTGCTTTTTATCTATTGATAAGTATGTTTGATATTCAATACAAGTAACTTGGGATATTTTAGCTAATTTATTTGTAATTTGTAGCTCTAATTAATTTGAATATTATCTTTGTCTGGAGGATGTTATGGACATTGAAAATGTGTGATATTGTCCATACGGAAATTTGTAGCTAAAGTATGGAATAAAACAAGAATTCATTAGGATAATGTTCAATAAGAGAAATGTAGGATAACATTTTGATAATGAGATATGGTTTTTTTTTTTGCAATAATGTTATTTATGGGATATATGTATATAGTGGAAATAATTGTTGTGCAAGTAAATGATTAATGTATGATTCCTTGCTACTCTCATGTCAAAAAAAAAAAAAAAAATTAATGACTTCCTGAATATGTTTCTTTCTTTTAAAAGTTTCAAGAAGTTTTCTTGGTACAATATGAGATCACTGAGTGCTGAACGTAATAGTTGTTACAAGCATAAATAAATTTTCTTTCCTTTTGTGTGTGTAGTCATGCCTTTTTAGTGAAAAATGATTATTAGTAAATTTTTGTGCACATGTATTCACATATAAATGTATATACGTAAAAATTCAATAAGAGGCAAATTCAGTCTAGCTAGAGGCAATTTGATATCGTTGAAATGCATAACCAATACTACTGTATTATTGACAAGGCTTGACTTGGGTCAGTGCAAGTCATGAACTACTAGATGATAACGTTGGGACAATTAGGAAATCATGTATAACTAAAATAATTTCTGATCATGATAGAACAAATGTTATTTTATTTAAAATTTATTGTTGAATTTTCTTAGCGGTGATGTTTGAGGAAAATATATTGTGATTGGATTAAAAGTTGTAAAATATTTATTTACAGAACATGTGGCACTAAGGCGATAAAGAAATATAAACATGGCAATGTTCACTTGTGATCACAATGAGGCATATTAATTAGCGAAATTAATTGTCTGATTTTGTGTGGTGTGAACCCATTCTGGGCTTTGATATTATTGTCTGATTTTGTTTGATCTTTTAATAGGGAGAAACATCAAATTTTAAGAGAAAATTTGTCAAGATTTCGCTAAAATTTTAAGAGCTGCGTGGACCTGATCCTCCATAGGAGATACATAGGCAGCCTTCGAGTGTGGTCCAAAGTAGCTAAAATTTTGCTTTCTTTGATTTTAATGTTCCCTTTTTAGTTCCTAGATCTTGTCATATTATTATTATTATTATTATTATTATCATTATTATTATTAATGAAGACACTCTGGAAACGTTGTATATCACTAGTTATGAATGAAGGCACTTTAGAAACATGGGGTCCATCCTATTTTCCATTTATAATTTTTAAAGATATAATTGATGTTATGGTCAATACTGAAAGTAAGAAAACATGGGGGGGTTGGGTACTATTTGCACATCTAGCAAAGATGAAGGAAGAAATTGCATTCTTTTTTTGCTGGAAGCAAAGACTAGAAAATAAAGGAAAGCTTTTGTTACTTACGCTGGAAAATATTTTTTAGTGTTTGGGTAATTAATAGAAAAAAATTAATGAAAAATATTTTTGAGGTTAAAAGAAAAATTAAGTCATTTTAAAGAAAATAATTTTTCTTTTTACGGAGAACGTCGTTTACAGAACTTTGACAATCTCATTAATATGAAAACACTTATATATGTATGCATAACGTAGGCACCTATCATCAGTTTAATATTGTAATTTAATAATAAAAATATTTTTCACAAAAATTATTTTCTTAAAAAATAATTTTTATTGAAAATATTTTTATATATAAATTTTTTTTTTATAAAACAATCGAAACCTTAATTAATTCCCATGGTTGAACCCCACATAATAAAAGCCCCAACAGGTGCCTTCGCCATTAAGTATGAAATTGAAATTTCTGATTAATGCCGGCCATAAAGAACAAGATATTAGAGCGAGACCATTGAAAAGAAAAGATAGTTTGGACAAAATCATTACTTATTCGATCTTTTGCTTTATCTCTACATATAAACAATTTCATTCATATCATCTTTTTCGTTTTGCATTTAATTTGACGACTAAATAGAACTACGTGCACCTTCCTCAAAGGCAAATATGGTTTTTCCTTTTTTTTTTTAATTGAAATTTCTGAATGAAATTATTTAATTTTAAATTACAACTATTTTAAAAATCATTTTCTTTGTAGATGTAAATTTGTAAATGAAATTTAAAGATATACTCTAATATGGTTGGTCTGATTTATGCAATTTTAAAGATACAATTAATCCTATAGTCAAGACTAAGAGTAAGAAGTATGCATTTTTAAAGATGTGTTTAGTAAACATCTAAATTCAGCCATCAAAAGTTTAAGGCTTCGTTTATTTAGTGAAAAATATTCTTCTGTATGTTAAAGTTGCTATGCTTCAATCCCACACGCTAAGTTTGGAAGGCGAATCAGGTGTTGACTAAATGATTCTACATAATTATCACATACTTTGTTGACTAAATGCTAGTCGTTCCTTTTGTCCAATGGTAATATGTTGCTTCCTAGAAGAATATTATGGTGTTTCTGGTCATCTTCATCTTCTTTCTTTTTTTGTTCTTCCTTTACTTCTTCATTTGTTCATAAATTTCTTGTATCAGACAATTTAGTTTACCCAACTATTCATCTCTAGTATTTTGCTTTCTCTACCTTCTTCAAACTCAGTTGCATAAGATCCTTCTTTTATCAGTGATCATGGCTTCTACTTCTTCCACTCCTCCCAATCAGTGGAAGAAATGGGATGTTTTTATTAGTTTTAGAGGCGACGATACGCGTTATGGTATTATCTCCCATCTCTCTAAATGTAACACCCTAGGCAAATCCCACATCGACAAAACACGGGAGAGATGCTGGGTTTATAAGTTGATGGTTCTTAACCCCTATTGACGCGTTTTAAAACCGTGAGGGCTTCGGCCCAGAGCGGACAATATCACTAGTGGGTCGGGCCATTACATTTGTGGTATCAGAGCCGCTCCGCGTGCAACCTTGAACGATGGTGGGGCAAACCTCAGCGAGGACGCTGAGTCCCATAAGGGGGGTGGATTAGAACACCCTAGGCAAATCCCACATCGACAAAACACGGGAGAGATGCTGGGTTCATAAGTTGATAGTTCGTAACCCCTATTGACGCGTTTTAAAACCGTGAGGGCTTCGGCTCAGAGCGGACAATATCACTAGTGGGCCGGGCCATTACATTTGGTATCAGAGCTGGACTCCCTCTAGTATGGTGTGTGGTGCGAGGACGCACCAGGCGGAAGCTGGTGGGCTTGTCACGACCCAGGGATGGGGTTGGGACGTGCTTGTTCAACCAGCTACGCACTGGGGTGGAAACTTCATGTCCCACATCGGAAACGGGAAGAAAAGATTTGGGCCATATATGTGGGAGCCTTCCTCACCTGGTCAGCGCGCTTTTGGGAATGAAACCTCCCAAGGGACAAATCCGTGAGGCCCATGGGCCAAAGCGGACAATACTAACTGGAGAAGGATCGGGCTATTACACTAAATCCTTGAAGGACAAACAAATTAAGACCTTTACGGATGAAGAGCTTCATAAAGGAGAAGAGATCTCACCAGAGCTCTTGAAAATAATCCAAGAATCAAGCGTCTCAATAGTCATTTTCTCTGAAAATTATGCTGATTCTCCATGGTGTTTGGATGAGCTTGTTGAGATACTTAAATGCAAGGAAGAATCAGGACAAATAGTTCTACCAGTTTTTTACAAAGTGGATCCAACTGACGTTCAAAAGCTTACAGGGAATTTTGAGAAGGCATTTGCTATTGCTATGCATGGAGAAAAAGGCAATTCACAAAAGGTAGACAACTGGAAGCATGCTTTGATGGAAGTAAGCAACTTATCAGGATGGGATTTACAGAATATGAAGTAAGTTAATTACTCTTTACTGTAGTTTTTCTAAGTTTTTCAATTTAAGGAAAGAGAATCAAAATATTGAAACTTTTAATAGAGTACATTAATCTTAATACTTAGCACTGATCCGTGAGAAATTTTTATCTAAATCCGATTCACCATGTATCCAAAATATAAATATGTAGGATCCATGTATTTAATATAGACAACAAATAAAGACAACACTAATATGGATATTGATATTTGTTACCTTATCCTAAAATCAAAACATATTAATTATATATTACTATTTACTTAGAAGTGTGAGTCTATCATTACTTACTAATGTTTGTTGTTCATATGTGACTAGGTATGAGTCCAAATTAGTTGAGGAAATCGTCAATGATGTTTTGGAGAAATTTAGTTATATGCCTAAAAATGATGATTCTTATGATCGCAACTTGATTGGAATTGAATCGCGTGTAGAAAAAGTGGAATGGTTGTTAAATGATAAGCAAGTTATGGGGATTTGGGGGATGGGAGGCACTTGTAAAACAACTATTGCTCAAGAAGTATTTCGCCGAAACAAGAATAAATTTGATGGTCATTGCTTTGTGGAAAATGTTAGGGAAACAATGACAAAGTAATCATCAAAATCAGTATGAGACAAAATTATTTGTCAATTATTAAGAGACAAAAATTTACATATAGACACATCGGATTTGTATGTTTTTACTAGGAGAAGGCTCCAGAGTATTAAAATATTCATTGTTTTTGATGATGTAGATGATTTTAACCATTTAAAAAATTTAGTAGGAGAGCGTGATTTGTATTGTGAGGGAAGTAGAATCATTGTAACTAGTAGAGATCGGCAAGTACTTGAATATGTTTGTTCAAAGGATGGCATATATGAGGTTGAGAATTTAATTCATTCTCAAGGTTTGGAACTCTTTAGCTTGCATGCCTTCAAGCAAAATCTTCCCAAGGAAGGATATATGGAGCTATCAGAGAAGGCAACAACCTATGCTGGATTCAATCCATTAGCTCTTAAAGTTTTGGGATCTCATTTATTTAATATGGGGATTGAAGAATGGAAAAGTGAATTGAAAAAATTGAAAGGCGAATCTCTTGAGAAAATTCAAGATGTTTTGAAAACAAGTAATGATGAGCTTGGAAAGATTGAAAAGAAAATATTTCTTGATGTTGCATGTTTCTTCAAAGGGCAAAATAAAGATGAGGTTGAGAGAACATTAGAAGTATTTGGTTTCTATCCAAAAAGTGGAATACCTCGCCTAATTAATAAATCTCTCATAACTGTTTCGTCACTCAATGAGATTCATATGCACGACTTGCTGGAGCAAATGGGCAAGGATATTGTTATTAAGGAATGCAAACAGCCTGGAGGACGTAGCAGGTTGTGGAATTATGAAGATATTAGTCACGTATTGACAACAGAAATGGTAAGGACTAAATTAATCAATGAAGCTTTTTTCATTATCATATTTTGAATTTTGTAAGAATTGTAGCTCTCCTGACGAATTAAGTATTAATCAATAATCCTTTGTGCTGGTATTTTATTAGGGAACTGAAAATGTTGAAGGCATATTGCTTTATACGCCTTGGAGCTGTAGTTTGAAGCTAAGTGCCACGGCCTTTATGAAGATGTGCAATCTTAGATTCGTCAAAGTCATGCGTGATCCGAGGAATATCATTGAATTTTGTCCAAGCCAAGTGCACCTTCCTAACAACTTTGAATTTTGCCCACAAATGCTGAGATATCTTCACTGGGATTATTATCCTCTAGAATCTTTGCCACTAAACTTTTGGCCAAATAATCTAGTGGAACTTCATATGCGTCATAGCAAACTCATACAACTGTGGAATGGAGGAGACAAGGTACAGTTTATAGAAGTTAATTTGTATCTTCTAATTTATTGATATTTTTCTATTTAATTACAGCCTCTTGGAAATTTGAAATTAATGAACCTCAGCTACTCTTATAACCTGATCGGGATTCCGGACTTGTTGAGTATTGCCCCAAATCTCGAGTTTTTATATTTGAAAGGATGTTCGAGTTTGGTTGAAATTCCCTCTCTTCAAAATCTGAGCAAGCTTACTGAACTTGATCTAAGTGACTGCCATGAAGTCAAAGATTGTCCAGAGATTCCGTCGTAATATAAAGTTTTACACTGGAATAGAACGACTGCCCTCATCAATCAAGCATCTGTCTCAACTTGTCAAATTGTCCTTGAATCGGTGTGATAAACTCGTGACTCTTCCAAGCAGCATTGGCAATTTGAAACGTCTTGAAGGACTTCATCTCGGTCAATGTTAAAGACTCGTGACTATCCCAAGCAGCATAGGCGAGTTGAAATGTCTTGAAAAATTATTTCTCTCTTACTGCTCAAATTTAGCAAGTCTTCCAGACAGCATCAAACTACTTTCGAGGTTGAAACAGATTGTTTTAAGCAGATGGGAGAGTCTTAAAAGTTTACCAGAGCTTCCATCATGCTTAAAATACTTAATTGCAAGTGATTGCCCCTCTCTGGAATCTGCATCAATTTCTTTCCATTTCTTAGAACATGAAGATGAAAATGAAGAAGCAGATAAAAGTGAAGATGAAAATGAAGAAGCATATAAAAGTGAATTTGAAGATTGCGCATTTCTTAATTTTAGTGATTGAATCAAATTGAATAAGAAAGTAATGGAGGATGTTTTTGAAGCGCATCTGTTGGGTCAGAAAGTTAGATTATACATGGAAGGACGTGAAGTGCCAGAAAGGATGAGATATAAAAATAAAGGGTCCTTGCTTTCATTCAAACTTGACCTTCGTCACTTAATTGCCTTCTCTTTCTGCGTTGCTCTTTATTCCACGAAAAAAATTTGTTGTTACCCAGGAAGAATTGAATGTAGAGTGGATTTCATATATGAATCTGGAAATAGGCAGGGACGTAATAAATTCATCTTATTTATGAATTCTGATTGGTTATTATGAAGGTCCGTGGTGTTGGAACTCATCACACTTGTTGCTTTCATTCAATGGATTGAGGACACGTTTTGATGAAGAGTGTTTCGTTAAGGCCTCATTTTGCTTCACCACTGACAATGACGAGGAGTATATTATGAACTGTGGGGTACATCCTATATATAGTAGAAATAAAAGGGGAAGCAGAAATCAAGGGCATCAGGATGACGGGGAATATTGGAAAACAACTTGCAGAGAAGAAGAATAAATAATGAGGAAGAAGAAGAGGAAGAGGAGGCTTCTTCTTCTTCACTCGATCTAAATCTCTCTATCTCTTCCCGCTTCCTCTTAGCCAAACCCTACTCACGTTCACTACAGGTATAACTCATTTCTAGTTTGCTGTTACTCTTAATTGCTTTACTCTTATTACAAATACTTGCAATCTTTTGCAGCTCTATCATCCCCTTATTTGGTTCTTAACAACCTGCCGCTCCATATTTTAGAAAGAGAGGGATGACTATACAGGAGAATAATTGAGCTCAAATCAGGGGGAAAAAACAGGTGAAATGATAAATACTATTTTCGTTATATGTAATGTAATCAATATTGCAATATAATATGTTGTTATGTGAACATATAATCTATTCTGTCATCCACATTACTACATTAACTTCGAAATCCAATGATTGACTGAAACTGAACCTTCTTCACTTCCAAATCAACTAACATAAACATTGCAAATAAACTACAACTCTCTAACCTGAAGAATAAATAGCCTTTATAGTTATTGTTACAATTCTGGAAGTGAAAACAGAGCAGGGTAAGTAGATAAAAAACTGTAAAAAACCAGTTTTTTTTTAAGATAATACTTCTCTCATATGGAGAGTTCATTTTACAGGTTATATATATGCAAAAAGAGAGTTACATCAGTTAATACACATCACCTACTGCTCTAACAACTACAGCAGTAATTAAATAACAACTCTCAGCAAATTAGGCAGCAAATTAAGCCCAACCATACATGACCAAAAGAGCTGTTATATCAGTACAAAATACACAGTTGTGAGGACATAAACATAAACCAAAATAGCTTCTAAGTATCTAGGAAAAATCTCATTACATCAACACTCCTCCTTGAGAGTTTTCCTGGATACTCCAAGCTTTTTCCTTATCTCTTCAAATCTACTTTTAGGAAGGGCTTTGGTCAGAATATCAGCAAGTTGCATTTCAGACTTGCAATGAAGCAACTTAATCTCAGCATTCTTCTCAGCTTCCCTCAGAAAGTGATACTTCACTTTAATATGTTTAGTCCTCCCATGCTGAATAGGATTATTAGCTATAGCAATTGCAGATTTGCTATCACAGCAAATGACAGTAGGATCAACTTGTTCAACTCCCAAATCAACCATCAATTTTCTAAACCAAATGGATTGATTTGCAGCAGCAGCAGCTGATATATACTCAACTTCAGTAGTAGATTGTGCCACCACATCTTGCTTCTTTGAATTCCATGATATAGGACCTGATCCCACATAAAATACAAAACCAGATGTACTTTTTAAATCATCCAAACAGCTTGCCCAGTCACTGTCCACAAAACCTTCAAGCTTAACTTCCTTTCCCTTTAAATACCAAACACCATAGTTTGCAGAACCTCTAAGGTATCTCAATATTCTTTTAGCAGCAGCTAAGTGAGACTTGGTGAATGCATATACCTAGATAGTAAACTAGCAGGGTACATTAAATCTGGTCTAGAAGCTGTCAAATATAGCAAACTTCCAATAAGACTTCTATACACTAAAGAATCTGATTTTTCTACCCCATCATCCTTGCTTAACTTCTCATGTGAAGCGTAGACATACGGAGGCTCCAGTTAGACAAGTAGAGCACATTAAGTTAGAGGATAGAAAGAAAAAAAGGGGTAGACCTAAATTGACTTAGAGGAAAGTAGTACAACATGACCTAGAAGCATTACACATTTCTGAGGATTTAACCCAAAATCGTTTAGAGTTGAGAAAGCGAATCCATATAGCTGACCCCAAATCTTTGGGATAAATGCTTAGTTGAGTTGAGTTGAGTTAATGAAAATTCCCGCATCCTCTTGATAGATTTCCAGACCCAAGAAATACTTCATGATTCCCAAATCTGACATCTCAAACTCCAGCTGCATATCCCTCTTGAATTCAGTTACAAACTTGTGTTCAGTTCCAATCACAAGCATATCATCTACATACAGTGAGACCACCAGCTGAACTCCATTCTTGTCAGATTTTATATACAAAGTTGGCTCATTGTCACTCCTCCTGAATCCATGATGAGTCAAGTGTGAGTCAATTCTAGCATACCAGGTTCTTGGAGCTTGCTTGAGTCCATAAAGTGCTTTCTTGAGCCCATAAACCATGTCTTCTTTCCCAATAACTTCAAATCCCTCTGGTTGCTGAACATAAATTTCCACAGTAAGAACTCCATTCAAAAATGCAGATTTGACATCTAGATGATAAACTGATCACCCATTTTGAGCTGCAAGGGACAGCAGCAATTTGATCGTGTCATGCCTAGCTACAGGTGCAAAAGTGTCTCCATAATCTACACCAAGTAACTGAGCATGTCCCTTTACCACAGGCCTTGCTTTGTGTTTGTATACTGAGCCATCTGGATTTACTTTAGTTCTATAAATCCATTTACCTCTAATAGCATTTCTCCCTTTTGGCTTAGTGGTGAGTTCCCAAGTATCATTCTTTTCAATTGAAGCAATCTCCTCCTTCATGGCTTGTTGCCATTCTTCCAACTGAATTGCTTCTTGAAAGGTCACAAGTTCAACCTTTACCAAATTGCATCTCTCATAAATTTTAGAGAGAGGTTTAGTCTTCAACATAGGAGAATCAATGCTGCAATCAACATCTTCATCAGAAGCAACATTCGAAGCTTCATCATCATCAACTTCAATATCACTAGAATCTGAATTTGACTTTTGGTTGTGAGTTTGATGCCTCCATATAACTTCTGGTCTATCCCAATCCCAAGAAGCTTCTTCATCAATTTGTACATCTCTGCATATCACAACTTTATTTATTTTTATATTATAAATTCTATATCCCTTGGATGTTGCTGCATAACCCAAGAAGATTCCCAACTCTGCTTTATCATCCAATTTAACTCTCTTGGCATCAGGAATATTCATGTAACAGATAGAACCAAAAACCCTCAAATGTTTTGCAGAAGGTTTAGTCTTAAGCCAAGCTTCTATGGGTGTCTTACCTTCAACCGATCTAGTGGGCAACCTGTTGAGTAAATACACAGCTGTATACACAGCTTCAGCCCAAAACTCTTTAGGAAGTCCCTTCTCCTTCAACATGCATCTAGCCATTTCAACAATAGTTCTGTTCTTCCTCTCAGAAACTCCATTCTGTTGTGGTGAGTAAGGCACTGAAAGTTGATGCTCAATTCCTGCTTCCTCATAGAATTTATCAAATTCACTCGAAGTGTACTCTTTTCCGTTGTCAGACCTCAAAGCTTTAATGACACATCCACTTTGCTTCTCAACAAAAGCTTTGAATTTTTTAAAAACATTGAACACTTGACTCTTTTTGCTTAAAAAATACACCCAAGTCATCCTTGTCAAATCATCAATAGACAAAATGAAATATTTGTTTTGGCTCAAGGAAGGAATGCTCATGGGACCACAGACATCAATATAGATTAACTCCAACTTCTTTCTAGCTCTTTTAGACTGATTACTTGGAAAGGATTTTTTATGCAATTTTCCAATTGACAACTATCACATACTTCATTACGGATAGAGATTTCAGGCATATCCCTAACCATGTCTTGATTTTGGATAAACCTTAAGGACTTCAGATTATAATGCCCAAACCTTCTATGCCACAACCAATAATCATCAATTTTAGCACTATTCACATGTTGAGATACACCATTAGACACCAAGGGAAAACTATTATCAATCATGTTCACCTTGACCAATTCACAGCCATTAACATCATAAACATGACAGCATAAATCTTTGAAATATAAGGAATAACCCTTTTTAATCATTTGAGCAACACTTAAGAGGTTTTGATCTAAGCAAGGGATGTAAAGCACATCAGGAATGCATTTAATACCTTGCTTGGATTGCACAACAACTGTTCCTTTTCCCTCAGCTTGAACCAACTCACCGTTTCCAAGCTTCACCTTAGTTCTGAAAGAGTTATCTAAATGAGCGAACAAGCTTTTATCTTTTGCCATGTGACTTGTACACCCACTGTTAATAATCCAGGTGAGTTTGTCTGCTTGTTTGAGTGATTGTGAAGCCATGAATAAGTGATTATCTTGCTGCCTGGACTGATCACCAGTGAAATTGGCTTGTTGAGCTGGTTGTTTTTAAGCCTTATATTGCTTAATTCTGCAATCTTTAGCAATATGGCCATACTTCTTGCAATAGTGACATTGGACAGGTTTGATTCCCTTCTTCTTCCAACAATCTTTCTCAAGATGGTTAGTCTTGTTGCAAGTAGAACAAGGTGGGTATTTCCCTTGTTTTTCACCCTCCTTTGCACTTTCAGTTTGCTTCCCTTTGCTGTCCTTTTCTTTGCCATTTCCATTTCCTTCTTTTATTGACCTTCCCTTTTGCTTTGCAACAAATGCCTCCTCAGAAGCATCTTCTTGTCTTATAGCTCTTCTCTGCTCAATAGCTTGCAATGCATTTACTAGCTCAGCCAATGTAATCCTCCTCAAGTCTTTAGAGTCCTCCAAAGAAGAGATCTTTGATTCAAACCTTTCAGGTAAACTAACCAAGACTTTCTCCACAATTCTCCTGTCAGTTAACTCTTCACCAAGAAGCCTGATCTTGTTAACAACATTCATTAGTTTATCAATATAATCTTTTAGACTTTCAGACTCTTTCATCTTGAGAACCTCAAATTCCCTTCTCAAGTTGAGTATTGACATTTGCTTTGTCTGCTCACTTCCTTGAAACTCAGCTTTAAGTAAATCCCAAGCTTGCTTTGCTGTCTCACATGCCATATTTCTGGAGAAAATCACCTCAGAAACAGAAGCATGAATGCATGACAATGCCTTAAAACCCTTAGCACACTCCTCACTTTGAGCTTTTATTTGTGCAAGAGTAGGATCCTCCCTCAAAGGTCCTGGTTGCCTACCTATTTCAGTCGCTTCCCACAAATCAAAGGCTTTAAGGTAAGCCTTCATCTTGACAGCCCAAATAGCATAGCCTTCTCCAAAAAATGCTGGTGGAGTAGGAGCAGAGTATCCACTTGAAGCCATCACTCTCAGCTCTAGTGTTTAAGGTTTTTTAGCGCAAGGAATTCTTACTTGTTTTCTCTCTTTGTTTCATGCCCTTAAGATCATAAGGAGCTCTGATACCACTGTTACAATTCTGGAAGTGAAAACAGAGTAGAGTAAGTAGATAAAAAACTGCAAAGAACCAGTTTTTTTGAAGATAATACTTCTCTCATATGGAAAGTTTATTTTACAGGTTATATATATGCAAAAAGAGAGTTACATCAGTCAATACACACCACCTACTGCTCTAACAACTACAGCAGTAATTAAATAACAACTCTCAGCAAATTAGGCAGCAAATTAAGCCCAACCATACATGACCAAAAGAGCTGTTACATCAGTACAAAATACACAGCTGTGAGGACATAAACATAAACCAAAATAGCTTTTAAGTATCTAGGAAAAATCTCATTACATCAACAGTTATAACAGGCTTAAAATGGAAAGCTAAAGAAATGATAAAATAAGGAAGAGGAACAACAACATCACATTAGAGGAAAACCTCTCTAGTAGAATAAACATTGTAAATAACTAAAAAATCTCTAAAATGCCTATGGTACAGGAACAACAGGAATTGAATTTTCTATTGGCTTCTTTACATAATTACTCTTTGGATTGTAGCCGTGGAGAGAGAGATTCTTCATTAGATTGATAAGAGTCATGGGATTAGTAGTTTTCTTGATCGTCAAATCATCATCACATTTCCTATCTCCTGCTTTTATATGCTTCTGCACGATAAAAATAGAGTTGCAAAATTAGCAACTAAAAATGAACAAACATTAAGCAGAATTCAGCTAACTTCCATAGCAGTCGGCAAATTTAAAATGGAGCACTAATACAATTCACAGCAGTCATTCAATTTTAGTTAAAGTATCTAGGCAAGACTTAAGGTTTAGTTGTTGTTGTATCTAGGCAAGATCCCTAACATTGCACAGCAAAATTCATAGAATTCAGCTACTAGTCCAAACTGATAACAATAAGATCATGATTTTAACAATTGCAAATTTTAGGGAATAAATGCATCTTCTCAGAAGATGCAATGGTCAAACCGGAATTGTTGACAAAACTATAAGGCTAGTTTTCGAGAGTGAACTTGCAGAAACTCACCATTTTCGTGTATCTCCATTTGCAAAGTTGCAGGCTTATTGTTCTTTTTAGTGTGTAGAGATTTCTCTCGATTTTCATAGAAATTGAAGTCATCTAACAATGAGGTCTTAGCTGAATAACTCTTAAATATATTCAGCATTTCCAAACCTTGCTAAAGTCCAATCTGCAAATTATTATAACAAATCGTGTCAATCCAACCTTTAATATATTCAACAAGAACAGAGGCCACCATGCACAAGTTTCTATTCTAGCAGCATCTTTTGCCAGATATATTGAAATATCAAGCCTAAATTGTATAGTACAACCACTGAAAATAACAGAAAAATGGCAACATACTCTGCTAAGTTGAGTTTTTAATGCAGGGGAACCATATGCACAGCATATTGCAGAAGACTTCCACAAATAGAAGCTGTCGTGTAAGAGAACAGGTCTTTTCTCAAAACCACGAACTTCAAAAATAGAGAGTAGTTTTTTTTTTTTTTTTTTTTGAGGTTAACATGAACTTAAAAATATTTCTGCTCCATTCCCAACATGACAAGATCAGGTATAACAAATATTCATTGTAAAGCAGTACTACCATGAAGTAAACACAATTTTCGACAATCAATATGTATTTAGTTCTAGCCATATTTCTTAAAATATAATATAACAAATTAGAAGATGTAAATGTAGAGCAGACTGGCTTTCACAACAGAAACATCAGAAGACAATTGAGTTCTAAAGCAAAGGAGATACCTCTTGAGTGTCTCTGCTATAAGTTACAGGCCGCCTACCATTATTTTCAAGATCTCTGTTCTGCTTCATGGAATGCTGCATCTAACTTCTTATTGCCATTTGGAGTGCTTGCCCATACATCATAT
Organism: Hevea brasiliensis; assembly: GCF_030052815.1. Lineage (NCBI taxonomy): Eukaryota > Viridiplantae > Streptophyta > Magnoliopsida > Malpighiales > Euphorbiaceae > Hevea > Hevea brasiliensis. The sequence goes on from NC_079506.1 coordinate 12,392,459, forward strand.
TTAATGCTCTTATGAATGTCATCTTCATTGTAAGATTTGATAACATAGAACTTAGCATCTGCGTACTTAGTTTCAAAATCTGGTTTGTTATACTGATCTCTTTGTACAGTGATTCCCAAGTCTTCCTTGACAGCAGTCTCCAGAGAAGGAAATTTGTTAGAGCCCCTAGGACCAGAAGTTAGTTCATTTGAGGTTTCAAAATCACTGTTTTTATAGAATCTGTCTCCAGATTTATTTCTATCATTTCCATTCCATATCCTTCCGTTCTGTCTATAGTTCATAGGACAATTATGCGGGAATGGACCATGTTTTTGGATAGAAAAAGGAGGCAAATTTCCTACAGGATGGTATCCTTTCGAGAGACCTGCTGAGAAATCAGAACCCAATGCAGACACCTGTAACAAAAAAAGTTAAATCAGCAAAAACACTCAAAACTGAAGACTAGTGATGACCAACAAGCACAACAAACTTCAAAATCAATTCTTTTTGGGAAAGTTTAAAGATATAGAAATAAAAAGTAAGAATATTTCATACCTTGTTTAAAGGTCTGATTGCTTGTGTATTTGTAGACTTGATTTTCCAGCAGTATTGTCATTAGACTTCATAGAGTTAAAACCACTGGACTTGGCAAAAGTAGAAGCTGATCCATATTTTCCATTTTGAGAACCAGTATTGCCATTTGAGACATCACTAAAATATGCTGAATCCCATGAATAGCAAGGCATGGCTTCTGATCCATAGAAAACAGGATGTGGAAGGTATCCACGTGAAGAAAAATATGCTTGTTGACCAACACTTTGCCCATCTACCCCAACCACTGCCCCAGAAGCATATGGATTAAAGCAGGTAAATAATAGACTAGTGATCCATTGTCTGATTGCACCCCTGATGTGATCAACCGATACACTAGTATCAATTATCAACAAGACACAATAATACAAAATTACCCTTATCAGCCAAGCAGAACGAGACATAGTTTTGCCTAATTTTTGCAAATAGAAATGAAAGTATACGTCAGAAGAACATACCATATGAGATCCATCTGCTTGAAAATAACCATGATCATCCAATTGTGTGAAGGATCCATTATACTCTGCAACAAAGAGTAAGTTTAAGAAATAATATACCATAAATTAATCTAATTCTCAAATTATAAACTTCAGGGCTGCAAATCAAACTGAAAAAAAAAATCTTTAATTGAAGCAAAGTAAAGTAACTTAATATTTTCAAAATTATCATGCTTGAAGACGTGCTAAAGTATTATCTTTTCATTTTTCACATGATTGCACCATTAGCCTAAAAAATGATTCTGACTATATGGAAGTCAACTAAGAAATATGAGTACTTAATCACAAGGCCGATTAACATCATCCTATGCAATACATTGAGGAGTATATTACCAGACATCTCAAGTCTCAACTTTACTGAAAACCTATTATATGAGTACTTTTAACTAAGATTATGGCATTCCATTTAATTGACTTTATCACAACTCCAAAAGATTATATATAAGAAGAATATATAACCGTCTCAATATCCCACCTGGGTAGTAATAATTGTAACTACTAGTCAGTGGATTGTAAATACCAAGGTCTCCAACAGACTCTTGGTCAGTCTCCCCTTTGATACTAGAATTACCATCTACTTCACCTTTGGTATTAGAAGTAGCATCCCGTGAAAAGCAACTGAATAAGAGAGGATACGTTTCTCAAGTTCTGTTCCAGCGGCAATCGTCAATCGATAAAAGCCCAAGTTAACACCTGCAAACAGAGAGACAAAATAAATAGCAAAAGTGTTAGTCAAAGTCAAAGCACCAGTACTTTCACACCAAAAGTCTTACGATTTAGCATTGTATTTTGATGGGTGAAATTATTTTTTTTTGAATAAAAATATTATTTTAAATATTATTAAAAAATAATTTTAAAAATTTATTTTATTATTTTTATATTTTTATAATTAAAATAAATTTAATTTAATTTTTAATTATTTTTAATATTTTATAATTAATATATTTTAAAAATAACTTTTTTAATAATAATTTTAGTAGCAATATCAAACCAACCTAATTCAACCGCTATCGATAAAACAAAATATTTATTCTTATAAAAATTGAATTTTATTGTTTTCCTTTTAATAATAAAATTTAAAAAAAAAATCTCATCTTCAAAAGCAAAAACGCTTGTTGCACGCTATCCAGTGTCCACCAGGCACACGTTGGCAACTTACACAGAACGGGAAAAAAAGACATTCAGATTCCTCTTATTTTTAATTAATTAATTAATTAATTAATTAATGGAAAGCATAAAATTCTATTTTATTATTATCATTTGATAGTTTTTTTTTTCTTTTGAGATAAAAATCAAACAGAAAATGGAATTTTGTATATAAATTATAAAAAAAAATCCCCGGAGAGAAAAATCAAATGCAAATTCTCAACTTAAAAAAAAAAAGAGATCTTTTTGAGTAAAAGTGGGAAATTCAATATATATCGTACAGAAAACAAACAACTTTCAAAGATTTTTTGTTTTTAAAGAGGGGGGAGAGGGAAATCTGCTTGGTTGGAGAGAAATCGCGAGAAAATGAAATTTCATGACTTCCAGTCCGCATAAATAGAATATCAATTTGCAAAATGGAACATTAAAAAAGAAGTCACCGAATCAAACTACTCATAGAGAGCAAAAAAATTAAAACTTTTCATTTTCTTTGATACACATACGCTACAGAGGAAGCAACAGAGGACTAAAAACGAAGAAAAATGAGAAATCAGAAGCGGACCTAGAAGCGACGGATCAAGGCCGATACGAAACCGAGAGACCCGATATGATGTGTCCGGAAAACTGCTTTTCAGTAGAGTAGAAAAGCGGTTTTCCAGATAAGGAAAGAAGAAGAAGCAGTGAAAGTAAGGTCGAGAAGGAGAAGAGGGAAACAAAAGGGTCTAATTATGGAAGGATCGGACAGGTCAGATGAGTTCCTGGTTTGAGAAGAGGAAATAGTGACCGTTGGATGTAGGGTTTAAAGACAAAAAGGGTGGGAAAGCGCCAATATTTTGGGAGTGCGTCCAGTTTTGTGCTAACCTTGTTAGGAAATTAAATTCTCTTTGTTGTTGTTTTTTTTTTTTTTCCTCTTTTTTCTAACATGTTTAATAATGAAATATAATTAATTTTAAAAAATAACGAAATAAAATTAAAAAAAAATTATATTTTTTGGGTACATTTTGGCTAGTTACTGATTCAAATCAGATTGATTTTGAGTTGAAATCGGCAATTCAAGATTTAATTAGGTAATAAAATTAATCTTGATTTGATTCTAATTTTAGTTTCAAGTTCCAAAATGTTTTAATTCACATTGCACCTTATAAAATTATTTTTTTTTAATTTGATTTCAATAAGATTAAAATTATCTATTCAAACCATCAATTTCAATTTTATAATAAGAGAAAAAAATTAAAACCCATCACTATAAATTATAATCAGTTTGATTCTAATTCAAACTCTTAAATTATTAATTTGAGCCAATTTCATATTTCAATTTCGATATAATTCAAGATTTATCTAGGTAAGTTCAATGTTATTTTGTTATTGATTTGAAAAAAAAAATTAGATATTAATTTGATTGGTTAAAGATATAATTAAAAATGCACAAAATATATAAATTATAATTTACATTAATTATATATCATTTATAATGGTAAGGCTATATTTATATATTTTATGATATATTAAAAGTTGTTTTTTTAATATAATTCATTAATTAAAATGTCTATGGTTTAAAAAGATAATGTAAATATAATCATTAATATTTTTATATAAATAAGAAAATATTTATATGTAATGAATTTCTAGTATGAAATATTAATTAATTGTTGAGAAAATAGTTCATACCTACATGAGGGATGCTCCATGTGATTTTACTTCATATTATTTTGAAATTTGATGATATGCGTCTGTATTTTATTCATTTTAATTTTTAGTTTATATTTAATTTTTTTAATTATTTATATATACATAATTGTGACAATATATTATTAATTATATAAGATATAATTAATATTTATTTAATAATATACCGACTAAATCTCAGTGGAAGTAAGGAATAGATTTAGTAGGGGGGCAATGGGGCGCTGCCCTAAAATTTCCTTTTAAAAGATAATTTTGTATAAAATTTTAACATTATCCTATATTAAAAGGTATTAATTTACCCTACATTCAAAGATGTCACTTAATTTCTTTTATTAAATAATTTTCTCCAATTCCATTAAAGTTTGGATTATTCTATTAATTGAAATAAACTTATTAGTTTTCTTAGGAAAATTAAATTTATTAATTGAATGCATATAGAAGTGAAAATACATATTTATATGTTTATATATAATCCCCATTAATAAGAATTTTTAAATTTATCATTGATTTAATTTCAGTTGAATATTAAATTTTTAATTTTTATCCTTTACCAATTAAATAAGCGGACAAATTTAAAAAACATGCTTTGAGCAATTTAAAGCTAACCTTTTATTTTTCAAAAGTTGAGAATTTTCAGCTTTTAGGCTACGTTTATTTTAAAAAAATATATTTTTTAAAAAATACTTTTCATATTTAAGTAAATTAATTAATAGAAAATATTTTTTTATCAAAGAAAAATTAAGTTATTTTTAAAGAAAATGACTTATTTTTTAAAAGAATAAGTCATTTTTCATTTTTTAAACTTTGAATATCTTATTAAAATGTAAGCACACTTATACATACATGAAATAAATAAATATTATTAATTTAATATTACAATCAAATAATAAAAAATATTTTTTATGAAAAATATTTTTTTTATATAAGTCATTTTTCGTAAATCAAACGGAGTCTTAATGATAATTTATTTTTTAAATTATAAATTTAAAAAATTGGGGATGGAAAATACCAACGTCAGCTTGTACATTCGATTGAAAGTTGCCAAACACCAAATTTTGACTGTCGGACGGATTAACCATTAATCTCCAAAGAGCAAAAGCTCAACCTAGCAGCCACTTAGCCCCGAATTTCATGCATAAATTAGGAATGGCTTTTGCCAATTTACATTATTAGTAATTTTAATTTATACATATTTTTTTATTTTAATAATTTTTTATTAATTATTTTATATTTTTTATTATTTATATATAGATTAATTTTTTATTTTTTAAACTTTTTAATAAAATTTCAAATATTAATTAAAGATATGGAATCATTTGAAACTAGTTCAATCATATGGTTATTTTCATATTTTTAATATTATAATATATTTTTAATACATAAAAAGAATATATAGAATATAATACTATATTTTCATATTAAAAAATATAATATATTATAAATATTATTTTTAGGCCTATGCTTTTGCTTGACTAACTATTTTTTTTTTGTCTCTTTCTTTGCTATCTTGTATTGTTTATATGCCTCATTATTATCACACTTAGGTAATTTCTAATACAATTCCGTCTTTCTCTTCACTGCTTTTTGTACTTTTTAAATCTGATTTCAATAAGATTAAAATTGTCTATTTGAACCATTAATTTCAATTTTATAATAGGAGAAAAAAATTAAAATCCGTCACTCTATTTATTATCAATTTGATTCCAATTCAAACCCTTAAATCATTAATTTGAGCCAATTTTGATATAATTCAAGACTTATCTAGGTAAGTTCTTTAATATTTAGTGTTATTTTGTTATTGATTTGAAAAAAAAAATTGCATATATCAATTTGATTGGTTAAAAATATAATTAAAAATGTACAAAATATGTAAATTATAATTTATATTAATTATATATCATGATGACTAACTCCGCTCAAGTAGTTTGCGCTTAGCCGGTCCCAAACCCAGATAAAAGAGGAGGGTTACGGTAGGTGACAACCAGCGTAAAAATTTCGTCACACCTTATGATATGGATTCAAATGATATAAACGTTGGGGCGTCCTCTACTAACGACATGCTACATCAGAGTCCGAGTGTAGTGAGAAATATGTAAGGGTGTAGAGCGTTCACCGAAAGCTACACGCCATGCCGGCGCCCGGGTGTGGTGTTAAGTGAGCAAGGGTTCCTACATCATGGACGGGTGTGGGTAAACAAGTTAGTCCATAGGATAAATAGTAGAACAAATAGTGGAATAGAACACAAGATAGACATAGAAAACAATAAAAGATATCATAAAATGAGACCAATTAGGAAGGAAAAGGATAAGAGGAGGATCAGGGTTGGTACTTGGAATATTGGATCACTTACAGGAAAATTAATGGAGCTTGTGGATACCTTAGAAAGGAGAAGAGTGAATATTGCTTGCATTCAGGAGACTAAATGGGTAGGAGAGAAAAACAAAGAAGTGGATAATTCAAGGTACAAACTGTGGTTTACCGGAAATGAGAGAAATAAGAAAGGAGTGGGCATAATCATAGACAGGACATTGAAAGACGCTGTAATAGCTGTGAAAAGAGTAGGAGATAAAATTATACTAGTAAAGCTAGTACTAGAAGGAAAAATAATAAATGTAGTTAGTACTTATGCCCCACAAATAGGACTAGATAGTGAGAGTAAACAAAGGTTTTGGGAAGATATGGATGATTTAATGCAAAGCATACCAAATGAAGAGAATGTTCTCATCGGTGGAGATTTGAATGGACATGTAGGAAGTGATAAGCAAAGTTATGAGAATGTTCATAGAGGATTTGGTTTTGGTAGTCGAAATGAGGAAAGGAAAAACATCTTAGATTTTGTCATGGCGTATGACCTAATACTAGTAAATACCTACTTTATAAAAAGAGAGTCACATTTAGTGACTTTCAAAAGTGGACAACATAGAAGCCAAATCGACTTTCTCTTAACCAGGAAGACAAATAGAGCTCTATGCAAGGATTGCAAGGTCATTCTAGGAGAGGCTTTAACAAGTCAACATCGGTTAGTAGTCTTGGATGTCAAGTTTAGGAACAATTCAAGTAAGGTCAGAAGAAATAATGTAGCTCGAACAAAGTGGTGGGAGTTCAAAGGAGTAAAGCAAGTGAAGTTCAAAAATGAGCTTCTCGAGTCTGAAGCATGGAAGCTGAATATGGAGGCCAATGATATGTGGATACAGATGGCATCAAAAATTAGAGAAGTAGCTAGAAAAGTACTTGGAGAGTCTAAAGGACATGGACCACCCTCAAAAGAGAGATGATGGTAGAATGAGGAAGTACAAAAGGCAGTGAAAAGAAAAAGAGAATGGTATAAGAAATTACCTAAATGCAATAATAATGAGGCATATGAACAGTACAATATAGCAAAGAAAGAGGCAAAAAAGGCAGTTAGTCAAGCAAGAGCACAAGCTTTGAAAAGTTATATAAGAAACTTGCAACTAAAGAAGGGGAGAAAGATATTTATAGATTAGCAAGGAGGAGAAAAAGGAAATGTCAAGATCTCAATCAAGTTAAGTGCATTAAGGATAAAGAAGGAAAAGTGTTGGTGAAAGATGAGGACATTAAAGAAAGATGAAGAAATTAGTTTAATGATCTCTTTAATAATAGTCAAAATGGTAATAGCGTGAATATAGACTATAGAACGATAGAAAAGAATGTGAATTATACTAGAAGGATTAGATCTTTAGAAGCAAAGGAAGCACTTAAGAGAATGAAAGTGGGTAAAGCCTATGGACTCGATGGAATATAAATTGAAGTGTGGAAGTGTTTGGGAGATATGGGAGTGGAATGGTTAACTAAATTATTTAATAAGATTCTAAACTCAAAGAAAATGCTTGATGAATGGAGGAGGAGTATTTTAGTACCTATTTTTAAAAATAAGGGAGACATATAGAGTTGCTCGAACTATAGGAGAATTAAACTCATGAGCCATACTATGAAGTTGTGGGAGAGAGTTGTGGAGCATTGACTACGTCGTGATACTGTTAGTAGTATGCCCTAGAGCATATCATTTAGTATGTATCTTGTACATATTCTTATTAATAAAAAGGCATTTCTACTTTTCCGTTTACATAATATATTTATGTGTAATAGAAAAGGTCCATTGATATTTTATTAGAAATATTATTCTTAAGTTGTTAAGAATATGAGTGACTATATTTCTAGCACAAAGTCTCATAAATAGGTTCACAATAGATGATACTTCATAGTAAGTACATGACTTATCCAGAAAGATTGTATTCATGTTTATTCCCAAGTTATTTATATGAGATATAAATAAGATGGAATGGTGAGTCTCATGCCATATAACAAACATGATAGGCACTTATAAATGATAAGTAGGCCGAACCAGTGACACTTATGACAAGCACATGGAGTTTACTCTTGTCAATATTTTGTCATAAATCATATCAATGCATATAATCTTTAGACCTGAGATAGGACAGTTATCCTGTATATAGGTAGTTTGAGTTTGATACTGCTTTCATACTTGTACTGTGTATGGGTATATGGGCATCTGTTGGCTCCTACTAGTTATATATGGAGGTAGGTGTTGATCAAGATGGAATCTGTTCCTCTAAGTAAATAGAGATAAAATCCTATGTTCATTTAATTGTTCTTGATGTTTCAAGTTCCTGGCCAGGACAGATAGATTTATTCAGAAAAGAGTTTCTGATGAGAAAATCTTTTTAATCAAGAACTGGAATTAAAAGAGAACATAATATTCATAGCAAATGGAGTTTGACATAAACCATGACTCCAGCTTGAGTTGGGATTTTGTAACAGAGAGATTCTAGTGCATGGTAACATATGATTATAGGTTAATTTAAGGTAAACCTTATTACTAATTGGGTGGCCATGGCATACTATGTTAGGTGTTAACCATGGTTTATGAGGTGCATACAATGATTTAGAGAAATCATTTATAGTAAGAAAGAGTTCTGATGATATTAAGAGTTGATATCATGTCTCATTGTCAATTAGTGATGAGCCTAGTAAGTCACACACATATACAAGTTATCACCTATTTAAATATGATTTAATTAATTAATTAAAGAGTTTAATTGATTAATTAAATAGGTTTGATTTGCAACTAAATTGCAAAGTCCCTAGCATAACTTGAAACCAAATCTAGATTATTGGATGTATAGTATAAGTTAAATTTATATTTAAAGTGTTTAAATATGAATTTAATTAATGAGAGATTAATTAATAGAGATTAATTAATTAATTTATATTTGATATAAATTAATTAGAAGAAGAGAAATAAGTATTTTGGGTTGAGAACTCAAAATTAAGACACAGGGGCATTTTGGTCATTTCACAGTGTGACACGTGGCACCATGAGATGGTGACACATGGGATTACACATAAACTTGCCAAATGTTTTTTAATCATGTAAAATGATTAAAATCAGGATTAAATATAGGTTTGACACTTGGGACAATGTGATTGGGTCACTTAAACCTAGAGCTAATCAAATGGTGACATGTGGTAAGGGTTTAATGTGTTAACCTAGCTATTTAAGTGTTGTTATGAAAAGAAAAATAACCAGCAGCCACTCCTCTCCTTTGTCACGCCATTTTGAGGCTTTTCATCTATTCCTCTTCATCTCTCATCAATTCAAAGAGATTAGCCATCAATCTCTTGAATTAAGAACACTAGAAATTGTTTCTAGTGTCCTGTTTACATCTCTAATCTCTTAAAAGGCAGAACTTGAATTTCTAATTAATAGAAAAAGCTTTAAAAGCTATTCAAGGACTGTCATAGGTGTTCTTGGTGTGGACAAGCTAGAGGGACAACATCTGGTGTCCTGAAGATGAATCTCAAAGGCGCAGACACGCTGCAGTGTATCAAGAGGTTAGTGTAATTGTTCTTGATTTAATCTAGGGTTCTAAAATTAATCTGATTAATTTTTAAAATCTTAAATGGAAAATACAGATCCAAAAACATATTAAAAGAGTTTTAATATGTTGTTTATCATTGAAATCATATAGATAAAAATAAATCTTGCATGATGCATGTGACCCTAGGTGAAAATTTTTGAATTCAATGGTATAAACTTGTGTTTTTCACGCTTCCGTTCCTTCAATTGGTATCAGAGCCACTATTTTTTCCATTTAGATTGATGTTTATATGATTTAATTGTGTGTTTGATCATGAGATCAAAAGTTCATTACTGGTTGCAAAGCCAAGGTGGCGGCACAAATGATGAACACCATGGTGCGCATGATTAACGCACCACAATGGTGTGCAAAGGTAAATGGATGGTGAATGTACAATTGTTGTATGATCTAAGATCCATTTTATGTCTAATTAGATTGTTTTATTAGAATTTTTATCACACAATTAAATTATGATTCAAATCAGAATTTTAAAAATTGTTTGAATGTGATTCAAATCTGAATTTTAAAAGTTGTTTGAATGTGATTCAAATCTGAATTTTTAAAGTTGTTTGAATCATATTTAAATCTGATTTTTTAAAATTGATTGAATAAAATTCAGATATGATTTTTTAAAAAATGTTTGAATGTGATTCAAATCTGATTTTTTAAAAAATGTTTGAATGTGATTCAAATCTGATTTTTTAAATTTGTTTGAATGAGATTCAAATCTGAATTTTAAAATTTATTTGAATCATATTCAAATCTGTATTTTTAAGTTGAATATGAGATATTCAATTTAATTTAAGTATGTATGTTTTATTTAATTGTTAAATAGTGATATGCATGATGGATGATCATGGACTATAAAAGACCAATGTGATTGGATTTATTTCTTTTATGTTTCTTTGGGATTGTAAATTAATTAATTTATTTTAATTTATTTTAGGCATGTATTATTAAGTTTGTAATAATTTTTGGGTTGTAATTTCATTTATTTAAGTTCTTGTAAATTCGCCTTGGTATGCTAAGGATTACTATGTAATATTGGATTGCAAGAAGTTCAAGGAGGTCAAGAGCATTGGTGGGACCAGTGGGAGGAATTCAAGATCAAGTGTTGATTATGTACTCCTTCAGCAACTCTTGTAAAATGAATGAATGAAATGCACCTAGGAATGTCCTGATTCAATTATTGGTGGCTCAGAATTGAATCCCTTAGAAAGTCCATAATCATACCATATTTACTGCTTATCCATGAATGCATGAGATGTATGGGAATGTATGCAATTATATGATATATGCATGCTAAATGGATAATGTGCAAAGTGAGACCTTAATAGTAATTAGAATGACCATAAAATCTTCCAAATAAATGATTGAGTTGGAAATACTATAATTAAAATAATTATAACATAGGCCCTCCATTGGGGCAATTATTTTAAGAAATTTTAAATAGTTGCATAAGATGCAATTAATTTAAGAGATTTTCTTAAGAATAATTGTTAAGCATGAGATGTTGTAAATATGTAAATAGTTTGGTGGCCAATATTGGATGTACCTGAGGACATTAAAATTATTTACATAATTACTGGCTCAATGGGATCAACTTAACTAATGCAAGATAAGTCAATAATGGATGTACCTGAGATTTTGAGCATTAGGGGCTAGGTAAAGGATTGAACCTCACATGAGATGTGATGGGCAAGGAGTTGCTCACTTATAGTTTATTGTAATTCCAATAATGGATGTACCTGAGGATGATCAATAGAATTATAAGAATTCAATCACCCACTAGAAATCTATCCAACTAGGATTTCCATTTTCTACTTTGGAAGTGTAGGATTCGCTAAGTTAGTGGGAGGACCAATTTGATTAAAAGACCATAATTATTTTGGTTAATTACATGATACATTAACTAATTAATCTGGTTATTTTCTGCAGTTAATTTTCTGATAAAAATGAGCACAAAACAACCACCACTATCCAATATCCTTGCAAGCATACTTGATCGCAATAGGTTGATAGGACCTAATCTGTCTGATTGGCTAAGAAATTTGAAACTTGTCCTGAACCTTGAACATATAGGATATGTTCTAGATTCAAATGTTCCTGGTCCCTTACCTCCAGAGGCCACTCAAGAGGAACATGAAATTTTGGACAAGTGGAAGGAGCATGATATGAGAGCTAAGTGTTACATGCTTGCTTCCATGAGTAATGAGTTACAAAAGCAGCATGAGAACATGTTGAGTGCGAGTGAGATCCTCCTTCACCTACAAGAGTTGTATGGTGAGCACAGCAAGAATGCTAGGTATGAGATATCTAGACAGCTATTCCGTATGAGGATGTCTGAGGGACAGAATATTGGGGATCATGTCCACAAGATGATTCGGCTGATTGAGTAGTTGGAACATCTTGACTTCAACATGGATTTCCAACTATAAACGGATTTGATCCTTCAGTCCCTTCCTGAGTCTTTTGGCAATTTTGTGACAAATTTTCATATGACTAAACAGGAATGCACCTTAGATGGTTTACTCAACATACTGGTTATTGCCTAAAAGAATATCTAGGGCAATAAAGGAAAAGAGGTAGCTTTGATTACATCTTCTTCTGCTGGAAAGTCCAACAAGAAGAAGGGCAATAAGAAAAAAAAAACCTCAGATTCCTAGTCCTTCCAAGAAAGTAGCTAAACAGAAAAGGAAGACTAAAGCTGATGAAGGCAAAGGAAAGTGTTTCCACTGCCAAAAAGATGGGCACTGGAAAAGGAACTGCCCAGAGTATCTTGCTTTTCTGAAGGACAAGAAGGATACACCTTCGGGAAGGTATGTCCATATCTTGTTATTTAGATTTTGATGATACTCATAGTTCATCTACAACTTGGGTTTTAGATACTGGTGCCAGTTCTCACATTTCTAATGATATGCAGGAACTAGCAAATAGTAGCAGCTTGCGTTCTCAAGATATTAGAGTCCGGATTGGCAATGGCTCAACTGTTGAAACTTTAGCCATAGGATCTAAATCTTTTTGCATGTTTGGACATGTTTTGTGTTTGGATAATATTTTATATGTACCTGATGCTTTTAAGAACATCATTTCTATATCTAGTTTGACTAGAAATGGTTATGAATTTCAGTTCACAGATGATGTTTGCAATATTTATTTTGGAAATAAATATGTTGGTTCGGGTTATATGAATGATGGTCTTTATTATTTGGATAATAATGACAAACACAAATTGAATGCAAGTGATCTAAAAGAATGTAATGCCATGGTGAAAACCAACTCAAGTTCAAAATATATTTGGCACTTAAGGTTATGTCATGTTGCAGAAGATAGGATTGCAAAACTGGAGAAAATGGGGATTCTATCCTCATTGGGCTCTGAGCCTACTCCAACTTGTGAATCTTGCCTTCAGGGCAAAATGACTAGGTCACCCTTTGTTGGACAAGGGCAAAGAGCTGAAAATATTTTGGAACTAATACATAGTGATGTATGTGGTCCATTTAAAGAAATGGTTAGAGGGGGCTTTCATTATTTTATTACCTTTACTGATGATAAATCAAGATTTGGGTATTTGTATTTGATGAAATACAAACATGAATCTTTTGAAAAGTTCAAAGAATTTAAATCTGAAGTAGAAAATCAAACAGGAAAGAGTATTAAAGCTCTTCGGTCAGATCGTGGAGGTGAATATTTGAGTACTGAATTTGATGAATACTTAAGAGAGCATGGCATTGTTTCTCAGCTGACTCCTCCAGGAACGCCACAGCTAAATAGTGTATCTGAAAGGAGAAATCGTACCCTATTGGATATGGTACGTAGTATGATGAGCTATACTGATATGCCAATCTCCTTTTGAGGATTTGCATTAGAATCAGTTTTGTATATTCTGAATAGGATTCCATCAAAATAAGTTTCTTCCACACCTTATGAGATATGGCATGGAAGAAAACCAAGTCTTAAGCATGTTAAGATTTGGGGTTGTCCAGCTTATATCAAAAAGCTGAACACTGATAAATTGGAGACTAGATCAGAAAAAGGTCAATTTGTTGGATATCCAAAAGATAGTTTTGGATATTATTTTTATTTTCCTACTTCACAAAAGGTTGTGATAAGTAGAGATGCCACATTTCTTGAACAACAGTTTGTTTAAGAAGGAGGCAAAGGAAGGCAAATAGAGTTAGAATTGGAGAATTCTGACCAACCAACAGATCAGATGGATATAGATCCATCTAGTCAACCTATACCCGTTGATGAAACATCTACAGCTGCTCCTCGTAGAACAACCAGGGTATCTCACCCACCAGTGAGATATGGTTTTCTTCATGAAGAAGAACAAGAGTTGTCTACTCATGAAGAAGTAGATCATGGAGATGATCCACTTACTTATGAAGAAGCTATATCAGATATAGACTCTTCAAAATGGATTGATGCTATGAAATCCGAGATTGATTCCATGTATAAGAATCAAGTTTGGGATCTTGTTGACCCACCTGAAGGTATTATACCTATAGGGAAAAAATGGGTTTTCAAGAAGAAAATTAGTTCTGATGGAAAGGTAGAGACCTATAAGGCAAGGCTAGTAGCGAAAGAGTTTCGCCAAAGGCAAGGAATCGACTATGAGGAGACTTTCTCGCCTGTTGCCATGCTTAAATCAATTAGGATTTTATTAGCAATAGCTGAATACTATGACTATGAGATTTTGCAGATGGATGTCAAAACAGCTTTTCTCAATGGATATATTGAAGAAAACATTTTCATGGAACAACCTAGGGGTTTTGAATCCCAAGATGGTTCCAAGGTATGCAAGCTAAAGCCATCCATTTATGGGTTGAAACAAGCTTCGAGGAGTTGGAACATCCATTTTGATGAAGCCATTAAATCCTTTGGTTTTATCAAAAATGAGGATGAGCTATGTGTATATAAGAAGGTTAGTGACAGTGCTATCACTTTCCTTGTCTTATATGTGGATGACATACTGTTGATGAGTAATGACACAGGTATGTTGACAACTATAAAGGTATGGTTGTCAAATACATTCTCCACGAAAGACTTAGGGGAGGCAACCTATATTCTTGGGATTCGAATTTTTATAGATATAGAGAAAAATATACTTGGTTTATCACAATGTCTATACTTAGAAAAGGTCTTAAAAGGTTTAACATGCTTGATTCCAAGAGAGGATTGTTACCAAGTGAGACATGGTATCCACCTTTCTAAAGAGATATCTCCAAAGACACACGAAGAAAGAGATAAAATGGCGAGGATTCCATATGCTTGGCTATTGGAAGTTTAATGTATGCAATGTTGTGTACTAGGCGGATATCGCATATCTTTATTAGTTTGACTAGCGGTATCAATCCAATCCAGTTTGAAATCTTTGGATAGTGTCAAGAATATCCTTAAGTACTTGAGAAGAACTAAGGATTTATTCTTGATTTATGGAGGTGGAGACTTGCAATTGGATGGTTATACTGATTCTGATTTCCAATCAGATATCGATGATAGAAAGTCTACCTCTCGATATGTGTTCATTTGTAATGGAGGTGCGATCGGTTGGAAGAGTTCCAAGCGAGCACATTTGTAGATTCCACTCTGAGGTGAGTATATTCTGCATCGAGATCTTGCAAAGGAAGTCATTTGGATAAAGAAGTTCGTGAAAGAACTTACAGTAGTTCCTTCCATTGAGTCCAGCGGTTCCACTACAATCGTGACAATAATGGAGCGATACAAAGCTAAGGAACCAAGGTCTCACCAGAAATCCAAACACATAGAAAGGCGCTACCAAATTATCAGAGAAATAGTTGGGCGAGGCGATGTAGCCATGCAGAAAATAGCATCAGCTAAAAATCCAGCTGATCCATTCACTAAGCCTATGTCACAGACTCAGTTAGACAAACATCTTGAGAAGATAGGTCTAAGATATTGTAATGAATGGCTCTAGTGCTAGTGGGAGATTGTTAGTAGTATGCCCTAGAGCATATCATTTAGTATGTATCTTGTACATATTCTTATAAATAAAAAGGCATTTCTACTTTTCCGTTCACATAATATATTTATGTGTAATAGAAAAGGTCCATTTTAGAAATAAAAGAGGAAAGGAACGATTGATTTGGGGATCCTCACAAATGAAAAAAAAAAAAAAAAATAAATAAAAGAAGAGTCTAGAATCAAAAAAGGGGGAAAAATACATAGAAGGGATGAGGGGAAGAGGAGATCGGGTGAGAGGGGTAGGGGAGAGTTGCAACGAAGAAATTATCCTTGGGTAAATTTTCGGAGTGCAAGACCAGCTAGCACGTCAAATCCCTTCCCTTCTTTGATTAGGCTTTATAGTGTTATTTTCTTTCACCTGGAAACAGAAAACCCAACGGAAAGAGAGGAAGAGCCATGGCTATCCCTCACGAAATTAGTTTAATTTTTTTGGAACTACAGAAAATCTGACCCTCCTCCACCTCTTTGGAATGCCAAATGACCCCTGCAACTCTTAGTTTTAGTGAGAAATCGACGAAGAGAAAGGGATTTGTTTCCCGGAGCTTCTTGTGAATGATTTAGTAAATCAGCATCTACATTTAGATGTGCAAAGGCTGCAATAAAGGTCACCAGGACCTTACACTTCTTTTTCCATCTCTAAATGGTTGATTTTAATATTGATGAGTGGAGGACACGCACAGCAGTGCCGGGTAACTGCTCACAAGCCATTGATGAAATTCTGATTTATTTGATTTCATTTGTTTTAATCATCTTAGATTCCAAATTGATGTTGGCTATGCTAGTTATTTCTTATTCCTCGGATGACACTGTATTGGGTTTGGTTAATTACGGTTAATATATCCTAATATGTTATTGCCAATTGACTATTCTACTCTTAACACCAAAATATGTAATCTTGCTTTAAGGAAAAGAAAAAAAAAAAAAAAAAAAAAAATATATATATATATATATATATATATATATATATATATATATATATATATATATATATATATTATCATCAAGATGATAAATTTTAAGACTTGCATGGGACCTTGAATTGTAAAAGCAAATGCCATTAAAGTGAGCACTTCTTTGTTTAACCTTGGGTAAACGACCACAGAGTATATTCTTATACTTGACTGAATTCTATCTGTTGCAAAGTTTTTTTTTCATTATCTTTTGAAAGGGCTTTATTTCAAACCAATGCTATATTGTCTTGTGGAAAAATTACTGATGTTTATATTGAAGTAGCAAGAAACAAATTGAATGAATAATAAGTGTAGAGAGCCACTATTTCATCAGTTATTTTCTTGTTGTTTGTGCTATGTTGTTAAGTATTATTGTAAAAGGATCCTAATAAGTGTCACATAAATTGAAATTTTAAGAATGGTCTGTTTTTTATTGACAGAAACAAAATGAATGAGAATAAAACACATCATAATTGTCATTCTATAAATCATGACTACAGGGTATTTTTCATTATGTATTGAGAGGTCTATAGTTCCATTACATTGGGCTGTATAAATTATGTTCACAGCAGAGATTATTATCATGACAGGTTTCTTTCAATGATATTCTATTAGTATTCAGTTTCTGCTCCTGCCAAAGTAGCTCTTTATGCTTGATTGGGAGTTTTGGAGCACATCCACTCTTTATAATTGTTTTTTTTTTTTTTTTAGTGTGCGGGTTAAGTATAAATACATTTTTATAAACTTGCTGGTGCTGCCATTTATTGATTAAAGTTATTGGTTTATTATAATGTTACAAGTGGAATTGAAATTATAAATGATTGTGATATAGTTATATTTGATTATGTGGATGATTTAGTTTGGACTCCAAATAATTGTTGAATGGAAATGGAAATGGTTTAATGAAGTTTTTAACTTTATTTCTATTCATATCCACATTTATGAAATTTGAAATTATGATTTGAAAGGAGAGGAAATATAATAGTGGAAGTTTGAATCGGATATTACCAAAATTTGTATTTGTTGATATTTATGATATCTAGAGAGTCATGTTTTCTTAAATTATTTTGAAGGAAAGATAGGTTTGAATTGATATTGAAATGCTATCATTTATTATTATTATTATTATTATTATTAGTTATGGTTCTATTTTAATCATGTAAGAGCTACGTGAACCTGATCTTCCATAGAATACAATATGTGACTAACAACATGTTTGAAGGTGAATTTTGATCTTTCACTAGTTAATACCAAAATAAAAATTGTTAGTGTCCTAATAGAAGTTGATTTATTCTAGTTCAATTGATTGTTTGATGAATCTATATCCTATTGAAGGCCTTTATGTTTACTTTGAGAATTTTTAAAAGGAAACTATTAGCTGTGTTTAATTTTATTTCGTCTCCTAGTTAGAGGAGATGGTGTGACATGGTTGTTGTTGTTGTGTCTTGTCAGGATCTCTAACATGGCACAGCAAAATCCATAGAATTCAGCGACTAGTCCAAAACCGATTGGAGAAAGTGAATACAACAATAAGATCATGTGTTTAACAATAGCAAATTTTAGGGGGAAAAAAAATGCATCTCCTCAGAAGATGCAACGGCGAAACCTGAATTTGTCGCAAAACTATATTGCTAGTTTTTGAGGGTGAACTTACCAGAAAATCACCATTTTCGTATATTCTTTGTTCTCAGAGTTGCAGGCTTATTGCTCTTTTTAGGTGTAGAGATTTCTTTCGATTTTCATAGAAATTGAAGTCATCTAACAATGAGGTCTTAGCTGAATAACTCTTAAATATATTCAGCATTTCCAAACCTTGCTCCACTACAAGCTGCGAATTATCATAACAAATCGTGTCAATCCAACCTTTAATATAACAGAGGCTATTAGGCACAAAATTCTATTCCAGCAGAATCTTTTTTCAGATATGTTGGATCAAAATATCAAATATAACTTGCATATAGTAAATAACAGAAAAATGGCAACATACTTCACTAAATATTAACAGCTAATTTTTTAAATAAAGAATTAAAAAAAAAATTAGTTTTCTAATTTTTAAAAATTTAATGAAAATTTAAAAAATAACTTTAAATTATTTTTAACTGTTAACTAAATTCATACTATAACATTTTCATAACTAAAATTAAATATTTATTTAAAAAAATAATAATTTGTGAATTTTAAAAATTGTCATTATGAAATAAATGAATAATGCGTATTAAAAAATTAAAAATAAAATAAATTTTTAAATATATTTTATAATATTTTTTATTATAAAAAACATATTTTTCCTTGTTTTTTATGAAAATAAAAATTAAAATTTTCTTAAAAAAAATTAAAAAAAAATAATTTTTACAAATAAACAAGCCCTTGTTTACTCTGTTCTCTTTAGACAAAAGTAACTAGATTGCTAATTAATAAATTTAATATAATTTAATATTTTACTGAAAATCCTTTAATAATTATTATTTTTAATAAGATATTTCTTATACTTATTATTGTATAATATAGAAATATTTATTTTCATTCTCATTACATTTTTATTTTTAAATTAATTATATAACTTATTAAAAAATTTAAAGATAAATTTACAAAAAAGTTGATTAAAATTTGATCGATAACCATGACTAACATAGTTCCACGACCACAATTAGTAAAATGAACTTATCTCGGTTAAGTGTAGTAGCCTTTTACAAAATACTAACAGAAAAGGAATGCAACTCCAAGATGGCGGGTAATGGTTTATAATCGTGTAGTCATGAAGTAACTGTCATTTATTTCTGTGTGAAATATAAGGATTAGAAATAGGAGAGCCATCATCACTATCAGTCTGTTTGATAATTAGAAATTTGTAAAAATTTAATTCAATTGATTATATATATATATATTTTAAAAAAAGTTGAGAAAATATTTTAATTAAAATCAATAAGTTAACTTTATTTTTAATATAAATTTAAGTATCAGTATGTATTTTCTTTATGATGTGTCAAGTCAAAATTAATAGTCTCAATCGCATGTAAGTGTTGTTCAGTCATAATTATAATTTTGTGAAGCCTATAAATATCTTATGATATTTTATAATTACATTCCTTAATTATATTAAAATTAAAAAAAAATTAAAATTTAATTTTCTAACCCTAAAATTTGAATTTTAAAGCTTTAAAGAAATCTATATATCCATTTATCTATATGTATATAAAGCAAACATGCTAAATTCTTTCAATAATTTGCTATATGGCATTTTTTTTTTTCTAAGAGTTTACCGTGTGGTTTAACCCTCTCTCTCCCTTTTATGTCTTTAATAAATTTTAATTTACTTTTTTTATTAATTTTATTTTAATATGCATTTAATAGAGACATAATTTACTGTATGGAGTACTTAAAAGTTTAGCATTCTCTCTCTTTTTATGTATTTAATAAATTTTAAATGTTATTTTATTTTTATTTATCTTAAAAATAATTATTTTTATTAAAATATTGTTTAATTTGTTCAAATTAATTTTTTATTTGTAATAAATTTAATTTACTTTAATACCATTTTATTTTATTGATCTTGTTTTAATATGCATTTAATATATGCATAATTTATTGCATAAAGTACTTAAAAGTTTAGCATTCTCTCTTCTTTTTATGTATTTAATAAATTTTAGGTGCTACTTTTATTTATCTTAAAAATTAATTAATTTTATTAAAATATTATTTGATTTGTTCAAATTAATTTTTTATTTTTAATTAATTTAAGGGTAATCAATAAAAATAAGCTTATTTAATTCATTCTATACATAAAGTAATAAAAACATATATTTTTTTAATATTATTATATTAATATTTATATTTTCCTTAAATTATCCAAGTTTTATTTACTCCAGAATCGCTATTTGGCATTGTAAATTGATTTCTTTGTCTAAAATCCCTTTATTAAGATCAATATATATTGTAATCTATATAATCTATCTATATGTTATTATATGTGTAATGTAGGTGAAACTTTCCTAAATGGCTACACATGACAGCTCTAAATAGAGGTAATGTTACACTCATTTCATATAAGCATTTTAGGGTAGTTTTGCATCCATTTTGCCCTAATATCTTAGTGTATTTTATGTTTTTAGCTTTATTTTATCTTATTTGTTAACTTTAGAGACTTTATATTTGATTTTTATAATTTTGTTATTTTTGATAGGATTTTGTGGCAAATTGAGGATCAATGAGTGCATTAGGAAGTGATTTGAAGAAATTTGGGATTCTTTAAGCATGGAGGAAAGTTGAAGATATCAAGCCTTGAAAGGGCAAACTAGCCGAAATTTGCTTGAGACCTTGCTTAAGGTCATGCTTAGGGTAAAGCGGCAATGCTTAAGGTGCAACACAAGTCAAGCATGAGCAGAAAAGTCCATTTTACTATAAGTCTGCCGAGATTTGCTGAAGGTCTGCTTAACCTTAAGCAGACAGTGCGACCAGAGGCTAAATTTGCTAAGAAGCTGCTTAGGGTTAAGCCGAACCCTAAGCAGAATGCCCAGAACGTGAATAGTGCTGCTGACTTGGATAATTTTACACCTCATTTCCTATCCACTCCTTGTCTTTTATTTACTTTTAGGGTAACTTTTAGGGACCATATAAATTCATCATTTCCTTATTTTTGCAATAAGAGGAAGGGGAGGAAAAAAAAAAGAAAAGAAAATTTAATAGAAAGAGAGAGAGAAGACGCCATTCTCTCTAGGAAGAGGAGTCACTTTGCGAGTTTGGAGCTCGAAACCAGAGACCTTGGTTCTTCCACCTGGGTTTTCCTATTTCAGTCCTTTTATCATGTTTTTCTTTATTCTTCCATCTATATTTCTTGTAAATACCATCATAAGTGAGTAATTTCTTTAGATTTCAGAGTTGGGAAATATGTTTTAGATTAATTTGTGGATTTGGACTGGGTATTTCCTTATTTTACATGAATATGAGTTTTGATTCCTTCCTTGTGTGCTTGATTTACTTGCCTAATGTTGGTACCCATTGGGTATTGTGTTAATCTTTGATTGAAGGACCGAAAGGTGAAAGTCATTGATGGGTAATCATGGATTGGAACTTAAAATCACCTAGATTTAGAAATAAACTAGGACTTTAAGAGGAATTAATTATTGGTTACAAAACTTAATGGGTTTTAAAGTAATCAAATACATACGAAAGTAGGTTTGGTTATTTTAGAATACACTTTGATTTGCTTGAAAAAGATATCAAAGGGATTTAGAATCAATTTCCTTCAAACTCTATTTTTCCTAAAAATTGGAATGCCCAAGACAAATCCCAATTAATTTATGCATAAACCCCCAACTCTGGAATCACTTTTACCATAATTAGACTTTCGTTTAAATTACCCATTGTTAATTTTAGTTTAATTGCGAACTAGAATTAGAATTTATTTGTTTGCTCTTTACCCATTTCAATTAGATTAATCAATTTACCTTGCTCATTTACATTTACCATTTATTCATTAATCATTAGCCCAAATAATCGCTTCATTCATAGTTTAGTAATCAAACAGCAAATCCTCGTGGGAACGATACTTGATTCATCACTTTATTACTTGAGACGACCCGTATACTTGCGGATAAGTCACATCAAGTTTTTGGCGCCGTTGCCGGGGATTTGATTTTTGTTTGATATTGAACAATTGTTTGTTTGGTTAATTTGGGCATTTTATTTTATTTTCTTTTTACCATTTTACTTTGAGAATTTGTTTATTTTTGTTTTTCAGGTGCTTTATTTTATGAGAAGGACAAAAAGTGAAGAAATCAATCTATTCTTTGACCCAGAAATAGAGAAGACAGCAAAGGCTTTAAGAGCAGAATCTAAAAGGAGAAAAGCTGAAATTAAAGCTCAGCAACAACAAGAAAGAGCACAAGAGCAAGAGCAATTACAAGAAGAAATGGCTGACAACAACAACAATAACAACCGCTCTGTGAAGGATCATGCCTATCCTAACATTGGAGATTTCATGCCAAGTATCACAAGACCAAGGGTAGAAGCTAATAATTTTGAACTGAAGCCTGCACTTTGTCAAATGGTACAACAAGCACAATTTGGAGGAAATCCAAGTGAAAGTCCACATGTGCATCTAGCACACTTTCTTGAGATCAGCGATATGTTGAAGATAAATGGAGTTTCTGATGATGCAATTCGACTTAGATTATTTCCTTTTTCTCTGAAGGACCGAGCTAGAGAGTGGTTACATTCTTTGCCACCGGGTTCTATCACAACATGGGATGAACTTTCTCAAGCATTTTTGGCTCAATATTTTCCACCAAGCAAGACAGCTAAGCTAAGAAATGAGCTGACTTCTTTTAAACCTAGAGATGATGAGAGCTTGTATGAAGCATGGGAGAGGTACAAGGATTTGCAAAGGAGATGTCCACATCATGGGATTCCTAAGTGGATGCTTGTTCAACACTTTTACAATGGAGTTTCACCAGCTATTAGGAGTACAATTGATGCATCTTCTGGAGGTGACCTTATGGAGAAATCTGAAGATGAAGCTTTTTCTGCTCTTGATAAAATTGCTTATAACAACTACCAATGGAGTTGTGAGAGGAATGAGATCAAGAAACCAGCTGGTATGTTTGAGCTTGATGCCATGAATATGATTAATGCTAAATTTGATGCTTTGACAAGGAAAATGGACAAACTAAGTATGAAAGTAGATTCTTCAGCCGGAGGTTCTAGTAATACACTAGAAATTGGAGCTACAAATGTCAATTGTGCAGCAGATTTTTCTGCACTTAATCAAGATTTTTCAAGTGAGCAAGTGGATTATGTAGGGAACTACAATCAAAGACCAGGTGGTAACCCATTTTCTGCAACTTATGATCCAGCATGGAGAAACCACCCCAATTTCTCTTGGGGAGGTAGACAAGGGCAAAATCAGAATTTTCAGCAACCTTCTGGATATCAACAAAATCAGAACTTTCAGCAGAATAGAGGTCCCCCTCCTGGAATTTCTAGACCTCAAAATGTACCTGCTCCACCTCTACCACAACAAGCACAACTAGACAAGACAGCTAGATTGGAATCTATGATTGAAACTCTACTTGTGAGCCATCAAAGTCAACAAGAAATGATTTCTCAATTAGCATCTAAAGTGGATCAAATGGCAACACACAATAAGATGTTAGAGAATCAGATAGCTCAACAAGCTAGCTCTTCAAGTAACAAAACATTTGGGAAGCTTCCTAGCCAACCAGAAAATTCAAGGGAGCATTGCAAGGCTATTACATTGAGAAGTGGAAAAATATTGGAGGATGGAGATAAAAAGATTGAAGAGAAAGTTGAAGAAAAGAAAAGCAGAGAAGGAGATGAACAAACTGAAGTTGAAGTTAGAATTGAAGCTGAGAAAGAAAATTCAGTGGAAGAAAAAGGAAGTAAGGAGAGGGAGAGCAAAGAAGAAGAGCCCAAATACGTTGCACCTAAAGCCTACATGCCACCTTTACCATTCCCACAAAGGTTTCAGAAAGCAAAATTGGATAAACAATTTGGGAAGTTTTTGGAGGTATTGAAGTCTTTGCATGTAACTATTCCTTTCACTGATGCTTTAGCACAAATGCCTTCTTATGCCAAATTTTTGAAGGAGATTTTATCTAACAAGAAGAAATTGGAGGAATTTGAGACTGTAGCTCTCACGGAAGAAAGCAGTGCCATTTTGCAAAATAAGCTTCCACCCAAACTGAAAGATCCTGGGAGTTTCTCCATACCATGTCACATTGGGGATAT
This sequence comes from Hevea brasiliensis, assembly GCF_030052815.1. Classification (NCBI taxonomy): domain Eukaryota; kingdom Viridiplantae; phylum Streptophyta; class Magnoliopsida; order Malpighiales; family Euphorbiaceae; genus Hevea; species Hevea brasiliensis. Next base: position 12,416,942 of record NC_079506.1, read on the forward strand.
CAGTATAGATAAGGCTTTATGCGATCTTAGAGCCAGTGTTAGTCTGATACCATTGTCTATCTATGAGAAAGTGAAGATTGGAGAAATGAAGCCTACTACCATATCACTACAGTTAGCAGATAGATCTATTAAATTTCCAATTGGAATAGTTGAGAATGTTCCTCTGAAAGTTGGGAAATTTTTCATACCAGTGGATTTTGTGGTATTGGAGATGGAGGAGGATGTACACATTCCTATTATTCTTGGTAGACCTTTCCTTGCTACTTTGGAGTGTGATTGATGTAAAAAATGGGAGGCTTACATTAGAAGTTGGGGAAGAGAAAGTTGAATTTAATTTGTTTCAAGCAATGAAAAAGAAAGATGATTCAAACTCATGCTTGAGAGTTGATGTGATAGATGAAGAGGTTAGAGAAGTGCTTAAAAAGCAACATCCTAAAGATCCCTTAGAAGCTTGTTTGGTTCATAACATCAAAAAAAGGGATGAGATTGAAGAAGCTGCAGAATATGCTACAATTTTGGAAGGAAATCCACCATTGCCTATGGCTGATATTGAAAAGATTGGGAACTTGAAGCAAGAAACAACTTCATCATCAAAGTTTGAAAAAGGTGAAGCACCTAAGGTAGAGTTGAAACCTCTTCCAACAAATCTCAGGTATGCTTTTCTAGGTCAAAATTCTACATATCCTGTGATTGTTAGTGCTAAATTGACTGATTGTGAGGTTGAAAAATTATTGAGAGTTCTTAGGAAGCATAGAAGGATAATTGGTTATACCATTGATGATATTAAAGGAATACATCCTTCTGTGTGCATGCATAGAATTTTATTGGAAAATGACCATAAAGCCTCTCGAGAATCACAAAGGAGATTGAATCCAAACATGAAAGAGGTTGTGAAAAAGGAGATCTTGAAATTGCTTGATGCAGGTATCATTTACCCTGTTTCTGACAGCAATTGGGTAAGTCCAGTTCATGTTGTACCTAAGAAAGGGGGCATCACAGTGGTGAAAAATGAAAATGATGAACTAATACCTACAAGAACTGTAACTGGATGGAGAATGTGTATAGACTATAGGAAATTGAATAAGGCAACTAGAAAGGACCATTTTCCATTACCATTTATAGATCAAATGCTTGAGAGACTAGCTCATCATTCTTATTTTTGCTATTTGGATGGCTATTCAGGGTTCTTTCAGATCCCTATTCACCCAGATGATCAGGATAAAACTACCTTCACATGTCCTTATGGTACCTTTGCATACCGAAGGATGCCATTTGGACTATGTAATGCCCCTGCTACATTTCAACGATGTATGATGTCCATATTTTCTGACATGATTGAGGGTATTATGGAAGTGTTCATGGATGATTTTTCTGTGTATGGTAAATCTTTTGATGAATGCTTATCTAACTTGTCTAAGGTTTTGCAGAGATGTGAAGAGTTCAATTTAGTTTTGAATTGGGAAAAGTGCCACTTTATGATACAAGAAGGAATTGTTTTGGGACATCTTGTGTCAAACAGGGGTATTGAGGTGGATAAATCAAAGGTAGAAGTTATTGAGAAAATGCCACCCCCAACATCTGTGAAGGGAGTGAGGAGTTTCTTGGGGCATGCTGGATTTTATAGGAGATTCATCAAGGATTTCTCTAAGATTTCTAAACCTCTTACCAATTTATTGAGTAAAAATGTGGAATTTAATTTTGATACTAATTGTATGAATGCTTTTTGCAGGATAAAGGAAGCTTTGATATCTGCTCCTATTATGCAGCCACCCGATTGGTCATTACCTTTTGAGTTAATGTGCGATGCTAGTGATTATGCCATTGGGGCTGTTTTGGGACAAAGGAAAGATAAGAAGGTGTATGCAATATACTATGCAAGTAGGACCTTAGATGATGCTCAAATAAATTACTCTACTACAGAGAAAGAGTTTTTGGCAGTAGTATTTGCAGTAGACAAATTCAGGTCCTATCTTGTGGGGTCTAAGGTAATAGTGTACACAGATCATGCAGCTATCAAGTATCTCCTTCAGAAAAAAGAGGCTAAACCTAGATTGATAAGGTGGGTGTTACTCCTTCAAGAGTTTGACTTGGAAATTAAAGATAAGAAAGGAGTAGAAAATGTGGTAGCGGATCATCTATCTAGATTGAGGCAAGAACAAGGAGACAATCTGGGAAAAGAGCCCCCAATAGATGATTATTTTCCTGATGAGCAATTGTTAGTAATCATGAATGCAAAAACCCCTTGGTATGCAGATTTTGTGAACTATCTAGTGTGTGGAATCCTTCCACCTGATCTAACATGGCAGCAAAAGAAGAAATTTCTTTTTGATGTGAAGGATTATGATTGGGAGGAACCATTTTTGTTCAAGAAATGTGGAGATGGGCTGATTAGAAGATGTTTAGCTGATGAGGAGATAGGGAATGTTATCAAAGATTGCCATTCTTCACTTTATGGGGGTCATATGAGTGTGACAAAGACTGCAGAAAAAGTTCTTCAAGCAGGGTTCTTTTGGCCACACATGTTTAAGGATGTGAGGAAGTTTGTAAATGCATGTGATAGGTGTCAAAGGATGGGTAATATCTCAAAGAGAGATGAAATGCCCCTCCAAAATATATTGGAAGTGGAATTATTTGATGTGTGGGGCATTGATTTCATGGGACCTTTTCCATCGTCCTTGGGACACAAATACATTTTAGTTGGAGTAGATTATGTAAGCAAATGGGTTGAAGCTATACCATCTCCAACTAATGATGTTAGAGTTGTGATTAAATTCCTTAAAAAGTTCATTTTTACAAGATTTGGAACTCCACGTGCCATTATAAGTGATGGAGGTTCTCATTTTTGCAACCATCAATTTGAAAGATTATTGCAAAAATATGGTGTGAAGCATAAGGTTGCAACACCCTACCATCCACAAACTAGTGGTCAAGTGGAGATCTCCAATAGAGAGCTGAAAAGAATTCTTGAGAAAACAGTGAATTGTTCGAGGAAAGATTGGTCACTAAAGTTAGATGATGCTCTTTGGGCCTATAGACGACCTTTAAAACTCCTATCGGAACTACCCCATTTAGATTGGTTTATGGGAAGGCTTGTCATTTACCTTTGGAGTTGGAGCATAGAGCATATTGGGCCATAAGGACCGAACTTTGACTTAAAAGCTGCAGGAGAAAAAGAATGCTGCAACTAAATGAACTTGAGGATCTTAGATTGGATGCTTATGAAAATGTCAAGCTTTACAAGGAAAGAACTAAGAGATGGCATGATAAGCATATTAGGAGGAAAGAATTTCAAGAAGGTGATGTTGTTCTCCTATATAACTCTAGGTTAAGGTTATTTCCAGGAAAATTGAAGTCAAGATGGTCAGGGCCCTACACTGTTATAAAAGTATACCCCTATGGAGCTGTTGAGATAGGCAATGAGACCTCGGGACTTTCAAAGTTAATGGGCGAGATTAAAACATTATATTGTTGGAGAACCCACGCAAAAGTTTGTAGAGGTTTCATGGCTTGGTTCTCGATCGAGGATACTTAGGAGAATTGGAGTGGAAGGTCAAGCTTAAGACCTTAAACAAGCGCTTCTTGGGAGGCAACCCAAGCGTATCCTTTTATAGTTCATTAATTTTCCATTTCATTTCACTTTCAGTTTTCACCCCCATTAATCTCAAAAGTGACATTTGTTTATCTTTTATAGGTCATTCATGAAGATGGGGCAAGTTTACACTTGTGGCAAAAACAAAGAATTGAAGGGAAGCAAGTATAAGCAAAATTCTGCACTTTATGCAGTGCCTGTGAACAGTAACACCTTTAAACTTGTGCTAAATTGCTGATATTGCAATCTACTTGATAGCACATGTTTGATTTTGTGTTTTGTGTAAATTCTGTGAAATGCAACTTGAATGAGGATCAATTTTGATATTTAGGACTGATGAGAGCTTTATTGAAGTGCAAAAATAATGTTTGTTAAGTTTCACCTTTTAGTGTATATATAATTTTGTAGTCTGATAGGAATTTGCATGCTTTTGTTTGGAATTGCTGCTAATTTTTGAATTCTATGATTTTAGTTCTTGTATATACTCTGTTCATCTTTGTTAAAAAGGTCAACTTCTACATCTTTTCTGCAATTCTTGGTTGATTGGAACTTGTCTCAAATGCTGCTGAAAATGTGCTTTTGGTATAAGTTTAGAAAGGAGACCATTTCATTAAATGTGCAAAAAGGTAGTCACAATGGGTGCTTAAAATGAACAATGATTGCAAAAAGCTAAATGAACATGTGCTATGCTTACTAAGTTTATGAGAGAGATGAACTTAAATCCCTCAATTTTATGGTGTTTGTGTGTATTTGGTAATTGCTGAGGATCATGATAGCATTCCATAGCTTTTGGACTGTTTTTGGTAAGCAAAACCACAATTTTTCTTAAAACCTGCCGAAACTTGCTGATGACATTACTTGTCAAGCAGAGTCTTAAGCAAATTCTGCTGAACCTTATGCCTAACCCTAAGCATGGCCCAGAATACCACATGTCTACCCCACATTTTAAAAGGCCCAGCACTTCCGCCAATTTTCCAAAAGCTTCGCCCACACTCCCGATAAACCTCATCGACTCCTTTCTCACGCCATTTCTTCTGGCAATTTTTACAGGAAACCGAAAGGTTTCTTCCTTTCCATTAAAATGGTAAGAACTAAAATGTGGTCTTCCCACAAACCCAAACTCAGCAAATTTCGACCTAAAATGGGTACTCCATCTTCATTGCCCACAAACCCTAACCCCAGCCCCAGTCCGCCACTCCCTCAGTCACCGCCACCACAAATGCCGCCATTACCACAATCACCACCACCTCAATCACCGCCACCACCCCCAAGCCAAATACCACCTCTCATTCCGCCGACTCCCCTCTCGCCGCAATCCGAGCCGCCAAATGAAACACCAATTCCCGACTCCCATTCCCCAGAACCAGCGCTTGAACCTGTGCCTACTCAAACGAAAACCCAAGGCAAAACAAAAAAGGCTGCAAGTAAACCTAAGAAAACCCACAGCCGGAAGCGGAAGCAGTACCCTCTGTTCCTTTCGACCTGAATTCTCCACCTCAGCCGTCCTTTGAATCAGTTAGCAAAAGGACCAGGTCTTCCTCACAAACTCCAGCACCAGTGACCCAAACACCAATAACTCAGTCTCCCTTACACTCTCCAGCACCTGCGTCATCTGCAGATACTATAGAGGAGGTAATTTCTCCATTACCTTGGGCTTTTAGGGATATGGATATGAAAAAGGCCTATGAGAAATTACTTTCTAAAACTATTTTGGCAAACAAGTATATGGATGAGCAGATTTTGAAAGAATTAGGCATTTATGATTCTGTATTTGCCTATTTGGATGTTGTTAGCTGGACTGATTTTGCTAAAATTAGGGAACCAGTGTACAAGGATCTAACCCTCGAATTTTTGAGTTCCCTAAGGTTGAGTTTCAAACCAACAGTGCCTGAACATAAAGATATGATATATTTTCGATGTGCTGGAATTGATAGGGAGTTAGACATGGCTGCTATGAATGCAATTTTTGGTTTTCAGGATTCGGGGTATAAAAACATTGAGTGGCAGCAAACTGTTTATGACCCTGTTCAATTCTGGAAGGATATTGCACCTTTTGGGGGTTATTATAGACAGAGGACTGCAAAAGCCTCTAGGATAGTTGACCATGTATTGAAATACCTCCATAGGTTCATTACTTACACTGTTTTAGGAAGGGGACACAGTAACAGTATTGTGGGTGCTGGGGATTTGTTTCTCTTGTGGTGCATGAAGGAGAGAAAACAAGTAAGCACAGCCCATTTCATAGCTACTCATTGGCACCAAATTGTCACAAAGCATACTAAAGGTAGTATAGTTTTTGGGGGGTATATAACTGCTATAGCAAACTCATTTAGCTTTGATGCTAGTCTATATAAATTGCTGCCAGTTTCTGGGGAATCATATATAGACAGCACAATGTTGCTGCATATGGATGTTTGTGAGAAAATAGGCCATACCTATACTCTGTTACAGCAGCATCCTGATACCACTGGTACTGCAGACCCCACCACTTTTGCACCAGCAGAACCACAACCAACCTCTACCCCACAGTTTTCAGCAGACATTTTATCCATCTTAAGATCCTTGGAATCCAGAATAACAAATTTCACTGTCCAACCATCTGTTCCCTCACCTGACACCACAGAAATTCTTGCTACCTTGAAAAACTTAGAAATCAAAATTGAAGCCATGGGTCAGGAGCAGGTTAACCAAAAGAAGAAGCTAGAAAAGAAACTTAAAAAGAGATTTTTATCTCTTAAAAAGAAACAGAAGCAACATCAACTTCAAATGCTGGAGCTTTACAACAAACTGGCCCAATCCTACAACAATTTATATCATTGGGGCCAAGCCATGTTTCAAGAAATGAAAGACTTAACAGAAAACTTGGAAACTGCTTCTGAAGCTTCGGATCACAATGAACCTACTGCAGAACCTGAAGCAGACCCTGATGCAGCAACAAAGGCTTGATAGCAGAACTTGATCAGTAGCAGCAGTTTTAATTTCTGTTTTAAGTTTATTTTGTAATCTGTTTATTTTAGCTTTCGAACTTTGGTACTAGTTGTAATACTTTGGTAATTAGTTTTTATGATTATACTTGCACTTCTTTCCTTTAGTTTACTTTATTTTATTTTATTTATTTTATTTTATTTTATTTTCTGCTATGGACATAGTTACTCTGTGAATGCTTTTTGGTTTAATTTTTGATTTAATTGTTAGATTTTATTTCTTTACACTTTTTCATCTTCTTGCACCTTATTTTTGCACTTTATTTTTTTTTCTTCAATCCTAATTTTGCTGATATTGATGAGTTGCACAATTTTCTTTGAGCCGCATCTGTTTCACATCAGTTGGAGGTAACAGCTTACCCTTTTACCATTTAAGCTTATGATATGTTACCAATGCTTATGCTTTCGCTTTACCCTATGCAGCAGGTTAAGCAATATCTTAAGCAGTGTAAATCCATACATTTGGGATACTTTTTCACATTTTTTCTCTCTAAAGCTTCATTGTTAATATCATTTTGAGCTAATTTTGAAATACTTGACCTTATATTGATTTAATCCCCAATTGTATATATTTCATTAATTGATTAGTTCACACAATTTTGCCCATCTTTGCATTCATTTTAAACATTGAGGACAATGTTTCATTTGAGTTTGGGGGTGAGGGCAAAATTTTTGCAAAATTTTTAAAATTTTCATTCATTCATTTATTGCATTTCATTCATCCATATATAGATAATTCATACACTTATACATATACCACACACATGTCTATACCCATACACATACATTTGCATATAGTTCTCATATAGATTACACTTAGTCTTAATTTGATTTATGCATTCATTTTAGGATCATGCATATCATAAAAATAAATTTTTACCTTGTCCTTAGAGGATTGAGAATTGCTTTGAAGAGCAATTGAGCTTACTTTTAGAAGGGTTTGATGGATTGAAAGTTCTAGATAGGTGCAAAGTTATTAGATTCTTGCTTTAGTTTATATCTTCTTAGCCAAGGGCCACCCAATCAATTGCATTGACTTTGAGTGCCTAGAGAAAACTCTAGGGTGAGAAGTAGCTAATTGATGTCTCACCAATCCTAGAACAATCTTTCTAAACCTTTCAAGGCGAAATCATAGCATACACTTGAAAAAGAAATGATCTAGGCATTCTTTAAATTTTAAACCCACATTTTAGCCTTGGCCAACCTCACTTAAAAATTTCCCTTTGGAACCAATTTGAGCCTACATTTATCCCTCTTATTTCTTTGGAACCCACATTAATGCCTAGCCATAAACCCAAACACTTATCTACCCTCCATGAGAATAATTCTTTGAATGATAGATACACTTAAAAAATAATAATAATAATTAGTTGGGAGAAGTGATTCAAAAAAAAAAAAAAAAAAAAAAAAGAGAGAAGGCTAGCAAATTCAATTATGGTATGTAAAATAATTCAACACCCAAGTACACAAAGAAATGAGTTTGGGGGTGAATTGAAAGGGACAATCGTAATTCAAAGTCAATGTTATTTATGTAGTCCCTCTAAAAGCTTCAAAATTATATGCTAGCATTGGTGAAAAGTTGTAAAGTTCCTTCTCCCAATTGATTTAAAAAAAAAATATATATATTTTGTGTATCTTGATCTTTTAATAATTTGATTATTCTCATATTTTGTTACCTTTATCCTTTTCTTGTTAGCCACATTATCACCCCCTTAGCCCCATTACAACCCTTGAAAGTCCTTTTGATCTTTTGATAGTGTTTTGCTACATTAGTGGAGATTGGAATAGGAAAATTGCCTATGGGATTGTGATATCATTAATCTATTCATTTACTTCCATCATTATTTGAGATACTTTAGCTTATGGATTACCCTATAGTCTATTTAGGCACGATTATTCTTTGTGATTGATTGGTTTGGGCTTGATGATATGGATAATTGACCCAAGGCTAAGCGGTGATAACTTTAGTAAGGATTGAACTCTTTGCATCTTGAAAGTGGGTATATGGTTTGATGGTGGCTAAAGGTAAGCTTGAGAGTTTGGATAAGTAATTTTCATAAATTTAAGATAAGGTACCCCAAATTGCATTAATTGTTTTTAATTTGCTTGAGGACAAGCAAAGATTTGAGTTTGGGGGAATTTGTTACACTCATTTCATATAAGCATTTTAGGGTAGTTTTGCATCCATTTTGCCCTAATATCTTAGTGTATTTTATGTTTTTAGCTTTATTTTATCTTATTTGTTAACTTTAGAGACTTTATATTTGATTTTTATAATTTTGTTATTTTTGATAGGATTTTGTGGCAAATTGAGGATCAATGAGTGCATTAGGAAGTGATTTGAAGAAATTTGGGATTCTTTAAGCATGGAGGAAAGTTGAAGATATCAAGCCTTGAAAGGGCAAACTAGCCGAAATTTGCTTGAGACCTTGCTTAAGGTCATGCTTAGGGTAAAGCGGCAATGCTTAAGGTGCAACACAAGTCAAGCATGAGCAGAAAAGTCCATTTTACTATAAGTCTGCCGAGATTTGCTGAAGGTCTGCTTAACCTTAAGCAGACAGTGCGACCAGAGGCTAAATTTGCTAAGAAGCTGCTTAGGGTTAAGCCGAACCCTAAGCAGAATGCCCAGAACGTGAATAGTGCTGCTGACTTGGATAATTTTACACCTCATTTCCTATCCACTCCTTGTCTTTTATTTACTTTTAGGGCAACTTTTAGGGACCATATAAATTCATAATTTCCTTATTTTTGCAATAAGAGGAAGGGGAGGAAAAACAAAAAGAAAAGAAAATTTAATAGAAAGAGAGAGAGAAGACGCCATTCTCTCTAGGAAGAGGAGCTGCTGCACGAGTTTGGAGCTCCAGAAACCAGAGACCTTGGTTCTTCCACCTGGGTTTTCCTATTTCAGTCCTTTTATCATGTTTTTCTTTATTCTTCCATCTATATTTCTTGTAAATACCATCATGAGTGAGTAATTTCTTTAGATTTCAGAGTTGGGAAATATGTTTTAGATTAATTTGTGGATTTGGACTGGGTATTTCCTTATTTTACATGAATATGAGTTTTGATTCCTTCCTTGTGTGCTTGATTTACTTGCCTAATATTGGTACCCATTGGGTATTGTGTTAATCTTTGATTGAAGGACCGAAAGGTGAAAGTCATTGATGGGTAATCATGGATTGGAACTTAAAATCACCTAGATTTAGAAATAAACTAGGACTTTAAGAGGAATTAATTATTGGTTACAAAACTTAATGGGTTTTAAAGTAATCAAATACATACGAAAGTAGGTTTGGTTATTTTAGAATACACTTTGATTTGCTTGAAAAAGATATCAAAGGGATTTAGAATCAATTTCCTTCAAACTCTATTTTTCCTAAAAATTGGAATGCCCAAGACAAATCCCAATTAATTTATGCATAAACCCCCAACTCTGGAATCACTTTTACCATAATTAGACTTTCGTTTAAATTACCCATTGTTAATTTTAGTTTAATTGCGAACTAGAATTAGAATTTATTTGTTTGCTCTTTACCCATTTCAATTAGATTAATCAATTTACCTTGCTCATTTACATTTACCATTTATTCATTAATCATTAGCCCAAATAATCGCTTCATTCATAGTTTAGTAATCAAACAGCAAATCCTCATGGGAACGATACTTGATTCATCACTTTATTACTTGAGACGACCCGTATACTTGCAGATAAGTCACATCAGGTAACAAGTTTGAAGCTACCATATAGAGTCCACACTAATTGATGTCCCAAAATATGTCCAAGAGGGGGGGGGGGGGGGTGGTGAATTGGACTTTAAAAACAATTTTCGGTTCTTGCTCAAAACCTTTGAAAATTGCAGCTAGGTTCAACTTAATTGACTAATGTGAAATATGAACAATACAGCTCTATTGACAAGTTGATTCAAAGTTAGGCTATATGCAATCAGTATACTGATCTAACAAATTATATCAGCATTCAACAGAGATATCAGTATTCTGGATACGTTTTTAACACAGCAACCAGAGCAGTATACAATATATACTAACTGACAGCAGATCAAACAACAAGCAGATTATATCAGATATCAGTAGATTTAGCAGTAAACTGATTTTCTCAGATAGCAGCAAGATCAACAGCAAATGGCCTCAAATTTCATGTCAACAAAAACATATCAATCATAAAGTTAAAATGCATAAATGTAAAGAGCAAGGGTTGAGAAAATGAACACTGAAATTTTTATAGTGGTTCGGCTTCAACTAGCCTACATCCACTCCCTCAAAGATCCCACTTTGAGTCTTCACTTCACTATTCTTCTCTTTTAAAGGCAAGAGACAAAAGCCCTTTACAAATCTTCTCACCAAAGCTTTTACAAGTAGCTTCACACTTCTACCAAGTGTTATCCCAAACACTTTTTACAACCAAGCTTCAATAGGTGCTTGAATGACCTCTCATAAATGATAATAATGTGTTTAAAACTCACTCTCACTCAATACAACAGAATCTATAAAGAATAGTTGAGTAAATAAGCCAATGATGAGCATTAAAACACTTTGAGCACTTTGAATGAAAGCTTTTATGATTTTGAACAGTAGAGGGACTTTCATTAAGTGCAAAATGGCCAAAGGAAGGTGTATTTATAGCTTTGGAACGTTTTTTTACCGTTGAAGAACTCATTTTAACGTTACAGATACGAATTTCAAGAAAATAGCCGTTATTTTGTCATTTTCTGCGATGTTGTGCAGAGTTGAGACAGTTAGCATACTTGAGAGAACAGCAAACCAGTTAGCATACTAAAATAAGTAGCAAACCAGTTAGCATACCAGGAAAACTTTTCTGCATAACTTTCAAAACTATAAAACTTTACACCAAATCATAGTCAAACACTTTTTAGGCCAATAATGATATTTAAAAGAAAAATCTTTTGAGGAATTGAAAATAAGCATCATTGACTTTTACTCCTCAATTCTTTTCACAAGTAATCCTATCAATAAAACTTAACTTCTATACTATGTGTACCTTCAATTCTGATTTTCAATGCAGCCTTAGAAGGTAGCCTTTTCTTCTTTTATCTCCTTTGATTCGTCCTGTGTTATCCTTAGAATGTCATCCTTTCTTCAGAAGCACGAATCCATCATGAAATCCTTGTGTCTTATACACAACACTTAAAACAATGTTAGTTTGATTCTAGTTGAGTTTTGATATCATCAAAATCTATGCTCCTTTGAGCTTGTGGGGTCAACAATCTCCCCCTTTTTGATGATAACAAAACTCAATTGAATTACCATGTAAATGTTAATAAGTGTGAGTATGTGTATGAATGTATATGTGAGAATAACTCCCCCTATGTATGTGCTTATATCAACAATTAATCACAAATAACTCCCCCTTAATAATTTCAATGAAATATTCATAAGCATTTTCTTAAGGAGTCAAGTGTGACTAAAGATACTAACTAAATATGCACAATATGCACACTAATCACAAACTATATATCATTCACAAGTTAATATCATTCACAAGTTATATCAACAATATGCACACTATAAAGTTATATCAATAATATACTATTCACAAACTATATTAACCATGAGTTATATCAACAAGATTACTCATCCATTTTCTCCCCCTTTTTGTCAGCATCAAAAGATAATGGGAGAAATCATGCACATGTGTATAAATCAAAATTCAGTTTAAGTGCAGTAAATAAACAGTCAAAGCAGTAATTGATATAGCAGACTAATTTAAAGTTCAGAAAAACCAAAAGTAGCAAACTAACAGACAGACTGTTAGACCAATCAAAATTCAGTTTATCCTTTCAGCCTAGAGCTTCTTCTGATTGGTTTTGGAGCAGCCATTTTCAGCTTTTTGGGCTTGACAGGTTTATCACTCAAGGTTTGAAGAATTTCAGCAGCCATTTCAGTTCCTGGTGTCAAGGGAATAATAGGCCCAGCTGCTAACTCAGTTGCAGCAGTAGTACCAGATTCTGCCGTAGACTTTTTGCCAGTTTTAGTCTTTTTGCCAGATGGTTTACCAGTTTGCCCTTTCTGCTTACTGCTTTGTTCCTTTGGAGCTGTTTTTCCCTTTCCTTTTCCAGGAGCAGCAGGAGCAGCAGGAGCAGGAGTCTGTGGTTCTGCCTCAGATTCTGAGTCGCTCATATCCTTCCCACTTCCTTCTTTGCTGCCTGCATTACCATTCCCATCATCAGAATCATCTTCATCTTTTTCAGCTTCATCTTCTTCCTCTTCTTCCTTTTCTTCCTCTTTCTCTTCTTCTTCTTCTGTTTCTTCTTCTTCCTCTTCTGTTTCTTCTTCTTCCTCTTCTGTTTCTTGTTCTTCCTCTTCTCCTTTCTCTTCCTCTTTTTCTTTTTCTTTTTCTGTTTAAGGAACAGAACCAGTAGCAGCCTTACTGGTTTCTCCAGCCTCAGTGGTTGAAATACCCAGATGAACTTTGATTTTAAACAATTCTTCCACAATTTTGTACATCAACATCAAAGTGCCATCAACTTTAGAATCAAGAGCATTCATAAGAATAGTTTGAAAACCTCTAAATTTCTGTAGCTCTCCAAGTTCAATTTCAACAAATTCCCTCAAGTTGTTCACTTCCTCCAGAATTCCCTCAACATTAAAAGTACCGCTTGCACTATCTTTGGAACTAGCACCTTGTTCAAATCTAAGTTTTCTGCCATCATCATCTTTTTGCAAACTTGTAATTGGGATCATATTGGTCCTAAGTTTCTCGGCTTCCAACGGTATCCCAAAGTCTCTAAACAGACCATTAAGAAGATGGGCATAAGGTAGCTTGTAAGGTGGTTTCCATTTCATGATTTGCTTCAGCATAAAATAGGCAAGATTAAATTCAATTTGGTTCACAATATGCCAAATTATGCAGAGATCAAGGGTACTCAAATAGTTTGGACTGCCAGTTCTAGGATTCAACACATAGATGATAAAACTATGAAGAATTTTGATGTGTTGATGAGCATGGGTAATGCTAGTCTTATCCTTTACTTCCCCTTTAAACACTTCAGCCTCAAAATCTCTTTTATTAAATCCACCAACAACAAAAACATCTTTGTGAGAACAAATTTTATTCCCACTGTTTGGGATTCCTAGGGCTTTGGCTAATCTAGCAACCGTTACTTCATAGACTTTCCCTTTCATTTTCACCTTAAAGGATTCATCTTTGTCAGAATCATCAACCCTTAAATTCTTATAGAATTCTTGAACTAAGTCCACATATACTTCTTCAGTGTCAGAGCACAATTTATCCCATTTTTGATATTCAAACAAGGATTGTAAAGGAACAGAAACTTCAATAAAAGCAGGCCAGTGGATATACCTTGGCTCATGAATGGCCCTCTCCATATGCATAACTGGAGCTTTTGAAGTTTTTTTCTTTTTGGTTCCTTTTTCTTGGACTGGCTCACTGGTTCTTTTCTTGGGTGTTTCTTTTGATTTTCCAATTACCAGAGGAGCATCTTTTTGTGGAGGAGGAGACGCAGGAACACTTGCGTCAGTGGAGTCCGATGATGAATATGTGGGGATTTTTGCTTTGCCTTTTCCTTTTTCCCGCGCCATGACCAATTCCAGAAGAAAATTAGGCCGTAAGGACAATGAAAACTGGGTTCACAAACTTAATAATGTGAGCAGCCAATATATATAACTATTCGAAGCACATCAATATATTTCTAGCACAACTTAGCACAATGTAAAAAAAAAATAAACAGCAAGAGATACTCGGGTTTTTGAGAATCCATGGTAATCGATTTATGATTATATACCACATTTTTACGAAATGTTAATGTTAAAAAAAAATAAACAGAACAAACAAACGAAAGCAGATCAAACAGAACAGTCCCAAAAAAAATCCAACAGCACATTGTGAACTCAAAACAAACGAAACAAGCTCAAACAAAATGTAAAACAAGATTGCATTAAAGTTTTAGATTTTATACCTGAGATATGTAGAGACAGAGAGTGCGAATCGATATCAAGCGCAAAAAAAAAATCCAACAGGAAATGATTTCTTTCGACAGATTTAGAGAAATAACAGAAATGAAAATTTTGGGGATTTTCTAACTTGAAACAATCGATTTAGTCGATTCACAGCCAATGGGTTTCGAAAATATTTAAGAGCAATGAAGGGAGACGATGGTTTGGAAGGTTGCGAATGGAATGAGTTTGCAGATGGAGCGAAGACGCGTTCGTTCGGGTTTTGGGAGACGAAGCGACGGAAAGAGAAGGAGTTTTGAATTTTAAAACTGAAAAGACACAACTGTAGACATTTGCAGAGAATGGGTAGCGTGTAGCAGAGGAGAAGCAGTGAGAAGATTGATGGTTCAGAAAAAAAATTTGAGTCCCGCGCTAATTAATGTGTTAAAAGTCCATTTTGCCCTTAAATCACATAAAGATGCAATGCTCTAAATAGAGGGGTATTTAAGTAATATGGGCTTTAAACATGCAGAATAGGCGCTCAGGAAAAAAAATGATATTAGAGTTTTAGTGCAATCAGACCTGACTTCCAGTTTGCCAACGAAAAAGTAGGAGCAGTGGTAAAGCATTTAGCGATCAAGAAAATTAGCAAACAGATTAGTATGCCACTGTGATCAAATTCTGCAGATTACTGTTCATATCTGATAAGACCCAGAATTTTTTAAATTGCACCAAAAATATCAGAATGCATTTTTAACACTACAAACCAACATGTATCACTTCATTTTCATATAAAAACATGAGAATGCATCAAAACTTAATCAAGAGCATCAATCATACCAAGTTCTCTTCTTATTTTGCAGAAAATTTCCTCATTAAGTGGCTTTGTAAAAATGTCAGCAAGCTGTTTTTCAGAAGGGACAAATTCAATTTGAATATCACCATTTTGAACATGATCCCTAATAAAATGATGCCTAATTTCAATATGCTTGCTTCTAGAGTGTTGAACAGGATTTTTTGATAGGTTTATAGCACTAGTATTGTCACATCTTATGGGAATGTGATCAAATTTAATTTCAAAGTCTTCAAGCTATTGTTTCATCCACAAAATCTGTGCAACACAACTTCTAGCTGCAATATATTCAGCTTCAGCAGTAGAAAGTGCAACAGAGGTTTGCTTTTTACTGTGCCATGAAACTAATGCATGACCTAGAAATTGACAAGTTCCAGAAGTGCTTTTTCTGTCCAATCTACTACCAGCAAAATCTGAATCACTATAACCAATAAGATCAAATGATTCACATTTTGGATACCATAAGCCAATGTTGTGAGTGCCAATGAGGTACTTAAAAATTCTCTTAACTGCTACAAGATGAGATTCTTTTGGACATGATTGAAATCTTGCACATAAACATACACTAAAATGAATGTCTGGTCTAGATGCTGTCAAGTAGAGTAAAGAACCAATCATACCTCTATAAAGTTTGTTATCTACCTCTTTACCTTTTTCATCTTTCTCCAATTTAACTGTTGGGCTCATGGGAGTTCCGATACTTTTCATATCTTCCATTTTGAACTTCTTTAGCATATCCTTTATGTACTTGGACTGATTTATAAAAATTCCATCTCTCATTTGTTTAATTTGCAATCCAAGGAAGAAAGTAAGTTCACCCATCATACTCATTTCAAATTCACTTTTCATCATGTTGGAAAATTTCTTACAAAGTGAATGGTTAGTAGCACCAAAAATGATATCATCAACATAAATTTGCACAATAAGCATGTCTTTTCCTAGTTTCTAAATGAAGAGAGTAGTATCCACTTTTCCTCTTTTAAAATCATTTTGAAGCAAAAATTTACTAAGTCTCTCATACCATGCTCTAGGAGCTTGCTTTAAACCATAGAGAGCTTTAGTAAGCTTGTAAACATGATTTGGAAAATGGGGGTCTTCAAAACCAGGAGGTTGAGCTACATAAACTTCTTCATCAATATATCCATTTAAGAATGCACTTTTAACATCCATTTGATAAAGCATGAAATTCTTAAAACATGCAAATGCACATAACATTCTAATAGCTTTAATTCTAGCAACCGGAGCAAAGGTTTCATCAAAATCAATACCTTCCTCTTGGTTGTATCCTTGAGCTACTAGTCTAGCTTTATTTCTAACTACATGTCCTTTTTCATCCATCTTATTCCTAAATACCCATTTAGTTCCAATAACAGAGTGCTTTTTAGGTTTAGGAACAAGTGTCCACACTTTATTTCTTTCAAATTGATTTAATTCCTCTTGCATAGCAAAAAGCCAATTTTTATCATTTTGAGCATCATCATATGTTTTGGGTTCAAATTGAGAAACAAAAGCAACATTACCAAAATATCTTCTAAGTTGACCTCTTGTCATCATTCTTTGTGATGGACTATCAAGAATATCATCTTTGGAATGATTTCTATGGTACCTCCATTCTTGTGGAATGTCTTGATGTTGAGATTCCTCAATTTGTAGTTCTTCCACATTTGGTTGAGAGTCATCTTGAATTTCAATATTTGTGGAGCAAGGAAGTTCTTCTTCTTTGTCATTTTGATCATCCTCCACTGGTTCTTTTGATTCAAGCTCATCATTATTCGAACTCTTTGAGTTTAGAATCTGCTCAATTTCATCATCACAAGAATCTTTCCTTTGCAAGGAAGTGTTAGCATCATCAAAAAGTATATGCATTGATTCTTCCATGGTCAATGTTTTTCTATTGAAAATCCTATATGCTTTGTTATTTGTTGAATAGCCTAGAAATATTCCTTCACAAGATTTAGCATCAAATTTCTTGAGATTGCTATCTTTGTTATTCAAAATGTAACATTTGCAACCAAAGACATGAAAATATGCAATATTGGGTTTTCTTCCTTTCCATAGTTCATAAGGAGTTTTCTTTAAAATAGCTCTAATGGAAACTCTGTTCAAAATGTACTTCTGCCCGGAAATATTTTGGTAAACTGTTTTCATTCAGCATTGTTCTTGCCATTTCTTGCAAAGATCTATTTTTCCTTTCAACAACTCCATTTTGTTGCGGAGTTCTAGGAGCTGAAAATGTATGATAAATACCATTTTGAGAGTAGAAATTTTCAAACAAATTATTTTCAAATTCTTTTCCATGATCACTCCTCAAAGATGTAATGCAATATCCTTTTTCATTTTGAGTTCTTTTGCAAAAAGCTTCAAATATATCAAAGGTTTCATCTTTATGAGCAAGAAAGAAAGTCCATGTGAATCTTGAAAAATCATTAACAATTACAAATGTATATGCCTTGCCTCCTAGACTTTTAGGTGTGATTGGACCAAAAAGATCAAGATGTAATAATTCCAATAGTCTAGACGTAGTTACAACATTTTTTGATTTAAAAGATGATTTTGTATGCTTACCAAGTGCACAAGCTTTGCATTGAAATTCTTTTTCAAATCTTAGCTTTGGAAGTCCTCTAACAAGGTTCCTTCTAGAGAGTTTAGCAAGTGTATTCATGCTAGCATGTCCTAATTTTCTATGCCATAACCATGCACTATCATATGAAGTCATAAAGCATGTTTCACAATTTTCTTCAAGACTTGTTAAATCAAGTAGGTAAATATTATCTATTCTAGCACCAGCAAACATGACATTATTTCCATGAATCTCACAATGTGTAAAAGTAAAAATGACTTTAAAACCATTATCACATAGTTGACTAACACTTAAAAGATTATACTTTAATCCTTGTACTAATGCAACATTCTCAATGCAAGGATTTTTACCAATAGTTCCACATCCAATAATTTTAGCTTTACTTTTGTCACCAAATTTGACATAACCTTCTTCTTTTAAAGTAAGAGAGGAAAACTTGCCTTTATTTCCTGTCATGTGCCTAGAGCAGCCACTATCAATGTACCAATGTTACATTTCCAGATACTCCTTAGCGGACACGAAATCGATTAATCTGTTCTTAGGTACCCAAGCAACTTTGGGTCCTTGAGTGTTAGTAACATTAGGTAGGGTTCCTTTAGGCACCCATACTTTCTTTGCCTTAAAGGTTCCTTTCCTAATAGGATAAGCATTAATCATATGACCTTTATGATTACAATAAAAGCATGTAATACTTGGTTGAGAAAAAGATGTAGCTTTAACAAAAAACTGTTTGTATTTTTCATACTTCATAAATCCATCATAACCAATTCCAGATTTTTCATTTGTGGATCTTTGATTCCCAAGAAGTATATCAAGTGTTTCTTTTCCTTTTGTAAATTTAGATAAATCTCTTGTCAAAGATTCAACTTTTTCTTCAAGAATTCTGTTTTTCTCAAGAAGTTGTTCACACACTTCTTTTGATCTTTGAAGCTCATCATTAACTTCCTTAAATAATTTCATTTGAGATTTGTAAAATTCATTTTCTTTTGAAGCCATACTCAAGGAAATATTTTCTGATCTTAAAGCACAATTTTCATGAACTAAAATTTTGCATTTCTTTTTAAAAGTTCTATATTTATCATATGTCTTCACAAATGCAAGTTCTAATTCATCAACATTAGAAAGTTCAAGATTTACCTCATTTTCACTATCTTCGATGTGTGAGCTTTCACTTTTTTCTTCAATTGCCATCATACAAGTGTTTACAGCTTCTTTGTCACTTGTTTCATCATTTGATGAAGAGTCACTATCACTCCATATTGCTGCCATTGCCTTTTTGCTTTTATCCTTTCTAAACTTGTTTTTCTTCTTCAATGTAGGACATTTTGGCTTAATGTGACCTGGTTTGTTACACTCATAACAAACTATTTCACTTGAATGATTTGGAGTCTTTGGAGCATATTTCTTTGTGAACTTCTTGTATTTGCTTCCACCTTTTCTAAATGCTCTTTTGAATCTTTTGACTATCATAGCCATATCTTCATCATCATCACTTGAAGCACTTGAATCATCACTTGAACTAGCTTTAAGAGCAACATTTTTCTTTTTCTCATCTACTTTTTCGGATATGAAAGCTATACCTTTCTTTTTCTTTTGATCACCTTCTTTCTCATCTTTCTTATAAATCATCTCATGTGCAATGAGAGAACCAATTAGCTCATCATAGGTGTATTTTCTGAAATCCTTGGTGTCTTGAATAACAGTAGTCTTTGCTTCCCACGTCTTTGGAAGAGACCTCAGAATTTTCTGTACAAGTTCTTGTTCCTCAAATCTCTTTCCAAGAGCTTTAAGTAGATTGACAAGATCTGTAAATCTGGTACTCATCTCAGCAATAGTTTCACCAGGTTTCATCTCAAATAACTCATAATCACGGATAAGGAGGTTTGCCTTTGACTCTTTTACCACATCAGTTCCTTCATATGTAACTTCTAGTTTGTCCCATATTTCTTTTGCAGTTTGACATCCTGAAATACGATTATACTCATTAATATCAAGAGCACAATGAAAAATATTAATAGCCTTGGCATTTGTAGAAATTTTCTTCCAATCATTATCATCAAATTCAATTTCAGCTTTAGGAATTTGTACCGTTCCTTCACTGGTTTTATAAGGAATATAAGGACCATCTTTAATTATCCTCCAAGCATCAATGTCAACAGATTGTATAAAATTTCTCATTCTAGTTTTCCAAAAGGAGTAATTTGTGCCATTAAAAAGTGGTGGTCTAGTGATGGAATAACCTTCAGCTAAGGGGGGAGGTATACCAGCTGAGTTTCTAGATGAACTAGCCATGTGTATGGATCACTCTAAGGGGTTTAATCCTCAAGCAAGAGAGACAAGCTCTGATACCAAATTGATGTCCCAAAATATGTCCAAGAGGGGGGGTGAATTGGACTTTAAAAACAATTTTCGGTTCTTGCTCAAAACCTTTGAAAATTGCAGCTAGGTTCAACTTAATTGACTAATGTGAAATATGAACAATACAGCTCTATTGACAAGTTGATTCAAAGTTAGGCTATATGCAATCAGTATACTGATCTAACAAATTATATCAGCATTCAGCAGAGATATCAGTATTCTAGATACGTTTTTAACACGACAACGAGGCGTTATACAATATATACTAGCGGCGAGATCAAACAACAAGCAGATTATATCAGATATCAGCAGATTTAGCAGTAAACTGATTTTCTCAGATAGCAGCAAGATCAACAGCAAATGGCCTCAATTTTCATGTCAGCAAAAACATATCAATCATAAAGTTAAAATGCATAAATGTAAAGAGCAAGGGTTGAGAAAATGAACACTGAAATTTTTATAGTGGTTCGGCTTCAACTAGCCTACATCCACTCTCTCAAAGATCCCACTTTGAGTCTTCACTTCACTATTCTTCTCTTTTAAAGGCAAGAGATAAAAGCCCTTTACAAATCTTCTCACCAAAGCTTTTACAAGTAGCTTCACACTTCTACCAAGTGTTATCCCAAACACTTTTTACAACCAAGCTTTAATAGGTGCTTGAATGACCTCTCATAAATGATAATAATGTGTTTAAAACTCACTCTCACTCAATACAACAGAATCTATAAAGAAGAGTTGAGTAAATAAGCCAATGATGAGCATTAAAACACTTTGAGCACTTTGAATGAAAGCTTTTATGATTTTGAATAGTAGAGAGACTTTCATTAAGTGCAAAATGGCCAAAGGAAGGTGTATTTATAGCTTTGGAACATTTTTTACCGTTGGAGAACTCATTTGAACGTTACAGATACGAATTTCAAGAAAATAGCTGTTATTTTATCGTTTTCTGCGATGTTGTGCAGAGTTGAGACAGTTAGCATACTTGAGAAAATAGCAAACTAGTTAGCATACTAAAATAAGTAGCAAACCAGATAGCATACCAGGAAAACTTTTCTGCATAACTTTCAAAACTATAAAACTTTACACCAAATCATAGTCAAACACTTTTTAGGCCAATAATGATATTTAAAAGAAAAATCTTTTGAGGAATTGAAAATAAGCATCATTGACTTTTTCTCCTCAATTCTTTTCACAAGTAATCTTATCAATAAAACTTAACTTCTATACTATGTGTACCTTCAATTCTGATTTTCAATGCAGCCTTAGAAGGTAGCCTTTTCTTCTTTTATCTCCTTTGATTCGTCCTGTGTTATCCTTAGAATGTCATCCTTTCTTCAAAAGCACGAATCCATCATGAAATCCTTGTGTCTTTTTCTTTGAGATACACAACACTTAAAACAATGTTAGTTTGATTCTAGTTGAGTTTTGGTATCATCAAAATCTATGCTCCTTTGAGCTTGTGGGGTCAACACTAATTGCTTGCTTAGCTGACTAATTAAAGTCAATAAAAAATAAATCATAAATTTAACAAAGGCAAAATTGAATACTAATTTTTCAATGAAAATTAAAATTGATAACGTTAACTTGATTAAAAAAGTTAATAAGGTAATAAAATAATTTATATTTTAAATTTATGAAAAAAATTAGCATTTTTCATACTAAAATCTATTTAGTGATTTAAAAAAAAAAAATACAACCCATAATAATAATAATGCAATTTATCTCGTAGAGTTTATTTCATATAAGCTAATCAACTCTTTAATACTATTAATACATATTAAAATATATTTATTTTATATAATTATCACTTTATATGGTACAAACATATACCTATATGTTCCTTTTATACTATATTTATACTTTTTAAATTATTGATATTCTTTTTTTAGAATAATATTAATAGGATTTATTAAAGATAACATTTAATATGTTATATCTCTTTAATATATTAAGTAGATATATAAAAAAAAAATTAATATTTTAAAATCATGACAATCATCATATAATTTAATTAATCTTAAAATATTTAATATCGTTAATCTGTATTTTTATTTTATTGTTATATTTTTTTATTATTTTTTATTAATAATTTTTGTAATATTATAAAATTTTCATTAAAAAAACTATAAAATAATAATAAAAAGTAAATGCAGAATAATTAATGATAAATTTAAAATATTATTTTTTATATATTAAAATTAAAAAAATAAATACATAAACTAAAATTATTTATATATTAAAATTACATGTGCAAAAGTACAGACAATTTTATTGTTTTTAATAATAAATATCATTGTTATTAAATTTAAAATACCTATTGGAATGATAAATCAAAATAGTTTAAATTTATAACCTTATCGGATCAAAAAGTAATCCAGCGTGATCAAATTATTTTTTTTTCCAATAAAATCAATAAATTTTTAATTATTTTTGCAAATAAATTAATTATACTATATTTTTATATATATTAATTATAGAAACTATCATTTATTCAAAAAATTATTGAAGTTACAATTAATTTATGAATTAAAAAATAAATACATTATTTTTAATTAATTAAACTACAAATTAATCTAAAAAAATTACCATTAAAATAGAAGAAAAATCATTTAAATTAAATGAATGGAAGAGAAAATTCTAAATAAAAAGTTATTCATATACAGAGAGAGACTGTGCATAGCACATGCATTTTGCCAGTTGCTAATATTTCGGATGACTTTGTTTGCAGTGGACAAGCTTTGTTAGTTTCAATGCTTAAACATGGATAATTTTTATAATTCATTCCTAAATTTTACCTTATGTTTCACTTCCATTCTTTAATTTTAATTTATTAATAAAAAAATCTTCCATTCCTGAATTTTATTCTATATTTTATTTTTATCCTTTAATTTTAATTTATTAACAAAAAAATCCTTAAACTTTGGCAAATCTCAAATGGAATTTCCTAGTGGGAGTTATGGCCAAATGAACACACAGGTATCAAATGCCATTCTGGGTTCAACTTAACATTTTCTAGATTTCAATTCCCAACTTTGGCTAATATTTTCCCTAGGATGCAATGGTTTCTAGAGCTTGGTCAAAACATAAAAATTGTTGTGCTATGTCTTATAAAACTTTTGGCACTAGTTTCACTCAATTTGCAGCTTTGGAGACCAAGTTATGGCATTTTTGCCAAAACTGGTCAAGCATACCAAAGGAACAGTATTTTGGACAATTTCTGGGTTGGCAGTTTTAGTGACTCAACTTGTGCTAACAATTTGATTTGGTTAAAGGCAAAACTGGGTTAAGTGGTCCTCATGAAAAGTGTAGCCCTATGTCTAAACTTTCCATGGTTAAAATTTTAGGTCATTTGGACCAGTATAGAGAGAGTTATGACCAAATGAACACGTACTGTTCATTTGGTCATTTTCTGGGTTGGCAGTTTCAGTGACCCAACTTGTGCTAACAATTTGAATTTGTTAAAGGCAAAACTGGGTTAAGTGGTCTTCATGAAAAGAGTAGCCCTATGTCTAAACTTTCCATGGGTAAAATTTTAGGTCATTTGGACCAGTATAGAGAGAGTTATGACCAAATGAACATGTACTGTTCATTTGGTCATTTTCTGGGTTGGCCGTTTCAGTGACCCAACTTGTGCTAACAATTTGAATTTGTTAAAGGCAAAACTGGGTTAAGTGGTCTTCATGAAAAGTGTAGCCCTATGTCTAAACTTTCCATAGGTAAAATTTTAGGTAATTTGGACCAGTATAGAGAGAGTTATGACCAAATGACTAGGTTGGGTTGCTGGGAAATCCGAATTTGGGCAGTATTTAGGTCAAGTTTTGGACAGAATTTGGGCATGGTTTCTTCATGGAAAATGGGCTATTTTGGGTCTAGTTTCACCTCCAATTGGCCTCATACCAATTGGGGTCACACAATTTTATTTATGGCCTAAAATGTACACTGCCCTCAACAAACACAACCTGCAGAAAATTGACACTTCCAAAACTCAATCTCCTCCAACTTCCTCACTTCAATTTGCATGCAATACACTTCTATAAGCAACAATCTCATCCCAATAGATCAATTTCAACATTTTATACAAAGTCCTCAACATTTACACAAACCCTAGTTTTCAAAGTTTCAAATTTACACAAACACTACACAATCAAACACCCAAACATTTCAACTAATTACACATTCTCATGGAACCATTTTTCATCACTTAAAAGCAATAAATTTCAAGTTCCATGGCTGCCAAAAATTCAAGGGTTCTTTTCTCTAGATTTTCTTTTTATTTTAATGGTATTTATGCTTAGCTAAACATGCTTTTCATGTTTAATAAAGAGAAGAAGAGGGATTAGTGCACTAACCTCTTGTGACCCACTTCAAACTTTAATCTTTCTTCTTCTTATGGGTATCTAAAGCTTCCTTATGGTGTGGGCTAAATTTTTTGTGAAGGGGTCTATGGGTTTTGGTGAGTGAAAGCTTGGGAAATCAAGCTTTAAGCTTGATAACAATGGTGGGGAGGGAGAGACCAAGGGAGACGGCAAGGAGAGAGAGAGAAGAGGAAGAAGAAGATGGTTGGTGGGGGGTTTTGTCTCTTGTGGTTATTTATATATATATATATATATATATATATATATTTATGTGTACTTTATTGTTTTTAAATTTCATAAATCTATTTCCTTTCTTTTCTTTTCTTTCCTTTTCTTTTCTTTTCTTTTCTTCTTCTTTCTCTTCTCATTTTTCAAATTTAAATTCATAAAATTAATTTATGTTAATTATTCTATTTCCAAATTTTAATTTGACATTTAAGTCAAAATTCACCTCTAGGGGTGAAATGACCAAAATGCCTTTCATGGTGCTCATCGGATTATTTTTATTTTTTATACCAATTAATAAATTCTCTAAATTTTATTTTATTTCTCAAAATTTTTCCTATATTTTTTTTTAATATTTATTTCATTAATTTATGCCTCCTCACTATAGTTTAGGTGTAGTTCCAGACATTTTGACTGTCCGAACAGATATGAGTCGTCGGAACAGTAAATTGTACGGACTACCTATGGTGAGAGCGTTACAATTCTTCCCCTCTAATAGAAATTTCGTCCTCGAAATTTACCTAATGTGAAGAGCTGAGGGAACTGCTACCTCATCGTCTCCTCGCTCTCCCATGTCGCTTCTTCCGTGTTGTGGTGTCTCCACAAGACTTTCACTAGTGGGATCCTCTTGTTTCTGAGTTCTTTCACTTACCGTGCCAAGATTCTGACTGGTTCTTCTTCATATGTCAAATCAGGTTGCACAATTATCTCCTCTGCTGAAATGACATGTGAAGGATCTGATCTGTATCTCCTGAGCATCGACACATGGAATACACTGTGGATCTTGTCCAGCTCAGGTGGTAAAGCTAGCCTGTAGGCTACTGGACCCACACGCTCAATGACATCGTATGGACCAATAAACCTAGGGCTCAACTTACCCTTTTTACCAAATCTTAGCACTTTCTTCCAAGGTGATACCTTTAGAAACACCTTCTCGCCAACCTTATACTCTATATCCTTTCTCCTCAGGTCGGCATATGACTTCTGTCTGTCCGAGGCGACTTTCAAATTGTCTCTGATGAGTTTCACTTTTTCCTCTGTCTGTCTCACTAAATCTGGGCCCACTATTTTCTCCTCACCCATTTCTGTCCAGCATAAGGGAGTTCTACATCTCCTCCCATACAACGCTTCATATGGAGCCATTTTTATACTGGCTTGGTAGCTGTTGTTGTAAGCAAACTCTACCAAAGGAAGATACTTCTCCCAACTTCCTTCAAAATCAATGATGCAGCTTCTCAACATATCCTCCAATACCTATTATGTGATTCATGTCATTTTTAGTAGTCTTTTAACATTTATAATAATTTACTAGGTTCTAAGGGTTACCTGAATCACCTGCTCGATCGGCCCATCCGTCTATGGATGAAAAGCCAGATCTTGAAGTGTAGTTGAGTGCCTAAAGACTCCTGTAGCCTCTTCCAAAACCTCGAAGTAAATCTCGGGTCTCGGTCAGATATGATCGATGTTGGCACTCCATGTAGCCGGACTATCTCATCTATGTAAATTTCTGCAAATCTCTCTAATGAGTAGCTGGTTCTAACTGGTAGGAAATGAGCTGACTTGGTCAATCTATCCACAATCACCCATATAGTATCATGCTTCCTCTGTGTCAATGGTAGCCCAGTCACAAAATCCATGGTAATGCGGTCCCATTTCCATTCTGGTATGGATATAGGTTGCAACAACCCTGATGGAACCTGATGCTCAGCCTTAACCTGCTGGCATGTCAAACATCTAGTCACAAAATCACCAATCTCTTTCTTCATTCCAGGCCACCAATAATGTGTTTTCAGGTCTTGGTACATCTTGGTACTTCCTGGGTGCATAGCATGGAAGCTCTGTGCGCCTCTTTCAAGATATTCTTCTTCAGTTCCTCATCTCTTGGTACACATATTCTGCCTTTATAGTACAGGCACCCATCTCCTTTCAACTCATAATCAGTCTCCTTCCCCTCTTGAGTTCTGCCCATAACAGTTAGCAACTTTTCATCCCTTAACTGTGCCTCTTGTATTTGCTGTAACTGGTGTATGAAAATCCGCAAGTATACGGGTCGTCTCAAGTAATAAAGTAATGAATCTAGTATCGTTCCCACGAGGATTTGCTGTTTGATTACCAAACTATGAATGAAGCGATTATTTGGGCTAATGATTAATGAATAAATGGTAAATGTAAATGAGCAAGATAAATTGATTAATCTAATTGAAATGGGTAAGGAGCAAACAAATAAATTCTAATTCTAGTTCGCAATTAAACTAAAATTAACAATGGGTAATTTAAATGAAGGTCTAATTATGGTAAAAGTGATTCCAGAGTTGGGGTTTTATGCATAAATTAATTTGGATTTGTCTTGGGCATTCCAATTTTTAGGGAAAAATAGAGTTTGAAGGAAATTGATTCTAAATCCCTTTGATATCTTTTTCAAGCAAATCAAAGTGTATTCTAAAATAACCAAACCTACTTTCGTATGTATTTGATTACTTTAAAACCCATTAAGTTTTGTAACCAATAATTAATTCCTCTTAAAATCCTAGTTTATTTCTAAATCTAGGTGATTTTAAGTTCCAATCCATGATTACCTATCAATGACTTTCACCTTTCGGTCCTTCAATCAAAGATTAACACAATACCCAATGGGTACCAACATTAGGCAAGTAAATCAAGCACACAAGGAAGGAATCAAAACTCATATTCATGTAAAATAAGGAAATACCCAGTCCAAATCCACAAATTAATCTAAAACATATTTCCCAACTCTGAAATCTAAAGAAATTACTCACTCATGATGGTATTTACAAGAAATATTGATGGAAAAGTAAAGGAAAACATGATAAGAGGACTGAAATAGAAAAACCCAGGTGGAAGAACCAAAGTCTCTGGTTTCTGGAGCTCCAAAACTGGTGCAGTAGCTCCTCCCCAAAAGAAAATGGCGTCTCCTCCCTTTTCTCTATTCTATTTTTCTTTCCTTTTTGTCTTTCCTCCCCTTCCTCTTGTGGCAAAAATAAGGAAATGATGAATTTATATGGTCCCTAAAAGTTGCCCTAAAAGTAAATAAAAGCCAAGGAGTGGATAGGAAATGAGGTGTAAAATTATCCAAGTCAGCAGCATCTTTCACGTTCTGGGCAGTCGGCTTAACCCTAAGCAGCTTCTTAGCAAATTTTAGCCTCTGGTCGCACTGTCTGCTTAAGGTTAAGCAGACCTTCAGCAAATCTCGGCAGACTTAGAGTAGAATGGACTCTTCTGCTCATGCTTGACTTGTGCTGCTCCTTAAGTACTGCCGCTTTACCCTAAGCATGACCTTAAGCAAAGTCTCAAGCAAATTTCGACTAGTTTGCTCTTTCAAGGCTTGATTTCTTCAACTTTCCTCCATGCTTAAAGAACTTCAAATCTCTTCAAATTATTTCCTATTGCACTCATTGATCTTCGATTTGCCACAAAATCCTATCAAAAACAACAAAATTACAAAAATCAAATATAAAGTATCTAAAATTAACAAATAAGATAAAATAAAGCTAAAAACATAAAATATACTAAAATATGAGGGCAAAATGGATGCAAAACTACCCTAAAATGCCTATATGAATTGAGTATAACAAATTCCCTCAAACTCAAACCTTTGCTTGTCCTCAAGCAATTTAAAAACAATTAATACAATTTGGGGTACCTTACCTTAAATTTATGAAAATTACTTATCCAAACTCTCAAGCTTACCTTTAGCCACCAACACACCATATACCCACTTTCAAGATGCAAAGAATTCAATCCTTACCAAAGTTATCACCGCTTAGCCTTGGGTCAATTATCCATATCATTAAACCCAAACCAATCAATCACAAAGAATAATCATGCCTAAATAGACTAATGGGTAATCCATAAACTAAAGTGTCCCAAATAATGATGGAAGTAAATGAATGGATTAATGATATCCCAATCCCATAGGCAATTCTCCTATTCCAATCTCCACTAATGTAGCAAAACACTATCAAAAGATCAAAAGGACTTTCAAGGGTTGTAATGGGGCCAAGGGGGTGATAATGTGGTTAACAAGGAAAGGATAAAGGTAACAAAATATGAGAATAATCAAATTATTAAAAGATCAAGATACACAAAATATATATATATATATATATATATATATATATATATATATATATATTTTTTTTGAATCAATTGGGAGAAGGAACTTTACAACTTTTCACCAATGCTAGCATATAATTTTGAAGCTTTTAGAGGGACTACATAAATAACATTGACTTTGAATTACAATTGTCCCTTTTCAATTCACCCCCAAACTCATTTCTTTGTGTACTTGGGTGGTGAATTACTTTACATACCATAATTGAATTTGCTAACCTTTTTATTTTAGTCATTTCTCCCAACTAATTGTTATATATTTTTTTTTATGTGTATCTATTACTTAAAGAATTATTCTCATGGAGGGTAAGTAAGTGTTTGGGTTTATGGCTAGGCATTAATGTGGGTTCCAAAGAAATAAGAGAGATAAATGTAGGCTCAAATTGGTTTCAAAGGAAATTTTGAAGTGAGGTTGGCTAAGGCTAAAATATGGGTTTAAAATTCAAAGAATGCCTAGATCATTTCTTTTTCAAGTGTATGCTATGATTTCGCCTTGAAAGGTTTAGAAAGATTGTTCTAGGATTGGTGAGACATCAATTAGCTACTTCTCACCCTAGAGTTTTCTCTAAGCACTCAAAGTCAATGCAATTGATTGGGTGGCCCTTGGCTAAGAAGATATAAACTAAAGCAAGAATCTAACAACTTTGCACCTATCTAGAACTTTCAATCCATCAAACCCTTCTAAAAGTAAGCTTAATTGCTCTTCAAAGCAACTCTCAATCCTCTAAGGACAAGGTAAAAATTTATTTTTATGATATGCATGATCCTAAAATGAATGCATAAATCAAATTAAAATTAAGTGTAATCTATATGAAAACTATATGCAAATGTATGTGTATGAGTATAGACATGTGTGTGGTTTATGTATAAGTGTATGAATTATCTATATATGAATGAATGAAATGCAATAAATGAATGAAAGAAATTTTTTTAAAAAATTTTGCAAAAATTTTGCCCTCACCCCCAAACTCAAATGAAACATTGTCCTCAATGTCTAAAATGAATGCAAAGATGGGCAAAATTGTGTAAACTAATCAATTAATGAAATTTATACAATTGGGGAGTAAATCAATATAAGGTCAAGAATTCCAAAATTAGCTCAAAGTGATATTAACAATGAAGCTTTAGAGAGAAAAATGTGAAAAAGAATCCCAAATGTATGAATTTACACTGCTTAAGATGTTGCTTAACCTGTTGCGTAGGGTAAAGCGAAAGCATAAGCATTGGCAACATACCATAAGCATAAATGGTAAAAGGGTAAGCTGTTACCTCCAAATGATGTGAAACAGATGCGGCTCAAAGAAAATTTGTGCAACTCATCAATGTCAGCAAAATTAGGATTGAAGAAAAAGATAGAGTGCAAAAATAATGTGCAAGAAAATGAAAAAGTGTAAAGAAATAAAATCTAACATTTAAATAAAAAATTAAACCAAAAAGCATTCACAGAGTAACTATGTCCATAGCAGAAAATAAAATAGAGTAAACTAAAAGAAAGAAGTGCAAGTATAATCATAAAAACTAATTACCAAAGTATTACAACTATTACCAAAGTTTGAAAATTAAAATAAACAGATTACAAAATAAACCTAAAACAGAAATTAGAACTATTGCTACTGATCAAGCTCTGCTGTCAAGGCTTTGGTGCTGCGTCAGGATCTGCTTCAGGTTCTGCAGTAGGTTCATTGTGATCCGAAGCTTCAGAAGCAGTTTCCAAATTTTCTGTGAGGTCTTTCATTTCTTGAAGCATGGCTTGGCCCCAATGATATAAATTGTTGTAAGATTGGGCCAGTTTGTTGTAAAGCTCCAACATTTGAAGTTGATGTTGCTTCTGTTTCTTTTTAAGAGATAAAAATCTCTTTTTAAGTTTCTTTTCTAGCTTCTTCTTTTGGTTAACCTGCTGCTGACCCATGGTTTCAATTTTGATTTCTAAGCTCTTCAAGGTAGCAAGAATTTCTGTGGTGTCAGGTGAGGGAACAGATGGTTGGACAGTGAAACTTGCTATTCTGGATTCCAAGGATCTTAAGAGGGACAAAATGTCTGCTGAAAACTGTGGGGTAGTGGTTGGTTGTGGTTCTGCTGGTGCAAAGGTAGTGGGGTCTGTAGTACCAGTGGTATCAGGATGCTGCTGTAACAGAGTATAGGTATGGCCTATTTTCTCACAAACATCCATATGCAGCAACATTGTGCTGTCTATATATGATTCCCCAGAAACTGGCAGCAATTTATATAGACTAGCATCAAAGCTAAATGAGTTTGTTATAGCAGTTATATACCCCCCAAAAACTATACTACCTTTAGTATGCTTTGTGACAATTTGGTGCCAATGAGTAGCTATGAAATGGGCTGTGCTTACTTGTTTTCTCTCCTTCATGCACCACAAGAGAAACAAGTCACCAGCACCCACAATACTGTTACTGTGTCCCCTTCCTAAAACAGTGTAAGAAATGAACCTATGGAGGTATTTCAACACATGATCGACTATCCTAGAGGCTTTTGCAGTCCTTTGTCTATAATAACCCCCAAAAGGTGCAATATCCTTCCAGAATTGAACAGGGTCATAAACAGTTTGCTGCCACTCAATATTTTTATACCCCGAACCTTGAAAACCAAAAATTGCATTCATAGCATCCATATCTAACTCCCTATCAATTCCAGCACATCGAAAATATATCACATCTTTATGTTCAGGCACTGTTGGTTTGAAATTCAGCCTTAAGGAACTCAAAAATTCTAGGGTCAAATCCTTGTACACTGGTTCCCTAATCTTAGCAAAATCAGTCCAGCTAATAGCATCCAAATAGGCAAATACAGAGTCATAAATGCCTAATTCTTTCAAAATCTGCTCATCCATATACTTGTTTGCCAAAATAGGTTTAGAAACTAATTTCTCATAGGCATTTTTCATACCCATATCCTTAAAAGCCCAAGGTAATGGAGAAATTACCTCCTCTATATTATCGGCAGATGACGCAGGTGCTGGAGAGTGTAAGGGAGACTGAGTGCGGAGTTTGGACCATCAGTCTTTGGAGTTTGCGAGGAAGACCTAGTCCTTTTGCTGACTGGTTCAGAGGAAGGTGGAGAATTTAGGTCGAAAGGAACAGAGGGTACTCGTTTTCGTTTTCCGACAGGGGTTTTCTTGGATCTACTTACAGCTTTTTTAGTTTTACCTTTGGTTTTCGTTTGAGTAGGCGCATCCTCAGGTGTTGGTTCTGGGGAATGAGTGTCGAAAATTGGTGTTTCATTTTGCGGTTCGGTTTGCGGCGAGAAGGGAGTTGGCGGAACGAGAGGTGGAATTTGGCTTGGGGGTAGTGGTGGTGACTGAGGTGGTGGCGATTGAGGTAATGGCGGCGTTTGTGGTGGTGGGGACTGAGGGAGCGGTGGACTGGGGCTGGGGTTAGGGTTTGTGGGCAATGAGGATGGAATACCCATTTTCGATTTGACAGAATGTCGAAATCTGCTGAGTTTGGGTTTGTGGGTAGACCACATTTTAGTTCTTACCATTTTAATGAAAAGAAAGAAACCTTTCAGTTTCCCGTAAAAAATTTGCCGGAAAAAATGGCGTTGGAAGGGAGTCGGCGAGGTTTATCGAGAGTGAGGGCGAGGCTTTTATAAAATGGCGGAAGTTTTGGGCTTTTTAAAATGTGGGGCAGACATGTGGTATTATGGGCCATGCTTGGGGTTAAGCATAAGGTTCAGCAGAATTTGCTTAAGACTCTGCTTGACAAGCAACGTCATCAGCAAGTTTCGGCAGGTTTTGGGAAAAATTGTGGTTTTGCTTACCAAAAACAGTCCAAAAGCTATGGAATGCTATTATGACCCTCAGCAGTTACCAAATACACACAAACACCATAAAATTGAGGGATTTAAGTTCATCATCTCTTAGAACTCATCAAACACAATATATTTTCATTTAGCTCATGCAAGCATTTTTCAATTAAGGCACTAATTGTGACTACCTTTTGCACACTTAATGAAATGATCTCCTTTCTGATCTTATACCAAAAGTACATTTCAGCAGCATTTGAGACAAGTTCCAATCAATCAAGAATTGCAGAAAAGACATAGAAATTGACCTTTTAAGCAGCATGAACAGTAGCATAAACAGTAACCAAAATTTGCAGATTACAAAAACTAGCAGCAATTCAAACAAAAACATGTAAATTCCTATCAGACTATAAAATTATATATACACTAAAAGGTGAAACTCAACAAACACTATTTTTGCACTTCAATAAAGCTCACATCAGTCCTAAATATCAAAATTAATCCTCATTCAAGTTACATTTCACAGAATTTACACAAAACACAAAATCAAACATGTGCTATCAAGTAGATTACAATATCAGCAATTTAGCACAAGTTTAAAGGTGTTACTGTTCACAGGCAGTGGATAAATTGCAGAATTTTGCTTATACTTGCCCCCTTTCAATTCTTTCTTTTTGCTACAAGTGTTAATTTGCCCCATCTTCATGAATGACCTACAAAAGATAAACAAATGTCACTTTTGAGTTTAATGAGGGTGAAAACTGAAAATGAAATGAAATGGAAAATTAATAAACTATAAAAGGATACGCTTGGGTTGCCTCCCAAGAAGCGCTTGTTTAAGGTCTTAAGCTTGACCTTCCACTCCAAATCACCTAAGTATCCCTGATTGGAGAACTAAGCCATGAAACCTCTACAACCTTTTGTGTGGGTTCTCCAACAATATAATGCTTTAATCTCTGCCCATTAACTTTAAAAGTCCCTGAGGTTTCATTGCCTATCTCAACAGCTCCATAGGGGTATACTTTTATAACAGTGTAAGGCCCTGACCATCTTGACTTTAATTTTCCTGGAAATAACCTTAACCTAGAGTTATATAGGAGAACAACATCACCTTCCTGAAATTCTTTCCTCCTAATATGCTTATCATGCCATCTCTTAGTTCTTTCCTTGTAAAGCTTGGCATTTTCATAAGCATCCAATCTAAGTTCCTCAAGTTCATTTAATTGCAGCATTCTTTTTTCTCCTGCAGTTTTTAAGTCAAAATTTAGTGTCCTTATGGCCCAATATGCTCTATGCTCCAACTCCAAAGGTAAATGACAAGCTTTCCCATAAACCAATCTAAATGGGGTAGTTCCAATAGGAGTTTTAAAAGCTGTTCTATAGGCCCAAAGAGCATCATCTAACTTTAGTGACCAATCTTTCCTTGAACTATTCACTGTTTTCTCAAGAATTCTTTTCAGCTCTCTATTTGAGATCTCCACTTGACCACTAGTTTGTGGATGGTAGGGTGTTGCAATCTTATGCTTCACTCCATATTTTTGTAATAATCTTTCAAATTGATGGTTGCAAAAATGAGAACCTCCATCACTTATAATGGCACGTGGAGTTCCAAATCTTGTAAAAATGAACTTTTTAAGGAATTTAATCACAACTCTAACATCATTAGTTGGAGATGGTATAGCTTCAACCCATTTGCTCACATAATCTACTCCAACTAAAATGTATTTGTGTCCCAAGGACGATGGAAAAGGTCCCATGAAATCAATGCCCCACACATCAAATAGTTCCACTTCCAATATATTTTGGAGGGGCATTTCATCTCTCTTTGAGATATTACCCATCCTTTGACACCTATCACATGCATTTACAAACTTCCTCACATCCTTAAACATGTGTGGCCAAAAGAACCCTGCTTGAAGAACTTTTTCTGCAGTCTTTGTCACACTCATATGACCCCCATAAAGTGAAGAATGGCAATCTTTAATAACATTCCCTATCTCCTCATCAGCTAAACATCTTCTAATCAGCCCATCTCCACATCTCTTGAACAAAAATGGCTCCTCCCAATCATAATCCTTTACATCAAAAAGAAATTTCTTCTTTTGCTGCCATGTTAGATCAGGTGGAAGGATTCCACACACTAGATAGTTCACAAAATCTGCATACCAAGGGACTTGTGCATTCATGATTACTAACAGTTGCTCGTCAGGAAAATAATCATCTATTGGGGGCTCTTTTCCCAAATTTTCTCCTTGTTCTTGCCTCAATCTAGATAGATGATCTGCTACCACATTCTCTACTCCTTTCTTATCTTTAATTTCCAAGTCAAACTCTTGAAGGAGTAGCACCCACCTTATCAATCTAGGTTTAGCCTCTTTTTTCTGAAGAAGATACTTGATAGCTGCATGATCCGTGTACACTATTACCTTTGACCCCACAAGATAGGACCTGAATTTGTCTACTGCAAATACCACTGCCAAAAACTCTTTCTCTGTAGTAGAGTAATTTATTTGAGCATCATCTAAGGTCCTACTTGCATAGTATATTGCATACACCTTCTTATCTCTCCTTTGTCCCAAAACAGCCCCAATGGCATAATCGCTAGCATCGCACATTAACTCAAAAGGTAATGACCAATCGGGTGGCTGCATAATAGGAGCAGATATCAAAGCTTCCTTTATCCTGCAAAAAGCATTCATACAATTAGTATCAAAATTAAATTCCACATCTTTACTCAATAAATTGGTAAGAGGCTTAGAAATTTTAGAGAAATCCTTGATGAATCTCCTGTAAAATCCAGCATGCCCCAAGAAACTCCTCACTCCCTTCACAGATGTTGGGGGTGGCATTTTCTCAATAATTTCTACCTTTGATTTATCCACCTCAATACCCCTGTTTGACACAAGATGCCCCAAAACAATTCCTTCTTGTACTATAAAATGGCACTTTTCCCAATTCAAAACTAAATTGAACTCTTCACATCTCTGCAAAACCTTAGACAAGTTAGATAAGCATTCATCAAAAGATTTACCATACACAGAAAAATCATCCATGAACACTTCCATAATACCCTCAATCATGTCAGAAAATATGGACATCATACATCTTTGAAATGTAGCAGGGGCATTACATAGTCCAAATGGCATCCTTCGATATGCAAAGGTACCATAAGGACATGTGAAGGTAGTTTTATCCTGATCATCTGGGTGAATAGGGATCTAAAAGAACCCTGAATAGCCATCCAAATAGCAAAAATAAGAATGATGAGCTAGTCTCTCAAGCATTTGATCTATAAATGGTAATGGAAAATGGTCCTTTCTGGTTGCATTATTAAATTTCCTGTAGTCTATACACATTCTCCATCCAGTTACAGTCCTTGTAGGTATTAGTTCATCATTTTCATTTTTCACTACTGTGATGCCCCCTTTCTTGGGTACAACATGAACTGGACTTACCCAATTGCTGTCAGAAACAGGGTAAATAATACCTGCATCAAGCAATTTCAAGATCTCCTTTTTCACAACCTCTTTCATATTTGGATTCAATCTCCTTTGTGACTCTCGAGAGGCTTTATGATTATTTTCCAACAAAATTCTATGCATGCACACAGAAGGATGTATTCCTTTAATATCATCAATGGTATAACCAATTATCCTTCTATGCTTCCTAAGAACTCTCAATAATTTTTCAACTTCACAATCGGTCAATTTAGCACTAACAATCACAGGATATGTAGAATCTTGGCCTAGAAAAGCATACCTGAGATTTGTTGGAAGAGGTTTCAACTCTACCTTCGGTGCTTCACCTTTTTCAAGCTTTGATGATGAAGTTGTTTCTTGCTTCAAGTTCCCAATCTTTTCAATATCAGCCATAGGCAAAGGTGGATTTCCTTCCAAAATTGTAGCATATTCTGCAGCTTCTTCAATCTCATCCCCTTTTCTGATGTTATGAACCAAACAAGCTTCTAAGGGATCTTTAGGATGTTGCTTTTTAAGCACTTCTCTAACCTCTTCATCTATCACATCAACTCTCAAGCATGAGTTTGAATCATCTTTCTTTTTCATTGCTTGAAACAAATTAAATTCAACTTTCTCTTCCCCAACTTCTAATGTAAGCCTCCCATTTTTTACATCAATCACAGCTCCAGCAGTAGCAAGGAAAGGTCTGCCAAGAATAATAGGTATGTGTACATCCTCCTCCATCTCCAATACCACAAAATCCACTGGTATGAAAAATTTCCCAACTTTCAGAGGAACATTCTCAATCACCCCAATTGGAAATTTAATAGACCTATCTGCTAACTGTAGTGAGATGGTAGTAGGCTTCATTTCTCCAATCTTCACTTTCTCATAGATAGACAATGGCATCAGACTAACACTGGCTCCAAGATCACATAAAGCCTTATCTATACTGATATCCCCAATGTGACACGGTATGGAGAAACTTCCAGGATCCTTCAGTTTGGGTGGAAGCTTATTTTGCAAGATAGCACTGCTTTCTTCCGTGAGAGCTACAGTATCAAATTCCTCCAATTTCTTCTTGTTAGATAAAATTTCCTTCAAAAATTTAGCATATGAAAGCATTTTTGCTAAGGCATCAGTGAAAGGAATAGTGACATGCAAAGACTTCAATACCTCCAAGAACTTCACAAATTGTTTATCCAATTTTGCTTTCTGAAATCTTTGTGGGAATGGTAAAGGTGGCATGTAGGCTTTAGGTGCAACATATTTAGGCTCTTCTTCTTTGCTCTCCCTCTCCTTACTTCCTTTTTCTTCCACTGAATTTTCTTTCTCAGCTTCAATTCTAACTTCAGCTTCAGTTTGTTCATCTCCTTCTCTGCTTTTCTTTTCTTCAATTTTCTCTTCAATCTTTTTATCTCCATTTTCCAATATTTTTCCACTTTTCAATGTAATAGCCTTGCAATGCTCCCTTGAATTTTCTGGCTGGCTAGGGAGCTTCCCAAATGCTTTGTTACTTGAAGAGCTAGCTTGTTGAGCTATTTGATTCTCTAACATCTTATTGTGTGTTGCCATTTGATCTACTTTAGATGCTAATTGAGAAATCATTTCTTGTTGACTTTGATGGCTCACAAGTAGAGTTTCAATCATAGATTCCAATCTAGCTGTCTTGTCTAGTTGTGCTTGTTGTGGTAGAGGTGGAGCAAGTGCATTTTGAGGTTTAGAAATTCCAGGAGGAGGGCCTCTATTCTGCTGAAAATTCTGATTTTGTTGATATCCAGAAGGTTGCTGAAAATTCTGATTTTGCCCTTGTCTACCTCCCCAAGAGAAATTTGGGTGGTTTCTCCATGCTGGATCATAAGTTGTAGAAAATGAGTTACCACCTGGTCTTTGATTGTAGTTCCCCACATAATCCACTTGCTCACTTGAAAAATCTTGATTAAGTGTAGAAAAATCTGCTGCACAATTGACATTTGCAGCTCCAACTTCTACTGAATTACTAGAACCTCCGGCTGAAGAATCTACTTTCATGCTTAGCTTGTCCATCTTCCTTGTCAAAGCATCAAACTTAGCGTTAATCATATTCATGGCATCAAGCTCAAACATACCAGCTGGTTTCTTGATCTCACTCCTCTCACAACTCCATTGGTAGTTGTTATAAGCAATTTTATCAAGAGCAGAAAAAGCTTCATCTTCAGATTTCTCCATAAGGTCACCTCCAGAAGATGCATCAATCGTACTTCTAATAGCTGGTGAAACTCCATTGTAAAAGTGTTGAACAAGCATCCACTTAGGAATCCCATGATGTGGACATCTCCTTTGCAAATCCTTGTACCTTTCCCATGCTTCATACAAGCTCTCATCATCTCTAGGTTTGAAAGAAGTCAGCTCATTTCTCAGCTTAGCTGTCTTGCTTGGTGGAAAATATTGAGCTAAAAATGCTTGAGAAAGTTCATCCCATGTTGTGATAGAACCCGGTGGCAAAGAATGTAACCACTCTCTAGCTCGGTCCTTCAGAGAAAAAGGAAATAATCTAAGTCGAATTGCATCATCAGAAACTCTATTTATCTTCAACATATCACTGATCTCAAGAAAGTGTGCTAGATGCACATGTGGACTTTCACTTGCATTTCCTCCAAATTGTGATTGTTGCACCATCTGACAGAGTGCAGGCTTCAGTTCAAAATTATTAGCTTCTACCCTTGGTCTTGTGATACTTGGCATGAAATCTCCAATGTTAGGATAGGCATGATCTTTCACAGAGCGGTTGTTATTGTTGTTGTTGTTGGCCATTTCTTCTTGTAATTCCTCTTGCTCTTGTGCTCTTTCTTGTTGTTGTTGAGCTTTAATTTCAGCTTTTCTCCTCTTAGATTCTGCTCTTAAAGCTTTTGCTGTCTTCTCTATTTCTGGGTTAAAGAATAGATTGATTTCTTCACTTTTTGTCCTTCTCATAAAATAAAGCACCTGAAAAACAAAATAAACAAATTCTCAAAGTAAAATGGTAAAAAAGAAATAAAATAAAATGCCCAAATTAACCAAACAAACAATTGTTCAATATCAAACAAAAATCAAATCCCCAGCAACGGCGCCAAAAACTTGGTGTACGAAAATCCGCAAGTATACGGGTCGTCTCAAGTAATAAAGTGATGAATCAAGTATCGTTCCCACGAGGATTTGCTGTTTGATTACCAAACTATGAATGAGGCGATTATTTGGGCTAATGATTAATGAATAAATGGTAAATGTAAATGAGCAAGATAAATTGATTAATCTAATTGAAATGGGTAAGGAGCAAACAAATAAATTCTAATTCTAGTTCGCAATTAAACTAAAATTAACAATGGGTAATTTAAATGAAAGTCTAATTATGGTAAAAGTGATTCCAGAGTTGGGGTTTTATGCATAAATTAATTTGGATTTGTCTTTGGGCATTCCAATTTTTAGGGAAAAATAGAGTTTGAAGGAAATTGATTCTAAATCCCTTTGATATCTTTTTCAAGCAAATCAAAGTGTATTCTAAAATAACCAAACCTACTTTCGTATGTATTTGATTACTTTAAAACCCATTAAGTTTTGTAACCAATAATTAATTCCTCTTAAAATCCTAGTTTATTTCTAAATCTAGGTGATTTTAAGTTCCAATCCATGATTACCTATCAATGACTTTCACCTTTCGGTCCTTCAATCAAAGATTAACACAATACCCAATGGGTACCAACATTAGGCAAGTAAATCAAGCACACAAGGAAGGAATCAAAACTCATATTCATGTAAAATAAGGAAATACCCAGTCCAAATCCACAAATTAATCTAAAACATATTTTCCAACTCTGAAATCTAAAGAAATTACTCACTCATGATGGTATTTACAAGAAATATTGATGGAAAAGTAAAGGAAAACATGATAAGAGGACTGAAATAGAAAAACCCAGGTGGAAGAACCAAAGTCTCTGGTTTCTGGAGCTCCAAAGCTGTGCAAGAGTTTCCTCCCAAAAGAAAATGTCGTCTCCTCCCTTTTCTCTATTCTATTTTTCTTTCCTTTTTGTCTTTCCTCCCCTTCCTCTTGTGGCAAAAATAAGGAAATGATGAATTTATATGGTCCCTAAATGTGACGCCCCTTACCCGTCTACCGTATAGCCGAGCAAGAAGTGCCACATTCGGTGCCGGAGCACCCTATCTTGTTTTATCATATCTATTGTAAACTTTTTATGTCATTTAAAACATGTATTCTATGTGTAGAAATTTTTTTTTTTTTTTTTATATCTTATTTCTGTGGAGACCCGGACAGAGCCTCCCTTATTTTATTAGCATCTGGCGGATTCCACTAATCACCTGTTAACATGTTCATATTCATTTTACACATTTCCATATCATATTCTCATGTATCATATCATTTACAATTATTTATGAGATCTCAAAATGAAGTATTATCTATTGCATTCATATAGAAATTCATAGATAATAAATTACAAGTTTTCATTTCAATCTCAAAGTTTAATTACAAGTCCAAAATGAAATACATCATAAACTAGTAATTACATCATGACTAGACATAATGAACCAAAATACTAGTCTACACATGGGCCCTACCAAAATACAAAAGACTGATGAGGTGACTCTGATCGGTGGCAGATCTGGTCGGAACTCTGTCCGAATACTACTGTGGCGGCTGCTGATCTTCAGTACCTACGCGATGGAAAACCAACGCGCTAAGCATAACGCTTAGTGGTGCATAATTTATAATAACAATAATTAA
The DNA here is from genome assembly GCF_030052815.1 of Hevea brasiliensis. Lineage (NCBI taxonomy): Eukaryota > Viridiplantae > Streptophyta > Magnoliopsida > Malpighiales > Euphorbiaceae > Hevea > Hevea brasiliensis. The sequence goes on from NC_079506.1 coordinate 12,457,929, forward strand.
ACAATTGAAATAATATTTACAAATCATAAATTCTGGGTCTTTTACATTTTTTTATTACACTTTGGAATCAATTAAAATTATTGGGATCTTTCCTGTTTACTTATTGTATATTCAGTATTAATTAATTATTATCAATGCCCAAGAAACCTATAACAAATTATAAAAGCTGGATACACGGGAGTATACGTGTTAGACAGCCATATGTCTGCCCTGTATACATCTGTCGGGCACGAGGCCACCGTCGCACGAGACTCCATCGAGCTTGTAAAGCCAGAAATAAAGTAGGCACAATGGCCAGTAAGTAGGCATATAGCCTGTAGAACAATCATATCAGACATATATTGTCAGTTCATGATTTGCTCTATAAGCAGTACTGCTATCTGTGGTCCCTAATTGGTATACCAATTTATCCAAACTAAATAAATAAGTCTAGGTATACTATGGGCAATTAAACATTTTTAATTATTTTAGCACTATTCACTGTTACTATTTTCTAGTACTGTTCATTGGTACCATTAATTTCATATTAATGGGACATTAGTCCCAATTTACATATTCATATCATTTTTAATATTTAATTATCCTTATGAGTATTTTAATTATCATATATAGCATTTTTCCCATGAACCTTTCTTTAGGTTCATGTTGATGTGTTATCTTTATCTAGGAATTTGACTAGGTTAGGATGTCTATTTAGTCACACTTCCTTCATAACAATTGTTCCTCTATGTTTAAACTTGAATTTCAGTTTTTGAATCACTGAATTTGGAGTTATAGAACTCAAGTTATGGTCAAAATACCATAACTGGTCCCTTTGCCTCTATGCTGTCCAGAATTTACAATTTCTAGTCAACAAACTTTGACCAGTCATTTGATCATTTTATGGTCATTTTTAGACTTAGGTTCCTTCACAAGATATGTTCCTCTATGTCTTAGGGACTCCCAAGTACAATTTCATAATTTTTCAAACTTGGTATAGTGAGTTATGGTCAATGTATTAACCTAGACTCTCAGTCCTATAAGGGCAAAAATCAACTTCAGGGCAGTATGTTTGACCCTCTTTTTAGGGTCTTTACACTTAGAATTTGGCAAAGGTGTCTAAATCAATATTGTAGCCCTAAGTATCATGTTTCTAGATCATATTGGCAAATCTCAAATGGAATTTCCTAGTGGGAGTTATGGCCAAATGAACACACAGGTATCAAATGCCATTCTGGGTTCAACTTAACATTTTCTAGATTTCAATTCCCAACTTTGGCTAATATTTTCCCTAGGATGCAATGGTTTCTAGAGCTTGGTCAAAACATAAAAATTGTTGTGCTATGTCTTATAAAACTTTTGGCACTATTTTCACGCAATTTGCAGCTTTGGAGACCAAGTTATGGCATTTTTGCCAAAACTGGTCAAGCATACCAAAGGAACAGTATTTTGGACAATTTCTGGGTTGGCAGTTTTAGTGACTCAACTTGTGCTAACAATTTGATTTGGTTAAAGGCAAAACTGGGTTAAGTGGTCTTCATGAAAAGTGTAGCCCTATGTCTAAACTTTCCATGGTTAAAATTTTAGGTCATTTGGACCAGTATAGAGAGAGTTATGACCAAATGAACACGTACTGTTCATTTGGTCATTTTCTGGGTTGGCAGTTTCAGTGACCCAACTTGTGCTAACAATTTGAATTTGTTAAAGGCAAAACTGGGTTAAGTGGTCTTCATGAAAAATGTATCCCTATGTCTAAACTTTCCATGGTTAAAATTTTAGGTCAATTGGACCAGTATAGAGAGAGTTATGACCAAATGAACACGTACTGTTCATTTGGTCATTTTCTGGGTTGGCAGTTTCAGTGACCCAATTTGTGCTAACAATTTGAATTTGTTAAAGGCAAAACTGGGTTAAGTGGTCTTCATGAAAAATTTATCCCTATGTCTAAACTTTCCATAGTTAAAATTTTAGGTCAATTGGACCAATATAGAGAGAGTTATGACCAAATGAACACGTACTGTTCATTTGGTCATTTTCTGGGTTGGCAGTTTCAGTGACCCAACTTGTGCTAACAATTTGAATTTGTTAAAGGCAAAACTGGGTTAAGTGGTCCTCATGAAAAATGTAGCCCTGTGTCTAAACTTTCCATGGTTAAAAGTTTAGGTCAATTGGACCAGTATAGAGAGAGTTATGACCAAATGAACATGTACTGTTCATTTGGTCATTTTCTGGGTTGGGTTGCAGGGAAATCCGAATTTGGACAGTATTTAGGTCAAGTTTTGGACAGAATTTGGGCATGGTTTCTTCACGGAAAATGGGCTATTTTGGGTCTAGTTTCACCTCCAATTGGCCTCATACCAATTGGGGTCACACAATTTTATTTATGGCCTAAAATGTACACTGCCCTCAACAAACACAACCTGCAGAAAATTGACACTTCCAAAACTCAATCTCCTCCAACTTCCTTACTTCAATTTGCATGTAATACACTTCTATAAGCAACAATCTCATTCCAATAGATCAATTTCAACATTTTACACAAAGTCCTCAACATTTATACAAACCCTAGTTTTCAAAGTTTCAAATTTACACAAACACTACACAATCAAACACCCAAACATTTCAACTAATTACACATTCTCATAGAACCAATTTTCATCACTTAAAAGCAATAAATTTCAAGTTCCATGGCTGCCAAAAATTCAAGGGTTCTTTCCTCTAGATTTTCTTTTTGTTTTAATGGTATTTATGCTTAGCTAAACATGCTTTTCATGTTTAATAAAGAGAAGAAGAGGGATTAGTGCACTAACCTTTTTGGGTGTCTTGCCAAACTTCAATTTCTCTTCTTCAAATGGGTATCTAAAGCTTCCTTAGGGTGTAGGGAGTATTTTTTGTAAAGGGAGCTATAAGTTTTGGTGTGTGGAAGCTTGGAAAATCAAGCTTGAAAGCTTGACAAAAATGGTGGAGAGGGAGCACAAGGGTGGACGGCAAGAGAGAGGGAGAGTGGGGAAGAAGATGGAGAGAAAAGTAGGTGGGTTTTGTCTCTTGTGCTTTATATATTTATATTTTTATTGTACTTAATTTTGTTTTAAATTTTCATAAGCTTATTTTTTCTTTTCTTTAAATGCCATAAGTCTTTTTATTTTCCTTTCTTTTCTTTTCTTTCCTTTTCTTTTCTTGCCCTTTCCATTTTCCAAATTCAAATTCATAAAATTAATTTATGTTAATTATTCTATTTCCAAATTTTAATTTGACATTTAAGTCAAAATTCACCTCTAGGGGTAAAATGACCAAAATGCCTTTCATGGTGCTCATCGGGTTATTTTTATTATTTTATACCAATTTATAAATTCTCTAAACTTTAATTTATTTTTTCTCAAAATTTTTCCTATATTTTTTTTATTTATTTCATTAATTTATGCCTCTTTACTATAATTTAAGTGTAGTTCCAGACATCCTGACTGTCCGAACAGACATTAGTCGTTGGAACAGTAAAATGTACGGACTTCCTACGGTGAGGGCGTTACACTAAAAGTTGCCCTAAAAGTAAATAAAAGCCAAGGAGTGGATAGGAAATGAGGTGTAAAATTATCCAAGTCAGCAGCATCTTTCACGTTCTGGGCAGTCTGCTTAGGGTTCGGCTTAACCCTAAGCAGCTTCTTAGCAAATTTTAGCCTCTGGTCGCACTGTCTGCTTAAGGTTAAGCAGACCTTCAGCAAATCTCGGCAGACTTAGAGTAGAATGGACTCTTCTGCTCATGCTTGACTTGTGCTGCTCCTTAAGTACTGCCGCTTTACCCTAAGCATGACCTTAAGCAAAGTCTCAAGCAAATTTCGGCTAGTTTGCTCTTTCAAGGCTTGATTTCTTCAACTTTCCTCCATGCTTAAAGAACTTCAAATCTCTTCAAATTATTTCCTATTGCACTCATTGATCTTCGATTTGCCACAAAATCCTATCAAAAACAACAAAATTACGAAAATCAAATATAAAGTATCTAAAATTAACAAATAAGATAAAATAAAGCTAAAAACATAAAATATACTAAAGTATGAGGGCAAAATGGATGCAAAACTACCCTAAAATGTCTATATGAATTGAGTATAACAGTAACAAACTTGGCTTTACACACAACTGAGCCAAAAGTACCCCATCCTGTGCTAAAAACAGTCGAGCATTCAATGCTCTCAAAGCCATCATGGACTTCCTACTTAGGGCGTCAGCCACTATATTTGCTTTTCCAGGATGGTAGTCGATCACACAGTCATAGTCTTTAAGGAATTCAGTCCATCTCCTCTGTCTCAGATTGAGTTCCTTCTGAGTTGGCAAGTACTTTAGACTCTTGTGATCAGTGTAGATGTAACACTTCTCACCATATAGGTAATGCCTCCATATCTTCAATGCAAATATTATTGCCGCCAATTCCAGATCATGAGTTGGGTAGTTCTTTTCATGTGGCCTTAGCTGTCTAGAAGCATAGGCAACTACTTTCCCTTCCTGCATCAGAACACACTCAAGCCCATTATGAGAGGCATCACTATAGATCACATAGTCTTTCTCTAACTCTGGCTGTGTTAACACTGGAGCTTCTATAAGCATAGCCTTCAGCTTCTCAAAGCTAATTTGACATTTTTCATTCCAGTCAAACTTTGCATTCTTATGCAGTAACTTAGTCGATTAAATTGCTATAAGGGAAAATCCTTCACAAATCTCTGTAGTATCCAAATTAACCCCAAAAAGCTTCTAACTTTACATTTACGGGAGGCTTCCATTCAACTATTGCTTCAATCTTCCTTGGATCTACCCTGATTCCATCTGCTGACACAATGTGTCCAAGAAAGGATATCTCATCCAACCAGAAGTCACACTTGGATAACTTGGCATACAACTATTTTTGCCACAGTGTCTGTAGTACTACTCTCAGGTGTTCATCATGCTCTTCCCGGTTCTTAGAATACACCAAGATATCATCTATAAAGACCACAACAAACTGATCCAAGTAGGGATGAAAGATGCGATTCATTAGGTCCATGAAAGCTGCTGGTGCATTTGTTAGCCCAAATGGCATTACTAGGAACTCATAGTGTCCATACCGGGTCCTGAAAGCAGTTTTAGGAACATCTGTCTCCTTCACTCTCAACTGGTGATAGCCTGATCTGAGATCTATCTTGGAGAATACTCCAGCTCCCCTCAATTGATCAAACAGGTCATCTACCCTAGGTAAAGGGTATTTGTTTTTCACAGTCACCTTATTCAGCTGCCGGTAGTCTATACATAGCCGAAGGGTACCGTCCTTCTTCTTCACAAATAGCACTGGTGCTCCCCAGGGTGACACACTAGGGCGTATAAAGCCCTTGTCTAGTAGCTCCTGTAACTGAACTTTCAACTCTCTCAGTTCAGTAGGTGCCATCCTATATGGAGCAATGGACATTGGTGCAGTACTTAGCATAACCTCTATAGCAAACTCCACTTCTCTATTGGGTGGCAAACCCGGCAACTCTTCCGGAAACACATCCGAAAAATCACATACAGTGGGGATCTCCTGCATGCTTGGGCTAGTCTTCCTGGTATCAACCACATGTGCTAAGAAAGCCTCTGACCCTTTCTTATCAATCTTCCGCCGTTGTGGCTGATATGATGGTGGAAAGACAACCCGTTCCTTCACCCACAACTGTAATCACATCCCCATCTACTGTCTGTAGTGACATCCTCTTTAGCCGATAATCTACCATCGCCTGATGACGTGATAACCAGTCCATACCTAATATCACATCGAACTCATGGAATGGTAGCTCAATCAAGTCAGCTAAAAACTCATACCCTTGTATTTTTAGAGGACCACCCTTGTAGACCTTTTTCACCATGACACTATGGCCTAAAGGGTTTGTGACTTGTATGTCCTCCTCTAGCTCCTCTACTTGTACCCCTCTATCAATTGGTGGTGTGATACACACATATGAATGTGTGGAACCCGGATCAATCAATGCACATACTAGCAGGTCATAAAAAGAAAATGTACCTCTAATGACATCACCGGCTCTGGCTCATCTCGAGCTCATGGCATAAGCACGAGGTGCTACCCTAATCTCCGCCTGGACTGTCTCTGCAGAGGCCTCGTGATGTGCCACCAGACAGCCTCGCAGTCTCCTACCCTCTGTCTTTGGGCGCACCTCTCCATCTGAGGTGGAGCAGTGGGAGCACTAGTGTTCCTCTGTGGACAATCCTTCAGGAAGTTATCCATAGACCCACATCTAAAACATCCACCTGTCAACAATATGCACTCTCCTCTGTGGGGTCTACCACAATGTACACAAGCAGTGGTGGGGTGATCTCGTGTAGCCGCACTGGTGAACTACCCACCGATGCACCGATTGTCCTCCTCCTCTCCTTGGAGCAACCGAGACTTTTGTTTCTTGCCCGACCTTGAGTGCATCCCGAGACTCCTTGGGTCTCTTACTACCCGTGTTCGCTGAATCGATGACCGACTGCAGTAACCCTCTTGCGTTGCCTATCTTTTCGGATCGCTCTTCATTTCCGACTCTCCACATCAAGGGTGATGCTATCAACAGAGAAATTGTGAAGTGGTGAGACGTCACTATTAACTCCGATGTTGTCATTCAGTCCATCCTCAAATCTTCGCATTTATCAACCTCTCGGCATCAACTCCAATGCATATTTGCTAAGTCTCATGAATTCTCGCTCATATTCGAGATCGCCACCGCCTCGCTGCAGTGAATTCTCCTTCTGGCCTCCAAGTACACATGACTGATGTATTTCTTTCTGAATTTAGCCAGAAAGAAATCCCAAGTGATCTGTGCAGGCTGTACCACTCTAGATACTGTCACCCACCATCTATATGCATCCTCCTATAGCAGTGACAGAGCACACTCCAACTGCTGCTCTGGGGTATAGTGCAACTGCTGCAGTACCCTCTCTGTCCTCTCCAGCCAATACTCTGCTGCGGCTGGATCATCATCCCTCTTACCTCTGAAATCAATTGCCCCATACTTTCACAGTCTCTCTAGTGGAGATCTGTGTATAGGCTGCGGCTGTGGGGGTGGAGGTGGCTGTACAGGTGGTGGTGGTGGTGGTGACTGTGGCTGTGGCTGTGGAGGTGGAGGTGGCTGTGGCTGTGGCTGTGGCTGTGGAGGTGGAGGTGGCTGTGGCTGGGGAATGGCTCCGGCGAACTGACGGAACAGCTGTGTCATCTGTTCATAGAAGGCCTGCTGTGCCCTACTCACAGTACCTCGAGATGACTCTGCTCTACTGCCACTTCTCCCTCGACTAGGAGCAGGTGCGTGACTCTCTACTTCCTCCACTATCGGTCTTGGAGGTCCGTGCTCTGAAGGATCAGATGCCATCGATCCTATAAAAAAAAGACAAAGAACAGATTTGCATTAGTGTCACCTCGACTCTATCTAAAGGCCCATGCATGTGATGCAACTATTTCTTTCTATCTATCTAGGTCTAGGACCGCCTAAACCTCTGCTCTGATACCACTAAATGTGACACCCCTTACTCGTCTACAGTATAGCCGAGCAAGAAGTGCCACATTCGGTGCCAGAGCACCCTATCTTGTTTTATCATATCTATTGTAAACTTTTGATGTCATTTAAAACATGTATTCTATGTGTAGAATTTTTTTTTTTTTTTTATATCTTATTTCTGTGGAGACCCGGACAGAGCCTCCCTTATTTTATTAGCATCTGGTGGGTTCCACTAATCACCTGTTAACATGTCCATATTAATTTCACACATTTCCATATCATATTCTCATGTATCATATCATTTACAATTATTTATGAGATCTCAAAATGAAGTATTATCTATTGCATTCATATAGAAATTCATAGATAATAAATTACAAGTTTTCATTTCAATCTCAAAGTTTAATTACAAGTCCAAAATGAAATACATCATAAACTAGTAATTACATCATGACTAAACATAATGAACCAAAATACTAGTCTATACATGGGCCCTACCAAAATACAACAGACCGGTGAGGTGACTCTGGACAATGGCAGATCTGATCAAAGCTCTGCATTGCACTCATCGTGTATTGCCGCTGCTCTCCAGTACCTACGCGATGGAAAACCAACGCGCTAAGCATAACGCTTAGTGGTGCATAATTTATAATAACAATAATTTAATAATTTGAAACAATATATGCAAATCATAAATTCTGGGTCTTTTACATTTTTTTATTACACTTTGGAAACAATTAAAATTATTGGGATCTTTCCTGTTTACTCATTGTATATTCAGTATTAATTAATTATTATCAATGCCCAAGAAAACCTATGACAAATTATAAAAGCTGGATGTACGGGTGTATACTGGTTAGACAGCCATATGTCTATCCAGTATACGTCTGTCGGGCACGAGGCCAGCTGTCGGGCATGAGACCAGCTGTCAGGCTTGTAAAGCCAGAAATAAAGTAGGCATATAGCCTGTAGAACAATCATACCAGACATATATTGTCAGTTCATGATTTTCTCGATAGGCAGTACTGCTATCTGTAGTCCCTAATTAGTATACCAATTTATCCAACTAAATAAATAAGTCTGGGTATACTATGGGCAATTAAATATTTTTAATTAATTTAGTACTATTCACTATTACTATTTTCTAGTACTATTCATTGGTACCATAAATTTCATATTAATAGGACATTAGTCCTAATTTACATATTCATATCATTTTTAATATTAAATTTTCCTTATGAGTATTTTAATTATCCTATATAGCATTTTTCCCATGAACCTTTCTTTAGGTTCATGTTGATGTGTTATATTTATCTAGGAATTTGACTAGGTTACGATGTTTATTTAGTCACAATTCCTTCATAACAATTGCTCCTCTATGTTTAAACTTGAATTTCAGTTTTTGAATCACTGAGTTTGAGGTTATAGAACTCAAGTTATGGTCAAAATACCAAAGGAATAGTATTTTGGGACATTTTCTGGGTTGGCAGTTTCAATGACCCAACTTGTGCTAACAATTTGAATTGGTTAAAAGCAAAACTAGGTTAAGTGGTCTTCAAGAAAAGTGTAGCCCTATGTCTAAACTTTCCATGGGTAAAATTTTAGGTCATTTGGACAAGTATAGAGAGAGTTATGACCAAATGAACACGTACTGTTCATTTGGTCATTTTCTGGGTTGGCAGTTTCAGTGACCCAACTTGTGCTAACAATTTGAATTTGTTAAAGGCATAACTGGGTTAAGTAGTCTTCATGAAAAGTGTAGTCCTATGTCTAAACTTTCCAAGGGTAAAATTTTAGGTCATTTGGACCAGTATAGAGAGAGTTATGACCAAATGAACACGTACTGTTCATTTGGTCATTTTCTGGGTTGGCAGTTTCAGTGACCCAAATTGTGCTAACAATTTGAATTTGTTAAAGGCAAAACTGGGTTAAGTGGTCTTCATAAAAAGTGTAGCCCTATGTCTAAACTTTCCATGGGTAAAATTTTAGGTCATTTGGACAAGTATAGAGAGAGTTATGACCAAATGAACACGTACTATTCATTTGGTCATTTTTTGGGTTGGGTTACTGGGAAATCTGAATTTGGACAGTATTTAGGTCAAGTTTTGGACAGAATTTGGGCATGGTTTCTTCATGGAAAATGGGCTATTTTGGGTCTAGTTTCACCTCCAATTGGCCTCATACCAATTGGGGTCACACAATTTTATTTATGGCCTAAAATGTACACTGCCCTCAACAAACACAACCTGCAGAAAATTGACACTTCCAAAACTCAATCTCCTCCAACTTCCTTACTTCAATTTGCATGCAATACACTTCTATAAGCAACAATCTCACCCCAATAGATCAATTTCAACATTTTACACAAAGTCCTCAACATTTACACAAACCCTAGTTTTCAAAGTTTCAAATTTACACAAACACTACACAATCAAACACCCAAACATTTCAACTAATTACACATTCTCATGGAACCATTTTTCATCACTTAAAAGCAATAAATTTCAAGTTCCATGGCTGCCAAAAATTCAAGGGTTCTTTCCTCTAGATTTTCTTTTTGTTTTAATGGTATTTATGCTTAGCTAAACATGCTTTTCATGTTTAATAAAGAGAAGAAGAGGGATTAGTGCACTAACCTCTTGTGACCCACTTCAAACTTTAATCTTTCTTCTTCTTATGGGTATCTAAAGCTTCCTTATAGTGTAGGCTAAATTTTTTGTGAAGGGGTCTATGGGTTTTGGTGAGTGAAAGCTTGGGAAATCAAGCTTTAAGCTTGATAACAATGGTGGGGAGGGAGAGACCAAAGGAGACGGCAAGGAGAGAGAGAGAAGAGGAAGAAGAAGATGGTTGGTGGGGGGTTTTGTCTCTTGTGGTTATTTATATTTATATATATATATATATATATATATATATATATATATATATATATATATATTTATGTGTACTTTATTGTTTTTAAATTTCATAAATCTATTTCCTTTCTTTTCTTTTCTTTCCTTTTCTTTTCTTTTCTTTTCTTCTTCTTTCTCTTCTCATTTTTCAAATTTAAATTCATAAAATTAATTTATGTTAATTATTCTATTTCCAAATTTTAATTTGACATTTAAATCAAAATTCACCTCTAGGGGTGAAATGACCAAAATGCCTTTCATGGTGCTCATCGGATTATTTTTATTTTTTATACCAATTAATAAATTCTCTAAATTTTATTTTATTTCTCAAAATTTTTCCTATATTTTTTTTTAATATTTATTTCATTAATTTGTGCCTCCTCACTATAGTTTAGGTGTAGTTCCAGACATTTTGACTGTCCGAGCAGATATGAGTCGTCGGAACAGTAAATTGTACGAACTACCTATGGTGAGGGCGTTACATAAACGTTGCCTTCCACATTAAGTATGGAATTCAAATTTATGAGGACTTTGTTTGCAGCTTTGTCTATTTACTTTGCCGACAAAATGCTAGCCGTTCCTTTAATTGTTCATTAGGAATTAATATGTTCCTTCCGAGAAGAAGAATATGGTAGCTGTTTCCACTCATCTTCATTATTTTGTCACTTGTCATGGCCGGCTTCTACAGTGATTCCCAAGTCTTCCTTGACAGCAGTCTCCAGAGAAGGAAATTTGTTAGAGCCCCTAGGACCAGAAGTTAGTTCATTTGAGGTTTCAAAATCACTGTTTTTATAGAATCTGTCTCCAGATTTATTTCTATCGTTTCCATTCCATATCCTTCCGTTCTGTCTATAGTTCATAGGACAATTATGCGGGAATGGACCATGTTTTTGGATAGAAAAAGGAGGCAAATTTCCTACAGGATGGTATCCTTTCGGGAGACCTGCTGAGAAATAAGAACCCAATGCAGACACCTGTAACAAAAAAAGTTAAATCAGCAAAAACACTCAAAACTGAAGACTAGTGATGACCAACAAGCACAACAAACTTCAAAATCAATTCTTTTTGGGAAAGTTTAAAGATATAGACATAAAAAGTAAGAATATTTCATACCTTGTTTAAAGGTCTGATTGCTTGTGTATTTGTAGACTTAGAGGATTTGCCAGCAGTATTGTCATTAGACTTCATAGAGTTAAAACCACTGGACTTGGCAAAAGTTGAAGCTGATCCATATTTTCCATTTTGAGAACCAGTATTGCCATTTGAGACATCACTAAAATATGCTGAATCCCGTGAATAGCAAGGCATGGCTTCTGATCCATAGAAAACAGGATGTGGAAGGTATCCAGGTGAAGAAAAATATGCTTGTTGACCAACACTTTGCCCATCTACCCCAACCACTGCCCCAGAAGCATATGGATTATAGCCAGGTAAATAATAGACTAGTGATCCATTGTCTGATTGCATCCCTGATGTGATCAACCGATACACTAGTATCAATTATCAACAAGACACAATTATACAAAACTACCCTTATCAGCCAAGCAGAACGAGACATAGTTTTGCCTAATTTTTGCAAATAGAAATGAAAGTATACGTCAGAAGAACATACCATATGAGATCCATCTGCTTGAAAATAACCATGATCATCCATTTGTGTGAAGGATCCATTATACTCTACAACAAAGAGTAAGTTTAAGAAATAATATACCATAAATTAATCTAATTCTCAAATTATAAACTTCAGAGCTGCAAATCAAACTGAAAAAAAAAAAATCTTTAATTGAAGCAAAGTAAAGTAACTTAATATTTTCAAAATTATCATGCTTGAAGACGTGCTAAAGTATTATCTTTTCATTTTTCAAATGATTGCACCATTAGCCTAAAAATTGATTCTAACTATATGGAAGTCAACTAAGAAATATGAGTACTTAATCACAAGGCCGATTAACATCATCCTATGCAATACATTGAGGAGTATATTACCAGACATCTCAAGTCTCAACTTTGCTGAAAACCTATTATATGAGTACTTTTAACTAAGATTATGACATTCCATTTAATTGACTTTATCACAACTCCAAAAGATTATATATAAGAAGAATATATAACCGTCTCAATATCCCACCTGGGTAGTAATAATTGTAACTACTAGTTGGTGGATTGTAAATACCAAGGTCTCCAACAGACTCTTGGTCAGTCTCCCCTTTGATACCAGAATTACCATCTACTTCACCTTTGGTATTAGAAGTAGCATCCCGTGAAAAAGCAACTGAATGATGTTGAGCCACATGGTAATCCATCTTTTCCAGAAGCCTGAAACAAAGACATACAAAGGAAAATAAGATAATAAATAAGATAATCTTGTTCTACTAAGCATTAAGTAAGTTTGTTGTTAAAATAACCATCTAATATTGTTCTACTAAGCATTAAGTTTGTTGTTAAAATAACCATCTACCATGCACAGAATAAATTTGTGCAATGTGGATGCCTAGAGATACACATACAGAGCCACAAAAATCTAAGATCCAAAAAAATTAAATAAAACACTAGCAATCCTTTTAAACAAGAAGAATGGATCTCATGGTACTCACACAAATAGATCATATTCTTGAACTTATGTTATAATGACCAAAAACATATTTCCTTGACCTTTTAGTGTTTATAATTCTCAGTAATCCAATGCATACCATATACCAAACAGCAAAGTGAAAGTTGGCACAACTACAAGAAAGATAGGAATCCACAATAAATTAAAACCAAGCCTTTTCACCTTCATAACGCCATTTTTCCAAGCAATTATCCACAAGGAAGAAAACAAAAGCAACATAGATTAATATGACATACCACATCACGCCCAGCCAATTTCCTAATGGACTCCGACTTCAATCCTGTAGGAACAGATTCAGCTGCATTATATAGTTAAGAATACAATACTTATTCAATTAGCCAACAAATCATGGAGTTGCCAACAATATCTACACCATTAAACAGTCAATACAGAATTTTTCTTTTTTTTTTTTCCACAGGACAAAGCCAATACGTAATTTTAGCAGCAAGAGGAAGGAATGAAAGGGGCGAAAGGGGCATAAATCAAACAAGCCAAACAATTTACTTTCCATAAAATCAAAATCTTGATCATCCTCGATAATTATTACCCATCTTCAATATAAAATGAACAACCCACATTTTTTTTTCCCATTTTCAGTTAAAAAAAAGTTAACACAAATGAAATTAAAAAACAGAACCCATAATAGCTTTATATTTTAAAAGTTGGGGGGGGTGGCGGGGTGTGTGGGTTTGGAAATTAAAAAACAGAACCCATAATAGCTTTATATTTTAAAAGTTGGGGGGGGTGGGGGGGCGGGGGGGGGGGGGGGGGTGTTTGGGTTTTGTTGGGGGTGGGGAAGGAGGGGGAAGAAGAGGAGGAGGGGGAAAGGGGAAAAGAAACCCAATAAGAGAGGATACGTTTCTCAAGTTCTGTTCCAGCGGCAATCGTCGATCGATAAAAGCCCAAGTTAACACCTGCAAACAGAGAGACAAAAATAAATAGCAAAAGTGTTAGTCAAAGTCAAAGCACCAGTACTTTTATACCAAAAGTCTTACGATTTAGCATTGTATTTTGATGGGTGAAATTAATTTTTTGGAATAAAAATATTATTTTAAATATTATTAAAAAATAATTTAAAAAAATTATTTTATTATTTTTATAATTAAAATAAATTTAATTTAATTTTTAATTATTTTTTAATATTTTATAATTAATATATTTTAAAAATAACTTTTTTAATAATAATTTTAGTAGCAACATCAACCCAACCTAATTCAACCCCTATCGATAAAACAAAATATTTATTCTTATAAAAATTGAATTTTATTGTTTTCCTTTTTATAATAAAATTAAAAAAAAAATCTCATCTTCAAAAGCAAAAACGTTGGTTGCACGCTATCCAGTGTCCACCAGGCACACGTTGGCAACTTACACAGAACGAGAAAAAAAGAGATTCAGATTCCTCTTATTATTAATTAATTAATTAATGGAAATCATAAAATTCTATTTTATTATTATCTTTTGATAGTTTTTTTTTTCTTTTGAGATAAAAATCAAACAGAAAATGGAATTTTGAATATAAATTATAAAAAAAAAATCCTTGGAGAGAAAAATCAAATGCAAATTCTCAACTTTTTAAAAAAAAAAAGAGATCTTTTTGAGTAAAAGTGGGAAATTCAATATATATCTTACAGAAAACAAACAACTTTCAAAGATTTTTCGTTTTTAAAGGGGGGGGGGGGGGGGGGGAGGGAAATCTGCTTGGTTGGAGAGAAATCGCGAGAAAATGAAATTTCATGACTTCAAGTCCGCATAAATAGAATATCAATTTGCAAAATGGAACTTTAAAAAAGAAGTCACCGAATCAAACTACTCATAGAGAGCAAAAAAATTAAAACTTTTCATTTCCTTTAATACGCATACGCTACAGAGGAAGCAATAGAGGACTAAAAACGAAGAAAAATGAGAAATCGGAAGCGGACCTAGAAGCGATGGATCGAGGCCGATACGAAACCGAGAGACCCGATCTGATGTGTCCAGAAAACCGCTTTTCAGTAGAGTAGAAAAGCGGTTTTCCAGAGAAGGAAATAAGAAGAAGCAGTGAAAGTAAGGTCGAGAAGGAGAAGAGGGAAACAAAAGGGTCTAATTATGGAAGGATCGGACAGGTCAGATGAGTTCCTGGTTTGAGAAGAGGAAATAGTGACCGTTGGATGTAGGTTTTAAAGACAAAAAGGGTGGGAAAGCGCCAATATTTTGGGAGTGCGTCCAGTTTTGTGCTAACCTTGCTAGGAAATTAAATTCTCTTTGTTGTTTTTTTTTTTCCCCTCTCTTTTCCAACATGTTTAATAATGAAATATAATTAGTTTTAAAAAATAACGAAATAAAATTAAAAAAAAATATATTTTATGGGTATATTTTGGTTAGTTACTAATTCAAATCAGATTGATTTTGAGTTGAAACCGGCAATTCAAGATTTAATTTTGATTTGATTCTAATTTTAGTTTCAAGTTCGAAAATATTTTAATTCACATTACTCCTTATAAAATTATTTTTTTTTAATTTGATTTCAATAAGATTAAAATTATCTATTCAAACCATCAATTTCAATTTTATAATAAGAGAAAAAAAAAATTAAAACCCATCACTATAAATTATAATCAGCTTGATTCTAATTCAAACTCTTAAATTATTAATTTGAGCCAATTTCATATTTCAATTTCGATATAATTCAAGATTTGTCTAGGTAAGTTCAATGTTATTTTGTTATTGATTTGAAAAAAAAAATTAGATATTAATTTGATTGGTTAAAGATATAATTAAAAATGCACAAAATATATAAATTATAATTTACATTAATTATATATCATTTATAATGGTAAGGCTATATTTATATATTTTATGATATATTAAAAGTTGTTTTTTTAATATAATTCATTAATTAAAATGTCTATGGTTTAAAAAGATAATGTAAATATAATCATTAATATTTTTATATAAATAAGAAAATATTTATATGTAATGAATTTCTAGTATGAAATATTAATTAATTGTTGAGAAAATAGTTCATACCTACATGAGGGATGCTCCATGTGATTTTACTTCATATTATTTTGAAATTTGATGATATGCGTCTGTATTTTATTCATTTTAATTTTTAGTTTATATTTTATTTTTTTAATTATTTATATATACATAATTGTGACAATATATTATTAATTATATAAGATATAATTAATATTTATTTAATAATATACCGACTAAATCTCAGTGGAAGTAAGGAATAGATTTAGTAGGGGGGCAATGGGGCGCTGCCCTCAAATTTCCTTTTAAAAGATAATTTTGTATAAAATTTTAACATTATCCTATATTAAAAGGTATTAATTTACCCTACATTCAAAGATGTCACTTAATTTCTTTTATTAAATAATATTTTCTCCTATTCCATTAAAGTTTGGATTATTCTATTAATTGAAATAAACTTATTAGTTTTCTTAGGAAAATTAAATTTATTAATTGAATGCATATAGAAGTGAAAATACATATTTATATGTTTATATATAATCCCCATTAATAAGAATTTTTAAATTTATCATTGATTTAATTTCAGTTGAATATTAAATTTTTAATTTTTATCCTTTACCAATTAAATAAGCGGACAAATTTAAAAAACATGCTTTGAGCAATTTAAAGCTAACCTTTTATTTTTCAAAAGTTGAGAATTTTCAGCTTTTAGGCTACGTTTATTTTAAAAAAATATATTTTTTAAAAAATACTTTTCATATTTAAGTAAATTAATTAATAGAAAATATTTTTTTATCAAAGAAAAATTAAGTTATTTTTAAAGAAAATGACTTATTTTTTAAAAGAATAAGTCATTTTTCATTTTTTAAACTTTGAATATCTTATTAAAATGTAAGCACACTTATACATACATGAAATAAATAAATATTATTAATTTAATATTACAACCAAATAATAAAAAATATTTTTTATGAAAAATATTTTCTTTATATAAGTCATTTTTCGTAAATCAAACGGAGTCTTAATGAAAATTTATTTTTTAAATTATAAATTTAAAAAATTGGGGATGGAAAATACCAACGTCAGCTTGTACATTCGATTGAAAGTTGCCAAACACCAAATTTTGACTGTTGGACGGATTAACCATTAATCTCCAAAGAGCAAAAGCTCAACCTAGCAGCCACTTAGCCCCGAATTTCATGCATAAATTAGGAATGGCTTTTGCCAATTTACATTATTAGTAATTTTAATTTATACATATTTTTTATTTTAATAATTTTTTATTAATTATTTTATATTTTTTATTATTTATATATAGATTAATTTTTTATTTTTTAAACTTTTTAATAAAATTTCAAATATTAATTAAAGATATGGAATCATTTGAAATTAGTTCAATCATATGGTTATTTTCATATTTTTAATATTATAATATATTTTTAATACATAAAAAGAATATATAGAATATAATACTATGTTTTCATATTAAAAAATATAATATATTATAAATATTATTTTTAGGCCTATGCTTTTGCTTGACTAACTTTTTTTTTTTGTCTCTTTCTTTGCTATCTTGTATTATTTATATGCCTCATTATTATCACACTTAGGTAATTTCTAATACAATTCCCTCTTTCTCTTCACTACTTTTTGTACTTTTTAAATCTGATTTCAATAAGATTAAAATTATCTATTTGAACCATTAATTTCAATTTTATAATAGGAGAAAAAAATTAAAATCCGTCACTCTATAAATTATTATCAATTTGATTCCAATTCAAACCCTTAAATCATTAATTTGAGCCAATTTTGATATAATTCAAGACTTATCTAGGTAAGTTCTTTAATATTTAGTGTTATTTTGTTATTGATTTGAAAAAAAAAAATTGCATATATCAATTTGATTGGTTAAAAATATAATTAAAAATGTACAAAATATGTAAATTATAATTTATATTAATTATATATCATGATGACTAACTCCGCTCAAGTAGTTTGCGCTTAGCCGGTCCCAAGCCCAGATAAAGGAGGAGGGTTACGGTAGGTGACAACCAGCGTAAAAATTTCGTCACACCTTATGATATGGATTCAAATGATATAAACATTGAGGCGTCCTCTACTAACGACACGCTACATTAGAGTCCGAGTGTAGTGAGAAATATGCAAGGGTGTAGAGCGTTCACCGAAAGCGACACTCCATACCGGCGCCCGGGTGTGGTGTTAAGTGAGCAAGGGTTCCCACATCATGGACGAGTGTGGGTAAACAAGTTAGTCCATAGGATAAATAGTAGAATAAATAGTGGAACAGAACACAAGATAGACATAGAAAACAATAGAAGATATCATAAAATGAGACCAATTAGGAAGAAACAGGATAGGAGGAGGATCAGGGTTGGTACTTGGAATGTTGGATAACTTACAGGAAAATTAATGGAGCTTGTGGATACCTTGGAAAGGAGAAGGGTGAATATTGCTTGCATTCAGGAGACTAAATGGGTAGGAGAGAAAAACAAAGAAGTGGGTAATGCAGGGTACAAACTGTGGTTTACCGGAAAGGAGAGAAATAAGAACGGAGTGAGCATAATCATAGACAGGACATTGAAAGACGCTGTAATAGCTGTGAAAAGAGTAGAAGATAAAATTATACTAGTAAAGCTAGTACTAGAAGGAAAAATAATAAATGTAGTTAGTACTTATGCCCCACAAATAGGACTAGATAGTGAGAGTAAATAAAGGTTTTGGGAAGATATGGATGATTTAATGCAAAGCATACCAAATGAAGAGAATATTTTCATTGGTGGAGATTTGAATGGACATGTAGGAAGTGATAGGCAAGGCTATGAGAATGTTCATGGAGGTTTTGGTTTTGGTAGTCGAAATGAGGAAGGAAAAAGCATCCTGGATTTTGCTATGGCATACGACCTAATACTAGCAAATACCTACTTTATAAAAAGAGAGTCACATTTAGTGACTTTCACAAGTGGACAACATAGAAGCCAAATCAACTTTCTCTTAACCAGGAAGACAAATAGAGCTCTATGCAAGGATTGCAAGGTCATTCTAGGAGAGGCTTTAACAAGTCAACATCGGTTAGTAGTCTTGGATGTCAAGTTTAGGAACAATTCAAGTAAGGTCAGAAGAAATAATGTAGCTCGAACAAAGTGGTGGGAGTTCAAAGGAGTAAAGCAAGTGAAGTTCAAAAATGAGCTTCTCGAGTCCGAAGCATGGAAGCTGAATATGGAGGCCAATGATATGTGGATACAGATGGCATCAAAAATTAGAGAAGTAGCTAGAAAAGTACTTAGAGAGTCTAAAGGACATGGACCACCCTCAAAAGAGAGATGGTGGTGGAATGAGGAAGTATAAAAGGCAGTAAAGAGAAAAAGAGAATGGCATAAGAAATTACCTAAATGCGATAATAATGAGGCATATGAACAGTACAATATAGCAAAGAAAGAGGCAAAAAAGGCAGTTAGTCAAGCAAGAGCACAGGCCTTTGAAAAGTTATATAAGAAACTTGGAACTAAAGAAGGGGAGAAAGATATTTATAGATTAGCAAGGAGGAGAGAAAGGAAATATCAAGATCTCAATCAAGTTAAGTGCATTAAGGATAAAGAAGGAAAAGTGTTGGTGAAAGATGAGGACATTAAAGAAAGATGAAGAAATTAGTTTAATGATCTCTTTAATAATAGTCAAAATGGTAATAGCGTGAATATAGACTATAGAATGATAGAAAAGAATGTGAATTATACTAGAAGGATTAGATCTTTAGAAGTAAAGGAAGTACTTAAGAGAATGAAAGTGGGTAAAGCCTATGGACTCGATGGAATATCAATTGAAGTGTGAAAGTATTTGGGAGATATGGGAGTGGCATGGTTAACTAAATTATTTAATAAGATTCTAAACTCAAAGAAAATGCTTGATGAATGGAGGAGGAGTATTTTAGTACCTATTTTTAAAAATAAGAGAGACATATAGAGTTGCTCAAACTATAGGGGAATTAAACTTATGAGCCATACTATGAAGTTGTGGGAGAGAGTTGTGGAGCATTGACTACGTCGTGATACTTCTCTCTCTCTCAATCAATTTGGCTTCATGCCCGGTCGTTCAACTATGGAAGCGATCTTTCTTATTATAAGCTTGATGAAGAAATATAGAGATGTGAAGAAAGATCTATACATGGTTTTTATTGATTTGGAGAAGGCTTATGATAGTGTTCTAAGAGATGTCCTATGGAGTGTGTTAGAACAAAAAAGGGTATCTATTAGGTACATACAAGTGTTGAAAGATATGTATGAAGGAGCAACTACTATTATGCGCATAGTGGGAGGGGACACAAGAGATTTTCTGATCTCAATTGGATTACACTAAGGATCAGCTATAAGCCCTTCCCTTTTTACATTAGTTTTAGATGAATTGACGAAACATATACAAGAGAGTATTCCTTGGTGCATGATGTTTACGGATGATATTGTTCTGATAGATGAGACACGAGAATGAGTCAATAGAAAGCTAGAGCAGAAAATCTTCTGGCAGTTTGGTGCACATTTCAGCAGAGAAGAGACCGTTGATTCAGGAAGTACATGAGTTGATGGATCAAGGTTTAATCCTAGATCTTTTAGATGAAGGGGTATTGTTGGCTCATTTTTCAGTGAGACCAGACCTGCGAGACAGAGTTAGAGTTTCCCAGCACAGAGACCAACAATTGATGAAGATCATAGAAAGAGTACAACAGGGTGAAGGTGGTGAGTTTGGATTTGCCAATGATGGCGCCCTAATGCAAGGTTCTAGGATATGTGTGCCCGATGTGGACAATCTCAGAAATGAAATTATTCGAGAGGCACACTATACATTGTACAATGTCCACCAGGCTCCACCAAGATGTACCATGATGTGAAAGATAGCTATTGGTGGAATTGCATGAAGAGAGACATAGGAGACTTTGTGTCCAAGTGCTTAACTTGTCAGAAGGTGAAGTTTGAACACCAGAGACCGTCAGGGAATCTGCAAGAGCTCCCTATCCCAGAATGGAAGTGGGAAATGATTACCATAGATTTTGTGACTGGGTTGCCTCGTACCACGCGAGGATATGATTCGATATGGGTAATTGTAGACCGCCTAACTAAATTAGCTCATTTCTTGCCTGTGAAGACTACATATTCTATGGCACAGTACGCCCGACTCTACATTCGAGAAATAGTCAGATTGCATGGAGTTCCTACTTCTATAATATCTGACAGAGGGCCCCAGTTCACTTCTCAGTTTTGGAGGAAGTTGCAGGAGGCACTTGGCACACAGTTGAACTTTAGTACTACTTTCCACCCTCAGATAGACGGACAGTCTGAAAGGACAATCCAAACACTGGAAGACATGTTTTGCATGAGTGTTTTGGATTTCGGAGGTCAATGGGATGATCAGCTAGCTTTGGTGGAGTTTGCCTACAATAACAGTTACTATTCCAGCTAGGGATGGCACCCTATGATGCACTATATGGAAGAAAGTGTAGGTCTCCTCTGTGTTGGACGAAAATGGGAGAAGCAAAGGTGCATGATGTAGACCTAGTACAGTACACTTCAGAGATAGTTCCTTTAATCAGAGAACGATTGAAAATAGCTTTCAGTAGGCAGAAGAGTTATGCAGACCCCAGACGGAGGGATGTAGAGTTTGCAGTAGGCGACTACGTATTCCTGAAGGTTTCTCCGATGAAGGGAGTCATGAGATTTGGAAAGAAGGGTAAGTTGGCGTCTCGGTATATTGGACCTTTTGAGGTTACTGATAGAGTTGGAGCAGTTGCCTACCGGTTGGAGCTACCACCCAACCTTTCTCATGTTCATCCTGTGTTTCACATCTCCATGCTCAGGAAATACATTCCTGATCCTTCTCATGTACTACAGCCGGATGTAATAGAGCTGAAAGAAAACTTGACGTTTGAGGAGCAACCTGTAGCCATAGTGGACTACCAAGTGAGGCAGCTAAGATCAAAACAGATCCCTATAGTTAAGGTTTTGTGGAGGAGCCAGTCAGTGGAAGAGTGCACCTGGGAGTCGGAACGAGACATGCGTAGCAAGTACCCTTATCTATTCAATGTGTAATCCTGTACTTTTATTCTGCCTTGTGTAAAAAATTCGAGGACGAATTTTCTGTAAGGGGGGAAGAATGTAACACCCCTAATTTTTAAATTTATTATTTTTGGGTAAATAGTGATATTTTATTTTATTTGAATTTTAGGAAATTATTTGAAATTTTTTCGGATTTTAGAAATTGGGTTCGATTTTACGAAAATAAAAACTTTGATAATTTTTAAAAATTAATTTAAAGACCACGTGGCAAAACTAAAAATATATTTGGAGTTTAAAAATTTTTTGAGTTTTCTAGAATTTTTTTGAAATTTTTGAGCCTCGTTTTCGGTCCCAAGGCAGAGTAAAAATTCAAAATTTTATATCCTGAATCGAACCGACCGAATCGAACCGGACCGGATTGGACCGGTCGAATTGGACTAGTTCCTTCGTCCTTTTTCTTTCTCCTCGCACGCGTCTCGATCTCTCTCTCTCTCTCTCTCTCTCTCCCATTTTCTCTTTCCTCCCTCCTCCCCTCGCCGCGCCGCCACCTCCCCAGCCACCCCAGCTCGCCGGCGCGCTGCACCACCACCTCCCCATGGCCGGCAGACGCCCTAGGCGGCCGAAAAATGCGCGCGAACGTCTCCCCTGTGCGCACGCAATGCTTCGTCTTCCCGGTCGAAATTCGACTGATCCGGCCACCAATCGGGTCGGGTCTTGTGTCAAACACTATCTACACCTCGAGAGCTTTCCATAGACACGAAGAACACCAAAATTCATCGAGCAGTTTGTCCAATTTTTGTCCGGGAAGTTTTAGCCCATTTTGACTTTTGGGCTAGATTTCTCGCAAACCGTAAACCCCACGAGAAAACCGAGAGTACCAGAGCGCTCCACTCGTCGAGAGCTTCGCGGGAATATAAATTTCAAAATTTTCCAACACCATTTTTTGGTGGGTCCCGCGGAACTTCGTAGTGTTTTTTCGAGCATTAAATGAGCTTAGAAAATTTCGTAAAATTTATGTACTAACCCCTGTCTTGTGGGCTTCGTGTAGGTATCTTCAATTCGCGGAAATTCGACAGTTGTCCGGATCTGTGAATTTCCGGTCAGACAAATCGGCTACCGAAAAAGTCTCCGAATTAAATTGAGATTTTGGCTGCCCCACTATTGTCAGACGTCCCGAGCATGTCCCCAGAGTCGGAATTAGCATAGGTAAACCCGAACCTTGCTTTTTCATAATTTTCTAATGCTTAAATGGGATTAAAAATCCATAAAATATTCGTGGTAGCTCAGAAAATTATGATTCTTTTTGCAATAGCCTAGTAATATTGCTAAGTACCGCGGGGCAAAGTTTTAGAATTTTTAGAGCTTATTTGGGCAGTTTTTGCAAAAATGATCAATTATAAGGACTAAATTGTAAATTTACATATTGTGATTGAGACTGTTTGGATGGGCCCAGGAGGGGCTGTGTGATGTGATTGAGTTGTGAGTGTATGAATTGTGAATATAGAAGTGCGTTTTGAGCCCTTTTGCAGGTTGGGTAAGTCCTAGATATAGGGGAGACTCTGCCGGATTTTCAACACGACTTAGGACGTATTTGGTCTTTTCTTAGTTTATATTGAGTCAAATTTATTAAATGATTGTAATAAAATAGTCAGGTGAGCCGAGACAGCCTTCTTCCTCTTGACCACCACAAAGGTGATTCTTTGTCAAGTGCATTAGTAAAATATTAATTTTAATTGTAATTTCGATATTATTATATGTTCAAGTATGCCCATGCATCACTTATATGTATATATCTATGTAGTTAAACTCTAGGCATGTTTTATGTTGCATTCACAACTGTTAAAGTGCCATGTATGTTGTTGTGGTAATTTAGAGCAGTGTGCATGCGTTGGCGTGCATGTGATGTGGTGTTGACTATGGATAGGACGGGTAGACATGGCTTGAGATCTTCCCTGGGACCCAGTCCTTCTGGGTAGACATGGCTTGAGTTCTTCGCTGGGACCCCGATTTGGTTATTAAGTGGAAGTCCGAGCTGAGTTCTTCGCTAGCACAGGTTGGATTAAGAGAGCTGTATAGGGGATCAGCTCCCATATATGTATTGTTTGACATTATCGGGTGTGTGAGTGCTCCAAATTACCTTTTTGCTGTTATGATGTGAAAATATTACTGATGTTGCATTTCACTCTACAGGGTGCATTAGTTTTAGATAGTTATAGAGATTATGGTTAAAATTGATATTTTATTCTCTGAGTCGAACGCTCACTCCTGTTCAATATTTTTCCAGGCCACAGGAGGATATTTTTGAGGTTAACCTGCTTTTCTCCCTCGTAGGTCGTTTATTAATGTTTGTATAAACCTGTTAACTCTTAGAATTTCTGCATGTGTTAGAAATATTTATTTGATTTGGATCTGTAATATAACTTGTTATTTTGGACCTGTAAACTTATTATTTTATGCATGTTTGATGGACTGGATGAGGGAGCTGAGCTCCCATTTATTTTTATATTGTTATGAGTATGTGGAGGGTGATCTGAACTCCCCAATTGATTATATATTGTTTTTACAGGTCGGGTGAGTTAAAAACTCCCCGTTAAAAGGTCCATTTTATGGCTGGACTCATCGATTTAATTCTTAACCCAGGCCCAAATGGGCCTTAGAGTTGGGTTAAGGAATAGTTAGGCTTACTACAGGCCTCGGGGGCTTTAGGCTGGCCCAGGTCCTAGTGCCGGTCCGGCCCATAGGTTGGATCATGACAGCTATGATGGAGCCTACAGGATATGAAGATGCAACAACAGATCAAAAATGGGTAGCTGCAATGAAGGAGGAGCTTAACATGATCGAAAAAAACCAAACGTGGGAATTGGTGGATAGATCGAAAGATAAGAAAGCTATAGGAGTTAAATGGGTTTATAGGAGCAAGCTCAATTCTGATGGTTCTGTAAACAAGTATAAGGCAAGGCTTGTAGTCAAAGGGTATGCTCAAATGTTTGGGGTAGATTTTTCTAAAATTTTCGCTCCAGTTGCTAGGATGGATACCATAAGGATGTTGCTAGCTGTTGCCACACAAAAGGATTGGGTTGTACACCAACTTGATGTTAAATCATCTTTCTTAAATGGGCATTTGGAGGAAGAAATATTTGTGGAGCAACCACAAGGTTTCGTTGTTCAAGGATAAGAAGAGAAGGTAAATCGGTTGAAGAAGGCTCTCTATGGCCTAAAGCAGGCGCCAAGGTCATGGTACAACAGAATTGATGCACAATTGGAGAACTTAGGCTTTGAAAAATGTCTAAGTGAATCTACTTTGTATATCAAGAATGTTTATGATGAAATACTTGTGGTGTCTCTTTATGTTGATGACTTGCTTGTAACAGGAAGTAGAAAGGAGCTGATTGACAAGTTTAAAGAAGAAATGAAAGATGTCTTTGAGATGACAGATCTTGGCAATATGACATTCTTTCTTGGTATGCAGGTACAACAAAAGCAAAATGAAATTTTTGTGTGCCAGCAGAAATATGCAAAAGAAGTCCTCAAAAAATTTAATATGGAGGAGTGCAAGTCAACTGCAACTCCAATGAATCAAAAGGAGAAGTTTTGTCAAGAAGATGGAGTTGAAAAAGTTAATGAAAGGATGTATAGGAGCTTAATAGGCTACTTAATGTACTTGACTGCAACTAGGCGGATATCATGTATGCGATAAGTTTGCTATCGGTATATGCCTTTGTGCTAGTAAAATTCATTTTCAAGCAGCGAAGAGGATTCTCATATACGTTAAAGGCACAGTTGATTACGGAATAAAGTTCAACCAAGTAGAAAATTTCAGTTTTCATGGTTATTCAGATAGTGATTGGGCTGGATGCATTGACGATATGCGAAGCACCTCAGGTAATTGTTTTAACTTTGGTTCTGAAATTTTTTGTTGGTGTTCGAAGAAACAAGAAGTCATAGCACAATCCACAGCAGAAGCAGAATATGTGGCAGCTGTTGCTGCTGTGAATCAAACACTTTGGATTAGAAAACTTCTTACAGATTTGCATATGAAGCAAGAAGAAAGCACACAGATATTTGTGGATAACCAAGCTGCAATTTCGATAGCTAATAATCCGATGTTCCATGGGAAAACAAAACATTTCAAAAAAAAATTTTATTTTCTAAGAGATGTACAGAAAGAAGGAGAAGTGCAGCTGCTCCATTGTAGGACAGAAAATCAATGTGCTGATGTTTTAACTAAAGCTCTGCCTAAAGCTAGATATGAATTCTTAAGACAAAAGCTTGGTGTATGCAGCTCCAAAGCCAAGGAGGAGTGTTAAGTATCATGTCTTTGAATCTGTCAACAAATTCAGTTTATGTTTTGCTATTCTTTAGAAAAATAAACCAGTCAAATATTAGTTGAGATTAGGCTGATATGTAGCAGATTTTCTGCATTTTAGTTTCAACATTATGCTGTATAAATTGGTGGTTTTGGTACTTAATAAAGTATGAGTTTCTAGTAGTTAAAAAAGATTTTTCCAGCTCTTATTACTTACAGAGTCTATCATTACTTACTAGTGTTTGTTGTTCATATGTGACTAGGTTTGAGTCCAAATTAGTTGAGGAAATCGTCAATAATGTTTTGAAGAAACTTAGTTATATGCCTAAAAATGATGATTGTTATGATCACAACTTCATTGGAATTGAATCGCGTGTGGAAAAAATGGAACAGTTGTCAAAAGATAAGCAAGTTGTGGGGATTTGGGGGATGGGAGGCATTGGTAAAACAACTATTGCACAAGAAGTATTTCGTCGAAACAAGAATAAATTTGATGGTCATTGCTTTGTTGAAAATGTTAGGGAAACAATGACAAAGCAATCATTAAAATTAGTACGAGAAAAAATCATTTGTTAATTATTAAGGGAAAAAAATTTACATGTAGACACATTGAATTTGGATGATTTTACAATGAAAATGCTCTGGTGTATGAAAGTATTCATTGTTTTTTATGATGTAGATGATTTTAACCATTTAAAAAATTTAGCAGGAGAGCGCGATTTGTATTGTGAGGGAAGTAGAATCATTGTAACTAGTAGAGATCGGCAAGTACTTAAATATGTTTGTTCAAAGGATGGCATATATAAGGTTGAGAATTTAATTCATTGTCAAGGTCTGAAGCTCTTTAACTTGCATGCCTTTAAGCAAAATCTTTCCAAGGAAGGATATATGGAGCTATCAAAGAAGGCAACAAGCTATGCTGGAGGCAATCCATTAGCTCTTAAAGTTTTGGGATCTCATTTATTTGATATGACGATAGAAGAATGGAAAAGTGAATTGGAAAAATTGAAAGGCGAATCTCTTGAGAAAATTCAAGCTGTTTTGAAAACAAGTTATGATGGGCTACAGAGGAATGAGAAGAAAAATATTTCTTGATATTGCCTGTTTCTTCAAAGGGGAAAATAAATACCGTGTTGAGAGAACATTAGAAGCATTTGGTTTCTATCCAAAAAGTGGAATACCTCGTCTAATTAAGAAGTCTCTCATATCTATTTCATCAGTCAATCAGATTCATATGCACGACTTGCTAGAGCAAATGGGCAAGGATATTGTTAATGAGGAATGCAAACAGCCTGGAGGACGCAATAGGTTGTGGAATTATAAAGATATTAGTCACTTATTGACAATAGAAACGGTAAGGACCAAATTAATCAATGAAGCTTAATTTTTTCATTATCATATTTGAATTTTGTAAGAATTGTAGCTCTTGTGACGAATTAAGTATTAATCAATAATCCTTTTTGCTGTTACTTTATCAGGGAACCGAAAATGTTGAGGGCATATTGCTTTATACGCCTCAGAGTTGCAATTTGAAGCTAAGTGCCACGGCCTTTATGAAGATGTGCAATCTTAGATTTGTCAAAGTCACAAATTCAGGAGGACTAGGCCAAGTGCTTCTTCCTAACAACTTCGAATTTTGTGCACAAACGCTAAGATATCTTTGCTGGGATCATTATCCTCTAGAATCTTTGCCACTAAACTTTTGGCCAAATAATCTTGTAGAACTTCATATGCGGGGTAGCAGGCTCATCCAACTGTGGAATGGAGGAGATAAGGTACAGTTTATAAATTTTAGATACATTTTATAAAAGTTAATTTGTATCTTCTAATTTATTGATATTTTTCCATTAATTACCGACACAGCCTCTTGGAAATTTGAAATTAATGGACCTTAGCTGCTCTGATGACCTGATCAGGATTCCTGGCTTGTCTAGCATTGCCCCAAATCTTGAGTTTTTATATTTGGAAGGATGTGAGAGTTTGGTTGAAATTCCCTCTCTTCAAAATCTGGGCAAGCTTACTGAACTTGATCTATGTGAATGCCATAAAGTCAAAGATTGTCCAGAGATTCCGTGTAATATAAAGTTTTTAAATTTAGATTACACTGGAATAGAGCAACTGCCCTCATCAATTAGGCATCTGTCTCAACTTGCCATATTGTCCTTGCAATGGTGTAAAGCACTCGAGAGTCTTCCAAGCGGCATTGGCAATTTGAAATCTCTCTGGATGTTCAAGACTCGTGACTATTCCAACTAGCATAGGCGAGTTGGAATGTCTTGAAACATTACTTCTCTATGAATGGTCAAATTTAGCAAGTCTTCCAGAAAGCATCAAACAACTTTCGAAGTTGAAAGAGCTTGGTTTAAGTGGTTGTGAGAGTCTTATAAGTTTACCAGAGCTTCCATCATGCTTAGAACTCTTATTTGCAAGTGATTGCCACTCTTTGGAATCTGCATCAATTTCTTTCCATTCCTTGGAATATGAAGATGAAAATGAAGAGGCAGACAAAATTGAAGATGAAAGTAAAGATGAATATGAAGAAGCAGATGAAAATGAAGGAGGTAAAAGTGAAGATGAATATTTTTTTGAAGATTGCAAATTTCTTAATTTTAGTGAAGGCGTCAATTTGAATAAGAAAGTAATGGAGGATGTTTTTGAAGCGCATCTGTTAGGTCAGAAAGTTAGATTATTGATGGCAGTAGGTGAAGTGCCAGAAAGGATGAGACATAAGAATAAGGATCCTCGCTTTCATTCAAACTTGACCTTCGTCACTTAATTGCCTTCTCTTTCTGCGTTGTTATTCATTCCACACATTCTAATTGTTTACTTGAAAGAATGAATTGTGAGGTGGATTTCATATATGAATATGAAAATAGGCAGGAAAGATATATATTCATCTTATATAACCGTGAGGATTTACGGAATTACGATGGTTATTTTGAAGGTCTGTTTTTTTGAGACTTACCAAACGTGTTGCTTTCATTCAATGGATTCAGGACACGTTTTGATGAAGAGTGTATTGTTAAGGCCTCATTTTACTTCACCATTGACGATGACATTGATGATATTGCTGAGTGTGGGGTACATCCTATATATAGTAGAAATAAAAGGAGAAGCAGAAATGAAGAGCATCAGGATGACGAGCATCAGGATGACGAGGATCACCAATCACTTCTTCAAATATTGGAAGACAACTTGAAGAGAAGAAGAATAAATAATGAGGAAGAAGAAAAGGAAGAAGAGGCTCTTCTTCTTCACTCGATCTAAATCTCTCTCTATCTCTTCCTGCTTCCTCGTAACCAAACCCTACTCACTTTCACTACAGGTAAAACTAATTTCTAGTTTGCTGTTACTTTTTAGCATTCATAATTGCTTTACTCTTACAAATACTTGCAATCTTTTGCAGCTCTATCATCTCCTTGTTTGGTTCTTAACAACCTTCCGCTCCGCATTTGAGAAAGAGATGGAAGACTATACAGGAGAATAATTAAGCTCAAATCAGGGGCAAAAAAACAGGTGACATGATAAATACTTTTTTTTTTATATGCAATGTCAACAATATTGCAATATGATATGATGTTATGTGAACATATAATCTATTCTGTCATCCACATTACAACATTAACTTCCAAATGTAATGATTTGACTGAAACTGAACCCCACTTCACTTCCAAATGAACTAAGATAAAAATAGCAAGTAAACTACAAAACTATCACCTGAAGAATAAATAGAAAGTTAAAGAAATGATAAAACAAGGAAGAGGAACAACATCACATTAGAGGAAAACCCCTCTAGTAGAATAAACATTGTAAATAACTCAAAAAGCTATAAAATGCCTATGGTGCAGCAACAACGGGAATTGAATTTTCTATTGGCTTCTTTACATAATTACTCTTTGGATTGTAGCCGTGGAGAGAGAGATTCTTTGTTAGATTGATAAGTCATGGGATTAGTCGCTTTCTTGATCCTCAAATCATCATCGCATTTCCTATCTCCGGCTTTTGTATGCTTCTGCACGATGAAAATAGAGTTGCACTTCCATAGCAGTCCGCAAACTTAAAATTGGAGCACTGATACAATTCACAGCAGTCATTCAATTTTAGTTAAGTATCTAGGCAAGACTTAAGGCTGAGTTGTTGTTGTTGTATCTAGGCAAGATCCCTAACATAGCACAGCAAAATTCATATAATTCAGCCACTAGTCCAAAACTGATAAAAATAACATCATGATTTTAACAATAGCAAATTTTAGGGGAAAAAATGCATCTCCTCAGAAGATGCAACGGTAAAACCTGAATTGTTGACAAAACTATAAGGTTAGTTTTTGAAAGTGAACTTACCAGAAAATCACCATTTTCATGTATTTCCATTCGCAGAGTAGCAGGCTTATTGCTCTTTTTAGTGTGTAGAGATTTCTCTGGATTTTCATAGAAATTGAAGTCATCTAACAATGAGGTCTTAGCTGAATAACTCTTAAATATATTCAGCATTTCCAAACCTTGCTCAAGTCCAATACTCCAATCTGCAAATTATTATAACAAATCGTGTCAATCCATCCTTTAATATATTCAACAAGAACGGAGGCGACTATGCACAAGTTTCTATTCTAGCAGCATCTTTTGCCAGATATATTGGATCAAAGCCTAACTTGTATAGTAGAGCCACTGAAAATAACAGAAAAATGGCAACATACTCTGCAAAGGTGAGTTTTTAATGCAGGGGAACCACATGCAGAGCATATTGCAGAAGACTTCCACAAATAGAAGCTGTTGTGTAAGAGAACAGGTCTTTTCTCGAAATCAAGAACTTCCAAAATAGAGATTATTTTTTTAAATGAATTTAAAATTATTTCTGCTTGATTCCCAATATGACAAGGACAAGTATAACAAATATTCATTGTAAAGCAGTACTACCATGAAGTAAACACAATTTTCGACAATCAATATGTATTTAGTTCTAGCCATATTTCTTAAAATATAACATAACAAATTAGAAGATGCAAATGTCGAGCAGACTGGCTTTCACAACAAAGACATCAGAATCCAATTGAGTTCAAAAGAAAAGGAGATACCTCTTGACTGCCTCTGCTATAAGTTACAGGCTGCCCATCATTATTTTCAAGAATGATATGCCGCAGATGACTGTTAGTAATGTCTTTTATGACATGCCATCTAACTGGGAAGAAACCATTCCACTTGTCAAGTTGCCAAAAGTCCATATCTTTATCGAAATCCACCTCCCCAACCATCTCAGCTATCCCAACAAATTGTCCACTTCCATTAACCTGAAGTTATGATCAAGAGAAAATGAGGACTTGAAACAAAGTATTTTATGTTAGACATGATAATAAATTAGGATTTAGGCACAACAGGAGATAGAAGACATGATTTTCAACTCACCGAAAAAAAGAGGAAAATTGGACATTTTGTGCCAGTTCCACCTGATCTCTGTTCTGCTTCACGGAATGCTGCATCCAACTTCTTATTGCCGTTTAGAGTGCTTGCCTACACATCATATTTAATGCTCTTATGAATGTCATCTTCATTGTAAGATTTGATAACATAGAACTTAGCATCTGCGTACTTAGTTTCAAAATCTGGTTTGTTATATTGATCCCTTTGTTCAGTGATTCCCAAGTCTTCCTTGGCAGCAGTGTCCAGAGAAGAAAATTTGTTAGAGGCCCTAGGACCACAAGTTAATTCAGTCGAGGTTTCAAAATCACTGTGTTCATAGAATCTATCTCTAGATTTATTTCTATCATTTCCATTCCATATCCTTCCATTCTGTCTATAGTTCACAGGATCATTATGCGGGAATGGACCTTGTTTTTGGATAGAAAAAGGAGGCAAATTTCCTACAGGATGGTATCCTTTCAAGAGACCTGCTGAAAAATCAGAACCAAATGTAGACACCTGTAACATAAAAAGTTAAATCAGCAAAAACACACAAAGCTGAAGATTATTGATGACCAACTAGCACAACAAACTTCAAAATCAATTCCTTTTGGGAAACGTTTAAAGATATACACATAGAAAGTAAGACTATTTCATACCTTGTTTAAAGGTCTGATTGCCTGTGTATTTGTAGACTTAGAGGATTTACCACCAATATTGCCATTAGACTTCATAGAGTTAAAACCATTGGACTTAGCAAAAGTAGAACTTGATCCATATTTTCCATTTTGAGAACCAGTATTGCCATTTGAGACATCACTAACATATGCTGAATCCCATGAATAACAAGGCATGGCATCTGATCCATAGGAAAAAAGGATGTGGAAGGTATCCAGGTGAAGAAAAATTTGCTTGTTGACTGACACTTTGCCTGTGTATTTGTAGACTTAGAGGATTTACCACCAATATTGCCATTAGACTTCATAGAGTTAAAACCATTGGACTTAGCAAAAGTAGAACTTGATCCATATTTTCCATTTTGAGAACCAGTATTGCCATTTGAGACATCACTAACATATGCTGAATCCCATGAATAACAAGGCATGGCATCTGATCCATAGGAAAAAAGGATGTGGAAGGTATCCAGGTGAAGAAAAATTTGCTTGTTGACTGACACTTTGCCCATCTACCCCAACTACTGTCCCAGAAGCATATGGATTATAGCGAGGTAAATAACAGACTAGTGATCCATTGTCTGATTGCATTCCCTGATGCGATCAACATACACTAGTATCAATTATCAACAAGACACAATTATATAAAACTACCCTTATCAGCCAAGCAGAACGAGACATAGTTTTGCCTAATTTTTGCAAATAGAAATAGAAGTATACGTCTGCTTGAAAATAACCATGATCATCCAATTGTGTGAAGGATCCATTATACCCTGCAACAAATAGTAAGTTTAAGACATAAATATACCATAAATTGATTTGATCTAAATTCTCAAATTATAAAATTCAGAGTTGCAAATCAAACTAAAAAAACAAATCTTTAATTGAAGCAAAATAAAGCAACTTAATACTTTCAAAATTATCATGATTAAAGACATACTAAAGTATTATCTTTTCATTTTTCACATGATTGCACCATTAGCCTAAAAAATGATTCTGATGATATGGAAGTCAAGTAAGAAAAATCAGTACTTAATCACAAGGCTGATTAACATCATCCTATGCAACACATTGAGAAGTACATTACTAGACATCTCAACTTCACTGAAAACCTATTATATGAATACTTTTAACTAAGATTATGGCATTCAATTTAATTGACTTTATCACAACTTCAGGAGATTATATATAAGAAGAATATATAACTGTCTCAATATCCCACCTGGTTAGTAATAATTGTAACTACTAGTTGGTGGATTGTAAATACTGAGGTCTCCAACAGACTCTTGGTTAGCCTCCCCTTTGATACTAGAATTACCATCTCCTTCACCTTTGGTATTAGAAGTAGCATCCCTTGAAGAGCAACTCGATGATGTTGAGCCAGATGGTAATCCATCTTTTCCAGAAGCCTGAAAACAAAGGCATACAAAGGAAAATAAGATAATAAAAAGATAATCTTGTTCTACTAAGCATTAAGCAAGTTTGTTGATAAAATAACCATCTACCATGCACAGAATAAATTTGCGCCATGTGGATACCTAGAGATACACAAACAGAGCCACAAAAATTTAAGATCCAAAAAATTTAAATAAAACACCGGCAATCTTTTTAAACAAGAAGAATGGATCTCATGGTACTGACACAAATAGATCATATTCTTGAACTTATGTTATAACGACCAAAAACGTATTTCCTTGAGCTTTTAGTGTTTTATAATTGTCAGTAATCCAATGCATACCATACACCAAACCACAAAGTGAAAATTGGCACAACTGCAGGAAAGATAGGAATCCACAATAAATTAAAACCAAGCCTTTTCACCTTCATAACGCTATTTGTCCAAGCAATTTCCACAAGGAAGAAAACAAAGGCAACATAGATTAATATGACATACCACATCACGCCCAGCCAATTTCCTAATGGACTCCGACTTCAATCCTGTAGGAACAGGTTCAGCTGCATTCTATAGTTAAGAATACAATCCTTATTCAATTAGCCAACAAATCATCGAGTTGCCAACAATATCTACACCATTAAACAGTCAATACAGATTTTTTTTTTCCCCTCAGGACAAAGGCAATATGCAATTTTAGCAGCAAGAGGAAGGAATGAAGGGGTGAAAAAGGGCATAAATCAAACAAGCCAAACAATTAACTTTCCATAAAATCAAAATCTTGATCATCGAAGATAATACTCATTTTCACTATAAAATGAACAAACCAATTGTTTTTTCCAATTTTCAGTAAAATAACAAAAAAAGTTACATAAATGAAATTAAAAACAGAACCCATAAAAAAATTTAAAAAAAAAAAAGGATGAAACGAAAGGACATAAAAAGCACACATACAAAATACACCCAAAACCCAAAAAAAAAATAATAAATAAAGCAAATTCAAACAGTAAACCCAATAAGAGAGGATACGTTTCTCAAGTTCCGTTTCAGTGGCCATCGTCGATAGTTAACACCTATAAACAGAGAAAGACAAAATAAATAGCGAAAGGGTTAGTCAAAGACAAAGCACCAGTCCTTTTATACCAAAAGTCTTAGATTATTTTCCAAACTCAACCACGATTGAGAAAACAACTTAAATATTTATTCTCATAAAAATTGAAAAGCGACGGATCGAGGCCGAGACGAAACCGAGAGACCCGATCTGATCTGTCCGGAAAACCGCTTTTCAGTAGAGTAGAAAAGCGGTTTTCCAGAGAAGGAAAGAACAAGAAGAAGCAGTGAAGTGAAGGTCGAAAAGGAGAAGAAGGGAAACAAAAGGGTCCAATTATGGAAGGATCGGACAGGTGCGATGAGTTCCTGGCTTAAGAAGAAGAAATAGTGACCGTTGAATGTAGGGTTGAAAGGCATAAAGGGTGGGAAAGCGCCAATATTTTGGGAGTGTGTCCAGTTTTTTGCTGACGTTATTAGGAAATTAAATTCCCTCTTTTTTTTTTTCCACTTTTTTCCAACATGTTTAATAATCAAATATAATTAGTTTCAAAAAATACAGAATATATATATATATATATATATATATATATATATATATATATATTATGGGTAAATTGAGGCTAGCTATCAGTTCAGATCGAGTTGGTTTTGAGTTGAAATCGACAATTCAAGGTTTAATCAGATAATAAAGTCAATTTTGATTTGATTCTAACTTTAGTTTCAATTCAAAAACGTTTTAATTCACATTACCCATACAAAATTGCCTTTTTTTTTTAATTTGATTTGAATAAGACTAAAATTGGCATTCCAACTATTAATTTCAATTTTATAATAGAAGAAAAAAAAAATTAAAACACTGTCACTTTATAAGATATAATCAGTTTGATTTTGATTTAAATCCTTAAAATATTAATTTGAACCAATTTCAAATTTTAATTTTGATATAATTCAAGACTTGTTTACGTAAGTTCAATATTTAGTATTATTTTGTTATTGATTTGACAAAAAAAAAAAAATTGTAGGAGATATTAATTTGATTGGTTAAAGATATAATTAAAAATGTACAAAATATATAAATTATAATTTATATTAATTATATATCATTAATAAAGATATGACTTTATTTTTATATTTTATGATATATTAAAAGTTTTTTAATATAATTCAATAATTAAAATGTCTATGGCGAAAAAAGATAATGTAAATATAACCATTAATAATTTTATATAGATAAGAAAACATTTTTATGGAATGAATTTTGAATTCTACCGTACAACTACTTCAAATTATTTTTGAAAATTGATGATATGCGTGTGTATTTCATTCATTTTAATTTTTAATTTTTAATTTATTTTTTAATTATTACGAATCGGTATATATATAATTAAAAAATAATTATTTAAGTAACACTTATTATTAAAATCGGATTGATTTAACTAGGAATAGGACTGATAATCAATTTGATTTATAATTAAAATTTTTTTAATTACAAATTTAAAAAAAAATAAAATTGGGGATTGAAAATACCAACTTCAGCTTGTACATTCGATTGGAAGTTGCCAAACACCCAATTTTGACGTTTTGAGCGATTAACCATTAATCTCCAAAGGGCAAAAGCTCAACCTAACGGCCACTCAGCTCGGCATTGCTAGCTTTGAGTATTTCGTATAATAATGGTAAATAATTTTAATTGAAATATATTTTTTTAAATTTTATAATTTTCATATTCTATTTTTATTATCTTTTATTTAAATTAAAATTTTTTTTCTTTATTTTTTTAATGAAGATTTCATAATAAAAATATAATAATATATTAAAAATATTATTAAAGATATGAAATCATTTAAATTAGATTTAATTATATGATTATTTTTAATATCATATCATATTTTTTAATATATTAATAGAATATATAAAATATGATATTATATTTTTAAATTAAAAAATATAATATATTCAAGTATTATTTTTATTTATTAATATTAATATTATTTTTAAAAATAATATTCTTTAAAAAAAATTAATATGATAAAATATTGTTACATGATAATATTAGAAAAAAAAAAAACCGTACCTCAGCTCCTTGGAAACATCTGTTCACTTTATATATATAGATATATATATATATATTAAGTTTCACCACTCACAAAATAAATGCAATTAAGATCCATTTTTCATAGATGCTTTTCAGAAAAGTTCTTTTCAACCAAAAAAAAAAATTAAGTGATAAGAATTTTAATATATTCAAATTAAAGCCAAGAAATTTTATAGTATAAATTGAAATTGAGAGAGGGAGTGATAATAATTTCTAAATTAAAAAGCAGTAGGTGAAATTAAGCTAATAGATGCAATTAAGTTTCTCCCATTGTAGGACGTTCAACGCTATTTTCTTGGCAACACAACATTGCAATGAAAAATAGATGCATTGCTTCATCTTTGGGCACCATTGTTAGTCTGGGATCAACAATGTGCCTCACATTCTCTCCGATTATTTGTTACTCTTTTGCTCCATTGTACAATATCCACCCCTTCGCCGAAATCACCCACTGGTAGCCGTCCGGTTAACAGCTCCAAGAGAACAACTCCAAAACTATACACATCACTCTTCTCGTCCACCTTCAATGTGTATGCATATTCTGCAATATGAACAAAATTTAGTCATGACATAGCTAAACCATGGGATTAGCCAAGCCCAACACAACCCAGTATGCAGCATCTTCATTATCACATGTAACACCCCAGTTTTTGAAAATACAATAAAATAAAATAATAATAGTTATGGATATATTAAAAATTGAATAGTGAATTTACAAAAAATTTTGAAAGAAAGTTTAATGGAAAATTTGGAATAAATCTTAAAGAATTAAATTAAATAAATTATTTGTATTTATAAATGTGATCTTTCATCTTTTTGTGAATTATGATATCACTCTAAGGTGATATTGTTTTGTAAATTAATAAAATTTACTAGTTATTTTATATAAAATATACATGGTTAACTTTATTTGGCTTTTAAGAATATAAAAGGATACTTATATATTCCAATTAGTAATTTTATTTAGAAATATTTTGATTTGAAAAGGAAAAAAAGGAAATATTTAATTTAATTTTATTTAGTTGCCAAGTTGTAATTTTTTTTGACATGTGACAATTTCATTATCACTCATTTTTAGCACATGGGCACATTTCTTTTTGTTTCCAAGAAAAAATAGAAACAGGGAGGAGAGGAGGAAAAAGAAAAGAAGAAAGAGAGGGGAAGAAGAGGAAAGAAAAAAGAGGAAGGAAGGAAAAGAGGAAGAGCAAGAGACAAAAGATTGTTCTAAACTTCATTTTCATGGAGGATCAACCAAATTTTGGTAGGAAATAAGAGTTTATGGTGAGAATTGTAAGTTTTAGAGTGAGAAACAAATGGGTTTGTTTAGAAAGAGAGAGGGAGAGAGTAGAATTAAAGTTAAAATTTACTCTTTCTACATTTTTCCTAGATTATATGGATGATATTGAACTCCTTTGATTCTTGGGTTATTTTCAAATAAAGTACGCATTAATTTTTATGAATTTTGAAATTTATTAGCATATTTTGAATTTTTTGATTCATTGAAGTTTAATGAATTCAAAAGTATACTCTTGAATGTTTGAGTTGTAGAAATACGTAAAAGAAAGATTTCTTTTAATCGGTGATTTTTTTTTTAATTGTATTGTCGTAGAAGATCGATTCCTGCTGCTATTGAAACTTCGATGACGTAGGTACTTTTCGATTACTTCACATTGTCATTACAAAGGATCTGAAGCAATCTTATGCTTTGCCTGGATCAAATATAATGTTACAGTGTGGAATGTTTGACATAAATGCCTACATACCAATGGAATGTCCGGTAGTTAGTGGTTCTTCTCAGCTGAGGATGATAATTTGCTCTGGCACAGTCAGGGTGGGAATGACATACCTTGAGATCGATAACATAATCTTGATTTACAATCCTGAGTCAGCATTTCTATTGGTGTTTCTTATTGCGAAATTGATTCAATATTGACCAAAGATTCTTGCAGAGTGTTATTGCCGGAAACAATAACTTGTGCAACTGTAAATAATTGATCCTTCTTATTTTCACACCTCTATGTTCAGGGACTTTGGATTTTTGAGTGTGCTTACCACAAAATCATAAGCATTCCCCACAAGGATTAAAAATGTGGCAGGAGCCCCTTCATGAACTCAAACCAAAGTTACTATTGCGAATATGTCCAAGCTTAATTAAGGCTTTTTTTTTTTTTTTTTTTTTTCAGAATAGACATTTGTCAATTTCCTCAATCAAAATTGCATTAGCACATTTTTTTTTTTTTTTCCAAATTCTTCAACTTGCCTGGTTAATATAACTTGGGGAAATAAGGTTGCCTTTGATCCATGATTTTTCAACTCATTGTCCGCGCTTTTGTTTTTCAATTATTTTTAGACGTTTTTTACTTTCTCACTCTATCTCAGGACGTAAACTGAATCTCAAAAATGCTAAAAGAAATTTCAAAGATCTGAAATATTTTTAAAGCATAAAATTATTAAAAATTTGCCATGTAATTTTAAAATAAATTAATGAAATAAAATGCAATAAAAAGACAAACTCAAAATTTAAATTTCTGAAAAATTGTAATAAATTTCTCTAATTTTATTACATCTAGATAGACCATAAAATTTAAAAAAAAAAAAATACACTACATTCAAATTCAACTTGCATTTAACTCGTTCATTAAGCTCATGAGCTCATTTTATGTTTAAGTCATTTAATGATAACTGAAAGAGGAATTCCACTTCTTCTCTCTCTATCTATTAGAGAGAGATGAGGTGCCGACTTCTAGTGACCCTTCCCCTTTCTTTTCTAGTTTTTCACAACTCTCCTCCGCTCCTTTCTCCTTTTCACAACTCTATTTAATAAATTTCATATAATTTATATTACTCAATTTAAATTAATATTTTACTAGAAAACCTTTAATAATAATAATTACTTTTTAACAATTTTTTATAATTATTATTATATTATAAAGTAAATATAAATTAAAATATGTATTTTTATTCCCGTTATATTTTATTTTAATTTAATTATATAACATATTAAAAAGTTACAATATAAATTTATAAAAATTTTATGATTAAGCTGAAAATTTTTTATCTGTCATAATAATATCGCAAAATAATTTCACCAAAAATAGGTGGGTAATGGTTTGGGTGCAGTCAAGAATAAATTGTGGGGACCAGATTTGAATTATCTTCCCCAGATTTGAATTATCTTTATGACAACAACATTAATAGCAATAAAGAATATTGGAAAATAAAGTTTACCAAATAAAGTTGTTCAAAAAATAAAGAATGGTAGGAATTTGATTTTTTAGATTATATATTGACTTTGAAATTGAGGAAGATACATGTGGCATGCCTACAATAGAAGAGAATGAAGACAAGCAAAATCAAGAAAAAAGAAGCTAGTCTAAAGTGAAATATGAAAAAATTATCATATTAGGAAATAATTTAGTCAATATAATATTTAATCGTAAATTTTTGTCATAAATCATGAAAAAAATTATGATAGTATTATTTTAGTCATCTTAATTGTAATTGTATGCCATTATAGCCACAAATATTTAATAGGGTTTATAAATTTTAAACATGGATTTGAAAAATGCATCTACAATATGATACAAATATTTTATCACATTAAGAGAGACACCAAAACAGTCGATTTGTTCTTGGATGAAATAGGAAGGGCTAGAAATCATAGAGTCATTATCATCATGAATAAATTGTAGGGGACATAAATTGTATCAATCTTTGAAAGCAAAATTTACCAAAGAAACTAGTTCAAAAAATAAAGAATGGTAGGGATTTGATTTTTGATGTTATTGACATTGAAAATTGATGAAGATACATGTGACATAGCAAGGTTAGAAGAGAAAGAAGGAAAGCTAAATGAAGAAAATAAAAAAAGTTAGTCCATAAAGTTTGTCAAAATCCATCACTTGATTTATTTATTTCAATTTTAAATAATTTAATGCATTAGGTTTCGTTCTGCAATCAAATTAATTGTGAAAATTTTTGGCTAATTTATTGTTTGTTATAGTAAAAATATCAAAATACTGTTAACTTTAATTTTAAGTCGAAACAATTTATAAGTTCCTAAGATTTTGTTTGATTAAAAAAAAATTCCATCCAGTTAAATTTTATATTTAAATAGTTAATAATTTTTATATATGAAAATTATTAAATATTTTATTTAAATAATTATATATATTATATAAA
Organism: Hevea brasiliensis; assembly: GCF_030052815.1. Lineage (NCBI taxonomy): Eukaryota > Viridiplantae > Streptophyta > Magnoliopsida > Malpighiales > Euphorbiaceae > Hevea > Hevea brasiliensis. Next base: position 12,499,007 of record NC_079506.1, read on the forward strand.
TATATTGTGTCTAGAATATAATAAATATGATTTTCTTATTAAGATATCATTTATATTTAGTGTGTTAAGTTATTTAGAATAATGTGCTAAAACATTTTATTGTAATATAAACATATTTTGCATCTATATTTATAATTTATAAACCTATTAAAGATGTGTTAGTGTGTAAGAAACATTTAAAATTCAAAGTGCTAAAATTATTTTATTTTATTTTTCCATCATTTATAGTAAAATTTTACAGGTTAACATTATGTTAAACACATTAATGAACTTGATAATTCTTTATTTATATATGTATATTATATTTTATGTATTCCATTGACTGAATTAATAAATTGTATAATATAAAAATGAGTTATCATGTAAATAAAAGATATATAGTTACATGATTTCTTTAAGCGTTTGGAATTCAAATTTACTTTGCTGATAAAATGCTAGCCGTTCCTTGATTGTTCATTAGTAATTACCGACAAAATGCCTTCCACTCATCTTCTCATGGCCAGCTTCTACTTCATCAGCCATTTCCCTGCAATTTCACATGTAATGCTTTATATTTTAAGTATTTATAAAAAAAAAAATTGTATTTTAAAAATTCTGTGATTTTACTTTTTTTTTTGTCTGACTGTAATTTTACTATTAAAGTTTAATTCAGAATATATTGATGTTAAAAAAATATTCAAATTAAACTTTTATTATTATTTTAATTATAATTATAATTTTAAAATTAAATTATTCATGAAAACTCCGATAAAGCATGAATTTACGATTATTATTATTGGATAAGAAATTAAAATTTATATTTTAACATCAAAATATAACACCTTTTTAGCATAAAAATCAAGATACAATTGGTGTAATATAAAAGATGTACACTTTTTTACTATTATATTTTTATTAAACAAATAAATTATATTAAAAATAATTATTAAAGAAAAAAAAGAGATATAGAAGAAAAACGAAAAAAATTAACTTTATTTTCTTGTCTTTTCCATTCAATTTATATAAAAAACAAAATGCTAAATTTTTAGAGTTCTTTCCCTTTCAGCTTCTAACAAAACAGAATAATTGGAGATTTAATTTTTTTTTTCTTTTTTAATTTTTCCTTCCAACAAAATAAGGTAATTGCTTTTCATCTTCCACAACCATTTTCCTCTCCCTTTCCTTTCACTAACAACACAACAGGCCCCAAGTTTTTCAAGAAGGAAGAAAGGGAAGTAAAGGGCCTCAAAGCTTTTGCTAGTTTCTAGGCAGAGACCCCACGAGCTTTTTAGTTGCCTGCCACTCATAATTTTTAACCATATAATTAATCGTATGGTGAAGCTTGCGAGTGAGGAAACATGGAGGGGTGGGCAGGATTGACAGTATTTGCACGCGTAGCAAAGATGAAAAAAGCTGGAATACATATTATATATATATATAATATAAATATATATTATTAATTTAATATTATAATTAAATAATATAAAATATTATCACAGAAGAGCTGAAAGTAAAGGAAAAGCTTTTGTGAAAGCTGCAATGCTTCAATCCCACACGCAAAGTTTAGAATTGAATCCCAATCAATTATTAGACCCACTCTACTGTTTTGCATTTAATTGTGTGGACCAAATGGAGCTATACGATCCTTCCTGGAAGGCAAATCTGATGTTGACTAAAAGCTCTTCATTTGTTCATAAATTTCTTGCATCAGACTAGTTTACCCAAATATTCATCTCTTGTATTTTGCTTTCTCTACCTTCTCCAAACTCAGCTGCACAAGATCCTTCTGTTATCACTGATCATGGCTTCTACTTCTTCCACTCCTCCCAATCAGGGGAAGAAATGGGATGTTTTTATTAGTTTTAGAGGCGACGATACGCGTTATGGTATTCTCTCCCATCTCTCTAGAGCCTTGAAGGACAAACAAATCAAGACTTTTACGGATGAAGAGCTCCATAAAGGAGAAGAGATCTCACCAGAGCTCTTGAAAATAATCTGGGAATCAAGTGTCTCAATAGTCATTTTCTCTGAAAATTATGCAGATTCTCCATGGTGTTTGGATGAGCTTGTTGAGATACTTAAATGCAAGGAAGAATCAGCACAAATAGTTCTACCGGTTTTTTACAAAGTAGATCCAACTGACGTTCAAAAGCTTTCAGGGAATTTCGGGAAGGCATTTGCTATTGCTATGCATGGGGAAAAAGGCAGTTCACAAAAGGTGGACAACTGGAAGCGTGCTTTGATGGAAGTAAGCAACTTATCAGGATGGGATTCACAGAAAATCAAGTAAGTTAATTACTCTTTACTGCAGTTTTTCTAAGTTTGAATTTAAGGAAATAGAATCAAAATATAGAAACTTTTAATACAGTACATTAATCTTAATACTGAGCACTAATCGAAATATAGATAGCACTAATATGAAAATGGATATTTGTTACCTTATCCTAAAATCAAAGCATATTAATTATATATTACTATTTAGTTAGAGGTGTGGGTCTATCACTGTGATTCTATCATTACTTACTAGTGTTTGTTGTTCACATGTGACTAGATATGAGGCCAAATTGGTTGAGGGAATTGTCAATGATGTTCTGAAAAAATTTAGTGATATGTCTAAAGGTGATGATTCTTATGATCGCAACTTGATTGGAATTAAACTGCGTGTGGAAGAAGTGGAACGGTTGTTAAATGAGAAGCAGATTGTAGGAATTTGGGGGATGGGAGGCATTGGTAAAACAACTATTGCACAAGAAGTATTTCATCGAAACAAGAATAAATTTGATGGTCATTGTTTCGTTGAAAATGTTAGGGAAACAATGACAAAGCAATCATCAAATTCAGTGCGAGTCAAAATCATTCAACAATTATTAAGGGACAAACATGTAGACAGTTTGAATGATTCTACTAGGAGAAGGCTTAAGAGTAAGAAGGTATTGATTGTTTTTGATGATGTAGAGGATCGAAACCATTTAAAAGATTTAGCAGGAGATTGTGATTTGTATGGTGAGGGAAGTAGAATCATCATAACTAGTAGAGATTCACTTGGTTTATCAGAGGAAGACAGATATGAGGTTGAGAAGTTAAGTGATTCTCAAGGTCTGGAACTCTTTAGCTTGCATGCCTTCGAGCAAAATCTTTCCAAGGAAGAATATAAGGAGCTATCAAACAAGGCAAAAAACTATGCTGGAGGCAATCCATTAGCTCTTAAAGTTTTGGGATCTCATTTATTTAATATGCACATAGAAGAATGGGAAAGTGAATTGGAAAAATTGAAAGTTGAACCTCTTGAGAAAATTCAAGCTGTTTTGAAAACAAGTTATGATGGGCTAGGGGATAAGGACAAGGACATATTTCTTGATATTGCATGTTTCTTCAAAGGGCAAAATAAAGATAAGGTTGAGAGAATATTAGAAGCATTTGGTTTCTTTCCAAAAAGTGGAATACCTCGCTTACTTAAAAAATCTCTCATAACTGTTTCGTCACTCAATGAGATTCATATGCATGACTTGCTAGAGCAAATGGGCAAGGATATTGTTATTAAGGAATGCAAACAGCCTGGAGGACGCAGCAGGTTGTGGAATTATGAAGATATTAGTCATGCATTGACAACAGGGACGGTAAGGACCAAATTAATCAATGAAGCTTTTTTCATTATCATATTTGAATTTTGTAAGAATTGTAGATCTCGTGACGAATTAAGTATTAATCAATAATCCTTTTTGCTGTTATTTTACTAGGGAACCGAAAATGTTGAGGCCATATCGTTTCGTTGGGATGGGAGAGATATTGGGAAGCCTTTGAAGCTAAGTGCCACGGCCTTTGCGAAGATGTGCAATCTTAGATTCATCGAAGTATGTGCACTGTGGACCCGAGTGCTCCTTCCTAAGAACTTTGAATTTTGTGCACAAGCACTAAGATGTCTTTGCTGGGATTATTATCCTCTGGAATCTTTGCCGTTAAATTTTTGGCCAAAGAATCTTGTAGAACTTCACAGGACTTCTAGAAAACTCATACAACTGTGGAATGGAGGAGATAAGGTACAATTTATATATTTTAGCTATATTTTATAAAGTTAATTTGTATCTTCTAATTTATTGATATTTTTCTATTTAATTACAGTCTCTTGAAAATTTGAAATTAATGGACCTTAGCTACTCTCGTAACCTGATCCAGATTCCGGACTTGTCAAGTATTGCCCCAAATCTCGAGTTTTTATATTTAAATTACTGTAAGAGTTTGGTTGAAATTCCCTCTCTTCAAAATCTAAGTAATCTTGCAGAACTTCGTATGCGTGGGAGCAAACTCATACAACTGTGGAATGGAGGAGATAAGGTACAGTTTATAAATTTTAGATACATTTTATAGAAGTTAATTTGTATCTTCTAATTTATTGATATTTTTCTATTTAATTACAGCCTCTTGGAAATTTGAAATTAATGGACATCAGCTGCTCTCATCGCCTGATCAGGATTCCGAACTTGTCTAGTATTGCCCCAAATCTCGAGTTTTTATATTTGAAAGAATGTTTGAGTTTGGTTGAAATTCCCTCTCTTCAAAATCTGAGCAAGCTTACTGAACTTCATCTAAGTGATTGCTGCAAAATCAAAGATTGTCCAGAGATTCCGTGTAATATAAGGATTCTAAAATTAGACAGAACTGGAATAGAACAACTGCCCTCATCAATTAAGCATCTGTCTCAACTTGTCATATTGTCCTTGGATCAGTGTACAGCACTCGCGAGTCTTCCAAGCAGCATTGGCAATTTGAAACGTCTTGAAGAACTTCATCTAGCTAAATGTTCAAGACTCGTGACTATTCCAAGCAGCATAGGCGAGTTGAAATGTCTTGAAAAATTATTTATCCGGAATTGCTCAAATTTAGCAAGTCTTCCTGAAAGCATCAAACAACTTTCGAAGTTGAAAAAGCTTGATTTAGAAGGTTGCAAGAGACTTAAAAGTTTACCAGGGCTTCCATCATGCTTAGAATTATTAAATGCAATTGATTGCCACTCTCTGGAATCTGCATCAATTTCTTTCAATTTCTTAGAACATGATGATGAAAATGAAGAAGCAGATAGAAGTAAACATGAAAATGAAGAAGCACATAAAAGTGAATCTGAAGATTGCAAAGTTCTTGATTTTAGTAATTGCGTCAAATTGAATAAGAAAGTAATGGAGGATGTTTTTGAAGCGCACCTGTTGGGTCAGAAAGTTACATTATTGATGGCAGGAGGTGAAGTGCCAGAAAGGATGAGGTATAAGAATAAAGGATCCTCGCTTTCCTTCAAACTTGACCTTCGACACTTAATTGCCTTCTCTTTCTGCGTTGTTCTTCGTCCCAGAGGTTTAATCGATTTTCCCTTCGAATTTGAAGTGGATTTCATATGTGAATCTGGAAATAGGCGGGAACGTAATGCGTTCAACTTTTCTAGCGATAAGGACTTTGCGAATTGGATTGATTCTTATGGAGGTCCGTATGGTTCGGACTCATCACACGTGTTGCTTTCATTCAATGGATTGAGGACACGTTTTGATGAAGAGTCTTCCGTTACGGCCTCATTTTGCTGCAAGGCTGACTATTTCGTGGATCGGCCGGAAATTATGGAGTGTGGGGTCCATCCTATATATAGTAGAGATAAAAGGAGAAGCAGAAATGAAAAGCATCAAGATGACGAGGAATGCCAATCACTTCTTCAAATATTGGAAGACAAATCGAAGAGAAGAAGAATAAATAATGAGGAGGAAGCTTCTTCTTCTTCTTCACTCGATCTAAATCTCTCTCTATCTCTTCCTGCTTCCTCTTAACCAAACCCCACTCACTTTCACAACAGGTATAACTCATTTCTAGTTTCCCGTTACATTTTAGCATTCTTAATTGCTTTACTCTTACAAATAACTGCAATCTTTTGCAGCTCTATCATCTGCCGCTCTATTGTCATTTGAGAGAGGGAAGACCATACAGGAGAATAATTAAGCTCAAATCAGGGGAAAAACAACAGGTGAAATGATAAATAGTATCTTCGTTATATGTAATGTGAACAATATTACAATATAATATGTTGTTATGTGAACATATAATCTATTCTGTCATCCACATTACAACATTAGCTTCCAAATCTAACGATTGACTGAAACTGAACCCCACTTCACTTCCAAATCAACTAAGATACACATTGCAAATAAACTACAACTCTCTAACCTGAAGAACAAATAGCCTTTATAATTATAACAGGCTCATAATGAAAAGCTAAAGAAATGATAAAATAAGGACGAGGAACAACAACATCACATTAGAGTAGAATAAACATTGTAAATAACTAAAAAACCTCTAAAATGCCTATGGTACAGGAACAACAGGAATTGAATTTTCTATTGGCTTCTTTACATAATTACTCTTTGGATTGTAGCCGTGGAGAGAGAGATTCTTCATTAGATTGATAAGAGTCATGGGATTAGTAGTTTTCTTGATCGTCAAATCATCATCACATTTCCTATCTCCTGATTTTATATGCTTCTGCACGATAAAAATAGAGTTGCAAAATTAGCAACTAAAAATGAACAAACATTAAGCAGAATTCAGCTAACTTCCATAGCAGTCGGCAAATTTAAAATGGAGCACTAATACAATTCACAGTAGTCATTCAATTTTAGTTAAGTATCTAGGCAAGACTTAAGGTTTAGTTGTTGTTGTATCTAGGCAAGATCCCTAACATTGCACAGCAAAATTCATAGAATTCAGCTGCTAGTCCAAACTGATAACAATAAGATCATGATTTTAACAATAGCAAATTTTAGGGAATAAATGCATCTTCTCAGAAGATGCAATGGTCAAACCTGAATTGTTGACAAAACTATAAGGCTAGTTTTCGAGAGTGAACTTGCAGAAACTCACCATTTTCGTGTATCTCCATTTGCAAAGTTGCAGGCTTATTGTTCTTTTTAGTGTGTAGAGATTTCTCTTGATTTTCATAGAAATTGAAGTCTTCTAACATTATGAGGTCTTAGCTGAATAACTCTTAAATATATTCAGCATTTCCAAACCTTGCTAAAGTCCAATCTGCAAATTATTATAACAAATCGTGTCAATCCAACCTTTAATATATTCAACAAGAACAGAGGCCACCATGCACAAGTTTCTATTCTAGCAGCATCTTTTGCCAGATATATTGAAATATCAAGCCTAAATTGTATAGTACAACCACTGAAAATAACAGAAAAATGGCAACATACTCGGCTAAGTTGAGTTTTTAATGCAGGGGAACCATATGCATAGCATATTGCAGAAGACTTCCACAAATAGAAGCTGTTGTGTAAGAGAACAGGCCTTTTCTCAAAACCACGAACTTCAAAAATAGAGAGTAGTTTTTTTTTTTTTTTTTGAGGTTAACAAGAACTTAAAAATATTTCTGCTCCATTCCCAACATGACAAGGTCAGGTATAACAAATATTCATTGTAAAGCAGTACTACCATGAAGTAAACACAATTTTCGACAGTCAATATGTATTTAGTTCTAGCCATATTTCTTAAAATATAATATAACAAATTAGAAGATGTAAATGTAGAGCAGACTGGTTTTCACAACAGAAACATTAGAAGACAATTGAGTTCTAAAGCAAAGGAGATACCTCTTGAGTGTCTCTGCTATAAGTTACAGGCCGCCTACCATTATTTTCAAGATCTCTGTTCTGCTTCATGGAATGCTGCATCTAACTTCTTATTGCCATTTGGAGTGCTTGCCCATACATCATATTTAATGCTCTTATGAATGTCATCTTCATTGTAAGATTTGATAACATAGAACTTAGCATCTGCGTACTTCGTTTCAAAATCTGGCTTGTTATACTGATCTCTTTGTACAGTGATTCCCAAGTCTTCCTTGACAGCAGTCTCCAGAGAAGGAAATTTGTTAGAGCCCCTAGGACCAGAAGTTAGTTCATTTGAGGTTTCAAAATCACTGTTTTTATAGAATCTGTCTCCAGATTTATTTCTATCATTTCCATTCCATATCCTTCCGTTCTGTCTATAGTTCATAGGACAATTATGCGGGAATGGACCATGTTTTTGGATAGAAAAAGGAGGCAAATTTCCTACAGGATGGTATCCTTTCGAGAGACCTGCTGAGAAATCATAACCCAATGCAGACACCTGTAACAAAAAAAGTTAAATCAGCAAAAACACTCAAAACTGAAGACTAGTGATGACCAACAAGCACAACAAACTTCAAAATCAATTCTTTTTGGGAAAGTTTAAAGATATAGACATAAAAAGTAAGAATATTTCATACCTTGTTTAAAGGTCTGATTGCTTGTGTATTTGTAGACTTAGAGGATTTGCCAGCAGTATTGTCATTAGACTTCATAGAGTTAAAACCACTGGACTTGGCAGTTGGCAAAAGTAGAAGCTGATCCATATTTTCCATTTTGAGAACCAGTATTGCCATTTGAGACATCACTAAAATATACTGAATCCCATGAATAGCAAGGCATGGCTTCTGATCCATAGAAAACAGGATGTGGAAGTTATCCAGGTGAAGAAAAATATGCTTGTTGACCAACACTTTGCCCATCTACCCCAACCACTGCCCCAGAAGCATATGGATTATAGCCAGGTAAATAATAGACTAGTGATCCATTGTCTGATTGCATCCCTGATGTGATCAACCGATACACTAGTATCAATTATCAACAAGACACAATTATACAAAACTACCCTTATCAGCCAAGCAGAACGAGACATAGTTTTGCCTAATTTTTGCAAATAGAAATGAAAGTATACGTCAGAAGAACATACGATATGAGATCCATCTGCTTGAAAATAACCATGATCATCCAATTGTGTGAAGGATCCATTATACTCTGCAACAAAGAGTAAGTTTAAGAAATAATATACCATAAATTAATCTAATTCTCAAATTATAAACTTCAGAGCTGCAAATCAAACTGAAAAAAAAAATCTTTAATTGAAGCAAAGTAAAGTAACTTAATATTTTCAAAATTATCATGCTTGAAGACGTGCTAAAGTATTATCTTTTCATTTTTCAAATGATTGCACCATTAGCCTAAAAAATGATTCTGACTATATGGAAGTCAACTAAGAAATATGAGTACTTAATCACAAGGCCGATTAACATCATCCTATGCAATACATTGAGGAGTATATTACCAGACGTCTCAAGTCTCAACTTTACTGAAAACCTATTATATGAGTACTTTTAGCTAAGATTATGGCATTCCATTTAATTGACTTTATCACAACTCCAAAAGATTGTATATAAGAAGAATATATAACTGTCTCAATATCCCACCTGGGTAGTAATAATTGTAACTACTAGTCGTGGATTGTAAATACCGAGGTCTCCAACAGACTCTTGGTCAGTCTCCCATTTGATACTAGAATTACCATCTACTTCACCTTTGGTATTAGAAGTAGCATCCCGTGAAAAGCAACTGAATGATGTTGAGCCACATGGTAATCCATCTTTTCCAGAAGCCTGAAAACAAAGACATACAAAGGAAAATAAGATAATAAAAAGATAATCTTGTTCTACTAAGCATTAAGTAAGTTTGTTGTTAAAATAACCATCTAATCTTGTTCTACTAAGCATTAAGTTTGTTGTTAAAATAACCATCTACCATGCACAGAATAAATTTGTGTAATGTGGATGCCTAGAGATACACATACAGAGCCACAAAAATCTAAGATCCAAAAAATTTAAATAAAACACTAGCAATCCTTTTAAACAAGAAGAATGGATCTCATGGTACTCAGACAAATAGATCATATTCTTGAACTTATGTTATAATGACCAAAAACATATTTCCTTGACCATTTAGTGTTTTATAATTCTCAGTAATCCAATGCATACCATACACCAAACCACAAAGTGAAAGTTGGCACAACTACAAGAAAGATAGGAATCCACAATAGATTAAAACCAAGCCTTTTCACCTTCATAACGCCATTTTTCCAAGCAATTATCCACAAGGAAGAAAACAAAAGCAACATAGATTAATACGACATACCACATCACGCCCAGCCAATTTCCTAATGGACTCCGACTTCAATCCTGTAGGAACAGATTCAGCTGCATTATATAGTTAAGAATACAATACTTATTCAATTAGCCAACAAATCATGGAGTTGCCAACAATATCTACACCATTAAACAGTCAATACAGAATTTTTTTTTTTTTTTCCACAGGACAAAGCCAATACGCAATTTTAGCAGCAAGAGGAAGGAATGAAAGGGGCGAAAAGGGCATAAATCAAACTAGCAGCCACTTAGCCCCGAATTTCATGCATAAATTAGGAATGGCTTTTGCCAATTTACATGATTATTAGTAATTTTAATTTATACATATTTTTTATTTTAATAATTTTTTATTAATTATTTTATATTTTTTTATTATTTATATATAGATTAATTTTTTATTTTTTAAACTTTTTAATAAAATTTCAAATATTAATTAAAGATATGGAATCATTTGAAATTAGTTCAATCATATGGTTATTTTCATATTTTTAATATTATAATATATTTTTAATACATAAAAAGAATATATAGAATATAATACTATATTTTCATATTAAAAAATATAATATATTATAAATATTATTTTTAGCCCTATGCTTTTGCTTGACTAACTATTTTTTTTTGTCTCTTTCTTTGCTATCTTGTATTGTTTATATGTCTCATTATTATCACACTTAGGTAATTTCTAATACAATTCCCTCTTTCTCTTCACTGCTTTTTGTACTTTTTAAATCTGATTTCAATAAGATTAAAATTATCTATTTGAACCATTAATTTCAATTTTATAATAGGAGAAAAAAATTAAAATCCGTCACTCTATAAATTATTATCAATTTGATTCCAATTCAAACCCTTAAATCATTAATTTGAGCCAATTTTGATATAATTCAAGACTTGTCTAGGTAAGTTCTTTAATATTTAGTGTTATTTTGTTATTGATTTGAAAAAAAAAAATTGCATATATCAATTTGATTGGTTAAAAATCAAAATATGTAAATTATAATTTATATTCATTATATGTCATGATGACTAACTCCACTCAAGTAGTTTGCGCTTAGCCGGTCCCAAGGCCGGATAAAGGAGGAGGGTTACGGTAGGTGACAACCAGCGTAAAAATTTCGTCACACCTTATGATATGGATTCAAATGATATAAATATTGGGGCATCCTCTACTAACGATACGCTACATCGGAGTCCGAGTGTAGTGAGAAATATGCAAGGGTGTAGAGCGTTCACCGAAAGCGACACGCCATGCCGGCGCCCAGGTGTGGTGTTAAGTGAGCAAGGGTTTCGACATCATGGACGGGTGTGGGTAAATAAGTTAGTCCATAGGATAAATAGTAGAACAAATAGTGGAACAGAACACAAGATAGATATAGAAAACAATAGAAGATATCATAAAATGAGACCAATTAGGAAGGAACAGGACAGGAGGAGGATCAGGATTGGTACTTGGAATGTTGGATCACTTACAGGAAAATTAATGGAGCTTGTGCATACCTTGGAAAGGAGAAGGGTGAATATTGCTTGCATTCAGGAGACTAAATGGGTAGGAGAGAAAAACAAAGAAGTGGGTAATTCAAGGTACAAACTGTGGTTTACCGGAAAGGAGAGAAATAAGAACGAAGTAGGCATAATCATAGACAGGACATTGAAAGACGCTGTAGTAGCTGTGAAAAGAGTAGGAGATAAAATTATACTAGTAAAGCTAGTACTAGAAGGAAAAACAATAAATGTAGTTAGTACTTATGCCCCACAAATAGGACTAGATAGTGAGAGTAAACAAAGGTTTTGGGAAGATATGGATGATTTAATGCAAAGCATACCAAATGAAGAGAATATTTCATTGCTGGAGATTTGAATGGACATGTAGGAAGTGATAGGCAAGGCTATGAGAATGTGCATGGAGGTTTTGGTTTTGGCAGTCGAAATGAGGAAGGAAAAAGCATCCTGGATTTTGCTATGGCATACGACCTAATACTAGCAAATACCTACTTTATAAAAAGAGAGTCACATTTAGTGACTTTCAAAAGTGGACAACATAGAAGCCAAATTGACTTTCTCTTAACCAGGAAGACAAATAGAGCTCTATGCAAGGATTGCAAGGTCATTCTAGGAGAGGCTTTAACAAGTCAATATCGGTTAGTAGTCTTGGATGTCAAGTTTAGGAACAATTCAAGTAAGGTCAGAAGAAATAATGTAGCTCGAACAAAGTGGTGGGAGTTCAAAGGAGTAAAGCAAGTGAAGTTCAAAAATGAGCTTCTCGAGTCCGAAGCATGGAAGCTGAATATGGAGGCCAATGATATGTGGATACAGATGGCATCAAAAATTAGAGAAGTAGCTAGAAAAGTACTTGGAGAGTCTAAAGGACATAGACCACCCTCAAAAGAGAGATGGTGGTGGAATGAGGAAGTACAAAAGGCAGTGAAGAGAAAAAGAGAATGGTATAAGAAATTACCTAAATGCGATAATAATGAGGCATATGAACAGTACAATATAGCAAAGAAAGAGGCAAAAAAGGCAGTTAGTTAAGCAAGAGCACAGGCCTTTGAAAATTTATATAAGAAACTTGGAACTAAAGAAGGGGAGAAAGATATTTATAGATTAGCAAGGAGGAGAAAAAGGAAATATCAAGATCTCAATCAAGTTAAGTGCATTAAGGATAAAGAAGGAAAAGTGTTGGTGAAAGATGAGGAAATTAAAGAAAGATGAAGAAATTAGTTTAATGATCTCTTTAATAATAGTCAAAATGGTAATAGCGTGAATATAGACTATAGAACGATAGAAAAGAATGTGAATTATACTAGAAGGATTAGATCTTTAGAAGTAAAGGAAGCACTTAAGAGAATGAAAGTGGGTAAAGCCTATGGACTCGATGGAATATCAATTGAAGTGTGGAAGTGTTTGGGAGATATGGAAGTGGCATGGTTAACTAAATTATTTAATAAGATTCTAAACTCAAAGAAAATACTTGATGAATGGAGGAGGAGTATTTTAGTACCTATTTTTAAAAATAAGGGAGACATATAGAGTTGCTCGAACTATAGGGGAATTAAACTCATGAGTCATACTATGAAGTTGTGGGAGAGAGTTGTGGAGCATTGACTACGTCGTGTTACTTCTCTCTCTCTCAATCAATTTGGCTTCATGCTCGGTCGTTCAACTATGGAAGCGATCTTTCTTATTAGAAGCTTGATGAAGAAATATAGAGATGTGAAGAAAGATCTATACATGGTTTTTATTGATTTGGAGAAGGCTTATGATAGTGTTCCAAGAGATGTCCTATGGAGTGTGTTAGAACAAAAAAGGGTATCTATTAGGTACATACAAGTGTTGAAAGATATGTATGAAGGAGCAACTACTATTGTGCGCATAGTGGGAGGGGACACGAGATTTTCCGATCTCAATTGGATTACATCAAGGATCAGCTATAAGCCCTTACCTTTTTACATTAGTTTTAGATGAATTGACGAAACATATAAAAGAGAGTATTCCTTGGTGCATGATGTTTACGGATGATATTGTTCTGATAGATGAGACGCGAGAATGAGTCAATAGAAAGCTAGAGCTTTGCAGAAGTACTCTTGAGTCAAAGGGCTTTAAGTTAAGTAGAATGAAGACAGAATACATGCATTGCAAGTTCAGTGAAGGCCAAACTAGTGATAGGGAAGGAGTTAGTTTGGATGGAGTGGTACTGTCCCAAAGTAATCACTTTAAATATCTCAACTCAGTCCTTCAAGTAGATGGGGGATGTGAGGAGGATGTTAGTCATAGGATTAAAGCCAAATGGTTAAAGTGGAGACGTGCCACAGGAGTTTTATGTGATAGCAAGATTCCCAATAAGTTGAAAGGAAAATTTTATCGCACAACCATACGACCGGCTATGTTATATGGTAGTGAGTGTTGGGCATTGAAGAAGTCGTATGCGTCTAAAATAAGAGTTGCAGTGATGAGAATGTTAAGGTGGATGAGTGGCCATACTAGAGTAGATAAAGTCCGTAATGAGAGTATTAGAGAAAAGGTAGGGGTGGTACCAATTGAGGATAAGTTGAGAGAAGGGAGATTGAAGTAGTTTGGTCATGTGAAGCGTAGACAAACGGATGCTCTAGTTAGACAAGTAGAGCATATTAGGTTAGAGGATAGAAAGAAAAAAAGGGGTAGACCTAAATTGACTTTGAGGAGAGTAGTACAACATGACCTAGAAGCATTACAAATTTCTGAGGATTTAACCCAAAATCGTTTAGAGTGGAGAAAGCGAATCCATATAGCCGACCCCAAATTTTTGGGATAAAGGCTTAGTTGAGTTGAGTTATATATCATGATGACTATATTTATATATTTTATGATATATTAAAAGTTTTTTTTAATATAATTCCTTAATTAAAATGTTTGTGGCTTAAATAGATAATGTAGATATAATCACTAATATTTTTATATAAATAAGAAACTATTTACATGGAATGAATTTCTAGTATGAAATATTAATTAATTGTTGAGAAAATAGTTCATGCCTACATAGGGGATGCTCCATGTGAATTCTACCATACAACTACTTCATATTATTCATTTTAATTTTTAGTTTATAATTTATTTTTTTAATTATTATAAATTGATATATATAAAATTAAAAAATAATTAACATTATTGTTATAAGAATCGGATCGGTTTAATTGGGAAAAGAACTAATAATCGATTTGATTTAGATAATAAATATGAAATGTTAGAAAATTAGGGTTCATTGGTTACTCACTCGTGTTTTAAATGATTCAATTAACTCGTTTAAAATAAAATAAAAAATTGAAAATAGTGTGCTAGGAGATTTGAACATAGGACCATATAATCCATAAATGGTTTGTAATCAACTTTAGTGTATGTATATATATTTTGATGACTGTAACAATATATTATTATTATTATTAAGAGATTATTAATTATACAGGATATAATTAATATTTATTTAATTATGGGAATAAATTCATACTTTAATCTACGTAAGATCTTAATTGCCTTTTTTATTGATTTTATACAGATTATAATTAAAAGTTTATTTAAAAAAAATTCAAGTTATTTTTATAAACAAAACAAATTAAGCATCTATAGATTTAATGTGATAATAAATTTTTCAAATTTTTATAAAATTTTAAATTTGTCTTTTATATAAATAAATGAAAAAAATTATAAAATTCAACGGTGACCCCTTCTCTCTTTTGCCTTATTGACCCTTTTCTCCTTCACCATTTCAACGAGTCTCTCTTTAGCTGCATTTCAACGGTGTTTTAATATAGGTTGCTTTATTTATTTATTTATCTAATATATTTGTTTTAAGTAAGTGTTTGAGAAATCTATATATTCTATAATATATGTTCCGTTAGTAAATTGTCAGGTAAAAGCTCTTAATTAGGGAAATTTAGTGTGACAAGAGAAATAGTTGGTTTGCTTCCACACAATAATTAATTGTGACACAAAATTTTATCATTAAAATCTTAGTGAAATTTCTTCCAAAAAAAAGTCTTAGTGAAGTTATCAAAATGATATAGTTTTATGTGTAAATTTAAAAAAATTAATCAATTTATTTTTTCAAATTAAAAAAAAAAAGTTCAAAGATTTTTAAAAGGCTATTAAATTTCCAATTATAATCAATGATTCAATTTGTGATATATATCTGTCTATCTATTAATAATTTGAAGTTAAATTTGCTACTGCACAATTAATCATAATTAATTAATGTAATATTAAATATTTTCTTAAAATAATATTTACAATGATTAAATTTTAAATATTAAAAACACAAAATAGAAAAATAATCATATACAATGAACTTTCAGTATTTAATAATATAATTAATATGGTTAGATATTCAATGTCATAATTAATTATAAATAAATATTAAAATTTTTGAATTAAAAAATATATACTAATTGGTCCAATCAAAATACAGATAAATAAAAAAACTCAAAATTTCTAAAAAATAGAAAAAAAATTACAATTCATAAAAATTACCATGTAGAAGTAGGAAATTCAGATTTTCGTTGGCTATTATATATTTATATAAATATAGATAAAAATATATAGATATAGATGTTAAAGAGTCATTGACAATAGCTAGTAAGACTATGTTGCTTCGTGATCAAGGATATGTCTTTGGCTGCTCTTTGCCTGAGTTTAGCGCGCTCTCTCTCTCAAACAGGCATGCCTTCAATATGCTAATGTTTATGTTGATACTTGTGGATGGATATGATGCCATGTTTGTAATATTTGTTTTGCCACTCCATAAAAGGAGATATTATGATTGTTGTATTACTTTTCATATATATATATATATATATATATATATATATATATATATATATATATATATATATATATATATTTTTTTTTTTTTTTTCTTTTTTTTTGGTTAACTCTTTCTGAGTCCTCTCTACGTTTTTCTAATATGATTGTTGTATTATTTATTTATTTTTTATATGTTTTGTCGCTGCTTCTTTAAAGCATAACTAAAGTTAGTAGATCAAACATGGAGTATGGCTGCTCTGTCAAGGAAGAATTGGGAATTACTTTGCAAAGGGATCAGTATAACCTACCAGATTTTGAAAATGAGTTCGCAAACGCAAAGTTCTGTGTTATCAAATCTTACAATTGAAGATGACAATCATAAGAGCATTAAATATGATGTATGGGCAAGCACTCCAAATGGCAATAATAAGCTAGGTGCAGCATTCCGTGATGCAGAACGAAGATCAGGTAGAACTAGCACAAAAATGTCCAATTTTCCTCTTTTTTTTTTTTTTTCTGTTGAAAAAGCATGTCTTCTATCTTCTGTTGCAAGTGCCTTAATCTTCGTTTATTAACATCTCTAACATTAAATGCTTTGTGGAAGTCATCATTTTCTCTTAATCATAACTTCAGGTCAATGGAAGTGGACAATTTGTTGAGATGGTTGGGCAGAGACACTCAAGAGGTATCTCCTTTTCTTTCAAACTCAATTGTATTCTGATGTTTCTGTTGCAAAAGCTAGTCTGATCTGCGTATACATAATCTCATTTATATTTTAAGAAATATGGTCAGAACTAGATACCTATTGATTGTCTAGTTCACTTCTCTTGAAAGATTGGACCAATTTGAGGAGGATGAGGACCAAAATGCCTTATTTCACTTCTCTACTGACCATGACAAGGAGGGGAAAATTAAGTGTGCGGTCCTTCCAATATAACAACTTGAGATTAATGAGGAAGGCGTTCAAAGATTGGAACAAAATGATGTGGATGAAGACCAAAATGACTTTTTGAATCATAAGGGAGAGGAACCACACCTCCTCTATCAAATTCAAAATCTCTATCTCTTCCTTGTTGCCTATGCTAACCAAACTCAAAATGACAACAGGTAAATCTATTTCTTATATGCTATTTTAGCATTCTTAATTTCTATATTCTCTGTTAGCACACTTGCTTCTTAACTGCTCCTCTATCACATGTGGATTTATTGATTATTTTAAAATTTAATTTATCCTATTTAATTTTAAAATTTAAATTCTCATTTTCCTTTTTACTTTTATATATTTTACTTCCTTCAAAGTTGTAACATTTTTATTTTTGCTTTTTTCCTTATTTTGTTTTTATCTTTTGATTGGTATACATAAATTAATTTAAAATATAATACAAATCATTTATCAAAATTTAAAATTTAAAATTAAATAGTATTTATATCGATTACAATTAAATAATTTATTTATTAATACTAGAAAATAAATTCATTCCTCATTCCTTTTTCTTTTGAATATTGAGTATCTATCTTATTAAAATCTCTCACATTTTTACTTGTTTCTACCGATACTTTAATTGTTTTATTTTTTTTAAATATGTGTAATTATTTTAAAATTATTTATTATTTTTATTTTTCAAATCAAATCTTTTTGGTTGCATGCATAATTATAGAATATATTTTAAAAATATATATATTTTTATAAAAGATATAGAATTTAAAATCAGATGATTAGAATAAAGAGATATACAATTAATTGCATAACTTTCCAATGATTTATATAAAAAAGCAAATATTGTTTTAAAAAAAAAATACAAAATATTATATAGGAAAAATTAAGCAATGAACATTTGCAATGTTGGTAAGTGTAAAAAATTCAATTTTAAAAGGACAAACTTAAGACCTCAAAAAAAAAAATACAAATCATAAATTAAAAAATTATTTGGCATATTATTATTATTTCTTGGATATTTGTTGCTTGACCAACTTATTTGATGTGTATATATATATATATATATATATATATATATATATATATATATATATATAGTGGATATTCTCCTTTCATTTATTGATTTTCACTCGCATTTTTGTGACATAATATTTCTGCTGCATTTAGATCTATTCCTTAAATAAGAAAAAAAAGAAAACCACAGTTAGATTCACTCAAGTGTCTTAAGTATGTAATGGCGGTCAATTGGCATTAGATGCCTGGTGCCCTGACAAGTCCTGCTTTAATTTTCATAGAAGCAATACGTACGTGCATTTTGGTCCCCCTGAAAAATTAGGCTTAGGCTGTGTGAAATTCCCAAATCAGTAATTCGCCATTCTCTCATTTTTATCTTTTCCAAGCTTGCAGTTAATTTACATTTTATTTTAAAGATGAGTTTCCTACAGTTGGATTCAATTTCCTATTACAGAGGGATGCAAATTCAAGCATGAATAATTGCAAATATGGACATCAAATTTCAATGATAAGCATTGAAAATTTTGGTGCAATCATTCTGGCGAAAGAACTCAAACTTACACTTGGATCTAGTGCAAAGATTGGCTACACTTGATAAGGTCTGTTTTGTTGGGACTGTTTAGGTTGACACAATGGCTGCATTTTATGTTGTAATTTTAGGGGTTTTTTCACCAGCGGTGTTGGTATAGAAATTGTTTACTATAGGTTGGGCGTATGAGACATGTGTAAAATTGATAAAATTAAAAGTATTAGCTAAAATTGATAATTTGATATTCTTTTCCCCCAATTTTACAGCAGGCATAGCATAACTTCTCGTTTGGTATACTGAATCCATAATTTTACATGGTTACAGGAATCACAAGAAAGACGCAGAAGGCTATAATGTTTGAGAAGTTTCATTCTGAAAATCCATTGCTTCTCAGTCTGTGCAGAACTCTCTTCCCTAACAACCATAAGTCTGTCTGGTGTGGACCTCACACACTGGTTCAGCGCGACGTTTATGCTCGTACAAGTTCTATTCTTGCTGCTATTGAAACTTTGATGACGTAGGTACTTTTTGATTACTTCACATTGTCACTACAAAGGATCTGAAGCAATCTTATGCTTTGCCTAGATCAAATATAGCGTTACAGTGTGGAATGTTTGACATAAATACCTACATACAAATGGAATGTCCGGCCGTTAGTGGTTCTTCTCAGCTGAGGATGATAATTTGCTCTGGTATAGCTAGGGTGGGAATGACATACCTCAAGATCGATAACATGATCTTGATTTACAATCCTGTGTCAGCATTTGTAGTGATCTATTGGGGATGAGGGAAAATAGATACATTGGTATTTCTTATTGCGAAAATGATTTAATATTGAGCAAAGATTCTTGCAGAGTGCTATTGCTGGAAACAATAACTTGTGCAACTGTAAATAATTGATCCTTCTTATTTTCACACCTCTATTTAAGGTGGAAGCCTAAGAAATTCTGTTCAGGGAAGTATTCCCCACAAGGATTAAAAATATGGCAAGAGCCTCTTCGTGAACTGAAACCAAAGCTACCATTGCGAATATGTCCAAGCTTAATTAAGGCTTTTTTTTTTTTTTTTTAAGAATAGACATTTGTCAATTTCCTCAATCAAAATTGCATTAGCATTATTGTTTCCAAATTCTTCAACCTGCCTGTTTGATCCATGATTTTTCAAATCACTGTCCACGCTCTTGTTTTTCAATTATTTTTAGACCTTTTTTTTAAACTTTCTCACTCTATCTCAGGACCTAAACTGAATCTCAAAAATGCTCAAAGAATTTTCAAAGATCTGAAATAATTTTAAAGCATAAAATTATTTAAAATTTGCCACATATTAAAATAATTTAAAATAAATTATCGAAATAAAATTCCATAAAAATGCAAACTCAAAATTTAAATTTCTGAAAAATTGTACTAAATTTATCTATTTTTATTACATCTAAATACACCATAAAATTAAAAAAAAAAAAAACTTTCGAATTCAACCTGCATTTAACTCTTTTATTAAGTGTATGAGCTCATTTTATATTTAAGTCATTTAATGATACGCTCAATGAATTATAATAACTGAAAGAGGAATTCCACTTCTTCTCTTGAGGTACCGTCTTCTAGTGACCCTTCACTTTTCTTTACTGGTTTTTCACAGCTCTCCTTCATTTCTCTCTCTTTTCGAGCAGGGAAGGAATTTTCCCCCTGCCCGGAGAGTGGATTATCCCTTCCCGCCTTCGAGCAAGATTACAAATAGGCTTTTATGGGTGTATTTCGGATGTAGATCCAATGGCACCGAGGAGAGGGTTACTTTGGATCTACTCAGCTTTGGTTCCCTCCACAGAATAGCCATCGAATTTAGGAAATTGAAAATAAATTATTAAAGATATTTCAAATATGAGCCTTTTATATACTAAACATGTCCATTAAATTTAAAAAATAAATAAATAAAGGACCTAAAATCTTAGATGAGTCTATCACATAATTAATAAGACCATAGTCTAAATTAAAAGTTATGTACTACTTATTTACTATTAATTATTTATTGCTAATTTTTAAAATAAAGAAATAAAGTTAGTTATCTCATTTTTTAAAATTTATTTAAGATTTAAAAAATAATTTTAAATTGTTTTTCAACTGTTAGCTAAAATTATATTATAGCTTTTTTATAATTAATATTAAATAATTATTTAAAATATTTATTTATAATGATAAAAAATTAATTATTATAATAAAATAAATGAATCAAACAAATTAAAAAAATTAAAAATAAAATAAGATTTAAATATATTTAACTAATAATCTCTTTTCTAATTATGAAAGATATTAATAAATTTTAATTTTTGAATTAAAAAATTATTTTCTATTAGTTCCAGGTAAACATGTTTTTCCTTATCTTTAATGAAAAATAAAAAAACAAAAATTTATTTTCAATAGTAAACGAGCCTTTATTTACTTTCTTCCTCTTTTGAAAAAGGCAACTAGAAACGAGCCCTTATTTACTTTCTTCCTCTTTTGAAAAAGGTAACTAGATTTCTATTTAATAAATTTAATATAATTTATATTAATCAATTTAAATTAATATTTTACTAGAAAACATTTTCTTTGAATTATGACTCAAAATCCTAATGGGATTTGGAGAGAAATCTTTTCCTAATTTGAGTGGGAGAAATATTTTTCAATAGGATGGAGGAATATTTTCTATAATGAGTAGAACTCTTATTTTAGGGTTATTCCTAAATTGAGTAAGACTCCTAATCAGATAAGAATTGAGGGAATTAACACTATAAATAGGAGAATGATGCAAAAGGTTATTTTGCTTTTGCCCATTGAAGAGAGTGGCTTTCAGCCCATGAAGTGAGGCTGTCACACATTATAGAGAAGGGCTTTGCCAATTGCTGAGGATTTGGCTCTGCCCATTAATGAGGGGCATTTGCTTTTTGCAGTGGATAGAGGCTTTGGCCTAAGGTGGAGTAAGAACATAGAATTCAAGAGGAAGGAATTCTTATCTATTGGTGAGAGGGCTCTTGCAAATATAGTTGAAGGCACTCTTTGTGTTGTAATAGTAAATATATTGGGTTATATCTAGAGGAGACTGAGAGGGACTAACTAATATATTTATTATGAGCAGTTTGATGTACTGTTGGATCTCTTGGGTGTAATTGGGTTGATGGGTAATATAGCTATGAGCTTGTAATGATGATTTATTTAGTAATGATAGTGTAATATGGCATGCCCATGGATGTAGCCCTATGTTGAGAGGGTGAACCACGTAAATATTGGTATTTTCTGTGTAGTTTGCATGCAGAAAGGAATTCTTGTCTATTGATGAGAGGGCTCTTGCCCATATAGTTGAAGGCACCCTTTGTGGTATAGCATTGTAATAGTAAATATATTGGGTTATGTATAGAGAAGACTGAGAGGGACTAAATAATATATTTACTATGAGCAGTTTGATGTATTGTGGGATCTCCTGGGTGTAATTGGATTGATGGGTAGTATAGCTATGAGTTTTTAATGATGATTTATTTATTGATGATAGTGAAAGATGGCATGCCCATGAATGTAGTGCCATGTTGAGAGGGTGAATCACGTAAATATTGGTGTTTTGTGTGTTTACTTTAT
The DNA here is from genome assembly GCF_030052815.1 of Hevea brasiliensis. Lineage (NCBI taxonomy): Eukaryota > Viridiplantae > Streptophyta > Magnoliopsida > Malpighiales > Euphorbiaceae > Hevea > Hevea brasiliensis. The sequence continues at coordinate 12,521,374 of NC_079506.1, forward strand.
TTCTTTGCAGTTTACACGCTTCCGCGGTACACAACAAGTTGGTATCAGAGCACGAGATGATCTTGATGAGTTTGGTTGAAGGTGGAGCTGGTGCAACATGTAGAAATTTGCACATGCAATAATGGTGGTGGTGGAGAGTTGAAATTGAGGTGTAAGCTGAAATTTATTAATCGAATCTATCACTCAAGTTGAAGCTGGACTAATAAAATAAATAAGCGGAGGTGGGAGCAGCTCTGTACAAGCAAAGAAGAAGCAATTGGAACGAGCATAGTGGAAGAAGTTGCATTGAGTTTTTCTACAAGGAAGAGTGGAAAATAAAGGGCAAAGCTTTAGCTAATTTCCATGCTCAGACCCCACAAGCTCTTCCATTTATAATTTTTAAAGATATAATTAATCATATGGTCAATACTGAAAGTAAGAAAACATGGAGGGGTGGGTATGATTGCCACAATTTGCACATGTAGCAATATGAAGGAAGAAATTGCCTTCTTCTTTGCTGGGAGGAAGAGTAGAAAATAAAGGGAAAGCTTTTGTTAATTACACTGGAAAATATTTTTTATATTCTTTAGTGTTGGGATAATTTAAAAATTTAATATCAACGAAAAATATTTTTAAGATTAAAAGAAAAATTAAGTTATTTTTAAGAAAAATGACTTTTTTTAAGAGAACGTTATTTTTTAAATTTTGATAATCTTATTAACGTGTAAACACTTATATATATATATATATATATATATAAGTTTAATATTACAACTAATAAATATATTTATTGTTAACTTAGTTGTTGTTATTATTATTGTTATTATTATTATGCTAAGGGGTCATTCATTTATAAGATATAATTAATTTAATTATATTAAATTTTCTCTATTTTTTGTTAATTAGTTATTCAATTGCTTTAAATGACTATTATTTATTAAGTTTATAATTCTATAATTATGTATATATAAGTTATAAATTGTTAAATGATTACCTTTTTAATGATATAATAAGTAACCATTATTGTTAGGTAAGTTATAATATATGAAAATATATTTATTCTATTTACTTATAATTTTGTATAGTGCATACATATAATTTTGTTTTCATTTTTTTCCTTTTGCACTACTTTTATGATTTTCAGATTACTAATATTACTTTTAGAATAATATTAATATTACTAAATAAAAATAATATTTCAATATATTATATTTTTTATTATTTTTAGAGGATATAAAATTTTTTGATATTTTAAAGTGATGAAAATAATTATATAATTTAATTAATTTTATATTTTAATCGATATTTCTATTATATTATTGTATTTTTTATTTTAATTATAAAATTTTTATTAAAAAAATTTGAGAGATAAAAAGCTTAATCGACATAAAAAGTAATAAAAAAATAAAATATGATGCAATTAACAATAAATTTAAAATATTATTTTATTTTTATATATTAAAATTATAATTAGTAATGTGTAAAATCGCGGCATTTTGCTAGTTAATTATATTAGGGAGATAATATTTTATATTTTCTATTTATTGTTACTATTATTTTAGGAAATTATATACATTTATATTTTATTAAAAATTTTAACGCTCTGCAAGTGCACTTAAAAAATGCTATATATATATTATTGCGGTTAATTTATAATCTATAAATTTTTATTTCCTTAGGATTTACTACGTTGTAAAATAGAACTTGAGAGCGCTGTAGAAATAAAAAATTAAAGTAAATAAATAAAAAAACCAACTTGGTATCATATATATATATATATATAGAAACCAAATGCAAACAATGAAAAAAAAAAAAGTAAATAAATAAAAAACCAACTTGGTATCATATATATATATATATATAGAAAAGAACATTGATATAATAGAGAATTGCAGGCAATTTAATTAAAAGCTTGGCTTATGTGAGCATAGATGGTGGAAAAGCTTTCGATAGTTTTTACGATTGAACGTTGCCTTCCACATTGAGTTTGGAATTGAAATTTCAGATGACTTTGTTTGTAGCTTAATTTCTGCTTTACCTTGCTGACAAAGTGCTAGCCGTTCCTTTAATTGTTTATTGGTAATTAATATGTTCCTTCCAAGAAGAAGGATATGGTAGCTTTACATATATATATATATATATATATATATATATATATATATATATATATATATATATATATATATATATATATATATATATATATATATATCATGGCTGGCTTCGTCAACCCTTTTCCTGCAATTTGACATGTAATGCTCTATATTTTAAGTATTTATTATATGCATGGCATTCTAGAAAAGAAAAAAAAAATGAATTAGACAATAAAAATAAATTTTAGGTATTTCATATTTTAAATTTTCTCGTTTCTTAAATTTCTTTTAAAATTAGACAATAAAAATAATAAAAAAAGGAATTATTCTTAGGAGTTCCTAAATTTTGCTTGAAAACATTTGTCCAAGTCAAGTCATCAATTGTCTTTAATACGCAATTTTTTTTAATAGTTATATATGTACCAATTTAATTAAATCAATAACTTGATAAAATGCAATAGATTAATGCCGGCCATAAAGACCAAAAAATAAGACAGTGACCATTGAAAACGTACTTTGGACGAAATGATTTCTTATTGTTTTGCTTAACCTCTTCATAATTTCTTTCACGCTAAATGATTTCTTCGTAGAAGGCCAATGTGGTGTTTCCACTCGCCTTCTTTTTTTTATTCCCCTTAATTTCTATATCTGTTGTTTATAAATTTCATGTCTCAGAATAGTTTACCACACAGCCACAATATATTCATCTCTAATACTATTTTGCTCTCTATACCTTGTTCAAACTCAGTTGCACAAGACCCTTCTTTCATCCCTTCTAATGGCTTCTACTTCTTCCACTCCTCCCAATCAGTGGAAGCCATGGGATGTTTTTATTAGTTTTAGAGGCGACGATACGCGTTATGGTATTCTCTCCCATCTCTCTAAAGCCTTGAAGGACAAACAAATCAAGACTTTTACGGACGAAGAGCTTCATAAAGGGGAAATGATATCACCAGAGCTCTTGAAAATAATTCGAGAATCAAGCGTCTCAATAGTCATTTTTTCTGAAAATTATGCAGATTCTCCATGGTGTTTGGATGAGCTTGTTGAAATACTTAAATGCAAGGAAGAATCAGGACAAATAGTTCTACCAGTTTTTTACAAGGTAGATCCAACTGACGTTCAAAAGCTTACGGGGAATTTTGGGAAGGCATTTGCTATTGCTACGCATGGAGAAAAAGGCAGTCCACAAAAGGTCGACAACTGGAAGCGTGCTATGATGGAAGTAAGCAACTTATCAGGATGGGATTCACAGAATATCAAGTAAGTTAATTACTCTTTACTGCAGTTTTTTTTTAGTTTTTCATTTTAAGGAAAGAGAATCAAAATATAGAAACTTTTAATAGATTACATTAATCTTAATACCTAATTCGAATATAGGCAGCACTAATATGAAAATCGATATTTGTTAACTTATTCTAAAATCAAAACATATTAATTATATACTAATCGTTTTGCCTTATGTTGAGCATATTGTTTATTTTTTTATTTAATAACATAATTTAATATATTTTTTTATATTTTTATATTTTCATAATTATATTATAAAATGTTAATAATAAAATTTTTAATTAATTATAATTTTATCTCAAGTGTTAATAAGTAAATAAATTGATTAATATCTTAATTTTTGTTATTTTTAAGTTATCTGACATATATAAGTAAAATAATAAATAAAATAAGAAAAATTGGATGACAGGTGATAATTTTTAAAACACCATTATTAAAATTTTTTAAATTTTAAATATAATAAAAAATATTTTTAAAATAAATGCCTGAATTTTATAAATAATTTTTAGTGAACAAATTGTTTTTAATTTCATTTTTACTAACTTAGAAAAACAATGAATTATTTTTAAAAAAAAATTATATCAATAATATATATTTAATAAAATAATTTAATGTGTATTTTTCTATATTTTTTATTTTTATAATCATATTGTAAAATTTTAATAATACAATTTTTAATTAATTATAATTTTATTTCAAGTGCTAACGTATAAATAAATTGATTAATATATTAGTTTTTCTTATTTTTAAACGTAGCAATATTTTAAATATTATTTTTAAATTTTTTCAATTTTAAATATAATAAGAAATGTCTTTAAAATTAATTACTTAAATTTTATAAATAATTTTTTAGCGAATAATTATTTAGATATAAACATGAATATATTAATATAATTTTAAATGAATTTAAAAATGATTAATTTTTAAAAATATTATGATCAATAGAAGTTCAAAAATTTTAATTTTTTTTTAAAAAATAGGAAAATGAATTTTAAATAGTTATTAATATTTTTGTATTTTAATGGTCGAAATTCTAAAATTTTTGGATAAAAAGTTAATTTTTCATGTGATACAACTAGTTATGATATAACAAAATATAAAAACAAAAATAAAAAGGTTGTGCCTCATGTGCCCTTTTCTAGGCAGCACACACATGTAAAGTCATTTTAAGGCTTAGCGTGTATATATATATATATATATATATATATATATATATATATATTAGTATTTACTTACAAGTGTGAGTCTATCTTACTTATCAGTGTTTGTTGTTTATATGTGACTAGGGATGAGGCCGAATTAATAGAGAAAATCGTCAATGATGTGTTGAAAAAATTTAGTGATATGTCTAAAAGTGATGATTCTTATGATCCCAAATTGATTGGAATTAAATCGCGTGTGGAAAAAGTGGAATGCTTGTTAAAAGATAAGCAAGTTGTAGGAATTTTGGGGATGGGAGGCGTTGGTAAAACAACTATTGCACTAGAAGTATTTCGTCGAAACAAAAATCAATTTAATGGTCATTACTTTGTTGAAAATGTCAGGGAAACAATGATAAAGAAATCATCAAAGTCAGCACGAAAAAAAATAATTTGTGAATTATTAAGGGACAAACATATAGATGATTTGAATGATCATGTTTGCAAAAGGCTCAAGAGTATGAAGGTATTGATTGTTTTTGATGATATAGAGGATCGAAACCATTTAAAAGATTTAGCAGGAGAGTGTCATTTGTATGGTGAGGGAAGTAGAATCATCATAACTAGTAGAAATTCACTTGGTTTATCAAAAGAAGGCATATATGAGGTTGAGAAGTTAATTGATTCTCAAGGTCTGGAACTCTTTAGCTTACATGCCTTCGAGCAAAATCGTCCCAAGGAAGAATATAAGGAGCTATCAAAGAAGGCGACAATCTATGCTGGAGGCAATCCACTAGCTCTTAAAGTTTTGGGATCTCATTTATTTCATAGGACGATAGAAGAATGGGAAAGCGAATTGGAAAAATTGAAAGGCAAATCTCTTAAAAAAATTGAAGATGTTTTGAAAAGAAGTTATGATGGGCTAGAAAAGAATGAACAGGAAATATTTCTTGATATTGCATGTTTCTTCAAAGGTGCACATAAAGATTATGTTGAGAGAAAATTAAAAGCATTTGGTTTCTATCCAGAAAGTGGAATACCTCGTCTAAGTGAGAAGTCTCTGATAACTATTTCAAACAATAGGGTAGATATGCATGACTTGCTAGAGCAAATGGGCAAGAATATTGTTAATGACGAATGCAAACAGCCTGGCGGACGCAGCAGGTTGTGGAATTATGAAGATATTAGTTATGTATTGACAACAGAGACGGTAAGGACCAAATTAATCAATGAAGCTTTTATCATTATCATATTTGAATTTTGTAAGAATTGTAGATCTCGTGACGAATTAAGTATTAATCAATAATCCTTTTTGCTGTTATTTTACTAGGGAACCGAAAATGTTGAGGCCATATCATTTCGTCGGGTTCGGAAGCCTTTGAAGCTAAGTGCCACGGCCTTTGCGAAGATGTGCAATCTTAGATTCATCGAAGTATATCCAATACCGAACAGAGTGCTCCTTCCTAAGAACTTTGAATTTTGTGCACAAGCACTAAGATGTCTTTACTGGGATTATTATCCTCTGGAATCTTTGCCGTTAAATTTTTGGCCAAAGAATCTTGTAGAACTTCACATGACTTCTAGCAAACTCATACAACTGTGGAATGGAGGAGATAAGGTACAATTTATATATTTTAGCTATATTTTATAAAGTTAATTTGTATCTTCTAATTTATTGATATTTTTCTATTTAATTACAGCCTCTTGAAAATTTGAAATTAATGGACCTCAACTACTCTCATGACCTGATCAGGATTCTGAACCTGTCTAGTATTGCCCCAAATCTCGAGTTTTTATATTTGAAAGATTGTTTGAGTTTGGTTGAAATTCCCTCTCTTCAAAATCTGAGCAAGCTTACTGAACTTGATCTAACTGGACCCAATAAAATCAAAGATTGTCCAGAGATTCCGTGTAATATAAGGATTCTAAATTTAGATTTCACTGGAATAGAACAACTGCCCTCATCAATTAAGCATCTGTCTCAACTTGTCACGTTGTCCTCGAATTATTGTAAAGAACTCGTGAGTCTTCCAAGCAGCATTGGCAATTTGAAACGTCTTGAAGAACTTGATCTAGCTGAATGTTCAAGACTCGTGACTATTCCAAGCAGCATAGGCGAGTTGAAATGTCTTGAAAAGTTATTTCTCCCGAATTGCTCAAATTTAGCAAGTCTTCCTGAAAGCATCAAACAACTTTCGAAGTTGAAACTGCTTGATTTAGAAAGTTGCGAGAGACTTAAAAGTTTACCAGGGCTTCCATCATGCTTAGAATTATTACATGCAATTAATTGCCACTCTCTGGAATCTGCATCAATTTCTTTCAATTTCTTAGAACATGAAGATGAAAATGAAGAAGCATATAAAAGTGAATCTGAAGATTGCAAATTTCTTGATTTTTGTAATTGCGTCAAATTGAATAAGAAAGTAATGGAGGATGTTTTTGAAGCGCACAAGTTGGGTCAGAAAGTTACATTATTGATGGCAGGAGGTGAAGTGCCAGAAAGGATGAGGTATAAGAATAAAGGATCCTCGCTTTCCTTCAAACTTGACCTTCGTCACGTAATTGCCTTCTCTTTCTGCGTTGTTCTTCGTCCCTATGGTGAAGTTGATTTTCCTGGATTTGAAGTGGATTTCACATGTGAATCTGGAAATAGGCGGGAACGTAATGCGTTCAACTTATTTAGCGATAAGGACGTTGCGAATTGGAATGGTTATTATGGAGGTCCGTATCCGTATCTTTCGGACTTATCACACGTGTTGCTTTCATTCAATGGATTGAGGACACGTTTTGATGAAGAGTGTTTCGTTGAGGCCTCATTTTGCTTCAACACTGACTATTACATGGATCGGCCGGAAATTATGGAGTGTGGGGTCCATCCTATATATAGTAGAGATAAAAGAATAAATAATGAGGAGGAAGCTTCTTCTTCTTCTTCACTCGATCTAAATCTCTCTCTATCTCTTCCTGCTTCCTCTTAACCAAACCCCACTCACTTTCACAACAGGTATAACTCATTTCTAGTTTGCCGATACTTTTTAGCATTCTTAATTGCTTTACTCTTACAAATAACTGCAATCTTTTGCAGCTCTATCATCTGCCGCTCTATTGTCATTTGAGAGAGGGAAGACTATACAGGAGAATAATTAAGCTCAAATCAGGGGAAAAACAACAGGTGAAATGATAAATAGTATCTTCGTTATATGTAATGTGAACAATATTACAATATAATATGTTGTTATGTGAACATATAATCTATTCTGTCATCCACATTACAACATTAGCTTCCAAATCTAACGATTGACTGAAACTGAACCCCACTTCACTTCCAAATCAACTAAGATACACATTGCAAATAAACTACAACTCTCTAACCTGAAGAACAAATAGCCTTTATAATTATAACAGGCTTATAATGGAAAGCTAAAGAAATGATAAAATAAGGACATTTCTTAGAGTAGAATAAACATTGTAAATAACTAAAAAACCTCTAAAATGCCTATGGTACAGGAACAACAGGAATTGAATTTTCTATTGGCTTCTTTACATAATTACTCTTTGGATTGTAGCCGTGGAGAGAGAGATTCTTCATTAGATTGATAAGAGTCATGGGATTAGTAGTTTTCTTGATCGTCAAATCATCATCACATTTCCTATCTCCTGCTTTTATATGCTTCTGCACGATAAAAATAGAGTTGCAAAATTAGCAACTAAAAATGAACAAACATTAAGCAGAATTCAGCTAACTACCATAGCAATCGGCAAATTTAAAATGGAGCACTAATACAATTTTAGTTAAGTATCTAGGCAAGACTTAAGGTTTAGTTGTTGTTGTATCTAGGCAAGATCCCTAACATTGCACAGCAAAATTCATAGAATTCAGCTACTAGTCCAAAACTGATAACAATAAGATCATGATTTTAACAATAGCAAATTTTAGGGAATAAATGCATCTTCTCAGAAGATGCAATGGTCAAACCTGAATTGTTGACAAAACTATAAGGCTAGTTTTCGAGAGTGAACTTGCAGAAACTCACCATTTTCGTGTATCTCCATTTGCAAAGTTGCAGGCTTATTGTTCTTTTTAGTGTGTAGAGATTTCTCTCGATTTTCATAGAAATTGAAGTCATCTAACAATGAGGTCTTAGATGAATAACTCTTAAATATATTCAGCATTTCCAAACCTTGCTAAAGTCCAATCTGCAAATTATTATAACAAATCGTGTCAATCCAACCTTTAATATATTCAACAAGAACAGAGGCCACCATGCACAAGTTTCTATTCTAGCAGCATCTTTTGCCAGATATATTGAAATATCAAGCCTATATTGTATAGTACAACCACTGAAAATAACAGAAAAATGGCAACATGATCTGCTAAGTTGAGTTTTTAATGCAGGGGAACCATATGCACAGCATATTGCAGAAGACTTCCACAAATAGAAGCTGTTGTGTAAGAGAACAGGTCTTTTCTCAAAACCACGAACTTCAAAAATAGAGAGTAGTTTTTTTTTTTTTTTTTTTTTTTTTTGAGGTTAACATGAACTTAAAATTATTTCTGCTCCATTCCCAACATGACAAGGTCAGGTATAACAAATATTCATTGTAAAGCAGTACTACCATGAAGTAAACACAATTTTCGACAATCAATATGTATTTAGTTCTAGCCATATTTCTTAAAATATAATATAACAAATTAGAAGATGTAAATGTAGAGCAGACTGGCTTTCACAACAGAAACATCAGAAGACAATTGAGTTCTAAAGCAAAGGAGATACCTCTTGAGTGTCTCTGCTATAAGTTACAGGCCACCTACCATTATTTTCAAGATCTCTGTTCTGCTTCACCGAATGCTGCATCTAACTTCTTATTGCCATTTGGAGTGCTTGCCCATACATCATATTTAATGCCCTTATGAATGTCATCTTCATTGTAAGATTTGATAACATAGAACTTAGCATCTGCGTACTTAGTTTCAAAATCTGGTTTGTTATACTGCTCTCTTTGTACAGTGATTCCCAAGTCTTCCTTGACAGCAGTCTCCAGAGAAGGAAATTTGTTAGAGCCCCTAGGACCAGAAGTTAGTTCATTTGAGGTTTCAAAATCACTGTTTTTATAGAATCTGTCTCCAGATTTATTTCTATCATTTCCATTCCATATCCTTCCGTTCTGTCTATAGTTCATAGGACAATTATGCGGGAATGGACCATGTTTTTGGATAGAAAAAGGAGGCAAATTTCCTACAGGATGGTATCCTTTCGAGAGACGTGCTGAGAAATCAGAACCCAATGCAGACACCTGTAACAAGAAAAAGTTAAATCAGCAAAAACACTCAAAACTGAAGACTAGTGATGACCAACAAGCACAACAAACTTCAAAATCAATTCTTTTTGGGAAAGTTTAAAGATATAGACATAAAAAGTAAGAATATTTCATACCTTGTTTAAAGGTCTGATTGCTTGTGTATTTGTAGACTTAGAGGATTTGCCAGCAGTATTGTCATTAGACTTCATAGAGTTAAAACCACTGGACTTGGCAAAAGTAGAAGCTGATCCATATTTTCCATTTTGAGAACCAGTATTGCCATTTGAGACATCACTAAAATATGCTGAATCCCATGAATAGCAAGGCATGGCTTCCGATCCATAGAAAACAGGATGTGGAAGGTATCAAGGTGAAGAAAAATATGCTTGTTGACCAACACTTTGCCCATCTACCCCAACCACTGCCCCAGAAGCATATGGATTATAGCAGGTAAATAATAGACTAGTGATCCATTGTCTGATTGCATCCCTGATGTGATCAACCGATACACAAGTATCAATTATCAACAAGACACAATTATACAAAACTACCCTTATCAGCCAAGCAGAACGAGACATAGTTTTGCCTAATTTTTGCAAATAGAAATGAAAGTATACGTCAGAAGAACATACCATATGAGATCCATGTGCTTGAAAATAACCATGATCATCCAATTGTGTGAAGGATCCATTATACTCTGCAACAAAGAGTAAGTTTAAGAAATAATATACCATAAATTAATCTAATTCTCAAATTATAATCTTCAGAGCTGCAAATCAAACTGAAAAAAAAAAAAAAACTTTAATTGAAGCAAAGTAAAGTAACTTAATATTTTCAAAATTATCATGCTTGAAGACGTGCTAAAGTATTATCTTTTCATTTTTCACATGATTGCACCATTAGCCTAAAAAATGATTCTGACTATATGGAAGTCAACTAAGAAATATGAGTACTTAATCACAAGGCCGATTAACATCATCCTATGCAATACATTGAGGAGTATATTACCAGATATCTCAAGTCTCAACTTTACTGAAAACCTATTATATGAGTACTTTTAACTAAGATTATGGCATTCCATTTAATTGACTTTATCACAACTCCAAAAGATTATATATAAGAAGAATATATAACCGTCTCAATATCCCACCTGGGTAGTAATAATTGTAACTACTAGTCGGTGGATTGTAAATACCGAGGTCTCCAACAAACTCTTGGTCAGTCTCCCCTTTGATACTAGAATTACCATCTACTTCACCTTTGGTATTAGAAGTAGCATCCCGTGAAAAGCAACTGAATGATGTTAAGCCTCATGGTAATCCATCTTTTCCAGAAGCCTGAAAACAAAGACATACAAAGGAAAATAAGATAATAAAAAGATAATCTTGTTCTACAAAGCATTAAGTAAGTTTGTTGTTAAAATAACCATCTACCATGCACAGAATAAATTTGTGCAATGTGGATGCCTAGAGATACACATACAGAGCCACAAAAATCTAAGATCCAAAAAATTTAAATAAAACACTAGCAATCCTTTTAAACGAGAAGAATGGATCTCATGGTACTCACACAAATAAATCATATTCTTGAACTTATGTTATAATGACCAAAAACATATTTCCTTGACCTTTTAGTGTTTTATAATTCTCAGTAATCCAATGCATACCATACACCAAACTGCAAAGTGAAAGTTGGCACAACTACAAGAAAGATAGGAATCCACAATAAATTAAAACCAAGCCTTTTCACCTTCATAACGCCATTTTTCCAAGCAATTATCCACAAGGAAGAAAACAAAAGCAACATAGATTAATATGAAATACCACATCACGCCCAGCCAATTTCCTAATGGACTCCGACTTCAATCCTGTAGGAACAGATTCAGCTGCATTATATAGTTAAGAATACAATACTTATTCAATTAGACAACAAATCATGGAGTTGCCAACAATATCTACACCATTAAACAGTCAATACAGAATTTTTCTTTTTTTTTTTTTCCACAGGACAAAGCCAATACGCAATTTTAGCAGCAAGAGGAAGGAATAAAAGGGGCGAAGGGGGCATAAATCAAACAAGCCAAACAATTTACTTTCCATAAAATCAAAATCTTGATCATCCACGATAATTATTACCCATCTTCAATATAAAATGAACAACCCAGATTTTTTTTTCCCATTTTCAGTTAAAAAAAAGTAACACAAATGAAATTAAAAACAGAACCCATAATAGCTTTATATTTAAAAAGTTTGTTGTGGGGGGGGAGGGGGGGCGGTGTTGGGGGTGGGGAAGGAGGGGGAAAGGGGAAAAGAAACCCAATAAGAGAGGATGCGTTTCTCAAGTTCTGTTCCAGCGGCAATCGTCGAACGATAAAAGCCCAAGTTAACACCTGCAAACAGAGAGACAAAATAAATAGCAAAAGTGTTAGTCAAAGTCAAAGCACCAGTACTTTTATACCAAAAGTCTTACGATTTAGCATTGTATTTTGATGGGTGAAATTATTTTTTTTGAATAAAAATATTATTTTAAATATTATTAAAAAATAATTTAAAAAAATTATTTTATTATTTTTATAATTAAAATAAATTTAATTTAATTTTTAACTATTTTTTAATATTTTATAATTAATATATTTTAAAAATAACTTTTTTAATAATAATTTAGTAGCAATATCAACCCAACCTAATTCAACCCCTATCGATAAAACAAAATATTTATTCTTATAAAAATTGAATTTTATTGTTTTCCTTTTAATAATAAAATTTAAAAAAAAAATCTCATCTTTAAAAGCAAGAACACTGGTTGCACGCTATCTAGTGTCCACCAGGCACACGTTGACAACTTACACGGAACGGGAAAAAAAGAGATTTAGATTCCTCTTATTATTAATTAATTAATTAATTAATGGAAAGCATAAAATTCTATTTTATTATTATCTTTTGATAGTTTTTTTTTTCTTTTGAGATAAAAATCAAACAGAAAATGGAATTTTGTATATAAATTATAAAAAAAAAATCCCTGGAGAGAAATCAAATGCAAAATCTCAACTTTTTTTTTTTTAAAAAAGAGATATTTTTGAGTAAATGTGGGAAATTCAATATATATCTTACAGAAAACAAACAACTTTTAAAGATTTTTCGTTTTTAAAGAGGGGGGGGGGGGGGGAATCTGCTTGGTTGGAGAGAAATCAAGAGAAAATGAAATTTCATGACTTCAAGTCCGCATAAATAGAATATCAATTTGCAAAATGGAACATTAAAAAAGAAGTCACCGAATCAAACTACTCATAGAGAGCAAAAAAATTAAAACTTTTCATTTCCTTTGATACGCATACGCTACAGAGGAAGCAACAGAGGACTAAAAACGAAGAAAAATCAGAAATCGGAAGCAGACCTAGAAGCGACGGATCGAGGCCGATCTGGCCGAGAGACCCGATCTGATGTGTCCAGAAAACCGCTTTTCAGTAGAGTAGAACAGCGGTTTTCCAGAGAAGGAAAAAAGAAGAAGCAGTGAAAGTAAGGTCGAGAAGGAGAAGAGGGAAACAAAAGGGTCTAATTATGGAAGGATCGGACAGGTCAGATGAATTCCTGGTTTGAGAAGAGGAAATAGTGACCGTTGGATGTAGGGTTTAAAGACAAAAACGGTGGGAAAGCGCCAATATTTTGGGAGTGCGTCCAGTTTTGTGCAAGCGCCAATATTTTGGGAGTGCGTCCAGTTTTGTGCTAACCTTGCTAGGAAATTAAATTCTCTTTGTTGTTGTTTTTTTTTTTTTCCTCTTTTTTCCAACATGTTTAATAATGAAATATAATTAGTTTTAAAAAATAACGAAATAAAATTAAAAAAAAAATTATATTTTATGGGTATATTTTGGCTAGTTACTGATTCAAATCAGATTGATTTTGAGTTGAAATCGGCAATTCAAGATTTAATTAGGTAATAAAATTAATCCTGATTTGATTCTAATTTTAGTTTCAAGTTCAAAATGTTTTAATTCACATTGCACCTTATAAAATTATTTTTTTTAATTTGATTTCAATAAGATTAAAATTATCTATTCGAACCATCAATTTCAATTTTATAATAAGAGAAAAAAATTAAAACCCATCACTATAAATTATAATCAGTTTGATTCTAATTCAAACTCTTAAATTATTAATTTGAGCCAATTTCATATTTCAATTTCGATATAATTCAAGATTTATCTAGGTAAGTTCAATGTTATTTTGTTATTGATTTGAAAAAAAAAATTAGATATTAATTTGATCGGTTAAAGATATAATTAAAAATGCACAAAATATATAAATTATAATTTACATTAATTATATATCATTTATAATGGTAAGGCTATATTTATATATTTTATGATATATTAAAAGTTGTTTTTTTAATATAATTCATTAATTAAAATGTCTATGGTTTAAAAAGATAATGTAAATATAATCATTAATATTTTTATATAAATAAGAAAATATTTATATGTAATGAATTTCTAGCATGAAATATTAATTAATTGTTGAGAAAATAGTTCATACCTACATGAGGGATGCTCCATGTGATTTTACTTCATATTATTTTGAAATTTGATGATATGCGTCTGTATTTTATTCATTTTAATTTTTAGTTTATATTTTATATTTTTTAATTATTTATATATACATAATTGTGACAATATATTATTAATTATATAAGATATAATTAATATTTATTTAATAATATACCGACTAAATCTCAGTGGAAGTAAGGAATAGATTTAGTAGGGGGGCAATGGGGCGCTGCCCTCAAATTTCCTTTTAAAAGATAATTTTGTATAAAATTTAACATTATCCTATATTAAAAGGTATTAATTTACCCTACATTCAAAGATGTCACTTAATTTCTTTTATTAAATAATTTTCTCCTATTCCATTAAAGTTTGGATTATTCTATTAATTGAAATAAACTTATTAGTTTTCTTAGGAAAATTAAATTTATTAATTGAATGCATATAGAAGTGAAAATACATATTTATATGTTTATATATAATCCCCATTAGTAAGAATTTTTAAATTTATCATTGATTTAATTTCAGTTGAATATTAAATTTTTAATTTTTATCCTTTACCAATTAAATAACCTTTTATTTATCCTTTACCAATTAAATACATAATTAAAAAACATATTTAGAGAAATTTAAAGCTAACCTTTTATTTTTCAAAAGTTGAGAATTTTCAGTTTTTAAGCTACGTTTATTTCATAAAAAATATTTTTTAAAAAAATATTTTTCATATTTAAGTAAATTAATTAATAAAATATATTTTTCTGATCAAAGAAAAATTAAGTTATTTTAAAAAAAAAATGACTTATTTTTTAAAAGAAGAAGTCATTTTTCATTTTTTAAACTTTGAATATCTTATTAAAATGTGAGCACACTTATACATACATGAAATAAATAAATATCATTAATTTAATATTACAACCAAACAATACAAAATATTTTTTATGAAAAATATTTTCCTTATACAAGTCATTTTTCGTAAATCAAATGGAGTCTTAATGAAAATTTATTTTTTAAATTATAAATTTAAAAAATTGGGGATGGAAAATACCAACGTCAGCTTGTACATTGGATTGAAAGTTGCCAAACACCAAATTTTGACTGTTGGACGGATTAACCATTAATCTCCAAAGAGCAAAAGCTCAACCTAGCAGCCACTTAGCCCCGAATTGCTAACTTAGAGTTTTTCATGCATAAATTAGGAATAGCTTTTGCCAATTGACATGATTATTAGTAATTTTAATTTATACATATTTTTTTATTTTAATAATTTTTTTATTAATTATTTTATATTTTGTTATTATTTATTTATAGATTAATTTTTTATTTTTTAAACTTTTTAATAAAATTTCAAATATTAATTAAAGATCTGGAATCATTTGAAATTAGTTCAATCATATGGTTATTTTCATATTTTTAATATTATAATATATTTTTAATACATAAAAAGAATATACAGAATATAATACTATATTTTCATATTAAAAAAATATAATATATTATAAATATTATTTTTAGGCCTATGCTTTTGCTTGACTAACTATTTTTTTTTTTGTCTCTTTCTTTGCTATCTTGTATTATTTATATGCCTCATTATTATCACACTTAGGTAATTTCTAATACAATTCCCTCTTTCTCTTCACTGCTTTTTGTACTTTTTAAATCTGATTTCAATAAGATTAAAATTATCTATTTGAACCATTAATTTCAATTTTATAATAGGAGAAAAAATTAAAATCCGTCACTCTATAAATTATTATCAATTTGATTCCAATTCAAACCCTTAAATCATTAATTTGAGCCAATTTTAATATAATTCAAGACTTATCTAGGTAAGTTCTTTAATATTTAGTGTTATTTTGTTATTGATTTGAAAAAAAAAATTGCATATATCAATTTGATTGGTTAAAAATATAATTAAAAATGTACAAAATATGTAAATTATAATTTATATTAATTATATATCATGATGACTAACTCCGCTCAAGTAGTTTGCGCTTAGCCGGTCCCAAGCCCGGATAAAGGAGGAGGGTTCTGATGAGTGACAACCAGCTTAAAAATTTCGTCACACCTTATGATATGGATTCAAATGATATAAACGTTGAGGCGTCCTCTACTAACGACACGCTACATCAGAGTCCGAGTGTAGTGAGAAATATGCAAGGGTGTAGAGCGTTCACCGAAAGCGACACGCCATGCCGGCGCCCGGGTGTGGTGTTAAGTGAGCAAGGGTTCCCACATCATGGACGGGTGTGGGTAAACAAGTTAGTCCATAGGATAAATAGTAGAACAAATAGTGGAACAGAACACAAGTTAGACATAGAAAACAATAGAAGATATCATAAAATGAGACCAATTAGGAAGGAACAGGATAGGAGGAGGATCAGGGTTGGTACTTGGAATGTTGGATCACTTACAGGAAAATTAATGGAGCTTGTGGATACCTTGGAAAGGAGAAGGGTGAACATTGCTTGCATTCAGGAGACTAAATGGGTAGGAGAGAAAAACAAAGAAGTGGGTAATGCAGGGTACAAACTGTGGTTTACCGGAAAGCAGAGAAATAAGAACGGAGTGGGCATAATCATAGACAGGACATTGAAAGACGCTGTAATAGCTGTGAAAAGAGTAGAAGATAAAATTATACTAGTAAAGCTAGTACTAGAAGAAAAAATAATAAATGTAGTTAGTACTTATGCCCCACAAATAGGACTAGATAGTGAGAGTAAACAAAGGTTTTGGGAAGATATGGATGATTTAATGCAAAGCACACCAAATGAAGAGAATATTTTCATTGGTGGAGATTTGAATGGACATGTAGGAAGTGATAGGCAAGGCTATGAGAATGTTCATGGAGGTTTTGGTTTTGGCAGTCGAAATGAGGAAGGAAAAAGCATCCTGGATTTTGCTATGGCATACGACCTAATACTAGCAAATACCTACTTTATAAAAAGAGAGTCACATTTAGTGACTTTCAAAAGTGGACAACATAGAAGCCAAATTGACTTTCTCTTAACCAGGAAGACAAATAGAGCTCTATGCAAGGATTGCAAGGTCATTCTAGGAGAGGCTTTAACAAGTCAACATCGGTTAGTAGTCTTGGATGTCAAGTTTAGGAACAATTCAAGTAAGGTCAGAAGAAATAATGTAGCTCGAACAAAGTGGTGGGAGTTCAAAGGAGTAAAGCAAGTGAAGTTCAAAAATGAGCTTCTCGAGTCCGAAGCATGGAAGCTTAATATGGAGGCCAATGATATGTGGATACAGATGGCATCAAAAATTAGAGAAGTAGCTAGAAAAGTACTTGGAGAGTCTAAAGGACATGGACCACCCTCAAAAGAGAGATGGTGGTGGAATGAGGAAGTACAAAAGGCAGTAAAGAGAAAAAGAGAATGGTATAAGAAATTACCTAAATGCGATAATAATAAGGCATATGAACAGTACAATATAGCAAAGAAAGAGGCAAAAAAGGCAGTTAGTCAAGCAAGAGCACAGGCCTTTGAAAAGTTATATAAGAAACTTGGAACTAAAGAAGGGGAGAAAGATATTTATAGATTAGCAAGGAGGAGAAAAAGGAAATGTCAAGATCTCAATCAAGTTAAGTGCATTAAGGATAAAGAAGGAAAAGTGTTGGTGAAAGATAAGGACATTAAAGAAAGATAAAGAAATTAGTTTAATGATCTCTTTAATAATAGTCAAAATGGTAATAGCATGAATATAGACTATAAAACGATAGAAAAGAATGTGAATTATACTAGAAGGATTAGATCTTTAGAAGTAAAGGAAGCACTTAAGAGAATAAAAGTGGGTAAAGCCTATGGACTCGATGGAATATTAATTGAAGTATGAAAGTATTTAGGAGATATGGGAGTGGCATGGTTAACTAAATTATTTAATAAGATTCTAAACTCAAAGAAAATGCTTGATTAATGGAGGAGGAGTATTTTAGTACCTATTTTTAAAAATAAGGGAGACATATAGAGTTACTCAAACTATAGGGGAATTAAACTTATGAGCCATACTATGAAGTTCTGGGAGAGAGTTGTGGAGCATTGACTACGTCATGATACTTCTCTCTCTCTCAATCAATTTGGCTTCATGCCCGGTCGTTCAACTATGGAAGCGATCTTTCTTATTATAAGCTTGATGAAGAAATATAGAGATGTGAAGAAAGATCTATACATGGTTTTTATTGATTTAGAGAAGGCTTATGATAGTGTTCCAAGAGATGTCCTATGGAGTGTGTTAGAATAAAAAAGGGTATCTATTAGGTATATACAAGTGTTGAAAGATATGTATGAAGGAGCAACTACTATTGTGCGCATAGTGGGAAGTGACACAAGAGATTTTCTGATCTCAATTGGATTACACCAAGGATCAGCTATAAGCCCTTACCTTTTTACATTAGTTTTAGATGAATTGACGAAACATATACAAGAGAGTATTCTTTGGTGCATGATGTTTACGGATGATATTGTTCTGATAGATGAGACGCGAGAAGGAGTCAATAGAAAGCTAGAGCTTTGGAGAAGTACTCTTGAGTCAAAGGGCTTTAAGTTAAGTAGAATGAAGACAGAATACATGCATTGCAAGTTCAGTGAAGGCCAAACTAGTGATAGGGAAGGAGTTAGTTTGGATGGAGTGGTACTGTCCCAAAGTAATCACTTTAAATATCTCGACTCAGTCCTTCAAGTAGATGGGGGATGTAAGGAGGATGTTAGTCATAGGATTAAAGCCGAATGGTTAAAGTGGAGACGTGCCACAGGAGTTTTATGTGATCGCAAGATTCCCAATAAGTTGAAAGGAAAATTTTACCGCACAGCCATACGACCGGCTATGTTATATGGTAGTGAGTATTGGGCATTGAAGGAGTCGTATGCGTCTAAAATAAGAGTTGTAGATATGAGAATATTAAGGTGGATGAGTGGCCATACTAGAGTAGATAAAGTCCGTAATGAGAGTATTAGAGAAAAGGTAGGAGTGGTACCAATTGAGGATAAGTAGAGAGAAGGGAGATTGACGTGGTTTCGTCATGTGAAGCGTAGACAAACGGATGCTCTAGTTAGACAAGTAGAGCATATTAGGTTAGAGGATAGAAAGAAAAAAAGGGGTAGACCTAAATTAACTTGGAGGAGAGTAGTGCAACATGACCTAAAAGCATTACAAATTTCTGAGAATTTAACTCAAAATCGTTTAGAGTAGAGAAAGTGAATCCATATAGCCGACCTCAAATTTTTGGGATAAAGGCTTAGTTGAGTTGAGTTATATATCATGATGACTATATTTATATATTTTATGATATATTAAAAGTTTTTTTTAATATAATTCCTTAATTAAAATGTTTGTGGCTTAAAAAGATAATGTAGATATAATCACTAATATTTTTATATAAATAAGAAACTATTTACATGGAATGAATTTCTAGTATGAAATATTAATTAATTGTTGAGAAAATAGTTCATGCCTACATAGGGGATGCTCCATGTGAATTCTACCATACAACTACTTCATATTATTCATTTTAATTTTTAGTTTATAATTTATTTTTTTAATTATCATAAATTGATATATATAAAATTAAAAAATAATTAACATTATTATTATAAGAATCGGATCAGTTTAATTAGGAAAAGAACTAATAATCAATTTGATTTAGATAATAAATATGAAATGTTAGAAAATTAGGGTTCATTGGTTACTCACTCGTGTTTTAAATGATTTAATTAACTCATTTAAAATAAAATAAAAAATTGAAAATAGTGTGCTAGGAGATTTGAACATAGGACCATATAATGCATAAATGGTTTGTAATCAACTTTAGTGTATGTATATATATATTGATGATTGTAACAATATATTATTATTATTTTTAAGAGATTATTAATTATACAGGATATAATTAATATTTATTTAATTATGGGAATAGATTCATACTTTAATCTACGGAAGATCTTAATTGCCTTTTTTTATTGATTTTATACATATTATAATTAAAAGTTTATTTAAAAAAAATTCAAGTTATTTTTATAAACAAAACAAATTAAGCATCTATAGATTTAATGTGATAATAAATTTTTCAAATTTATGTAAAATTTTAAATTTTTCTTTTATATAAATAAATGAAAAAAATTATAAAATTCAACGGTGACCCCTTCTCTCTTTTACCTTATTGACCCTTTTCTCCTTCACCATTTCAACGAGTCTCTCTTTAGCTGCATTCCCTTTTTTTGGTACAATTTCAGATCTTTCTTTGAGGCAGAAGATTGAGAAGCATAACTAGCCAATGATATGTATATTTTTTCTCTGCCTCTTCTGTAAAGAACTATTATATTTTTTTTCTCTTTTCTTTTAAATTATATGTATATTATATGACTAATAATATGTTTATTGGTGTATTTTGATTGTTCTATGAACGACCTGACTTGTTGCTTTATTTATTTATTTATCTAATTTATTTGTTTTAATTAAGTGTTTGAGAAATCTATATATTCTATAATAGGACTTTATGTTCCGTTAGTAAATTGTCAGGTAAAAGCTCTGTCAGTTTGTATCTAAGTTATACATGTCTTAATTAGGGAAATTTAGTGTGACAAGAGAAATAGTTGGTTTCCTTTCACACAATAATTAATTGTGACACAAAATTTTATCATTAAAATCTTAGTGAAATTTCTTCCAAAAAAAAGTCTTAGTGAAGTTATCAAAATGATATAGTTTTATGTGTAAATTTAAAAAAATTAATCAATTTATTTTTTCAAATTAAAAAAAAAAGTTCAAAGATTTTTAAAAGGCTATTAAATTTCCAATTATAATCAATAATTCAATTTGTGATATATATCTGTCTATATATTAATAATTTGAAGTTAAATTTGCTACTGCACAATTAATCATAATTAATTAATGTAATATTAAATATTTTCTTAAAATAATATTTACAATGATTAAATTTTAAATATTAAAAACACAAAATAGAAAAATAATCATATACAATGAACTTTCAGTATTTAATGATATATTAATATGGTTAGATATTCAATGTCATAATTAATTATAAATAAATATTAAAATTTTTGAATTAAAAAATATATACTAATTGGTCCAATCAAAATACAGATAAATAAAAAAACTCAAAATTTCTAAAAAATAGAAAAAAAATTACAATTCATAAAAATTACCATGTAGAAGTAGGAAATTCAGATTTTCGTTGGCTATTATATATTTATATAAATATAGATAAAAATATATAGATATAGATGTTAAAGAGTCATTGACAATAGCTAGTAAGACTATGTTGCTTTGTGATCAAGGATATGTCTTTGGCTGCTCTTTGCCTGAGTTTAGCGCGCGCTCTCTCTCTCAAACAATTATGCCTTCAATGTGCTAATGTTTATGTTGATACTCGTGGATGGATATGATGCCATGTTTGTAATATTTGTTTTGCCACTCCATAAAAGGAGATATTATGATTGTTGTATTACTTTTCATATATATATTTTGGTTAACTCTTTCTGAGTCCTCTCTACGTTTTTCTAATATGATTGTTGTATTATTTATTTATTTTTTTATATGTTTTGTCGCTGCTTCTTTAGAGCATAACTAAAGTTAGTAGATCAAACATGGAGTATGGCTGCTCTGTCAAGGAAGAATTGGGAATTACTATGCAAAGGGATCAGTATAACCTACCAGATTTTGAAAATGAGTTCGCAAACGCAAAGTTCTGTGTTATCAAATCTTACAATTGAAGATGACAATCATAAGAGCATTAAATATGATGTATGGGCAAGCACTCCAAATGGCAATAATAAGCTAGGTGCAGCATTCCGTGATGCAGAACGAAGATCAGGTAGAACTAGCACAAAAATGACAAGGAGGGGAAAATTAAGCGTGCGGTCCATCCAATATAACAACTTGAGATTAATGAGGAAGGCGTTCAAAGATTGGAACAAAATGATGTGGATGAAGACCAAAATGACTTTTTGAATCATAAGGGAGAGGAACCACACCTCCTCTATCAAATTCAAAATCTCTATCTCTTCCTTGTTGCCTATGCTAACCAAACTCAAAATGACAACAGGTAAATCTATTTCTTATATGCTATTTTAGCATTCTTAATTTCTATATTCTCTGTTAGCACACTTGTTTCTTAACTGCTCCAAGGTTAGACATTACACAATATGCTGCCCCCATATCAATATATATGTATATATATTAAAGCTGAAGCAGAAAAATGGCCTTATAAAATTAAGTCATTTGGCTTATTAATGTACTTAAAAACTATTCATTTGAAAACTTACCATGTATCATATTTTGTAATCCACATAGCTTAATGATTTGTCATAATATTCATCTGTTATAAATATTAATTATTTTAAAATTTAATTTATCCTATTTAATTTTAAAATTTAAATCCTCATTTTCCTTTTTATTTTTATATATTTTACTTCTTTAAAGTTGTAACATTTTTATTTTTGCTTTTTTCCTTATTTTGTTTTTATCTTTTGATTGGTATGCATAAATTAATTTAAAATATAATACAAATCATTTATCAAAATTTAAAATTTTAAATTGAATAGTATTTA
The DNA here is from genome assembly GCF_030052815.1 of Hevea brasiliensis. Taxonomy (NCBI): domain Eukaryota; kingdom Viridiplantae; phylum Streptophyta; class Magnoliopsida; order Malpighiales; family Euphorbiaceae; genus Hevea; species Hevea brasiliensis. The sequence goes on from NC_079506.1 coordinate 12,544,280, forward strand.
TATCGATTACAATTAAATAATTTATTTATTAATACTAGAAAATAAATTCATTCCTCATTCCTTTTTCTTTTGAATGTTGAGTATCTATCTTATTAAAATCTCTCACATTTTTACTTCTTTCTACCGATACTTTAATTGTTTTATTTTTTTTTTAAATATGTGTAATTATTTTAAAATTATTTATTATGTTTTATTTTTCAAATCAAATCTTTTTCGTTGCATGCATAATTATAGAATATATTTAAAAAATATATATATATTTTTTTATAAAAAATATAGAATTTAAAATTAGATGATTAGAATAAAGAGATATACAATTAATTGAATAACTTTCCAATGATTTATATAAAAAAGCAAATGTTGTTTTTTAAAAAAAAAAGTACAAAATATTATATAGGAAAAATTAAGCAATGAACATTTGCAATGTTGGTAAGTGTAAAAAATTCACTTTTAAAAGGACAAACTTAAGACCTCAAAAAAAATTACAAATCATAAATTAAAAAATTATTTGGCATATTATTATTATTATTATTATTATTATTATTTCTTGGATATTACTATAATATTTAAAAAGTTTTTGAGCATATTTATTATTATAGTTATTATGGACAAACTATTTTTAATAATATATGGTTTTTTTTTAAGATGCAATTATACTCTAACAATATTGTATTGTTACATTTTTATGAAAGAATATTTTTAAAAAATTGATAATTATTTTAAAAATAAAAATTTAATTTAATTTTAATAGAATATAATTATTTAATATTTTAATAAAAATTTTAGTTGTATTTAATAATTAATTAAAAATGTTATCATTAACAAAAATTTATAGCATGGTTGTAAAATATAAATTTTATAAAAATAAATATTAAATTATATATTAAAATAAAAAATAAATAAGTTGCGTAATGCACGATAAAATGACTAGTTGTATTTATAAAGCCTAAATTTTATCAAATTGGACCTCAATTTCCTCTAATTAATCTGTTCATATTGATGTATATATATATATATATATATATATATATACAGTGGATATTCTCCTTTCATTTATTGATTTTCACTCGCATTTTTGTGACTTAATATTTCTGCTGCATTTAGATCTATTCCTTAAATAAGAAAAAAAGGAAAACCACAGTTAGATTCACTCAAGTGTCTTAAGTATGTAATGGCGGTCAATTGGCATTAGATGCCTGGTGCCCTGACAAGTCCTGCTTTAATTTTCATAGAAGCAATACGTACGTGCATTTTGGTCCCCCTGAAAAATTAGGCTTAGGCTGTGTGAAATTCCCAAATCAGTAATTCGCCATTCTCTCATTTTTATCTTTTCCAAGCTTGCAGTTAATTTACATTTTATTTTAAAGATGAGTTTCCTACAGTTGGATTCAATTTCCTATTACAGAGGGATGCAAATTCAAGCATGAATAATTGCAAATATGGACATCAAATTTCAATAATAAGCATTGAAAATTTTGGTGCAATCATTCTGGAGAAAGAACTCAAACTTACACTTGGATCTAGTGCAAAGATTGGCTACACTTGATAAGGTCTGTTTTGTTGGGACTGTTTAGGTTGACACAATGGCTGCATTTTATGTTGTAATTTTAGGGGTATGAGGCATGTGTAAAATTGATAAAATTAAAAGTATTAGCTAAAATAGATAATTTGATATTCTTTTCCCCCAATTTTACAGCAGGCATAGCATAACTTCTCGTTTGGTATACTGAATCCATAATTTTACATGGTTACAGGAATCACAAGAAAGACGCAGAAGGCTATAATGTTTGAGAAGTTTCATTCTGAAAATCCATTGCTTCTCAGTCTGTGCAGAACTCTCTTCCCTAACAGCCATAAGTCTGTCTGGTGTGGACCTCACTCACTGGTTCAGCGTGAAGTTTATGCTCGTACAAGTTCTATTCTTGCTGCTATTGAAACTTTGATGACGTAGGTACTTTTTGATTACTTCACATTGTCACTACAAAGGATCTGAAGCAATCTTATGCTTTGCCTAGATCAAAATAGTGTTACAGTGTGGAATGTTTGTCATAAATACCTGCATACAAATGGAATGTCCGGCAGTTAGTGGTTCTTCTCAGCTGAGGATGATAATTTGCTCTGGTATAGCTAGTGTGGGAATGATATACCTCAAGATCGATAACATGATCTTGATTTACAATCCTGTGTCAGCATTTGTAGTGATCTATTGGGGATGAGGGAAAATAGATACATTGGTATTTCTTATTGCGAAAATGATTTAATATTGAGCAAAGATTCTTGCAGAGTGCTATTGCTGGAAACAATAACTTGTGCAACTGTAAATAATTGATCCTTCTTATTTTCACACCTCTATTTAAGGTGGAAGCCTAAGAAATTCTGTTCAGGGAAGTATTCCCCATAAGGATTAAAAATATGGCAAGAGCCTCTTCGTGAACTGAAACCAAAGCTACTATTGCGAATATGTCCAAGCCTCTGCAGAATAGACATTTGTCAATTTCCTCAATCAAAATTGCATTAGCATTATTGTTTCCAAATTCTTCAACCTGCCTGTTTGATCCATGATTTTTCAAATCACTGTCCACGCTCTTGTTTTTCAATTATTTTTAGACCTTTTTTTTTAACTTTCTCACTCTATCTCAGGACGTAAACTGAATCTCAAAAATGCTCAAAGAATTTTCAAAGATCTGAAATAATTTTAAAGCATAAAATTATTTAAAATTTGCCATATATTAAGATAATTTAAAATAAATTATCGAATTAAAATTCCATAAAAATGCAAACTCAAAATTTAAATTTCTGAAAAATTGTAATAAATTTCTCTAATTTTATTACATCTAACTCTTTTATTAAGTGTATGAGCTCATTTTATATTTAAGTCATTTAATGATATACTCAAAGAATTATAATAACTGAAAGAGGAATTCCACTTCTTCTCTTGAGGTACCGTCTTCTAGTGACCCTTCACTTTTCTTTACAGGTTTTTCACAGCTCTCCTTCATTTCTCTCTCTTTTCGAGCAGGGAAGGAATTTTCCCCTTGCCCGGAGAGTGGATTGTCCCTGCCCGCCTTCGAGCAAGATTACAAATAGGCTTTTATGGGTGTATTTCGGATGTAGATCCAATGGCACCGAGGAGAGGGTTACTTTGGATCTACTCAGCTTTGGTTCCCTCCACAGAATAGCCATCGAATTTAGGAAATTGAAAATAAATTATTAAAGAGATTTCAAATATGAGCCTTTTATATACTAAACATGTCCATTAAATTTAAAAAATAAATAAATAAAGGACCTAAAATCTTAGATGAGTCTATCACATAATTAATAAAATAAATGAATCACACAAATTAAAAAAATTAAAAATAAAATAAGATTTAAATATATTTAACTAATAATCTCTTTTCTAATTATGAAAGATATTAATAAATTTTAATTTTTGAATTAAAAAACTATTTTCTATTAGTTCCAGGTAAACATGTTTTTCCTTATCTTTAATGAAAAATAAAAATGAAATTTTTCTGAAAAAATATAAAATAAAAAACAAAAATTTATTTTTCAATAGTAAACGAGCCTTTATTTACTTTCTTCCTCTTTTGAAAAAGGCAACTAGAAACGAGCCCTTATTTACTTTCTTCCTCTTTTGAGAAAGGTAACTAGATTTCTATTTAATAAATTTAAAATAATTTATATTAATCAATTTAAATTCATATTTTACTAGAAAACCTTTTCTTAGAACTATGACTCAAAATCCTAATGGAATTTGAAGAGAAATCTTTTCCTAATTTGAGTGGGAGAAATATTCCTCAATAGGATGGAGGAATATTTTCTATAATGAGTAGAACTCTTATTTTAGGGTTATTCTTAAATTGAGTAGGACTCCTAATCAGATAAGAATTGAGGGAATTAACATTATAAATAGGAGAATGATGCAAAAGGTTATTTTGCTTTTGTCCGTTGAAGAGAGTGGCTTTCAGCCCATGAAGTGAGGCTTTCACACATTATAGAGAAGGGTTTTGTCAATTGCTGAGGATTTGGCTCTGCCTATTAATGAGGGACATTTGCTTTTTGCAGTGGATAGAGGCTTCGGCCTAAGGTGGAGTAAGAATATAGAATTCAAGAGAAAGGAATTATTGTCTATTGGTGAGAGGGCTCTTGCCCGTATAGTTGAAGGCACCCTTTGTGGTATAGTGTTGTAATAGTAAATATATTGGGTTATATCTGGAGGAGACTGAGAGGGACTAACTAATATATTTACTATGAGCAATTTGATGTACTGTGGGATCTCTTGGGTGTAATTAGGTTGATGAGTAGTATAGCTATGATCTTGTAATGATGATTTATTTATTGATGATAGTGTAAGATGGCATGCCCATGAATGTAGCCCTATGTTGAGAGGGTGAACCACGTAAATATTGGTATTTTCTGTGTTTGCTTTGTTTCTTTGTAGTTGACACGCAGGAAGTAATTCTTGTCTATTGGTGAGAGGGCTCTTACCCATATAGTTGAAGGCACCCTTTATGGTGTAATGTTGTACTAGTAAATATATTAGGTTATGTCTAGAGGAGATTGAGAGGGACTAACTAATATATTTACTATGAGCAGTTTGATGTACTGTGGGATCTCTTGGGTATAATTGGGTTAATGGGTAGTATAGCTGTGAGCTTGTAATGATGATTTATTTATTGATGATAGTGTAAGATGGCATGCTCATGGATGTAGCCCTATCTTGAGAGGGTGAACCACGTAAATATTGGTGTTTTCTGTGTTTGCTTTGTTTCTTTGTAGTTTACACGCAGGAAGAAATTCTTGTCTATTGGTGAGAGGGCTCTTGCCCATATAGTTGAAGGCACCTTTTGTGGTGTAGTGTTGTGATAGTAAATATATTGGGTTATGTCTAGAGGAGACTGAGAGGGACTAATTAATATATTTACTATAAGCAGTTTGATGTACTATAGGATCTCTTGGGTGTAATTGGATTGATGGGTATTATAGCTAGGAGCTTGTAATGATGATTTATTTATTGATGATAGTGGAAGATGGCATGCCCGTGGATGTAGCGCTATGTTGAAAGGGTGAACCATGTAAATATTGGTGTTTTGTGTGTTTACTTTATTTTTTTGCAGTTTACACGCTTTCGCGGTACACAACAAATTGGTATTAGAGCACGAGATGATCTTAATGAGTTTGGTTGAAGGTGGAGCTGCTACAACATGTAGAAATTTGCACATGCAATAATGGTAGTGGTGGAAAGTTGAAATTGATGTGGAGCTCTTGATGCAAAATCAAGAAGATGATGTGAAATTTTTTTAAAGAAAGAAGCAAGTTACACCCAAGATGAAGATTAAAGAATTGATGATTTGAAGGGTTCAAGCTCAAGCATGGAGATTTGATGATTTGATGATACCCAAGAATTTGAGGTATGCAATGGTTGATGGATTTTGAGTCAAGGTGAAAATTGTTAGAATTATGACTCAAAATCCTAATGGGATTTGGAGAGAGATCTTTTCCTAATTTGAATGGGAGAAATATTTCTCAATAGGGTGGATGAATATTTCCTATAATGAGTAGAACTCTTATTTTAGTATTATTCCTATAATGAGCAGGACTCCTAATCAGATAATGATTGAGGGAATTAACACTATAAATAGGAGAATGATGCAAAAGGTTATTTGGTTTTTGCCCATTGAAGAGAGTGGCTTTCAGCCCATGAAGTGAAACTGTCACCCATTGTAGAGAAGGGCTTTGCCAATTGCTGAGGATTTGGCTCTGCCCATTAATGAGGGGCATTTGCCCATTAAAGTGGAGAGAGGCTTTGGCCTAAGGTGGAGTAAGGACATAGAATTCAAGAAGAATGAATTCTTGTCTATTGGTGAGAGGGCTCTTGCCCATATAGTTTAAGGCACCCTTTGTGGTGTAGTATTGTAATAGTAAATATATTGGGTTATATCTAGAGGAGACTGAGAGGGACTAACTAATATATTTACTATGAGTAGTTTGATGTACTGTGGGATCTCTTGAGTGTAATTGGATAGTATAGTTATGAGCTTGTAATGATGATTTATTTATTGATGATAGTAGAAGATAGCATACCCGTGGATGTAGCCCTATGTTGAGAGGGTGAACCACGTAAATATTGGTATTTTGTGTGTTTACTTTATTTATTTGCAGTTTACATGCTTCCGTGGTGCACAACACCTTTAATAATAATTAATTTTTAACAATTTTTTATACTTATTATTATATTATAAAGTAAATATAAATTAAAATATGTATTTTTATTCCCGTTATATTTTATTTTAATTTAATTATATAACATATTAAAAAGTTACAATATAAATTTATAAAAATTTTATGATTAAGCTGAAAATTTTTTATCTGTCATAATAATATCGCAAAATAATTTGACCAAAAATAGGTGGGTAATGGTTTAGGTGCAGTCAAGAACAAATTGTGGGGACCAGATTTGAATTATCTTTATGACAACAACATTAATAGCAATAAAGAATATTGGAAAACAAAGTTTACCAAATAAAGTTGTTCAAAAAATAAAGAATGGTAGGAATTTGATTTTTTAGATTATATATTGACTTTGAAATTGAGGAAGATACATGTGGCATGCCTACAATAGAAGAGAATGAAGACAAGCAAAATCAAGAAAAAATAAGCTAGTCTAAAGTGAAATATGAAAAAAATTATCATATTAGGAAATAATTTAGTCAATATAATATTTAATCGTAAATTTTTGTCATAAATCATGAAAAAAATTATGATAGTATTATTTTAGTCATCTTAATTGTAATTGTATGCCATTATAGCCACATATATTTAATAGGGTTTATAAATTTTAAACATGGATTTGAAAAATGCATCTACAATATGATACAAATATTTTATCACATTAAGAGAGACACCAAAACAGTCGATTTGTTCTTGGATGAAATAGGAAGGGCTAGAAATCATAGAGTCATTATCATCATGAATAAATTGTAGGGGACATAAATTGTATCAATCTTTGAAAGCAAAATTTACCAAAGAAACTAGTTCAAAAAATAAAGAATGGTAGGGATTTGATTTTTGATGTTATTGACATTGAAAATTGATGAAGATACATGTGACATAGCAAGGTTAGAAGAGAAAGAAGGAAAGCTAAATGAAGAAAATAAAAAAAAGTTAGTCCATAAAGTTTGTCAAAATCCATCACTTGATTTATTTATTTATTCTGTCTAAATTTGATCAATTTACCGTTAACTACATAGCAAAAATAATTATAATATACTAAGCTTTATTTTTCTTTTTAAAATAATTAAGTACATATGAGATTTTATTTTGTTGATAAAATAGTCCTTTCATATGAATTTTGTATTTAAATTGTTAATATATTTTCAATATATTTATTTATTTTCGGTCAATGAAATTTTCTTGGGAGTATGTATCTTCAAAACAGAAAATAAATGGGCCAATATTTCACTGGATATAAATTCGGTAAGAACCCTTTGACGATCAAGTTAGAGCTGATATGAGAAAATAATGTATCAGATTGATTAGGGAGAAGAACAGACTTTCATAGATGATCAAATCTCTTTATATAAGACATAGACAATAGTTATTTATGAACACACTTTCATAGATGATCAAATCTCTTTATATAAGACATAGACAATAGTTATTTATGGTAAATCAACTCTGTAATTATATGAATATTATTAGTTAATATAATTATAGAATTATATTTCTATTTATAGTGCATAATTATAGGGATTGTTATATTTAGCAATCCTACCAAAATTACTTATTTTTAATCAAGATTTTTTTCTTTTTATTGAGTGGGTATTATAGTAGTTGAACTGACTAAAAGAATCTCATTACTGAACCATTAAGTATGATTAGACTTGTAGGCTATTTGAAAATCTGAATTACTGAGTCAATATATATATATATATATATATTGGTAAAAATATAATGTGTTGGATTGAAAAACTCTGAAGCTATTTTTCAATGTACAACCGCAGTGAAACTGTGTTAATAAATTCATTATTGCTTTGCTATATAAATATATTAATTTAATAATATTATAATTATTTGTAAAATTATAAATTTAATAGTAAATATCACTATATATTTTCTTTGTAATGCGCCAAGCCAAAATCAGTAGTCTCAGTCATATTCTTTCGTGGAAGGCATATGTGAGTGTTTTTTTTTTTTTTTTGGGGTTATAATTATATTTTATTATATCTTATGATATTTTGTCTAAAAATTTTAATTTCATTCTTTAATTATATTAAAATTAAGAAATTTACAATTTTAATTTTGAATTTTAAACCCTAAAATAAATGAGTAATATTTAAAATAAAATAAAAGACCTACATGAAAGTCGGCGAAGACACCAGATTGACTAACTAAATTATTTTCACAAGTAAACAGCATTTGAATTATCTTCATTCACGACAACAACATTGTGGCGATAAAGAATATTTGAAAAATTTTTTTAAAAATTTCAAAGGTCAGAAATAATTTTTTAAATATAAAAATCATTTAAATTATATTGTACAATCTTAAAATATTTTAAAATAAATTATTCAAATAAAATCAATAAACTTTCAAAACTTTTAAATTATTCAATTAAAATCAATAAAATTTCAAAACTAGAAATTTAAATTCAGAAAAAATTTTAATAAATTGTTATAATTTTAATACATCTAAAAAAAAAAAAATCAAGTCGTTACACTTAAACTCAGCTTGCATTTATTTAAATCATTCAATGATACACCCAATAAATCATAATAAATAATTAATAATAATATAATGACACTGTTAATTCAATTATTTATAATAACCACAAAGTATATACTTTTTTATATATAATTACATATTTTAATTTTACACTTAATTTTTTTTATATTTATATTATTTATAGTTTAATTATTTTAGAATTAATTGTAATTATATATAAATAAATTGATTCATGAACCAATAAATAAATCAAATTAAAAACTTATAAATCAACCAACTCGAGAATTTAAATATTTGAGTAATTTTAAGCTGAAATATAACTCTTTTATTAATGGAACAAGCATAGAGTGGAAGAAATTGCATTCAGACAGAGAAATAATGAAAATAGTCTTACCCGAAGTTTATCTGTGTCTCAAAAATTTCAAAAATTTATGAGGAAGCCTCTGAAAGTTGAATAATCTCTATAGCCCACCGGAACCATCGCCGGAACCACCGCGCATGGTGGCCGGTCGCCGGCGACATTTGCCGGATCTGATCATAACACTATGTTCCTCTCCTCTTCCTCAGTCCATAGGTGGTCTCGGATCGTCGATCCAACGGTCGGATCGTCCTAGATCTGACGAAAAAGCTTGAAAAATCAGAAACTTCTCTCCTCCATATCTCAGTCATCTGACCTCCATTTGTTGCAAAATTGGTATCAAAAGAAAGCTCTCGGAACAAGCTTTCCAACGCCACCTGAATCGCCTCGATCGGACGTCGGATGAAACTGGAATCGCGCCGGAAAGCCGCTGCCCACTGTGCGCGCGTTTTCTCTCTCTTCTCCCTCTCTTGCTGCCATTTCTAGTGGTTCTGGCCGTCGCTGGAGGGTCACCGGCCGGGTGGGGAGCCGCTTGGGAGGTCGCCGGCCGGTTACCGGAGAAGGAAAGAAGAAGAAGAGAGGGGAGGAGAGGAAAGAAGAGAAATTGGGGTGTCCTCCTCCCGATTTTGGACTCTTTTATTTTTTTTTTTGACTTGGCAGTGACAATGGAAATCCACTGTCACATGCCAAGTCTCATCCTTTTTTTTTTTTTTTGTTACACTAGCAATTTTAATAATTAAGAATTGCACCTTTTTGTTAATATATAATTCCAATTCACATGACTTTGTGAACTAAATGCCAGTCGTTTTCTGTTGTCCATTAGTGATATGTTCTTTCCTGGAAGAATATCATGGTCTTCCGATCATCTTTGTCTTCCTCCCTTCTTTTTTTTTTTTTTTTTCTTCCTATACTTCTTCATTTCTTCATAAATTTCTTGTATGAGACTAGTTAGTAAATTTAATTTTGTTTCACTAAAATCTCTTTAATCTGGTATATATAGATTTTTATATTAAAAAAATAAAATAATTTATTTTTATTCTCTTTTCTTTCACATTCAAAAAATTTGATCATTCTAATAATTATCTGAACCTCATTATAAAAATATTAATATGATCACAATAATTTATTTTTTATAAAATAGGAGAATTTATCTATTGATGAATAGTATTAAAATTATATTTGTAAACATCGTACTATAATTTAGAGTGATTTTTTAATTTAAAAATTTGTTATAGATTAGCATTTTTTAATAAAAAGTTAAAATTAAGAAAGAGAAATAGGGCTATAAAAATTACCCTTTAAGCGTTGCCTTCCACATTGAGTTTGGAATTCAAATTTATGAGGACTTTGTTTGCAGCTTTGTGCATTTACTTTGCTGACAAAATGCTAGCCATTCCTTGATTATTCATTAGTAATTGCTGACAAAATGCCTTCCACTCATCTTCTCATGGCCATCTTCTACTTCATCAGCCATTTTCCTGCAATTTCACATGTAATGCTTTATATTTTAAGTATTTATAAAAAAAAATTATATTTTAAAAACTCTGTGATTTTTACTTTTTTTTTGTCTGACTGTAATTTTACTATTGAAGTTTAATTCAGAATATATTGATATTAAAAAAATATTCAAATTAAAATTTTATTATTATTTTAATTATAATTATAATTTTAAAATTAAATTATTCATGAAAACTCCGATAAAGCATGAATTTACGATTATTATTATTGGATAAGAAATTAAAATTTATATTTTAACATCAAGATATAACACCTTTTTAATATAAAAATCAAGATACAATTGGTGTAATATAAAAGATGTACACTTTTTTACTATTATATTTTTATTAAACAAATAAATTATATTAAAAATAATTATTAAAGAAAAAAAAGAGATATAGAAGAAAAACGAAAAAATTAACTTTATTTTCTTGTCTTTTCCATTCAATTTATATAAAAAACAAAATGCTAAATTTTTAGAGTTCTTTCCCTTACAGAATAATTGGAGATTTTTTTTTTTCCTTTTTAATTTTTCCTTCCAACAAAATAAGGTAATTGCTTTTCATCTTCCACAACCATTTTCCTCTCCCTTTCCTTTCACTAACAACACAACAGGCCCCAAGTTTTTCAAGAGGGAAGAAAGGGAAGTAAAGGGCCTCAAAGCTTTTGCTAGTTTCTAGGCAGAGACCCCACGAGCTTTTTAGTCGCCTGCCACTCATAATTTTTAACCATATAATTAATCGTATGGTGAAGCTTGCGAGTGAGGAAACATGGAGGGGTGGGCAGGATTGGCAGTATTTGCACGCGTAGCAAAGATGAAAAAAGCTGGAATACATATTATGTATATATAATATAAATATATATTATTAACTTAATATTATAATTAAATAATATAAAATATTATCACAGAAATTTTTTTTTTGAAATGATTTTTATAAAAAATATTTTTTATATATAAATTATTTTTTATAAAAAAAATAGAAGTTAAGTAATAAAAGGTATTTCTAGGGCTGAGCACAATACGGTTCAAACCGAAAAATCGAACCGAACCGATTCAATTCGGTTCAATCGGTTCAGTTTTAAAAGTTAATCGGTTCGGTTTTAATTTATAAAAATTTCAGTTATTTCGGTTCTGTTCGGTTTTGAAGAGAAAAAAATCGGTTAAACCGAACCGAACTGAATAGTGATTTATATAGTCAAATCGAACAAAATCGAACCGTATCGATTTTTGAATTAATTTATTTTTATGGAAAATTTATGAATTATATTTAATTTTATATATATTAATTATTTAATTTCATTGATTAATGGTTATTAGGTTCAAACCAAAGTTAAAATTAGACCAAATAACTTGAAAATCAAATCTAAATTAAAAAATCAATTAAAAATCAAATCGATCGGTTTAAACCGAACCGAACCGAATTAAAGCGGTTCGGTTTGATTCGTTTTTCACTAATTTCGGTTCGGTTCGATTTCTAAAATTGGCGGTTCGGTTTTAATAATTTAATTCGATTCGGTTCGATTTGAACCGATTGCTCACCCCTAGGTATTTCTAACTACTTAATAAATTTACTTTCACTTTGCTATAAACCTTGTCAAAATAGATTTTCTTTTTAACTGAAATTTTGAATTTTAAATTACGACCTTTTTTTTTGAGCCAAACATGCCTTATTTTTCTTTTTTTATAAGTAAAAATTTTATTAATAAAAGATGAATAAAAATTTAGCACATTTTCTAGTATTTTTTTTTTTATGATAGTTGATAATTAATTTAATAATAATTTTTATTTTGAAAACTATAAAATTATAAATTTCCTAAAGTGTCAAGTCAAAATTAATACTCTCAATCATGTCCTAGGGTCGTAATTATATTTTTTAAAATAAAATAAAAGAAATGAGCTTAATAAAATGTGAAGTTGGTGAAGACTCCACATTGGTGGCAAGAAGCACAGTGGAAGAGCTGAAAGTAAAGGAAAAGCTTTTGTGAAAGCTGCAATGCTTCAATCCCACACGCCAAGTTTAGAATTGAAGCCCAATCACTTATTAGACCCACTCTACTGTTTTGCATTTAATTGTGTGGACCAAATGGAGCTATACGATCCTTCCTGGAAGGCAAATCTGATGTTGACTAAAAGCTCTTCATTTGTTCATAAATTTCTTGCATCAGACTAGTTTACCCAAATATTCATCTCTTGTATTTTGCTTTCTCTACCTTCTTCAAACTCAGTTATCATGGCTTCTACTTCTTCATCAGCCCCTCCCTGCAAGTATGATGTTTTTATTAGTTTTAGAGGCAAAGATACCCGTTATGGTATTCTCTCCCATCTCTTTGAAGCTTTGCAGCAAAAGCAAATCAATGCCTTCTTGGATGAAGAACTTCGTAAAGGAGAAGAGATCTCACCAGCTCTCTTGAAAATAATCCAAGAATCCAGTGTCTCAATAGTCATTTTCTCTGAAAATTATGCAGATTCTGCATGGTGCTTGGATGAGCTTGTTGAGATACTTAAATGCAGGGAAGAATCAGGACAAACAGTCCTACCAGTTTTTTACAAAGTAGATCCGACTGAGGTTCAAGACCTGACAGGGAATTTCGGGAAGGCACTTGCTATGCATGGAGAAAAGGCAATTCACGAGAAGGTGGACAATGGAAGCGTGCTTTGATGGAAGTAAGCAACTTTTCAGATGGGATTTACAGAAATCAAGTAAGTATATTACTTTTTAATTACTCTTTCTTGTAGTTTTTCTAGTTTTCAATTTAAGGAAGGGAATCAAAATTTAGAAAATTTTAATCGAGTACATTAATCTTAACACAAAGCACCAATTCAAACATAGACAAAGACTTATACGGAAAACATAGTAATTATATATTACTGTTTACTTAGAAGTGTAAGTCTACCATTACTTACTAGTGTTTGTTGTTCACATGTGACTAGGTATGAGGCCAAATTAGTTGAGGGAATTGTCAATGATGTTTTGATCAAATTTAGTGATATGTCTAAAGGTGATGATTCTTATGATCGCAACTTGATTGGAATTAAACTGCGTGTGGAAGAAGTGGAACGGTTGTTAAATGAGAAGCAGATTGTAGGAATTTGGGGGACGGGAGGCATTGGTAAAACAACTATTGCACAAGAAGTATTTCATCGAAACAAGAATAAATTTGATGGTCATTGTTTCGTTGAAAATGTTAGGGAAACAATGACAAAGCAATCATCAAATTCAGTGCGAGTCAAAATCATTCAACAATTATTAAGGGACAAACATGTAGACAGTTTGAATGATTCTACTAGAAGGCTTAAGAGTAAGAAGGTATTGATTGTTTTTGATGATGTAGAGGATCGAAACCATTTAAAAGATTTAGCAGGAGAGTGTGATTTGTATGGTGAGGGAAGTAGAATCATCATAACTAGTAGAGATTCACACGTACTTAATTCTGATTTTTCAGAGAAAGGCGTATATGAGGTTGAGAAGTTAATTGATTCTCAAAGTATGGAACTCTTTAGCTTGCATGCCTTCAACCAAAATCTTCCTAAGGAAAAATATTTGGAGCTATCAAAGAAGGTGACAATCTATGCTAGAGGCAATCCACTAGCTCTTAAAGTTTTGGGATCTCATTTATTTCGCAGGACGATAAAAGAATGGGAAAGTGAATTGGAAAAATTGGAAGGCAAATCTCTTAAGAAAATTCAAGATGTTTTGAAAACAAGTTATGATGGGCTAGAAAAGAATGAACAGGAAATATTTCTTGATATTGCATGTTTCTTCAAAGGGCTTCATAAAGATGAGGTTGAGAGAAAGTTAAAAGCATTTGGTTTCTATCCAGAAAGTGGAATACCTCGTCTAATTGAGAAGTCTCTTATAACTATTTCAAACGGTGCGGTAGATATGCATGACTTGTTAGAGCAAATGGGCAAGGATATTGTTAATGAGGAATGCAAACAGCTTGGAAGGCACAGCAGGTTGTGGAATTATGAAGATATTAATCATGTATTGATAACAGAAACGGTGAGGACCAAATTAATCACTGAAGCTTTGATCATTATCATATTTGAATTTTGTAAGAATTGTAGATCTCGTGACGAATTAAGTATTAATCAATAATCCTTTTTGCTGTTATTTTACTAGGGAACCGAAAATGTTGAGGCCATATCGTTTCGTCCGGGTGGGAAGACTATACAGGAGAATAATTAAGCTCAAATCAGGGGAAAAACAACAGGTGAAATGATAAATAGTATCTTCGTTATATGTAATGTGAACAATATTACAATATAATATGTTGTTATGTGAACATATAATCTATTCTGTCATTCACATTACAACATTAGCTTCCAAATCTAACGATTGACTGAAACTGAACCCCACTTCACTTCCAAATCAACTAAGATACACATTGCAAATAAACTACAACTCTTTAACCTGAAGAACAAATAGCCTTTATAATTATAACAGGCTCATAATGGAAAGCTAAAGAAATGATAAGATAAGGACGGGGAACAACAACATCACATTAGAGTAGAATAAACATTGTAAATAACTAAAAAACCTCTAAAATGCCTATGGTACAGGAACAACAGGAATTGAATTTTCTATTGGCTTCTTTACATAATTACTCTTTGGATTGTAGCCGTGGAGAGAGAGATTCTTCATTAGATTGATAAGAGTCATGGGATTAGTACTTTTCTTGATCGTCAAATCATCATCACATTTCCTATCTCCTGCTTTTATATGCTTCTGCACGATAAAAATAGAGTTGCAAAATTAGCAACTAAAAATGAACAAACATTAAGCAGAATTCAGCTAACTTCCATAGCAGTCGGCAAATTTAAAATGGAGCACTAATACAATTCACAGCAGTCATTGAATTTTAGTTAAAATATCTAGGCAAGACTTAAGGTTTAGTTGTTGTTGTATCTAGGCAAGATCCCTAACATTGCACAGCAAAATTCATAGAATTCAGCTACTAGTCCAAACTGATAACAATAAGATCATGATTTTAACAATAGCAAATTTTAGGGAATAAATGCATCTTCTCAGAAGATGCAATGGTCAAACCTGAATTGTTGACAAAACTATAAGGCTAGTTTTCGAGAGTGAACTTGCAGAAACTCACCATTTTCGTGTATCTCCATTTGCAAAGTTGCAGGCTTATTGTTCTTTTCAGTGTGTAGAGATTTCTCTCGATTTTCATAGAAATTGAAGTCATCTAACAATGAGGTCTTAGCTGAATAACTCTTAAATATATTCAGCATTTCCAAACCTTGCTAAAGTCCAATCTGCAAATTATTATAACAAATCGTGTCAATCCAACCTTTAATATATTCAACAAGAACAGAGGCCACCATGCACAAGTTTCTATTCTAGCAGCATCTTTTGCCAGATATATTGAAATATCAAGCCTAAATTGTATAGTACAACCACTGAAAATAACAGAAAAATGGCAACATACTCTGCTAAGTTGAGTTTTTAATGCAGGGGAACCATATGCACAGCATATTGCAGAAGACTTCCACAAATAGAAGCTGTTGTGTAAGAGAACAGGTCTTTTCTCAAAACCACGAACTTCAAAAATAGAGCTTATTTTTTTTTTTTTTTTTTTTTTTTTTTTTTTTTGAGGTTAACATGAACTTAAAAATATTTCTGCTCCATTCCCAACATGACAAGGTCAGGTATAACAAATATTCATTGTAAAGCAGTACTACCATGAAGTAAACACAATTTTCGACAATCAATATGTATTTAGTTCTAGCCATATTTCTTAAAATATAATATAACAAATTAGAAGATGTAAATGTAGAGCAGACTGGCTTTCACAACAGAAACATCAGAAGACAATTGAGTTCTAAAGCAAAGGAGATACCTCTTGAGTGTCTCTGCTATAAGTTACAGGCCGCCTACCATTATTTTCAAGATCTCTGTTCTGCTTCACAGAATGCTGCATCTAACTTCTTATTGCCATTTGGAGTGCTTGCCCATACTTCATATTTAATGCTCTTATGAATGTCATCTTCATTGTAAGATTTGATAACATAGAACTTAGCATCTGCGTACTTAGTTTCAAAATCTGGTTTGTTATACTGATCTCTTTGTACAGTGATTCCCAAGTCTTCCTTGACAGCAGTCTCCAGAGAAGGAAATTTGTTAGAGCCCCTAGGACCAGAAGTTAGTTCATTTGAGGTTTCAAAATCACTGTTTTTATAGAATCTGTCTCCAGATTTATTTCTATCATTTCCATTCCATATCCTTCCGTTCTGTCTATAGTTCATAGGACAATTATGCGGGAATGGGCCATGTTTTTGGATAGAAAAAGGAGGCAAATTTCCTACAGGATGGTATCCTTTCGAGAGACCAGCTGAGAAATCAGAACCCAATGCAGACACCTGTAACAAAAAAAGTTAAATCAGCAAAAACACTCAAAACTGAAGACTAGTGATGACCAACGAGCACAACAAACTTCAAAATCAATTCTTTTTGGGAAAGTTTAAAGATATAGACATAAAAAGTAAGAATATTTCATACCTTGTTTAAAGGTCTGATTGCTTGTGTATTTGTAGACTTAGGGGATTTGCCAGCAGTATTGTCATTAGACTTCATAGAGTTAAAACCACTGGACTTGGCAAAAGTAGAAGCTGATCCATATTTTCCATTTTGAGAACCAGTATTGCCATTTGAGACATCACTAAAATATGCTGAATCTCATGAATAGCAAGGCATGGCTTCTGATCCATAGAAAACAGGATGTGGAAGGTATCCAGGTGAAGAAAAATATGCTTGTTGACCAACACTTTGCCCATCTACCCCAACCACTGCCCCAGAAGCATATGGATTATAGCCAGGTAAATAATAGACTAGTGATCCATTGTCTGATTGCATCCCTGATGTGATCAACCGATACACTAGTATCAATTATCAACAAGACACAATTATACAAAACTACCCTTATCAGCCAAGCAGAACGAGACATAGTTTTGCCTAATTTTTGCAAATAGAAATGAAAGTATACGTCAGAAGAACATACGATATGAGATCCATCTGCTTGAAAATAACCATGATCATCCAATTGTGTGAAGGATCCATTATACTCTGCAACAAAGAGTAAGTTTAAGAAATAATATACCATAAATTAATCTAATTCTCAAATTATAAACTTCAGAGCTGCAAATCAAACTGAAAAAAAAAAAAAAATCTTTAATTGAAGCAAAGTAAAGTAACTTAATATTTTCAAAATTATCATGCTTGAAGACGTGCTAAAGTATTATCTTTTCATTTTTCAAATGATTGCACCATTAGCCTAAAAAATGATTCTGACTATATGGAAGTCAACTAAGAAATATGAGTACTTAATCACAAGGCCGATTAACATCATCCTATGCAATACATTGAAGAGTATATTACCAGACATCTCAAGTCTCAACTTTACTGAAAACCTATTATATGAGTATTTTTAACTAAGATTATGGCATTCCATTTAATTGACTTTATCACAACTCCAAAAGATTATATATAAGAAGAATATATAACCGTCTCAATATCCCACCTGGGTAGTAATAATTGAACTACTAGTTGGTGGATTGTAAATACCAAGGTCTCCAACAGACTCTTGGTCAGTCTCCCCTTTGATACCAGAATTACCATCTACTTCACCTTTGGTATTAGAAGTAGCATCCCGTGAAAAGCAACTGAATGATGTTGAGCCACATGGTAATCCATCTTTTCCAGAAGCCTGAAAACAAAGACAAACAAAGGAAAATAAGATAATAAAAAGATAATCTTGTTCTACTAAGCATTAAGTAAGTTTGTTGTTAAAATAACCATCTACCATGCACAGAATAAATTTGTGCAATGTGGATGCCTAGAGATACACATACAGAGCCACAAAAATCTAAGATCCAAAAAATTTAAATAAAACACTAGCAATCCTTTTAAACAAGAAGAATGGATCTCATGGTACTCACACAAATAGATCATATTCTTGAACTTATGTTATAATGACCAAAAACAAATTTCCTTGACCTTTTAGTGTTTTATAATTTCTCAGTAATCCAATGCATACCATACACCAAACCGCTAAGTGAAAGTTGGCACAACTACAAGAAAGATAGGAATCCACAATAAATTAAAACCAAGCCTTTTCACCTTCATAACGCCATTTTTCCAAGCAATTATCCACAAGGAAGAAAACAAAAGCAACATAGATTAATATGACATACCACATCACGCCCAGCCAATTTCCTAATGGACTCCGACTACAATCCTGTAGGAACAGATTCAGCTGCATTATATAGTTAAGAATACAATACTTATTCAATTAGCCAACAAATCATGGAGTTGCCAACAATATCTACACCATTAAACAGTCAATACAGAATTTTTCTTTTTTTTTTTTTTTTTTCCACAGGACAAAGCCAATACGCAATTTTAGCAGCAAGAGGAAGGAATGAAAGGGGCGAAAGGGGCATAAATCAAACAAGCCAAACAATTTACTTTCCATAAAATCAAAATCTTGATCATCCACGATAATTATTACCCATCTTCAATATAAAATGAACAACCCAGATTTTTTTTTTCCCATTTTCAGTTAAAAAAAAAGTTAACACAAATGAAATTAAAAAACAGAACCCATAATAGCTTTATATTTAAAAAGTTGGGGGGGTGGTGGGGGTGTTGGTTTGGTGGGGGTGGGGAAGGAGGGGGAAGAAGAGGAGGAGGCGGAAAGGGGAAAAGAAACCCAATAAGAGAGGATACGTTTCTCAAGTTCTGTTCCAGCGGCAATCGTCGATCGATAAAAACCCAAGTTAACACCTGCAAACAGAGAGAGAAAATAAATAGCGAAAGTGTTAGTCAAAGTCAAAGCACCACTACTTTTATACCAAAAGTCTTACGATTTAGCATTGTATTTTGATGGGTGAAATTATTTTTTTTGAATAAAAATATTATTTTAAATATTATTAAAAAATAATTTAAAAAATTTATTTTATTATTTTTATATTTTCATAATTAAAATAAATTTAATTTAATTTTTAATTATTTTTTAATATTTTATAATTAATATATTTTAAAAATAACTTTTTTAATAATAATTTTAGTAGCAATATCAACCCAACCTAATTCAACCCCTATCGATAAAACAAAATATTTATTCTTATAAAAATTAAATTTTATTATTTTCCTTTTAATAATAAAAGTAAAAAAAAAAAATCTCATCTTCAAAAGCAAAAACGCTGGTTGCACGCTATGCAGTGTCCACCAGGCACACGTTAGCAACTTACACAGAACGGGAAAAAAAGAGATTCAGATTCCTCTTATTATTAATTAATTAATTAATGGAAAGCATAAAATTCTATTTTATTATTATCTTTTGATAGTTTTTTTTTTCTTTTGAGATAAAAATCAAACAGAAAATGGAATTTTGTATACAAATTATAAAAAAAAAAAATCCCTGGAGAGAAAAATCAAATGCAAATTCTCAACTTTAAAAAAAAAAGTGATCTTTTTGAGTAAAAGTGGGAAATTCAATATATATCTTACAGAAAACAAACAACTTTCAAAGATTTTTCGTTTTTAAAGAGGGGAGGAGGGAAATCTGCTTGGTTGGAGAGAAATCGCGAGAAAATGAAATTTCATGACTTCAAGTCCGCATAAATAGAATATCAATTTGCAAAATGGAACTTTAAAAAAGAAGTCACTGAATCAAACTACTCATAGAGAGCAAAAAAATTAAAACTTTTCATTTCCTTTGATACGCATACGCTACAGAGGAAGCAACAAAGGACTAAAAACGAAGAAAAATGAGAAATCGGAAGCGGACCTAAAAGCGACGGATCAAGGCCGATACGAAACTGAGAGACCCGATCTGATGTGTCCGGAAAACTGCTTTTCAGTAGAGTAGAAAAGCGGTTTTCCAGAGAAGGAAAGAAGAAGAAGCAGTGAAAGTAAGGTCGAGAAGGAGTAGAGGGAAGCAAAAGGGTCTAATTATGGAAGGATCAGACAGGTGAGATGAGTTCCTGGTTTGAGAAGAAGAAATTATAATCACTCTATAAATTAAAACCCATCACTCTATAAATTATAATCAGTTTGATTCCGATTCAAACCCTTAAATTATTAATTTGAGCCAATTTCAGATTTTAATTTTGATATAATTCACAACTTATCTAGGTAGGTTCGATATTTAGTGTTATTTTGTTATTGATTTGAAAAAAAAAAATTGCATATGTCACTTTGATTGGTTAAAAATATAATTAAAAATGTACAAAATATATAAATTATAATTTATATTAATTATATATCATTTATAATGACATGACTATATTTATATATTTTATGATATATTAAAAGTTTTTTTTTAATATAATTCATTAATTAAAATGTCTATGGCTTAAAAAGATAATGTAAATATAATCACTAATATTTTTATATAAATAAGAAAATATTTACATGGAATGAATTTCTTCTATGAAATATTAATTTATTGTTGAGAAAATAGTTCATACCTACATAAGGGATGCTCCATGTGAATTCTACCATACAACTAATTCATATTATTTTGAAATTTGATGATATGCGTGTGTATTTTATTCATTTTAATTTTTAGTTTATAATTTATTTTTTTTAATTTTTATAAATTGGTATATATATAATAAAAAAAATAATTACTCTAGTTAACATTATTGTTGTAAGAATCGGATGGGTTTAATTAGGTAAAGAACTAATAATCAATTTGATTTAGATAATAAATCTGAAATGTTAGAAAATTAGGGTTCATTGGTTACGCATTCGGGTTTTAAATGATTTAATTAACTCGTTTAAAATTAAAAAAAAAATCGAAAATAGTGTGCTAGGAGATTTGAACATAGGACCATGTAATGCATAAATGGTTTGTAATCAACTTTAGTGTATGTATATATATTTTGATGATTGTAACAATACATTATTATTATTATTTTTAAGGCATTATTAATTATACAGGATATAATTAATATTTATTTAATTATGGGTATAGATTCGTACTTTAATCTACATAAGATCTTTTCTAATCTTAATTGCCTTTTTTATCGACTTTATACCGATTATAATTAAAAGTTCGTCTTTTTTTTTTAAATAAAGTTAATTTTATAAACAAAATAAATTAGGCATCTATAGATTTAATGTGATAATAAATTTTTGAAATTTATATAAAATTTTATATTTGTCTTTTTTATAAATAAATGAAAAAAAATTATAAAATTCAATGGTGACCCCTTCTCGCTTTTACCTCATTGACCCTTTTCTCCTTCACCTTTTCAATGAGTCTCCCTTTAGCTGCATTCCCTTTTTTGGTACAATTTCAGATCTTTCTTTGAAGCAGAAGATTGAGAAGCATAGCTAGTCAACGCCTAGTTTTTTTTTTCTTTTTTTCTTTTTTTTTTTTTTCTAATTTTAGCACTTTCTCTGCCTCTTCTGTGAAGAACTATCATTTTTTTTCTTTTCTTTTAAATTATATGTATATTATATGTTTATTTGTGTATTTTGATTGTTCTAACTTGTTAAGTGTATTAACATAGGTTGATTAATTTATTTATTGATTGATTTATCTAATTTTTTTTTTTTTTAATTAAGTGTTTGAGAAATCTATAGATGAGAATGTTTAAGGTGGATGAGTAGTCATACTAGATTAGATAAAATCGATAATGTGAGTGTTAGAGAAAAAGTAGGTGTGGTGCCAATTGAGGATAAGTTAAGAGAAGAGAGATTGAGGTAGTTTGGTAAGTAGATATACGGAGGCTCCAGTTAGACAAGTAGAGCATATTAAGTTAGATAATAGAAAGAAAAGAAGGGGTAGACCTAAACTGACTTAGAAGAGAGTAGTACAATATGACATTTTCATATGATTTAACCCAAAATCGTTTAGAGTGGAGAAAGAAAATCCAATATGACATATAATTTAACCCAGAATTCATATAGCCGACCCAAAATTTTTGAGATAAAAGTTTAGTTGAGTTTAAGTGTTTGAAAAATCTGTATATTAATAATTTGAAGTTAAATTTGCTACTGTACAATTCATCATAATTAATTAATGTAATATCAAATATTTTCTTAAAATAATATTTACAATGATTAAATTTTAAATATTAAAAACACAAAATAGAAAAATAATCATATACAATTAACTTTCAATATTTAATAATATAATTAATATGGTTAGATATTCAATATTATAATTAATTATAAATAAATATAAAATTTTTAAATTAAAAAATATATGCTAATTGATCCAATCAAAATACAGAAAAATAAAAAAAAAACTCAAAATTTCTAAAAAATAAAAAAAATATATTTACAATTCATAAAAATTATTATTATCACGTAGAAGTAGGAAATTAGGATTTTTCTTCGCTATTATACATTTATATAGATATAGATATAGATAAATATATATAGATATAGACGTTAAGAGTCTTTGAGTTAGCT
Source organism: Hevea brasiliensis (assembly GCF_030052815.1). Classification (NCBI taxonomy): domain Eukaryota; kingdom Viridiplantae; phylum Streptophyta; class Magnoliopsida; order Malpighiales; family Euphorbiaceae; genus Hevea; species Hevea brasiliensis. Next base: position 12,567,302 of record NC_079506.1, read on the forward strand.
AGTAAGGCTATGTTGCTTTGTGATTAAGGATATATTATTGGCCGCTCTTTGCCTGAGTTTAGCTCTCTCTCTCAAACAAGTATGCCTTCAATATGCTAATGTTTATGTTGATACTCTTGGATAGATATGACGCCATGTTTGTAATATTTGTTTTGCCACTCCATAAAAGGAGATATTATGATTGTTGTATTATTTTTTTATATATATATATTTTATTTTGGCTAACTCTTTCTGAGTCCTCTCTACGTTTTACTAATATGAATGTTGTATTATTTATTTATTTTTTATATGTTTTGTCGCTGCTTCTTTAGAGCATAACTAAAGTTAGTAGATCAAACATGGAGTATGGCTGCTCTGTCAAGGAAGAATTGGGAATTACTATGCAAAGGGATCAGTATAACCGACCAGATTTTGAAAATGAGTTCGCAAACGCAAAGTTCTGTGTTATCAAATCTTACAATTGAAGATGACAATCATAAGAGCATTAAATATGATGTATGGGCAAGCACTCCAAATGGCAATAATAAGCTAGGTGCAGCATTCCGTGATGCAGAACGAAGATCAGGTAGAACTAGCACAAAAATGTCCAATTTTCCTCTTTTTTTTTTTTTTTCTGTTGAAAAAGCATGTCTTCTATCTTCTGTTGAAAGTGCCTTAATCTTCGTTTCTTAATATTTCTAACATTAAATGCTTTGTGGAAGTCATCATTTTCTCTTAATCATAACTTCAGGTCAATGGAAGTGGACAATTTGGTCATAATCTCATTTTCTCTTAATCATAATCTCATTTATATTTTAAGAAATATGGTCAGAACTAGATACCTATTGATTGTCTAGTTCACTTCTCTTGAAAGATTGGACCAATTTGAGGAGGATGAGGACCAAAATGGCCTTATTTCACTTCTCTACTGACCATGACAAGGAGGGGAAAATTAAGCGTGCGGTCCATCCAATATAACAACTTGAGATTAATGAGGAAGGCGTTCAAAGATTGGAACAAAATGATGTGGATGAAGACCAAAATGACTTTTTGAATCATAAGGGAGAGGAACCACACCTTCTCTATCAAATTCAAAATCTCTATCTCTTCCTTGTTGCCTATGCTAACCAAACTCAAAATGACAACAGGTAAATCTATTTCTTATATGCTATTTTAGCATTCTTAATTTCTATATTCTCTGTTAGCACACTTGCTTCTTAACTGCTCCTCTATCACATGTGGATTTATTGATTATTTTAAAATTTAATTTATCCTATTTAATTTTAAAATTTAAATCCTCATTTTCCTTTTTATTTTTATATATTTTACTTCCTTTAAAGTTGTAACATTTTTATTTTTGCTTTTTTCCTTATTTTGTTTTTATCTTTTGATTGGTATACATAAATTAATTTAAAATATAATACAAATCATTTATCAAAATTTAAAATTTAAAATTAAATAGTATTTATATCGATTACAATTAAATAATTTATTTATTAATACTAGAAAATAAATTCATTCCTCATTCCTTTTTCTTTTGAATATTGAGTATCTATCTTATTAAAATCTCTCACCTTTTTACTTGTTTCTATCGATACTTTAATTGTTTTATTTTTTTTAAATATGTGTAATTATTTTAAAATTATTTATTATGTTTTATTTTTCAAATCAAATCTTTTTCGTTGCATGCATAATTATAGAATATATTTAAAAATATATATATATTTTTATAAAAGTCATAGAATTTAAAATCAGATGATTAGAATAAAGAGATATACAATTAATTGTATAACTTTCCAATGATTTATATAAAAAGCAATTGTTGTTTTAAAAAAAAAAATACAAAATATTATATAGGAAAAATTAAGCAATGAACATTTGCAATGTTGGTAAGTGTAAAAAATTCAAATTTTAAAAGGACAAACTTAAGACCTAAAAAAAAAAATACAAATCATAAATTAAAAAATTATTTGGCATATTATTATTATTCTTGGATATTACTATAATATTTAAAAAGTTTTTGAGCATATTTATTATTATAGCTATTATGGACAAATTATTTTTAATAATATATGGTTTTTTTTAAAATGCAATTATACTCTAAAAATATTGTATTGTTACATTTTTATGAAAGAATATTTAAAAAAAATTGATAATTATTTTAAAAATAAAAATTTAATTTAATTTTAATAGGATATAATTATTTAATATTTTAACAAAAATTTTAGTTGTATTTAATAATTAATTAAAAATGTTATCATTAACAAAAATTTATAGCATGGTTGTAAAATATAAATTTTATAAAAATAAATATTAAATTATATATTAAAATAAAAAATAAATAAGTTGCGTAATGCACGATAAAATGACTAGTTGTATTTATAAAGCCTAAATTTTATCAAATTGGACCTCAATTTCTTCTAATTAATCTGTTCATATTGATGGATATTTGTTGCTTGACCAACTTATTTGATGTATAATATATATATATATATATATATATATATATATATATATATATATATATAGTGGATATTCTCCTTTCATTTATTGATTTTCACTCGCATTTTTGTGACATAATATTTCTGCTGCATTTAGATCTATTCCTTAAATAAGAAAAAAAAAGAAAACCACAGTTAGATTCACTCAAGTGTCTTAAGTATGTAATGGCGGTCAATTGGTATTAGATGCCTGGTGCCCTGACAAGTCCTGCTTTAATTTTCATAGAAGCAGTACGTACGTGCATTTTGGTCTCCCTGAAAAATTAGGCTTAGGCTGTGTGAAATTCCCAAATCAGTAATTCGCCATTCTCTCATTTTTATCTTTTCCAAGCTTGCAGTTAATTTACATTTTATTTTAAAGATGAGTTTCCTACAGTTGGATTCAATTTCCTATTACAGAGGGATGCAAATTCAAGCATGAATAATTGCAAATATGGACATCAAATTTCAATAATAAGCATTGAAAATTTTGGTGCAATCATTCTGGAGAAAGAACTCAAACTTACACTTGGATCTAGTGGAAAGATTGGCTACACTTGATAAGGTCTGTTTTGTTGGGACTGTTTAGGTTGACACAATGGCTGCATTTTATGTTGTAATTTTAGGGGTTTTTTCACCAGCGGTGTTGGTATAGAAATTGTTTACTATAGGTTGGGCGTATGAGGCATGTGTAAAATTTACAAAATTAAAAGTATTAGCTAAAATTGATAATTTGATATTCTTTTCCCCCAATTTTACAGCAGGCATAGCATAACTTCTCGTTTGGTATACTGCATCCATAATTTTACGTGGTTACAGGAATCACAAGAAAGACGCAGAAGGCTATAATGTTTGAGAAGTTTCATTCTGAAAATCCATTGCTTCTCAGTCTTTGCAGAACTCTTTGTCAATTTCCATAAGCCTTTTTTTTTTTTTTCAGAATAGACATTTGTCAATTTCCTCAATCAAAATTGCATTAGCACTATTGTTTCCAAATTCTTCAACCTGCCTGTTTGATCCATGATTTTTCAAATCACTGTCCACGCTCTTGTTTTTCAATTATTTTTAGACCTTTTTTTTTAACTTTCTCACTCTATCTCAGGACGTAAACTGAATCTCAAAAATGCTCAAAGAATTTTCAAAGATCTGAAATAATTTTAAAGCATAAAATTATTTAAAATTTGCCATATATTAAATAATTTAAAATAAATTATCGAAATAAAATTCCATAAAAATGCAAACTCAAAATTTAAATTTCTGAAGAATTGTAATAAATTTCTCTAATTTTATTACATCTAAATACACCATAAATTAAAAAAAAAAAAGAAAAAAGAAAAAAGAAAAATTCGAATTCAACCTGCATTTAACTCTTTTATTAAGTGTTTTGAGCTCATTTTATATTTAAGTCATTTAATGATATACTCAATGAATTATAATAACTGAAAGAGGAATTCCACTTCTTCTCTTGAGGTACCGTCTTCTAGTGACCCTTCACTTTTCTTTACTGGTTTTTCACAGCTCTCCTTCATTTCTCTCTCTTTTCGAGCAGGGAAGGAATTTTCCCCTTGCCCGGAGAGTGGATTGTCCCTTCCCGCCTTCGAGCAAGATTACAAATAGGCTTTTATGGATGTATTTCGGATGTAGATCCAATGGCACCGAGGAGAGGGTTTCTTTGGATCTACTCAGCTTTGGTTCCCTCCACATAATAGCCATCGAATTTAGGAAATTGAAAATAAATTATTAAAGAGATTTCAAATATGAACCTTTTATATACTAAACATGTCCATTAAATTTAAAAAATAAATAAATAAAGGACCTAAAATCTTAGATGAGTCTATCACATAATTAATAAAACCATAGTCTAAATTAAAAGTTATGTACTATTTATTTATTATTAATTATTTATTGCTGATTTTTAAAATAAAGAAATAAAGTTAGTTATCTCATTTTTTAAAATTTATTTAAGATTTAAAAGATAATTTTAAATTGTTTTTCAACTGTTAGCTAAAATTATATTATAGCCTTTTATAATTAATATTAAATAATCATTTAAAATATTTATTTATAATGATAAAAATTAATTATTATAATAAAATAAATGAATCACACAAATTAAAAATATTAAAAATAAAATAAGATTTAAATATATTTAACTAATAATCTCTTTTCTAATTATGAAAGATATTAATAAATTTTAATTTTTGAATTAAAAAACTATTTTCTATTAGTTCCACTGTTCCAGGTAAACATGTTTTTCCTTATCTTTAATGAAAAATAAAAATGAAATTTTTCTGAAAAAATATAAAATAAAAAACAAAAATTTATTTTTCAATAGTAAACGAGCCTTTATTTACTTTCTTCCTCTTTTGAAAAAGGCAACTAGAAACGAGCCCTTATTTACTTTCTTCCTCTTTTGAAAAAGGTAACTAGATTTCTATTTAATAAATTTAATATAATTTATATTAATCAATTTAAATTCACATTTTACTAGAAAATTTTTTCTTAGAATTATGACTCAAATCCTAATGGGATTTAGAAAGAGATCTTTTCCTAATTTGAGTGGGAGAAATATTCCTCAATAAGATGGAGGAATATTTTCTATAATGAGTAGAACTCTTATTTCAGGGTTATTCATAAATTGAGTAGGAGTCCTAATCAGATAAGAATTGAGAGAATTAACACTATAAATAGGAGAATGATGCAAAAGGTTATTTTGCTTTTGCCCATTGAAGAGAGTGGCTTTCAGCCCATGAAGTGAGGCTGTCACACATTATAGAGAAGGGCTTTGCCAATTGCTGAGAATTTGGCTCTGCCCATTAATGAGGGGTATTTGCTTTTTGCAGTGGATAGAGGCTTCGGCCTAAGGTGGAGTAAGAATATAAAATTCAAGAGAAAGGAATTATTGTCTATTGGTGAGAGGGCTCTTATCCATATAGTTGAAGGCACCCTTTGTGGTGTAGTATTGTAATAGTAAATATATTGGGTTATATCTAGAGGAGACTAAGAGAAACTAACTAATATATTTACTATGAGCAGTTTGATGTACTGTGGGATCTCTTGGGTGTAATTGGGTTGATGAGTAGTATAGCTATAAGCTTGTAATGATGATTTATTTATTGATGATAGTATAAGATGGCATGCCCATGAATGTAGCCCTATGTTGAGAGGGTGAACTACTTAAATATTGGTGTTCTCTGTGTTTGCTTTGTTTCTTTGTAGTTTACACGCAGGAAGGAATTCTTGTCTATTGGTGAGAGGGCTCTTGCCCATATAGTTGAAGGCACCCTTTATGGTGTAATATTGTAATAGTAAATATATTAGGTTATGTCTAGAGGAGACTGAGAGAGACTAACTAATATATTTACTATGAGCAGTTTGATGTACTGTGGGATCTCTTGGGTGTAATTGGGTTAATGGGTAGTATAGCTGTGAGCTTGTAATGATGATTTATTTATTAATGATAGTGTAAGATGGCATGCCCATGGATGTAGCCCTATGTTGAGAAGGTGAACCACGTAAATATTGATGTTTTATGTGTTTACTTTATTTCTTTACAGTTTACACGCAGGAAGAAATTCTTGTCTATTGGTGAGAGGGCTCTTGCCCATATAGTTGAAGGCACCCTTTGTAGTGTAGTATTGTAATAGTAAATATATTGGGTTATGTCAAGAGGAGACTGAGAGGGACTAACTAATATATTTACTATAAGCAGTTTGATGTACTATGGGATCTCTTGGGTGTAATTGGATTGATGGGTAGTATAGCTATGAGGTTGTAATGATGATTTATTTATTGATGATAGTGGAAGATGGCATGCCCATGGATGTAGCGCTATGTTGAAAGGGTGAACCACGTAAATATTGATGTTTTGTGTGTTTACTTTATTTTTTTGCAGTTTACACGCTTCCGCGGTACACAACAAATTGGTATTAGAGCACGAGATGATCTTGATGAGTTTGGTTGAAGGTGGAGCTGCTACAACATGTAGAAATTTGCACATGCAATAATGGTGGTGGTGGAAAGTTGAAATTGATGTGGAGCTCTTGATGCAAAATCAAGAAGATGATGTGAAAATTTTTTAAAGAAAGAAGCAAGTTACACCCAAGATGAAGATTAAAGAATTGATGATTTGAAGGGTTCAAGCTCAAGCATGGAGATTTGATGATTTGATGATACCCAAGAATTTGAGGTATGCAATGGTTGATGGATTTTGAGTCAAGGTGAAGATTGTTAGAATTATGACTTAAAATCCTAATGGGATTTGGAGAGAGATCTTTTCCTAATTTGAATGGGAGAAATATTTCTCAATAAGGTGGAGGAATATTTCCTATAATGAGTAGAACTCTTATTTTAGTATTATTCATACATTGAGCAGGACTCCTAATCAGATAATGATTGAGGAAATTAACACTATAAATAGGAGAATGATGCAAAAGGTTATTTGGTTTTTACCCATTGAAGAGAGTGGCTTTCAGCCCATGAAGTGATACTATCACCCATTGTAGAGAAGGGCTTTGCCAATTGCTAAGGATTTGGCTCTACCCATTAATGAGGGGCATTTGCCCATTAAAGTGGAGACAGGCTTCGTGTAACACCCTAGGCAAATCCCACATCGACAAAACACGGGAGAGATGCTGGGTTTATAAGTTGGTGGTTCGTAACTCCTAGTGACGCGTTTTAAAACCGTGAGGGCTTCGGCCCAGAGCGGACAATATCACTAGTAGGCCGGGCCATTACATTTAGTGGTATCAGAGCAGAGGTTTAGGCGGTCCTAGACCTAAATAGATAGAAAGAAATAGTTGCATCACTTGCATGGGCCTTTAAATAGAGTCGAGGTGACACTAATGCAGATCTGTTCTTTGTCTGTTTTATAGGATCGATGGCATTTGATCCTTCAGAGCACGGACCTCTAAGACCGATATAGGAGGAAGTAGAGAGTCACGCACCTGCACCTGCGTTTAATCTGGGGCGCAGTAGCAGTAGAGCAGAACCATCATTGGGTACTTTAGTAAGGACACAACAGGCCTTCCTAGAGCAAATGACTCAATTGCTTCGTCAGGTCACTGGAGCTATGCCACCACCTCCCCAGCTAGTATATAGGACCCCAGTAGAGAGAGTTAGAAATGATGAGCAGTTTAGGAGAGACAGGCAGTGCAAGAGAGGGTCTGGACCTGGCCAGTCCAGCGTAGCTGCTACAGAGAGCAAGAGACCCAGGGGGTCTCAGGGTTAGATTCAGAGTAGAGAACAGAGGCAGAGGTTCCAATTTACCCGAGGAGAGGAGGTCAGATGAGTGTATCAATTGACAATTCTATGGGTCCTATAGCACGGAGATCAACCCCGATGGTAGTTTGTACACATTATAGGAAGAACCACAGAGGAAAGTGTAGATTACTAACGGGTGGATGTTTCAGATGTGGGTCCATAGAGCATTTTTTTTGAGAGATTGCCCATGGAGGAGTGCTCCCACAGCTCCACCACAGACTCAGAAGTCTGCCTCGACAGTACAGAGGGTAGAAGACCGATGAGACCAGAGATAGCTGGTACATCACAGAGAGCTTATAAGACTATAGAACACCCCGAGGCTGAAGTAGCATCCCGCATGTACGCTATGGCTCGAAAAGAGCCAAATCCGGTAGACGTTATTAGAGGTACATTTCCTAATTATAATACCTTTAAGTATGTATTGATAGACCCTAATTATATTCACCCCTATATATATATATATATATACACATTATATCTCCTGTTAAAAAGAGGATACCAAGAGATGGGTTTGAAGATGACATGCTTGTCACCAACCTTTTGAACCATAAGGTTATGGTAGATTATCAACCGAAAAGGATCGTATCAAAGATAATAAATGGAAATGAGAAGGAAGCTGTATATGAGATGAAAGAAGATGAGTACAGAACGGGTTGAGAAAAAAAAAAGAGTTAGTCTATTGGGATTATACCGTGGTGACTATGCAATGCTCTTAATGTTTGTGCTGTAAGCTGCAGATTACAGTACCGACTTGGGACTATTGTGTAGAGCTACATATTTTCAATAGTAAATCGAGATAAGGATAAGATTGTAGAACAAGGATAAATAAGACAGACTAAAAAAAAAAAAAATTCTACACATAAATTACCTGATTTAAATGACATTAAAATTTACAATAGACATGATAAGACAAGATAGGGTGCTCCGGCACCGAATGTGGCACTTCTTGCTCGGCTATACAATAGACGAGTAAGGAGCGTCACATTTAGTGGTATCAGAGCCGCTCGCGTGTCCTCTTGGGCGATGGTGGGGCAAACCTCAGCGAGGACGCTGAGTCCCATAAGGGGGGTGGATTGTAACACCCTAGGCAAATCCCACATCGACAAAACACGGGAGAGATGCTGGGTTCATAAGTTGATAGTTCCTAACCCCTATTGACGCGTTTTAAAACCGTGAGGGCTTCGGCCCAGAGCGGACAATATCACTAGTAGGCCGGGCCATTACATTTGACAAATGTAATGGCCCGGCCTACTAGTGATATTGTCCGCTCTGGACCGAAGCCCTCACGGTTTTAAAACGCGTCACTAGGCAAATGTAATGGCCCGGCCTACTAGTGATATTGTCCGCTCTGGGCCGAAGCCCTCACGGTTTTAAAACGCGTCAATAGGGGTTACGAACCACCAACTTATGAACCCAGCATCTCTCCCGTGTTTTGTCGATGTGGGATTTGCCTAGGGTGTTACAATCCAACCCCCTTATGGGACTCAGCGTCCTCGCTGAGGTTTGCCCCACCATCGTTCAAGGTTGCACGTGGAGCGGCTCTGATACCACAAATGTAACGGCCCGGCCCACTAGTGATATTGTCCGCTCTAGACCGAAGCCCTCACAGTTTTAAAACGCGTCAATAGGGGTTAGGAACTATCAACTTATGAACCCAGCATCTCTCCCGTGTTTTGTCGATGTGGGATTTGCCTAGGGTGTTACACTTCGGCCTAAGGTGGAGTAAGGACATAGAATTCAAGAAGAATGAATTCTTGTCTATTGGTGAGAGGGCTCTTGCCCATATAGTTGAAGGCACCCTTTGTGGTGTAGTATTGTAATAGTAAATATATTGGGTTATATCTAGAGGAGACTGAGAGGGACTAACTAATATATTTACTATGAGTAGTTTGATGTACTGTGGGATCTCTTGAGTGTAATTGGATAGTATAGTTATGAGCTTGTAATGATGATTTATTTATTGATGATAGTAGAAGATAGCATACCCGTGGATGTAGCCCTATGTTGAGAGGGTGAACTACGTAAATATTGATATTTTGTGTGTTTACTTTATTTCTTTGCAGTTTAAATGCTTCCGCGGTGTACAACACCTTTAATAATAATTACTTTTTAACAATTTTTTATACTTATTATTATATTATAAAGAAAATATAAATTAAAATATGTATTTTTATTCCTGTTATATTTTATTTTAATTTAATTATATATCATATTAAAAAGTTACAATATAAATTTATAAAAATTTTATGATTAAGCTGAAAATTTTTTATCTGTCATAATAATATCGCAAAATAATTTAACCAAAAATAGGTGGGTAATGGTTTAGGTGCAGTCAAGAACAAATTGTGGGGACCAGATTTGAATTATCTTTATGACAACAACATTAATAGCAATAAAGAATATTGGAAAACAAAGTTTACTAAATAAAGTTGTTCAAAAAATAAAGAATGGTAGGAATTTGATTTTTTAGATTATATATTGACTTTGAAATTGAGGAAGATACATGTGGCATGCCTACAATAGAAGAGAATGAAGACAAGCAAAATCAAGAAAAAAGAAGCTAGTCTAAAGTGAAATATGAAAAAAAATTATCATATTAGGAAATAATTTAGTCAACATAATATTTAATCATAAATTTTTGTCATAAATCATGAAAAAAATTATGATAGTATTATTTTAGTCATCTTAGTTGTAATTGTATGCCATTATAGCCACATATATTTAATAGGGTTTATAAATTTTAAACATGGATTTGAAAAATGCATCTACAATATGATACAAATATTTTATAACATTAAGAGAGACACCAAAACAGTCGATTTGTTCTTGGATGAAATAGGAAGGGCTAGAAATCATAGAGTCATTATCATCTTGAATAAATTGTAGGGGACATAAATTGTATCAATCTTTGAAAGCAAAATTTACCAAAGAAACTAGTTCAAAAAATAAAGAGTGGTAGGGATTTGATTTTTGATGTTATTGACATTGAAAATTGATGAAGATACATGTGACATAGCAAGGTTAGAAGAGAAAGAAGGAAAGCTAAATGAAGAAAATAAAAAAAGTTAGTCCACAAAGTTTGTCAAAATCCATCACTTGATTTATTTATTTCAATTTTAAATAATTTAATGCATTAGGTTTCGTTCTGCAATCAAATTAATTGTGAAAATTTTTGGCTAATTTATTGTTTGTTATAGTAAAAATATCAAAATACTGTTAACTTTAATTTTAAGTCGAAACAATTTATAAGTTCCTAAGATTTTGTTTGATTAAAAAAAAAAAATCCATCCAGTTAAATTTTATATTTAAATAGTTAATAATTTTCATATATGAAAATTATTAAATATTAACTATTTTATTTAAATAATTATATATATATTATATAAATATATTGTGTCTAGATTATAATAAATATGATTTTCTTATTAAGATATCATTTATATTTAGTGTGTTAAGTTATTTAGAATAATGTGCTAAAACATTTTATTGTAATATAAACATATTTTGCATCTATATTTATAATTTATAAACCTATTAAAGATGTGTTAGTGTGTAAGAAACATTTAAAATTCAAAGTGCTAAAATAATTTTATTTTATTTTTCCATCATTTATAGTAAAATTTTACAGGTTAACATTATGTTAAACACATTAATGAATTTGATAATTTTTTATTTATATATGTATATTATATTTATGTATTCCATTGACTGAATTAGTAAATTGTATAATATAAAAATGAGTTATCATGTAAATAAAAGATATATAGTTACATGATTTCTTTTCCTTTATATTTTCTATAAAACTTTAATTAATCACTACATAGCCTAAAATTCTATTTCTGAAGTAGTAATTAAAATTAGTGTGATTGGCATTACGAAAAAAAATTTAATATAATTGGATATTTTATAATAAAATTATATAAATAAAAATCATCAAATTGTGAAATTTATTAATTTAGTCAATATAATATTTAATCGTAAGTTTTTTGCTATAAATCATGAACAAATTATGATAACTTATGTTATCTCAAAATAGTCCAAGAGGGGGGTGAATTGGACTTTAACAATTTTTCGGCCCTTGCTTGTAGCCTAATGAAAAATTGTGACTTTGTTCAACTATGTGCTTTTTAATATATAATGACAGTGATATGTATTTCAATAAAGTGTCCCTAAGTTGCAATTCAAGCTTTAATCAATATTTATAGCTATCATAACATGCATCACAAAATATTCAACTAAGTTCTCATCATACTCATAAATCCTCAAATATACCAACTCAATATATTCAATCAACTTTCAAGGTCATGTATAAAAATTAAATTACACAAAAGTAAAGAGGTTAAGGTTAGAGAGATCAAACACAATGATTTTTATAGTGGTTCGGCTTAACTAGCCTACATCCACTCTCTCAAAGAATCTTCTTTGAGTCTTCTCTCCACTATTTGCTCTTTTAAAGGCAAGAGACCAAAAGCCCTTTACAACTTTTCAACACCAAGCTTTTACCAAGGTAGCTTGAACCCTTGACAAGTGCTATCTCAAGCACTCACACTCTCAAGCTTCAATAGGTGCTTGTACAACCTCTCTTAAATGCTATTCAATGTTGTAACACTCACTCTTACTCAATACAAATCAAACTATAAAGAAGAGATGAGTTGATTTGCCAATGGTAGCTCAAAAACTTTAAAGCTCTTGAATGAAAGCAATAAATGAAAAATCAAAGTTGGAGTTCAAATGTAAGTTTTCATCAAACTAAAATGAAGTAAAGAAGGTGTATTTATAGTCCCAAATCATTTTAGACCGTTTGAAACCTTTTTGGAACGTTATACACACTGCTCAAGACAAAATGGCCGTTATTTTGCCTTTTTGTGCGAAGTTGAGCAGCTCTGATCATTTAGCAAACTAATGAAATTTTGGCAACAGCAGTAAACTAGTTAGTAAACTAATGTTTTAGCAAACACATTAGCAAACTAGTACTTTAGCAAAGCAGTTAGCAAACTAAGTCAACAGCTGCATGTCTCAACTTGTAATATAAAAAAAATGATTTAGACCTTAAGAAAAAATAAGTTCCAATAGCAGTATCCAAGGTCATGATGAGAAAAAAATTTATAAAATAATTAGAAAATAAAGTTTCATTTTTGAGCTCTATTTGACTAAATTCTCATATATTCTTTTCACATAAGTCCTAAGACTCAATCTCTAACTCTATGACTTTCATACCTTTACTTTGAGTCTTGGCTTTCATAATCTTGTTCTTTTATCATTTTGGATTTGTCTTGAGATGCCTTTGAGTATTCTTCCTCCTTAGATGCAACTTCAAAAAATTCTTTATGAATAAGAAAAGGAATCTACACATCACTTTAAAGTTGGGTTAGATAGATTTTGTTTGCGTTTTGTTATCATCAAAATCAATGCTCATTTTGAGCTACACGGGGTCAACAATCTCCCCCTTTTTTATGATGACAAAACTCAATTGAATCATCAATCAAGAATCAATAAAAATGAGCGTAAGATTATGTATATCCAAGCAAGTTAGTATGCAGAACAATGCTCCCCCTAAATATATGCACATAATATCTAAGACAATTTTCAGCTATACAAAAGCTCCCCCTGAGTTTATGCTATAAAGCATGTTCATAAGATACTCACAATATTCTCAAAAAAAATATGCACATAAACATACTTCCATTTGTCAAAGTATAAACACAAGTATAAACACATATCCATCCTATCAAAGTATAAACACAAGTATAAACACATATCCATCCTATTCTCCCCCTTTTTGTCATCATCCAAAAAGGAAACAGGAGATAGTAACCCCAAAAGAATCATGTTAGCCCAAACTTAAACGTAGTAAGGTAAACAGTAGCAAACTAAAAAGGCAGTCAACAATAGTAGCAAACAGACTAGTAAACTAAAAATGCAGATAGGAAACTAAAAAATCCAGATTTTATGCTAATCATTAAGTCTTTTGCTCCTGCGAGTGGCTTTGGAAGGCACCATCTTCTTCCTGGTGGGCTTAGCAGCAGGTGGCTGAGAACCTTGATCAGCCAACTGGTCATGCTTCTGTGGCTCATCTTCATCAGATGGTGGTTGAAGAGCAGCAGCTAGGGACTGGTATGGATTTGACACGGTCGACTTAGATCTTTTTCTACCTTTCTTGGCTGCAGGGGTAGCAGCTGCAGATAGTTGAGATGGAGCACTCTTTTGATGATCCTTTAGAGAGGCTTCCTTCTGCTGTGTAGGGGCAGCTGCAGGTTCCAGAAGTGGTGCACTTGGAGGTTCAACAGGTGGCTCACTTTCGGGTTCTACAATCTTTTCACTACCATGCTCAATAGGGACATCAGTTGCAGGACCAACTTCAGGTTCAATAACCTGTTCACTAGCATGTTCAACAGGGGCTTCAGCTGCAGGTTCAAGTTCAGATTCAACTACTTGTTCACTTTCATGTGCCACAGCAGCTGGAGACTCACCAACCTTATTACTTTCACCCTTATCAGTACTATGAGCAGAGACTTGAGTAGCAGCCTAAACTTTAGTTGGGAAACCAGTTTCCTTGGCCTGCTGAAGATCCACAATTAGCTTCTTTAATTCCTCATTTTGAGTAAGCAAGTGACTCACTTTGTAGTCAACCACATCCATAAATTTTCTCAGAAGTTCAATGGACTGATGGGTTGAACTAAATTGATCATTAATAGCAGCTTTTAGCCCTTGAAGCTCACTCATAAACTCATTTGTAGAATTTGAACCAACCTTAGCTGAGCAAGAACCACCTTTTTCAAACCTTTTCTTTCTTCCATCAGTGTCAGAGTGAATTTCTCTAAGCACAATCAAATCAGTCCTAGAACTTTCCTTAGAGACATTTACATTCAGCTCTTTAAACACAGCAGTCAAGAGATTGCATAAGGCAATTTTCCAATCCCATAAGCTTTGCACATGTTCTTGAAAATCAAATAAGCCAAATTCATCCTTACTTTGTTAACAATGTGCCACATGATACACATGTCCAGGTAACTCAAATAACCATAGCTCCCAGACTTAGGACAGAAAATGTAGTTCACCATACTGTGAATGATTTTAATATGTTGAAAAGCTTTTGTGCTAGTGGACTTTTCATTTGTGGCAGTGTTGGCAGGGAAGATTTCGTTTTCAAACTCAGCCAAATTAAATCCTGGAACCCTAGCAACATCTCTATGAGTGGAGATTTTATTTCCATCATTACGCAATTTCAAAGCTTTAGCAATCATCTCAACAGAAACAACATACACACTATCATTTAAAACAACTTCAAATTTGTCTTCGTCATCAACTGTTCTTAGACTTCTATAAAAGTCTTGAACCAGTCTAGGGTAATACGCATTTGTACACTCACAAACAGTCATCCATTCTTGAAACTCAAAAAGTTCTTTGAATTGAAAATTTACCTGACCAAAGTAATCCCATTTGATAAATTTACAATCAAGCAGTGCCTTATCCACTGAACCCGAAGATTGGGCAGCACCCTTTTTGCGTTGGGTATCAATCCCTCGCATTTTTCTCCCCTTTTTCTTTTCTGGTGCCGATACAATGGGTTCAACAACCTTAGATGGGTCAGAGGATGCACCAGTTGATTCAGGTTCAGGTGAGTTCTTCCTTTTTTTTCAATTTCTTCCGTAATGCGGCGACAGGGAGATCGTCAGATGCAGATGAGGATGACGAAGCAGCAGCAGCAGCAGTGGGAGATTTGCGTTTAGTACGAGCCATCGATGAAAAATAAAAATGGTGAAATCTAAAATGGCTTTCGGTAAGTGATGAATGAAGAAGAGAAGAGAGATGAGCGGTCTTATGAGAATGGGTTTGTTTTGCCGGAAAGAAAATTTTTGGAGGTGTAATGTCGTAAACCAATGCAGAGGAGAGAGGGTGACAGTTTCGTGTGGCAGAGGATTTAAGTTTTCTTAAGTCCTGCGCTTTTCTATTCTAGTGTACTTTATCTGAACTTATTTTCCCCCTTTTTTTTTAATTTCAAATATATCTATCTATCTTTACATGCACATATATATATTTCTACATGTCTGACACAACACTGAGAATGTGATACCAAATGTGAATAGATAAGTGCATTGCTGGACACGCAGAGAGTTTCAAGCACAATCACTTTTTGGTTTGAAATTTGAACAGTACACGATATAGTAAACTAATTTTAGTCACACAACATTAGCATACAACTTAGTAAACTAATTTCTCGTGTACGCAAACAAGTTAGCTAATGTTCTTTAGAGTTTTCTCACCAACTTATATCATAGGAAATCACTCACAAATTGGATAATATGCAGATATATTACTATGACTTAAATTTCAAGCAAGTGGTTTACACATACCAATTTCCCTTCTAATTTTACAAAAGGTTTCCTTATTAAGTGGTTTTGTAAAAATATCAGCAAGTTGATCTTCAGAGGCAACAAATTCTATTTTAATATTTCCATTTTGAACATGATCTCTAATAAAATGATATCTGATCTCAATATGTTTTGTTCTTGAATGTTGGACTGGATTTTTGATCAAGTTTATGGCACTTGTGTTGTCACACCTAATAGGAACAAGATTATATTTTAAACCAAAATCTTTCAATTATTGTTTCATCCATAAAATTTGAGCAACACAACTACCAGCATCTATATATTTTGCCTCAGCTGTAGATAAAGCTACTGAAGTTTGTTTCTTACTGTGCCAAGAAACTAGTGCAAGACCAAGAAATTGACAAGTACCTGAAGTACTTTTTCTATCCAATCTACTTCCAGCAAAATCGGAATCACTATAACCAACAAGATTAAATGATTCACATTTTGGATACCATAAACCAATTGAGTATGTGCCAACGAGATATCTAAAGATCCTTTTAACTGCACTTAGATGGGATTCTTTTGGACACGATTGAAATCTTGCACACAAGCAAACACCAAAGTGTATGTCTGGTTTAGATGCAGTAAGGTACAAAAGAGAGCCAATCATACCTCTATAAAGCTTGGTATCCACTTCTTTACCTTTTTCATCATTGTCCATTTTAATTGTTGAACTCATAGGAGTGCCCATGCTCTTCAAATCTTCCATTTTAAATTTCTTTAACATATCCTTGATAGACTATGATTAATTTATGAAGATGCCATCTTTCATTTGCTTAATTTGAAGTCCAAGGAAGAATGTGAGCTCACCCATCATGCTCATTTCAAATTCATTCTGCATAATCTTAGAAAATTTCTTGCAAAGAGATTCGTTAGTAGCACCAAAAATTATATCATCAACATAAATTTGCACAATGAGCATATCATTATGATGCTTCTTAACAAAAAGTGTTGTGTCCACTTTGCCTATATGGAAATCATTTTGTAAAAGAAATTTACTAAGCCTTTCATACCATGCTCTAGGAGCTTACTTTAAACCATATAAAGCTTTAGTAAGTTTTGTAAACATGATTTGGATGCTTATGATTTTCAAAGCCTGGAGGTTGTGCAACATACACTTCCTCATCAATATAACCATTTAAAAATGCACTCTTGACATCCATTTGATAAAGCATAAAGTCCTTGTAACATGCAAAGGCACACAACATTCTAATAGCTTCAATTCTAGCAACCGGAGCAAAGGTTTCATCAAAATCAATCCCTTCCTCTTGGTTGTAGCCTTGAGCCACTAGTCTAGCTTTGTTTCTAACAACATTGCCTTTTTCATCCATTTTGTTTCTAAAAACCCATTTAGTACCAATAATTGAATGATCTTTTGGTTTAGGTACTAAATTCCAAACCTTATTTCTCTCAAATTGATTTAGTTCTTCTTGTATGGCAAGAATCCAACTTTCATCATTTTGAGCATCTTCAAAACATTTAGGTTTAATTTGTGAAACAAAAGCAACATTACCAAAATATCTTCTCAATTGTGCTCTAGTCATCATCCTCTGAGATGGATCATCAATAATGTCTTCTTGGGGATGATTTCTATGGAATCTCCATTCTTTAGGTAAATCTTCATGTTGGGGCTCATTTACTTGCAATTCTTCCAAATTTGGCATTTCTTCATTGATTTGATCTTCATTGGCATTATGGACATCTATTGTGGTTTCTCATTGAGTTTCTTCATCTTTGTCATCAATTTGTTCCAATTCTTGACTTGATATTATATTTTCTTTTCCAAAAACCTGCTCATTATTATCATCACAAACATTTTTCTTTCTGATAGAGTGGTTAGTCTCATCAAACAAAACATGAATAGTTTCCTCAATAACTAAAGTTCTTCTATTGAACACTCTATAGGCTTTACTCTTTGTTGAATACCCAAGAAAGATTCCTTCATCGGATTTAGCATCAAATTTCTTTAAGTTATCCTTCTTGTTATTTAAAATATAGCACTTACAACCAAATGCTTTGAAATATGAGATATTTAGTTTTCTTCCTTTCCAAAGCTCATAGGGGGTCTTTTTCAAAAGTGGTCTAATCAAAACTCTATTCAACACATAGCAAGATGTATTAACAGCTTCAACCCAAAAGTACTTTGGTAAATTATTTTCACTCAACATAGTTCTAGTCATTTCTTGCAAAGTCCTATTTTTTCTTTCTACTACCCCATTTTGTTGTGGTGTTCTAGGAGCTGAAAAATTATGGTTGATTCCATATTTATCACAATATTTCTCAAATAAATGATTTTCAAATTTAGTTCCATGGTCACTTCTTATAGATGTGATGCAAAATCCTTTTTCATTTTGAACCATTTTACTAAAAGAGGTGAATTTTTCGAAAGTCTCATCCTTGTGAGCAAGAAAGAATGTCCATGTATATCTTCAATAGTCATCAACAATAACTAAAGCATATGACTTCCCACCAATACTAGTAGGAGATATGGGTCCAAATAAATCAAGATGAAGCAATTCAAATGGCCTAGTGGTAAACACAATATTTTTAGATTTAAAAGATGCTCTAGTATGCTTTCCTAGTGCACATGCTTTACATTAAAATTCATTTTCATAATTAATCTTAGGAAGACCATTAACAAGTTCTTTCTTAGACAATTTTGAGAGTGTATGCATGCTTGCATGACCCAGTCTTCTATGCCACAAATAACTAGAGTTATCAAAAGATACTAGACATGTACCATGATTAGTTTCAAAATTATTCATGTCAAGCAAGTAAACATTATTAGATCTATTGGCAATGAACAATGAGTCATTTTCTAAGTTATTGATTGTACATAGAGAAGAAGTAAACTTTACCTCAAAACCTTTATCACAAAGTTGGCTTACACTTAGCAAGTTGTATTTTAATCCTTCAACAAGTGACACATCTTCAATACAAGGTTTGGTTCCAATTGTGCCATTTCCAATTATTTTTCCTTTTCCTTTATCTCCAAATTTTACATGTCCTCCATCTTCCGTTGTGATTTTTGAAAACTTGTCCTTTTCACCAGTCATGTGCTTTGAACAACCACTATCTATATACCATTTTTCACTTTCCTTCATCCCTTTGAAAACCTGAAATTTAATCATTAAGCTTTAGGTACCCAAGCAACTTTGGGTCCTTGGGGGTTAGTGACCTTAGGTAAGGTTCCCTTTGGCACCCATACCTTCTTTACCTTAAGAAGATCCTTCCTAAGTGCACAAGAACTAATCATATGACCTCTTTTATTACAATAATAACATGTGATATTGGGCAAAGAGGATATAGATGCTTTAATAAAATGATTCTTGTACTTGTCATAGCTCATGAAACCATCAAAACCAATTCCATATTTTTCATTTGAAATTCTTTGGTTTCCAAGAAGTACATCTAGAGTTTCTTTTCGTTTTGTAAATTTAGCCAAATCATTTGTCAAGGATTCTACTTTAGCTTCAAGAACTTTATTTTTCTCAATGAGCATTTCACAAGTTTCTTTTGAGGTTTTCAACTCTAAGTCTAGTTCTTTAAACAAAGCAATTTGTCCTTTGTAAAATTTGTTTTCTTTATCCACATTGGACATGGTAATATTTTGTGATCTCAATGATTCAATTTCTAAATTCATTTTAGTGCACTTTCTCTTGTAATTTCTATACTCATCATATACTTTAGCGAATGCAAGTTCAAGTTCTTCTACATTTGGAGATTCATAAGAGTTTACCTCATTGTCACTTTCTTCTTCCTTTTGTAAGCTCTCGACTTTCTCTTCAAGTGCCATCATACAAAGAAGAGCAGTCTCTTTGTCACTCGATTCATCATTTGAAGATTCTTCACTGTTGCTCCATACTACTTTCATAGCTTTCTTGCTCCTATCTTCTTTTCCTTTCTTCTTTTTGAGTAATGGACATTTGGGCTTGATATGTCTAGGTTTGTGACACTCATAACATACAATTTCTTCTTTTGAATCTCTGAAATGTTTATCCTTGGGAGTATACTTTTTCAAGAATTTCTTGTATTTGCTTCCTCCCTTCTTGAAAGCTCTTTTGAATTTTCTTGCAAGCATAGCCATTTCATCATCATCATCACTTGAAGCACTTGAATTGTCACTAGAGTCAGCTTTGAATGCAACTCCTTTCTTCTTATCTTCATCTTTGTTTGACTTGAGAGCAATGCTTTTCTTCTTCTTTTGCTCATTTTCAACTTCATCTTTCTTATATACCATCTCATGTGCAATGAGAGATCCAATGAGTTCATCATAAGTGAATGTTTTAAAATCCTTGGTATCTTGGATAACTGTTGTCTTGGCTTCCCAAGATTTTGGAAGTGATCTAAGAATTTTCTTCACAAGTTCGGCTTCCTCAAATTTTTTACCAAGTGCTTTGAGAAGATTTACAAGATCGGTAAACTTTGTACTCATATCCGCAATTGATTCTCCTAGCCTCATTTCGAACAGCTCATAATCTCGGATAAGAAGGTTTGCTTTGGACTCTTTGACGACATCCGTTCCTTCATAAGTGACTTCAAGCTTATCCCAAATTTCCTTAGCAGATTGATATCCTGAAACATGATTGTATTCATTAAGGTCAAGTGAGCAATGCAAAATATTAATAGCTTTAGCATTTATAGAAATTTTCTTCCAATCATTGTCATCATATTCATCTTCATGTTTTGGAACTTTTGTAGTTCCTGGACCATTTTTTTTTTAGGAACATGTGGACCATTTTTAATAATTCTCCATGCATCAATATCTACAGATTGTATAAAATTTCTCATTCTTACTTTCCAAAATGAATAATTAGTGCCATTGAAGAGTGGTGGTCTAGTGATTGAGTAGCCTTCAGCTAATGGTGCGGGTATACCAGTAGTATTGCTAGATGAACCAGCCATTATGGATCACTCTAAGGTTGTAACACCCTAAGCAAGAGAGACAGGCTCTGATACCAATTTGTTGTCCCAAAATAGTCCAAGAGCGGGGTGAATTGGACTTTAACAATTTTTCGGCCCTTGCTTGTAGCTTAATGAAAAATTGTGGCTTTGTTCAACTAGGTGCTTCTTAATATATAATAACAGTGATATGTATTTCAATAAAGTGTCCCTAAGTTGCAATTCAAGCTTTAATCAATATTTATAGCTATCATAACATGCATCACAAAATATTCAACTAAGTTCTCATCATACTCATAAATACTCAAATATACCAACTCAATATATTCAATCAACTTTCAAGGTCATGTATAAAAATTAAATTGCACAAAAGTAAAGAGGTTAAGGTTAGAGAGATCAAACACAATAATTTTTATAGTGGTTCAACTTAACTAGCCTACATCCACTCTCTCAAAGAACCTTTTTTGAGTCTTCTCTCCACTATTTGCTCTTTTAAAGGCAAGAGACCAAAAGCCCTTTACAACTTTTCAACACCAAGCTTTTACCAAGGTAGCTTGAACCCTTGACAAGTGCTATCTCAAGCACTCACACTCTCAAGCTTCAATAGGTGCTTGTACAACCTCTCTTAAATGCTATTCAATGTTGTAACACTCACTCTTACTCAATACAAATCAAACTATAAAGAAGAGATGAGTTGATTTGTCAATGGTAGCTCAAAAACTTTAAAGCTCTTGAATGAAAGCAATAAATGAAAAATCAAAGTTGGAGTTCAAATGTAAGCTTTCATCAAACTAAAATGAAGTAAAGAATGTGTATTTATAGTCCCAAATCATTTTAGACCATTTGAAACCTTTTTAGAACGTTATATACACTGCTCAAGACAAAATGGCCGTTATTTTGTCTTTTTGTGCGAAGTTGAGCAGCTCTGATCATTTAGCAGACTAATGAAATTTTGGCAACAGCAGTAAACTAGTTAGTAAACTAATGTTTTAGCAAACACATTAGCAAACTAATACTTTAGCAAAGCAGTTAGCAAACTAAGTCAACAGCTGCATGTCTCAACTTGTAATATAAAAAAAATGATTCAGACCTTAAGAAAAAGTAAGTTCCAATAGCAGTATCCAAGGTCATGATGAAAAAAAAAATTTATAAAATAATTAGAAAATAAAGTTTCATTTTTGAGCTCCATTCGACTAAATTCTCATCTATTCTTTTCACATAAGACCTAAGACTCAATCTCTAACTCTATGACTTTCATACCTTTACTTTGAGTCTTGGCTTTCATAATCTTGTTCTTTTCTCATTTTGGATTTGTCTTGAGATGCCTTTGAGTATTCTTCCTCCTTAGATGCAACTTCAAAAAATTCTTTATGAATAAGAAAAGGAATCTACACATCACTTTAAAGTTGGGTTAGATAGATTCTATTTGAGTTTTGTTATCATCAAAATCAATGCTCATTTTGAGCTACACGGGGTCAACAACTTATTTTAATCATTTTAATTTTAGATATATATGTTTATCATACCCATTTTTATTTTATGGAATTTATAAATTATATACATAGATTTAAAATGTATTTACAGAAAAAAAAAAAAAAAAAAGAAAGAATTCGGAGAGGCATTAAATCATGAATTAATTGTGGGGGACATGGATTTGAATAATAAGATTGTACCAATAATGAATATTTGAGAACAAAGTTTACCAAAGTAGTTCGAAAAATAAAGAACGGTAGGAATTTGACTTTTGATATTATGATATTGAAATTGAGGATGATGCATGTGAACAAGCAAGGATAGACGAAAAAGAAGGAATTTTTTTTTTATAAAGGAAATATAATTGAAGAAAAAGAAATTAATCCATGAAGTTTATCAAAATTTATAATTTAATTTATTTATTTTTAATTTAAAATAATTTAGCTTTTTAGAAATTTTCAATTAATGAATTTATAATTCTGTCTAAATTTGACCAATTTACCGTTAACTGCATAGCAAAAATAATTATAATATACTCAACTTCATTTTTCTTTTTAAAATAATTAAGTACATGTGAGATTTTATTTTGTTGACAAAATAGTCCTTTCATCTGAATGTTGTATTTAAATTGTTAATATATTTTAAATTTATTTATTTATTTTAGGTCAATGAAAATTTCTTGGGGTATGTATATGCAAAATAGAAAATAAATGGGTCAGTATTTTAGTGGATATAAACTCGGTAAGGACTCTTTGACGCTCAAGTTAGAGCTGATATGAGAAAATAATGTATCATATTGATTAGGGAGAAGAACATACTTTCATAGATAATCGAATCTCTTTATATAAGACATAGGCAATAGTTATTTATGGTAAATCAACTCTGTAATTATATGAATATTATTAGTTAATATAATTATAGAATTATATTTCTATTTATAGTGCATAATTATAGGGATTGTTATATTTAGCAATCCTACCAAAATTACTTATTTTTAATCAAGCTTTTTTTCTTTTTATTGAGTGAGTATTATAGTAGTTGAACTAACTAAAAGAATCTCATTACTGAACCATTAAGTATGATTAGACTCGTAGGCTATTTGAAAATCCGAATTACTGAGTCAAAAAAAAAAAATATATATATATATATATATATATATATATATATATATATATATATATATAGAGGTGTAAACAGGCCTGGGTTGTAAGTCCCGTATTTAGCCGAGAGGGCGTACTTAGGGCAGTGATTCCTGGTGCGATTACCTCACTTAACTCAAAAGATCAACCTAGAAAAATTCTTTAAGTATGAATCCAATTTTCTGTAGGACAGTTTCTTCTTCAAACTCTTCTACCTCGTCCTCCGAGTCGAGAAAGATAGTTAATAGTGAAGAAATAATAATCGAAAATTTTGAAAAATGTATAGATAATTGGGAAATTCCAAAAGTACAAAAGGATCAGATCTATCAGACTACAAAACTCAATTTTTTCAAAACTGATTTCACAATCAAAACTGAAGAGAGAGATCTTCAGATTACAAAACCCTTTGAGACGATTTCTCTTCTGCCTCAAAAATCCTTACAAAAACACCTTGAAAAATAATACAAATACATCCATATAGGTTTAGTCCAAGTTGGAATTAAACCGCTTACAAAAGAAGGGTTGAACACCTCAATCCTAGCAGTTCTTAGAGATACTAGGTTCATAAACTTCCAGGACTCCTTGCTTAGTTCAGTCGAGTCTAGTTTGTGCAGTGGACCAATATCTTTTGATTGCTATCCAAATTTTACTGTTTCCTTAAACGACAGTAACATTACAAAATCCCTTGTTTTACAAATCAAAACTCACAATTACAAAATGCTTGAAGGATCTATTCCTCTTGCACTGATTTACAAAATTCATTACAAAGCTATGGTTTCTGCTTTTGCTACAAAACATAAGTTTCAAAGTAAAAGAGGAGAAACTTTGCTTTTACAAACTGATCTTACAAAATCCAACACTGTAATCCCTAGATCTATCCAGTGGAAGAACATAACCCTACCAGAAGAATGGATTTTAGAAGGTGTAGTAGAACCAGAATCTTCAAAAATAGTTGAGCCAAACGTTCAACTTAGGCAAATAACCCAGTATGACGATGGAAGAGTCAGCCTTAGCTTTAACAGAAGCCTTAGGTTTTCAGATGATTCCTCAACGTCCAGTACTGTAGACATAGGAAGAGTGTCTCGTATACCTTCTGTCATTAGTTTGCTTGTTACAAAACCAATTGGAATACAAAATATACAGCCTAGGTACTCTACCTCAGACTTACCTAGCTCTTCTAGGTTTTCTACCTCAGAAATACCTAGATCCACTTTACAAAACGTAGATTACTCTACAAATGTTCCACATCCAGTTTATACAAATTTACAAAACGAGTCTGTTCAGGTTGAAACCCAAACAGAGTCAGAACCTACTTCTCCTACCTTTTCAGCCATTACAGAAAATGTAAACCATGAACTTAATGTGCTTGAAAAAGAATTTGAAGTAGACAGACAATATTTGCGTGATGATTTTTATTCTCCTAAAAATCATAAAAAGCAAATGTGGTTTTTCAAAAATTTCAATAATCAAAGGGAAGAAATTCAAAAGAAATATTATGACTTTATACACCAGCATAGAGTTATATATATTGGTAAATATATAATGTGTTAGATTGACAGAATTAATAAATTTAAGAGCCATCATATCAATAAAATATAATTTACATAAAGTTTTATTCCTTTATGTTTTCCTAGAAAACTTCAATTTGTCACAATATAGTCTAAAATTTTGTTTCTTAGGCAATAATTAAAATTTGTATGATTATTATTTAAAAAAAATAACGTGATTGAATCATTTTCTTATAAAATAAAAAAACTATCATATTGTGAAATTTATTACTTTTGACAATACAATATTTACTCCTAAGTTTTTGATATAAATCACAAAAAATTTATGATAAAATTATTTTAATCATCTTAAATTTAAATGTGTCCCATCACATTCACATATATTTTAAAATGAATTATGAGTGTTTATATATATATATATATATATATATATAGTGATCAACTATAACTATCTACATATATATATATATATATATATATATATATATATATATATAATGAAAAACTCACGCATTAAATTAATTTTGATTTTGATTTTGATTTTCTTCAATTTGATTGGGTTATTTTTTAATTTAATTCTATTTTAATAAAAAAATTAGAATCAAATTAAAATGGTAAAATTAGTTTGGCTTGATTTTTATGATTTCAATTTGTCCGTTATGATCCAATTCACTTCGATTTTCAAAATTGATTTAAGAAAACCAAAAATAATTCACAACCCTAAGTAAAACTGTGTTTACTAAACATCTAAACTCTGAAGCTATTTTTCAATGTACAACCGCAGTGAAACTGTGTTAATAAATTCATTATTGCTTTGCTATATAAATATATTAATTTAATAATATTATAATTATTTGTAAAATTATAAATTTAATAGTAAATATCACTATATATTTTCTTTGTAATGCGCCAAGCCAAAATCAGTAGTCTCAGTCATATTCTTTCGTGGAAGGCATATGTGAGTGTTTTTTTTTTTTTTTGGGTTATAATTATATTTTATTATATCTTATGATATTTTGTCTAAAAATTTTAATTTCATTCTTTAATTATATTAAAATTAAGAAATTTACAATTTTAATTTTGAATTTTAAACCCTAAAATAAATGAGTAATATTTAAAATAAAATAAAAGACCTACATGAAAGTCGGTGAAGACACAGATTGACTAACTAAATTATTTTCACAAGTAAACAGCATTTGAATTATCTTCATTCATGACAACAACATTGTGGCGATAAAGAATATTTGAAAAATTTTTTTAAAAATTTCAAAGGTCAGAAATAATTTTTTAAATATAAAAATCATTTAAATTATATTGTACAATCTTAAAATAATTTAAAATAAATTATTCAAATAAAATCAATAAACTTTCAAAACTTTTAAATTATTCAATTAAAATCAATAAAATTTCAAAACTAGAAATTTAAATTCAGAAAAATTTTTAATAAATTGTTATAATTTTAATACATCTAAATAAAATAAAATAAAAAAATTCAAGTCGTTACACTTAAACTCAGCTTGCATTTATTTAAATCATTCAATGATATACCCAATAAATCATAATAAATAATTAATAATAATATAATGACGCTGTTAATTCAATTATTTATAATAACCACAAAGTATATACTTTTTTATATATAATTACATATTTTAATTTTACACTTAATTTTTTTTATATTTATATTATTTATAGTTTAATTATTTTAGAATTAATTGTAATTATATCTAAGTAAATTGATTCATGAACCAATAAATAAATCAAATAAAAAACTTATAAATCAACCAACTCGAGAATTTAAATATTTGAGTAATTTTAAGCTGAAATATAGCTCTTTTATTAATGGAACAAGCAGAGAGTGGAAGAAATTGCATTCAGACAGAGAAATAATGAAAATAGTCTTACCCGAAGTTTATCTGCGTCTCAAAAATTCCAAAAATTTATGAGAAAGCCTCTGGAAGTTGAATCATCTCCATAGCCTACCGGAGCCACCGTCGGAACCACCGCGCACGGTGGCCGATCGCCGGTCACCAGCTACATTTGCCGGATCTGATCATAACACCATGTTCCTCTCCTCTTCCTTAGTCCATAGGTGGTCTCGGATCGTCCTAGATCTGACGAAAAAGCTTGAAAAATCCGAAACTCTCTCCTTCATATCTCACTCATCCGACCTCCATTTGCTGCAAAATTGGTATCAAAAGAAAGCTCTCGGAACAAGCTTTCCAACGCCACTTGAATTGCCTCGATCGGACGTCGGATGAAATAGGAATCGCGCCGGAAAGCCGCTGCCCACTGTGCGCGCATTTTCTCTCTCTTCTCCCTCTCTTGCCGCCATTTCTAGTGGTTCTGGCCGTCGTTGGAGGGTCGCCGGCAGGGTGGGGAGGTCGCCGGCCGGTTACCGGAGAAGGAAAGAAGAAGAAAAGAGGGGAGGAGAGGAAAGAAGAGAAATTGAGGGTTCCTCCTCCCGATTTTGGACTCTTTTTTTTTTTTTTTTTTAACTTGGCAGTGACAGTGGAAATCCACTGTCACACGCCAAGTCTCATCCTTTTTTTTTTTTTTACACTAGCAATTTTAATAATTAAAAATTGCACCTTTTTGTTAATATATAATTCCAATTCACATGACTTTGTGGACTAAATGCCAGTCGTTTTCTGTTGTCCATTAGTGATATGTTCTTTCCTAGAAGAATATCATGATCTTCCGATCATCTTCGTCTTCCTCCCTTCTTCTTCTTTTTTTTTTTTTTTCTTCCTTTACTTCTTCATTTCTTCATAAATTTCTTGTATGAGACTAGTTAGTAAATTTAATTTTGTTTCAC
Organism: Hevea brasiliensis; assembly: GCF_030052815.1. Classification (NCBI taxonomy): domain Eukaryota; kingdom Viridiplantae; phylum Streptophyta; class Magnoliopsida; order Malpighiales; family Euphorbiaceae; genus Hevea; species Hevea brasiliensis. The sequence continues at coordinate 12,595,238 of NC_079506.1, forward strand.
TAAAATCTCTTTAATCTGCTATATATAGATTTTTATATTAAAAAAATAAAATAATTTTTTTTATTCTCTTTTCTTTCACATTCAAAAAATTTGATCATTCTAACAATTATCTGGACCTCATTATAAAAATATCAATATCATCATAATAATTTATTTTTTATAAAATAGGAGAATTTATCCATTGATGAAAAGTATTAAAATTATATTTATAAATATCATACTATAATTTAAAGTGATTTTTTAATTTAAAAATTTGTTATAGATTAGGAAAACTCTTTTAAATAAAATTAAAGTTTAAGAATTTTTTAATAAAAAGTTAAAATTAAGAAAGAGAGGGAAACAGAGAGTAAAATTCAAATAGGACTATAAAAAATTACCCTTTAAGCGTTGCCTTCCACATTGAGTTTGGAATTCAAATTTATGAGGACTTTGTTTGCAGCTTTGCGCATTTACTTTGCTGACAAAATGCTAGCCGTTCTTTGATTGTTCATTAGAAATTGCCGATAAAATGCCTTCCACTGATCTTCTCATGGCCAGCTTCTACTTCATCAGCCATTTCCCTGCAATTTCACATGTAATGCTTTATATTTTAAGTATTTATATGCACGGCATTGTAGAGAGAAAAAAAAAAATTATATTTTAAAAACTCTGTGATTTTACTTTTTTTTTTTGTCTGACTGTAATTTTACTATTGAAGTTTAATTCAGAATATATTGATATTAAAAAAAAAATTCAAATTAAAATTTTATTATTATTTTAATTCTAATTATAATTTTAAAATTAAATTATTCATGAAAACTCGGATAAAGCATGAATTTATGATTATTATTATTATTGGATAAGAAATTAAAATTTATATTTTAACATCAAGATATAACACCTTTTTAATATAAAAATCAAGATACAATGGGTGTAATATAAAAGATGTACACTTTTTTACTATTATATTTTTATTAAACAAATAAATTATATTAAAAATAATTATTAAAGAAAAAAAAAAAGAGATATAGAAGAAAAACGAAAAAATTAACTTTATTTTCTTGTCTTTACCATTCAATTTATATAAAAAACAAAATTCTAAATTTTTAGAGTTCTTTCCCTTTCAGCTTCTAACAAAACAGAATAATTGGAGATTTTTTTTTCCTTTTTAATTTTTCCTTCCAACAAAATAAGGTAATTGCTTTTCATCTTCCACAACCATTTTCCTCTCCCTTTCCTTTCACTAACAACACAACAGGCCCCAAGTTTTTCAAGAAGGAAGAAAGGGAAATAAAGGGCCTCAAAGCTTTTGCTAGTTTCTAGGCAGAGACCCCACGAGCTTTTTAGTTGCCTGCCACTCATAATTTTTAACCATATAATTAATCGTATGGTGAAGCTTGCGAGTGAGGAAACATGGAGGGGTGGGCAGGATTGGCAGTATTTGCACGCGTAGCAAAGATGAAAAAAGCTGGAATACATATTTTATATATATATAATATAAATATATATTATTAATTTAATATTATAATTAAATAATATAAAATATTATCACAGAAGAGCTGAAAGTAAAGGAAAAGCTTTTGTGAAAGCTGCAATGCTTCAATCCCACACGCAAAGTTTAGAATTGAATCCCAATCAATTATTAGACCCACTCTACTGTTTTGCATTTAATTGTGTGGACCAAATGGAGCTATACGATCCTTCCTGGAAGGCAAATCTGATGTTGACTAAAAGCTCTTCATTTGTTCATAAATTTCTTGCATCAGACTTGTTTACCCAAATATTCATCTCTTGTATTTTGCTTTCTCTACCTTCTCCAAACTCAGCTGCACAAGATCCTTCTGTTATCACTGATCATGGCTTCTACTTCTTCCACTCCTCCCAATCAGGGGAAGAAATGGGATGTTTTTATTAGTTTTAGAGGCGACGATACGCGTTATGGTATTCTCTCCCATCTCTCTAGAGCCTTGAAGGACAAACAAATCAAGACTTTTACGGATGAAGAGCTCCATAAAGGAGAAGAGATCTCACCAGAGCTCTTGAAAATAATCCGGGAATCAAGTGTCTCAATAGTCATTTTCTCTGAAAATTATGCAGATTCTCCATGGTGTTTGGATGAGCTTGTTGAGATACTTAAATGCAAGGAAGAATCAGCACAAATAGTTCTACCGGTTTTTTACAAAGTAGATCCAACTGACGTTCAAAAGCTTTCAGGGAATTTCGGGAAGGCATTTGCTATTGCTATGCATGGGGAAAAAGGCAGTTCACAAAAGGTGGACAAGTGGAAGCGTGCTTTGATGGAAGTAAGCAACTTATCAGGATGGGATTCACAGAAAATCAAGTAAGTTAATTACTCTTTACTGCAGTTTTTCTAAGTTTGAATTTAAGGAAATAGAATCAAAATATAGAAACTTTTAATACAGTACATTAATCTTAATACTGAGCACTAATCGAAATATAGATAGCACTAATATGAAAATGGATATTTGTTACCTTATCCTAAAATCAAAGCATATTAATTATATATTACTATTTAGTTAGAGGTGTGGGTCTATCACTGTGATTCTATCATTACTTACTAGTGTTTGTTGTTCACATGTGACTAGATATGAGGCCAAATTGGTTGAGGGAATTGTCAATGATGTTCTGAAAAAATTTAGTGATATGTCTAAAGGTGATGATTCTTATGATCGCAACTTGATTGGAATTAAACTGCGTGTGGAAGAAGTGGAACGGTTGTTAAATGAGAAGCAGATTGTAGGAATTTGGGGGATGGGAGGCATTGGTAAAACAACTATTGCACAAGAAGTATTTCATCGAAACAAGAATAAATTTGATGGTCATTGTTTCGTTGAAAATGTTAGGAAACAATGACAAAGCAATCATCAAATTCGGTCATGAGTCAAAATCATTCAACAATTATTAAGGGACAAACATGTAGACAGTTTGAATGATTCTACTAGGAGAAGGCTTAAGAGTAAGAAGGTATTGATTGTTTTTGATGATGTAGAGGATCGAAACCATTTAAAAGATTTAGCAGGAGATTGTGATTTGTATGGTGAGGGAAGTAGAATCATCATAACTAGTAGAGATTCACTTGGTTTATCAGAGGAAGACAGATATGAGGTTGAGAAGTTAAGTGATTCTCAAGGTCTGGAACTCTTTAGCTTGCATGCCTTCGAGCAAAATCTTTCCAAGGAAGAATATAAGGAGCTATCAAACAAGGCAATAAACTATCTGGAGGCAATCCATTAGCTCTTAAAGTTTTGGGATCTCATTTATTTAATATGCACATAGAAGAATGGGAAAGTGAATTGGAAAAATTGAAAGTTGAACCTCTTGAGAAAATTCAAGCTGTTTTGAAAACAAGTTATGATGGGCTAGGGGATAAGGACAAGGACATATTTCTTGATATTGCATGTTTCTTCAAAGGGCAAAATGAAGATAAGGTTGAGAGAATATTAGAAGCATTTGGTTTCTTTCCAAAAAGTGGAATACCTCGCTTACTTAAAAAATCTCTCATAACTGTTTCGTCACTCAATGAGATTCATATGCATGACTTGCTAGAGCAAATGGGCAAGGATATTGTTATTAAGGAATGCAAACAGCCTGGAGGACGCAGCAGGTTGTGGAATTATGAAGATATTAGTCATGCATTGACAACAGGGACGGTAAGGACCAAATTAATCAATGAAGCTTTTTTCATTATCATATTTGAATTTTGTAAGAATTGTAGATCTCGTGACGAATTAAGTATTAATCAATAATCCTTTTTGCTGTTATTTTACTAGGGAACCGAAAATGTTGAGGCCATATCATTTCGTTGGGATGGGAGAGATATTGGGAAGCCTTTGAAGCTAAGTGCCACGGCCTTTGCGAAGATGTGCAATCTTAGATTCATCGAAGTATGTGCACTGTGGACCCCAGTGCTCGTTCCTAAGAACTTTGAATTTTGTGCACAAGCACTAAGATGTCTTTGCTGGGATTATTATCCTCTTGAATCTTTGCCGTTAAATTTTTGGCCAAAGAATCTTGTAGAACTTCACATGACTTCTAGAAAACTCATACAACTGTGGAATGGAGGAGATAAGGTACAATTTATATATTTTAGCTATATTTTATAAAGTTAATTTGTATCTTCTAATTTATTGATATTTTTCTATTTAATTACAGCCTCTTGAAAATTTGAAATTAATGGACCTTAGCTACTCTCGTAACCTGATCCGGATTCCAGACTTGTCAAGTACTGCCCCAAATCTCGAGTTTTTATATTTAAATTACTGTAAGAGTTTGGTTGAAATTCCCTCTCTTCAAAATCTAAGTAATCTTGTAGAACTTCGTATGCGTGGGAGCAAACTCATACAACTGTGGAATGGAGGAGATAAGGTACAGTTTATAAATTTTAGATACATTTTATAGAAGTTAATTTGTATCTTCTAATTTATTGATATTTTTCTATTTAATTACAGCCGCTTGGAAATTTGAAATTAATGGACATGAGCTGCTCTCATCGCCTGATCAGGATTCCGAACTTGTCTAGTATTGCCCCAAATCTCGAGTTTTTATATTTGAAAGAATGTTTGAGTTTGGTTGAAATTCCCTCTCTTCAAAATCTGAGCAAGCTTACTGAACTTCATCTAAGTGATTGCTGCAAAATCAAAGATTGTCCAGAGATTCCGTGTAATATAAGGATTCTAAAATTAGACAGAACTGGAATAGAACAACTGCCCTCATCAATTAAGCATCTGTCTCAACTTGTCATATTGTCCTTGGATCAGTGTACAGCACTCGCGAGTCTTCCAAGCAGCATTGGCAATTTGAAACGTCTTGAAGAACTTCATCTAGCTAAATGTTCAAGACTCGTGACTATTCCAAGCAGCATAGGCGAGTTGAAATGTCTTGAAAAATTATTTATCCGGAATTGCTCAAATTTAGCAAGTCTTCCTGAAAGCATCAAACAACTTTCGAAGTTGAAAAAGCTTGATTTAGAAGGTTGCAAGAGACTTAAAAGTTTACCAGGGCTTCCATCATGCTTAGAATTATTAAATGCAATTGATTGCCACTCTCTGGAATCTGCATCAATTTCTTTCAATTTCTTAGAACATGATGATGAAAATGAAGAAGCAGATAGAAGTGAACATGAAAATGAAGAAGCACATAAAAGTGAATCTGAAGATTGCAAAGTTCTTGATTTTAGTAATTGCGTCAAATTGAATAAGAAAGTAATGGAGGATGTTTTTGAAGCGCACCTGTTGGGTCAGAAAGTTACATTATTGATGGCAGGAGGTGAAGTGCCAGAATGGATGAGGTATAAGAATAAAGGATCCTCGCTTTCCTTCAAACTTGACCTTCGACACTTAATTGCCTTCTCTTTCTGCGTTGTTCTTCGTCCCAGAGGTTTAATCGATTTTCCCTTCGAATTTGAAGTGGATTTCATATGTGAATCTGGAAATAGGCGGGAACGTAATGCGTTCAACTTTTCTAGCGATAAGGACTTTGCGAATTGGATTGATTCTTATGGAGGTCCGTATGGTTCGGACTCATCACACGTGTTGCTTTCATTCAATGGATTGAGGACACGTTTTGATGAAGAGTCTTCCGTTACGGCCTCATTTTGCTGCAAGGCTGACTATTTCGTGGATCGGCCGGAAATTATGGAGTGTGGGGTCCATCCTATATATAGTAGAGATAAAAGGAGAAGCAGAAATGAAAAGCACCAAGATGACGAGGAATGCCAATCACTTCTTCAAATATTGGAGGAAGACAAATCGTAGAGAAGAAGAATAAATAATGAGGAGGAAGCTTCTTCTTCTTCTTCACTCGATCTCTTCCTGCTTCCTCTTAACCAAACCCCACTCACTTTCACAACAGGTATAAGTCATTTCTAGTTTGCCGTTACTTTTTAGCATTCTTAATTGCTTTACTCTTACAAATAACTGCAATCTTTTGCAGCTCTATCATCTGCCGCTCTATTGTCATTTGAGAGAGGGAAGACTATACAGGAGAATAATTAAGCTCAAATCAGGGGAAAAACAACAGGTGAAATGATAAATAGTATCTTGTGAACAATATTACAATATAATATGTTGTTATGTGAACATATAATCTATTCTGTCATCCACATTACAACATTAGCTTCCAAATCTAACGATTGACTGAAACTGAACCCCACTTCACTTCCAAATCAACTAAGATACACATTGCAAATAAACTACAACTCTCTAACCTGAAGAACAAATAGCCTTTATAATTATAACAGGCTTATAATGGAAAGCTAAAGAAATGATAAAATAAGGACGAGGAACAACAACATCACATTAGAGTAGAATAAACATTGTAAATAACTAAAAAACCTCTAAAATGCCTATGGTACAGGAACAACAGGAATTGAATTTTCTGTTGGCTTCTTTACATAATTACTCTTTGGATTGTAGCCGTGGAGAGAGAGATTCTTCATTAGATTGATAAGAGTCATGGGATTAGTAGTTTTCTTGATCGTCAAATCATCATCACATTTCCTATCTCCTGCTTTTATATGCTTCTGCACCATAAAAATAGAGTTGCAAAATTAGCAACTAAAAATGAACAAACATTAAGCAGAATTCAGCTAACTTCCATAGCAGTCGGCAAATTTAAAATGGAGCACTAATACAATTCACAGCAGTCATTCAATTTTAGTTAAGTATCTAGACAAGACTTAAGCTTTAGTTGTTGTTGTTGTATCTAGGCAAGATCCCTAACATTGCACAGCAAAATTCATAGAATTCAGCTACTAGTCCAAAACTGATAACAATAAGATCATGATTTTAACAATAGCAAATTTTAGGGAATAAATGCATCTTCTCAGAAGATGCAATGGTCAAACCTGAATTGTTGACAAAACTATAAGGCTAGTTTTCGAGAGTGAACTTGCAGAAACTCACCATTTTCGTGTATCTCCATTTGCAAAGTTGCAGGCTTATTGTTCTTTTTAGTGTGTAGGGATTTCTCTCGATTTTCATAGAAATTGAAGTCATCTAACCATGAGGTCTTAGCTGAATAACTCTTAAATATATTCAGCATTTCCAAACCTTGCTAAAGTCCAATCTGCAAATTATTATAACAAATCGTGTCAATCCAACCTTTAATATATTCAACAAGAACAGAGGCCACCATGCACAAGTTTCTATTCTAGCAGCATCTTTTGCCAGATATATTGAAATATCAAGCCTAAATTGTATAGTACAACCACTGAAAATAACAGAAAAATGGCAACATACTCTGCTAAGTTGAGTTTTTAATGCAGGGGAACCATATGCACAGCATATTGCAGAAGACTTTCACAAATAGAAGCTGTTGTGTAAGAGAACAGGTCTTTTCTCAAAACCACGAACTTCAAAAATAGAGGGTAGTTTTTTTTTTTTTTTTTTTTTTTTTTTGAGGTTAACATGAACTTAAAAATATTTCTGCTCCATTCCCAACATGACAAGGTCAGGTATAACAAATATTCATTGTAAAGCAGTACTACCATGAAGTAAACACAATTTTCGACAATCAATATGTATTTAGTTCGGCCATATTTCTTAAAATATAATATAACAAATTAGAAGATGTAAATGTAGAGCAGACTGGCTTTCACAACAGAAACATCAGAAGACAATTGAGTTCTAAAGCAAAGGAGATACCTCTTGAGTGTCTCTGCTATAAGTTACAGGCCGCCTACCATTATTTTCAAGATCTCTGTTCTGCTTCACGGAATGCTGCATCTAACTTCTTATTGCCATTTGGAGTGCTTGCCTATACATCATATTTAATGCTCTTATGAATGTCATCTTCATTGTAAGATTTGATAACATAGAACTTAGCATCTGCGTACTTAGTTTCAAAATCTGGTTTGTTATACTGATCTCTTTGTACAGTGATTCCCAAGTCTTCCTTGATAGCAGTCTCCAGAGAAGGAAATTTGTTAGAGCCCCTACGACCAGAAGTTAGTTCATTTGAGGTTTCAAAATCACTGTTTTTATACAATCTGTCTCCAGATTTATTTCTATCATTTCCATTCCATATCCTTCCGTTCTGTCTATAGTTCATAAGACAATTATGCGGGAATGGACCATGTTTTTGGATAGAAAAAGGAGGCAAATTTCCTACAGGATGGTATCCTTTCGAGAGACCTGCTGAGAAATCAGAACCCAATGCAGACACCCGTAACAAAAAAAGTTAAATCAGCAAAGACACTCAAAACTGAAGACTATTGATGACCAACAAGCACAACAAACTTCAAAATCAATTCTTTTTGGGAAAGTTTAAAGATATAGACATAAAAAGTAAGAATATTTCATAGCTTGTTTAAAGGTCTGATTGCTTGTGTATTTGTAGACTTAGAGGATTTGCCAGCGGTATTGTCATTAGACTTCATAGAGTTAAAACCACTGGACTTGGCAAAAGTGGAAGCTGATCCATATTTTCCATTTTGAGAACCAGTATTGCCATTTGAGACATCACTAAAATATGCTGAATCCCATGAATAGCAAGGCATGGCTTCTGATCCATAGAAAACAGGATGTGGAAGGTATCCAGGTGAAGAAAAATATGCTTGTTGACCAACACTTTGCCCATCTACCCCAACCACTGCCCCAGAAGCATATGGATTATAGCAGGTAAATAATAGACTAGTGATACATTGTCTGATTGCATCCCTGATGTGATCAACCGATACACTAGTATCAATTATCAACAAGACACAATTATACAAAACTACCCTTATCAGCCAAGCAGAACGAGACATAGTTTTGCCTAATTTTTGCAAATAGAAATGAAAGTATACATCAGAAGAACATACCATATGAGATCCATCTGCTTGAAAATAACCATGATCATCCAATTGTGTGAAGGATCCATTATACTCTGCAACAAAGAGTAAGTTTAAGAAATAATATACCATAAATTAATCTAATTCTCAAATTATAAACTTCAGAGCTGCAAATCAAACTGAAAAAAAAAAAAAATCTTTAATTGAAGCAAAGTAAAGTAACTTAATATTTTCAAAATTATCATGCTTGAAGACGTGCTAAAGTATTATCTTTTCATTTTTCACATGATTGCACCATTAGCCTAAAAAATGATTCTGACTATATGGAAGTCAACTAAGAAATATGAGTACTTAATCACAAGGCCGATTCACATCATCCTATGCAATACATTGAGGCCAAGATTAATATGACATACCACATCACGCCCAGCAAATTTCCTAATGGACTCCGACTTCAATCCTGTAGGAACAGATTCTTATTCCAAAATAGAATTCTTATTCCAAAATTTCTTAATTCTTTTACATATAGGAATCCACAATAAATTAAAACCAAGCCTTTTCACCTTCATAACGCCATTTTTCCAAGCAATTATCCACAAGGAAGAAAACAAAAGCAACATAGATTAATATGATATACCACATCACGCCCAGCCAATTTCCTAATGGACTCCGACTTCAATCCTGTAGGAACAGATTCAGCTGCATTATATAGTTAAGAATACAATACTTATTCAATTAGCCAACAAATCATGGAGTTGCCAACAATATCTACACCATTAAACAGTCAATACAGAATTTTTCTTTTTTTTTTTTTTTCCACAGGACAAAGCTAATACGCAATTTTAGCAGCAAGAGGAAGGAATGAAAGGGGCGAAAGGGGCATAAATCAAACAAGCCAAACAATTTACTTTCCATAAAATCAAAATCTTGATCATCCACGATAATTATTACCCATCTTCAATATAAAATGAACAACCCATATTTTTTTTCCCATTTTCAATTAAAAAAAAAGTAATACAAATGAAATTAAAAACAGAACCCATAATAGCTTTATATTTAAAAAGTTTTGGGGGGGTGGGAAAGGAGGGGGAAGAAGAGGAGGAGGGGGAAAGGGGAAAAGAAACCCAATAAGAGAGGATGCGTTTCTCAAGTTCTGTTCCAGCGGCAATCGTCGATCGATAAAAGCCTAAGTTAACACCTGCAAACAGAGAGACAAAATAAATAGCAAAAGTGTTAGTCAAAGTCAAAGCATCAGTACTTTTATACCAAAAGTCTTACGATTTAGCATTATATTTTGATAGATGAAATTATTTTTTTTGAATAAAAATATTATTTAAATATTATTAAAAAATAATAGGAAAAAATTATTTTATTATTTTTATATTTTTATAATTAAAATAAATTTAATTTAATTTTTAATTATTTTTTAATATTTTATAATTAATATATTTTAAAAATAACTTTTTTAATAATAATTTTAGTAGCAATATCAACCCAACCTAATTCAACCCTTATCGATAAAACAAAATATTTATTCTTATGAAAATTGAATTTTATTGTTTTCCTTTTAATAATAAAATTTAAAAAAAAAAAAATCTCATCTTCAAAAGCAAAAACACTGGTTGCATGCTCGCCAGTGTCCACCAGGCACACGTTGGCAACTGACACAGAATGGGAAAAAAAAGAGATTCAGATTCCTCTTATTATTAATTAATTAATTAATTAATTAATGGAAAGCATAAAATTCTATTTTATTATTATCTTTTGATAGTTTTTTTTTCTTTTGAGATAAAAATCAAACGGAAAATGGAATTTTGTATATAAATTATAAAAAAAAAAATCCCTGGAGAGAAAAATCAAATGCAAATTCTCAACTTTAAAAAAAAAAAAAAAAGATATCTTTTTGAGTAAAAGTGGGAAATTCAATATATATCTTACAGAAAACAAACAACTTTTAAAGATTTTTCGTTTTTAAGTGTTGGGGGGGGAGGGAAATCTGCTTGGTTGGAGAGAAATCGCGAGAAAATGAAATTTCATGACTTCAAGTCCGCATAAATAGAATATCAATTTGCAAAATGGAACTTTAAAAAAGAAGTCACCGAATCAAACTACTCATAGAGAGCAAAAAAATTAAAACTTTTCATTTTCTTTGATACACATACGCTACAGAGGAAGCAACAGAGGACTAAAAACGAAGAAAAATGAGAAATCGGAAGCGGACCTAGAAGCGACGGATCAAGGCCGATACGAAACCGAGAGACCCGATATGATGTGTCTGGAAAACTGCTTTTCAGTAGAGTAGAAAAGCGGTTTTCCAGAGAAGGAAAGAAGAAGAAGCAGTGAAAGTAAGGTCGAGAAGGAGAAGAGGGAAACAAAAGGGTCTAATTATGGAAGGATCGGACAGGTCAGATGAGTTCCTGGTTTGAGAAGAGGAAATAGTGACCGTTGGATGTAGGGTTTAAAGACAAAAAGGGTGGGAAAGCGCCAATATTTTGGGAGTGCGTCCAGTTTTGTGCTAACCTTGTTAGGAAATTAAATTCTCTTTGTTGTTGTTTTTTTTTTTTTTTTCCTCTTTTTTCCAACATGTTTAATAATGAAATATAATTAATTTTAAAAAATAACGAAATAAAATTAAAAAAAAATTATATTTTTTGGGTATATTTTGGCTAGTTACTGATTCAAATCAGATTGATTTTGAGTTGAAATCGGCAATTCAAGATTTAATTAGGTAATAAAATTAATCTTGATTTGATTCTAATTTTAGTTTCAAGTTCAAAAATGTTTTAATTCACATTGCACCTTATAAAATTATTTTTTTTTTAATTTGATTTCAATAATATTAAAATTATCTATTCGAACCATCAATTTCAATTTTATAATAAGAGAAAAAAATTAAAACCCATCACTATAAATTATAATCAGTTTGATTCTAATTCAAACTCTTAAATTATTAATTTGAGCCAATTTCATATTTTAATTTCGATATAATTCAAGATTTATCTAGGTAAGTTCAATGTTATTTTGTTATTGATTTGAAAAAAAAAATTAGATATTAATTTGATTGGTTAAAGATATAATTAAAAATGCACAAAATATATAAATTATAATTTACATTAATTATATATCATTTATAATGGTAAGGCCATATTTATATATTTTATGATATATTAAAAGTTATTTTTTTAATATAATTCATTAATTAAAATGTCTATGGTTTAAAAAGATAATGTAAATATAATCATTAATATTTTTATATAAATAAGAAAATATTTATATGTAATGAATTTCTAGTAGGAAATATTAATTAATTGTTGAGAAAATAGTTCATACCTACATGAGGGATGCTCCATGTGATTTTACTTCATATTATTTTGAAATTTGATGATATGCGTCTGTATTTTTTCATTTTAATTTTTAGTTTATATTTTATTTTTTTTAATCATTTATATATACATAATTGTGACAATATATTATTAATTATATAAGATATAATTAATATTTATTTAATAATATACCGACTAAATCTCAGTGAAAGTAAGGAATAGATTTAGTAGGGGGGCAATGGGGCGCTGCCCTCAAATTTCCTTTTAAAAATAATTTTGTATAAAATTTTAACATTATCCTATATTAAAAGGTATTAATTTACCCTACATTCAAAGATGTCACTTAATTTCTTTTATTAAATAATTTTCTCCTATTCCATTAAAGTTTGGATTATTCTATTAATTGAAATAAACTTATTAGTTTTCTTAGGAAAAATAAATTTATTAATTGAATGCACATAGAAGTGAAAATACATATTTATATGTTTATATATAATCCCCATTAATAAAAATTTTTAAATTTATCATTGATTTAATTTCAGTCGAATATTAAATTTTTAATTTTTATCCTTTACCAATTAAATAAGCGGACAAATTTAAAAAACATGCTTTGAGCAATTTAAAGCTAACCTTTTATTTTTCAAAAGTTGAGAATTTTCAGCTTTTAGGCTACGTTTATTTCATAAAAAATATTTTCATATTTAAGTAAATTGTAAATTAATTAATAGAAAATATTTTTTTATCAAAGAAAAATTAAGTCAATTTTAAAGAAAATGACTTATTTTTTAAAAGAATAAGTCATTTTTCATTTTTTAAACTTTGAATATCTTATTAAAATGTAAGCACACTTATACATACATGAAATAAATAAATATTATTAATTTAATATTACAACTAAATAATAAAAAATATTTTTTATGAAAAATATTTTCTTTATATAAGTCATTTTTCATAAATCAAACGGAGTCTTAATGAAAATTTATTTTTTAAATTATAAATTTAAAAAATTGGGGATGGAAAATACCAACGTCAGCTTGTACATTCGATTGAAAGTTGCCAAACACCAAATTTTGACTGTTGGACGGATTAACCATTAATCTCCAAAGAGCAAAAGCTCAACCTAGCAGCCACTTAGCCCCGAATTGCTAACTTAGAGTTTTTCATGCATAAATTAGGAACGGCTTTTGCCAATTTACATGATTATTAGTAATTTTAATTTATACATATTTTTTTATTTTAATAATTTTTTTATTAATTATTTTATATTTTTTTATTATTTATATATAGATTAATTTTTTATTTTTTAAACTTTTTAATAAAAATTTCAAATATTAATTAAAGATATGGAATCATTTGAAATTAGTTCAATCATATGGTTATTTTCATATTTTTAATATTATAATATATTTTTTAATATTTTAAAAGAATATATAGAATATAATACTATATTTTCATATTAAAAAGCATAATATATTTAAATATTATTTTTATTTATTAATATTAATATTATTCTTAAAAATAATATTTTTTAAAGAAAAAAAAAAGAGAATTAACATGATAGAGAATATCATGCAATAATACTATGAAAAAAAATATCGCATGTCAGCTCCTTGGAAACATCTATTTTAATATATGGATTCAGTGTCTAATTAATAAAATAAAAATAGAGTTTTTGAGTTTAAATTTCTTTTTCTAATTACTTTAAAAAATTATTATATGGGATGCTTTAGATCTACATTGGCTCCACATATTTAGAAATGATTTTTCTTGAATCTATAATATAAGATATATGGTGAAATTTACTTATCAAATATATAAATCTCACATAGTTATGTATTAATTTCAAAGTGAATCGAGTTTACATATTATTAATGCCATCATACCATCACTTCATATCTATAAACATTGATTATAACATGAAGGGGGGACAAAATGTAGAGGTGGGGCAAAAATGAAGTAATGTAAAGCAATCAAATATAGCATTTGTATAGAGAAGAGTATATAATACAAAAAGCATTCATGATCCCTTTAATAAAAGATTGCAAGCTCTCCACCTAAGGAGGACACTCCTTAAAAAGAAGGTAAGCCACAAATTATTCCTACATCTATATGCCTAATTCTATGCCCAAGAATTATAAAAAAAAAAAAAAAATTATTCTTTGCACATTAATAAAAAAAAAAAAAGCTATAACAAAAATCAAGCCAATTTAAAGACAGCATTAAAATTCAAAGGGAAAAAGAAAATTATTCAAGCTTAAACTAAAAGATCTTGTTTGGATTTTGCATGGATTTTCTCATTTTCCCCATTTTTCAATTGTTGGGAAACAATAGAAGACGATGAAGAATGGTAATTTGGAGAGTTACGAGGAAACTAAGACAGCATTTGAACTAGTTCTCCCATTGTAGGACGTTCAACGCTATTTTCTTGGCAACACAACATTGCAATGAAAAATAGATGCATTGCTTCATCTTTGGGCACCATTGTTAGTCTGGGATCAACAATGTGCCTCACATTCTCTCCGATTATTTGTTACTCTTTTGCTCCATTGTACAATATCCACCCCTTCGCCAAAATCACCCACTGGTCGCCGTCCGGTTAACAGCTCCAAGAGAACAACTCCAAAACTATACACATCACTCTTCTCGTCCACCTTCAATGTGTATGCATATTCTGCAATATGAACAAAATTTAGTCATGACATAGCTAAACCATGGGATTAGCCAAGCCCAACACAACCCAGTATGCAGCATCTTCATTATCACATGTAACACCCCAGTTTTTGAAAATACAATAAAATAAAATAATAATAGTTATGGATATATTAAAAATTGAATAGTGAATTTACAAAAAATTTTGAAAGAAAGTTTAATGGAAAATTTGGAATAAATCTTAAAGAATTAAATTAAATAAATTATTTGTATTTATAAATGTGATCTTTCATCTTTTTGTGAATTATGATATCACTCTAAGGTGATATTGTTTTGTAAATTAATAAAATTTACTAGTTATTTTATATAAAATATACATGGTTAACTTTATTTGGCTTTTAAGAATATAAAAGGATACTTATATATTCCAATTAGTAATTTTATTTAGAAATATTTTGATTTGAAAAGGAAAAAAAGGAAATATTTAATTTAATTTTATTTAGTTGCCAAGTTGTAATTTTTTTTGACATGTGACAATTTCATTATCACTCATTTTTAGCACATGGGCACATTTCTTTTTGTTTCCAAGAAAAAATAGAAACAGGGAGGAGAGGAGGAAAAAGAAAAGAAGAAAGAGAGGGGAAGAAGAGGAAAGAAAAAAGAGGAAGGAAGGAAAAGAGGAAGAGCAAGAGACAAAAGATTGTTCTAAACTTCATTTTCATGGAGGATCAACCAAATTTTGGTAGGAAATAAGAGTTTATGGTGAGAATTGTAAGTTTTAGAGTGAGAAACAAATGGGTTTGTTTAGAAAGAGAGAGGGAGAGAGTAGAATTAAAGTTAAAATTTACTCTTTCTACATTTTTCCTAGATTATATGGATGATATTGAACTCCTTTGATTCTTGGGTTATTTTCAAATAAAGTACGCATTAATTTTTATGAATTTTGAAATTTATTAGCATATTTTGAATTTTTTGATTCATTGAAGTTTAATGAATTCAAAAGTATACTCTTGAATGTTTGAGTTGTAGAAATACGTAAAAGAAAGATTTCTTTGAATCGGTGATTTTTTTTTTGAATTGTATTGTCGTAGAAGTTCGATTCCTGCTGCTATTGAAACTTTGATGACGTAGGTACTTTTCGATTACTTCACATTGTCATTACAAAGGATCTGAAGCAATCTTATGCTTTGCCTAGATCAAATATAATGTTACAGTGTGGAATGTTTGACATAAATGCCTACATACCAATGGAATGTCCGGTAGTTAGTGGTTCTTCTCAGCTGAGGATGATAATTTGCTCTGGCATAGTCAGGGTGGGAATGACATACCTCGAGATCGATAACATAATCTTGATTTACAATCCTGAGTCAGCATTTCTATTGGTGTTTCTTATTGCGAAATTGATTCAATATTGACCAAAGATTCTTGCAGAGTGTTATTGCCGGAAACAATAACTTGTGCAACTGTAAATAATTGATCCTTCTTATTTTCACACCTCTATGTTCAGGGACTTTGGATTTTTGAGTGTGCTTACCACAAAATCATAAGCATTCCCCACAAGGATTAAAAATGTGGCAGGAGCCCCTTCATGAACTCAAACCAAAGTTACTATTGCGAATATGTCCAAGCTTAATTAAGGCTTTTTTTTTTTTTTTTTTCAGAATAGACATTTGTCAATTTCCTCAATCAAAATTGCATTAGCACAATTTTTTTTTTTCCAAATTCTTCAACTTGCCTGGTTAATATAACTTGGGGAAATAAGGTTGCCTTTGATCCATGATTTTTCAACTCATTGTCCGCGCTTTTGTTTTTCAATTATTTTTAGACGTTTTTTACTTTCTCACTCTATCTCAGGACGTAAACTGAATCTCAAAAATGCTAAAAGAAATTTCAAAGATCTGAAATATTTTTAAAGCATAAAATTATTAAAAATTTGCCATGTAATTTTAAAATAAATTAATGAAATAAAATGCAATAAAAAGAGAAACTCAAAATTTAAATTTCTGAAAAATTGTAATAAATTTCTCTAATTTTATTACATCTAGATAGACCATAAAATTTATAAAAAAAAAAAATTACACTACATTCAAATTCAACTTGCATTTAACTCGTTCATTAAGTTCATGAGCTCATTTTATATTTAAGTCATTTAATGATAACTGAAAGAGGAATTCCACTTCTTCTCTCTCTATCTATTAGAGAGAGATGAGGTGCCGACTTCTAGTGACCCTTCCCCTTTCTTTTCTAGTTTTTCACAACTCTCCTCCGCTCCTTTCTCCTTTTCACAACTCTATTTAATAAATTTCATATAATTTATATTACTCAATTTAAATTAATATTTTACTAGAAAACCTTTAATAATAATAATTACTTTTTAACAATTTTTTATAATTATTATTATATTATAAAGTAAATATAAATTAAAATATATATTTTTATTCCCGTTATATTTTATTTTAATTTAATTATATAACATATTAAAAAGTTACAATATAAATTTATAAAAATTTTATGATTAAGCTGAAAATTTTTTATCTGTCATAATAATATCGCAAAATAATTTCACCAAAAATAGGTGGGTAATGGTTTGGTTGCAGTCAAGAATAAATTGTGGGGACCAGATTTAAATTATCTTTATGACAACAACATTAATAGCAATAAAGAATATTGGAAAACAAAGTTTACCAAATAAAGCTGTTCAAAAAATAAAGAATGGTAGGTATTTGATTTTTTAGATTATATATTGACTTTGAAATTGAGGAAGATACATGTGGCATGCCTACAATAGAAGAGAATGAAGACAAGCAAAATCAAGAAAAAAGAAGCTAGTCTAAAGTGAAATATGAAAAAAATTATCATATTAGGAAATAATTTAGTCAATATAATATTTAATCGTAAATTTTTGTCATAAATCATGAAAAAAATTATGATAGTATTATTCCTACATTGAGCAGGACACCTAATAAGATAATGATTGAGGGAATTAACACTATAAATAGGAGAATGATGCAAAAGGTTATTTGATTTTTGCCCATTGAAGAGAGTGGCTTTCAGCCCATGAAGTGAGACTGTCACCCATTGTAGAGAAGGGCTTTGCCAATTGCTGAGGATTTGGCTCTGCCCATTAATGAGGGGCATTTGCCCATTAAAGTGGAGAGAGGCTTCGGCCTAAGGTGGAGTAAGGACATAGAATTCAAGAAGAATAAATTCTTGTCTATTGGTGAGAAGGCTCTTGCCCATATAGTTGAAGGCACCCTTTGTGGTGTATTGTTGTAATAGTAAATATATTGGGTTATATCTAAAGGAGACTGAGAATGACTAACTAATATATTTACTATGAGTAGTTTGATGTACTGTGGGATCTCTTGAGTGTAATTGGTAGTATAGTCATGAGCTTGTGATGATGATTTATTTATTGATGATAGTAGAAGACAGCATACCCGTGGATGTAGCCCTATGTTGAGAGGGTGAACTACGTAAATATTGGTATTTTGTGTGTTTACTCTATTTCTTTGCAGTTTACATGCTTCCGCGGTGCACAACATCTTTAATAATAATTACTTTTTAACAATTTTTTATACTTATTATTATATTATAAAGTAAATATAAATTAAACTATGTATTTTTATTCCTGTTATATTTTATTTTAATTTAATTATATAACATATTAAAAAGTTACAATATAAATTTATAAAAATTTTATGATTAAGCTGAAAATTTTTTATCTGTCATAATAATATCGCAAAATAATTTGACCAAAAATAGGTGGGTAATGGTTTAGGTGCAGTCAAGAACAAATTGTGGGGACCAGATTTGAATTATCTTCCCCAGATTTGAATTATCTTTATGACAACAACATTAATAGCAATAAAGAATATTGGAAAACAAAGTTTACCAAATAAAGTTGTTCAAAAAATAAAGAATGGTAGGAATTTGATTTTTTAGATTATATATTGACTTTGAAATTGAGGAAGATACATGTGGCATGCCTACAATAGAAGAGAATGAAGACAAGCAAAATCAAGAAAAAAGAAGCTAGTCTAAAGTGAAATATGAAAAAAATTATCATATTAGGAAATAATTTAGTCAATATAATATTTAATCGTAAATTTTTGTCATAAATCATGAAAAAAATTATGATAGTATTATTCCTACATTGAGCAGGACTCATAATCAGATAATGATTGAGGGAATTAACACTATAAATAGGAGAATGATGCAAAAGGTTATTTAGTTTTTGCCCATTGAAGAGAGTAGCTTTCAGCCCATGAAGTGAGACTGTCACCCATTGTAGAGAAGGGCTTTGCCAATTGCTGAGGATTTAGCTCTGCCCATTAATGAGGGGCATTTGCCCATTAAAGTGGAGAGAGGCTTCGGCCTAAGGTGGAGTAAGGACATAGAATTTAAGAAGAATGAATTCTTGTCTATTGGTGAGAGGGCTCTTGCCCATATAGTTGAAGGCACCCTTTGTGGTGTAGTGTTGTAATAGTAAATATATTGGGTTATATCTAGAGGAGACTGAGAGGGACTAACTAATATATTTACTATAAGTAGTTTGATATACTGTGGGATCTCTTGAGTGTAATTGGGTAGTATAGTAATGAGCTTGTAATGATGATTTATTTATTGATGATAGTAGAAGATAGCATACCCGTGGATGTAGTCCTATGTTGAGAGGGTGAACTAAGTAAATATTGGTATTTTGTGTGTTTACTCTATTTCTTTGCAGTTTACATGCTTCCGCGGTGCACAACACCTTTAATAATAATTACTTTTTAACAATTTTTTATACTTATTATTATATTATAAAGTAAATATAAATTAAACTATGTATTTTTATTCCTGTTATATTTTATTTTAATTTAATTATATAACATATTAAAAAGTTACAATATAAATTTATAAAAATTTTATGATTAAGCTGAAAATTTTTTATCTGTCATAATAATATCGCAAAATAATTTGACCAAAAATAGGTGGGTAATGGTTTAGGTGCAGTCAAGAACAACTTGTGGGGACCAGATTTGAATTATCTTCCCCAGATTTGAATTATCTTTATGACAACAACATTAATAGCAATAAAGAATATTGGAAAACAAAGTTTACCAAATAAAGTTGTTCAAAAAATAAAGAATGGTAGGAATTTGATTTTTTAGATTATATATTGACTTTGAAATTGAGGAAGATACATGTGACATGCCTACAATAGAAGAGAATGAAGACAAGCAAAATCAAGAAAAAAGAAGCTAGTCTAAAGTGAAATATGAAAAAAATTATCATATTAGGAAATAATTTAGTCAATATAATATTTAATCGTAAATTTTTGTCATAAATCATGAAAAAAATTATGATAGTATTATTCCTACATTGAGCAGGACTCATAATCAGATAATGATTGAGGGAATTAACACTATAAATAGGAGAATGATGCAAAAGGTTATTTAGTTTTTGCCCATTGAAGAGAGTAGCTTTCAGCCCATGAAGTGAGACTGTCACCCATTGTAGAGAAGGGCTTTGCCAATTGCTGAGGATTTAGCTCTGCCCATTAATGAGGGGCATTTGCCCATTAAAGTGGAGAGAGGCTTCGGCCTAAGGTAGAGTAAGGACATAGAATTTAAGAAGAATGAATTCTTGTCTATTGGTGAGAGGGCTCTTGCCCATATAGTTGAAGGCACCCTTTGTGGTGTAGTGTTGTAATAGTAAATATATTGGGTTATATCTAGAGGAGACTGAGAGGGACTAACTAATATATTTACTATGAGTAGTTTGATATACTGTGGGATCTCTTGAGTGTAATTGGGTGGTATAGTAATGAGCTTGTAATGATGATTTATTTATTGATGATAGTAGAAGATAGCATACCCGTGGATGTAGTCCTATGTTGAGAGGGTGAACTAAGTAAATATTGGTATTTTGTGTGTTTACTCTATTTCTTTGCAGTTTACATGCTTCCGCGGTGCACAACACCTTTAATAATAATTACTTTTTAACAATTTTTTATACTTATTATTATATTATAAAGTAAATATAAATTAAACTATGTATTTTTATTCCTGTTATATTTTATTTTAATTTAATTATATAACATATTAAAAAGTTACAATATAAATTTATAAAAATTTTATGATTAAGCTGAAAATTTTTTATCTGTCATAATAATATCGCAAAATAATTTGACCAAAAATAGGTGGGTAATGGTTTAGGTGCAGTCAAGAACAACTTGTGGGGACCAGATTTGAATTATCTTCCCCAGATTTGAATTATCTTTATGACAACAACATTAATAGCAATAAAGAATATTGGAAAACAAAGTTTACCAAATAAAGTTGTTCAAAAATAAAGAATGGTAGGAATTTGATTTTTTAGATTATATATTGACTTTGAAATTGAGGAAGATACATGTGGCATGCCTACAATAGAAGAGAATGAAGACAAGCAAAATCAAGAAAAAAGAAGCTAGTCTAAAGTGAAATATGAAAAAAATTATCATATTAGGAAATAATTTAGTCAATATAATATTTAATCGTAAATTTTTATCATAAATCATGAAAAAAATTATGATAGTATTATTCCTACATTGAGCAGGACTCATAATCAGATAATGATTGAGGGAATTAACACTATAAATAGGAGAATGATGCAAAAGGTTATTTAGTTTTTGCCCATTGAAGAGAGTAGCTTTCAGCCCATGAAGTGAGACTGTCACCCATTGTAGAGAAGGACTTTGCCAATTGCTGAGGATTTAGCTCTGCCCATTAATGAGGGGCATTTGCCCATTAAAGTGGAGAGAGGCTTCGGCCTAAGGTGGAGTAAGGACATAGAATTTAAGAAGAATGAATTCTTGTCTATTGGTGAGAGGGCTCTTGCCCATATAGTTGAAGGCACCCTTTGTAGTGTAGTGTTGTAATAGTAAATATATTGGGTTATATCTAGAGGAGACTGAGAGGGACTAACTAATATATTTACTATGAGTAGTTTGATGTACTGTGGGATCTCTTGAGTGTAATTGGGTAGTATAGTCATGAGCTTGTAATGATGATTTATTTATTGATGATAGTAGAAGATAGCATACCCGTGGATGTAGTCCTATGTTGAGAGGGTGAACTACGTAAATATTGGTATTTTGTGTGTTTACTCTATTTCTTTGCAGTTTACATGCTTCCGAGGTGCACAACACCTTTAATAATAATTACTTTTTAACAATTTTTTATACTTATTATTATATTATAAAGTAAATATAAATTAAACTATGTATTTTTATTCCTGTTATATTTTATTTTAATTTAATTATATAACATATTAAAAAGTTACAATATAAATTTATAAAAATTTTATGATTAAGCTGAAAATTTTTTATCTGTCATAATAATATCGCAAAATAATTTGACCAAAAATAGGTGGGTAATGGTTTAGGTGCAGTCAAGAACAAATTGTGGGGACCAGATTTGAATTATCTTCCCCAGATTTGAATTATCTTTATGACAACAACATTAATAGCAATAAAGAATATTGGAAAACAAAGTTTACCAAATAAAGTTGTTCAAAAAATAAAGAATGGTAGGAATTTGATTTTTTAGATTATATATTGACTTTGAAATTGAGGAAGGTACATGTGGCATGCCTACAATAGAAGAGAATGAAGACAAGCAAAATCAAGAAAAAAGAAGCTAGTCTAAAGTGAAATACGAAAAAATTATCATATTAGGAAATAATTTAGTCAACATAATATTTAATCGTAATTTTTTGTCATAAATCATGAAAAAAATTATGATAGTATTATTTTAGTCATCTTAATTGTAATTGTATGCCATTATAGCCACATATATTTAATAGGGTTTATAAATTTTAAACATGGATTTGAAAAATGCATCTACAATATGATACAAATATTTTATCACATTAAGAGAGTCACCAAAACAGTCGATTTGTTCTTGGATGAAATAGGAAGGGCTAGAAATCATAGAGTCATTATCATCATGAATAAATTGTAGGGGACATAAATTGTATCAATCTTTGAAAGCAAAATTTACCAAAGAAACTAGTTCAAAAAATAAAGAATGGTAGGAATTTGATTTTTGATGTTATTGACATTGAAAATTGATGAAGATACATGTGACATAGCAAGGTTAGAAGAGAAAGAAGGAAAGGTAAATGAAGAAAATAAAAATGCTAGCCGTTACTTGATTGTTCATTAGTAATTGCCGACAAAATGCCTTCCACTCATCTTCTCATGGCCAGCTTCTACTTCATCAGCCATTTCCCTGCAATTTCACATGTAATGCTTTATATTTTAAGTATTTATAAAAAAAAAATTGTATTTTAAAAACTCTGTGATTTTTACTTTTTTTTTTTTGTCTGACTGTAATTTTACTATTGAAGTTTAATTCGGAATATATTGATATTAAAAAAATATTCAAATTAAAATTTTATTATTATTTTAATTATAATTATAATTTTAAAATTAAATTATTCATGAAAACTCCGATAAAGCATGAATTTACGATTGTTATTATTGGATAAGAAATTAAAATTTATATTTTAATATCAAGATATAACACCTTTTTAATATAAAAATCAAGATACAATTGGTGTAATATAAAAGATGTACACTTTTTTACTATTATATTTTTATTAAACAAATAAATTATATTAAAAATAATTATTAAAGAAAAAAAAGAGATATAGAAGAAAAACGAAAAAAATTAACTTTATTTTCTTGTCTTTTCCATTCAATTTATATAAAAAACAAAATGCTAAATTTTTAGAGTTCTTTCCCTTTCAGCTTCTAACAAAACAGAATAATTGGAGATTTATTTTTTTTTTCCTTTTAAATTTTTCCTTCCAACAAAATAAGGTAATTGCTTTTCATCTTCCACAACCATTTTCCTCTCCCTTTCCTTTCACTAACAACACAACAGGCCCCAAGTTTTTCAAGAAGGAAGAAAGGGAAGTAAAGGGCCTCAAAGCTTTTGCTAGTTTCTAGGCAGAGACCCCACGAGCTTTTTAGTTGCCTGCCACTCATAATTTTTAACCATATAATTAATCGTATGGTGAAGCTTGCGAGTGAGGAAACATGGAGGGGTGGGCAGGATTGGCAGTATTTGCACGCGTAGCAAAGATGAAAAAAGCTGGAATACATATTTTATATATATATAATATAAATATATATTATTAATTTAATATTATAATTAAATAATATAAAATATTATCACAAAAATTTTTTTTTTTCAAATAATTTTCATGAAAAATATTTTTTATATATAAATTATTTTTTATAAAAATAAATAGAAGTTAAGTAAAAAAACGTATTTCTAACTACTTAATAAATTTACTTTCACTTTGTTATAAACCTTGTCAAAATAGATTTTCTTTTTAACTGAAATTTTGAATTTCAAATTACGACCTTTTTTTTTAGCCAAACATGCCTTATTTTTCTTTTTTTATAAGTAAAAATTTTATTAATAAAAGATGAATAAAAATTTAGCATATTTTCTAGTATTTTTTTTTATGATAGTTGATAATTAATTTAATAATAATTTTTATTTTTAAAACTATAAAATTATAAATTTCATAAAGTGTCAAGTCAAAATTAATACTCTCAATCATGTCCTAGGGTCGTAATTATATTTTTTAAAATAAAATAAAAGAAATGAGCTTAATAAAATGTGAAGTTGGTGAAGACTCCACATTGGTGGGAAGAAGCACAGTGGAAGAGCTGAAAGTAAAGGAAAAGCTTTTGTGAAAGCTGCAATGCTTCAATCCCACACGCCAAGTTTAGAATTGAATCGCAATCAATTATTAGACCCACTCTACTGTTTTGCATTTAATGGTGTGGACCAAATGGAGCTATACGATCCTTCCTGGAAGGCAAATCTGATGTTGACTAAAAGCTCTTCATTTGTTCATAAATTTCTTGCATCAGGCTAGTTTACCCAAATATTCATCTTTTCTATTTTGCTTTCTGGTATAAATAGTTTGTATGTTAGATAATATAAAAAGAAAGAATTTTTATATTATTAAAATATAAAAGAATGATAAAAGTAAAATATGTATAGAATTATATATATATAATTCAATATATATTATTTTATTATGGTACTTGACATGTATATATGTGAAATAAAATACGAATAGATGTGTTTGTTAATAGACAGACATGTCTGTTCTATATAAATAGTCACAACTATTTGTATAGGTAGCTTTTAATAAACAGACATATCTATTACACAAATAGTTGTATCTGTTGGAGATAGACAGATGTGTCTATCTAGTAAAGGTGCCATGACTTTTCATTCTTTATAAATATGGATGAGTTTTTTCAATCCATATATACTACTTCTACTTCTTCTTCTTTTCTTCTAAGCTCTCTAAATTCAGTTCATATAAAGAGTTCTTAAGGGAAATCTTCAGGAGTTGCTGTCTGCAGATTTCAGGCTTTGTTGTATCCTGGAGGTATATTGCCATAACCTTGCAGCAATCTAGTGGGGGCAATTAATACCTTAAAGATAGTGATTCATCATGCCTCAAAGCCTATTCTACACCCACTGCCTCAACAATTTTAAGGTATTAATCGCAATGGAGTCCAAGGCTGTTTCCGTGATGAATCAAGAGTTTGTGAAACTTGATCGTTTTGATGGGACAAACTATGTTCGCTGGAAAGACAAGATGCTATTCTTACTCACCACATTGAAGATTTCTTATATACTTGATCCAAGTCTGCCTGCTATTTCACCACCAACTCCAGAAGATTCTGAACAAGTGAAAGCAGATCGAGACAAACGTGAAGAAGATGAATTGCTATGCAGAGGTCATATTCTTAACAACTTGTTAGATAGGCTTTATGATCTATTTACTTCTATCAAGTCTCCAATGAAAATCTGGAAATCACTGGAGTTCAAATACAACTCAGAAAAACAAGGTGTGGATAAATTTCTCATCATGAAATATTTTGAATTTCAAATGATTGATAATATATCTGTTATGGATTAAGTCCATGAGTTACATGTCCTTGTTTCAAAACTTAAAGATTTGAAAGTGATAGTTCCTGAATCGTTGCAAGTAGGAGGAATAATAGCAAAACTTCCTCTTAGTTGAATTCCTCCTACTTGGAATGATTATAGGAAGAAATTACTGCATACCACAGAAGATTTTTCTCTTGACCAGATTCAGAAACACTTGCGCATTGAAGAAGAGACAAGAAATCGTGATAAGAAATTTGTTTCTGAATCTACTACAAAAGTTAATTTTGTGCAAGGAAGTCAGAATTTTTAAAAGAAAATTCTGGAAGTAAGAGAAAGTTTTCTGAAGCAGCAGGCAACAGTACTAGTTATGGTAGCAACAGCAAATCAAAGAAAGGAAGAACTTGTTACAATTGTGGCAAGAAAGGGTATTACAAACGTGAATGCAGGTTTCTAAAGAAACATAAGAAAGAAGATACGAATAATAGTGCTCAAAATTCTAATAAAGCAAATATAGTTGAACAAACTACTGAATTGATTGCAATGATATCATATTTGCATATTGGAATGGTAACAGAAGTCAATATGGCTACAACAACCAAATCCAATGATTGGTGGTATGATTCTGGGGCTACTGTTCATGTTCACAATGATAAGACTCAATTTAAAAATTATGAAGAAGTTGTAAATGGGTAGAAAGTTCTAATGGGCAATCATGATTCCGCTAAAGTGGTGGGAAAAGGAAGTGTTGACTTAAACTTCACTTCTGGAAAGAAGCTATTATTAATAAATGTGTTGTATGTGCCAGAAATAAGAAAAAAATCTTGTGTCTGCTAGTCTATTGTGTAAGAAAGGTTATAAGGCTGTTATGGAGTCCGATAAAATAATTGTATCTATAAATGGACTATTTGTGGGAAAAGGTTACTCATGTGATGGAACATTTAAACTCAGTATTAATAATAATATGAATATTTCTGTTTATACTGCTGAGTCATCTTTATCTTTATGGCATGATCGTTTAGCACATATTAGTTTTAAATCTTTAAAATTTATGGCTAAACATGGTTTAATTTCATATATAGATGATAATAAAAATTCTTGTGAAATCTTTATACAAGCAAAAATGATTAAGAAATCTTTTCCAAAAGTTGAAAGATCTTCTAAGTTATTAGAACTTGTGCATTCTGATATTTGTGAATTAAATGGAATATTGACTAAAGGAGGAAATAGATATTTTATAACTTTCATAGCTGATTTTTCCAAATATACTTATGTTTATTTAATGAAAAATAAAGATCAAGCATTCCAAATGTTTCAGATTTATAAATCTGAAGTTGAGAATCAAAAAGGAAAAAAAATCAAAATTTTGAGAAGTGACAGAGGTGGTGAGTATTTTTCCATTGAATTTTCTTCATTTTGTGAAGAAAATGGAATTATACATCAAATAAGTGCACCTTATACACCACAACAAAATGGGTTGGCAGAAAGAAAGAATAGAACCTTAGTGGATATGCTTAATTCTATGCTTGTGAAATCTAATTTGCCGATAAACTTATGGGGAGAAGCTTTACTTATTGTTTGTCACTTACATAATAGAATTCCTTCTAGAAAATTTAAGATTTCTCCATATGAATTATGGAAAAATAGAAAACCTAACTTGAACTATCTAAGAGTATGGGGCTGTTTAGCATATTATAGAGTTTTAGATCCTAAAAGGACTAAATTAGGTCCTAGAGCTTTGAAAGGAGTTTTTGTTGGTTATGCAAAAAATTCCAAAGCTTATAGAATTTTAAATTTAGACTTAAATGTAATTGTAGAATCTAGGGATGTTGAATTTATTGAAAATAAATTTCATAATGACCCTATACATGAGCCCATGAATAGTTCAAGTCAAAGCAATGGTTCTAGTATTGATATTAATTTTGAATCGATGTCTAGCAACAAAAGAAAGTTAGATTCTTCTAATAAAATTAGAAGAAGTCAACGTATTAGAAAAAAAAAAGAATTTACATTCAGATTTTATATCTTCTGAGGCTATTGTTTTTCTAGTAGAAGGCAATAGGTCAGTTGTACTTAACAAAATACCAATTTTGTTAAATGTAGAAGATGATCCTAAAACGTTTCAAGAGACAATGACTACAAGGGATGTGGCCTTTTGGAAAGAGGCAATCAATGATGAAATGGATTCATTATTATTTAATAATACATGGGTTCTAGTTGATTTGCCACCTGGTTCCAAACCAATAGGATATAAATGGGTTTTCAGAAGAAAATATAACACAGATGGATCGATTCAAACTTTTAAAGCTAGATTGGTTGCAAAGGGTTTTAAACAAAAAGAGGGAATTGACTACTTTGATACATATGCACCAGTGGCTAGAATAACTTCTATTAGAGTACTTTTATCTTTAGCATCAATATATAATTTATATGTACATCAAATGGATGTTAAGACAGCCTTTCTAAATGGTGACTTAGAAGAAGAAGTTTATATGGAGCAACCAGAAGGATTTGTTTTACCAGGGAATGAAAGAAAAGTTTATAAATTAATTAAATCTTTATATGGTTTAAAACAAGCACCGAAACAATGGCATGAGAAATTTGATTCTGCAATTTTGGAATATGGCTTTAAACATAATAGTACTGATAAATGTATTTATTCCAAATTTACAAATCATTTTGGTGTGATAATTTGTCTTTTGTTGATGACATGCTTATAATTGAAACAAATATGGAAGGTGTGAATGATACAAAGAAGTATCTAACCTCAAAATTTAAAATGAAAGATTTAAAAGCGGTAGATACAATCTTAGGTATCAAAGTAAAAAAACATAGTGGGGGTTTTGCTCTTTGCTAATCTCATTATATTGAGAAAATATTAAATAAATTTAATCATTTAAAAGTCAAAGAAGCAAAAACTCCATATGATGTTTCTTTCAAATTAACTGAAAATTCTGGCAGGGCAGTTGCTCAAATTGAGTATGCTAGTGCAATTGGTAGCTTAATGTATGCTATGCATTGCACTAGACCTGATGTTGCTTTTGCAGTATGTAAATTATCAAGATACACTAGTAAGCCTAGTATTGAACATTGGAAAGCAATTTCAAGAGTTCTTGGTTATTTAAAAAGAACTATAAACTTTAGTTTATTTTATAATAAATTTCCAATTGTGTTAGAAAGTTATACAGATGCTAGCTGGATAACTAGTATTAATGATAATCAATCAACTTCCAGTTGGGTTTTTATCTTAGGAGGATGTACTATTTCTTGGGCATCAAAGAAACAAACTTGTATAACCCATTCTACAATGGAATCAAAATTTATAGCTTTAGCAGCAGCTGGTAAGGAGGCAGAATGGCTGAGAAATTTTTTATTAGATATCAAGTTGTGGCCACAACCGATGTCCGCTGTTTCCTTACATTGTGATAGTTAAGCAACAATGTCTAGAGCTTATAATAAAATTTATAATGGAAAGTCTAGACATATTAGCTTAAGACATGAGTATGTAAGACAATTAATCTCTGATGGAATTATTACTATTACTTATGTCAAGTCTTGTAATAATCTGGCAGATCCGTTTACAAAAGGACTCTCGAGAGATATGATAAAAAATACATGTGTTGGATTAGGATTAAAAATATTCCATTAAATTTACTAATGATGAGAACCCTACTTTGTAGTATTATTACTAAATAAAGTTTAAAGGGTAACAACAATTCATTAGTAAATGTTGTAATTAAGTACTTAGTGTATTAAGTTAATGGAATGAGGATGAGTATTTATACTCTTAATGAAGTTTAAAATTATTACAAAGGAAACTTCACCTATATGAACATAGGAAGTGGTGCCGCTTCAACAAAAGTGAGAATAACTTTTGTAAATGTTCATGAAAACAGGAGGTAGCACAAGGCCATATTCGTGCTAAAATTTTGGTGAACTTTTTAAGTCAAACTAATTGATTCGTGTGTGTAGTATTTCCGGTTCTATTTAATAGGAATCTTGTAACACCCTAGGCAAATCCCACATCGACAAAACACGGGAGAGATGCTGGGTTCATAAGTTGATAGTTCATAACCCGTAGTGACGCGTTTTAAAACCGTGAGGGTTTCGGCCCAGAGCGGACAATTTCACTAGTGGACCGAGCCATTACATTTGTGGTATCAGAGCCGC
Organism: Hevea brasiliensis; assembly: GCF_030052815.1. Classification (NCBI taxonomy): domain Eukaryota; kingdom Viridiplantae; phylum Streptophyta; class Magnoliopsida; order Malpighiales; family Euphorbiaceae; genus Hevea; species Hevea brasiliensis. Next base: position 12,625,108 of record NC_079506.1, read on the forward strand.
TCCGCGTGCAACCTTGAACGATGGTGGGGCAAACCTCAGCGAGGACGCTGAGTCCCATAAGGGGGGTGGATTGTAACACCCTAGGCAAATCCCACTTCGACAAAACACGGGAGAGATGCTGGATTCATAAGTTGATAGTTCGTAACCCCTATTGACGCGTTTTAAAATCGTGAGGGCTTCGGCCCAGAGCGGACAATATCACTAGTGGACCGGGCCGTTACATTTGTGGTATCAGAGCCGCGTGCAGCCTTGAGCGATGGTTGCAAACCTGCGAGACGCCGAGTCCCATAGGGGTGGATTGTAACACCTAGGCAAATCCACATCGACAAAACACGGAGAGATCTCGGGTTCATAAGTTGATAGTTGTAACCCTATTGACGCGTTGTAAACCGCGAGGCTTCGCCGAGCGGACAATATCACTAGTAGTCGGGCCATTACATTTGTGTCAGAGCCTCCGCCGCGTACTTTGAGCGATGGTGGGGCAAACCAGACGCCGAGTCCCATATGGGGGGTGGATTGTAACACCCTAGGCAAATCCCACATCAACAAAACACGAGAGAGATGCTGGATTCATAAGTTGATAGTTCGTAACCCCTATTGACGCGTTTTAAAATCGTGAGGGCTTCGGCCCAGAGCGGACAATATCACTAGTGGACCGGGCCGTTATATTTGCAAATGTAATGGCCCGGCCCACTAGTGAAATTGTTCGCTCTGGGCCGAAACCCTCACGGTTTTAAAATGCGTCACTACGGGTTACGAACTATCAACTTATGAACCCAGCATCTCTCCCGTGTTTTGTCGATGTGGGATTTGCCTAGGGTGTTACAATCCACACCCCTGATGGGACTCGGGCCCTCACCGAGGTTTGCCCCACCATCGCTTAAGGTTGCACGCGAGCGCTCGATACCACAAATGTAATGGCTCGCCCACTAGTGATATTGTCCGCCTGGTCAAGCCCTCACGCTTTAAAATGCGTCAATAGGGGTTACGAACTATCAACTTATGAATCCAGCATCTCTCCCGTGTTTTGTCGATGTGGGATTTGCCTAGGGTGTTACAATCCACCCCCCTTATGGGACTCAGCGTCCTCGCTGAGGTTTGCCCCACCATCGTTCAAGGTTGCACGCGGAGCGGCTCTGATACCACAAATGTAACGGTCCGGCCCACTAGTGATATTGTCTGCTCTGGGCCGAAGCCCTCACGATTTTAAAACGCGTCAATAGGGGTTACGAACTATCAACTTATGAATCCAGCATCTCTCCCGTGTTTTGTAAATGTGGGATTTGCCTAGGGTGTTACAAATCTAGGTTTAAGCTAAGGCCACCATGATTTCTTTAGAACTTTGAAATACTTACAATAAGGAAAAGTTTAAATCGAAAGATACTTTTCATTATGCATGAAACAATGGGATATAACAGTACAAGCTAAGTGGGAGATTGTTATAACTAGCTTGTATGTTAGACAATATAGAGAGAAAGAATTCCTATATTGTTAAAATATAAGGGAATGACAAGAGTGAAATATGTATAGAATTATATATATATAATTCAATATATATTATTCTATTATGGCACTTGGCACGTATATGTGTGAAATAAAATAATTACCATATTGTAATTTTCGTAAATAAATTACGAATAGATGTGTCTGTTAATAGACAGACATGTCAATTCTATACAAACAGTCACAACTATTTGTATAGGTGTCTGTTAATAAACAGACATGTCTGTTCTATACAAATAGTCACAACTATTTGTATAGGTAGCTTTTAATAAACAGACATGTCTATTACACAAATAGTTGTATCTATTGGAGATAGACATATGTGTCTATCTAGTAAAGGTGCCATGACTTTTCATTCTTTATAAATATGGATGAGTTTTTTCAATCCATATATACTACTTCTACTTCTTCTTCTTTTCTTTTAATCTCTCTAAATTCAGTTCATATAAAAGAGTTCTTAAGGGAAATCTTCAGGAGTTGTTGTCTGCAGATTTCAGGATTTGTTGTATTCTGGAGGTATATTGCCATAACCTTGCAGCAATCTAGTGGGGGTAATTAATACCTTAAAGATAGTGATTCATCACGCCTTAAAGCCTATTCTACACCCACTGCCTCAACACTTTCTCTACCTTCTCCAAACTCAGCTGCACAAGATCCTTCTGTTATCACTGATCATGGCTTCTACTTGTTCCACTCCTCCCAATCAGGGGAAGAAATGGGATGTTTTTATTAGTTTTAGAGGCGACGATACGCGTTATGGTATTCTCTCGCATCTCTCTAAAGCCTTGAAGGACAAACAAATCAAGACTTTTACGGATGAAGAGCTCCATAAAGGAGAAGAGATCTCACCAGAGCTCTTGAAAATAATCCGGCAATCAAGTGCCTCAATAGTTATATGTGGGCTTATTGCTCGTTTTAGTGTGTAGAGGTCTTGGCTGAATAACTCTTAAATATATTCAGCATTTTCAAACCTTGCTCAACTCCAATCTGCAAGTTATTATAACAATGGTGTCAATCCAACCTTTAATATATTCAACAAGAACAGAGTCTACTAGGCACATCTTTTTAAATTATTTTCAACTGTTAACTAAATTTATACTATAACTTTCATAACTAAAATTAAATAAACGGAAAATAAAAATCCAAATTTTCTTAGAAAAGAAAATAAAAAATAGAAAATAATTTTCTACAATTATACATGCCCCCTCTTTTGACAAAAGTAATTAGACTGCTAATTAATAAAATTAATATTATTCAGTTTAAGTTAATATTTTACCAAATATGGTTTACAACTGTGCAGTTATGAAATAATAGTCAATTTAGTTCTAGGTGAAATAGTTTAAATTATATAATGATGTGAAAATTTAATTCGATTCTTTTTCTTACACATGATTTGTTCTAAAGGAATTCTATGAATAAATTGTGGAGGACACATGTGACAAAGCAAGGATAGAACTTACAAGAGAAAGAAAGAAAACTAACTAATTGAAGAAAAAAAAAATTAGTCCTTAAAAAATTTACCAAATTTTATAAATTAATCTATTTATTTTTAATTTAAAATAATTAAATTTTTAATATTTTATTTTATTAAAAAAATAGTATTTCTATTTAAATTTTAATAATCCATTGCTTTCCATTTATATACTTTGTGTTGCTAGATAAAGCAATGCCTGAGTAATCTCTCCTCCTGGATGGCAGATAATCAAGAATTGCTAGCAATTTTAATAATTAAGAATTGCACATTTTTGTTAATATATAATTCCAACTCACATGACTTTGTGGACTAAATGCCAGTCGTTTTCTGTTGTCCATTAGTGATATGTTCTTTCCTAGAAGAATATCATGGTCTTCGGATCATCTTCGTCTTCCCCCCTTCTTTTTTTTTTTTTTTTGTTCTTCCTTTACTTCTTCATTTCTTCATAAATTTCTTGTATGAGACTAGTTAATAAATTTAATTTTGTTTCACTAAAATCTCTTTAATCTGATATATATAGATTTTTATATCAAAAAAATAAAATTATTTATTTCTATTCTCTTTTCTTTCACATGCAAAAAATTTGATCATTCTAATAATTATCTGGACCTCATTATAAAAATATTAATATCATCACAATAATTTATTTTTTTATAAAATAGGAGAATTTATCTATTGATGAAAAGTATTAAAATTATATTTGTAAACATCGTACTATAATTTAGAGTTATTTTTTAATTTAAAAATTTGTTATAGATTAGCATTTTTTAATAAAAAGTTAAAATTAAGAAAGAGAAATAGGGCTATAAAAATTACCCTTTAAGCGTTGCCTTCCACATTGAGTTTGGAATTCAAATTTATGAGGACTTTGTTTGCAGCTTTGTGCATTTACTTTACTGACAAAATGCTAGCCGTTCCTTGATTGTTCATTAGTAATTGCCGACAAAATGCCTTCCACTCATCTTCTCATGGCCAGCTTCTACTTCATCAGCCATTTCCCTGCAATTTCACATGTAATGCTTTATATTTTAAGTATTTATAAAAAAAAAAATTGTATTTTAAAAACTCTGTGATTTTTACTTTTTTTTTGTCTGACGGTAATTTTACTATTGAAGTTTAATTCAGAATATATTGATATTAAAAAAATATTCAAATTAAAATTTTATTATTATTTTAATTATAATTATAATTTTAAAATTAAATTATTCATGAAAACTCCGATAAAGCATGAATTTACGATTGTTATTATTGGATAAGAAATTAAAATTTATATTTTAACATCAAGATATAACACCTTTTTAATATAAAAATCAAGATACAATTGGTGTAATATAAAAGATGTACACTTTTTTACTATTATATTTTTATTAAACAAATAAATTATATTAAAAATAATTATTAAAGAAAAAAAGAGATATAGAAGAAAAACGAAAAAATTAACTTTATTTTCTTGTCTTTTCCATTCAATTTATATAAAAAACAAAATGCTAAATTTTTAGAGTTCTTTCCCTTTCAGCTTCTAACAAAACAGAATAATTGGAGATTTAATTTTTTTTTTCCTTTTTAATTTTTCCTTCCAACAAAATAAGGTAATTGCTTTTCATCTTCCACAACCATTTTCCTCTCCCTTTCCTTTCACTAACAACACAACAGGCCCCAAGTTTTTCAAGAAGGAAGAAAGGGAAGTAAAGGGCCTCAAAGCTTTTGCTAGTTTCTAGGCAGAGACCCCACGAGCTTTTTAGTTGCCTGCCACTCATAATTTTTAACCACATAATTAATCGTATGGTGAAGCTTGCGAGTGAGGAAACATAGAGGGGTGGGCAGGATTGGCAGTATTTGCACGCGTAGCAAAGATGAAAAAAGCTGGAATACATATTTTATATATATATAATATAAATATATATTATTAATTTAATATTATAATTAAATAATATAAAATATTATCACAAAAAAATTTTTTTTTTGAAATAATTTTTATGAAAAATATTTTTTATATATAAATTATTTTTTATAAAAATAAATAGAAGTTAAGTAATAAAAGGTATTTCTAACTACTTAATAAATTTATTTTCACTTTGCTATAAACCTTGTCAAAATAAATTTTCTTTTTAACTGAAATTTTAAATTTCAAATTACGACCTTTTTTTTTAGCCAAACATGCCTTATTTTTCTTTTTTTATAAGTAAAAATTTTATTAATAAAAGATGAATAAAAATTTAGCACATTTTCTAGTATTTTTTTTTATGATAGGTGATAATTAATTTAATAATAATTTTTTTTAAAACTATAAAATTATAAATTTCATAAAGTGTCAAGTCAAAATTAATTCTCAATCATGTCCTAGGGTCGTAATTATATTTTTTAAAATAAAATAAAAGAAATGAGCTTAATAAAATGTGAAGTTGGTGAAGACTCCACATTGGTGGGAAGAAGCACAGTGGAAGAGCTGAAAGTAAAGGAAAAGCTTTTGTGAAAGCTGCAATGCTTCAATCCCACACGCCAAGTTTAGAATTGAATCCCAATCAATTATTAGACCCACTCTACTGTTTTGCATTTAATTGTGTGGACCAAATGGAGCTATACGATCCTTCCTGGAAGGCAAATCTGATGTTGACTAAAAGCTCTTCATTTGTTCATAAATTTCTTGCATCAGACTAGTTTACCCAAATATTCATCTCTTTGTATTTTGCTTTCTGTTATAAATAGCTAGTATGCTAGATAATATAAAAAGAAAGAATTCTTATATTGTTAAAATATAAGGAAATGACAAGAGTGAAATATGTATAGAATTATATATATATAATTCAATATATATTATTCTATTATGGCACTTGGCATGTATGTATGTGAAATAAAATAATTATCATATTGTAATTTTCGTAAATAAATTATGAATAGATGTGTCTGTTAATAGACAGACATGTCAATTCTATGCAAACAGTCACAACTATTTGTATAGGTGTCTGTTAATAAACAGACATGTCTGTTCTATGCAAATAGTCACAACTATTTGTATAGGTACCTTTTAATAAACAGACATGTCTATTACACAAATAGTTGTATCTATTGGAGATAGACAGATGTGTCTATCTAATAAAGGTGCCATGACTTTTCATTCTTTATAAATATGAATGTGTTTTTTCAATCCATATATACTACTTCTACTTCTTTTCTTTTCTTCTAAGCTCTCTAAATTCAGTTCATATAAAGAGTTCTTAAGGGAAATCTTCAGGAGTTGCTGTCTGCAGATTTCAGGCTTTGTTGTATCCTGGAGGTATATTGCCATAACCTTGCAGCAATCTAGTGGGGGCAATTAATACCTTAAAGATAGTGATTCATCACGCCTCAAAGCCTATTCTACACCCACTGCCTCAACAATTTTAAGGTATTAATCGCAATGGAGTCCAAGGCTGTTTCCGTGATGAATCAAGAGTTTGTGAAACTTGATCGTTTTGATGGGACAAACTATGTTCGCTGGAAAGACAAGATGCTATTCTTACTCACCACATTGAAGATTTCTTATATACTTGATCCAAGTCTGCCTGCTATTTCACCACCAACTCCAGAAGATTCTGAACAAGTGAAAGCAGATCGAGACAAACGTGAAGAAGATGAATTGCTATGCAGAGGTCATATTCTTAACAACTTGTCAGATAGGCTATATGATCTATTTACTTCTGTCAAGTCTCCAATGGAAATCTGGAAATCACTGGAGTTCAAATACAACTCAGAAAAACAAGGTGTGGATAAATTTCTCATCATGAAATATTTTGAATTTCAAATGATTGATAATATATCTGTTATGGATCAAGTCCATGAGTTACATGTCCTTGTTTCAAAACTTAAAGATTTGAAAGTGATAGTTCCTGAATCGTTGCAAGTAGGAGGAATAATAGCAAAACTTCCTCCTAGTTGGAATGATTATAGGAAGAAATTACTGCATACTACAGAAGATTTTTCTCTTGAACAGATTCAGAAACACTTGCGCATTGAAGAAGAGACAAGAAATCGTGATAAGAAATTTGTTTCTGAATCTACTACAAAAGTTAATTTTGTGCAAGGAAGTCAGAATTTTCAAAAGAAAATTCTGGAAGTAAGAGAAAGTTTTCAAGCAAAGTAACAAGATTTTAGTTATGGCAAAGAATAAAGAAATCAAAGAAAGGAAGAACTTGTTACAATTGTGGCAAGAAAGGGCATTACAAACGTGAATGCAGGTTTCTAAAGAAACATAAGAAAGAAGATACGAATAATAGTGCTCAGAATTCCAATAAAGCAAATATAGTTGAACAAACTACTGAATTGATTGCAATGATATCAGATTTGCATATTGGAATGGTAACAGAACTCAATATGGCTACAACAACCAAATCAAATGATTAGTGGTATGATTCTGGGGCTACTGTTCATGTTTGCAATGATAAGACTCAATTTAAAAATTATGAATAAGTTGTAAATGGGCAGAAAGTTGTAATGGGCAATCATGATTCCGCTAAAGTGGTGGGAAAAGGAAGTGTTGAATTAAACTTCACTTCTGGAAAGAAGCTATTATTAGTAAATGTGTTGTATGTGCCAGAAATAAGGAAAAATCTTGTGTCTGCTAGTCTATTGTGTAAGAAAGGTTATAAGGCTGTTCTGGAGTTCGATAAAATAATTGTGTCCATAAATGGACTATTTGTGGGAAAAGGTTACTCATGTGATAGAATGTTTAAACTCAGTATTAATAATAATATGAATATTTCTGTTTATACTGTTGAGTCATCTTTATCTTTATGGCATGATCGTTTAGCACATATTAGTTTTAAATCTGTAAAATTTATGGCTAAATATGGTTTAATTTCATATATAGATGATAATAAAAAATCTTGTGAAATCTGTATACAAGCAAAAATGATTAAGAAATCTTTTCCAAAAGTTGAAAGATCTTCTAAGTTATTAGAACTTGTGTATTATGATATTTGTGAATTAAATTGAATATTGACTAAAGGAGGAAATAGATATTTTATAACTTTCATAGATGATTTCTCCAAATATACTTATGTTTATTTAATGAAAAATAAAGATCAAGCATTCCAAATGTTTCAGATTTATAAATCTGAAGTTGAGAATCAAAAAGGAAAAAAAATCAAAATTTTGAGAAGTGACAGAGGTGGTGAGTATTTTTCTATTGAATTTTCTTCATTTTGTGAAGAAAATGGAATTATACATCAAATAAGTGCACCTTATACACCACAACAAATATATGTTGGCAGAAAGAAAGAATAGAACCTTAGTGGATATGCTTAATTCTATGCTTGTGAAATCTAATTTGCGGACAAACTTATGGGGAGAAGCTTTACTTATTGCTTGTCACTTACATAATAGAATTCCTTATAGAAAATTTAAGATTTCTCCATATGAATTATGGAAAAATAGAAAACCTAACTTGAACTATCTAAGAGTATGGGGCTGTTTAGCATATTATAGAGTTTCATATCCTAAAAGGACTAAATTAGGTCCTAGAGCTTTGAAAGGAGTTTTTGTTGGTTATGCAAAAAATTCCAAAGCTTATAGAATTTTAAATTTAGACTTAAATGTAATTGCAGAATCTAAGGATGTTGAATTTATTGAAAATAAATTTCATAATGACCCTATACATGAGCCCATAAATAGTTCAAGTCAAAGCAATGGTTCTAGTATTGATATTAATTTTGAATCGACGTCTAGCAACAAAAGAAAGTTAGATTCTTCTAATAAAATTAGAAGAAGTCAACGCATTAGAAAAGAAAAGAATTTACATCTAGATTTTATATCTTCTGAGGCTATTGTTTTTCTAGTAGAAGGCAATAGGTCAGTTGTACTTAACAAAATACCAATTTTGTTAAATGTAGAAGATGATCCTAAAACGTTTCAAGAGGCAATGACTACAAGGGATGTGGCCTTTTGGAAAGAGGCAATCAATGATGAAATGGATTCATTATTATTTAATAATACATGGGTTCTAGTTGATTTGCCACCTGGTTCCAAACCAATAGGATATAAATGGGTTTTCAGAAGAAAATATAACACAGATGGATCGATTCAAACTTTTAAAACTAGATTGGTTGCAAAGGGTTTTAAACAAAAAGAGGGAATTGACTACTTTGATACATATGCACCAGTGGCTAGAATAACTTCTATTAGAATACTTTTATCTTTAGCATCAATATATAATTTATATGTACATCAAATGGATGTTAAGACAACCTTTCTAAATGGTGACTTAGAAGAAGAAGTTTATATGGAGCAACCAGAAGGATTTGTTTTACCAGGGAATGAAAGAAAAGTTTATAAATTAATTAAATCTTTATATAGTTTAAAACAAGCATCGAAACAATGGCATGAGAAATTTAATTCTGCAATTTTGGAATATGGCTTTAAACATAATAGTACTGATAAATGTATTTATTCTAAATTTACAGATCATTTTGATGTGATAATTTTTCTTTTGTTGATGACATGCTTATAATTGGAACAAATATGGAAGGTGTGAATGATACAAAGAAGTATCTAACCTCAAAATTTAAAATGAAAGATTTAAAAGAGGTAGATACAATCTTAGGTATCAAAGTAAAAAAACATAGTGGGGGTTTTGCTCTTTGCCAATCTCATTATATTGAGAAAATATTAAATAAATTTAATTATTTAAAAGTCAAAGAAGCAAAAACTCCATATGATGTTTCTTTCAAATTAACTAAAAATTCTGGCAGGGCAGTTGCTCAAATTGAGTATGCTAGTGCAATTGGTAGCTTAATGTATGCTATGCATTGCACTAGACCTGATATTGCTTTTGCAGTATGTAAATTATCAAGATACACTAGTAAGCCTAGTATTGAACATTGGAAAGCAATTTCAAGAGTTCTTGGTTATTTAAAAAGAACTATAAACTTTAGTTTATTTTATAATAAATTTCCAATTGTGTTAGAAGGTTATACAGATGCTAGCTGGATAACTAGTATTAATGATAATCAATCAACTTCCGGTTGGGTTTTTACCTTAGGAGGATGTATTGTTTCTTGGGCATCAAAGAAACAAACTTGTATAACCCATTCTACAATGGAATCAGAATTTGTAGCTTTAGCAGCAGCAGCTGGTAAGGAGGCAGAATGGCTGAGAAATTTTTTATTAGATATCAAGTTGTGGCCACAACCGATGCCCCCTGTTTCCTTACATTGTGATAGTCAAGCAACAATGTCTAGAGCTTATAATAAAATTTATAATAGAAAGTCTAGACATATTAGCTTAAGACATGAGTATGTGAGACAATTAATCTCTGATGGAATTATTACTATTACTTATGTCAAGTCTTGTAATAATCTGGCAGATCTGTTTACAAAAGGACACTCGAGAGATATGACAAAAAATACATGTGCTGGATTAGGATTAAAAATATTCCATTAAATTTACTAATGATGGGAACCCTACTTTATAGTATTATTACTAAATAAAGTTTAAAGGGTAACAACAAGTCATTAGCAAATGTTGTAATTAAGTACTTAGTGTATTAAGTTAATGGAATGAGGATGAGTATTTATACTCTTAATGAAGTTTAAAATTATTACAAAGGAAACTTCACTTATATGAACATAGGAAGTGGTGCCGCTTCAACAAAAGTGAGAATAACTTTTGTAAATGTTCATGAAAACAGGAGGTAGCACAAGGCCATATTCGTGCTAAAATTTTGGTGAACTTTTTAAGTCGAACTAATTGATTCGTGTGTGTAGTATTTACGATTCTATTTAATAGGAATCTAGGTTTAATCTAAGGCCACCATGATTTCTTTAGAACTTTGAAATACTTACAATAAGGAAAAGTTTAAATCGAAAGATACTTTTCATTATGCATGAAACAATGGGATCTAACAATACAAGCTAAGTGGGAGATTGTTATAAATAGCTTGTATGTTAGACAATATAGAGAGAAAAAATTCTTATATTGTTAAAATATAAGGGAATGACAAGAGTGAAATATGTATAGGATTATATATATATAATTCAATATATATTATTCTATTATGGCACTTGGCACGTATGTGTGAAATAAAATAATTATCATGTTGTAATTTTCGTAAATAAATTACGAATAGATGTGTCTGTTAATAGACAGACATGTCAATTCTATACAAACAGTCACAACTATTTGTATAGGTGTCTATTAATAAATAGACATGTCTGTTCTATACAAATAGTCACAACTATTTGTATAGGTAGCTTTTAATAAATAGACATGTCTATTACACAAATAGTTGTATCTATTAGAGATAGACAGATGTGTCTATCTAGTAAAGGTGCTATGACTTTTCATTCTTTATAAATATGGATGAGTTTTTTCAATCCATATATACTACTTCTACTTCTTCTTCTTTTTTTCTAATATCTCTAAATTCAGTTCATATAAAAGTGTTCTTAAGGGAAATCTTCAGGAGTTGTTATCTGCAGATTTCAGGATTTGTTGTATCCTGGAGGTATATTGCCATAACCTTGCAGCAATCTAGTGGGGGCAATTAATACCTTAAAGATAGTGATTCATCACGCCTCAAAGCCTATTCTACACCCACTGCCTCAACACTTTCTCTACCTTCTCCAAACTCAGCTGCACAAGATCCTTCTGTTATCACTGATCATGGCTTCTACTTCTTCCGCTCCTCCCAATCAGGGGAAGAAATGGGATGTTTTTATTAGTTTTAGAGGCGACGATACGCGTTATGGTATTCTCTCCCATCTCTCTAAAGCCTTGAAGGACAAACAAATCAAGACTTTTACGGATGAAGAGCTTCATAAAGGAGAAGAGATCTCACCAGAGCTCTTGAAAATAATCCAGCAATCAAGTGTCTCAATAGTTATATGTGGGCTTATTGCTCGTTTTAGTGTGTAGAGGTCTTGGCTGAATAACTCTTAAATATATTCAGCATTTTCAAACCTTGCTCAACTCCAATCTGCAAGTTATTATAATATTGCTGTCAATCCAACCTTTAGTAGATTCAACAAGAACAGAGTCTACTAGGCACATCTTTTTAAATTATTTTCAACTGTTAACTAAATTTATACTATAACTTTCATAACTAAAATTAAATAAACGGAAAATAAAAATCCAAATTTTCTTAGAAAAGAAAATAAAAAATAGAAAATAATTTTCTACAATTATATGCCCCCTCTTTTGACAAAAGTAATTAGACTGCTAATTAATAAAATTAATATTATTCAGTTTAAGTTAATATTTTACTAAATATGGTTTACAACTGTGCAGTTATGAAATAATAGTCAATTTAGTTCTAGGTGAAATAGTTTAAATTATATAATGATGTGAAAATTTAATTCGATTCTTTTTCTTACATATGATTTGTTCTAAAGGAATTCTATGAATAAATTGTGGAGGACACATGTGACAAAGCAAGGATAGAACTTACAAGAGAAAGAAAGAAAACTAACTAATTGAAGAAAAAAAAAATTAGTCCTTAAAAAATTTACCAAATTTTATAAATTAATCTATTTATTTTTAATTTAAAATAATTAAATTTTTAATATTTTATTTTATTAAAAAAATAGTATTTCTATTTAAATTTTATTAATCCATTGCTTTCCATTTACTTACTTTGTGTTGCTAGATAAAGTAATGCCTGAGCAATCCCTCCTCCTGGATGGCAGATAATCAAGAATTGCTAGCAATTTTAATAATTAAGAATTGCACCTTTTTGTTAATATATAATTCCAACTCACATGACTTTGTGGACTAAATGTCACTGCTTTCATTGTCCATTAGTGATATGTTCTTTCCTAGAAGAATATCATGGTCTTCCGATCATCTTTGTCTTCCTCCCTTCTTTTTTTTTTGTTCTTCCTTTACTTCTTCATTTCTTCATAAATTTCTTGTATGAGACTAGTTAATAAATTTAATTTTGTTTCACTAAAATCTCTTTAATATGATATATATAGATTTTTATATTAAAAAAATAAAATAATTTATTTTTATTCTCTTTTCTTTCACATTCAAAAAATTTGATCATTCTAATAATTATCTTGACCTCATTATAAAAATATTAATATCATCACAATAATTTATTTTTTGTAAAATAGGAGAATTTATCCATTGATGAAAAGTATTAAAATTATATTTGTAAACATCGTACTATAATTTAGAGTGATTTTTTAATTTAAAAATTTGTTATAGATTAGCATTTTTTAATAAAAAGTTAAAATTAAGAAAGAGAAATAGGGCTATAAAAATTACCCTTTAAGCGTTGCCTTCCACATTGAGTTTGGAATTCAAATTTATAAGGACTTTGTTTGCAGCTTTGTGCATTTACTTTGCTGACAAAATGCTAGCCGTTCCTTGATTGTTCATTAGTAATTGCCGACAAAATGCCTTCCACTCATCTTCTCATGGCCAGCTTCTACTTCATCATCCATTTCCCTGCAATTTCACATGTAATGCTTTATATTTTAAGTATTTATAAAAAAAAAAATTGTATTTTAAAAACTCTGTGATTTTTAATTTTTTATTTGTCTGACTGTAATTTTACTATTGAAGTTTAATTCAGAATATATTGATATTAAAAAAATATTCATATTAAAAATTTATTATTATTTTAATTATAATTATAATTTTAAAATTAAATTATTCATGAAAATTCCGATAAAGCATGAATTTACAATTATTATTATTGGATAAGAAATTAAAATTTATATTTTAACATCAAGATATAACACCTTTTTAATATAAAAATCAAGATACAATTGGTGTAATATAAAAGATGTACACTTTTTTACTATTATATTTTTATTAAACAAATAAATTATATTAAAAATAATTATTAAAGAAAAAAAAGAGATATAGAAGAAAAACGAAAAAATTAACTTTATTTTCTTGTCTTTACCATTCAATTTATATAAAAAACAAAATGCTAAATTTTTAGAGTTCTTTCCCTTTCAGCTTCTAACAAAACAGAATAATTGGAGATTTATTTTTTTTTTTTCCTTTTTAATTTTTCCTTCCAACAAAATAAGGTAATTGCTTTTCATCTTCCACAACCATTTTCCTCTCCCTTTCCTTTCACTAACAACACAGCAGGCCCCAAGTCTTTCAAGAAGGAAGAAAGGGAAGTAAAGGGCCTCAAAGCTTTTGCTAGTTTCTAGGCAGAGACCCCACGAGCTTCTTAGTTGCCTGCCACTCATAATTTTTAACCATATAATTAATCGTATGGTGAAGCTTGCGAGTAAGGAAACATGGAGGGGTGGGCAGGATTGGCAGTATTTGCACGCGTAGCAAAGATGAAAAAAGCTGGAATACATATTTTATATATATATATATATATATAATATAAATAGATATTATTAATTTAATATTATAATTAAATAATATAAAATATTATTACAAAAAATTTTTTTTTTGAAATAATTTTTATGAAAAATATTTTTTATATATAAATTATTTTTTATAAAAATAAATAGAAATTAAGTAATAAAAGGTATTTCTAACTACTTAATAAATTTACTTTCACTTTGCTATAAACCTTGTGAAAATAGATTTTCTTTTTAACTGAAATTTTGAATTTCAAATTACAACCTTTTTTTTTGTGCCAAACATGCCTTATTTTTCTTTTTTTATAAGTAAAAATTTTATTAATAAAAGATGATTAAAAATTTAGCACATTTTCTAGTATTTTTTTTTTATGATAGTTGATAATTAATTTAATAATAATTTTTATTTTTAAAACTATAAAATTATAAATTTCATAAAGTGTCAAGTCAAAATTAATACTCTCAATCATGTCCTAGGGTCGTAATTATATTTTTTAAAATAAAATAAAAGAAATGAGCTTAATAAAATGTGAAGTTGGTGAAGACTCCACATTGGTGGCAAGAAGCACAGTGGAAGAGCTGAAAGTAAAGGAAAAGCTTTTGTTAAAGCTGCAATGCTTCAATCCCAATCAATTATTAGACCCACTCTACTGTTTTGCATTTAATTGTGTGGACCGAATGGAGCTATACGATCCTTCCTGGAAGGCAAATCTGATGTTGACTAAAAGCTCTTCATTTGTTCATAAATTTCTTGCATCAGACTAGTTTACCCAAATATTCATCTCTTGTATTTTGCTTTCTCTACCTTCTCCAAACTCAGCTGCACAAGATCCTTCTGTTATCACTGATCATGGCTTCTACTTCTTCCACTCCTCCCAATCAGGGAAAGAAATGGGATGTTTTTATTAGTTTTAGAGGCGACGATACGCGTTATGGTATTCTCTCCCATCTCTCTGATGCCTTGAAGGACAAACAAATCAAGACTTTTACGGATGAAGAGCTCCGTAAAGGAGAAGAGATCTCACCCGAGCTCTTGAAAATAATCCAGGAATCAAGTGTCTCAATAGTCCTTTTCTCTGAAAATTATGCAGATTCTCCATGGTGTTTGGATGAGCTTGTTGAGATACGTAAATGCAAGGAAAAATCAGCACAAATAGTTCTGCCGGTTTTTTACAAAGTAGATCCAACTGACGTTCAAAAGCTTTCAGGGAATTTTGGGGAGGCATTTGCTACTGCTATGCATGGGGAAAAAGGCAATTCACAAAAGGTGGACAACTGGAAGCGTGCTTTGATGGAAGTAAGCAACTTAGCAGGATGGGATTCACAGAAAATCAAGTAAGTTAATTACTCTTTACTGCAGTTTTTCTAAGTTTGAATTTAAGGAAATAGAATCAAAATATAGAAACTTTTAATACAGTACATTAATCTTAATACTGAGCACTAATCGAAATATAGATAGCAATAATATGAAAATGGATATTTGTTACCTTATCCTAAAATCAAAGCATATTAATTATATATTACTATTTAGTTAGAGGTGTGGGTCTATCACTGTGATTCTATCATTACTCACTAGTGTTTGTTTTTATACGTGACTAGGTCTGAGGCCGAATTAGTTGATGAAATTGTCAATGATGTTTCAAACAAATTTAGCGATATGTCTAAAAGTGATGATTCTTATGATCGCAACTTGATTGGAATTAAACTGCGTGTGGAAGAAGTGGAATGGTTGTTAAATGAGAAGCAGATTGTAGGAATTTGGGGGATGGGAGGCATTGGTAAAACAACTATTGCACAAGAAGTATTTCATCGAAACAAGAATAAATTTGATGGTCATTGTTTCGTTGAAAATGTTAGGGAAACAATGACAAAGCAATCATCAAATTCAGTGCGAGTCAAAATCATTCAACAATTATTAAGGGACAAACATGTAGACAGTTTGAATGATTCTACTAGGAGAAGGCTGAAGAGTATGAAGGTATTGATTGTTTTTGATGATGTAGAGGATCGAAACCATTTAAAAGATTTAGCAGGAGAGTATGATTTGTATGGTGAGGGAACTAGAATCATCATAACTAGTAGAGATTCACATGTGCTTAAATATGATTTTTCAGAAGAAGGCATATATGAGGTTGAGAAGTTAATTGATTCTGAAACTCTGCAACTCTTTAGCTTGCATGCCTTCAACCAAAATCTTCCCAAGGAAGAATACATGGAGCTATCAGAGGAGGCGACAATCTATGCTGGAGGCAATCCACTAGCTCTTAAAGTTTTGGGATCTCATTTATTTCGTAGGACGATAAAAGAATGGGAAAGTGAATTGGAAAAATTAAAAGGCAAATCTCTTAAGAAAATTCAAGATGTTTTGAAAACAAGTTATGATGGGCTAGAAAAGAATGAACAGGAAATATTTCTTGATATTGCATGTTTCTTCAAAGGGCTTCATAAAGATAAGGTTGAGAGAAAATTAAAAGCATTTGGTTTCTATCCAGAAAGTGGAATACCTCGTCTAATTGAGAAGTCTCTGATAACTATTTCATACAATAAGGTAGATATGCATGACTTGCTAGAGCAAATGGGCAAGGATATTGTTAATGAGGAATGCAAACAGCCTGGCGGACGCAGCAGGTTGTGGAATTATGAAGATATTGATCATGTATTTACAACAAATAGGGTAAACTAAGCAATGAAGCCTCTTTCATTATCATATTTGAATTTTGTAAGAATTGTAGATCTCGTGACGAATTAAGTATTAATCAATACTCCTTTTTGCTGTTATTTTACTAGGGAACCGAAAATGTTGAGGCCATATCGTTTCGTCTTTGTGGGACACGTATTTTGACGCTAAGTGCCACGGCCTTTGCGAAGATGTGCAATCTTAGATTCATCCAATTATATGAAATGTCGAACAAAGTGCTCCTTCCTAAGAACTTTGAATTTTGTGCACAAGCACTAAGATGTCTTTACTGGGATTATTATCCTCTGGAATCTTTGCCGTTAAAATTTTGGCCAAAGAATCTTGTAGAACTTCAAATGCGTTATAGCAATCTCATACAACTGTGGAATGGAGGAGATAAGGTACAATTTATATATTTTAGCTATATTTTATAAAGTTAATTTGTATCTTCTAATTTATTGATATTTTTCTATTTAATTACAGCCTCTTGAAAATTTGAAATTAATTGACCTCAGCCTCTGCTGTCGCCTGGAAAGGATTCCGAACTTGTCTAGTATTGCCCCAAATCTCGAGTTTTTATATTTGGAAGGATGTTGGAGTTTGGTTGAAATTCCCTCTCTTCAAAATCTGAGCAAGCTTACTGAACTTTATTTAACTGGATCCAATAAAATCAAAGATTGTCCAGAGATTCGGTGTAATGTAAGGATTCTAAAATTAGACGGAACTGGAATAGAACAACTGCCCTCATCAATTAAGCATCTGTCTCAACTTGTCATATTGTCCTTGTATAGGTGTACAGCACTCGAGAGTCTTCCAAGCAGCATTGGCAATTTGAAACGTCTTGAAGAACTTGATCTAGCTGGATGTTCAAGACTCGTGACTATTCCAAGCAGCATAGGCGAGTTGAAATGTCTTGAAAAGTTATTTTTCCGGTATTGCTCAAATTTAGCAAGTCTTCCTGAAAGCATCAAACAACTTTCGAAGTTGAAACTGCTTGATTTAAGAGATTGCAAGAGTCTTAAGAGTTTACCAGAGCTTCCGTCATGCTTAAAATTATTAAAAGCAATTGATTGCCACTCTCTGGAATCTGCATCAGTTTCGTTCAATTTCTTAGAACATGAAGATGAAAATGAAGAAGCAGATAAAAGTGAACATGAAAATGAAGAAGCACATAAAAGTGAATCTGAAGATTGCAAATTTCTTGATTTTAGTAATTGCGTCCAATTGAATAAGAAAGTAATGGAGGATGTTTTTGAAGCGCACCAGTTGGGTCAGAAAGTTACATTATTGATGGCAGGAGGTGAAGTGCCAGAATGGATGAGGTATAAGAATAAAGGATCCTCGCTTTCCTTCAAACTTGACCTTCGTCACGTAATTGCCTTCTCTTTCTGCGTTGTTTTTCGTCCCTGTGGTAGGATTTATTTTCCTGGATTTGAAGTGGGTTTCATACGTGAATCTGGAAATAGGTGGGAACGTAATGTGTTCAACTTATTTAGCTATAAGGACGTTGCGAATTGGAATGATTATTATGGAGATCAGTATTTTTCGGACTTATCACACGTGTTGCTTTCATTCAATGGATTGAGGACACGTTTTGATGAAGAGTGTTTAGTTGAGGCCTCATTTTGCTTCAAAGCTGACCGTTATGCGCTTCTGCAGAGAATTATGGAGTGTGGGGTCCATCCTATATATAGTAGAGATAAAAGGAGAAGCAGAAATGAAAAGCATCCTATATTGGAAGACAAAATCGAAGAGAAGAAGAATAAATAATGAGGAGGAAGCTTCTTCTTCTTCTTCACTCGATCTAAATCTCTCTCTATCTCTTCCTGCTTCCTCTTAACCAAACCCCACTCACTTTCACAACAGGTATAACTCATTTCTAGTTTGCCGTTACTTTTTAGCATTCTTAATTGCTTTACTCTTACAAATAACTGCAATCTTTTGCAGCTCTATCATCTGCCGCTCTATTGTCATTTGAGAGAGGGAAGACTATACAGGAGAATAATTAAGCTCAAATCAGGGGAAAAACAACAGGTGAAATGATAAATAGTATCTTCGTTAGTGTGTAGAGATTTCTCTCGATTTTCATAGAAATTGAAGTCATCTAACAATGAGGTCTTAGCTGAATAACTCTTAAATATATTCAGCATTTCCAAACCTTGCTAAAGTCCAATCTGCAAATTATTATAACAAATCGTGTCAATCCAACCTTTAATATATTCAACAAGAACAGAGGCCACCATGCTCAAGTTTCTATTCTAGCAGCATCTTTTGCCAGATATATTGAAATATCAAGCCTAAATTGTATAGTACAACCACTGAAAATAACAGAAAAATGGCAACATACTCTGCTAAGTTGAGTTTTTAATGCAGGGGAACCATATGCACAGCATATTGCACAAGACTTCCACAAATAGAAGCTGTTGTGTAAGAGAACAGGTCTTTTGAGGTTAACATGAACTTAAAAATATTTCTGCTCCATTCCCAACATGACAAGGTCAGGTATAACAAATATTCATTGTAAAGCAGTACTACCATGAAGTAAACACAATTTTCGCCAATCAAATATGTATTTAGTTCTAGCCATATTTCTTAAAATATAATATAACAAATTAGAAGATGTAAATGTAGAGCAGACTGGCTTTCACAACAGAAACATCAGAAGACAATTGAGTTCTAAAGCAAAGGAGATACCTCTTGAGTGTCTCTGCTATAAGTTACAGGCCGCCTACCATTATTTTCAAGATCTCTGTTCTGCTTCACGGAATGCTGCATCTAACTTCTTATTTCCATTTGGAGTGCTTGCCCATACATCATATTTAATGCTCTTATGAATGTCATCTTCATTGTAAGATTTGATAACATAGAACTTAGCATCTGCGTACTTAGTTTCAAAATCTGGTTTGTTATACTGATCTCTTTGTACAGTGATTCCCAAGTCTTCCTTGACAGCAGTCTCCAGAGAAGGAAATTTGTTAGAGCCCCTAGGACCAGAAGTTAGTTCATTTGAGGTTTCAAAATCACTGTTTTTATAGAATCTGTCTCCAGATTTATTTCTATCATTTCCATTCCATATCCTTCCGTTCTGTCTATAGGTCATAAGACAATTATGCGGGAATGGACCATGTTTTTGGATAGAAAAAGGAGGCAAATTTCCTACAGGATGGTATCCTTTCGAGAGACCTGCTGAGAAATCAGAACCCAATGCAGACACCTGTAACAAAAAAAGTTAAATCAGCAAAAAAACTCAAAACTGAAGACTAGTGATGACCAACAAGCACAACAAACTTCAAAATCAATTCTTTTTGGGAAAGTTTAAAGATATAGACATAAAAAGTAAGAATATTTCATACCTTGTTTAAAGGTCTGATTGCTTGTGTATTTGTAGACTTAGAGGATTTGCCAGCGGTATTGTCATTAGACTTCAAAGAGTTAAAAACACTGGACTTGGCAAAAGTGGAAGCTGATCCATATTTTCCATTTTGAGAACCAGTATTGCCATTTGAGACATCACTAAAATATGCTGAATCCCATGAATAGCAAGGCATGGCTTCTGATCCATAGAAAACAGGATGTGGAAGGTATCCAGGTGAAGAAAAATATGCTTGTTGACCAACACTTTGCCCATCTACCCCAACCACTGCCCCAGAAGCATATGGATTATAGCAGGTAAATAATAGACTAGTGATCCATTGTCTGATTGCATCCCTGATGTGATCAACCGATACACTAGTATCAATTATCAACAAGACACAATTATACAAAACTACCCTTATCAGCCAAGCAGAACGAGACATAGTTTTGCCTAATTTTTGCAAATAGAAATGAAAGTATACGTCAGAAGAACATACCATATGAGATCCATGTGCTTGAAAATAACCATGATCATCCAATTGTGTGAAGGATCCATTATAATCTGCAACAAAGAGTAAGTTTAAGAAATAATATACCATAAATTAATCTAATTCTCAAATTATAAACTTCAGAGCTGCAAATCAAACTGAAAAAAAAAATCTTTAATTGAAGCAAAGTAAAGTAACTTAATATTTTCAAAATTATCATGCTTGAAGACGTGCTAAAGTATTATCTTTTCATTTTTCACATGATTGCACCATTAGCCTAAAAAATGATTCTGACTATATGGAAGTCAACTAAGAAATATGAGTACTTAATCACAAGGCCGATTAACATCATCCTATGCAATACATTGAGGAGTATATTACCAGACATCTCAAGTCTCAACTTTACTGAAAACCTATTATATGAGTACTTTTAACTAAGATTATGGCATTCCATTTAATTGACTTTATCACAACTCCAAAAGATTATATATAAGAAGAATATATAACCGTCTCAATATCCCACCTGGGTAGTAATAATTGTAACTACTAGTTGGTGGATTGTAAATACCAAGGTCTCCAACAGACTCTTGGTCAGTCTCCCCTTTGATACCAGAATTAACATCTACTTCACCTTTGGTATTAGAAGTAGCATCCCGTGAAAAGCAACTGATGATGTTGAGCCACATGGTAATCCATCTTTTCCAGAAGCCTGAAAACAAAGACATACAAAGGAAAATAAGAAAATAAAAAGCTAATCTTGTTCTACTAAGCATTAAGTAAGTTTGTTGTTAAAATAACCATCTAATCTTGTTCTACTAAGCATTAAGTTTGTTGTTAAAATAACCATCTACCATGCACAGAATAAATTTGTGCAATGTGGATGCCTAGAGATACACATACAGAGCCACAAAAATCCAAGATCCAAAAAATTTAAATAAAACACTAGCAATCCTTTTAAACAAGAAGAATTGATCTCATGGTACTCACACAAATAGATCATATTCTTGAACTTATGTTATAATGACCAAAAACATATTTCCTTGACCTTTTAGTGTTTTATAATTCTCAGTAATCCAATGCATACCATACACCAAACCGCAAAGTGAAAGTTGGCACAACTACAAGAAAGATAGGAATCCACAATAAATTAAAACCAAGCCTTTTCACCTTCATAACGCCATTTTTCCAAGCAATTATCCACAAGGAAGAAACAAAAGCAACATAGATTAATATGACATACCACATCATGCCCAGCCAATTTCCTAATGGACTCCAACTTCAATCCTGTAGGAACAGATTCAGCTGCATTATATAGTTAAGAATACAATACTTATTCAATTAGCCAACAAATCATGGAGTTGCCAACAATATCTACACCATTAAACAGTCAATACAGAATTTTTCTTTTTTTTTTTTTCCACACAATTTTAGCAGCAAGAGGAAGGAATGAAAGGGGCTAAAAGGGCATAAATCAAACAAGCCAAACAATTTACTTTCCATAAAATCAAAATCTTGATCATCCACGATAATTATTACCCATCTTCAATATAAAATGAACAAACCAGATTTTTTTTTCCCATTTTTAGTTGAAAAAAAGTAACACAAATGAAATTAAAAACAGAACCCATAATAGCTTTATATTTAAAAAGTTTTGGGGGGGGGGGGGGGGGGGAAGAAGAGGGGGCGGGGGAAAGGGGAAAAGAAACCCAATAAGAAAGGATAAGTTTCTCAAGTTATGTTCCAGCGGCAATCGTCGATTGATAAAAGCCCAAGTTAACACCTGCAAACAGAGGGACAAAATAAATAGCAAAAGTGTTAGTCAAAGTCAAAGCACCAGTACTTTTATACCAAAAGTCTTACGATTTAGCATTGTATTTTGAAGGGTGAAATTATTTTTTTTGAATAAAAATATTATTTTAAATATTATTAAAAAATAATTTAAAAAAATTATTTTATTATTTTTATATTTTTATAATTAAAATAAATTTAATTTAATTTTTAATTATTTTTTAATATTTTATAATTAATATATTTTAAAAATAACTTTTTTAATAATAATTTTAGTAGCAATATCAACCCAACCTAATTCAACCCCTATCGATAAAATAAAATATTTATTCTTATAAAAATTGAATTTTATTGTTTTCCTTTTAATAATAAAATTTAAAAAAAAATCTCATCTTCAAAAGCAAAAATGCTGGTTGCACGCTATCCAGTGTTCACCAGGCACACGTTGGCAACTTACACAGAACGGGAAAAAAAGAGATTCAGATTCCTCTTATTATTAATTAATTAATTAACTAATTAATGGAAAGCATAAAATTCTATTTTATTATTATCTTTTGATAGTTTTTTTTTTCTTTTGAGATAAAAATCAAACAGAAAATGGAATTTTGTATATAAATTATAAAAAAAAAATCCCTGGAGAGAAAAATCAAATGCAAATTCTCAACTTTTTTTTTTTTTTAAAAAGAGATCTTTTTGAGTGAAAATGGGAAATTCAATATATATCTTACAGAAAACAAACAACTTTCAAAGATTTTTCGTTTTTAAAGAGGGGGGGAGGGAAATCTGCTTGGTTGGAGAGAAATCGTGAGAAAATGAAATTTCATAACTTCAAGTCCACATAAATAGAATATCAATTTGCAAAATGGAACATTAAAAAAGAAGTCACTGAATCAAACTACTCATAGAGAGCAAAAAAATTAAAACTTTTCATTTCCTTTGATACGCATACGCTACAGAGGAAGCAACAGAGGACTAAAAACGAAGAAAAATGAGAAATCGGAAGCGGACCTAGAAGGGACGGATCGAGGCCGATACGAAACCAAGAGACCCGATCTGATGTGTCCAGAAAACCGCTTTTCAGTAGAGTAGAAAAGCGGTTTTCCAGAGAAGGAAAGAAGAAGAAGCAGTGAAAGTAAGGTCGAGAAGGAGAAGAGGGAAACAAAAGTGTCTAATTATGGAAGGATCGGACAGGTCAGATGAGTTCCTGGTTTGAAAAGAGGAAATAGTGACCGTTGGATGTAGGGTTTAAA
Organism: Hevea brasiliensis; assembly: GCF_030052815.1. NCBI lineage: Eukaryota > Viridiplantae > Streptophyta > Magnoliopsida > Malpighiales > Euphorbiaceae > Hevea > Hevea brasiliensis. The sequence goes on from NC_079506.1 coordinate 12,648,954, forward strand.
GACAAAAAGGGTGGGAAAGCGCCAATATTTTGGGAGTGCGTCCAGTTTTGTGCTAACCTTGTTAGGAAATTAAATTCTCTTTGTTGTTTTTTTTTTTTTCCTCTTTTTTCCAACATGTTTAATAATGAAATATAATTAGTTTTAAAAAATAACGAAATAAAATTAAAAAAATTATATTTTATGGGTATATTTTGGCTAGTTACTGATTCAAATCAGATTGATTTTGAGTTGAAATCGGCAATTCAAGATTTAATTAGGTAATAAAATTAATCTTGATTTGATTCTAATTTTAGTTTCAAGTTTAAAAATGTTTTAATTCACATTTTACCTCATAAAATTATCATTTTTTTTTAATCTGATTTCAATAAGATTAAAATTGTCTATTCGAACCATCAATTTCAATTTTATAATAAGAGAAAAAAAAATTAAAAGCCATCACTATAAATTATAATCAGTTTGATTCTAATTCAAACCCTTAAATTATTAATTTGAGCCAATTTCATATTTCAATTTCGATATAATTCAAGATTTATCTAGGTAAGTTCAATGTTATTTTGTTATTGATTTGAAAAAAAAAAATAGATATTAATTTGATTGGTGAAAGATATAATTAAAAATGAACAAAATATATGAATTATAATTTACATTAATTATATATCATTTATAATGATATGGCTATATTTATATATTTTGTGATATATTAAAAGTTTTTTAATATAATTCATTAATTAAAATGTCTATGGTTTAAAAAGATACTGTAAATATAATTATTAATATTTTTATATAAATAAGAAAATATTTATATGTAATGAATTTCTAGTATGAAATATTAATTAATTGTTGAGAAAATAGTTCATACCCACATGAGGGATGCTCCATGTGATTTTACTTCATATTATTTTGAAATTTGATGATATGCGTCTGTATTTTATTCATTTTAATTTTTAGTTTATAATTTATTTTTTTAATTATTATAAATTGATAAATATATATAAAATACAAAAATAATTACTCTAGTTAACATTATTGTTATAAGAATCGGATCGGTTTAATTAGGAAGAGAACTAATAATCAAGTTGATTTAGATAATAAATATGAAATGTTAAAAAATTAGGGTTCATTGGTTACACAGTTGGATTTCAAACGATTTAATTAACCAATTTAAAATAAAAATAATAAAAATAGAAAATAGTGTGCTAGGAGATTTGAACAAATGGTTGGTAATCAACTTTAGAGTATATATATATATTCATGATTGTAACAATATATTATTAGTAATATTTTTAATATATTGTTAATTATATAAAATATAATTAATATTTATTTAATAATATACCGTTTAAATCTCAATTGAAATAAGAGTAGATTTAGTATGGGGGCAATGGGGCGCTGCTCTCAATTTTCCTTTTAAAAGATAATTTTTATATAAAATTTTAATATTATCCTATATTTAAAGATATTAATTTGCCCTGCATTTAAAGATGTGTCATATAATTTCTTTTGTTAAATAATTTTCTCTTATTCCATTAAAGTTTGGATTATTCTATTAATTGAAATAAATTTATTAGTTTTCTTAGGAAAAATAAATTTATTAATTGAATATATATACAAGTGAAAATGAGTATTTTTTATGTTTATATATTACCCCTATTAATAAGAATTTATAAATTCATTATTGATTTAAATCTTAAATTTTTAATTTTTTTTTTGGCAAATTTAAAAAACACGCTTAGAGCAATTTAAAGCTAACCTTTTTATTTTTCAAAAGTTGAGAGTTCGCAGCTTCTAGTGGAAATTTATTTTTTTTTTAATTATAAATTTAAAAAATTGGGGATGGAAAATACCAGCGTCAGCTTGCACATTCGATGGAAAATTTAGAACAATTATTTTGTATTTATTTTTATTATTTTTATATAGATTAAATTTTTTATCTTTTAAATTTTTTAATGAAAATTTCATAATAAAAAATAAAAATATAATAATATAACAAAAATATTAATTAAAAATATGAAATCATTTGAAATTGGTTTAATCATATGGTTATTTTTATCATTTTTAATATTATATTATATTTTTTTAATAAATTAAAAGAATATATAGAATATAATATTATATTTTCATATTAAAAAGAATAATATATTTAAATATTATTTTTATTTATTAATATTAATATTATTCTTAAAAATAATATTTTTTAAAGAAAAAAAAAAGATTTAACATGATAGAGAGTGCCATGCAATAATATTATGAAAAAGAATATCGCATGTCAGCTCCTTGGAAACATTTATTTTAATATATGGATTCAGTGTTTAATTAATAAAACAAAAATAGATTTTTTGAGTTTAAATTTCTTTTTCTAATTACTTTAAAAAATTACTATATGGGATGCTTTAGATGTGCATTGGCTCCACATATTTAGAAATGATTTTTCTTGAATCTATAACATATGATATATGATGAAATTTACTTATTAAATATATAAATCTCACGTACTTATGTCTTAGTTTCAAAGTGAATCGAGTTTACATATTATTAATGCCATCACTTCATATCTATAAACATTGATTATAACATGAAGGGGGGACAAAATGTAGAGGAGGGGCAAAAAATGAAGTAATGTAAAGCAATCAAATATAGCATTTGTATAGAGAAGAGTATATAATACAAAAAGCATTCATGATCCCTTTAATTAAAGATTGCAAGCTCTCCACCGAAGGAGGACACTCCTTAAAAAGAAGGTAACCCACAAATTATTCCTACATCTATATGCCTAATTCTATGCCCAAGAATTATAAAGAAAAAAATTATTCTTTGCACATTAATAAAAAAAAAAAGCTATAACAAAAATCAAGCCAATTTAAAGACAGCATTAAAATTCAAAGGGAAAAAGAAAATTATTCAAGCTTAAACTAAAAGATCTTGTTTGGATTTTGCAAGGATTTTCTCATTTTCCCCATTTTTCAATTGTTGGGAAACAATAGAAGATGATGAAGAATGGTAATTTGGAGAGTTACGAGGAAACTCAGAGAGCATTTGAACTAATTCTCTCATTGTAGGACGTTCAATGCTATTTTCTTGGCAACACAACATTGCAATGAAAAATAGATGCATTGCTTCATCTTTAGGCACCATTGTTAGTCTTGGATCAACAATGCGCATCACATCTTCTCTCCGATTATTCGTTACTCTTTGCTCCATTGTACAATATCCACCCCTTCGCCGAAATCACCCACCAGTCGTCGTCCTGTTAGCAGCTCCAAGAGAACAACTCCAAAACTATACACATCACTCTTCTCGTCCACCTTCAATGTGTATGCATATTCTGCAATATGAACAAAATTTAGTCATGACATAGCTAAGCCATGGGATGAGGCCCATAAGACCACCACAATCCAAGCCCAACACAACCCAATTTGCAGCATCTTCATCTTGGGATTAAGGAAAGTACCCCCCAAAAAAATCATAGATATTAGGTCAAAGGACAAAGACAAAGAGATGCCAAACTTGCCAAGAAAGCTCAAAGCAGCCAAAGAAGACTGGTAGGTGGGAAGAAGAAGAAGAAGAAAAATACGCTTTACACGTAAGACCAAAATCAGCTAGTACACCAAAGGTTAGTGTTGTAAATAGGTGTGCATGCATATATGTGTCGGTTAGCTTTCACTAATCTCAATTTGCTGTTACGTTAGAATCATTATCAGACTGAAAATAAGCAACAATGTGTCAGATTTGGACCTCCAAGATTGCTAGATCAGAGTTTTTCGTGGGTCCCAACAAAGTGCTTCGGCTCTTTTGTTTCTGTGTGATGTTGTGTTGTGAACACCAAGAAAACCTATGCGCCTGTCTCCCTTTGGCACAAATCACGGGTGGTTTTTCTGCTCTCACTTTTTTTTTTTTTTAATTTAAGAGTTTGAAGTCGAGATCCTATAGTTTCTCAATGACTTCAGTTTCACTGAGGTAACACTATTGCGTACAGTACTACTTATAAGGGATCAAAAGTCAGCTATACGTGGCTTGTAACTCTTCTTACCTTGGGAATATCAGATGGTTGCTGTTCATCTTGAGTTCTTGAAATATTCAGACAATTTTGACATTACAAGAAAAATTTACTACACACAAAATAACTAACTGAACTAACAAGGTCACTATCAATCATCAATCATCTACAGTATCAATGTGCACAAAATCAGAAAGCAAGCATTAGTAATGTTTGTAAAAATGTGATGCAGTGGTTGAAAACTGGCTTAGTGATATCATTTAATTGCAAATATAGTGAAGTAATGAACTTACCGGGTGCTATGTAGCCATAAGACCCTGCAATTGCTGACATACATTCTGATGCTCCCCCATCAATAAGGAATTTTGCTAATCCGAAATCTGCAACATGTGCTTCGAAGCTCGAATTTAACAGAATATTGTTGGATTTTACATCTCGATGAACGATCAATGGTGAACAATCATGGTGGAGGTAGCATAGGCCTTTAGCAGCCTCAATATCGATTTTGTACCTCAAATTCCAACCCAAGAAAGAACCCTTTTTGCCATGTAAGGCTTCTCCTAGGCTTCCATTTCTCATGTACTCATAAACCAACAAGTTGGTTTCTTTGTTGGAGCAGAAAGCAAGCAATCTAACGATGTTTCGATGCCTAATGCTGCCTAGTGTTTGAATTTCTGCTCTAAAGCCATGGTCATGGCTATTGGTGCCAAAACCAAGTAGTTTTTTAACTGCAATTTCAACCCCATTTGGCATTTTCCCATGGTATACAATCCCAGCTCCTCCTCTACCAATTACGTTTCCATCTTTTACACATTCCTGGATATCTGTGACAGTGAATTCTAGCTTTTGGAAAGCTGTCATCTTCCAAGAATCTGAGCTGTTTTTCTTGAAAGACTTGGCCTTTATTATGGCAGCAGTTGCAAATATCAGAGAGCATATCAGCAAGCCTAAAGCGAAGATGAGCTTGAAATCACTGGGGGCTTTTCCTGGTGTGTTTGTGATGGTGGTGAAATTGCAAGGATTGTTAAGTAGAGGACCACAGAATTGAGGATTTCCTGCAAAAGAGGAGGCATTAAAGAGGGAGAACAGTATGTGTTCATTTGGTCATAACTCTCTCTATACTGGTCCAAATGACCTAAAATTTCATCAATGGAAAGCTTAAACATAAGGCTACACTTTTCATGAAGACCACTTGACCCAGTTTTGCTTTTAACCAAATCAAATTGTTAGCACAAATTGAGTCACTAAAACTGCCAACCCAAAAATTGTCCAAAATACTGTTCCTTTGATATGCTTGACCAGTTTTGGAAAAAATGCCATAACTTGGTCTCCAAAGCTGCAAATTGAGTGAAACTAGTGCCAAAAGTTTTATAAGACATAGCACAACAATTTTTATGTTTTGACCAAGCTCTAGAAACCATTGCATTCTAGGGAAAATATTAGCCAAAATTAGAAATTGAAATCTGGAAAATGTTAAGTTGAACCCAGAATGCCATTTGATACCCGTGTGTTCATTTGGCCATAACTCCCACTAGGAAATTCCATTTGAGATGTGCCAATATGATATGGAAACATGATACTTAGGGCTACAACATTGATTTAGATACCTTTGCCAAATTCTAAGTGTAAAGACCCTAAAAAAAGGGTCAAACATACTACCCTAAAGTTGGTTATTGCCCTTATAGGACTGAGAGTCCAGGTTAATACACTGACTATAACTCACTATACCAAGCTTGAAAAATTATGAAATTGTACCTGGGAGTCCCTAAGACATAGAGGAACATATCTTGTGAAGGAACCTAAGTCTAAAAATGACCATAAAATGATCAAATGACTGGTCAAAGTTTATTGACCAGGAATTGTAAATTCTGGACAGCTTAGAGGCAAAGGGACCAGTTATGGTATTTTGACCATAACTTGAGTTCTATAACCCTAAATTCAGTGACTCAAAAACTAAAATTCAAGTTCAAACATAGAGGAGCAATTGTTATGGAGGAAGTGTGACTAAATAGACATCCTAACCTAGTCAAATTCCTAGATAAAGATAACACATCAACATGAATCTAAAGAAAGGTTTATGGGAAAAATGTTATATATGATAATTAAAATACTCATAAGGATAATTAAATATTAAAAATGATATGAATATGTAAATTGGGACTATTAATATGAAATTAATGGTACCAATGAACAGTACCAGAAAATAGTAACAGTGAATAGTGTTAAAATAATTAAAAATGTTTAATTGCCCATAGTATACCTAGACTTATTTATTTAGTTTGGATAAATTGGTATGCCAATTAGGGACTACAGATAGCAGTACTGCCTACCAAGAAAATCATGAACTGACAATATATATCTAGTATGATTGTTCTACAGGCTATATGCCTACTTACTGGCCATTGTGCCTACTTTATTTCTGGCTTTACAAGCCTGACAGTGGGTCTCGTGTCCGACAACTGGCCTCGTGGCTGACAGACGTATACTGAATAGACATATAGCTGTCTAACTAGTATACACCCGTGCATCTAGCTTTTATAATTTGTTATAGGTTTCTTGGGCACTGATAAAAATTAATTAAGACTTAAAATACAATAAGTAATCATAAAAGATCCCGATAATGTTAATTGCTTTCAAAGAGCAATAAAAATATAAAAGACTCAGAAATTATGATTTGTGGATATTATTTCAATTGTTAAATTATTGTTATTATAAATTATGCACCACTAAGAGTTATGCTTAGCGGGTTGGTTTTCCATCGCATAGGTACTTGGAGATCGGTCCAGTGTAGTGCAAGACACCAGTAGTGCACTGACAGAGCTCTGACCAGATCTGCCATTGTCCAGAGTCACCTCACCGGTCTTTTATATTTTGGTAGGGCCCATGTATAGACTAGTATTTTAGTTCATTATGTTTAGTCATGATGTAATTACTAGTTTATGATGTATTTCATTTTGGACTTGAAATTAAACTTGAGATTGAAATGAAAACTTGTAATTTATTATCTATGAATTTCCATATGAATGCAATAGATGATACTTCATTTTGAGATCTCATAAATAGTTGTGAATGATATGATAAAAGAGAATGTGATATGGAAATATGTGAGATGACTATGAATATATTAACAGGTGATAGTGGAACCCGCCAGATGCTAATAAAACAGAGAAGGATCTGTCCGGGTCTCCAGAGAAATAAGATATAAAAAAAAAAATTCTACACATAGAATACATGTTTTAAATGACATTAAAATTTACAATAGACATGACAAGACAAGATAGAGTGCTCCGGCACCGAATGTGGCACTCATCGCTCTGCTACACTATAGACGGGTGAGGGGCGTCACAACAACAACATTAATAGCAATAAAGAATATTGGAAAACAAAGTTTACCAAATAAAGTTGTTCAAAAAATAAAGAATGGTAGGAATTTGATTTTTTAGATTATATATTGACTTTGAAATTGACGAAGATACATGTGGCATGCCTACAATAGAAGAAAATGAAGACAAGCAAAATCAAGAAAAAAGAAGCTAGTCTAAAGTGAAATATGAAAAAATTATCATATTAGGAAATAATTTAGTCAATATAATATTTAATCGTAAATTTTTGTCATAAATCATGAAAAAAATTATGATAGTATTATTTTAGTCATCTTAATTGTAATTGTATGCCATTATAGCCACATATATTTAATAGGGTTTATAAATTTTAAACATGGATTTGAAAAATGCATCTACAATATGATACAAATATTTTATCACATTAAGAGAGACACCAAAACAGTCGATTTGTTCTTGGATGAAATAGGAAGGGCTAGAAATCATAGAGTCATTATCATCATGAATAAATTGTAGGGGACATAAATTGTATCAATCTTTGAAAGCAAAATTTACCAAAGAAACTAGTTCAAAAAATAAAGAATGGTAGGAATTTGATTTTTGTTGTTATTGACATTGAAAATTGATGAAGATAAATGTGACATAGCAAGGTTAGAAGAGAAAGAAGGAAAGCTAAATGACATTTTGAATCGTGAGAGAAGGAAAAGAAAGAGGAAGAAGAAAATGAAAAGGTAATTCTATTTCTTATTTGCTGCTGTAGCATCCTTAATTTCAATATTCTCCCTCAGCACACTTGCTTCTTAACTGCTCTAAGGTTAGACATTACACAATCTACAGCATTTAGAACTATTCTTTTTTTATTTTTTTTGGGTTATAAAAAAAACCAGGTGGATTCACTCAAATGTCTTCAGTATGTAATGGTAATCAATTGCCAATAGATGCCTTGTGCCCTGAAAAGTCGGACAATGTTCGTTCTCAATCTACAATAAATTTTCATAGAAGCAGTGCATGCATTTTGGCCTTCCTGAAGAATTAGGCTCTGTGAAATTTCCAAATTAGTAGTGGCCATTTTCCCTTTTTTCTCTTTTCCAAGCATGTTGTTAATATGCATTTTTTTTGAAAGATGAGCTTCCTACTGTTGGATTCAATTTCCTGTTAAATTGGACATCATAATTCATTAATAAGCATTGAAAAAAAAAACATGAGGTAGACAGCAAAGGCGAACATGTGGATAAGGAACACGATGACTTATTGAATCTAGAGGAGGATGAGAACCAAAATGACATCTTGAATCATGGGAGAAGGAAAAGGAAGAGAAAGAGGAAAGGGAAAAGGTAAATCTATTTCTTATTTGCTGTTTTAGCATTCTTAATTTCAATATTCTCTGTCAGCACACTTGCTTCTTAACCGCTTCAAGGTGGGAGATGACACAATTTGCTGCAACTGGGGCTATCTTTTTTTTTTTTTTTGGGTTAATAAAAACCAGGTAGATTCATTCAAGTGTCTTAAGTATGTAATGGCAATCAATTGACAATTGATGCCTTGTGCCCTGACAAGCAGGACAATGTTCATTCTCAAATTACAAATAATTTTCATAGGAGCAATTAGGCTGTGTGAAATTCCCAAATCAGTAGTTGGAGATTTTCTCATTTTTCTGTTTTCCAAGCACGTAGGTAATTTACATTTTATTTTAAACATGAGCTTCCCACGGTTGGTTTCAATTTCCTGTTACAGGAGGATGCAAATTCAATCTTGAATCAAAGATCAGTAATAAGCATTGAAAACTTTGGTGCTCTCATTCTGGAGAAAGAACTCTATCTAACACTGGGATCTAGTGCATTTTTTGGCTGCACCAGAAAATGGCTTGTTGGGTTGTTTGAACCTTGAAAGGTCTGTTTTGTTGAGACCATTTAGGTTGACACCTTAGCAGTGTTTGTATGGTAATTGTTTAGTACAGGTTGGGTGCATGATGTGTGACATGTTGATGACGGGTAGCACCATCTTCTGGTTTTTCCCCCTAAACATCTCTATTTTTTTTTTTTAATAATATTTTCTGACTATGCTTGTTTGGACTTCCTAAGAGAAACACATTATACATTAATAAATCGGATGCTTAAGTTTTCAGAAATTGCTTCTAGTGCCCAAGATTAGAAAACATCACCACTATATGGATTTGCGAACACTTGCGGTCCTTATGGTTTTTATTTAAGTTGTAGTCTTGCAGATATCTCTTCTCGCATTGACATATATATGCTGCTTAATTGAGAAGTGCAATGAACTTCCATAGTTACAACTAATTTGTTTGACTAGTTATGTTAAAAAACAGTCTTAATCTTATTTAAAACTCAATTAGTACCAAGGAGGATTCAAAATTTATGTGCATCTTACATTATGATGTGCCACATTCAAGCTTTATTATATCAAATTAATTTTGTTTCTTACTTGTCTTTGTTTCAAAGTCCATGTTTTTTCATGCTACTGAATCTGTTGAGGCACTAGAACACAATGAAATGATGCTAGGGAGGAATAGCACATTTCAAAATGAAAAAACAAAAAAAATCCCTGAAAGCAAAATCAAGAGATGGTTTAGTTACAAAATTGATTCTGAAGCTTCTTTGCCACAATTGCACAAAGTCTCTAATAATGATCCTCTTTTTCAACTTCCAACTTCTTCCTCTGTTAGAACTTCTTTTATTTTCTCTTTTATGGATTATATCTTCATTCTCTCTAAGAACTTTGTATTTGGCACAATTTTGTATATCTCAAACGCTATATTATATAACAATTTATACTTTCTGCTCACCTAAAATATAATTATATATATATTTTTTTTCAATGCTGAATGAGAAATTGAGGTGAAATTATTTTATCATGTATGTAGTAGGGCATTTTTAAAGTAAAATATTGTTGTAGCATATTAGTATGTGGGCTTATTGCTCGTTTTAGTGTGTAGAGGTCTTGGCTGAATAACTCTTTAAATATATTCAGCATTTTCAAACCTTGCTCAACTCCAATCTGCAAGTTATTATAACAATGGTGTCAATCCAACCTTTAATAGATTCAACAAGAACAGAGTCTACTAGGCACATCTTTTTAAATTATTTTCAACTGATAACTAAATTTATACTATAACTTTCATAACTAAAATTAAATAAACGGAAAATAAAAATCCAAATTTTCTTAGAAAAGAAAATAAAAAATAGAAAATAATTTTCTACAATCATACATGCCCCCTCTTTTGACAAAAGTAATTAGACTGCTAATTAATAAAATTAATATAATTAATATTATTCAGTTTAAGTTAATTCGATTCTTTTTCTTACACATGATTTGTTCTAAAGGAATTCTATGAATAAATTGTGGACGACACGTGACAAAGCAAGGATAGAACTTACAAGAGAAAGAAAGAAAACTAACTAATTGAAGAAAAAAATAATTAGTCCTTAAAAAATTTACCAAATTTTATAAATTAATCTATTTATTTTTAATTTAAAATAATTAAATTTTTAATATTTTATTTTATTAAAAAAAATAGTATTTCTATCTAAATTTTATTAATCTATTGTTTTCCATTTACTTTGTGTTGCTAAATAAAGCAATGCCTGAGTAATCCCTCCTGGAAGGCGAATAATCAAGAATTGCTAGCAATTTTAATAATTAAGAATTGCACCTTTTTGTTAATATATAATTCCAATTCACATGACTTTGTGGATTAAATGCCAATCGTTTTCTGTTGTCCATTAGTGATATGTTCTTTCCTAGAAGAATATCATGGTCTTCCGATCATCTTCGTCTTCCTCCCTTCTTCTTTTTTTTTGTATTTTTTCTTCCTTTGCTTCTTCATTTCTTCATAAATTTCTTGTATGAGTCTAGTTAATAAATTTAATTTTGTTTCACTAAAATCTCTTTAATCTACTATATATAGATTTTTATATTAAAAAAATAAAATAATTTTTTTTTATTCTCTTTCCTTTCACATTCAAAAAATTTGATCATTCTAATAATTATCTGGACCTAATTATAAAAATATCAATATCATCATAATAATTTATTTTTTGTAAAATATGAGAATTTATCCATTGATAAAAAGTATTAAAACTATATCTGTAAACATCATACTATAATTTAGAGTAATTTTTTTAATTTAAAATTTTATTATAGATTAGGAAAACTCTTTTAAATAAAATTAAAGTTTAAGAATTTTTTAATAAAAAGTTAAAATTAAGAAATAGAAGGAAAACAGAGAGTAAAATTCAAATAGGACTGTAAAAATTACCCTTTAAGCGTTGCCTTCCACATTAAGAAATTTGCTAAAATTTATAAATCAGTCTATCTATTTTCAACTTAAAATAACTAAATTTTTAATATTTTATTTTATTAAGAAAATAATCCTTCTACTAAATTTTATTTTTAAATAGTTAATATATTTTATATTTAAATGATTATATAATAGGTATCACTATATATTTTCTTTGTAATGTGTGAAATCAAAATTAATTAATAGTCTTCATCATATTCTTTAGTGAAGGCATATGTAAGTATTTTTGTATCAGAAATATAATTTTATTAAGGCTATATATGTCTTATGATATTTTGTCTGAAAATTTGAATTAAATTCTTTAATTATATTAAAATTAAGAAATTTAAAATTTTAATTTTTTTAAAAACCTAAAATTTGAATTTTAAAACCTAAAAGAAATGGCAGAAATTTAAAATAAAATAAAATAATTGACCTTAACAAAATATGGAGTTGGTGAAGACTCCATATGGTGGGGGCCCACTCTACGCTATTGCTTTCCATTTACTTTGTGTTGACTAAATAGAGCAGTGCCTAAGCGATCCTTCCTGGAAGGCGAATAATCGAGAATTGCAACTTTTTCCATGTAATTTTGTTAATATATAATTCCAATTCACATGAGTTTGTGGACTAAATGCTAATTGTTTCATGTTGTCCATTAGAAATATGTTCCTTCCTAGAAGAATATTATGGTGTTTCTGGCCATCTTCATCCTCTTTCTTTTTTTCATTCTTCCTTTACTTCTTCATTTGTTCATAAATTTCTTGTATCAGACTATTTAGTTTACCCAAATATTCATCTCTAATATTATTTTGCTCTCTATAGCTTGTTCAAAGTCACTTGCAGAAGACCCTTCTTGGATAATTTTTATAATTCATCTTGAATTTTGTTCTATATTTCACTTCCGTCTCTTAATTTTAATTTATTAATAAAAAATCCTTAAAGATTAATTTTGTTTCACTAAAATTCCTTTAACCTGCTATATAAATCTAAGATAGTAGGTTTTTAAAATGAAATTACCTTTTTACTCCTTATCCTTTCACATTCAACCAAAAAAAAAAAAATCAGCCATTTCAAAAATTACTTGGACTTTATTATAAAAATATCAATACCATCATAATGATTTATTTTCTTTAAAATAAGAGAATTTATCCATCAATGAAAAGTACTGAAACTATATTTATAGATATCATATACTATAGTTTAGAGTACATTTTTAATTTAAAAATTTACTATACTGAAACTATATTTATAGATATCATACTATAGTCTAGAGTAAATTTTTAATTTAAAAATTCACTATTACATATTAGAGGAATTTTCTTAAACAAAATTAAAATTTAAGAATTTTTTAATAAAAAATTTAAAATTAAAAAACAAAAATAAAATATGGGGCAAAATTCAAATACAACTATAAAAATTACCCCTTAAATGTTGCCTTCCACATTAAGTTTGGAATTCAAATTTATGAGGACTTTGTTTGCAGCTTTGTGGATTTACTTTGCTGACAAAATACTAGCCGTTCCTTTAATTGTTCATTAGTAAATAATATGTTCCTTCATCAACCTTTCCCTGCAATTCGACATGTAATTCTTTGTATTTTAAGCATTTATATGCATGGCATTCTAGGGAAAAAAAAATTTAATATTTTATATTCTAAAAGCTGTGCAATTTTACTATTGAAGTTTAATTCTTATAGAATACATTGATATTAAAAAAATATATTCAAAATAAAATTTTATTATTATTTTAATTCTAATTATAATTTTAAAATCAAATTATTCATGAAGACTCGGGTAAAGTGTGAATTTATGATTATTATTATTATTATTATTATTATTGGGTAAGAAATTAAAATTTAATTTTTAACATCAAGATATAAAACTTTTTTAGTATAAAATCAGGGTACAATTGGGGCGTAATATAAAACATGCGTATCTAAATAATTTAGACATTCATTTTTGTTTTTATTTTTATTATTTAATTATTAAATAAATTTATATATAAATAAAAAAAATTATTTCTTTATTTTCTTTTGGGTGGATTTTTTATTTCCGTATCTTAAAATAAAAGAAATGGATTGTTGAAACTTAGAAAAATCAGAAAAAGTAAATTTTGTCCCTTCATAAATTTCTTTTAAAATTACTATAAATTTTTTTCATAGGAAAATGAAATGAAAAAAAGTGGTATGTTTATTTTCCTTATTTAAAAAATAAATAAAGAAAGAAAATTATTTTATTTTTATTATTATACTCATATTAAATAAATAAATAAATTATAATAAAAATAATTATTAAAGGAAAAAAAATTAAAAAAAAAATTAATCTTATTTTCCTCTCTTTTCTACCTAATTTAAATGAAAACAAAATAACACAAAATACTCTTTAAGCATTTTCGTTCCAACAAAATAAGGTAATTGCCTTTTATCTTCCGCAACCATTTTCTTCTCCCTTTCCTTTCACTAACAACAAAACAGGCCCCAAATTTTTCTACAAGGAAGAAAAGAAAATAAAGGGCAAAGCTTTTGATAGTTTCTATGCAGAGGCCCGACGAGCTTTTTAGTTGCCTTCCACTTATAATTTTTAATGATATAATTAATCTTATGGTGAAGCTTGCGAGTAAGAAAACATGGAGGGGTGGGCAGGATTGGTACTATTTGCACGCGTAGCAAAGATGAAAGAAGCTGGAACGAGCACAGTGGAAGAAATTGCATTCAGTTTTACAAGAGGAAAGAGTAGAAAATAAAGGGAAAAGCTTTTGTTGATTAATTAATTCCCATGGTTAAACCCCACACAATAAGAGCCGCAGCAGCTGCCTTCGCCATTAAGTATGAAATTGAAATTTCTGATTAATGCTGGCCATACAGAACAAAAGATTAGAAAGAACATTGAAAAGGAAAAATAGTTTGGACGAAATGATTTCTTATTCGATTTTTTGCTTTATCGAGAGCACAGTGGATTGGAAGAGTGGAAAGCAAAGGGAAAAAGCTTTTGTTAAAGTTCCTATTACTAAACCCCACACGCTAAGAGTAAGTTTGGAATTCAATCCCAACGAATTATTAGACCCACTCTAGTCTACTGTTTTGCATTTACTTTGTGTGGACTAAATAAAGCTATACGATCCTTCCTGGAAGGCGATTCTGATGTTGACGAAATGATTCTACATAATTATCATATACTTTGTTGACTAAATGCTAGTCATTCCTTTTTGTCCATTAGTAATATGTTCCTTCCTAGAATAATATTATGGTGTTTTTGGTCATCTTCATCTTCTTTCTTTTTTAGTTCTTCCTTTACTTCTTCATTTGTTCACAAATTTCTTGTATCAGACTAGATTACCCAAATATTCATCTCTAGTATTTTGCTTTCTCTACCTTCTTCAAACTCAGTTATCATGGCTTCTACATCTTCATCAGCCCCTCCCTGCAAGTACGATGTTTTTATTAGTTTTAGAGGCAAAGATACCCGTTATGGTATTCTCTCCCATCTCTTTGAAGCTTTGCAGGGAAAGCAAATCAATGCCTTCTTGGATGAAGAACTTCGTAAAGGAGAAGAGATCTCACCAGCTCTCTTGAAAATAATCCAAGAATCCAGTGTCTCAATAGTCATTTTCTCTGAAAATTATGCAGATTCTGCATGGTGCTTGGATGAGCTTGTTGAGATACTTAAATGCAGGGAAGAATCAGGACAAATAGTCCTACCAGTTTTTTACAAAGTAGATCCCACTGAGGTTCAAGACCTGACAGGGAATTTCGGGAAGGCACTTGCTATGCATGGAGAAAAAGGCAATTCACAGAAGGTGGACAGCTGGAAGCGTGCTTTGATGGAAGTAAGCAACTTTGCAGGATGGGATTTACAGGAAATCAAGTATATTACTTTTTAATTATTCTTTACTGTAGTTTTTCTAGTTTTCAATTTAAGGGAAGGGAATCAAAATTTAGAAATTTTTAACTGAGTACATTAATCTTAACACAAAGCACCAATTCAAACATAGACAGCACTTATACGGAAAACATAGTAATTATATATTACTGTTTACTTAGAAGTGTAAGTCTACCATTACTTACTAGTGTTTGTTGTTCACATGTGACTAGATATGAGGCCAAATTAGTTGAGGGAATTGTCAATGATGTTTTGAACAAATTTAGTGATATGTCTAAAGGTGATGATTCTTATGATCTCAACTTGATTGGAATTAAACTGCGTGTGGAAGAAGTGGAACGGTTGTTAAATGAGAAGCAGATTGTAGGAATTTGGGGGATGGGAGGCATTGGTAAAACAACTATTGCACAAGAAGTATTTCATCGAAACAAGAATAAATTTGATGGTCATTGTTTCGTTGAAAATGTTAGGGAAACAATGACAAAGCAATCATCAAATTCAGTGCGAGTCAAAATCATTCAACAATTATTAAGGGACAAACATGTAGACAGTTTGAATGATTCTACTAGGAGAAGGCTTAAGAGTAAGAAGGTATTGATTGTTTTTGATGATGTAGAGGATCGAAACCATTTAAAAGATTTAGCAGGAGAGTGTGATTTGTATGGTGAGGGAAGTAGAATCATCATAACTAGTAGAGATTCACACGTACTTAATTCTGATTTTTCAGAGAAAGGCGTATATGAGGTTGAGAAGTTAATTGATTCTCAAAGTATGGAACTCTTTAGCTTGCATGCCTTCAACCAAAATCTTCCTAAGGAAAAATATTTGGAGCTATCAAAGAAGGTGACAATCTATGCTAGAGGCAATCCACTAGCTCTTAAAGTTTTGGGATCTCATTTATTTCGCAGGACGATAAAAGAATGGGAAAGTGAATTGGAAAAATTGGAAGGCAAATCTCTTAAGAAAATTCAAGATGTTTTGAAAACAAGTTATGATGGGCTAGAAAAGAGTGAACAGGAAATATTTCTTGATATTGCATGTTTCTTCAAAGGGAAAAATAAAGATGGCGTTCAGAGAATATTAAAAGCATGTGGTTTCTATCCAGAAAGTGGAATACCTCGTCTAATTGAGAAATCTCTTATAACTATTTCAAACGGTGCGGTAGATATGCATGACTTGTTAGAGCAAATGGGCAAGGATATTGTTAATGAGGAATGCAAACAGCTTGGAAGGCACAGCAGGTTGTGGAATTATGAAGATATTAATCATGTATTGATAACAGAAACGGTGAGGACCAAATTAATCACTGAAGCTTTGATCATTATCATATTTGAATTTTGTAAGAATTGTAGATCTCGTGACGAATTAAGTATTAATCAATAATCCTTTTTGCTGTTATTTTACTAGGGAACCGAAAATGTTGAGGCCATATCGTTTCGTCCGGTTGGGAGAGGTATTTTGAAGCTTTTGAAGCTAAGTGCCACGGCCTTTGCGAAGATGTGCAATCTTAGACTCATCGAAGTATGTACAATGTGGAACAAAGTGTTCCTTCCTAAAAACTTTGAATTTTGTGCACAAGCACTAAGATGTCTTTACTGGGATCATTATCCTCTGGAATCTTTGCCGTTAAATTTTTGGCCAAAGAATCTTGTAGAACTTCAAATGCGTTTTAACAATCTCATACAACTGTGGAATGGAGGAGATAAGGTACAATTTATATATTTTAGCTATATTTTATAAAGTTAATTTGTATCTTCTAATTTATTGATATTTTTCTATTTAATTACAGCCTCTTGGAAGTTTGAAATTGATGGACCTTAGCTACTCTTGTAACCTGATCAGGATTCCGGACTTGTCAGGTATTGCCCCAAATCTCGAGTTTTTATATTTAAATGGTTGTGAGAGTTTGGTTGAAATGCCCTCTCTTCAAAATCTAAGTAATCTTGTAGAACTTCGTATGTGTAGGAGCAAACTCATACAACTGTGGAATGGAGGAGATAAGGTACAGTTTATAAATTTTAGATACATTTTATAGAAGTTAATTTGTATCTTCTAATTTATTGATATTTTTCTATTTAATTACAGCCTCTTGGAAATTTGAAATTAATGGACCTCAACTACTCTGATGACCTGATCAGGATTCCGAACCTGTCTAGTATTGCCCCAAATCTCGAGTTTTTATATTTGGAAGGATGTAAGAGCTTGGTTGAAACTCCCTCTCTTCAAAATCTGAGCAAGCTTACTGAACTTCATCTAAGTGATTGCTGCAAAATCAAAGATTGTCCAGAGATTCCGTGTAATATAAGGATTCTAAAATTAGACGGAACTGGAATAGAACAACTGCCCTCATCAATTAAGCATCTGTCTCAACTTGTCATATTGTCCTTGGATCAGTGTACAGCACTCGAGAGTCTTCCAAGCAGCATTGGCAATTTGAAACGTCTTGAAGAACTTCATCTAGCTGAATGTTCAAGACTCGTGACTATTCCAAGCAGCATAGGCGAGTTGAAATGTCTTGAAAAGTTATTTCTCCCGAATTGCTCAAATTTAGCAAGTCTTCCTGAAAGCATCAAACAACTTTCGAAGTTGAAACGGCTTAATTTAAGAAGTTGCGAGAGACTTAAAAGTTTACCAGGGCTTCCATCATGCTTAGAATTATTACGTGCAAATGATTGCCGCTCTCTGGAATCTGCATCAATTTCTTTCAATTTCTTAGAACATGATGATGAAAATGAAGAAGCAGATAGAAGTGAACATGAAAATGAAGAAGCACATAAAAGTGAATCTGAAGATTGCAAATTTCTTAATTTTAGTAGTTGCGTCAAATTGAATAAGAAAGTAATGGAGGATGTTTTTGAAGCGCACCTGTTGGGTCAGAAAGTTACATTATTGATGGCAGGAGGTGAAGTGCCAGAAAGGATGAGGTATAAGAATAAAGGATCCTCGCTTTCCTTCAAACTTGACCTTCGTCACTTAATTGCCTTCTCTTTCTGCGTTGTTCTTCGTCCCAGCCGTTTTATTCATTTTCCTCGATTTGAAGTGGATTTCATATGGGAATCTGGAAATAGGCGGGAACGTAATGCGTTCAACTTATATAGCGATAAGGTCGTTGCGAATTGGAATGCAGGTCCGTATAGTTCGGACTCATCACACATGTTGCTTTCATTCAATGGATTGAGGACACGTTTTGATGAAGAGTTTTTCGTTAAGGCCTCATTTTGCTTCATCGATAACCATCTCTGGCCGGAAATTATGGAGTGTGGGGTCCATCCTATATATCGTAGAGATAAAAGGAGAAGCAGAAATGAAAAGCATCAAGATGACGAGGAATGCCAATCACTTCTTCAAATATTGGAAGACAAATAGAAGAGAAGAAGAATAAATAATGAGGAGGAAGCTTTTTCTTCATCTTCACTCAATCGAAATCTCTCTCTATCTCTTCCTGCTTCCTCTTAACCAAACCCCACTCACTTTCACAACAGGTATAACTCATTTCTAGTTTGCCGTTACTTTTTAGCATTCTTAATTGCTTTACTCTTACAAATAACTGCAATCTTTTGCAGCTCTATCATCTGCCGCTCTATTGTCATTTGAGAGAGGGAAGACTATACAGGAGAATAATTAAGCTCAAATCAGGGGAAAAACAACAGGTGAAATGATAAATAGTATCTTCGTTATATGTAATGTGAACAATATTACAATATAATATGTTGTTATGTGAACATATAATCTATTCTGTCATCCACATTACAACATTAGCTTCCAAATCTAACGATTGACTGAAACTGAACCCCACTTCACTTCCAAATCAACTAAGACACACATTGCAAATAAACTACAACTCTCTAACCTGAAGAACAAATAGCCTTTATAATTATAACAGGCTTATAATGGAAAGCTAAAGAAATGATAAAATAAGGACGAGGAACAACAACATCACATTAGAGTAGAATAAACATTGTAAATAACTAAAAAACCTCTAAAATGCCTATGGCACAGGAACAATAGGAATTGAATTTTCTATTGGCTTCTTTACATAATTACTCTTTGGATTGTAGCCGTGGAGAGAGAGATTCTTCATTAGATTGATAAGAGTCATGGGATTAGTAGTTTTCTTGATCGTCAAATCATCATCACATTTCCTATCTCCTGCTTTTATATGCTTCTACACGATAAAAATAGAGTTGCAAAATTACCAACTAAAAATGAACAAACATTAAGCAGAATTCAGCTAACTTCCATACCAGTCGGCAAATTTAAAATGGAGCACTAATACAATTCACAGCAGTCATTCAATTTTAGTTAAGTATCTAGGCAAGACTTAAGGTTTAGTTGTTGTTGTATCTAGGCAAGATCCCTAACATTGCACAGCAAAATTCATAGAATTCAGCTGCTAGTCCAAACTGATAACAATAAGATCATGATTTTAACAATAGCAAATTTTAGGGAATAAATGCATCTTCTCAGAAGATGCAATGGTCAAACCTGAATTGTTGACAAAACTATAAGGCTAGTTTTCGAGAGTGAACTTGCAGAAACTCACCATTTTCGTGTATCTCCATTTGCAAAGTTGCAGGCTTATTGTTCTTTTTAGTGTGTAGAGATTTCTCTCGATTTTCATAGAAATTGAAGTCATCTAACATTATGAGGTCTTAGCTGAATAACTCTTAAATATATTCAGCATTTCCAAACCTTGCTAAAGTCCAATCTGCAAATTATTATAACAAATCGTGTCAATCCAACCTTTAATATATTCAACAAGAACAGAGGCCACCATGCACAAGTTTCTATTCTAGCAGCATCTTTTGCCAGATATATTGAAATATCAAGCCTAAATTGTATAGTACAACCACTGAAAATAACAGAAAAATGGCAACATACTCGGCTAAGTTGAGTTTTTAATGCAGGGGAACCATATGCACAGCATATTGCAGAAGACTTCCACAAATAGAAGCTGTTGTGTAAGAGAACAGGTCTTTTCTCAAAACCACGAACTTCAAAAATAGAGAGTAGTTTTTTTTTTTTTTTTTTTTGAGGTTAACAAGAACTTAAAAATATTTCTGCTCCATTCCCAACATGACAAGGTCAGGTATAACAAATATTCATTGTAAAGCAGTACTACCATGAAGTAAACACAATTTTCGACAATCAATATGTATTTAGTTCTAGCCATATTTCTTAAAATATAATATAACAAATTAGAAGATGTAAATGTAGAGCAGACTGGCTTTCACAACAGAAACATCAGAAGACAATTGAGTTCTAAAGCAAAGGAGATACCTCTTGAGTGTCTCTGCTATAAGTAACAGGCCGCCTACCATTGTTTTCAAGATCTCTGTTCTGCTTCACGGAATGCTGCATCTAACTTCTTATTGCCATTTGGAGTGCTTGCCCATACATCATATTTAATGCTCTTATGAATGTCATCTTCATTGTAAGATTTGATAACATACAACTTAGCATCTGCGTACTTAGTTTCAAAATCTGGTTTGTTATACTGATCTCTTTGTACAGTGATTCCCAAGTCTTCCTTGACAGCAGTCTCCAGAGAAGGAAATTTGTTAGAGCCCCTAGGACCAGAAGTTAGTTCATTTGAGGTTTCAAAATCACTGTTTTTATAGAATCTGTCTCCAGATTTATTTCTATCATTTCCATTCCATATCCTTCCGTTCTGTCTATAGTTCATAAGACAATTAGGCGGGAATAGACCATGTTTTTGGATAGAAAAAGGAGGCAAATTTCCTACAGGATGGTATCCTTTAGAGAGACCTGCTGAGAAATCAGAACCCAATGCAGACACCTGTAACAAAAAAAGTTAAATCAGCAAAAACACTCAAAACTGAAGACTAGTGATGACCAACAAGCACAACAAACTTCAAAATCAATTCTTTTTGGGAAAGTTTAAAGATATAGACATAAAAAGTAAGAATATTTCATACCTTGTTTAAAGGTCTGATTGCTTGTGTATTTGTAGACTTAGAGGATTTGCCAGCAGTATTGTCATTAGACTTCATAGAGTTAAAACCACTGGACTTGGCAAAAGTAGAAGCTGATCCATATTTTCCATTTTGAGAACCAATATTGCCATTTGAGACATCACTAAAATATGCTGAATCCCATGAATAGCAAGGCATGGCTTTTGATCCATAGAAAACAGAATGTGGAAGGTATCCAGGTGAAGAAAAATATGCTTGTTGACCAACACTTTGCCCATCTACCCCAACCACTGCCCCAGAAGCATATGGATTATAGCCAGGTAAAAAATAGACTAGTGATCCATTGTCTGATTGCATCCCTGATGTGATCAACCGATACACTAGTATCAATTATCAACAAGACACAATTATACAAAACTACCCTTATGAGCCAAGCAGAACGAGACATAGTTTTGCCTAATTTTTGCAAATAGAAATGAAAGTATACGTCAGAAGAACATACCATATGAGATCCATCTGCTTGAAAATAACCATGATCATCCAATTGTGTGAAGGATCCATTATACTCTGCAGCAAAGAGTAAGTTTAAGAAATAATATACCATAAATTAATCTAATTCTCAAATATTAAACTTCGGAGCTGCAAATCAAACTGAAAAAAAAAATCTTTAATTGAAGCAAAGTAAAGTAACTTAATATTTTCAAAATTATCATGCTTGAAGACGTGCTAAATTATTATCTTTTCATTTTTCACATGATTGCACCATTATCCTAAAAAATGATTCTGACTATATGGAAGTCAACTAAGAAATATGAGTACTTAATCACAAGGCCGATTAACATCATCCTATGCAATACATTGAGGAGTATATTACCAGACATCTCAAGTCTCAACTTTACTGAAAACCTATTATATGAGTACTTTTAACCAAGATTATGGCATTCCATTTAATTGACTTTATCACAACTCCAAAAGATTATATATAAGAAGAATATATAAGCGTCTCAATATCCCACCTGGGTAGTAATAATTGTAACTACTAGTCGGTGGATTGTAAATACCGAGGTCTCCAACAGACTCTTGGTCAGTCTCCCCTTTGATACTAGAATTACCATCTACTTCACCTTTGGTATTAGAAGTAGCATCCCGTGAAAAGCAACTGAATGATGTTGAGCCACATGGTAATCCATCTTTTCCAGAAGCCTGAAAACAAAGACATACAAAGGAAAATAAGATAATAAAAAGATAATCTTGTTCTACTAAGCATTAAGCAAGTTTGTTGTTAAAATAACCATCTAATCTTGTTCTACTAAGCATTAAGTTTGTTGTTAAAATAACCATCTACCATGCACAGAATAAATTTGTGCAATGTGGATGCCTAGAGATACACATACAGAGCCACAAAAATCTAAGATCCAAAAAATTTAAATAAAACACTAGCAATCCTTTTAAACAAGAAGAATGGATCTCATGGTACTCACACAAATAGATCATATTCTTGAACTTATGTTATAATGACCAAAAACATATTTCCTTGACCTTTTAGTGTTTTATAATTCTCAGTAATCTAATGCATACCATACACCAAACCGCAAAGTGAAAGTTGGCACAACTACAAGAAAGATAGTATAGGAAAGGCAGTTGTTAGCTGCCACTTATTTTGCATTTATTTAGGGCATTTGTTTAGAAATTTTTGTGTGCATATCTGTTCTTACCTTTTGTTGTATGATTCTGATACAATTTTGGTAATTTAGCTTGATTAAAAACCTATTTGTTAGCTGTAATTTTTTATATATATCTTTAATTTCTGAGGCAATAAACATCAGAATTCTTATTCCAAAATTTCTTAGTTCTTTTACATGTTATCAGAGCCATAGCTGATGAAAAGAAAAATGAGAGTTCTGGATCAGGGAAGAAAACTTCTAGTTCTTACACACTGAATTCGAATGACAACCCAGGTAACTTGATTACCCAAGTTCAGTTGAAGGGCGAGAATTACGAAGAATGGGCGCGAGCTATGCGGACTGCATTGCGGGCCAAAAAGAAATATGGTTTTATTGATAGATCTGTCAAGCAACCAGCAGATGACTCACTGGAACTCGAAGATTGGTGGACGGTTAACTCTATGCTGGTTTCTTGGGTGTTTAACACCATTGAACTGACGCTTCGCTCGACCATCTCTCACATGGAGAACGTAAAGGATCTGTGGGAGGATATTAAACAGAGGTTCTCGATTAGGAATGGTCCACGAATGCAGCAACTGAGATCGGATCTGGCGAATTATAGGTAGGAAGGTCAACCAATCGTGTCCTATTTCGAAAGACTCAAAACGTTATGGGATGAAATAAACAACTATGATCAGATACCAGTGTGTATCTGTGCAGGTTGCAGATGCAATCTTGCCATTAAATTGGAAAGAAATAGTGAAGAAGAGAGAGTTCATCAGTTTTTGATGGGCTTGGATGAAGAAGGATACGGAACAGTGCGCTCTAATATTTTGAGCACTGAACCCTTGCCCAATTTGAATCGTGCCTATGCTATGGTTGTTCAGCAAGAGCGGGTGCGAACTATGACACGAATCAAGGAAGAAAGAGGCAATCCTATGAGTTTTGCAATTCGAGCAGGTAGTCGAAATTCAGGAGGGATAAAGACAAATCCTCAATTTGTTCTAATTACAACCGAGAGGGACATGATGCTGAAAGTTGTTTCCAGTTGATAGATTATCCAAAATGGTGGGGCAATAGACCACGTGGAACTTTTGCTGGACGAGGAGGTGGTCAAAAGCGTGGCAATAGAGCAGGACGTAGCAAGGGAGGAGTTGCTCGTGCCAACGCCACACAAGCAACTGGAGTTGATGGTGGGCGTGGAATTGTGACAGATTCAAATCGAAAGGGTCTTAGTGGATTAAATGAAGAGCAGTGGGCTACTTTACTGGGTATGTTGAATTCTTGTCAGAATGGTGGCAATGAGAGGCTGACAGGTACGCAGAGGATATTTCCTTGGATTATTGACACAGGAGCTTCCCATCATATGACAGGAACGTTGGCATTTTTGAGTGAATTGCGTGACATTGTGCCATGCTCAGTCGGGTTACCTAATGGACAAAAGGCCTTGGCGGTGAAAAAAGGAACTGTGTTGCTTGGAGGAGACTTGAAATTGCAACGAGTCCTTTATGTGCCAAATTTGAATTGCAATCTGATCTCTGTATCACAACTACTTAATAATTCAAATTTGGTTATTCAACTCACTAACAAAATTTGTGCTATACAGGACCTAAATTCGAGGAACCTAATTGGAGCGGGTGAGCAACGTGAGGGGCTGTACTTTCCCAAGGGAGTGACATCGGTACATGCTTGCAAGGTAACTGCTATTGGGTCTTTTGAGCTTTGGCATAAGAGAATGGGTCATCCTTCTTATAAGGTGGTAGAGTTAATTCCAGAAGCTGGTAGCATAGTTAGGAAAACTAATAAAACTTGTAAAGTTTGTTTTAAAGCAAAGCAAACAAGAGAGATTTTCTTTTCTAGTGACAATAAAGCTGATGGTTGTTTTGAATTGATACATTGTGATTTGTGGGGACCTTATAGAGTCCTAACTTCTTATGAAGCAATTTACTTCTTAACAATTGTTGATGATTACTCTCGTGCTATTTGGATATATTTGCTGAATGAAAAATAAGAAGTAGCTTGTGTTCTTAAGAAATTTGTTGTGATGGTTAAACGCCAATTTGAAAAAAATGTGAAAATTGTCAGAAGTGATAACGGAAGTGAATTTATGTGCTTAAAAGAATATTTTGATGAACAAGGGATGTTGCATCAGACTTCCTGTGTAGGAACACCTCAACAAAATGGCCGAGTGGAAAGAAAACATCGCATTATTCTTAATGTGGCAAGAGCCTTGCATTTTCAAGCAAATTTACCCATAGAATTTTGGGGAGAATGTGTACTTGCAGCCGGGTATTTGATTAATATGACTCCATCTATGTTATTAAATGGTAAAACCCCATATGAGATGCTCTTTGGGAAAGTACCTTCTCACAAACATGTTCGGGTTTTCTATTGTTAGCTGCCACTTATTTTGCATTTATTTAGGATATTTGTTTAGGAATTTTTGTGTGCATATCTGTTCTTACCTTTTGTTGTATGATTCTGATACAATTTTGGCAGTTTAGTTTGATTAGAAACCTATTTGTTAGCTTTAATTTTTTATATATATCTTTAACTTCTGAGGCAATAAACATCAGAATTCTTATTCCAAAATTTCTTAGTTCTTTTACATACAGGAATCCACAGTAAATTAAAACCAGGCCTTTTCACCTTGTGGATAACGCCATTTTTCCAAGCAATTATCCACAAGGAAGAAAACAAAAGCAACATAGATTAATATGACATACCACATCACGCCTAGCCAATTTCCTAATGGACTCCGACTTCAATCCTGGAGGAACAGATTTTCAGATTCAGCTGCATTATATAGTTAATAATACAATACTTATTCAATTAGCCAACAAATCATGGAGTTGCCAACAATATCTACACCATTAAACAGTCAATACAGAATTTTTCTTTTTTTTTTTTTTCCACAGGACAAAGCCAATACGCAATTTTAGCAGCAAGAGGAAGGAATGAAAGGGGCGAAAAGGGCATAAATCAAACAAGCCAAACAATTTACTTTCCATAAAATCAAAATCTTGATCATCCACGATAATTATTACCCATCTTCAATATAAAATGAACAACCCAGATTTTTTTTCCCATTTTCAGTTAAAAAAAAGTAACATAAATGAAATTAAAAACAGAACTCATAATAGCTTTATATTTAAAAAGTTGGGGAGGTTGGGGGTGGGGAAGGAGGGGGAAGAAGAGGAGGAGGGGAAGAAGAGGAGGAGGGGGAAAGGGGAAAAGAAACCCAATAAGAGAGGATGCGTTTCTCAAGTTCTGTTCCAGCGGCAATCGTCGATCGATAAAAGCCCAAGTTAACACCTGCAAACAGAGAGACAAATTAAATAGCAAAAGTGTTAGTTAAAGTCAAAGCACTAGTACTTTTATACCAAAAGTCTTACGATCTAGCATTGTATTTTGATGGGTGAAATTATTTTTTTTGAATAAAAATATTATTTTAAATATTATTAAAAAAATAATTTAAAAAATTTTAATTTATTATTTTATAATTAAAATAAATTTAATTTAATTTTTAATTATTTTTTAATATTTTGTAATTAATATATTTAAAAAAATAATTTTTTTTAATAATAATTTTAATAGCAATATCAATACAACCAAACTCAACCACTGTCTATAAAACAAAATATTTATTCTTATAAAAATTGAATTTTATTGTTTTCCTTTTAATAATAAAATTAAAAAAAAAATCTTATGTTCAAAAGCAAAAACGCTGGTTGCACGCTATCCAGTGTCCACCAGGCACACGTTGGCAACTTACACAGAACGGAAAAAAAAGAGATTCAGATTCCTCTTATTATTAATTAATTAATTAATGGAAAGCATAAAATTCTATTTTATTATTATCTTTTGATAGTTTTTTTTTCTTTTGAGATAAAAATCAAACAGAAAATGGAATTTTGTATATAAATTATAAAAAAAAAATCCCTGGAGAGAAAAATCAAATGCAAATTCTCAACTTTTTTTTAAAAAAAAAATAGAGGTCTTTTTGAGTAAAAGTGGGAAATTCAATATATATCTTACAGAAAACAAACAACTTTCAAAGATTTTTCGTTTTTAAAGAGGGGGGGAGGGAAATCTGCTTGGTTGGAGAGAAATCGAGAGAAAATGAAATTTCATGACTTCAAGTCCGCATAAATAGAATATCAATTTGCAAAATGAAACATTAAAAAAGAAGTCACCGAATCAAACTACTCATAGAGAGCAAAAAATTAAAACTTTTCATTTCCTTTGATACGAATACGCTACATAGGAAGCAACAGAGGACTAAAAACAAAGAAAAATGAGAAATCAGAAGCAGACCTAGAAGGGACTGATCGAGGCCGATACGAAACCGAGAGACCCGATCTGATGTGTCCAGAAAACCGCTTTTCAGTATAGTAGAAAAGCGGTTTTCCAGAGAAGGAAAGAAGAAGAAGCAGTGAAAGTAAGGTCGAGAAGGAGAAGAGGGAAACAAAAGGGTCTAATTATGGAAGGATCGGACGGGTCAGATGAGTTCCTGGTTTGAGAAGAGGAAATAGTGACCGTTGAATGTAGGGTTTAAAGACAAAAAGGGTGGGAAAGCGCCAATATTTTCGGAGTGCGTCCAGTTTTGTGCTAACCTTGCTAGGAAATTAAATTCTCTTTGTTGTTTTTTTTTTCCCTCCTTTTTCCAACATATTTAATAATGAAATATAATTAGTTTTAAAAAATAACGAAATAAAATAAAAAAAAAATTATATTTTATGTGTAACGACCTCACCGTAGGTAGTCCGTACATTTTACTGTTCCGACGACTAATGTCTGTTCGGACAGTCAGGATGTCTGTAACTACACTTAAACTATAGTGAGGAGGCATAAATTAATGAAATAAATATTAAAAAAATATAGGAAAAATTTTGAGAAATAAAATAAAATTTAGAGAATTTATTAATTGGTATAAAAAATAAAAATAATCCGATGAGCACCATGAAAGGCATTTTGGTCATTTCACCCCTAGAGGTGAATTTTGACTTAAATGTCAAATTAAAATTTGGAAATAGAATAATTAACATAAATTAATTTTATGAATTTGAATTTGAAAAATGAGAAGAGAAAGAAGAAGAAAAGAAAAGAAAAGAAAAGGAAAGAAAAGAAAAGAAAGGAAATAGATTTATGAAATTTAAAAACAATAATTATAGAATATATATATATATAAGACACAAGAGACAAAAATTCACCAACCACAAGTCTTCTTCATTTCCTCTTCTCTCTCTCCTTGCCGTCTCCATGTTCTCTCCCCTCCACCATTTTTGCTCAAGCTTTGAGCTTGAGTTTCTCTTCATTTATCCACCAAAACCCATGGTCCCCTTCATTAAAAATTTAGCCCACATCATAAGGAAGCTCTAGGTACCCATAGGGAGAAGGAAAGTTGAAGTTTTGGGAAAATTTTCAAGTTGGGTCACAAGAGGTTAGTGCTTTTCTCCCTTCCTTCTTCTTTTAATACTTGAAAGTGACTTGAGATAAGTGAAAATTTCAAGAAATTAACAAGAAATTCATGAACCCATGATGTCCCCAAATTTTGGCAGCCATGAAATGTATTGGGCTTTATTTCAAATAATGTAAATGAGTTTAGAGATGATGATTGATATGATTATATGTATGAGAAGTGAAAAGGGATTGAATTGATTGAGTTTGAAACTTGGAAATTAGGGTTTGTGTACATGACTTGGAGATTTTGTGTAAATGCTTGAAATTTGACCTAATTGGGATGAGATTGTTGCTTATAGAAGTGTATTGCATGCAAATTGAAGTAAGGAAGTTGGAGGAGATTGAGTTTTGGAAGTGTCAATTTTCTGCAGGTTGTGTTTGTTGAGGGCAGTGTACATTTTAGGCCATAAATAAAATTGTGTGAACCCAATTGGTATGAGGCCAATTGGAGGTGAAACTAGACCCAAAATAGCCCATTTTCCATGAAGAAACCATGCCCAAATTCTGTCCAAAACTTGAGCTAAATACTGCCCAAATTCGGATTTCCCTGCACCCAACCCGGAAAATGACCAAATGAACAGTACGTGTTCATTTGGTCATAACTCTCTCTATACTGGTCCAAATGACCTAAAATTTTACCCATGAAAAGTTTAGACATAGGGCTACACTTTTCATGAAGACCACTTAACCCCG
Organism: Hevea brasiliensis; assembly: GCF_030052815.1. Taxonomy (NCBI): domain Eukaryota; kingdom Viridiplantae; phylum Streptophyta; class Magnoliopsida; order Malpighiales; family Euphorbiaceae; genus Hevea; species Hevea brasiliensis. The sequence goes on from NC_079506.1 coordinate 12,678,223, forward strand.
TTTTGCCTTTAACAAATTCAAATTGTTAGCATAATTTGGGTCACTGAAACTGCCAACCCAGAAAATGACCAAATGAACAGTACGTGTTCATTTGGTCATAACTCTCTCTATACTGGTCCAAATGACCTAAAATTTCATCAATGGAAAGTTTAGACATAGGGCTACACTTTTCATGAAGACCACTTAACCCAGTTTTGCCTTTAACCAAATCAAATTGTTAGCACAAGTTGAGTCACTAAAACTGCCAACCCAGAAATTGTCCAAAATATTGTTCCTTTGGTATGCTTGACCAGTTTTGGCAAAAATGCCATAACTTGGTGTCCAAAGCTGCAAATTGAGTGAAACTAGTGCCAAAAGTTTTATAAGACATAGCACAACAATTTTTATGTTTTGACCAAGCTCTAGAAACCATTGCATCCTAGGGAAAATATTAGCCAAAGTTAGGAATTGAAATCTAGAAAATGTTAAGTTGAACCCAGAATGCCATTTGATACCTGTGTGTTCATTTGGCCATAACTCCCACTAGGAAATTCCATTTGAGATGTGCCAATATGATCTAGAAACATGATACTTAGGGCTACAACATTGATTTAGACACCTTTGCCAAATTCTAAGTTTAAAGACCCTAAAAAGAGGGTCAAACATACTGCCCTGAAGTTGGTTATTGCCCTTATAGGACTGAGAGTCCAGGTTAATACACTGACTATAACTCACTATACCAAGCTTGAAAAATTATGAAATTGTACCTGGGAGTCCCTAAGACATAGAGGATCATATCTTGTGAAGGAACCTAAGTCTAAAAATGACCATAAAATGATCAAATGACTGGTCAAAGTTTATTAACCAGGAATTATAAATTCTGGACAGCTTAGAGACAAAGGGACCAGTTATGGTATTTTGACCATAACTTGAGTTCTATAACTCCAAATTCAGTGATTCAAAAATTGAAATTCAAGTTTAAACATAGAGGAGAAATTGTTATGAAGGAAGTGTGACTAAATAGACATCCTAACCTAGTCAAATTCCTAGATAAAGATAACACATCATCATGAACCTAAAGAAAGGTTCATGGGAAAAATGCTATATATGATAATTAAAATACTCATAAGGAAAATTAAATATTAAAAATGATATGAATATGTAAATTGGGACTAATGTCCTATTAATATGAAATTAATGGTACTAATGAACAGTGCTAGAAAATAGTAACAGTGAATAGTGCTAAATTAATTAAAAATGTTTAATTGCCCATAGTATACCTAGACTTATTTATTTAGTTTGGATAAATTGGTATACCAATTAGGGACTATAGATAGCAGTACTGCCTACCGAGAAAATCATGAACTGACAATATATGTCTGGTATGATTATTCTACAGGCTATATGCCTACTTACTGGCCATTGTGCCTACTTTATTTCTGGCGTTACAAGCTCGACAATGGTCTCATGCCCGACAGCTGGCCTCGTGCCTGACAGATGTATACAGGGTAGACATATGGCTGTCTAACCCGTATACTCCCGTGTATCCAACTTTTATAATTTGTTATAGGTTTCTTGGGCATTGATAATAATTAATTAATACTGAATATACAATAAGTAAACAGAAAAGATCCCAATAATTTTAATTGTTTCCAAAGTGTAATAAAAAAATGTAAAAGACCCAGAATTTATGATTTGTAAATATTAATTCAATTGTTTAATTATTGTTATTATAAATTATGCACCACTAAGCATTATGCTTAGCGCGTTGGTTTTCCATCGCGTAGGTATCAAGATCGTGAGCGCTACAGTAGTATTTGGACAGAGTTCCAACCAGATCTGCCACCGATCAGAGTCACCTCACCAGTCTTTTGTATTTTGGTAGGGCCCATGTGTAGACTAGTATTTTGGTTCATTATGTCTAGTCATGATGTATTTTATTTTGGACTTGAAATGAAAACTTATAATTTATTATCTATGAATTTCCATATGAATGCAATAGATGACACTTCATTTTGAGATCTCATAAATAGTTGTGAATGATATGATAAAAGAGAATATGATATGGAAATATGTGAGATGACTATGAATATGTTAACAGGTGATAGTGGAACCCGCCAGATACTAATAAAACAGAGGAGGATCTGTTCGGGTCTCCACAAAAATAAGATAAAAAAAAAAATTTCTACACTTAAATTACCTGATTTAAAGGACATTAAAATTTACAATAGACATGACAAGACAAGATAGGAAGCTCCAGCACCGAATGTGGCACTTCTTGCTCGGCTATACAATAGACGGGTAAGAGGCGTTACATTTTGGGTATATTTTGGCTAGTTACTGATTCAAATCAGATTGATTTTGAGTTGAAATCGACAATTCAAGATTTAATAAGGTAATAAAATTAATTTTGATTTGATTCTAATTCTAGTTTCAAGTTCGAAAATATTTTAATTCACATTGCACCTTATAAAATTATTTTTTTTTTAATTTGATTTCAATAAGATTAAAATTATCTACTAGAACCATCAATTTCAATTTTATAAATAGAGAAAAAAATTAAAATCCGTCACTATAAATTATAATCAGTTTGATTTTGATTCAAACCCTTAAATTATTAATTTAAGCCAATTTCACATTTCAATATCGATATAATTCAAGACTTATATATATATATGTATATGTATATTCATGATTGTAACAATATATTATTAGTATTATTTTTAATATATTGTTAATTATATAAAATATAATTAATATTTATTTAATAATATACCCATTAAATCTCAGTTGAAATAAGAATAGATTTAGTATGGGGGCAAGGGGGCACTGCTCTCAATTTTCCTTTTAAAATATAATTTTTATATAAAATATTAATATTATCCTATATTTAAAGATATTAATTTGCCCTACATTTAAAGATGTGTCATATAATTTCTTTTGTTAAATAATTTTCTCTTATTCCATTAAAGTTTGGATGATTCTATTAATTGAAATAAATTTATTAGTTTTCTTAGGAAAAATAAATTTATTAATTGAATATATATACAAGTGAAAATGAGTATTTTTTATGTTTATATATTACCCCTATTAAAAAGAATTTATAAATTCATTATTGATTTAACTTCGGTTAAATCTTAATTTTTAATATTTTTTTTGGGAAATTTAAAAAACACGCTTAGAGCAATTTAAAGCTAACCTTTTTATTTTATATTTATTTTTATTATTTTTATATAGATTAAATTTTTAATCTTTTAAATTTTTTAATGAAAATTTCATAATAAAAAATAAAAATATAATAATATAACAAAAATATTAATTAAAGATATGAAATCATTTAAAATTGGTTTAATCATATGTTTATTTTTATCATTTTTAATATTATATTATATTTTTTTAATATATTAAAAGAATATATAGAATATAATATTATATTTTCATATTAAAAAGCATAATATATTTGAATATTATTTTTATTTATTAATATTAATATTATTCTTAAAAATAATATTTTTTAAAGAAAAAAAAAGAATTAATATGATAGAGAATGTCATGCAGTAATACTATGAAAAAGAATATCGCATGTCAGCTCTTGGAAACATCTATTTTAATATATGGATTCAGTGTTTAATTAATAAAATAAAAATAGGGTTTTTGAGTTTAAATTTATTTTTCTAATTACTTTAAAAAATTATTATATGGGATGCTTTAGATCTGCATTGGCTCCACATATTTAGAAATGATTTTTCTTGAATCTATAACGTAGGGTATATGATGAAATTTACTTATTAAATATATAAATCTCACGTACTTATATTTTAGTTTCAAAGTGAATCGAGTTTACATATTATTAATGCCATCACTTCATATCTATAAACATTGATTATAACATGAAGGGGGGACAAAATGTAGAGGAGGGGCAAAAAATGAAGTAATGTAAAGCAATCAAATATAGCATTTGTATAGAGAAGAGTATATAATACAAAAAGCATTCATGATCCCTTTAATAAAAGATTGCAAGCTCTCCACCTAAGGAGGACACTCCTTAAAAAGAAGGTAACCCACAAATTATTCCTATATCTATATGCCTAATTCTATGCCCAAGAATTATAAAGAAAAAAATTATTCTTTGCACATTAATAAAAAAAAAAAAAAAAGCTATAACAAAAATCAAGCCAATTTAAAGGCAGCATTAAAATTCAAAGGGAAAAAGAAAATTATTCAAGCTTAAACTAAAAGATCTTGTTTGGATTTTGCAAGGATTTTCTCATTTTCCCCATTTTCCAATTGTTGGGAAACAATAGAAGATGATGAAGAATGGTAATTTGGAGAGTTACGAGGAAACTCAGAGAGCATTTGAACTAATTCTCTCATTGTAGGACGTTCAATGCTATTTTCTTGGCAACACAACATTGCAATGAAAAATAGATGCATTGCTTCATCTTTAGGCACCATTGTTAGTCTTGGATCAACAATGCGCATCACATCTTCTCTCCGATTATTCGTTACTCTTTTGCTCCATTGTACAATATCCACCCCTTCGTCGAAATCACCCACCGGTCGTCGTCCTGTTAGCAGCTCCAAGAGAACAACTCCAAAACTATACACATCACTCTTCTCGTCCACCTTCAATGTGTATGCATATTCTGCAATATGAACAAAATTTAGTCATGACATAGCTAAACCATGGGATGAGGCCCATAAGACCACCACAATCCAAGCCCAAACACAACCCAATTTGCAGCATCTTCATCTTGGGATTAAGGAAAGTACCCCCAAAAAAAATCATAGATATTAGGTCAAAGGACAAAGACAAAAACAGATGCCCAACTGGCCAAGAAAGCTCAAAGCAGCCAAAGAAGACTGGTCGGTGGGAAGAAGAAGAAGAAGAAAAATACGCTTTGCACGTTAGACCAAAATCAGCTATTACACAAAAGATTAGTGTTGTAAATAGGTGTGCATGCATATATGTGTCGGTTAGCTTTCACTAATCTCAATGTGCTGTTACGTTAGAATCATTATCAGACTGAAAATAAGCAACAATGTGTCAGATTTGGACCTCCAAGATTGCTAGATCAGAGTTTTTCGTGGGTCCCAACAAAGTGCTTCGGCTCTTTTGTTTCTGTGTGATGTTGTGCTGTGAATTCCAATAAAACCTATGCGCCTGTCTCCCTTTGGCACAAATCACGGGTGGTTTTTCTGCTGTCACTTTTTTTTTTTTAATTTAAGAGTTTGAAGTCGAGATCCTATAGTTTCTCAATGACTTCAGTTTCACTGAGGTAACACTATTGCGTACAGTACCACTTATAAGGGATCAAAAGTCAGCTATACGTGGCTTGCAACTGTTCTTACCTTGGGAATATCAGATGGTTGCTATTCATCTTGAGTTCTTGAAATATTCAGACAATTTTGACATTACAAGAAAAATTTACTACACACAAAACAACTAACTGAACTAACAAGGTCACTATCAATCATCAATCATCTACAGTCTCACTGCACAAAATCAGAAAGCAAGCATTAGTAATGTATGTAAAAATGTGATGCAGTGGTTAAAAACTGGCTTGGTGATATCATTTAATTGCAAATATAGTGAAGTAATGAACTTACCGGGTGCTATGTAGCCATAAGACCCTGCAATTGCTGACATACATTCTAATGCTCCCCCATCAATAAGGAATTTTGCTAATCCGAAATCTGCAACATGTGCTTCGAAGCTCGAATTTAACAGAATATTGTTGGATTTTACATCTCGATGAACGATCAATGGTGAACAATCATGGTGGAGGTAGCATAGGCCTTTAGCAAATTTCAATGGCGATTTTGTACCTCAAATTCCAAACCAAGAAAGAACCCTTTTTGCCATGTAAGGCTTCTCCTAGGCTTCCATTTCTCATGTACTCATAAACCAACAAGTTGGTTTCTTTGTTGGAGCAGAAAGCAAGCAATCTAACGATGTTTCGATGCCTAATGCTGCCTAGTGTTTGAATTTCTGCTCTAAAGCCATGGTCATGGCTATTGGTGCCAAAACCAAGTAGTTTTTTAACTGCAATTTCAACCACATTTGGCATTTTCCCATGGTATACAATCCCAGCTCCTCCTCTACCAATTACGTGTCCATCTTTTACACATTCCAGGATGTCTGTGTGATGAATTCTAGCTTTTGGAAAGTGTCATCTTCCAAGAATCTGAAATGTTTTTCTTGAAAGACTTGGCCTTTATTATGGCGAGCTTGCAAATATCGAGAGAGCATATCGCAAGCCTAAAGCGAAGATGAGCTTGAAATCACTAGGGCTTTTCTGGTGTGTTTGTGATGGTGGCGAAATCGCAAGGATTGTTAAGTAGAGGACCACAGAGTTGAGGATTTCTGCAAAAGAGGAGGCATTAAAGAGGGAGAACTGACCAATTCTAGGACCTTTCGGAGAAATCATTGAAAGAGAAATCAAGAATAAGTGAGGCTTTTCATGGAACCAATGGATTTTGGTATTGTTTGGTTCAAGTGGTTTCTTGACAAGTTCAAGTAATTCAAGATATGGATGTTGGATATCTCTAGTGGGACTGAACTGCAGAGGTTGTTCTGGCTCATGTTAAGGAAAGTGAGATGGAAACAGCTTTCCTATTTCAGGTGGAATTGGACACGAAAGTGAATTTCTGCTAAGATCAAGCATTAGTACTTGCTGGAGTTCTCCTATGGAAGTTGGAATTGGACCGAGAATTGAGTTCCACCGAGGTAAGGATTTGAAGGGAAGAGAAATTTGAAAGCGAAAATGGCAGAGGACCCGAGAGGAGATTGTTTGACAAATTGAGTTGGCCTAATTTAATGGTTTAGATGAACTATTACCATTCTCGGATAAATTCCCGACAGACATTATTCGCAACTCTGCTAAATTCAACCGAGGCAAGTAAATGAAACCATTTGGAATGCTTCCATTCAAGTAGCTCTGCCCCAACCTCACTCTAGTGAGACTATAACATGTCCCTAAACCTTCCGGGATTGGACCAAACAGAAATTCTTCAAGAGAATGAGAATCCTCAACGATTAGAGGATCACAAGTCTTACGGATTGTACCGGTGAGCTTATTTGAGGACAAATCAAGAATGTGAAGCTTCCCATTTTGGCCAAGTTTTGAGGAATCTCACCGGTGAAATTGTTCATCCACAACCCCAGCGTTTCCAAATTAGGCAATTCGCGACATAGTCCGGAATGGAACCGTGTAGTCTATTCAAGAAGAGATTGAAGAGCTTCATTGCTTGAGATTGATGAACTCAAATGGGATTTCACCAGTGAGTGCATTGTTGGAGAGGTCAAGATTCACCAAGTTGGTCAGTTGCCTAACTCCTTTGGAATAGAACTCAAAAATGATTGGCATGCAAATATAGAGTATCAAGCGACTCCTGGTTTCCAAGCTCCTCGAAACTAGACCATCTAGTCCACGAACCGTGAATTCATGATGGGCTACAAAGGAATGAAAAGAAAATATTTCTTGATATTGCATGTTTCTTCAAAGGGGAAAATGAAGATTGTGTTGAGAGAAAATTAGAAGCATTTAGTTTCTATCCAAAAAGTGGAATACCTCATCTAATTAAGAAGTCTCTCATATCTATTTCATCTGTCAATCATATTCATGTGCATGACTTGCTAGAGCAAATGGGCAAGGATATTGTTATTCAAGAATGCGAACAGCCTGGAGGACGCAGCAGGTTGTGGAATTATGAAGATGTTAATCATGTATTGATAATAGAAACAGTAAGGACCAAATTAATCAGATGAAGCTTCTTTCACGATCATATTTAAATTTGTATGAATTGTAGCTCTTATGAACAATTAAGTATTAATGAATAATCCCTTTTGATGTAATTTTATTAGGGAACTGAAAAAGTTGAAGGCATATTGCTTGTTTTGCCTTGGAGTTATTATTTGGAGCTATGTTCCACGGCCTTCATAAAGATGTGCAATCTTATATTCCTCAAACTCGAAGTCTGTAATAAGTCTTTAAGTGAGCAAGTGCTCCTTCTTAATGACTTTGAATTTCTTCCACAAAAGCTAAGATATCTTTCTTCATGTAGATATCCTTTGAAATCTTTGTCATTAAATTTTCGCCCAAAGAATCTTGTAGAACCTCACTTGCATCGAAGCAATCTCATACAACTATTGAATGGAGATAAGGCATAGTTCATAAATTTTAGCTACATTTTATAAAGTTAATTTGTACCTTTTAATTAATTGATATTTTTATATTTTATTACAGCTTCTTGGAAATTTGAAATTAATGGACCTCAAAGACTCTAATGAGCTGATCGAGATTCTGGACCTGTCTAGTATTGCCCCAAATCTTGAGTTTTTATATTTGAATGAATGTTGGAGTTTGGTTGAAATTCCCTCTCTTCAAAGATTGTTTAGAGATTCCTTATAATATAAGGATTCTAACTTTAGATGGAACTGCAATAAAACAATTGCCCTCATCAATTGAGCATCTGTCTCAACTTTTTAAATTGTCCTTGAATAAGTGTATATAGCTCGAGAGTCTTCCAAGCAGCATTGGCAATTTCAAACATCTCAAAGAGCTTTATCTCTATGAATGTTCAAGCCTCATGACTCTTCTAAGCAGCATAGGCAAGTTGAAATGTCTTAAAGAACTTTGTCTTGATGAATGATCAAATTTAACAAGTCTTCCAGAAAGCATTAAACAATTTTCGAAGTTGAAACAACTTGATTTTAGAGATTGCAAGAGTCATAAATGTTTACCAAAGCTTCCATCATGCTTAGAATACTTACATGCATCAAAATGCACCTCTTCAGAATATGTTGGAACAAAATAAATGCAGAAGAATAAATAATAGAAGAAAAAAAAACTCTCTGTATAACTCCATTGACTCAAATACTGATTAATTGTGCTATTTACATAGCATTAAAGTCTAACTAAATAAAATAAAGTCTCATCTAAATCTCGACCACTAGTCAAGATTAAATTACTACTTTAAAATTGAAATGCATCAACCTTAAATACTATTATCTCCAAAATCTTATAGGATACTAATGGATCGGAATCAACCATGTTTGAATTAGGTTCTAATATTATGTCCCTTAATTCAAACATAGACTCAAAACAATTTATTTTTTTATTGTGTTTCAAGCATTTCTCTCGAAAAGATAGGTTAATATGTTGTAGCACTTCTCTCTAGCTGACAATTTTGTGTGTTGGAGCACTTCTTTCCAACTGATAATTTTGGTACACTTCTAACCAATTTCATATTATTGATCATCTTGAGCACTTCTCTCCAATCTCTTCATTATTAATGCACTTCTAGACCTTTTTATGTTTTTTTCATCAAAACTTTTCTTGGAGTACTTCTCTCCAACAACCCATGATAAACTTGTGTCTAAAGATTTATCTCATGTGCCCATAGGATCATTGAGGCTCTGATACCACTGTTGGAACAAAAACAAATGCAAAAGAATAAAGAATAGAAAGTGATACATGCATTTTGCATAGTCATTTACGTTTAATTTCATGACCATTTTATTTGATTGTTAGTCACTTTTAGCCAATTTTATTAGTTATTTAGTTAGTTTTTCATGATTGTCAATTTTTGGATTAATTTGTAATTTTACTTTATTTTGTAGGAAAAATGGTGTTTTTGAGGGACTAAAAAAAGAAATTATGCCAATGAGGAGTGATTCCTACAGCCAAAGATGTCAAAAACAAGTTTGAAAGTTACAGTATGCATTGGCCAAATTGCGCATAACTTGTCGCATAAGTTGTGCAGTTCTGCACAAGGAGAAGAAGTAATTTTTTCTATTCCTGCCGAAATCTGCATAAGTCACTGCATGACTTATGCAGACTTACTCCTTGCTTATGCAGCTTCACATAGAAGGCCCAAAAACCTGCCGAAAACTACATAAGGGACTGCATAACTTATGCAGACCACTTATGCAGTTTTATAGAGTCTTCATAATGAGCTAACAGAAGATTTCCACATGAAAAATACAACTCAAACACACCATTTTAGGGCTACTTGTCAGCAAAAGATATAAATAGGCCCTTATCTCATTTTGGAAAGGGAAGAGGAGTTAAAAAAGGGAGCAGCAGCAGGGGAAGAGTCATAAAACAGAGAGCAAAACGTCACCTCTCCATTTCTAGACCAGATTTAGAGTTTTCTTCCCTTCTTCCCTATTTCCTGTTATACTCAATTCATATAGGCATTTTAGGGTAGTTTTGCATCCATTTTGCCCTCATATTTTAGTATATTTTATGTTTTTAGCTTTATTTTATCTTATTTGTTAATTTTAGATACTTTATATTTGATTTTCATAATTTTTGTTGTTTTGATAGGATTTTGTGGCAAAATCGAAGATCAATGAGTGCAATAGGAAATAATTTGAAGAGATTTGAAGTTCTTTAAGCATGGAGGAAAGTTGAAGAAATCAAGCCTTGAAAGAGCAAACTAGCCGAAATTTGCTTGAGACTTTGCTTAAGGTCATGCTTAGGGTAAAGCGGCAGTACTTAAGGAGCAGCACAAGTCAAGCACCAGCAGAAGAGTCCATTCTACTCTAAGTCTGTCGAGATTTACTGAAGGTCTGCTTAACCTTAGCGACAGTCGACCAGAGGCTAAAATTTGCTAAGAAGTCGCTTAGGTTAAGTGAACCCTGCGTAATGCCCAGAACGTGAATAGTGCTGCTGACTTGGATAATTTTACACCTCATTTCCTATCCACTCCTTATCTTTTATTACTTTTAGGGCAACTTTTAGGGACCATATAAATTCATCATTTCTTTATTTTTGCCACAAGAGGAAGGGAAAAGAAAAAAAAAAGGAAAGAAAAATAGAATAGAGAAAAGGGAGGAGACACCATTTTCTTTTGGGGAGGAGCTACTGCACCAGTTTTGGAGCTCCAGAAACCAGAGACTTTGGTTCTTCCACAGGTTTTCTATTTGTCCTCTTATCATGTTTTCCTTTACTTTTCCATCAATATTTCTTGTAAATACCATCATGAGTGAGTAATTTCTTTAGATTTCAGAGTTGGGAAATATGTCTTAGATTAATTTGTGGATTTGGACTGGGTATTTCCTTATTTTATATGAATATGAGTTTTGATTCCTTCCTTGTGTGCTTGATTTACTTGCCTAATGTTGGTACCCATTGGGTATTGTGTTAATCTTTGATTGAAGGACCGAAAGGTGAAAGTCATTGATGGGTAATCATGGATTGGAACTTAAAATTATCTAGATTTAGAAATAAACTTGTAACGGCCCGGTCCACTAGTGATATTGTCCGCTTTGGACCGAAGCCCTCACGGTTTTAAAACGCGTCACTATGAGTTACGAACCATCAACTTATAAATCCAGCATCTCTCCCGTGTTTTGTCGATGTGGGATTTGCCTAGGGTGTTACAATCCACCCCCCTTATGGGACTCAGCGTCCTCGCTGAGGTTTGCCCCACCATCGTTCAAGGTTGCACGCGGAGCGGCTCTGATACCACAAATGTAACGATCGGCCCACTAGTGATATTGTCCGCTCTGGGCCAAAGCCCTCACGGTTTTAAAACGCGTCATTAGGGGTTACGAACTGTCAACTTATGAACCCAGCATCTCTCCCGTGTTTTGCCGATGTGGGATTTGCCTAGGGTGTTACAATCAACCCCCCTTATGGGACTCAGCGTCCTCGCTGAGCTTTGCCCCACCATCGTTCAAGGTTGCACGCGGAGCGGCTCTGATACCACTAAATGTAATGGCCCGGCCCACTAGTGATATTGTCCGCTCTGGCCCGAAACCCTCACGGTTTTAAAACGCGTGACTAAGGATTACAAACCATCAACTTATAAACCCAGCATCTCTCCCGTATTTTGTCGATGTGGGATTTGCCTAGGGTGTTACAATCCACCCCCCTTATGGGACTCAGCGTCCTTGCTGAGGTTTGCCCCACCATCGTTCAAGGTTGCACGCGGAGTGGCTCTGATACCACAAATGTAATGGCCCGGTCCACTAGTGATATTGTCCGCTTTGGACCGAAGCCCTCACGGTTTTAAAACGCGTCACTATGAGTTACGAACCATCAACTTATAAATCCAGCATCTCTCCCGTGTTTTGTCGATGTGGGATTTGCCTAGGGTGTTACAATCAACCCCCCTTATGGGACTCAGCGTCCTCGCTGAGCTTTGCCCCACCATCGTTCAAGGTTGCACGCGGAGCGGCTCTGATACCACTAAATGTAATGGCCCGGCCCACTAGTGATATTGTCCGCTCTGGCCCGAAACCCTCACGGTTTTAAAACGCGTGACTAAGGATTACAAACCATCAACTTATAAACCCAGCATCTCTCCCGTATTTTGTCGATGTGGGATTTGCCTAGGGTGTTACAATCCACCCCCCTTATGGGACTCAGCGTCCTCGCTGAGGTTTGCCCCACCATCATTCAAGGTTGCACGCGGAGCGGCTCTGATACCACAAATGTAACGGCCCGGTCCACTAGTGATATTGTCCGCTTTGGACCGAAGCCCTCACGGTTTTAAAACGCGTCACTATGAGTTACGAACCATCAACTTATAAATCCAGCATCTCTGTGGGATTTGCCTAGGGTGTTACAAAACTAGGACTTTAAGAGGAATTAATTATTGGTTATAAAACTTAATGGGTTTTAAAGTAATCAAATACATACGAAAGTAGGTTTGGTTATTTTAGAATACACTTTGATTTGCTTGAAAAAGATATCAAAGGGATTTAGAATCAATTTCCTTCAAACTCTATTTTTCCCTAAAAATTGGAATACCCAAGACAAATCCCAATTAATTTATGCATAAACCCCCAACTCTGGAATCACTTTTACCATAATTAGACTTTCGTTTAAATTACCCATTGTTAATTTTAGTTTAATTGCGAACTAGAATTAGAATTTATTTGTTTGCTCTTTACCCATTTCAATTAGATTAATCAATTTACCTTGCTCATTTACATTTACCATTTATTCATTAATCATTAGCCCAAATAATTGCTTCATTCATAGTTTAGTAATCAAACAGCAAATCCTCGTGGGAACGATACTTGATTCATCACTTTATTACTTGAGACGACCCGTATACTTGCGGATTTTCGTACATCAAGTTTTTTATTTATTCTTAGGATTTGATTTTTGTTTGATATTAAACAATTGTTTGTTTGGTTAATTTGGGCATTTTATTTTATTTCTTTTTACCATTTTACTTTGAGAATTTATTTATTTTTGTTTTTCAGGTGCTTTATTTTATGAGAAGGACAAAAAGTGAAGAAATCAACTTATTCTTTGACCCAGAAATAGAGAAGACAGCAAAAGCTTTAAGAGCAGAATCTAAGAGGAGAAAAGCTGAAATTAAAGCTCAACAACAACAAGAAAGAGCACAAGAGCAAGAGCAATTACAAGAAGAAATGGCCAACAACAACAACAATAACAACCGCTCTGTGAAAGATCATGCCTATCCTAACATTGGAGATTTCATGCCAAGTATCACAAGACCAAGGGTAGAAGCTAATAATTTTGAACTGAAGCCTGCACTCTGTCAGATGGTGCAACAATCACAATTTGGAGGAAATCCAAGTGAAAGTCCACATGTGCATCTAGCACACTTTCTTGAGATCAGCGATATGTTGAAGATAAATGGAGTTTCTGATGATGCAATTCGACTCAGATTATTTCCTTTTTCTCTGAAGGACCGAGCTAGAGAGTGGTTACATTCTTTGCCACCGGGTTCTATCACAACATGGGATAAACTTTCTCAAGCATTTTTAGCTCAATATTTTCCACCAAGCAAGACAGCTAAGCTGAGAAATGAGCTGACTTCTTTTAAACCTAGAGATGATGAGAGCTTGTATGAAGCATGGGAGAGGTACAAGGATTTGCAAAGGAGATGTCCACATCATGGGATTCCTAAGTGGATGCTTGTTCAACACTTTTACAATGGAGTTTCACCAGCCATTAGAAGTACGATTGATGCATCTTTTGGAGGTGACCTTATGGAGAAATCTGAAGATGAAGCTTTTACGCTCTTGATAAAATTGCTTATAACAACTACCAATGGAGTTGTGAGAGGAATGAGATCAAGAAACCAGCTGGTATGTTTGAGCTTGATGCCATGAATATGATTAAAGCTAAGTTTGATGCTTTGACAAGGAAAATGGACAAGCTAAGCATGAAAGTAGATTCTTCAGCCGGAGGTTCTAGTAATTCAGTAGAAGTTGGAGCTGCAAATGTCAATTGTGCGTGATTTTTCTACACTTAATCAAGATTTTTCAAGTGAGCAAGTGGATTATGTGGGGAACTACAATCAAATACCAGGTGGTAACTCATTTTCTGCAACTTATGATCCAGCATGGAGAAACCACCCCAATTTCTCTTGGGGAGGTAGACAAGGGCAAAATCAGAATTTTCAGCAACCTTCTGGATATCAACAAAATCAGAATTTTCAGCAGAATAGAGGCCCCCCTCCTGGAATTTCTAAACCTCAAAATGCACCTGCTCCACCTCTACCACAACAAGCACAACTAGACAAGACAGCTAGATTGGAATCTATGATTGAAACTCTACTTGTGAGCCACCAAAGTCAACAAGAAATGATTTCTCAATTAGCATCTAAAGTAGATCAAATGGCAACACACAATAAGATGTTAGAGAATCAAATAGCTCAACAAGCTAGCTCTTCCAGTAACAAAGCATTTGGGAAGCTCCCTAGCCAGCCAGAAAATTCAAGGGAGCATTGCAAGGCTATTACATTGAGAAGTGGAAAAATATTGGAAAATGGAGATAAAAAAATTGAAGAGAAAGTTGAAGAAGAGAAAAACAGAGAAGGAGATGAACAAACTGAAGCTGAAGTTAGAATTGAAGCTGAGAAAGAAAATTCAATGGAAGAAAAAGGAAGTAAGGAGAGGGAGAGCAAAGAAGAAGAACCTAAATATGTTGCACCTAAAGCCTACATGCCACCTTTACCATTCCCACAAAGATTTCAGAAAGCAAAATTGGATAAACAATTTGGGAAGTTCTTGGAGGTATTGAAGTCTTTGCATGTGACTATTCCTTTCACTGATGCTTTAGCACAAATGCCTTCATATGCTAAATTTTTGAAGGAGATTTTATCTAACAAGAAGAAATTGGAGGAATTTGAGACTGTAGCTCTCACGGAAGAAAGCAGTGCTATTTTGCAAAATAAGCTTCCACCCAAACTGAAAGATCCTGGAAGTTTCTCCATACCATGTCACATTGGGGATATCAGTATAGATAAGGCTTTATGTGATCTTGGAGCCAGTGTTAGTCTGATGCCATTGTCTATCTATGAGAAAGTGAAGATTGGAGAAATGAAGCCTACTACCATATCACTACAGTTAGCAGATAGGTCTATTAAATTTCCAATTGGGGTGATTGAGAATGTTCCTCTGAAAGTTGGAAAATTTTTCATACCAGTGTATTTTGTGGTATTGGAAATGGAGGAGGATGTACACATTCCTATTATTCTTGGTAGACCTTTCCTTGCTACTGCTGGAGCTGTGATTGATGTAAAAAATGGGAGGCTTACATTATAATTTGGGTAAGATAAATTTGAATTTAATTTGTTTCAAGCAATGAAAAAGAAAGATGATTCAAACTCATGCTTGAGAGTTGATGTGATAGATGAAGAGGTTAGAGAAGTGCTTAAAAAGCAACATCCTAAAGATCCTTTAAAAGCTTGTTTGGTTCATAACATCAAAAAATGGGATGAGATTGAAGAAGCTGCAGAATATGCTACAATTTTGGAAGGAAACCCACCTTTGCCTATGGCTGATATTAAAAAGATTGGGAACTTGAAGCAAGAAACAACTTCATCATCAAAGCTTGAAAAAGGTGAAGCACCGAAGGTAGAGTTGAAACCTCTTCCAACAAATCTCAGGTATGCTTTTCTAGGTCAAAATTCTACATATCCTGTGATTGTTAGTGCTAAATTGACTGATTGTGAAGTTGAAAAATTATTGAGAGTTCTTAGGAAGCATAGAAGAATAATTGGTTATACCATTGATGATATTAAAGGAATACATCCTTCTGTGTGCATGCATAGAATTTTGTTGGAAAATGACCATAAAGCCTCTCGAGAATCACAAAGGAGATTGAATCCAAATATGAAAGAGGTTGTGAAAAAGGAGATCTTGAAATTGCTTGATGCAGGTATTATTTACCACTTTACTGACAATTGGGTAAGTCCGATCCATGTTGTACCTAAGAAAGGGGCATCACGGTAGTGAAAAATGAAAATGATGAACTAATACCTACAAGGATCAGAATGGATGGAGAATGTGTATAGACTATAGGAAATTGAATAATGCAACCAGAAAGGACCATTTTCCATTACCATTTATAGATCAAATGCTTGAGAGACTAACTCATCATTCTTATTTTTGCTATTTGGATGGCTATTCAGGGTTCTTTCAGATCCCTATTCACCCAGATGATCAGGATAAAACTACCTTCACATGTCCTTATGGTACCTTTGCATATCGAAGGATGCCATTTGGACTATGTAATGCCCCTGCTACATTTCAAAGATGTATGATGTCCATATTTTCTGACATGATTGAAGGTATTATGGAAGTGTTCATGGATGATTTTTCTGTGTATGGTAAATCTTTTGATGAATGCTTATCTAACTTGTCTAAGATTTTGCAGAGATGTGAAGAGTTCAATTTAGTTATGAATTGGGAAAAGTGCCATTTTATGGTACAAGAAGGAATTGTTTTGGGACGTCTTGTGTCAAATAGGGGTATTGAGGTGGATAAATCAAAGGTAGAAATTATTGAGAAAATGCCACCCCCAACATCTGTGAAGGGAGTGAGGAGTTTCTTGGGGCATGCTGGATTTTACAGGAGATTCATCAAGGATTTCTCTAAGATTTCTAAACCTCTTACCAATTTATTGAGTAAAGATGTGGAATTTAATTTTGATACTAATTGTATGAATGCTTTTTGCAGGATAAAGGAAGCTTTGATATCTGCTCCTATTATGCAGCCACCCGATTGGTCATTACCTTTTGAGTTAATGTGCGATGCTAGTGATTATGCCATTGGGGCTGTTTTGGGACAAAGGAGAGATAAGAAGGTGTATGCAATATACTATGCAAGTAGGACCTTGGATGATACTCAAATAAATTACTCTACTACAGAGAAAGAGTTTTTGGCAGTAGTATTTGCAGTGGACAAATTCAGGTCCTATCTTGTGGGGTCAAAGGTAATAGTGTACACGGATCATGCAGCTATCAAGTATCTCCTTCAGAAAAAGAGGCTAAACCTAGATGATAAGGTGGGTGCTACTCCTTCAAGAGTTTGACTTGGAAATTAAAGATAAGAAAGGAGTAGAAAATGTGGTAGCGGATCATCTATCTAGATTGAGGCAAGAACAAGGAGATAATTTGGGAAAAGAGCCCCCAATAGATGATTATTTTCCTGATGAGCAACTATTAGTAATCATGAATGCACAAGTCCCTTGGTATGCAGATTTTGTGAACTATCTAGTGTGTGGAATCCTTCCACCTGATCTAACATGGCAGCAAAAGAAGAAGTTTCTTTTTGATGTGAAGGATTATGATTGGGAGGAGCCATTTTTGTTCAAGAGATGTGGAGATGGGCTAATTAGAAGATGTTTAGCTGATGAGGAGATAGGGAATGTTATTAAAGATTGCCATTCTTCACTTTATGGGGGTCATATGAGTGTGACAAAGACTGCAGAAAAAGTTCTTCAAGTAGGGTTCTTTTGGCCACACATGTTTAAGGATGTGAGGAAGTCTGTAAATGCATGTGATAGGTGTCAAAGGATGGGTAATATCTCAAAGAGAGATGAAATGCCCCTCCAAAATATATTGGAAGTGGAACTATTTGATGTGTGGGGCATTGATTTCATGGGACCTTTTCCATCATCCTTGGGACACAAATACATTTTAGTTGGAGTAGATTATGTGAGCAAATGGGTTGAAGCTATACCATCTCCAACTAATGATGTTAGAGTTGTGATTAAATTCCTTAAAAAGTTCATTTTTACAAGATTTGGAACTCCACGTGCTATTATAAGTGATGGAGGTTCTCATTTTTGCAACCATCAATTTGAAAGATTATTACAAAAATATGGAGTGAAGCATAAGATTGCAACACCCTACCATCCACAAACTAGTGGTCAAGTGGAGATCTCCAATAGAGAGCTGAAAAGAATTCTTGAGAAAACAGTGAATAGTTCAAGGAAAGATTGGTCACTAAAGTTAGATGATGCTCTTTGGGCCTATAGAACAGCTTTTAAAACTCCTATTGGCACCACCCCATTTAGATTGGTTTATGGGAAAGCTTGTCATTTACCTTTGGAGTTGGAGCATAGAGCATATTGGGCCATAAGGACACTGAATTTTGACTTAAAAACTGCAGGAGAAAAAAGAATGCTGCAACTAAATGAACTTGAGGAACTTAGATTGGATGCTTATGAAAACGCCAAGCTTTACAAGGAAAGAACTAAGAGATGGCATGATAAGCATATTAGGAGGAAAGAATTTTAGGAAGGTGATGTTGTTCTTCTATACAACTCTAGGTTAAGGTTATTTCCAGGAAAATTAAAGTCAAGATGGTCAGGGCCTTACACTGTTATAAAAGTATACCCCTATGGAGCTGTTGAGATAGGCAATGAAACCTCAGGGACTTTTAAAGTTAATGGGCAGAGATTAAAGCATTATATTGTTGGAGAACCCACACAAAAGGTTGTAGAGGTTTCATGGCTTAGTTCTCCAATCAGGGATACTTAGGTGAATTGGAGTGGAAGGTCAAGCTTAAGACCTTAAACAAGCGCTTCTTGGGAGGCAACCCAAGCGTATCCTTTTATAGTTCATTAATTTTCCATTTCATTTCATTTTCAGTTTTCACCCTCATTAATCTCAAAAGTGACATTTGTTTATCTTTTGTAGGTCATTCATGAAGATGGGGCAAATTAACACTTGTAGCAAAAAGAAAGAATTGAAGGGGGCAAGTATAAGCAAAATTCTGCAATTTATCCAGTACCTGTGAACAGTAACACCTTTAAACCTGTGCTAAATTGCTGATATTGCAATCTACTTGATAGCACATGTTTGATTTTGTGTTTTGTGTAAATTCTGTGAAATGCAACTTAGATGAGGATCAATTTTGATATTTAGGACTGATGTGAGCTTTATTGAAGTGCAAAAATAATGTTTGTTGAGTTTCACCTTTTAGTGTATATATAATTTTGTAGTCTGATAGGAATTTGCATGTTTTTGTTTGAATTGCTGCTAGTTTTTGTAATCTGCAGATTTTGGTTACTGTTTATGCTACTGTTCATGCTGCTTAAAAGGTCAATTTCTATGTCTTTTCTGCAATTTTTGATTGATTGGAACTTGTCTCAAATGCTGCTGAAAATGTGCTTTTGGTATAAGTTTAGAAAGAAGACCATTTCATTAAGTGTGCAAAAAGGTAATCACAATTAGTGCCTTAATTGAAAAATGCTTGCATGAGCTAAATGAAAATATATTGTGTTTGATGAGTGCTAAGAGATGATGAACTTAAATCCCTCAATTTTATGGTGTTTGTGTGTATTTGGTAATTGCTGAGGGTCATAATAGAATTCCATAGCTTTTGGACTGTTTTTGGTAAGCAAAACCACAATTTTTCCCAAAACCTGCCGAAACTTGCTGATGACATTGCTTGTCAAGCAGAGTCTTAAGCAAATTCTGCTGAACCTTATGCTTAACCCCAAGCATGGCCCATATTACCACAAGTCTGCCCCACAATTTAAAATAGCCCAAAATGTCCGCCAATTTTCCAAAAGCCTCGCCCACACTCCCGATAAACCTCGTCGATTCCTTTCCCACGCCATTTTTTCCGGCAATCTTTACGGGAAGCCGAAAGGTTTCTTTCTTTTCATTAAAATGGTAAGAATTAAAATGTGGTCTACCCACAAACCCAAACTCAGTAGATTTCGACATTCTGTCAAATCAAAAATGGGTATTCCATCCTCATTGCCCACAAACACTAACCCCAGCCCCAGTCCGCCGCTCCCTCAGTCACCGCCACCACAAACGCCGCTATTACCTCAATCGCCACCACCTCAGTCACCGCCACCACAAACGCCGCCATTACCTCAATCGCCACCACCTCAGTCACCACCACTACCCCCAAGCCAAATACCACCTCTCATTCCGCCAACTCCCCTCTCGCCGCAAACTGAACCGCAAAATGAAACACCAATTCTCGACACCCATTCCCCAGAACCAGTGCCTGAGCCTGCGCCTACTCAAACGAAAACCAAAGGCAAAACTAAAAGGGTTGTAGGTAGACCCAAGGAAACCCCTGTCGGAAAACGAAAATGAGTACCCTCTGTTCCTTTCGACCTAAATTCTCCACCTCAGCCATCCTCTGAACCGATCGACAAAAGGACTGAGTCTTCCTGCAAACTCCGGCACGATGGTCCAAACACCAGAACCTCTGTCTCCCTTACACTCTCCAGCACCTGCGTCATCTGCCGATAATATAGAGGAGGTAATTTCTCCATAACCTTGGGCTTTTAGGGATATGGATATGAAAAATGCCTATGAGAAATTAGTTTTTAAACCTATTTTGGCAAACAAGTATATGGATGAGCAGATTTTGAAAGAATTAGGCATTTATGACTCTGTATTTGCTATTTGGATGCTGTTAGCTGGACTGATTTTGCTAAAATTAGGGAACCAGTGTACAAGGATTTGACCCTGGAATTTTTGAGTTCCTTAAGGCTGAATTTCAAACCAACAGTGCCTGAACATAAAGATGTGATATATTTTCGATGTGCTGGAATTGATAGGGAGTTAGACATGGATGCTATGAATGCAATTTTTGGTTTTCAGGATTCGGGGTATAAAAATATTGAGTGGCAGCAAACTGTTTATGACCCTGTTCAATTCTGGAAGGATATTGCACCTTTTGGGGGTTATTATAGACAGAGGACTGCAAAAGCCTCTAGGATAGTTGATCATGTATTGAAATACCTCCATAGGTTCATTTCTTACACTGTTTTAGGAAGGGGACACAGTAACAGTATTGTGGGTGCTGGTGACTTGTTTCTCTTGTGGTGCATGAAGGAGAGAAAACAAGTAAGCACAGCCCATTTCATAGCTACTCATTGGCACCAAATTGTCACGAAGCATACTAAAGGTAGTATAGTTTTTGGGGGGTATATAACTGCTATAGCAAACTCATTTAGCTTTGATGCTAGCCTATATAAATTCTGCCAGTTTCTGGGGAATCATATATAGACAGCACAATGTTGCTGCATATGGATGTTTGTGAGAAAATAGGCCATACCTATACTGCATTACTGACATCCACGATACCACCGGTACTACAGACCCCACTACCTTTGCACCAGAGAACCACAACCAACCGGTACCCCACGGTTTTGTGAGACATTTTATCTCTCTTAAGATCCTTGGAATCCAGAATAGCAAGTTTTACTGTCCAACCATCTGTTCCCTCACCTGACACCACAGAAATCCTTGCTACCTTAAAGAGTTTAGAAATCAAAATTGAAACCATGGGTCAGCAGCAGGTTAACCAAAAGAAGAAGCTAGAAAAGAAACTTAAAAAGAGATTTTTATCTTTTAAAAAGAAACAGAAGCAACATCAACTTCAAATGTTGGAGCTTTACAACAAACTGGCCCAATCCTACAACAATTTATATCATTGGGGCCAAGCCATGTTTCAAGAAATGAAAGACCTCACAAAAAATTTGGAAACTGCTTCTGAAGCTTCGGATCACAATGAACCTACTGCAGAACACAGGCGGATCTCGACGCGACAGCAAAGCCTTGACAGCAGAGCTTGATCAGTAGCAATAGTTCTAATTTCTGTTTTAGGTTTATTTTGTAATCTGTTTATTTTAATTTTCAAACTTTGGTAATAGTTGTAATACTTTGGTAATTAGTTTTTATGATTATACTTGCACTTCTTTCCTTTACTTTACTTTATTTTATTTTATTTTATTTTCTGCTCTGCATATAGTTACTCTGTGAATGCTTTTTGGTTTAATTTTTTATCTAAATGTTAGATTTTATATTTTTACACTTTTTCATATTCCTGCACATTACTTTTGCACTTTATCTTTTCTTCAATCCTAATTTTGTTGATATTGATGAGTTGCACAAATTTTCTTTGAGACTGCATATGTTTAACATCATTTTGAGGTAACGGCTTACCCTTCTACTATTTATGCTTATGGTATGTTGCCAGTGCTTATGCCAATGCTTATGCTTTCACTTTACCCTACGCAACAGGTTAAGCAACATCTTAAGCAGTGTAAATTCATACATTTGGGATACCTTTTGTAACACCCTAGGCAAATCCCACATCGGCAAAACACGGGAGAGATGCTGGGTTTATAAGTAGGTGGTTCGTAACTCCTAGTGACGCGTTTTAAAACCGTGAGGGCTTCAGCCCAGAGCGGACAATATCACTAGTGGGCCGGGCCATTACATTTGTGGTATCAGAGCCGCTCCGCGTGCAACCTTGAACGATGGTGGGGCAAACCTCAGTGAGGACGCTGAGTCCCATAAGGGGGGTGGATTGTAACACCCTAGGCAAATCCCACATCGACAAAACACGGGAGAGATGCTGGGTTCATAAGTTGACAGTTCGTAACCCCTATTGACGCGTTTTAAAACCGTGAGGGCTTCAGCCCAGAGCGGACAATATCACTAGTGGGCCGGGCCATTACATTTGTGGTAATATCACTAGTGGGCCGGGCCATTACATTTGTGGTAATGGCCCGGCCCACTAGTGATATTGTCCGCTCTGGGCCGAAGCCCTCATGGTTTTAAAACGCGTCACTAGGAGTTACGAACCACCAACTTATGAACCCAGCATCTCTCCCGTGTTTTACCGATGTGGGATTTGCCTAGGGTGTTACAATCCACCCCCCTTATGGGACTCAGCGTCCTCGCTGAGGTTTGCCCGACCATCGCTCAAGGTTGCACGCGGAGCGGCTCTGATACCACAAATGTAATGGCTCGGCCCACTAGTGATATTGTCCGCTCTGGACCGAAACCCTCACGGTTTTAAAACGCGTCATTAGGGGTTACAAACCACCAACTTATAAACCCAGCATCTCTCCCGTGTTTTGCCGATGTGGGATTTGCCTAGGGTGTTACACCTTTTCACTTTTTTCTCTCTAAAGCTTCATTGTTAATATCATTTTGAGCTAATTGAAATACTTGAGCTTATATTAATTAAATCCCCAATTGTATATATTTCATTAATTGATTAGTTCACACAATTTTGCCCATCTTTGCATTCATTTTAAACATTGAGGACAATGTTTCATTTGAGTTTGGGGGTGAGGGCAAAATTTTTGCAAAATTTTCTTTAAAATTTTCTTTCATTCATTTATTGCATTTCATTCATCCATATATAGATAATCCATACACTTATACATATACCACACACATGTCTATACTCATACACATACATTTGCATATAGTTTTCATATAGATTACACTTAGTTTTAATTTGATTTATGCATTCATTTTAGGATCATGCATATCATAAAAATAAAATTTTACCTTGTCCTTAGAGGATTGAGAATTGCTTTAAAGAGCAATTGAGCTTACTTTTAGAAGGGTTTGATGGATTGAAAGTTCTAGATAGGTGCAAAGTTATTAGATTCTTGCTTTAGTTTATATCTTCTTAGCCAAGGGCCACCCAATCAATTGCATTGACTTTGAGTGCTTAGAAAAAACTCTAGGGTGAGAAGTAGCTAATTGATGTCTCACCAATCTTAGAACAATCTTTCTAAACCTTTCAAGGCGAAATCATAGCATGCACTTGAAAAAGAAATGATCTAGGCATTATTTGAATTTTAAATCCATATTTTAGCCTTAGCCAACCTCACTTAAAAATTTCCCTTTGGAACCAATTTGAGCCTATATTTATCCCTCTTATTCCTTTGGAACCCACATTAATGCCTAGCCATAAACCCAAACACTTACCTACCCTCCATGAGAATAATTCTTTGAGTGATAGATACACTTTTCAAAAAAAAAAAAATAATAATAATAATAATAATTAGTTGGGAGAAGTGACTAAAAAAAAAAAAAAAAAGCTAGCAAATTCAATTATGGTATGTAAATTAATTCACCACCCAAGTACACAAAGAAATGAGTTTGGGGGTGAATTGAAAGGGACAATTATAATTGAAAGTCAATGTTATTTATGTAGTCCCTCTAAAAGCTTCAACATTATATGCTAGCATTGGTGAATAGTTGTAAAGTTCCTTCCCCCATTTGATTCAAAAAAAAAAAAAAAAAAAAAGGAGAAAAAAAAAATTTTTGTGTGTCTTGATCTTTTAATAATTTGATTATTCTCATATTTTGTTACCTTTATCCTTTCCTTGTTAGCCACTTTATCACCCCCTTAGCCCCATTACAACCCTTGAAAGTCCTTTTGATCTTTTGATAGTGTTTGGCTACATTAGTGGAGATTGGAATAGGAGAATTGCCTATGGGATTGTGATATCACTAATACATTCATTTACCTCCATCATTATTTGGGACACTTTAGTTTATGGATTACCCTATAGTCTATTTAGGCATGATTATTCTTTGTGATTGATTGGTTTGGGTTTAATGATATGGATAATTGACCCAAGGCTAAGTGGTGATAACTTTGGTAAGGATTGAATTCTTTGCATCTTGAAAGTGGGTATATGGTGTGTTGGTGGCTAAAGGTAAGCTTGAGAGTTTGGATAAGTAATTTTCATAAATTTAAGGTAAGGTACCCCAAATTGCATTAATTGTTTTTAAATTGCTTGAGGACAAGCAAAGGTTTGAGTTTGGGGGAATTTGTTATACTCAATTCATATAGGCATTTTAGGGTAGTTTTGCATCCATTTTGCCCTCATATTTTAGTATATTTTATGTTTTTAGCTTTATTTTATCTTATTTGTTAATTTTAGATACTTTATATTTGATTTTCGTAATTTTTGTTGTTTTGATAGGCTTTTGTGGCAAAATCGAAGATCAATGAGTGCAATAGGAAATAATTTGAAGAGATTTGAAGTTCTTTAAGCATGGAGGAAAGTTGAAGAAATCAAGCCTTGAAAGAGCAAACTAGCCGAAATTTGCTTGAGACTTTGCTTAAGGTCATGCTTAGGGTAAAGCGGCAGTACTTAAGGAGCAGCACAAGTCAAGCACCAGCAGAAGAGTCCATTCTACTCTAAGTGCATGAGATTTCTTGAAGGTCTGCTTAACCTTAAGCAGACAGTGCGACCAGAGGCTAAAATTTGCTAAGAAGCTGCTTAGGGTTAAGCTGAACCCTAAGCAGAATGCCCAGAACGTGAATAGTGCTGCTGACTTGGATAATTTTACACCTCATTTCCTATCCACTCCTTATCTTTTATTACTTTTAGGGCAACTTTTAGGGACCATATAAATTCATCATTTCTTTATTTTTGCCACAAGAGGAAGGGAAAAGAAAAAAAAAAGGAAAGAAAAATAGAATAGAGAAAAGGGAGGAGACGCCATTTTCTTTTGGGGAGGAGCTACTGCACCAGTTTTGGAGCTCCAGAAACCAGAGACTTTGGTTCTTCCACCTGGGTTTTTCTATTTCAGTCCTTTTATCATGTTTTCCTTTACTTTTCCATCAATATTTCTTGTAAATACCATCATGAGTGAGTAATTTCTTTAGATTTCAGAGTTGGGAAATATGTCTTAGATTAATTTGTGGATTTGGACTGGGTATTTCCTTATTTTATATGAATATGAGTTTTGATTCCTTCCTTGTGTGCTTGATTTACTTGCCTAATGTTGGTACCCATTGGGTATTGTGTTAATCTTTGATTGAAGGACCGAAAGGTGAAAGTCATTGATGGGTAATCATGGATTGGAACTTAAAATTACCTAGATTTAGAAATAAACTAGGACTTTAAGAGGAATTAATTATTGGTTACAAAACTTAATGGGTTTTAAAGTAATCAAATACATACGAAAGTAGGTTTGGTTATTTTAGAATACACTTTGATTTGCTTGAAAAAGATATCAAAGGGATTTAGAATCAATTTCCTTCAAACTCTATTTTTCCCTAAAAATTGGAATGCCCAAGACAAATCTCAATTAATTTATGCATAAACCCCCAACTCTGGAATCACTTTTACCATAATTAGACTTTCGTTTAAATTACCCATTGTTAATTTTAGTTTAATTGTGAACTAGAATTAGAATTTATTTATTTGCTCTTTACACATTTCAATTAGATTAATCAATTTACCTTGCTCATTTACATTTACCATTTATTCATTAATCATTAGCCCAAATAATCGCTTCATTCATAGTTTAGTAATCAAACAGCAAATCCTCGTGGGAACGATACTTGATTCATCACTTTATTACTTGAGACGACCCGTATACTTGCGGATTTTCGTACATCATTTCCTATCTTTCTTGTATTGGGTTTATTAGTTCTTAGCTTAGATTTAAGATTTATTTCCATATTAACTCAGAATTTCTTGTAAATATTATGGATAGTGAGTAGTTTTTATTAGATTCTGGAGTTGGGATGTAATATTTGAGATATTTTATGGATTTTGATTAGGTAATCCATATTTTGTGGTTTTAATGAGTTTTATTCATTTCTTGTGTGCTCATTGACATGCTTAGTGTAGGATCCCATTAAGTGTTATTCTTAATCCATGGTTGAAGCACCGAAAGGAGAAAACCTTGTGATAGATAATCAAGAAATTAGACTTAATTAACTTAGATCTAGAAATAGACTAAGGATTAAGAGGATTTACAGATTAATTAAGAAACTTAATGGGTCTTGATTAATTTTAACTCCATAAAAGTAGGATTAGATTGATTAAGGCACTCTTTGTCCCACTCGAAAGGGTATTCAAAGGATTTAAGAATTAATCTCCTTAAAACCCGTAAGTTCCACAAGATTGGATAACCAATTTAAAAATCCCAAAATAGCTTGAATATGAACTCTCGAACTCCGGAATCGCCCTTTTTATCATTGTTAATTTCTAATTGAGTTTAATTGCTTGCCATTTTAAATCTTGCCATATTTTAATTTGCTTATTTTAATTTGATGCAAATTTAATTAAATCATTACATTGTTGAATAGATTATAAATTTTACACATATAGATTTCACACTTCAATATCTATCAATTTATTACGTTAATTTCAAAGATAGTTCAAATTAGTTAATTTCTATATAAAAAATTTGATCATTAACACAACTCCTCGTGGGAACGATATCTTTTCTATATTGCTTGTACAACCCGTGCACTTGCGGTTGGGCCACATCAATATTAAATTTCAAAATCCACATGGCTGTATGTTGGTTTTTGAAATAGTCGTATAGTGATTATGATTGAATATGATTGAATTTCGTAGCCCATATCAAACCTGCATACTGTCATATATAATTAATTTAATAAAAGTCAAGAGTATAAAATATTTACAATTCTATTCGATTATGTGTTTATTAATTATGGTAATATTATATGTTTATTAATAGTTATTGGTTTTATTGAACTAATTATATTCAGGCATGTTGAGAACATATTTATGAGTATTAACATTATTACTATGCTCATAATATAGTGTCCATAGAAATTCTGATTATAGTAAACACTTTTATGATTATGAGCTCACCTATCGTGGGACTAGTCATAAAATTGTTTTGTTAATTTGTTTAAAAATTTATTCCATGGATTTCAAGAACTATTTGGATCATATTAATAGTGGATATACCCATCGGTATAACACTATTAATATAATATGTTATTGTTGGTTATAATATTATTTGTTAATTGTCTTTAATATTTTTTAATACCCTATCGGTATAAAAGTGTTAAAGATGTTGGTTTACATATATATATATATATATATATATATATATATATATATATATATATATATATATTTGATGAATTCAATGAGTTTTCTTGATTTTATTGTAATCTGGGACCTTTAGGCAGGATTATAATAAATAACAGTTTTATTCATAATTGCTTTCTTAGCTGGATCTGAAAGGAAGCTTTAGTTTTGTGATTATGTTATATACATAATTCATGTTTCCTTTATTATTTGATTTCAGCTGTTGTTTCTATGCAATTATCTGCTGTGAAAACTCTGAATGACTCCAATTTTGATGAATGGAAAGAGTCTCTGAGCATGCACCTTGCAATAGCCCAACTAGATTTAGCCTTAAGGGTTGATGCACCTACTGAACTTACTGATGAATCCATAATTGCACCTGTTCTCTCAAGTGAGAAACTCTCTAAAGCTCAGTGTCCTCAAGATGACAAGGAAAGGACTGAAATGGAAAATATTCCATATGGTTCTGCAATTGAGAGCTTGATATATGCTCAAGTATGCACTCATCCTAATATAGCATTTGCTATTAGTGTCCTTGGTAGATACTTGAGTAATCGTGGATGGAGTCACTGGAAAGCTACAAAGAAAGTTAAGAGATATTTTTAGGGTACTAAGAATTATAAATCTAGAAGTCATTGGGTACTCTGATTCTGACTGTACAGGCTGTGTAGATGATAGAAAATCTACTTTTGATTACATCTTCATATTGTCTGGAGGAGCTGTTTCTTGGAAAAGTGCCAAATAAACACTTAACGCTACCTCCACTATAGAAGCAGAGTATGTTGCTTGTTACGAGGCCACTTGTCAAGCTATTTGATTAAAGAAATTAATTTCTGGTATGCTTGTTGTTGAGAGCATCTCAAGGCCCTTGACCATTTATTGCGACAATACTCCTGCTGTTTGCTTCTTTCAAAATCATAGGAATTCTAGTCGAACTAAACATTTTGATGTCAAATTCCTATTTGTTCGAGAGAAGATTCGTGAATCACAGACTCGAATTGAACATATTACTACGGATTGAATGATTGTGGATCCGTTAACCAAAGCTTTGCCCATTAGTGTTTTTCAGAAGCATGTTGCGCATATGGGTGTAGTGAAAACTTTTGATGATGCTTTGGTTTAGTGGGAGTTTGTTTTATATTACATTTGGGTTAGCATTTGTATGGAATGCTTAGACCATTGTTTTTGAACATATCTTGTCACATATTCCATTTAAATTCAGTTTTTTATTTTTGAGATTTTGTTGGCACATGTATATAATATTGTTTTTCCTATCGGATTCAATGTTATTTTGTTTGTCATTACATTAACTGGATTTTATAGGTTAAATTGCTTACTTGTTATTAGATATTGTTTTGTATTTTATTAATCTGTATTTTTAGTTTAATAAATAGATTACTGTTATCCAAGTGGGGGATTGTTGGATTATTTATTTGTATCTGGATGTGGATTAGCATTAATCAATTGTTAGGCTCATTGACAAATTAACTAATGATATCAAATAATAGGTTTAGTAATTAGCACATAATCCATTTAAATTCAGTTTTTTATTTTTGAGATTTTGTTAGCACATGTATATAATATTATTTTTCCTATCGGATTCAATGTTATTTTGTTTGTCATTACATTAACTGGATTTTATAGGTTAAATTGCGTACTTGTTATTAGATATTGTTTTGTATTTTATTAATCTGTATTTTTAGTTTAATAAATAGATTACTGCTATCCAAGTGGGGGATTGTTGGATTATTTATTTGTATCTGGATGTGGATTAGCATTAATCAATTGTTAGGCTCATTGACAAATTAAATAATGATATCAAATAATAGGTTTAGTAATTAGCAATATCTAACTGGATTGGGTCATGTGATTAGACAAACCTATAATGGGTCAGGCTGTCCATAAGCCCACTAAGGAAGAGGCCCCAACTCTCAGTCCTATATATAAATATCTATATATATATATTCTGATAACCCCATTTAACATCAGATAGAATTCATATAGAATTTGAAAGCTGTAGATATTAAGAGTTGTGAACCTACCTATTCGCTTCCGTTCTTCATTGTTCATAGAAAATCATGGAAATAAGCGTATTTTCAGGTACACATATTCTCTAATCATGTAATCTATGACGATCAAATTTATATTTTTAACAAAGAAAATTTGAAAGTGGAAACTTGGTAAGTATAAATATGGATAGTAAAAATGTGATAGAGTGAACTAGAAAGTAAATACGAGTTGGAAAAATTAAATTAGTCTTGTGATGATATATTTTTAAAATTATAGTTATATGAGTTATGTGATCATGATATACTTGGTGGCAATGATTTTATTGAATTATGAGGAACTGGCTCAACATGACCGTGATGTTATTATGATTGTAAATGACAATTATGGTGGTTGTTGATGCTAGTAAAATCAAAATATTAAGGAGTATAAGATATATCAGTAACTGGAGATTTTTATTTAAATATTATATTATAGAGCATATATCTTGATGGAGTGCTACAAGAGAACTATGGGTCTTATGAAGATATCAAATGTGATATGTGAATAGAAGAGTGTTAGTAATAAAAAGAAGTTATAATGTGTGATCATTAAATTTTATTGGGAGTCTTATGCTTACATGATGAGAAAGAATGGTTGGTTCTAATGAGGATTATGAAAGATTAAGGTGAATTAAGAGCCTTGTTACATTCTTATATGTACCTGTTAGATCACCCTTTGATGACAGAGTTAATATTTCAGCATTATACTGTCTTTGGGATAGAGCTTGATATATACATAGCCTTTGGGGCATATATCAGGTGGTTCGCCCTTTGGGGGTAGCTCTGCACATGAGTATGACTAGTTTATTTTTAATTGCTCTCCTAGAGTGATGCTTGCAGCATTTGCATCTGCATTAGCATTAGCATCAGCATCAGCATCAGCATCAACATTACTAGATAGTCATTTTCATGGAGTTAGCATTTGCTCCTCTAGGTGGATGCCAGCTTATTTGCCCTTTGGGGGCTGCTCTACGCATTGTGCATGACCAGCATTTTTATTGCTCTTGGGCCTTCAGTAGTGTCATCATAGAGCCGAAGATGCCAGCATTGCTCTCAGGCTGTCAAAGTTTATTATAAATAGTTGAGATGCCAGCAGATTTAACAGGATACATATCGGAGTGTAATAGGATCTATGCCTTGGAAATTAATTTGGAGTCTTAGTTAGTAATAAATTTTAGAGTGAGAAATAATGAAATGGATAGAATTTTCAAATGGTATATCAATCATAGTTTGACAAGTATCATGGAGATAATGATATTTGTATTAAAGAGGAATTTGCATCCTTTGGGGATTATGGGACTATTGTATAGCTTTGTATAGCAAATGTTGACTTGAATAATGAATTTTAATGTTTGATAATAATGATATGTCATGAGTTATGAGAATGAATCAATTGCGGTGTTTATATGCAGTGGAAAACATAAGATCATAGGGAAGACAATTGTGTCAGGTATAAATAGTTAAGTTTATAAAATAATTTGTAGCTAGCTCTACTAAGATTAAGAACAAATATATGATTATGGGTTTAAAGACTAACTATGCACAATATAATAATATAAAGGGAGATATTATAAACTAAAATGGGAGCATAAGTTCTGAAGTGGACTCTAGTAATCAGAGCATTAGGTTTTGTCTTGCTTTACTGGGTTTTGAAGTGATTGTTGTATGATAGTTGCTTTTATTATATGGAGAAACAGAGTTTAATTTCAGCGGAAGCGTGGTGGTTTTGGATTAGACTTTGTGGTTCCTTAAGTTGTGGAATTTCGAGGACGAAATTCATTTTTTAGGGAAAAGAATTGTAATACCCCAATTGTTGAGAAAATATTAAATATAGTTATTATTAGAAATAGAAATAAAATTTATAAAGTTTTAGGGAGAAAATTTTAATTTGAACTTGGACTTGAAAGAAAAGTTTTAGAAGTTTTGGGGTAGAAAATAGGATTTTTGAGAAGTTGAAGGACCAAAATTAAATTTAATTTAAAAAAAGTGGACAACACATGATTCCTCCAACAGGGTCTATAAAAAAAAAGAAAAAAAGAAAAAAGAAAAGAATGGGAAGAAGAATCGGGAAAGAGGAAGAAAAGGGGAAAAAAGGAAAAGAAAGAAAGAGAGAAGAAGGAAAAGAAGAAGAAGAGAAGGAAGGAGGAAGGATGGCCAAATTCTTTAGAGTTTTTCTAGTGAAGGAGGATACTAGCAAGGGGAAAAGAAGGAATTTGGTCTACAATATCAGAAATTAGAGAAAGAGAAAGGCGTGGAAGATGATGAATTTTAGCAGAACAGTGGTTAAGCAGGGGCAGTAGCTTTGTCTTCCGTTTGGGTAAGATTGGTTTATCTTTTACTGTTGATTTTTGGATATGTTAAAGATCTATATGTGAAAAGTTATGGTTAAATTTTGGTTATTTTTCAACAGTTGGATTTGGAGAAATAAATTGTTGAACACAGGCTATCTGCAATTAGAATTCTGAATTTTGGCTACTGAAATTTGAGAAAAATAAATAGTTAGGATGTTTAGAAAATTATGAAATTCGGTACAGATGATCTTTGGGATGTTGAGGCTGTTGTGTTCAAATTTGGTGAATTTTAGACTTGTGGTGTATGAGATATAAATTATTTTGTATGAGTTGTCTAATTAAGAATGATTTCTGAAAAATTCAGAATTTGAAGGGTTAGATGAATATGTTGGTATCTCATGATGTAGAGATAATTTGATGATAAAAGTTTTAGTGATGTTGTATATGGATGTCTTGAATATATGGTTAAATTTTGGGATTTATCTGACGGTTGGATCATGATATATAAATTTGAATGTGCAAGCTGCTAAATTGCATATTAAGGATTGAGTTAAATTGAATAAGTGATTTTGATAGAACTAAAATTATTGGAGATGGGATATAGTGTTTATTGAATTTTAATGTGATTGTGGAATATTTTTGAGAAATACATATATGGATTTTTGGTATATGGGTATATGTGAGTTCATGGTATTTAAATTTTATATGATTGGTTGAAGCTTGAGAATGAAGAATTATGTTGTGAAGGGTTGAATTGAGTTGAAGCAAGAATATGCTAGTTGTTGGAAAAATTTTGGAATTGAGTATTATTTTTGATATTATATTTTTATGGAGCCATAAGTTGGATAATTAAAAATTGATGTGATTATTGGCTTGTGGATTAGGATTTTAGAGATGAATCTTCATATTATTGATGATAAATTATAAATATTTTGGGCTAAATCATGCTTATGGATGTCTAAAGGTGCTAGAGGTGCTTGTTATCTATTGATAAGTATGTTTGATATTCAATACAAGTAACTTGGGATATTTTAGCTAATTTATTTGTAATTTGTAGCTCTAATTAATTTGAATATTATCTTTGTCTGGAGGATGTTATGGACATTGAAAATGTGTGATATTGTCCATACGGAAATTTGTAGCTAAAGTATGGAATAAAACAAGAATTCATTAGGATAATGTTCAATAAGAGAAATGTAGGATAACATTTTGACAATGAGATATGGTTTTTTTTTTTTTGCAATAATGTTATTTATGGGATATATGTATATAGTGGAAATAATTGTTGTGCAAGTAAATGATTAATGTATGATTCCTTGCTACTCTCATGTCAAAAAAAAAAAAAAAATTAATGACTTCCTGGATATGTTTCTTTCTTTTAAAAGTTTCAAGAAGTTTTCTTGGTACAATATGAGATCACTGAGTGCTGAACGTAATAGTTGTTACAAGCATAAATAAATTTTCTTTCCTTTTGTGTGTGTAGTCATGCCTTTTTAGTGAAAAATGATTATTAGTAAATTTTTGTGCACATGTATTCACATATAAATGTATATACGTAAAAATTCATTAAGAGGCAAATTCAGTCTAGCTAGAGGCAATTTGATATCATTGAAATGCATAACCAATACTACTGTATTATTGACAAGGCTTGACTTTGGTCAGTGCATGTCATGAACTACTAGATCATAACGTTGGGACAATTAGGAAATCATGTATAACTAAAATAATTTCTATGATCATAATAGAACAAATGTTATTTTATTTAAAATTTATTGTTGAATTTTCTTAGCGGTGATGTTTGAGGAAAATATATTGTGATTGGATTAAAAGTTGTAAAATATTTATTTACTGAACATGTGGCACTAAGGTGATAAAGAAATATAAACATGGCAATGTTCACTTGTCATCACAATGAGGCATATTAATTAGCGAAATTGGTGTGGTGTGAACCTATTCTGGGTTGTGATATTATTGTCTGATTTTTTTTGATATTTTAATAGGGAGAAACATCAAAATTTAAGAGAAATTTTGTCAAAATTTCGCTAAAATTTTAAGAGCTGCATGGACCTGATCCTCCAAAAGAGATACATAGGCAGCCTTCGAGTGCAATCCAAAGTAGCTAAAATTTTGCTTTCTTTGATTTTAATGTTCCCTTTTCAGTTCCTAGATCTTGTCATATTATTATTATTATTATTATTATTATTATTAATGAAGGCACTCTAGAAACGTTGTATATCACTAGTTATGAATGAAGGCACTTTAAAAACGTTGTATATCACTAGCACAATTCTAATCATGAACTAGGTATCTTTTGTATTTTGATGTCATTTAACGGCTGTTAGTCTATTTTTGTCAATGATTGATTGAGAAATTCATGTGTATAATAGGTTACCTATATTTAATTAGTCCATTGTTTTGAGGAAACTCTGTCAATTTAGTTTCAGATTACAGTTATCCTAATTAGGTAGGATGGGTATGACATTTTAAGAAGTTAATTTGTATCTTCTAATTTATTGCTATTTTTCTATTTAATTACAGCCTCTTGAAAATTTGAAATTAATGGACCTCAGCTGCCCTGATAACCTGATCGGGATTCCGGACTTGTCTAGCTTTGCCCCAAAACCTGGAGTTTTTATATTTGGACGGATGTGTGAGTTTGGTTGAAATTTCCTCTCTTCAAAATCTGAGCAAGCTTCCTGAGCTTGATTTAGCTCAATGCAATAAAATGAAAGATTGTCCAGAGATTCCGTGTAATATAAGGATTCTAACTTTAGATGAAACTGGAATAGAGCAACTGCCCTCATCAATTAAGCATCTATCTCAACTTGTCGAATTGTACTTGTATTGGTGTGATAAACTCGTGAGTCTTCCAATCAGCATTGGCAATTTGAAACGTCTTGAAGAACTTCATCTCTATGGATGTTCAAGTCCCGTGAATATTCCAAGCAGCATTGGCAATTTGAAACGTCTTGAAAACTTGATCTGGGTGGTTGTTCAAGACTCGTGACTATTCCAAGCAGCATGGGCGAGTTGAAATGTTTTTTCTCTGGGAGTGCTCAAATTTAGCAAGTCTTCCCGAAAGCATCAAACAACTTTTGAAGTTGAAATAGCTTGATTTAAGCGATTGCGAGAGTCTTAAAAGTTTACCAGAGCTTCCATCATGCTTAGAACGCTTAGCTGCAGGTAATTGCCCCTCTCTGGAATCTGCAGGTATAAGCGATTGTTGTTGACACCGCACATCGTCATGATTTTAACGATGAAAGAATTGAATGTAGAGTGGATTTCATATATGAATCTGGAAATAGGCAGGGACGTAATAAATTCATCTTATTTCGCAAGAGGTATTTTGCAAATTGGTATGGTTATTATGAAGGTCCGTATCTTTCGAACTCATCACACCTGTTGCTTTCATTCAATGGATTGAGGACACGTTTTGATGAAGAGTGTTTCGTTGAGGCCTCATTTTGCTTCACCGCTAACTGTCACGTGGATGAGGAGAAAATTATGGAGTTTGGGGTCCATCCTATTTTCCATTTATAATTTTTAAAGATATAATTGATGTTATGGTCAATACTAAAAGTAAGAAAACATAGGGATGTTGGGTAGGATTGGCACATCTAGCAAAGATGAAGGAAGAAATTGCATTCATTTTTTGCTGGAAGCAAGACTAGAAAATAAAGGAAAGCTTTTGTTACTTACTCTGGAAAATATTTTTTAGTGTTTGGGTAATTAATAGAAAAAAAAATTAATGAAAATTATTTTTGAGGTTAAAAGAAAAATTAAGCCATTTTAAGGAAAATAAATTTTCTTTTTACGGAGAACGTCGTTTACAGAACTTTGACAATCTCATTAATATGAAAATACTTATACATGCATTAATAATAAAAATATTTTTCACAAAAAATAATTTTTATTGAAAATATTTTTTATATATAAATTTTTTTTTTTATAAAACAATCGAAACCTTAATTAATTCCCATGGTTGAAACCCACATAATAAAAGCCCCAACAGATGCCTTCGCCATTAAGTATGAAATTGAAATTTCTGATTAATGCCGGCCATAAAGAACAAAATATTAGAGAGAGACCATTGAAAAGAAAAGATAGTTTGGGAAAAATCATTACTTATTCGATCTTTTGCTTTATCTCTACATTTCATTCATATCATCTTCTTCGTTTTGCATTTAATTTGACGACTAAATAGAACTATGTGCACCTTCCTCAAAGGCAAATATGGTTTTTCCTTTTTTTTTTTTTTAAAGATTAGAGAAGTAGCTAGAAAAGTACTTGGAGAGTCTAAAGGACATGGACCACCCTCAAAAGAGAGATGGTGGTGGAATGAGGAAGTACAAAAGGTAGTGAAGAGAAAAAGGGAATGGTATAAGAAATTACCTAAATGTGATAATAATGAGGCATATGAACAGTACAAGATAGCAAAGAAAGAGGCAAAAAAGGCAGTTAGTCAAGCAAGAGCACAGGCCTTTGAAAAATTATATGAGAAACTTAGAACTAAAGAAGGGGAGAAAGATATTTATAGATTAGCAAGGAGTAGAGAAAGAAAATGTCAAGATCTCAATCAAGTTAGGTGCATTAAGGATAAAGAAGGAAAAGTGTTGGTGAAAGATGAGGACATTAAAGAAAGATGGAGAAATTATTTTAATGATCTCTTTAATAATAGTCAAAATGGTAATAGCGTGAATATAGATTATAGAACAATAGAAAAGAATGTAAATTATACTAGAAGGATTCGATCTTTAAAAGTAAAGGAAGCACTTAAGAGAATGAAAGTGGGTAAAGCCTGTGGACCCGATGAAATACCAATTGAAGTGTGGAAGTATTTGGGAGATATGGGAGTGGCATGGTTAACTAAATTATTTAATAAGATTATAAACTCAAAGAAAATGCCTGATGAATGGAGGAAGAGTATTTTAGTACCTATTTTTAAAAATAAGGGAGACATACAGAGTTGCTCAAACTATAGGGGAATTAAACTCATGAGCCATACTATGAAGTTGTGGGAGAGAGTTGTGGAGCATCGACTACATCATGATACTTCTATCTCTCTCAATCAATTTGGTTTCATGCCCGGTCGTTCAACTATGGAAGCGATCTTTCTCATTAGAAGCTTGATGGAGAAATATAGAGATGTGAAGAAAGATCTACACATAGTTTTTATTGATTTGGAGAAAGCTTATGATAGTGTTCCAAGAAAGATCTTATGGAATGTGTTAGAACAAAAGAGGGTATCTATTAGGTACATACAAGTATTGAAAGATATGTATGAAGGAGCAACTACTATTGTGCGCACAGTGGGAGGGGACATAAGTGATTTTCCGATCTCAATTGGATTACACCAAGGATCAGCCATAAGCCCTTACCTTTTTACATTAGTTTTAGATGAACTGACGAAACATATACAAGAGAGTATTCCTTGGTGCATGATGTTTGCGGATGATATTGTTCTGATAGATGAGACACGAGAAGGAGTCAATAGGAAGCTAGAACTTTGGAGAAGTACTCTAGAGTCAAAGGGTTTTAAGTTAAGTAGAACGAAGACAGAATACATGCATTGCAAGTTCAGTGAAGGCCAAGCGGTGATAGGGAAGGAGTTAGTTTGAATGGGGTGGTCTTGTCCCAGTAATCACTTTAAATATCTAGGCTCGATCCTTCAAGTAGATGGGGATGTGAGGAGGATGTTAATCATAGGATTAAAGCGGATGGTTGAAGTGGAGACGTGCCACGGGAGTTTTATGTGATCGTAAGATTCCCAATAAATTAAAAGGAAAATTTTACCGTCTGACCATACGACCGGCTATGTTATATGGTAGTGAGTGTTGGGCACTGAAAGAGTCGTATGCATCTAAGATAAGAGTTGCAGAGATGAGAATGTTAAGGTGGATGAGTGGCCATACTAGACTAGATAAAGTCCGTAATGAGAGTATCAGAGAAAAGGTAGGAGTGGTGCTAATTGAAGATAAGTTGAGAAAAGGGAGATTGAGGTGGTTTGGTCATGTGAAGCGTAGACATACGGAGGCTCCAGTTAGACAAGTAGAACACATTAGGTTAGAGGATAGAAAGAAAAAAAAGGGGTAGACCTAAATTAACTTGGAGGAGAGTAGTACAACATGACTTAGAAGCATTACACATTTCTGAGGATTTAACCCAAAATCGTTCAGAGTGGAAAAAGCGAATCCATATAGCCGACCCCAAATTTTTGGGATAAAGGCTTAGTTGAGTTGAGTTGAAATTTCTGAATGAAATTATTTAATTTTAAATTACAAATATTTTAAAAATCATTTTCTTTGTAGATGTAAATTTGTAAATGAAATTTAAAGATATACTCTAATATGGTTGGTCTGATTTATGCAATTTTTAAAGATACAATTAATCCTATGGTCAAGACTGAGAGAAAGAAAACATACTATTTACACTATTATGCATTTTTAAAGATGTGTTTAGTAAACATCTAAATTCAGCCATCAAAAGTTTAAGGCTTCGTTTATTTAGCGAAAAATATTCTTCTGTAAAATATTTTTCATATTTTCTATGTTTGGAAAACTTAGAAAAATAGATAACTGAAAATATTTTCCTAATCAAAGGAAAAATTTAGTCATTGACAATCTTATTAATATATATATCATTAATTTAACATTGCAATCAAATAATAAAAAATATTTTCGTAAAAAAATTTTCTTTGAAAATAATTTTTATGAAAAATACTTTTTATGTATAAGTTATTTTCTACAAAAACAAACGGAGACTAAATATTAAAAGGCATTTCTAACTGCTTAATAAATTCATTTTCACTTTGCTGAAAACCTTGTAAACATTAAAAGTTATTTTTCTTTGAGCCAAACATGCATCATTTTCAAGTTTTTTTTTTCATAAGTAAAAATTTTATTAATAAAAAGGCCAGAAAAAAATTTAGCACATTTGTCGGTCATTTTTGTGAGTACTTTATGATAGGTGATAATTTATTTAATAATAATTTTTAGTTTCAAAACTATCAAATTATAAATTTGAACCCCACAAGCATGTCATAATTAATACTCTCAATCATGTTCTTTCGTGGTAGGCATATGTAAGTATTTTTGGGTCATAATTATAATTTTCTTAAATCTATGTATATCTTATGACACTTTGTGTAAAAATTTGAATTAAATTCCATAATTATATTAAATTAAGAGATATAAAATTTTAATTTTTTTAAACCGTAAAATTTGAATTTTAAATCCTAAAAGAAATGACAGATATTTAAAATAAAATGAAAGAAATGACCTCAATAAAATATGGAGTTGGTGAAGACTGCATATGGGTGGGAAGGAGCACAGTGGAAGAGTGGAAAGTAAAGGGAAAGCTTTTGTTAAAGTTGCTATGCTTCAATCCCACACGCTAAGTTTGGAAGGCGAATCAGGTGTTGACTAAATGATTCTACATAATTATCACATACTTTGTTGGCTAAATGCTAGTCGTTCCTTTCGTCCAATGGTAATATGTTGCTTCCTAGAAAATTATTATGGTGTTTCTGGTCATCTTCATCTTCTTTCTTTTTTGGTTCTTCCTTTACTTCTTCATTTGTTCATAAATTTCTTGTATCAGACAATTTAGTTTACCCAACTATTCATCTCTAGTATTTTGCTTTCTCTACCTTCTTCAAACTCAGTTGCATAAGATCCTTCTTTTATCAGTGATCATGGCTTCTACTTCTTCCACTCCTCCCAATCAGTGCAAGAAATGGGATTTTTTTATTAGTTTTAGAGGCGACGATACGCGTTATGGTATTATCTCCCATCTCTCTAAATCCTTGAAGGACAAACAAATTAAGACCTTTACGAATGAAGAGCTTCATAAAGGAGAAGAGATCTCACCAGAGCTCTCGAAAATAATCCGAGAATCAAGCGTTTCAATAGTCATTTTCTCTGAAAATTATGCTGATTCTCCATGGTGTTTGGATGAGCTTGTTGAGATACTTAAATGCAAGGAAGAATCAGGACAAATAGTTCTACCAGTTTTTTACAAAGTGGATCCAACTGACGTTCAAAAGTTTACAGGGAATTTTGAGAAGGCATTTGCTATTGCTATGCATGGAGAAAAAGGCAGTTCACAAAAGGTAGACAACTGGAAGCATGCTTTGATGGAAGTAAGCAACTTATCAGGATGGGATTTACAGAATATGAAGTAAGTTAATTACTCTTTACTGTAGTTTTTCTAAGTTTTTCAATTTAAGGAAAGAGAATCAAAATATAGAAACTTTTAATAGCGTACACTAATCTTAATACTAAGCACTGATCCGTGGGAAATTTTTATCTAAATCCGATTCACCATGTATCCAAAACATAAATATGTAGGATCCATGTATTTAGTATAGATAACAAATAAAGACAACACTAATATGGATATTGATATTTGTTACCTTATCCTAAAATCAAAACATATTAATTATATATTACTATTTACTTAGAAGTGTGAGTCTATCATTACTTACTAATGTTTGTTGTTCATATGTGACTAGGTATGAGTCCAAATTAGTTGAGGAAATCGTCAATGATGTTTTGGAGAAATTTAGTTATATGCCTAAAAATGATTATTCTTATGATCACAACTTGATTGGAATTGAATCGCATGTAGAAAAAGTGGAATGGTTGTCAAATGATAAGCAAGTTATGGGGATTTGGGAGATGGGAGGCACTGGTAAAACAACTGTTGCTCAAGAATTATTTCGCCGAAACAAGAATAAATTTGATGGTCATTGCTTTGTGGAAAATGTTAGGGAAAAAATGACAAAGCAATCATCAAAATCAGTACGAGACAAAATCATTTGTCAATTATTAAGAGACAAAAATT
Organism: Hevea brasiliensis; assembly: GCF_030052815.1. Classification (NCBI taxonomy): domain Eukaryota; kingdom Viridiplantae; phylum Streptophyta; class Magnoliopsida; order Malpighiales; family Euphorbiaceae; genus Hevea; species Hevea brasiliensis. The sequence goes on from NC_079506.1 coordinate 12,719,269, forward strand.
TACATGTAGACACATCGGATTTGGATGTTGTTACTAGGAGAAGGCTCCAGAGTATTAAAGTATTCATTATTTTTGATGATGTAGATGATTTTAACCATTTAAAAAATTTAGCAGGAGAGCGTGATTTGTATTGTGAGGGAAGTAGAATCATTGTAACTAGTAGAGATCGGCAAGTACTTGAATATGTTTGTTCAAAGGATGGCATGTATGAGGTTGATAATTTAATTCATTCTCAAGGTTTGGAACTCTTTAGCTTGCATGCCTTCAAGCAAAATCTTCCCAGGGAAGGATATATGGAGCTATCAGAGAAGGCAACAACCTATGCTGGATTCAATCCATTGGCTCTTAAAGTTTTGGGATCTCATTTATTTAATATGGGGATAGAAGAATGGAAAAGTGAAATGAAAAAAATTGAAAGGCGAATCTCTTGAGAAAATTCTAGTGTTTTGAAAACAAGTTATGATGAGCTAGGAAAGATTATAAAGAAAATATTTCTTGATATTGCATGTTTCTTCAAAGGGCAAAATAAAGATGAGGTTGAGAGAACATTAGAAGTATTTGGTTTCTATCAAAAAAGTGGAATACCTCGCCTAATTAATAAATCTCTCATAACTGTTTCGTTACTCAATGAGATTCATATGCATGACTTGCTGGAGCAAATGGGCAAGGATATTGTTATTAAGGAATGCAAATAGCCTGGAGGACGTAGCAGGTTGTGGAATTATGAAGATATTAGTCACGTATTGACAACAGAAATGGTAAGGACTAAATTAATCAATGAAGCTTTTTTCATTATCATATTTTGAATTTTGTAAGAATTGTAGCTCTCGTGACGAATTAAGTATTAATTAATAATCCTTTGTGATGTTATTTTATTAGGGAACCGAAAATGTTAAAGGAATATTGCTTTATACGCCTTGGAGCTGTAGTTTGAAGCTAAGTGCCACGGCCTTTATGAAGATGTGCAATCTTTGATAGATAGTCCATTAATGGGTTGGGCTGAAGTATGGACATGGGCTGAAGGAAAAGAAAAAAAGAAAGCAGATAGATTATTCTAGATTGTTTCCCATTCCAGCTCAACATTACATGCATTTTGTCCCAACAGATTTGTTGTAAAAATTAGTTTTTAGATCCTATAAACTAGGCAGGGTAGAATAGAGAAATTTATTAATTCTAGATTATTCTTGTACATTGTATATAAACCCTTTTCAGCTCACTCAACAATACAACAGTCAAGTTTTTTTTCATGGTATCAGAGCACAACCTGTGCTACTGATATACTGTTCTTCTCTAAAATTCAATACAATTCAGCAAGGTTTTCCATGGCTGAAACACCAACTGCAGAAAATACTACTGGCAGTGGTACTGCTGTCAGAAATACCACTGGAATGCAGATCGATAATGGTGGAAATGATATCTTCCATTTGCACAACTCTGACCATCCGGGCATGATGCTTGTAAGTTCACCTCTCACAGGAAGAAATTACTTGTCATGGAGTAGATCCATGGTACTGGCTTTGAGAGCCAAAGATAAGCTGGGTTTTGTAGATGGGAGCTATGAAGTCCCTGCTACAGATGCTATAACTCTGGATAAATGGAAGAAAGTAGATAGCATGGTCACCTCATGGATACTCAACTCACTCTCAAAAGAATTGGTGGATGCCTTCATCTATGCAACCTCTTCTAAGAACCTGTGGGAAGAGATTAAAGAGAGATTTGGAGAAAGTAATGGACCTCTCCTATACCAGCTTAAAAGAGAGATAAGTACTCTAACTCAAGATAATGCATCTGTTTTAGTATATTTCACTAAACTTAAAAAATTATGGGATGAATTGGCTTGTCTTAAGCCTTTGCAAGTATGTGAATGTGGTGCAGCCAAACAAATGGAAGAAATAAATAGTGAAGATAAACTTATGCAATTTTTAATGGGATAAAATGAGACTTACGACCATGTCAGAAACCAGATCCTTCTAATGGATCCCTTGCCAAGTGTAAACAAGGCCTATTCTATGATACTTAGAGTAGAAAAGCAGAGGGAAATTCATGTTGACGCTGAGAATTTTAATACAGCAATGGCAGTCAAGGGGCAATTTCAGAAAGATAAATTTCAAGGCAAGAAAAAGGAGTTTGGGAAGAAAGAAACCAGAACATGTGATCATTGCAATGCCAGTGGTCATACCAGAGACACATGCTTCAAGCTACATGGGTATCCAGAATGGTTTACTGAATTAAAACATAAAAAGGGCAAGGCTAAGCAAAACATAGTAGCTAATGTGTATGAGGAGATACCTGAATACAAAGGCAAGATAGATCACAAGAATGAAGTAACAGGAGTTGATTGGGCAAGCATAGTCCAGCTTGAAATTGCCAAATACATGCAGAATCAGAATCCTGTAACAAATGAGGCAAGCTGTGTTAATTTCACAGGCTTTGCAGGTAAGAATCCAACTTACTACTCTACTAGCAGACATGGTAAGAATAGTGGTATATGGATAGTAGATTCAGGAGCATCAACACATATGTGTCATGATTTTTCCCTTTTCCAAAAACCTGTGAAATTAAACAATCACTGTTTTGTTACCTTGCCTGATGGAAACACCAAACCAGTCAAATACAGTGGAAACATCATGATAAACCCATATCTGTATCTCCACAATACGCTATACACACCAAGTTTCCAATATAATTTACTATCAGTGAGTGCACTTACTAAAACCTCACATATTTCAATCCAATTTTTCTCTGACCATTGCCTCCTACAGAACCCAGTGACTGAGGCAGTACTAGCAAGAGGAGAATTGCAAGGAGGGCTATATGTAATAAGAGCAAACAAAAGCAATCATGAGATCTTTAAGGGTAATTGTAATTCTGCTCCTAAATTCAGTCATGTTCAGCCAAAACTTCAAGCAAATGAAGTCATACAATCTTCTATTTCTCCCAATTCTTATGAATCATGGCATTACAGACTTGGACACATTTCATATACCAAGTTATCTCATATCACAGTCATCACACCAGAAATTAAAAACCATAAAATGTGTGAGGTATGCCCACTTGCTAAACAACAAAGACTTAGTTTTCAAAAAAGCAAAATTGCTACAAAAGAACTTTTTAATTTAATTCATATTGATTTATGGGGACCTTACCAAGAATACTCAATTTCACATTCAAAATATGTTCTCACTATTGTTGATGATTTTTCAAGAGTCACATGGACATATTTACTGCCTGACAAAACTAGGGTTTACAATACCTTATTGGAATTTTTCAATATGGTTCAAAATCAATTTCAAAAACAAGTCAAGGCAGTAAGGTCAGATAATGGCACTGAATTTATCAATCAACAACTTACAACAGTTTTCAAAGCAAAAGGGATTTTACATCAAAGAACTTACCCATACACTCCACAACAAAATGGAGTTGTGGAGAGGAAACACAAGCATTTACTACAAGTGGCAAGGGCTTTAATGTTTGCATCCAAAGTGCCAAAATATTTTTGGGGGGAAAGCATTTTAACAGCCACATACCTCATAAATAGAATGCCTAGCAAAGTTTTAAATTGGAAAACCCCTTATGAGATTTTGTTTGACAAAAAACCTTATTACAATTACCTCAAAATTTTTGGTTGCCTATGTTATGCCACTAACATTAGGCCACAAAAACACAAGTTTGAAGAAAGAGCTTTCAAATGCATCTTCATAGGTTATGCTTCAGGTTTTAAGGCATACAAACTATATGATTTGCAAAATAAAAGAATCATAATCTCCAGAGATGTGATTTTTTATGACAACTATTTTCCATGTGCAAGTGAGCATGCCAAACACAAAAGTGTCATTCCTTTAGCCATACCTGACACAGATCCAGTTCACTCACATTTTGAACCCACCTTGTTAAATGAATCCAATGATAATTCAGAAACCATTGACATATCACCTGCTGCAGAACTAGATTCACCTCTTCCATCCTCCTCAAACCACATTCAACCATCACACAGTCCTGCACCAGTCAGAAGAAGCACAAGGATGACAACAAAATCGTTGTGGTTAAATGATTTTGTAACTCAAGTCAGTGCCAACAGTTCTAATGCAATCACACTTGCTAGCACTACCACAGAATCTGCAGGTATCTCATTCTCACCTTTCATATCACATTTTCCCTCCATACCTCAATATAATCATGATTACATACAATTTATGGCAAATGTATCTACTATTCATGAATCACAAAATTACCATCAAGCTAGTGAGGACAGTAATTGGTCTCTTGCTATGAAAACTGAACTGGAGGCTTTAGAGAAGAACAACACATGGACCCTTTCCAGAGGCAAAAAGGCTATAGCTTCAAAATGGGTGTACAGAATTAAATACAAACCAGATGGTACTGTGGACAAGTACAAGGCAAGGTTAGTTGCCAAGGGGTACAATCAATTGGTTGGAATTGATTATCATGACAATTTCTCACCTGTAGCTAAATTAGTTACTGTGAGATTGTTTTTAGCTGTAGCTACTACATTCAATTGGCCCATTCATCAATTAGATATCAACAATGCATATTTACATGGTTATTTGGATGAAGATGTATATATGCAGCCACCAGAAGGTTATACAAAAGCAGCTCAGGGACAAGTATGCAAATTAGTAAGAAGCCTTTATGGTCTAAAGCAGGCAGGAAGATAATGGAACAAAGAATTAACAGGGAAGCTACAAGCATTTGGATTCCATCAGTCAGCATTTGACCATTGCTTGTTTACTAAAGGATCTGGTCTCAATTTTATTTCGCTAATTGTTTATGTAGATGATTTACTAATTGCAGGTGCAGACACGAATCAGATTATAAAAGTTAAGAAATTCCTAGATGACCAATTCACAATCAAAGACCTAGGCTATGCCAAGTACTTTTTAGGTCTTGAAATAGCCAGGTCAGAAAAGGGCATGTTCCTGAGCCAGCGCAAATACATCTTGGATATAATCCAAGACATGGGATTACAAAATGCCAAAACAAGCCCCTATCCTATGCCAAAAGGATTGAAGCTAGATAATGAAAATGGAGAATTGATGACAGACCCCGACAAATACAGAAGGCTTATAGGAAAATTGTTATACCTGGAACTTACAAGGCCGGATCTTTCATATGCTACTCAGAAGCTGAGCCAGTTTATGCAAGCTCCTCGCAAACCACACTGGGACGCAGCCATCTGAAGGAACGAAAGCGTGAAAAACACAAGATTATACCATTGAATTCAAAAAATTTCACCTAGGGTCACATGCACCATGCAAGATTTATTTTTATCTATTTGATTTCAATGATAAACAACATATTAAAACTCTTTTAATATGTTTTTGGATCTGTATTTGCCATTTAAGATTTTCAAATTAATCAGATTAATTTTAGAACCCTAGATTAAATCAAGAACGATTACACTAACCTCTTGATGTGCTGCAGCGTGTCTGCGCCTTTGAGATTCGTCTTCAGGACACCAGATGTTGTCCCTCTAGCTTGTCCACACCAAGAACACCTATGGCAGCCCTTGAACAGCTTCTAAAGCCTTTTCTATTAATTAGAAATTCAAGTTCTGCCTTTTAAGAGATTAGAGATGTAAACAGGACACTAGAAACAATTTCTAGTGTTCTTAATTCAAGAGATTGATGGCTAATCTCTTTGAATTGATGAGAGATGAAGAGAAATAGCTGGAGAGGCTCAAAGTGGTGTGACAATTGAGAGGAGAGGCTGCTGGTTATGTTTTCTTTTCATAACCCCACTTAAATAGCTAGGTTAACACATTAAACCCTAGCCACATGTCACCTTTTGATTAGCTCTAGGTTTAAGTGACCCAATCACATTGTGCCAAGTGTCAAACCGATATTTAATCTTGATTTTAATCATCTTACATGATTAAAAATATTTGTAAGCTTATGTGTTATGCCATGTGTCACCATCTCATGGTGCCACGTGTCACAATCGTGAAATGACCAAAATGCCCTCGTGTCTTAATTTTGAGTTCTTAACCCAAAATAATTATTTTCTTCTTCTAATTAATTTATATCAAATATAAATTAATTAATTAATTATATTAATTAATTTCTCATCAATTAAATTCATATTTAAACACTTTAAATATAAATTTAATTTATACTACACATCCAATAATCTAGATTTGGTTTCAAGTCATGCTAGGGACTTTGCAATTTTATTGCAAACCAAATCTATTTAATTAATCAATTAAACTCTTTAATTAATTAATTAAATCATATTTAAATAGGTGATAACTTGTGTATGTGTGTGACTTACTAGGCTCATCACTAATTGGCAATGAGACATGATATCAACTCTTAATATCATCCGAACTCTGTCTTACGATAAATGATTTCTCTAAATCATTTTATGAACCTCATAGACCATGGTTAACACCTAGCATAGCATGCCATGGCCACCCAATTAGTAATAAGATTTACCTTAAATGAACCTATAATCATATGTTACCATGCACTAGAATCTCTCATTACAAAATCCCAACTCAATTTGAGTCATGGTTTATGTCAAACTCCATTTGCTATGAATATTATGTTCTCTTTTAATTCCAGTTCTTGATTAAAAGATTTTTCTCATCGAAACTCTTTTACGAATAAATCTATCTGTCTGGCCAGAACTTGAAACATCATGAACAATTAAATGAACATAGGATTTTATCTCTATTTACTTAGAGAGCAGATTCCTTCTTGATCAACACCTACCTACATATATAACTAGCATGAGCAAAAACATGCCCATATACCCATACATAGTAAAATTATCAAAGCAGTATCAAACTCAAACTACCTATATACAAGATAACTGTGCTATCTCAGGTCTAAAGATTATATGCACTGATATGATTTATGACAAAACATTGACAAGAGTAAACTCCATGTGCTTGTCATAAGTGTCATTGGTTCGACCTACTTATCATTTATAAGTGCATATCATGTTTGTTATATGGCATGAGACTCACTATTCCATCTTATTTATATCTTATATAAATAACTTGGGAACAAACATGAATACAATCTTTCTGGATAAGTCATGTCCTTATTATGAAGTATCCTCGATTGTGTACCTATTTATGATTCTTTGTGCTAGAAATATTGTCACTAATGTTCTTAACATCTTAAGAATAATTTTTCTTACAAAATATCAATGGACCTTTTCTATTACACATAAATATATTATGTAATCGGAAAAGTGGAAAAGCCTATTATAATTAAAAATATGTACAAGATAAATACTAAATGATATGCTATAGGGTATACTACTAAAATTCTCCCAATATAACTAGAGCCATTCATAACAAAATCTTAGACCTATCTTCTCAAGATGTCGGTCTAACGAGTCTGTGACATAGGCTTAGTGAATGAATCACCTGGATTTTCGGTGATGCTATTTTCTGCATGGCTACATCGCCGCCCAACTATTTCTCGATAATATGGTAGCGCCTTTCTATGTGTTTGGATTTACGGTGAGACCTTGGTTCCTTAGCTCAGTATGATTGCTCCATTGTTGTCACGATTGTAATGGAACTGCGACTCAATGGAAGGAACTCTGTAAGTTACATCACGAACTTCTTTATCCAACGACTTCCTTTGCGACATCGATGCGGCAATATACTCACCTCGATGAGTGGAATCTGCGATCGTGCTCTGTTTGGAACTCTTCCAACCGATCGCACCTCCATTACAAATGAACACATATCCAGAGGTAGACTTTCTATCATCGATATCGATTGGAAATCGAATCGTATAACCATCCAATTGCAAGTCTCCACCTCCATAAATCAAGAATAAATCCTTAGTTCTTCTCAAGTACTTAAGGATATTCTTGTGACTATCGATGTTCCAAACTGGATTGGATTGATGCTGCTAGTCAAACTAACGACATATGCGATATCAGGCCTAGTACACAACATTGCATACATTAAACTTCCAATAGCCAAGCATATGGAATCCTGGCCATCTTATCTCTTTCTTCAGGTGTCTTTGGAGACATCTCTTTAGAAAGGTGGATACCATGTCTCACTGGTAACAATCCTCTCTTGGAATCAAGCATGTTAAACCTCTTTAACACCTTTTCCAAGTATAGACTTTGGGATAAACCAATTATTCTTTTCGCTCTATCTCTATAGATGCGAATCCCAAGAATATAGGTTGCCTCCCCTAAGTCTTTCATGGAGAATGTATTTGACAACCATACCTTTATAGTCGTCAACATACCTGTATCATTACCCATCAACAGTATGTCATCCACATATAAGACAAAGAAAGTGATAGCACTGTCACTAACCTTCTTATATACACATGGCTCATCCTCATTTTTGATAAAACCAAAAGATTTAATGGCTTCATCAAATCGGATGTTCCAACTCCTAGAAGCTTGTTTCAACCCATAAATGGATCGCTTTAGCTTGCATACTTTGGAACCATATTTGGATTAAAATACCATAGTTTGTTCCATGAAAATGTTTTCTTCAATGTATCCATTGAGAAAAGTCATTTTGACATCCATCGCCAAATCTCATAATCATAGTATGCAGCTATTGCTAATAAAATCCTAATTGATTTAAGCATGGCAACAAAGTAGAAAGTCTCCTCATAGTCTATTCCTTGCCTTTGGCGAAACACTTTCTCTAATAGCCTTTCCTTATAGGTCTCTACCTTTCCATCAGAACCAATTTTCTTCTTGAAAACCCATTTGTTCCCTATAGGTACAATACCTTGGTGGGTCAACAAGATCCCAAACTTGATTCTTATACATGGAATCAATCTCGGATTTCATAGCATCAATCCATTTTGAAGAGTCTATATCGATATAGCTTCTTCATAGGTAAGTGGATCATCTCCATGATCTACTTCTTCATGAGTAGACAACTCTTGTTCTTCTTCATGAAGAAAACCATATCTCACCGGTGGGTGAGATACCAGTTGTTCTACGAGGAACAGTGTAAATGTTTCATCAATGGGTATAGGTTGACTAGATGGATCTATATCCATCCGATGCATTGGTTGGTCGAAATTCTCCAATTCTAACTCTTTTGCCTTCCTTTGCCTCCTTCTTGAACAAACGTTGTTCAAGAAATGTGGCATCTCTACTTATCACAACCTTTTGTGAAGTAGGCAAATAAAAATAATATCCAAAACTATCTTTTGGATATCCAACAAATCGACCTTTTACGATCTGGTCTCCAATTTATCGTGTTCACTTTTGATATAAGTTGGACAACCCCAAATCTTAACATGCTTAAGACTTGGTTTTCTTCCATGCCATATCTCATAAGGTGTGGAAGAAACTGATTTTGATGGAATCCTATTCGAATATATAAAGTCGATTCTAATGCAAATCCCCAAAGGAGATTGGCATATCGGTATAGCTCATCATACTACGTACCATATCCAATAGGGTACGATTTCTCCTTTCAGATACACCATTCATTGTGGCATTCCCGGAGGAGTCGGTGAGAAACAATGCCATGCTCTCTCAAGTATTCATCAAATTCGACTCAAATATTCACCTCCACGATCGATCGAAGAGCTTTAATATTTTTCTGTTTGATTTTCTACTTGATTTAAATTCTTTGAACTTTTCAAAGGATTCATGTTTGTATTTCATCAAATACAAATACCCAAACCTTGATTTATCATCGGTAAAGGTAATAAAATAATGAAAGCCCTCTAGCCATTTCTTTAAGCGGACCACATACATCACTATGTATTAGTTCCAAAATATTTTCGACTCTTAGCCCTTGTCCAACAAAGGGTGATCTAGTCATTTTGCCTTGAAGGCAAGATTCACAAGTTGGAGTAGGCTCAGAGCCCAATGAGGATAGAATCCCCATTTTCTCCAATTTTGCAATCCTCTCTTCTCAACATTACATAACCTTAAGTGCCAAATATATTTTGAACTTGAGTTGGTTTTCACCATGGCATTGTATTCTTTTAGATCACTTGCATTCAATTTGTGTTTGTCATTATTATCCAAATAATAAAGACCATCATTCATATAACGAACCAACATCTTTATTTCCAAAATAAATATTGCAACCCTCAACTGTTAACTGAAATTCATAGACATTTCTAGTCAAACTAGATATAGAAATGATGTTCTTAAAAGAATCAGGTACATATATAATATTATCCAAACACAAAACATGTCCCAACATGTAACAAGATTTAGCTCCTAGGGCTAAAGCTTCAACAGTTGAGCCAGTGCCAATCCGGACTCTAATATCTTGAGAACGCAAGCACTCTTGTTTGCTAGTTCCGCATATCATTAGAAATGTGAGAACGGCACTTGATATCTAAAACCCAAGTGTAGATGAACTATAAGTATCATCAGAATCTAAATAACAAGATATGGACATACCTTAGAAGGTGTATCCTTCTTGTCCTTGAGAAGTAAGATACTGCAGGCGGTTCCTTTTCGGTGCCCATCCTTTTGGCGATGGAAACACTTTCCTTTGCCTTCATCGACTTTAGTCTTCCTTTCTGTTTAGCTATTTTCTTGGAAGGACCAGAATCGAGGTTTCTTTTTCTTATTGCCTTTCTTCTTGTTGGACTTTCCAGTGAAGAAGATGCAACAAAGCTACCTCTTTTCCTTTATTGCACGGCATATTCTTTTGGGCAATAACCGACATGTTGAGTAATTCACTAAGGTGCATTCTGTTTAGTCATATGGAAATTTGTCACAAAATTCCCAAAAGACTCGGGAAGGGGTGAAGGATCAAATCCGTTTGTAGTTGGAAATCCATGTTGAAGTCAAGATGTTCCAAGCTGCTCAATCACGAATCATCTTGTGGACATGATCCCCAACATTACATCCCTCGGACATCCTCATACGGAATAAGCTGTCTAGATATCTCATACCTAGCATTCTGCTGTGCTCACCATACAACTCTTGTAGGTGAAGGAGGATCTCACTAGCACTCTGCATGTTCTCATGTTGCTTACGTAACTCATTACTCATGGAAGCAAGCATGTAACACTTAGCTCTCATATCATGCTCCTTCCACTTGTCCAAAGTATCATGTTCCTCTTGTGTGGCCTCTGGAGGTAAGGGACCAGAACATTTGAATCTAGAACATATCCTATATGTTCAAGGTTCAGACAAGTTTCAAATTTCTTAGCCAATCGCATGATTAGGTCCTGTCAACTGTTGTGATCAAGTATGCTTGCAAGGATATTGGATGGTGGTGGTTGTTTTGTGCTCATTTTTATCGGAAAATTAAGCTGAGAAAATAACCAGATTAATTAGTAAATGTATCATGTAATTAACCAAAATGATTATGGTCTTTTAATCAAATTGGTCCTCCAACTAACTTAGAGAATCCTACACTTCCAAAGTAGAAAACGTAAATCCTAGTTGGATGTATTTCTAGTGGGTGATTTAAAACTTATAATTCTATTGATCATACTCATATACATCCAATATTGGAATTACAATAAACTATAAGTGAGCAACTCCTTGCCCATCACATCTCATGTGAGGTTCAATCCTTTACCTAGCCCCTAATGCTCAAAATCTCAGGTACATCCATTATTGACTTATCTTGCATTAGTTAAGTTGATCCCATTGAGCCAGTAATTATGCAAATAATTTTAATGTCCTCAGGTACATCCAATATTGGCCACCAAACCATTTACATATTTACAACATCTCATGCTTAACAATTATTCTTAAGAAAATCTCTTAAATTAATTGCATCTCATGCAACTATTTAAAATTTCTTAAAATAATTGCCCAATGGAGGGCTTATGTTATAATTACTTTAATTATACCATTTCCAACTTAATCATTTGTTTGGAAGATTTTATAGCCATCCTAATTACTATTAAGGTCTCACTTTGCACATTATCCATTTAGCATGCATATATCATATAATTGCATACATTCCCATACATCTCATGCATTCATGGATAAGCAATAAATATGGTATGATCATGGACTTTCTAAGGAATTCAATTCTGAGCCACCAAGAATTGAATCAGGGCATTCCTAGGTGCATTTCATTCATTCATTTTACAAGAGTTGCTGAAGGAGTACATAATCAACACTTGATATTGAATTCCTCCCACTGGTCCCACCAATGCTCTTGACCTCCTTGAACTTCTTGCAATCCAATATTACATAGTAATCCTTGGCATACCAAGGCGAATTTACAAGAACTTAAATAAATGAAATTACAACCCAAAAATATTACAAACTTAATAATACATGCCCAAAATAAATTAAAATAAATTAATTAATTTACAATCCCAAAGAAACATAAAAGAAATAAATCCAATCACATTGGTCTTTTATAGTCCATGATCATCCATCATGCATATCACTATTTAACAATTAAATAAAACATACATTCTTAAATTAAATTGAATATCTCATATTCAACTTAAAATTCCAGATTTGAATATGATTCAAATAAATTTAAAAATTCAGATTTGAATCTCATTCAAACAAATTTAAAAATTCAGATTTGAATCACATTCAAACAACTTCAAAAATTCAGATTTGAATCACATTCAAATATTTTTTTAAAAAAATCAGATTTGAATCACATTCAAATATTTTTTTAAAAATCAGATCTGAATTTTATTGAATCAATTTTAAAAAATCAGATTTAAATATGATTCAAACAACTTTAAAAATTCAGATTTGAATCACATTCAAACAACTTTTAAAATTCAGATTTGAATCACATTCAAACATTTTTTAAAATTCTGATTTGAATCATAATTTAATTGTGTGATTAAAACAACTAATTAAACACTTTAATTGGTCAAAGAATAGGCCTTAGATCATACAACAATTGCAGAATTAAAAGCCAAACCTTGAATCACCCATGGAACCATTGTTGCCGCCACCTATGGTGGCTCATCCATGTGTGACGCCACATCTCATGATCCAACCAGCAATGAATCTCTTGATCTCATGATCAAACACACAATTAAATTATATAATCAACAATCTAAATGGCAAATATAGTGGCTCTGATACCAATTGAAGGCAGGCGTGAAAAACACAAGATTATACCATTGAATTCAAAAAATTTCACCTAGGGTCACATGCACCATGCAAGATTTATTTTTATCTATTTGATTTCAATGATAAACAACATATTAAAACTCTTTTAATATGTTTTTGGATCTGTATTTGCCATTTAAGATTTTAAAATTAATCAGATTAATTTTAGAACCCTAGATTAAATCAAGAATGATTACACTAACCTCTTGATGTCTGCGTGCGTATGCATGCCTTTGAGATTCGTCTTGAGGACACGGATGTTGTCCCTCTAGCTTGTCCACACCAAGAACACCTATGGCAGCCCTTGAACAGCTTCTAAAGCCTTTTCTATTAATTAGAAATTCAAGTTCTGCCTTTTAAGAGATTAGAGATGTAAACAGGACACTAGAAACAATTTCTAGTGTTCTTAATTCAAGAGATTGATGGCTAATCTCTTTGAATTGATGAGAGATGAAGAGAAATAGCTGGAGAGGCTCAAAGTGGCGTGACAATTGAGAGGAGAGGCTGCTGGTTATGTTTTCTTTTCATAACCCCACTTAAATAGCTAGGTTAACACATTAAACCCTAGCCACATGTCACCTTTTGATTAGCTCTAGGTTTAAGTGACCCAATCACATTGTGCCAAGTGTCAAACCTATATTTAATCTTGATTTTAATCATCTTACATGATTAAAAATATTTGGCAAGCTTATGTGTTATGCCACGTGTCACCATCTCATGGTGCCACGTGTCACACTGTGAAATGACCAAAATGCCCCTGTGTCTTAATTTTGAGTTCTTAACCCAAAATAATTATTTTCTTCTTCTAATTAATTTATATCAAATATAAATTAATTAATTAATTTATATTAATTAATTTCTCATCAATTAAATTCATATTTAAACACTTTAAATATAAATTTAATTTATACTACACATCCAATAATCTAGATTTGGTTTCAAGTCATGCTAGGGACTTTGCAATTTTATTGCAAACCAAATCTATTTAATTAATCAATTAAACTCTTTAATTAATTAATTAAATCATATTTAAATAGGTGATAACTTGTGTATGTGTGTGACTTACTAGGCTCATCACTAATTGGCAATGAGACATGATATCAACTCTTAATATCATCAGAACTCTTTCTTACCATAAATGATTTCTCTAAATCATTTTATGAACCTCATAGACCATGGTTAACACCTAGCATAGCATGCCATGGCCACCCAATTAGTAATAAGATTTACCTTAAATGAACCTATAATCATATGTTACCATGCACTAGAATCTCTCTGTTACAAAATCCCAACTCAAGCTGGAGTCATGGTTTATGTCAAACTCCATTTGCTATGAATATTATGTTCTCTTTTAATTCCAGTTCTTGATTAAAAGATTTTTCTCATCAGAAACTCTTTTATGAATAAATCTATCTGTCCTGGCCAGGAACTTGAAACATCATGAACAATTAAATGAACAAAGGATTTTATCTCTATTTACTTAGAGGAACAGATTCCTTCTTGATCAACACCTACCTCCATATATAACTAGCAGGAGCCAACACATGCCCATATACCCATACATAGTACAAGTATGAAAGCAGTATCAAACTCAAACTACCTATATACAAGATAATCGTGCTATCTCGTGTCTAAAGATTATATGCTTGATATGATTTATGACAAAACATTGACAAGAGTAAACTCCATGTGCTTGTCATAAGTGTCATTGGTTCGGCCTACTTATCATTTATAAGTGCCTATCATGTTTGTTATATGGCATGAGACTCACCATTCCATCTTATTTATATCTCATATAAATAACTTGGGAACAAACATGAATACAATCTTTCTGGATAAGTCATGTCCTTATTATGAAGTATCCTCGATTGTGAACCTATTTATGATACTTTGTGCTAGAAATATTGTCACTCATATTCTTAACAACTTAAGAATAATATTTCTAATAAAATATCAATGGACCTTTTCTATTACACATAAATATATTATGTAAACGGAAAAGTGGAAATGCCTATTATTATTAAAAATATGTACAAGATACATACTAAATGATATGCTCTAGGGCATACTACTAACACCATCCATATCATCAAATACTTGAAAGGATGCCCCTCCAAAAGCTTATTCTTCCCTTAAGAAAATGATCTGAAGCTTCGAGCCTTCTGCGATGCAGATTAGGCGTCTTGTCCTATGAGCAGAAAATCTATTACAGGATTTTGTATTTTCTTGGGACCTTCGTTAATCTCCTGGAAAGCCAAAAAGCATACCATAATAAGCAGATCTTCAGCTGAAGCTGAGTATAGAAGCATGGCAACTACTGTTTGTGAACTAAAATGGCTCAGTTACCTCATTGAAGATTTCAGCTTGAAACTCCGTCTCCCCATCACACTCCACTGTGATAACAGAGCAGCTGAACATATCGCGGCTAATCCAGTCTTCCATGAGAGGACCAAGCACCTAGAGATTGATTGCCATGTGGTCCGCGATCAGCTGAACAAGGGCTTCATCACCACCGTGCATGTACCGTCGAGACACCAGCTCGCTGACCTCTTCACGAAACCCTTAACTTCTGCCTTATTCAATGGACATCTCTTCAAGATGGGACTCCACGATACGCACGAGTCTCCACCTTGAGGAGGGGCGTGATAGATAGTCCATCAATGGGTTGGGCTGAAGTATGGACATGGGCTGAAGGAAAAGAAAAAAAGAGAGCAGATAGATTATTCTAGATTGTTTCCCATTCCAGCTCAACATTACATGCATTTTGTCCCAACAGATTTGTTGTAAAAATTAGTTTTTAGATCCTATAAACTAGGTAGGGTAGAATAGAGAAATTTATTAATTCTAGATTATTCTTGTACATTGTATATAAACCCTTTTCAGCTCACTAAACAATACAACAGTCAAGTTTTTTTTCAATCTTAGATTCGTCAAAGTCACGCGTGATCCGTGGAATATCATTGAATTTTGTCCAAGCCAACAACTTTGAATTTTGCCCACAAATGCTGAGATATATTCACTGGGATTATTATCCTCTAGAATCTTTGCCACTAAACTTTTGGCCAAATAATCTAGTGGAACTTCATATGCGTCATAGCAAAATCATACATCTGTGGAATGGAGGAGATAAGGTACAGTTTATAGAAGTTAATTTGTATCTTCTAATTTGTTGATATTTTTCTATTTAATTACAGTCTCTTGGAAATTTGAAATTAATGGACCTCGGCTACTCTTATAACCTAATCGGGATTCCGGACTTGTCTAGTATTGCCCCAAATCTCGAGTTTTTATATTTGAAAGGATGTTCGAGTTTGGTTGAAATTCCCTCGCTTCAAAATCTGACCAAGCTTACTGAACTTGATCTAAGTGACTGCCATGAAGTCAAAGAATGTCCAGAGATTCCGCGTAATATAAAGATTCTAACTTTATATTACACTGGAATAGAACGACTGCCCTCATCAATCAAGCATCTGTCTCAACTTGTCAAATTGTCCTTGAATCGGTGTGATAAACTCGTGACTCTTCCAAGCAGCATTGGCAATTTGAAACGTCTTGAAGGACTTCATCTCGGTCAATGTTCAAGACTCGTGACTATCCCCCAAGCAGCATAGGCTTGTTGAAATGTCTTGAAAAAATATTTCTCTTTTACTGCTCAAATTTAGCAAGTCTTCCAGAAAGCATCAAACAACTTTCGAAGTTGAAAATAGCTTGTTTTAACCAGATGCGAGAGTCTTCAAAGTTTACCAGAGCTTCCATCATGCTTAAAATACTTAATTGCAAGTGATTGCCTCTCTCTGGAATCTGCATCAATTTCTTTCCATTTCTTAGAACATGAAGATGAAAATGAAAAAGCAGATAAAAGAGAAGAATTAAATGTAGAGTGGATTTCATATATGACTCTGGAAATAGACAAGGACGTAATAAATTCATCTTATTTATGAATTCTGATGGTTATTATGAAGGTCCGTGGTGTTGGAACTCATCACACTTGTTGCTTTCATTGAATGGATTGAGGACACGTTTTGATGAAGAGTGTTTCGTTAAGGCCTCATTTTGCTTCACCACTGACGATGACGAGGAGTATACTATGAAGTGTGGGGTACATCCTATATATAGTAGAAATAAAAGGGGAAGCAGAAATCAAGGGCATCAGGATGACGGGGAATATTGGAAAACAACTAGAAGAGAAGAAGAATAAATAATGAGGAAGAAGAAGAGGAAAAGGAAGCTTCTTCTTCTTCACTCGATCTAAATCTCTCTATCTCTTCCCGCTTCCTCTTAGCCAAACCCTACTCACGTTCACTACAGGTATAACTCATTTCTAGTTTGCTGTTACTCTTAATTGCTTTACTCTTATTACAAATACTTGCAATCTTTTGCAGCTCTATCATCTCCTTATTTGGTTCTTAACAACCTGCCGCTCCATATTTGAGAAAGAGAGGGATGACTATACAGGAGAATAATTGAGCTCAAATCAGGGGGAAAAAACAGGTGAAATGATAAATACTACTTTCGTTATATGTAATGTAATCAATATTGCAATATAATATGTTGTTATGTGAACATATAATCTATTCTGTCATCCACATTACTACATTAACTTCCAAATCTATTGATTGACTGAAACTGAACCTTCTTCACTTCCAAATCAACTAACATAAACATTGCAAATAAACTACAACTCTCTAACCTGAAGAATAAATAGCCTTTATAGTTATAACAGGCTTAAAATGGAAAGCTAAAGAAATGATAAAATAAGGAAGAGGAACAACAACATCACATTAGAGGAAAACCTCTCTAGTAGAATAAACATTGTAAATAACTAAAAAGGCTCTAAAATGCCTATGGTGTAGGAACAACAGGAATTGAATTTTCTATTGGCTTCTTTACAGAATTACTCTTTGGATTGTAGCCATGGAGAGAGATTCTTTGTTAGATTGATAAAAATCATGGGATTAGTAGTTTTCTTGATCCGCAAATCATCAGCACATTTCCTATCTCCTGCTTTTGTATGCTTCTGCACAATAAAAATAGAGTTGCAAAATTAGCAACTAAAAATGAACAAACATTAAGCAGAATTCAGCTAACTTCCATAGCAGTCGAAAAATTTAAAATGGGAGCTATAATACAATTCACAGCAGTCATTCAATTTTATAGTTAAGTATCTAGGCAAGGCTAAAGGCTTTGTTGTTGTATCTAGGCAAGATCCCTAACGAAATTCATAGAATTCAGCGACTAGTCCAAAACCGATTGGGGAAAGTGAATACAACATTAAGATCATGAGTTTAACAATAGCAAATTTTAGAGGAAAAATGCAACTCCTCAGAAGAAGCAACGTCAAAACCTGAATTGGTGACAAAACTATATTGCTAACATCCTGGTTCTAACATTAGGAGAATCATAATTATATTAATTTTTTTTAATTGAAATGATTTTCATTAAATAGGCTATATGGAGGTGAGAAGAGAAAGAAATGAGAACTAATAAGGAACAGTAACGCCCTAATTCTAGTGACAACATAATTTGAAAAAAAAAGGTAAATTAAATAAATTAATAAATTGTTAAGTTTTGAATTTTTGAAAAATTAAAAAAAAAAATAAAAGAAAGAAAGAAGTCTAGAGATTTCTCCAAGCCTCTAGCTGTAATAGAAAGGGGCAAAATAGGGAAAAAAAAAAAAAAGAGTCGAGAATTGGGGGAGAAACAGGGGGAGCATCTACGGGTTAGAGAAAGAGGGGGAGGGAGAAAAAACCTAAATTGCAGAATCTAGAGGAGCAAATGCAATCACAGAATCAGAAAATCCAAGATTTGAGTGCAGGGCTGCATAGAATGGAAGAAATGATGAGCCATAGAATGGAGGAGATGATGAGTCAAATGATGGAATTGATGAAGCCGTCGCAAGGGAAAGGTAAGGAGCCTGTGGTCCCTGAAACTCAATCTAATGTGAATGGAACTAGGGTCAATCCTATTGAAATTGGAGCAAATAGTAATGAAGGAAGGGGTATTTTGCCACTGCCGAAGGGGAAAGAAAATGGGGATTCTGGTAATAGTTCTCAGGGGCATAAGAGTTCTTGTAATTTGAGGAATTCTGCGATGAAATTGAAGGTAGATGTTCCCCAATTTGATGGTAGTAATCCGAGAGGATGGGTAAGAAAATGCTAGAAATATTTCCAAGTTTATGATGTGAGTGAGGAACAAAAAGTGGAAGTAGCTTCTTTATTTTTGGGAAAAAGTGACATTTGGTTCCAAGGTTAGCAAGTCAAGAGACCAAGCTGCATCTTGGAGTGAATTTGCGAGAAGAGTTATGCAAGAGATTTGGGAAGTTGATCAGAATCGATGTAGTTGAGGAGTTTAACAAGTTAAATCAAGAAGGTTCAGTATTGGATTATCGGAGAAGTTTGAGGAGCTTAAGGCTTTAATGTTGAAGTATAATCCAGTCTATCCGAACCTTATTTTATCTCTAGTTTCATCGATGGGTTGAGTGAGGAATTGAGACTGTAATTAAAATGTTTAGACTGAATCATTGTTGCAAGCCTTTGAACAAGCAAAATTGCAAGAGCAATCCATTGAGGCTATTTTGAGAAAACAAAAGCCATATATTAGGCCATACTTCAATTCCTACAAACAAGAAATGCTCGTTTAGAAATTCCAATCGCACATCTAAACCTAATTTCTCTCGCAAACCCAAGTTCTTCTTTCTCTAAACCAATCTATGTTGCTGAATTGGAGAAACCAAACTCAAAGTTTATTAACTCGACTTGAAAAAGGGTAATAATAGTTGTTTTAAATGTGGAGACAGTGTATTACCCTGGTCATCAATGTATGACTCAACAAATATTAGCATTGCGGTGATGAAGAGGGATTGGAAGAAGTGGGGAATATGGGGGGAGAGGAGGACTATGAAGGTGAGGGAGAGGAGGTTGAGATCTCCATGCATGCCTTAGATGGCAGTATTTCTCCAAATACATTGAAGATTAGAGGGAAGATAGACAAGCAATCAATTGTCATATTAATTGACAGTGGAAGCATATATAGTTTCTGGATTATAAAATTGCTAAAGAGTTGGGATGTAGGATGGTAAAAACCCTCCACTTTCTCGTGATGTAGCAAATGGTCACAAGATGGTTAGTAGATTCAAGTGTGTTGGGTTTTAGTGGAATATGCAGTGGTCATTCCTTCTTTTCAACATAAGATTGTTGGATTTGGGTGGTTACTTGGAGTGGATTGGATGAGGTCTTATAGTCCAATCACTTTCGATTTTCAAAACCTAAAAGTTTCATTTCAAAAGGAAGGGAAGCAAATTGACCTTATTAGGGTGACTGAGAAAGGTTCATTAAAAATGATGACAGGGAGGCAATTACGTAAATTGTTCTAAGGGACTTTCGGTATGTTCACTCATTTATTTTCTTTGCATGTCATTATCATCAATGATGAACATGTTGAATCTAAGAGTGATGTTCCACTGAACTACAATTTTTATTAGACAACTATACAGACTGCTTTAAAGACCCTACGCAATTACCACCTTATAGGGATTATAACCATTCTATCCAACTCAAACCTAACTCCAAAATTGTAAATCTCGGACCTTATAGATACAACCATTTTGTAAAAATGAAATTGAGAAGCAAATGAAAGAAATGTTACAAACAGGAGTCATTCAACCTAGCCACAGTCCTTTTGCCTCTCCTATTTTGTTAGTTAAAAAAAAAAAAGACAACACTTGGAAGGTTTTGCATTGACTATAGACAACTTAATGATGCCACCATTAAAAATAAATTCCTAATTCCAATTATAGATGACTTGTTGGATGAATTGTGTGGTGCCACCATTTTTTCCAAAATTGATTTGAAAGCTGGGTATCACCAAATTAGGATGGCTGAGCCAGACACCCCTAAAACTGTATTTCGATCACACCAGGGCCACTATAAATTTAAGGTTACGCCTTTTGGGTTGACCAATGGCCTAGCAACATTCCAAGCCTTGATGAACCATATCTTTGCTCCTTATTTGAGAAAATTTGTTCTCGTTTTCTTTGATGATATACTTGTCTATGGTAAATCATTTCAAGATCATTTGGAACATCTTTCCTTAGTTTTTGACATAGTGAGACAACAACAACTCTTTGCCAAGAAATCTAAATGCTCTTTTGCAGTAAGGGAAGTAGAGTATTTAGGACATATTATCGATGGGTGGGTGCATACTGACCCTAAAAAGATTGAAGCTATGATTAAATGGCCTAGGCCTACCTCATTGAAGTCCTTGAGGGGTTTTTTGGGCCTTACAGGATATTATAGAAATTTGTCAAAAGTTATTGGGTTGTTACTAAACCATTGAAAAATTTATTGAAGAAAAATTCTTTTTGTTGGAATGAAGAAGCTGAGGTAGCTTTTAATGAATTGAAGCAAGATGTCTTCGCCTTGATTTGGCATTGCCTAATTTCACCCAACCATTTGTTTTGAAGACCGATGCTAGTCATATAGGGTTAGGAGCAGTTTTAGTGCAAAATGGGAGTCCAATTGCATATTTGAGCAAGTCCTTGGGAGTAAAAAACCAAGGGTTATCCATATATGAGAAAGAACTCTTAGCTGTAATTGTGGCAGCGACTAAATGGAGACATTATTTGGAAAATGCCCACTTTATTATTAACACTGACCATGAGAGTCTTAAGTTTTTGTTGCAGCAAAGGCTTCATACTTATGTGCAGCAAAAAGGCATAATGAAGTTCGGGATTGGATTATTCAATCAATTACTGTCCGCATGAAAACAAGGTCATTGATGCCTTATCTAGATATACCTTGATCGGCAAGGAGAATTGCAAGCCATTTCTGTTGTGGTGCCAGTGTGGCAGCAAGAAGTCAGTAATAGTTATGTGGTTGATCAATTGGCTCAAGCCCTTATTACTGTATTTACAATAGATCCTCATTCTAAGCCACATTATCAATATAAAGCAAGGTTGTTACGATACAAGGGCAAGGTATATATTGGTGACTCTTTTGACCTCCAACAGATACTTATTTCTACTGCTCATGATTCTCGGTTGGGGACATTCGGGTATCAAGGTGACTTATCATAGGTTGTCTCAATTGTTCTATTGGCCTAAAATGTTGCAGCAGTGGAGAGATGGATTATGAGTTGTGACATATGTCAACGATGCAAAGGTGAATCATTGCCCTACAGGTTATTGCAGCCACTATCCATCCCATCTCATGCATGGTCATGTATTTCTATGGATTTTATAGAGCGATTGCCTAAATCTGAAGGTAAAGATGTCATCATGGTGGTTGTTGATGAGTTCACTAAAGTTGCTCACTTTATAGCCCTTGCACATCCTTATTCAGTGAGAAAATAGCCAAGATATTCTTGGATAACATTTTCAAGATGCATGGGGATCATAAAAGCATGGTGAGTGATAGAGAAAAGTTCTTCACCAATCTTGTCTCGCAACAATTATTTAAGGCTTTGGGAACTAAATTGCACATGAGTACAAAGATACCATCCTCGTCGGATGGCGGACTAAAAGACTCAATAGATGCTTGGAAAATTATCTTAGATGCATGAATTTTTAGCATCCTTATAAATGGAGTTCATGGCTAAGTTTAGCTGAATGGTGGTACAATTCTAGCTTTCATTCTAGCATTAAAATGTCTCCTTTCCAGTGCCTTATACGGATATCCACTTCCCATTTTTAATATAGCGTAACTCGCTGCAATTTTAGTAGCTAAAGTGGAGGATTTACTAGTAGAAAAACAACAATTGGCAAATGCGTTGAGAGAAAATTTATTGATTGCTCAAAATGGAATGAAACAAGATGCCGATTTGAAGAGAATCGAGAGAGAGTTTAATATTGGGGATTGGGTGTTTCTGAAGTTGCAACCTTATAAACAACTATTAATGGCAGTTAGGAAATGTGTGAAATTGTCTCCCAAGTATTATGGTCCATTTTTAGTTTTGCAAAGAATTGGATCAGTTGCTTATAAATTGAAATTACTTGCGGATTCCTCCATACATGATGTTTTTCATGTGTCACTATTGAAGAAGAAGGTGGGAGCAGATCAATTTCTTCATAGTTCCTTACCTAAGTTCAACAAACAGGGGCTATGGAAGGGTTCTGTGGCAATTTTGAATAAGAGGACTATTCAAAAGGATGGCAAAGATGTGGAGCAAGTGTTGGTGCAATGGGATACCTTGTCAATTCAAGAATTAACTTGGGAGGATAAGAATTTTATTTCGCAACAATTTCCTCAGATCATTCTTGAGGACAAGAATGTCGCGAAGGGAGGTAATGTTGTGACAAGAACTCAAGAAGAGGGAGAAGTCAACAAGTCAAGAGGATTCTTGCTGAGTTGTATTTTAGGGGGGAACAGTTAAGGAGTTAGCTGTATTTTAGGAGGGAACAGTTAAGGAGTTTGTTTGTAATTTGTTACTGAGGTTAGCACTTGTTACAACCATAAACTCAATGTACTAGCAAGCATAAATACTGTACAAATCTTGGATTAGGAATTATCTGATCAATAATACAATTATTTACTCTCTCTCTCTCTCTCTCTCTCTCTCTCTCTTTCTTCTTCTTCCTCGAATCTTTTTCTCTTTCTTTATTCTTTCTTTCTTCTATTCTTACATTACTCATGTTGCTACTCGTGATTGAAGGAGTTCCGGTCCGAGCTCCACCGTCAGAGTCTTGAGAATCCTATGAGACCAATTCTTGACCTCGTTCTAGACATATTTTGGGAATTCTTGAAATTAAATGGTAATTCCTGATTCTGAATATCCAACTTTTAGACGTCTCATTGAGGGTATTTGGTAAATCTACATTGGCGCAGATGAATCCAAAGCAGAAATGATGAATGGTCATACAAGTAGCAGAGGACAATTTTTTCATCTTTCTTTGTTGTTTTCATGCTCAATTTTCTCACTGGTCTGTGAGATATTTTGGATGATTAAATCTTATAGTTGTGAAATTTATTCAGTGTAGTCCATTTGTTAATCGTGTTAATAAACTTGGATAAAATCTAATGTAAAAATCAAACAGACTCCATGTGGCCCATGTGTCAGTGCACCCTGCTTTTGCTTTGTTCTCACATGTTAGACAGTGTCTTAGATAGCACAAAATGTTGTATCATAATCTTTCTTTGCTTTAAATGACATAGCTAGTTCTAATTTGCAGAAAGCGCCATAACTTGATTGCCTATGCGCCGTATGTGTTCTAAAGCGCCGTAGAAGAGAGCGTGAGGAGAATGCTGGACTTGCTAGCGGTAAGATTAGAGGCGCTGATAACAAACATGCTCATGAGTTGAAGCAAGAGGTGTGTCTATATTTTTTTACTAATGAATGTTATCCATATTCAAACTTCGTTGATCAAGTAGATATTAAGTTTGTCATAACCAATCCACCATTTCATGTTATATAACTAACAAGGAAAATCTATTTAATTTATATTGTAATATCTTAACTCTCTTGAGATACATAAATAACTAACAAGGAAAATTCATAAATATTATTCCAGATCCAAAATTTAAAGAAATAGAAAGAAAACTTTGAAAATAAAGAAAACTAAAATTAAACTACTTTAGACCGCACCCGAAGGCTATCTACGTACTTCCATTGCAAAATGGAGGATCAGGTCCACATAGGTCTCAAATCAATTATAATTGACATTTCTACTTTATACTTTCTAATTATCAATTCTACTGCAAAAATTTTAACCATTTCCAATTCTTGCCAAAAATTCAGCAACGTCTTCCTTGTTGTAAAATGGACATTTTCCTTATTCAAACGCAAATTTCAACAAACAATTTTCAATTGAGACAAGCGCCCATCCAAAGTTTCACACACATAATAATAATAATAATAATAATAATAATAATAATAATAATAATAATAATAATAATAACAATAATAATAATAATAATACAAAGATAGATAGGTAAAATCCATTCTCTAACTCATTTTATTTTATTTTCCCCTTTAGCATCACAAAGAATGCCTAAAATATTAGTATATGGTTCGACCTACCACTTCGTAATTTCTACATTATGAATATGGTAGTGTGTCATTTAATCAACCTCAATTCCAACCTCACAGCCAAAGTTGATTTAATAATAATAAAATAGATATTTGACTCCAAATCTAGAATGATTACATATGCACCAACTATAATAACTCCACTTTCAAGAATTTTATGTATCATTCAATTAACTAGAATTTCATATATACAGCACAAAAAGAAAATCACAAAGCAATATTCAAGAATAAAATTTTAATTATATTTCACTTACCCTTGGAGAAATAAAGCTCAGATTATTGTTACATTTAAATACACAAATTTTACCTAGTTTTAGCAAACATAATTTAGGTAAGCTCGTAAACAAGACACTAGTGGAAGACACTAGTCCCCTTGTTGAGCTTAGCAAATAGATGAAATTTAAATTGCTGAAGTATTTAATCTTGAAGGTCCTATGGAGATACAAAGCTGAATGAATTGGAAAAATTAGAATATATATATATATATATATATATATATATATATATATATATATATATATATATATATATATATAAATAAATGCAAGTAGTTGTTAAATCATTTTTTTATTATTATTATTATGAAGTGGCAGATTAAACAGGCTTAGAAAATAAATCTTGTTCCACCTCAAAATCTCTTTTAATGCATAAATTCCTCCACCTAGCCTAACTCTGCACATATAGGTCATTGATAGATATTGCATTATCAGCAGAGTAACAAGTTTTGTTTTTTAAAAAAAATCATCAATCCCCAATTTCTCATACTAAAATTTCATACTCTACTAATTGATTGATTAGTTAGACACAAATCATGTCATCTTTTTAACATTTCAATAGCATGAAAGAATGAGTAACAATTCTAATGACTTATTAATTTAATTCAGAGCTATTATACTCGGGCATCAATACCCTAATCTAGTTGTTACGCTCATTTTATATAGGCATTTTAGGGTAGTTTTGCATCCATTTTGCTCTTATATTTTAGTATATTTTTATGTTTTTAGCTTTATTTTAGCTTATTTGTTAACTTTAGATACTTTATATTTGATTTTTGTAATTTTATTGTTTTTGATAGGATTTTGAGGCAAATCGAAGATCAATGAGTGCATTAGGAAGTGATTTGAAGAAATTTGGAATTCTTTAAGCATGGAGGAAAGTTGAAGAAATCAAGCCTTGAAAGAGCAAGTTAGCCGAAATTTGCTTGAGACTTTGCTTATAATGTTGCTTAGGGTATGTCATATAAGCTTAACCTTAAGCCTGTTCAAGCTGAAAGTCAAGCACGGCTTAAATCCTACATATTCAAGCTTTTACTCCACAACCTGCCGAGAATTGCTTAAGGTCCTGCTTAGGATAAAGCGGCAGTGCTTAAGGTGCAGCACAAGTCAAGCTGTAAGTCAAGCATGAGCAGAAAAGTCCATTTTACTCCAACCTACCGAGATTTGCTGAGGGTCTGCTTAACGTTAAGCAGACAGTGCAACCAGATGATGAAATTTGCTAAGGAGCTGCTTAGGGTTAAGCCGTACCATAAGCAGACTGCCAGAACATGAATAATGCTGCTGACTTGGATAATTTTATACCTCATTTCCTATCCACTCTTTGGCTCTTATTTACTTTTAGGGCAATTTTTTTGGACCATATAAATTCATCATTTCCTAGTTTTTGCCATAAGAGGAAAGGGGAGAAACAAAAAGGAAAGAAAATAAAAATAAAGAGAGGAGGAGACGCCATTTTCTGGGGAGGAGCTACTGCAACCATCTTTTGGAGCTCCAGAAACCAGAGTTTTGGGTTCTTCTACCTGGGTTTTTCTATTTTAGTCCTCTTATCATGTTTTTCTTTACTTTTCCATCAATCTTTCTTGTAAATACCATTATGAGTGAGTAAACTCTTTAGATTTCAGAGTTGGAAAATATGTTCTAGATTAATTTGTGGATTTGGACTGGGTATTTCCTCATTTTACATAAATATGAGTTTTGATTCTTTCCTTGTGTGCTTGATTTACTTGCCTAATATTGGTACCCATTGGGTATTGTGTTAATCTTTGATTGAAGGACTGAAAGGTGAAAGTCATTGATAGATAATCAAGGATTGGAACTTAAAATTACCTAGATTTAGAAATAAACTAGGATTTTAAGAGAAATTAATGATTGGTTACAAAACTTAATGGGTTTTAAAGTAATCAAATAACATACGAAAGTAGGTTTGGTTATTTTAGAACACACTTTAGTTTGCTTGAAAAAGATATCAAAGGAATTTAGAATCAATTTCCTTCAAACTCTATTTTTTTTTCCTTAAAATTGAAATAACCAAGACAAATCCCAATTAATTTATACATAAACCCCCAACTCTGGAATCACTTTTAACATAATTAGACTTTGATTTGAATTACCCATTGTTAATTTAGTTTAATTGCAAACTAAATTTAGAATTTATTTATTTGCTCTTTACCCATTCCAATTAGATTAATCAATTTACGTTGCTCATTTACATTTACTATTTATTCATTAATCATTAGCCCAAATAATCGCTTCATTCATAGTTTGGTACTCAAACGGCAAATTCTCGTGGGAACGATACTTGATTCATCACTTTATTACTTGAGACGATCCGTATACTTGCGGATACGCACATCAAGTTTTTGGCGCCGTTGCCGGGGATTTGATTTTTGTTTGATATTGAACGATTGTTTGTTTGATTAATTTGGGCATTTTATTTTATTTTCTTTTTACCATTTTACTTTGAGAATTTGTTTATTTTGTTTTTCAGGTACTTTATTTTATGAGAAGGACAAAAAGTGAAGAAATCAATTTATTCTTTGATCCAGAAATAGAAAAGACAGCAAAAGCTTTAAGAGCAGAATCTAAGAGGAGAAAAGCTGAAATTAAAGCTCAACAACAACAAGAAAGAGCACAAGAGCAAGAGCAATTACAAGAAGAAATGGCAAACAACAATAACAACCGCTCTGTGAAAGATCATGCCTATCCTAACATTGGGGATTTCATGCCAAGTATCACAAGACTAAGAATAGAAGCTAATAATTTTGAACTAAAGCCTGCACTCTTTCAGATGGTACAACAATCACAATTTGGGGGAAGTCCAAGTGAAAGTCCACATGTGCATCTAGCACACTTTCTTGAGATCAGTGATATGTTGAAGATAAATGGAGTTTCTGATGATGCAATTCGACTCAGATTATTTCCTTTTTCTTTGAAGGACCGAGCTAGAGAGTGGTTACATTCTTTGCCACCGGGTTCTATCATAACATGGGATGAACTTTCTCAAGCATTTTTAGCTCAATATTTTCCACCAAGCAAAACAGCTAAGCTAAGAAATGAGCTGACTTCTTTCAAACCTAGAGATGATGAGAGCTTGTATGAAGCATGGGAGAGGTACAAGGATTTGCAAAGGAGGTGTCCACATCATGGGATTCCTAAGTGGATGCTTGTTCAACACTTTTACAATGGATTTTCACCAGCTATTAGAATTACAATTGATGCATCTTCTGGAGGTGATCTTATGGAAAAATCTGAAGATGAAGCTTTTTTTGCTCTAGATAAGATTGCTTATAACAACTACCAATGGAATTGTGAGAGGAATGAGATCAAGAAACCAGCTGGTATGTTTAAGCTTGATGCTATGAATATAATTAATGCTAAGTTTGATGCTTTGACAAGGAAGATGGACAAGCTAAGCATGAAAGTAGATTCTTCAGCTGGAGGTTCTAGTAATTCAGTAGAAGTTGGAGCTGCAAATATCAATTGTACAGCTGATTTTTCTGCACTTAGTCAAGATTTTTCAAGTGAACAAGTAGATTATGTGGGGACCTACAATCAAAGACCAGGTGGTAACCCATTTTCTGCAACTTATGATCCAGCATGGAGAAACCACCCAAATTTCTCTTGGGGAGGTAGACAAGGACAACACCAGAATTTTCAGCAACCTTCTGGATATCAACAACATTAGAATTTTCAGCAGAATAGAGGTCCTCCTGGAATTCCTAAACCTCAAAATGCACCTGCTCCATCTCTACCACAACAAGCACAACCAGACAAGACAGCTAGATTAGAAGCTATGATTAAGACTCTACTTGTGAGCCATCAAAGTCAACAAGATATGATTTCTCAATTAGCATCTAAAGTAGATCAAATGGCAACACACAACAAGATGTTAGAAAATCAAATAGCTCAACAAGCTAGCTCTTCAAATAACAAAGCATTTGGGAAGCTCCCTAGCCAACCAGAAAATTCAAGGGAGCATTGCAAGGCTATTACATTGAGAAGTGGAAAAATATTGGAGAGTGGAGATAAAAAGATTGAAGAGAAAATTGAATAAGAGAAAAACAGAGAAGGAGATGAACAAACTGAAGTTGAAGTTAGAATTGAAGCTGAGAAAGAGAATTCAGTGGAAGAAAAAGGAAGTAAGGAGGGAGAGAGCAAAGAGGAAGAACCTAAATATGTAGCACCTAAAGCCTACATGCCACCTTTACCATTCCCACAAAGGTTCCAGAAAGTGAAGTTGGATAAACAATTTGGGAAGTTTTTGGAAGAATTGAAGTCTTTGCATGTGACTATTCCTTTCACAAATGCCTTAGCACAAATGCCTTCATATGCTAAAATTTTGAAGGAGATTTTGTCTAACAAGAAGAAATTGGAGGAATTTGATACCGTAGCTCTCACAGAAGAAAGCAGTGCTATTTTGCAAAATAAGCTCCCACCCAAACTGAAAGATCCTGGTAGTTTTTCCACACCATGTCACATTGGGGATATCAGTATAGATAAGGCTTTATGTGATCTTGGAGCCAGTGTTAGTCTAATGCCATTGTCTATCTATGAGAAAATGAAGATTGGAGAAATGAAGCCTACTACCATTTAACTACAGTTAGCAGATAGGTCTATTAAATCTCCAATTGGGGTGATTGAGAATGTTCCTCTGAAAGTTGGGAAATTTTTCATACCAGTAGATTTTTGTGGTATTGGAGATGGAGGAGGATGTACACATTCCTATTATTCTCGGTAGACCTTTCCTTGCTACTACTGGAGCTGTGATTGATGTAAAAAATGGAAGGCTTACATTAGAAGTTGGGAAAAAAAAAGTTGAATTTAATTTGTTTCAAGCAATGAAAAAGAAAGATGATTTAAATTCATGCTTGAGAATTGATGTGATAGATGAAGAGGTCAGAGAAGTGCTCAAAAAGCAACATCCTAAAGATCCCTTAGAAGCTTGTTTGGTTTATAACATCAAAAAAGGGGATGAGATTGAAGAACCTGCAGAATATGCTATAATCTTGGAAAGAAATCCACCTTTGCCTATGGCTAATACTGAGAAGATTGGGGATTTGAAGCAAGATACAACTTCATCATCAAAGCTTGAAAAAAGTGAAGCACCGAAGGTAGAGTTGAAACCTCTTCCAACAAATCTCAGGTATGCTTTTCTTGGTCAAAATTCTACATATCCTGTGATTGTTAGTGCTAAACTGAATGATTGTGAAGTTGAAAAATTATTAAGAGTTCTTAGAAAGCATAGAAGGATAATTGGTTATACCATTGATGATATTAAAGGAATACATCCTTCTGTGTGCATGCATAGAATTTTGTTGGAAAATAATCATAAAGCCTCTAGAGAGTCACAGAGGAGATTGAATCCAAATATGAAAGAGGTTGTGAAAAAGGAAATCTTGAAATTGCTTGATGCAGGTATCATTTACCCTGTTTCTGATAGCAATTGGGTAAGTCCAGTTCATGTTGTACCCAAAAAGGGGGGCATCACAGTAGTGAAAAATGAAAATGATGAACTAATACCTACAAGGACTGCAACTGGATGGAGAATGTGTATAGACTATAGGAAGTTGAATAATGCAACTAGAAAGGACCATTTCCATTACCATTTATAGATCAGATGCTTGAGAGATTAGCTCATCATTCTTATTTCTGCTATTTGGATGGCTATTCAGGGTTCTTTTAGATCCCTATTCACCTGAATGATCAGGATAAAACTACCTTCATGTGTCCTTATGGTACCTTTTCATATCGAAGGATGCCATTTGGACTATGTAATGCCCTAGCTACATTTCAAAGATGTATGATGTCCATAATTTCTGACATGATTGAGAATATTATGGAAGTGTTCATGGATGATTTTTCTATGTATGGTAAATCTTTCGATGAATGCTTATCTAACTTATCTAAAGTTTTGCAGAGATGTGAAGAGTTTAATTTAGTTTTGAATTGGGAAAAGTGCCATTTTATGGTACAAGAAGGAATTATTTTGGGACATCTTGTCTCAAACAGGAGTATTGAGGTGGATAAAGCAAAAGTAGAAATTATTGAGAAAATGCCACCCCCGACATCTGTGAAATGAGTGAGAAGTTTCCTGGGGCATGCTGGATTTTATAGGAGATTCATCAAGGATTTCTCTAAGATTTCTAAACCTCTTACCAATTTTTTGAGTAAAGATGTGGAATTTCATTTTGATACTGATTGTATGAATGCTTTTTGCAGGATAAAGGAAGCTTTGATATCTGCTCCTATTATGCAGCCACCCGATTGGTCATTACCTTTTGAGTTAATGTGCGATGCTAGCGATTATGCCATTGGGGCTGTTTTGGGACAAAGGAGAGATAAGAAGGTGTATGCAATATACTATGCAAGTAGAACCTTAGATGATGCTCAAATAAATTACTCTACTACGGAGAAAGAGTTTTTGGCAGTGGTATTCGCAGTAGATAAATTTAGGTCATATCTTTTGGGGTCTAAGGTAATAGTATACACAGATCATGCAGCTATCAAGTATCTCCTTCAGAAAAAAGAGGCCAAACCTAGGTTGATAAGGTGGGTGCTACTCCTTCAAGAGTTTGACTTGGAAATTAAAGACAAGAAAGGAGTAGAAAATGTAGTAGCAGATCATCTGTCTAGATTGAGGCAAGAACAAGGAGATAATTTGGGAAAAGAGCTTCCAATAGATGATTATTTTCCTGATGAGCAGATGTTGGTAATTATGAGTGCAAAAACCCCTTGGTATGCAGATTTCGTGAACTATTTGGTGTGTGGAATCCTTCCACCTGACCTAACATGGCAGCAAAAGAAGAAATTTCTTTTTGATGTGAAGGATTACGATTGGGAAGAGCCATTTTTATTTAAGAGATGTGGAGATGGGTTTATTAGAAGATGTTTAGCTGATGAGGAGATAGGGAATGTTATTAAATATTGCCATTCTTCACTTTATGGGGGTCATATGAGTGTGACAAAGACTGCAGAAAAAGTTCTTCAAGCAGGATTCTTTTGGCCACATATGTTTAGAGATGCAGGAAAGTTTGTAAATGCATGTGATAGGTGTCAAAGGATGGGTAATATCTCAAAAAGAGATGAAATGCCCCTCCAAAATATATTGGAAGTGGAACTATTTGATGTGTGGGGTATTGATTTCATAGGACCTTTTCCATCATCCTTTGGACACAAGTACATTTTAGTTGGGGTAGATTATGTGAGCAAATGGGTTGAAGCTATACCATCTCCAACTAATGATGTTAGAGTTGTGATTAAATTCCTTAAGAATTTCATTTTTACAAGATTTGGAACTCCACGTGCCATTATAAGTGATGGAGGTTCTCATTTTTGCAACTATCAATTTGAGAGATTATTACAAAAATATGGAGTAAAGCACAAGGTTGCAACACCCTACCATCCACAAACTAATGGTCAAGTGGAGATCTCAAATAAAGAGTTGAAAAGAATTCTTGAGAAAATAGTGAATAGTTCAAGGAAAGATTGGTCACTAAAGTTAGATGATGCTCTTTGGGCCTATAGAACAGCTTTTAAAACTCCTATTGGCACCACCCCATTTAGATTGGTTTATGGGAAAGCTTGTCATTTACCTTTGGAGTTGGAGCATAGAGTATTTTGGGGCATAAGGACACTGAATTTTGACTTAAAAACTACAAGAGAAAAAAGAATGCTGCAACTAAATGAACTTGAGGAACTTAGATTGGATGCTTATGAAAATGCCAAGCTTTACAAGGAAAGAACTAAGAGATGGCATGATAAACATATTAGGAGGAAAGAATTTCAGGAAGGGGATGTTGTTCTCTTATATAATTCTAGGTTAAGGTTATTTCCCAGAAAATTAAAGTCAAGATGGTCAGGGCCTTACACTGTTATAAAGGTATATCCCTATGGAGCTATTGAGATAGGGAATGAAACCTCAGGTACTTTCAAAGTTAATGGGCAGAGATTAAAGCATTATATTATTGGAGAACCCACACAAAAGGTTGTAGAGGTTTCATGGCTTAGTTCCCCAACTGGGGATATTTAGGTGATTTGGAGTGGAAGGTCAAGCTTAAGACCTTAAACAAGTGCTTCTTGGAAGGCAACCCAAGCGTATCCTTTTATAGTTTATTAATTTTCTATTTCATTTCATTTTTAGTTTTTACTCTTATTAAACTCAAAAGTGACATTTGTTTATCTTTTGTAGGTCATTCATGAAGATTGGGCAAATTAATACTTGTAGCAAAAACAAAGAATTGAAAGGGAGCAAGTATAAAGCAAAATTCTGCACTTTATCCAGTACCTGTGAACAGTAACACTTTTAAACTCATGCTAAATTTCTGATATTTCATTCTACTTGATAGCACATGTTTAATTTTGTGTCTTGTGTAAATTCTGTGAAATACAACTTGAATGAGGATCAATTTTTATATTTAGGACTTATGTGAGCTTTATTAAAGTGCAAAAATATTGTTTGTTAAATTTTACCTTTTAGTGTATATATAGTTTTGTAGTCTGTTAGAATTTGCTGTTAGTTTTTGTAGTCTGTTAGTTTTTTTTACTGTTCACGCTACTGTTCATGCTGCTTAAGAAGTTAATTTCTATGTCTTTTCTGCAATTTTTAAATGTTTGGAACTTGTCTCAAATGCTGCTAAAAATGTGCTTTTGGTATAAGCTTAGAAATAATACCATTTCATTAAGTTTGCAAAAAGGTAATCACAATTGGTGTCTAATTTGAACCATGCTTGCAAAAAGCTAAATGAACTTGTATCATGCTTGCTAAGTTTATGAGAGATGATGAGCTTAAATTTTTCAATTTTGTGGTATTAATGTGTATTTGGTAATTGCTAAGGGTCATGATAGCATTCCATAGCATTTGGACTATTTTTGGTAAGTAAAATCATAATTTTTTCTAAAACCTGCCGAAATTTGCTAATGATGTTGCTTACCCTAAGCTGTACCCTATGCAAATTCTACTGAACCCTATACAAATTCTGCTGAACCCTAAGCAAATTTCTGCTTAACACCAAGCATAACCCCAAGTTACCAAGTGTCTGCCCTACATTTTAAAAAGCCCCAAAATTTCTGCCATTTTTATGAAACCCTCACCCTCACTCCCGATAAACCAAAGCGCTATTCCACTCCCTCCACCATTTTTTTCGGCCATTCTTGGGAAGCTAAAGAGATTATTTCTCTTCATTAAATGGTGAGAACCAAGATGTGGTCCACCCACAAACCCAAAAAATCCAAATGCTCTGTTAAATCGAAAATGGCTACTCCATCTTCACTTTCTGCGAACCATAACCCTAGTCCCAGTCCGCCGCTGCCATCCCAATCACCACTGCAAACACCACCACTACCTCAATCGCCTCTACCACAAACACCACCACTACCCCAAAACCAAACACCGACCCTCATTCCGTCGACCCCCCTCTCACCACAAAATGAAGCCAAAAATGAAACACCCATTTTTGAAACTTAGATTCAAGAACCAATGTCTGAATCCGCGCCAACTCAAACCAAATCTAAAGGTAAAACCAAAATGGCTGCTGGTAGACCCAAGAAAGCCACTGTCGAAAAAAGAAAAGGAAACCCCTCTATTTCTTTAGACTTTAACTCTTCACCTCAGGTTTCCTTTGAACCAGTCAGTAAAAGAACTAGGTCTTCATCGCAAATTTCATCACTAGTGGCTCAAATCCCTGTATCTCAGTCACCCTTAGACTCTCCCCAGCCTGCCACTGCTCCAGCAGCATCTGTGTCATCTGCCAATGATATAGAGGAGGTACTTTCTCTATTACCTTGGGCTTTTAAAGACGTGGATATGATAAATGCTTATGAGAGTTTAGCTTCTAAGCCTATTTCGGCAAACAAATATATGGATGAGCAGATTTTAAAAGAGTTAGGAATTTATGACTCTGTATTTGCTTATTTAGATGCTGTCAACTAGACTAAGTTTGCTAGGATTAGGGAACCAGTGTACAAAGATTTGACCTTGGAGTTTTTGAGTTCCTTAAGGTTGAATTTCAAACCAACTGTTCCTGAGCATAAGGATGTGATCTGTTTTCGATGTGTTGGCATTGATAGGGAGTTAGACATGGGTTCTATGAGTGAAATTTTTGGTTTTCAGGGTTCGGGCTATAAGAGTATTGAGTGGCAACAAACCATTTATGATCCTGTTAAGTTCTGGAAAGAAATTGCACCTTATGGGGGTTATTACAGGCAGAGGACAGCAAAAGCGTCTAGGATAGTAGATCCTGTGTTGAAATACCTCCATAGATTTATCTCTTACACTGTTTTAGGAAAGGGACACAGTAACAGCATTGTGGGTGCTGGAGACTTATTTTTCTTGTGGTGCATCAAGGAGAGAAAACAAGTTAGCACAACCCATTTCCTAGCTACTCATTGGCGCCAAACTGTCACAAGGCATACCACAGGTAGCATAGTTTTTGGAGGCTATATAACTACCATAGCCAATTCATTTAGCTTTGATGCTAGTCTACATAAGCTGCTGCCAGTGTCTGTTGAGTCCTTTATAGACAGCACAATGTTGCTACACATGGATCTTTGTGAGAAAGTAGGACATATATATGTCTTGTTACAGCAGCACGCTGATGCTAGTGGTACTGTAGAACCAAGTGCCTTTGCACCAGCAGAACCTCAAACAGCCACTGCCCAGCAGTTTTCAGTAGATATTTTGTCCCTCCTAAGATCCTTGGAATCTAAAGTAGCTAGCTTCACTGCCCAACCATCTGTTCCCTCACCTGACACCATAGATATCCTTGCAACCTTGAAGAGCTTAGAAGTTAAAATTGATACCATGGGTCAGCAGCAGGTCAACCAAAAGAAGAAGCTAGAAAAGAAACTTAAAAAGAGATTTTCATCTCTTAAAATGAAGCAGCAGTAGCAGCAACTTCAAATGTTGGAGCTCTACAACAAATTGGCCCAATCTTATACCAATTTATATCATTGGGGCTAAGACATGCTCCAGCAAATGAAAGAACTCACAGAAAATTTAGAGACTGCTTCTGAAGCTTTAGATTACAATGAGACTACTGCAGAACCTAAAGCAGCAGCAAAGCCTTGATAGCAATAGCAGTAGCAGCAGTTTATTTAGTTTAACAAGTTTCTATTTCTGTATTTGTTCTTGTGTTTGTTCTATTCTTTGATTTCATTTTATCTTTTGTTTGTTAAACTTCAAACTTTGGTAACAGATGTGATTATCCTTATTTTATGGTTCTGCTCACACTTACATATTTTCTTTAGCTTATTCTCTCCTGCTTTATTTTCCTATATGATTTTGCAGTCATAAATCTAGTTCTTTTCTGAATACTCCTATTTTCCACCTTAGTACACATTATCTTTGCATTTTCGCCTTTATTCAGTTCTAATTTTGTGGATATTAATGACTGGCACAGTTTACCTTCAGCCAAATCTGTTTCATTTTATCATGAGGTACTGAATCACTTGCAGTTCTTTCTATATTTTTTTTAGCATATTCCCAAAGCTTAAGATCTTGCCTAACCTTATGCAGATCTCGCTTAACCTTAAGCTTAATCTTAAGCAATTTCTTAAGCAGTGTAAATTCATACATTTGGGATACTTTTTCACATTTTTCTCTCTAAAGCTTCATTGTTAATATCATTTGAACTAATTTTGGAATTCTTGAGTTATATTGATTAAATCTCCAATTGTATATATTTCATTAATTAATTAGTTCACACAAATTTGCCCATCTTTGCATTCATTTTAAACATTAAGGACAATGTTTCATTTGAGTTTGAGGGTGAGGGCAAAATTTTTGCAAAATTTTTAAAATTTTCTTTAAAATTTTCATTCATTTATTGCATTTCATTCATTCATATATAGATAATCCATACACTTTTACATATACCACACACATGTCTATACTCATACACATACATTTGCATATAGTTTTCATATAGATTACACTTAATTTTAATTTGATTTATGCATTTATTTTAGGATCATGCATATCATAAAAATAAATTTTACCTTGTCTTTAAAGGATTGAGAATTGCTTTGAAGAGCAATTGAGCTTACTTTTAGAAGGGTTTGACGAATTGAAAGTTCTGGATAGGTGCAAAGTTATTAGATTCTTGCCTTAGTTTATATCTTCTTAGCCAAGGGCCACCCAATCAATTGCATTGACTTTGAGTGCCTAGAGAAAACTCTAGGGTGAGAAGTAGCTAATTGATGTCTCACCAATCCTAGAACAATCTTTCTAAACCTTTCAAGGCGAAATCAGAGCATGCACTTGAAAAAGAAATGATCTGGGCATTCTTTGAATTTTAAACCCATATTTTAGCCTTAGCCAACCTCACTTCAAAATTTCCTTTGAAACCAATTTGAGCCTATATTTATCCTTCTTATTTCTTGGAACCCACATTAATGCCTAGCCATAAACCCAAACACTTACCTATCCTCCATGAGAATAATTCTTTGAGTGATAGATACACTTTCAAAAAAAAAAATTAATAATAATAATAATAATAATAATAATAATAATAATAATAATAATAATAATAATAATAATAATAATAATAATAATAATTAGTTGGGAGAAGTGACTAAAATAAAAAGGCTAGCAAATTCAATTTTGCTATGTAAAGTAATTCACCACCCAAGTACACAAAGAAATGAGTTTGGGGGTGAATTGAAAGGGACAATTATAATTCAAAGTCAATGTTATTTATGTAGTCCCTCTAAAAGCTTCAAAATTATATGCTAGCAATCGTGAATAGTTGTAAAGTTCCTTCTCCCATTTGATTCAAAAAAAAAAAAAGAGAAAAAAAAAATTTGTGTGTCTTGATCTTTCAATAATTTGATTATTCTCATATTTTGTTACCTTTATCCTTTCCCTGTTAGCCACATTATCACCCCCTTAGCCCCATTACAACCCTTGAAAATCCTTTTGATCTTTTGATGGTGTTTTGCTACATTAGTGGAGATTGAAATAGGAGAATTGCCTATGGGATTGTGATATCATTAATCCATTTATTTACTTCCATTATTATTTGAGATACTTTAGTTTATGGATTACCCTATAGTCTATTTAGGCATGATTATTCTTTGTGATTGATTGGTTTGGGCTTGATGATATGGATAATTAACCCAAGGCTAAGAAGTGATAACTTTGGTAAGGATTGAATTCTTTGTACCTTGAAAGTGGGTATATGGTTTATTGGTGGCTAAAGGAAAGCTTGAGAGTTTGGATAAGTAATTCTCATAAATTTAAGGTAAGGTACCCCAAATTGCATTAATTATTTTTAATTTGCTTGAGGACAAGCAAAGGTTTGAGTTTGGGGGAATTTGTTACACTCATTTCATATAGGCATTTTAGGGTAGTTTTGCATCCATTTTGCCCTTATATTTTAGTATATTTTATGTTTTTAGCTTTATTTTAGCTTATTTGTTAACTTTAGATACTTTATATTTGATTTTTATAATTTTATTGTTTTTGATAGGATTTTGTGGCAAATCGAAGATCAATGAGTGCATTAGGAAATGATTTGAAGAAATTTGGAATTCTTTAAGCATGGAGGAAAGTTGAAGAAATCAAGTTTTGAAAGAGCAAGTTAGCCGAAATTTGCTTGAGACTTTGCTTATGATGTTGCTTAGAGTATGTCATATAAGCTTAACCTTAAGCCTATTTAAGCTGAAAGTCAAGCACGGCTTAAATCCTACATATTAAAGCTTTTACTCCACAACCTGTCGAGATTTGCTTAAGATCCTGCTTAGGGAAAAGCGGCAGTGCTTAAGGTGCAGCACAAGTCAAG
Organism: Hevea brasiliensis; assembly: GCF_030052815.1. NCBI lineage: Eukaryota > Viridiplantae > Streptophyta > Magnoliopsida > Malpighiales > Euphorbiaceae > Hevea > Hevea brasiliensis. The sequence goes on from NC_079506.1 coordinate 12,758,387, forward strand.
TTGTAAGTCAAGCATGAGCAAAAAAGTCCAGTTTACTCCAACCTGCCGAGATTTGCTGAGGGTCTGCTTAACCTTAAGCAGACAGTGCAACCAGAGGCTGAAATTTGCTAAGAAGCTGCTTAGGGTTAAGCCGCACTCCTGCTGCATCGCCGTAACGTGAATAATGTCACGACTTGGATAATTTTATACCTCATTTCCTATCCACTCTTTGGCTCTTATTTACTTTTAGGACAACTTTTTGGGACCATATAAATTCATCATTTCCTAGTTTTTGCCATAAGAGGAAAGGGGAAAAACAAAAAGGAAAGAAAATATAAATAGAAAGAGGAGGAGACGCTATTTTCTGGGGAGGAGCTGCTGCAACCATCTTTTGGAGCTCCAGAAACCAGAGTTTTGAGTTCTTCTACCTGAGTTTTTCTATTTTAGTCTTCTTATCATGTTTTTCTTTACTTTTCCATCAATCTTTCTTGTAAATACCATTATGAGTGAGTAAACTCTTTAGATTTCAGAGTTGGGAAATATGTTTTCGATTAATTTATGGATTTGGACTGGGTATTTCCTTATTTTACATAAATATGAGTTTTGATTCTTTCCTTGTGTACTTGATTTACTTGCCTAATGTTGGTACCCATTGGGTATTGTGTTAATCTTTGATTGAAGGACCGAAAGGTGAAAGTCATTGATAGATAATCAAGGATTGGAACTTAAAATTACCTAGATTTAGAAATAAAATAGGATTTTAAGAGGAATTAATGATTTGTTACAAAACTTAATGGGTTTTAAAGTAATCAAATAACATACGAAAGTAGGTTTGGTTATTTTAGAACACACTTTGGTTTGCTTAAAAAAGATATTAAAGGAATTTAGAATCAATTTCCTTCAAACTCTATTTTTTTTCCCTTAAAATTGAAATGCCCAAGACAAATCTCAATTAATTTATGCATAAACCCCTAACTCTTGAATCACTTTTAACATAATTAGACTTTGATTTGAATTACCCATTATTAATTTAGTTTAATTGCAAACTAGATTTAGAATTTATTTGTTTGCTCTTTACCCATTCTAATTAGATTAATCAATTTACCTTGCTCATTTACATTTACCATTTATTCATTAATCATTAGCCCAAATAATCGCTTCATTCATAGTTTGGTACTCAAACGGCAAATCTTCGTGGGAACGATACTTGATTCATCACTTTATTACTTGAGACGACCCGTATACTTGCGGATACGCATATCACTAGTTTAACTAATGCTTCAACAAATGAAAAGGGAAAAATACAAGAAAGAAATATAACCTGGTTACTAGGGGAGAGCAGTTTTCGGTTTAAACCGAACCGAACTGATTAATTCGGTTCAATCGATTCGGTTTTAAAATTTAATCGATTCGATTCGGTTTTATAATTCTGATAATTTCAGTTAATCGGTTCGGCTCGGTTATTTTCATTAAAAAATCAAAAAAACCAAACCGAACCGAAATTATTAATATATATAGGAAATCAAAAAAATCGAACCAAATTGAATCGAACCGAATCAAACCGAACCGAAATCAAAGAAAACCGAACCAAACCTTAAGATTTTTGAGTTTTGATTTCTAATTTTTTTTGTTTTTATGTTTTTATTATTTAGATTTAATGTTAAAAATATGAAATTTTATAAATTTCGGTTTGATCGGTTTAAAACCGAACCGAACCGATATTTATCGATTCAATTCGGTTCGGTTTTCTCTTATCAATCGGTTCTAAATCAAAATAACATTAGCATTACTTTTCTAAATTCTTCCACTTACTTGTTTAATACAACCAGGGTAAATAAGCACGTCGTTTGGTGCGTAATTTTCATCTCATTTTACGTAGTTCTTGCTTTTTTGCTATGCTTTTATACATAAATTAAATCTCAAAAATTTTTAAAATAATGTCAGACGTTCAAAATAGTTTTAAAATATATAAAAATAATTTAAATATGTTGAACGATATTAAAATAATTTTAAAGCAATTATTAAAATAAAATTTAAAATTTGAAATATAAATTTTGGACAAATTTCATTAAATTTTTATAATTTTAATGCGTCTACATACATCATTGAAAAATGCTCACTAAAAAGAAAAATGGTTAGCAACCAACTGAATTGGTTGCAAATCCATTAAAAGTGATTGCTAATTACTTTAGTAACCGATTTAGTCGATTACAATGAGACTGGTATTAATTAATTTATATAAATAAATTGGCAAATGATTTTAGAATTGGTTGCTAATTTTTTAAAAATTGGTGGTATCTCTCCCTCTAAATTTAGCAATTGATTCGTAAATTCATTGGGAAAAAAAAATGGATTTTCGAAAAAATTGATGATATTTTTGCCTCTAAATTTAGCAATCAATTCACAATCGGTTGCAAAAATCAGTTACTAAATTGATTTTAGTTGGTTACAGAAATCAGTTGCTAATAGCAATCGATTGCGAATCGGTTGCAAATTATAGAGCCAATTAAAAAAAGACTCTACAATTTAGCTATCGATTCAGAATCGGTTGCTAACTATGTAATGGCAATCAATTGCCAATTGATGCCTTGGGCCCTGACAAGCAGGACAATGTTCATTCTCAAATGAGGAATAATTTCCATAGAAGCAATTAGGCTGTATGAATTTCCCAAATCAGTAGTTGGCCATTTTCTCATTTTTCTGTTTTCTAAACACGTAGGTAATTTACATTTTATTCTAAACATGACCTTCCTACAGTTGGTTTCAATTTCCTATTACAGGGGACGCAAATTCAATCTTGAATCAAAGTTCACTAATAAGCATTGAAAATTTTGGTGCTCTCATTCTGGAGAAAGAACTCAATCTAACACTGGGATCGAGTGCATTTTTTGGCTGCACCAGATAATGGCTTGTTGGGTTGTTTGAACCTTGAAAGGTCTGTTTTGTTGAGACTATTTAGGTTGACACCGTGGTTGTGTTCTGTGTTGTATTTAGCAGTGTTTGTATAGTAATTGTTTAGTACAGGTTGGGTGTATGTGGTGCGACCTGTTGATGACGGGTAGCACCATCTGCTGGTTTTGGACTTCCATAGAGAAAGACATTATACGTTAATAAATTATTGCTTCTTGTGAGCAAGGTTAGAAGACATCACCATTATATGGATTTGAGAATACTTGTGGTCCTTGTGGTCCTTGTGGTTTTTGTTTAAGTTGTAGTCTTGCAGTTATCTCTTCTCGTGTTGACATATATACGCTGCTTAATTGAGAAGTGCAATGAACTTCCATAGTTACAAGTAATTTGTTTGACTAGTTATGTTAAAAAGCAGTCTTAATCTTATTCAAAACGCGGTTAATACCAAGGAATATTCAAAAGTTAGGTACATCTTATATTATGGTGTGCCACATTCAAGCTTTATCATATCAAGTTAATTTTGTTTCTTACTTTTCTTTGTTTCAAAGTCCATGGTTTTTCATGCTACTGAATCTGATAAGGTGCAAGAACACAATGAAATGATGCTAGGGAGGAATAGCAGATTTCAAAATGAAAAAAAAAAAAAAAAAAAATTTCTACAAGTAGACATGCACCTTCTTTTGACAAAAATAATTAGACTGCTAATTAATATAATTAATGTAATTAATATTATTCAATTTAAGTTAATATTTTATTAAATATGGTTTACAACTTTGTAGTCGCGGGGGATACATGTGACAAAGCAAGGATAGAACTTAAAAGAGAAAGAAAGAAAACTAATTAATTGATAAAAAAAAAAGTCCTTAAGAAATTTGCTAAAATTTATAAATCAGTCTATCTATTTTCAATTTAAAAAAGCTAAATTTTTAATATTTTATTTTATTAAGAAAATAATCCTTCTACTAAATATTATATAGTTAATATATTTTATATTTAAATGATTATATAATAGGTATCACTATATATTTTCTTTGTAATGTGTGAAATCAAAATTAATTAATAGTCTTCATCAATTCTTTAGTGAAGGCATATGTAAGTATTTTTGTGTCAGAAATATAATTTTATTAAGGCTATATATGTCTTATGATATTTTGTCTGAAAATTTGAATTAAATTCTTTAATTATATTAAAATTAAGAAATTTAAAATTTTAATTTTTTTAAAAACCTAAAATTTGAATTTTAAAACCTAAAAGAAATGGCAGAAATTTAAAATAAAATAAAATAATTGACCTTAATAAAATATGGAGTTGGTGAAGACTCCATATGGTGGGGGCCCACTCTACGCTATTGCTTTCCATTTACTTTGTGTTGACTAAATAGAGCAGTGCCAAAGCGATCCTTCCTGGAAGGCGAATAATCGAGAATTGCACCTTTTTCCATGTAATTTTGTTAATATATAATTCCAATTCACATGAGTTTGTGGACTAAATGCTAATCGTTTCATGTTGTCCATTAGAAATATGTTCCTTCCTAGAAGAATATTATGGTGTTTCTGGCCATCTTCATCCTCTTTCTTTTTTTCATTCTTCCTTTACTTCTTCATTTGTTCATAAATTTCTTGTATCAGACTTTTTAGTTTACCCAAATATTCATCTCTAATATTATTTTGCTCTCTGTAGCTTGTTCAAAGTCACTTGCACAAGGCCCTTCTTGGATAATTTTTATAATTCATCTTGAATTTTGTTATATATTTCACTTTCGTCTCTTAATTTTAATTTATTAATAAAAAATCCTTAAAGATTAATTTTGTTTCACTAAAATTCCTTTAACCTGCTATATAAACCTGAGATAGTAGGTTTTTAAAATGGAAAAAATGAAATTATCTTTTTACAACTTATCCTTTCACATTCAACCAAAAAAAAAAAAAATCAGCCATTTCAAAAATTACTTGGACCTTATTATAAAAATATCAATACCATCATAATGATTTATTTTCTTTAAAATAAAAGAATTTATCCATCAATGAAAAGTACTGAAACTATATTTATAGATATCATATACTATAGTTTAGAGTACATTTTTAATTTAAAAATTTACTATACTGAAACTATATTTATAGATATCATACTATAGTTTAGAGTAAATTTTTAATTTAAAAATTCACTATTACATATTAGAGGAATTTTCTTAAACAAAATTAAAATTTAAGAATTTTTTAATAAAAAATTTAAAATTAAAAAACAAAAATAAAATATGGGGCAAAATTCAAATACAACTATAAAAATTACCCCTTAAACGTACTTTGTTGACTAAATGCTAGTCATTCCTTTTTGTCCATTAGTAATATGTTCCTTCCTAGAAGAATATTATGGTGTTTCTGGCCATCTTCATCCTCTTTCTTTTTTTCATTCTTCCTTTATTTCTTCATTTGTTCATAAATTTCTTGTATCAGACTAGATTACCCAAATATTCATCTCTAGTATTTTGCTTTCTCTACCTTCTTCAAACTCAGTTATCATGGCTTCTACATCTTCATCAGCCCCTCCCTGCAAGTATGATGTTTTTATTAGTTTTAGAGGCAAAGATACCCGTTATGGTATTCTCTCCCATCTCTTTGAAGCTTTGCAGCGAAAGCAAATCAATGCCTTCTTGGATGAAGAACTTCGTAAAGGAGAAGAGATCTCACCGGCTCTCTTGAAAATAATCCAAGAATCCAGTGTCTCAATAGTCATTTTCTCTGAAAATTATGCAGATTCTGCATGGTGCTTGGATGAGCTTGTTGAGATACTTAAATGCAGGGAAGAATCAGGACAAATAGTCCTACCAGTTTTTTACAAAGTAGATCCCACTGAGGTTCAAGACCTGACAGGGAATTTCGGGAAGGCACTTGCTATGCATGGAGAAAAAGGCAATTCACAGAAGGTGGACAGCTGGAAGCGTGCTTTGATGGAAGTAAGCAACTTTGCAGGATGGGATTTACAGGAAATCAAGTAAGTATATTACTTTTTAATTACTCTTTACTGTAGTTTTTCTAGTTTTCAATTTAAGGGAAGGGAATCAAAATTTAGAAATTTTTAACTGAGTACATTAATCTTAACACAAAGCACCAATTCAAACATAGACAAGACTTATACGGAAAACATAGTAATTATATATTATCTTACTTAGAAGTGTAAGTCTACCATTACTTACTAGTGTTTGTTGTTCACATGTGACTAGATATGAGGCCAAATTGGTTGAGGGAATTGTCAATGATGTTCTGAAAAAATTTAGTGATATGTCTAAAGGTGATGATTCTTATGATCTCAACTTGATTGGAATTAAACTGCGTGTGGAAGAAGTGGAACGGTTGTTAAATGAGAAGCAGATTGTTGGAATTTGGGGGATGGGAGGCATTGGTAAAACAACTATTGCACAAGAAGTACTTCATCGAAACAAGAATAAATTTGATGGTCATTGTTTCGTTGAAAATGTTAGGAAAACAATGACAAAGCAATCATCAAATTCAAGTATGAGTCAAAATCATTCAACAATTATTAAGGGACAAACATGTAGATAGTTTGAATTATTCTACTAGGAGAAGGCTTAAGAGTAAGAAGGTATTGATTGTTTTTGATGATGTAGAGGATCGAAACCATTTAAAAGATTTAGCAGGAGAGTGTGATTTGTATGGTGAGGGAAGTAGAATCATCATAACTAGTAGAAATTCACTTGGTTTATCAGAAGAAGGCATATATGAGGTTGAGAAGTTAATTGATTCTCAAGGTCTGGAACTCTTTATCTTAAATTACTTCGAGCAAAATCGTCCCCAAGGAAGAATATAAGGAGCTATCAAAGAAGGCCACAATCTATGCCGAGGCAATCCACTAGCTCTTAAAGTTTTGGGATCTCATTTATTTCGGAGGACGATAGAAGAATGGGAAAGCGAATTGGAAAAATTGAAAGGCAAATCTCTTAAAAAAATTGAAGATGTTTTGAAAAGAAGTTATGATGGGCTAGAAAAGAATGAACATGAAATATTTCTTGACATTGCATGTTTCTTCAAAGGTGAAAATAAAGATCATGTCAAGAGAAAATTAAAAGCATTTGGTTTCTATCCAGAAAGTGGAATACCTCGTCTAATTGAGAAGTCTCTGATAACTATTTCAAACAATAGGGTAGATATGCATGACTTGCTAGAGCAAATGGGCAAGGATATTGTTAATGAGGAATGCAAACAGCCTGGCGGACGCAGCAGGTTGTGGTATTATGAAGATATTGATCATGTATTGACAACAGAGACGGTAAGGACCAAATTAATCAATGAAGCTTTGATCATTATCATATTTGAATTTTGTAAGAATTGTAGATCTCGTGACGAGTTAAGTATTAATCAATAATCCTTTTTGCTGTTATTTTACTAGGGAACCGAAAATGTTGAGGCCATATCGTTTTGGCCGGGTGAGAGAGGTATTTTGAAGCTAAGTGCCACGGCCTTTGCGAAGATGTGCAATCTTAGATTCATCGAAGTATGTGCAATGCCGAACAAAGTGCTCCTTCCTGAGAACTTTGAATTTTGTGCACAAGCACTAAGATGTCTTTACTGGGATTATTATCCTCTAGAATCTTTGCCATTAAATTTTTGGCCAAAGAATCTTGTAGAACTTCACATGCCTTCTAGCAATCTCATACAACTGTGGAATGGAGGAGATAAGGTACAATTTATATATTTTAGCTATATTTTATAAAGTTAATTTGTATCTTCTAATTTATTGATATTTTTCTATTTAATTACAGCCTCTTAGAAGTTTGAAATTGATGGACCTTAGCGACTCTCGTAACCTGATCAGGATTCCGGACTTGTCAAGTATTGCCCCAAATCTCGAGTTTTTATATTTAAATGGCTGTAAGAGTTTGGTTAAAATTCCCTCTCTTCAAAATCTAAGTAATCTTGTAGAACTTCGAATGCGTGGGAGCAAACTCATACAACTGTGGAATGGAGGAGATAAGGTACAGTTTATAAATTTTAGATACATTTTATAGAAGTTAATTTGTATCTTCTAATTTATTGATATTTTTCTATTTAATTACAGCCTCTTGGAAGTTTGAAATTGATGGACCTTAGCGACTCTTGTAACCTGATCAGGATTCCGGACTTGTCAAGTATTGCCCCAAATCTCGAGTTTTTATATTTAAATGGCTGTAAGAGTTTGGTTGAAATTCCCTCTCTTCAAAATCTAAGTAATCTTGTAGAACTTCGAATGCGTGGGAGCAAACTCATACAACTGTGGAATGGAGGAGATAAGGTACAGTTTATAAATTTTAGATACATTTTATAGAAGTTAATTTGTATCTTCTAATTTATTGATATTTTTCTATTTAATTACAGCCTCTTGGAAATTTGAAATTAATGGACCTCAGCTACTCTAATGACCTGATCACGATTCCGAACCTGTCTAGTATTGTCCCAAATCTCGAGTTTCTATATTTGAAAGGATGTTGGAGTTTGGTTGAAATTCCCTCTCTTCAAAATCTGAGCAAGCTTACTGAACTTTATTTAACTGGATCCAATAAAATCAAAGATTGTCCAGAGATTCCGTGTCAACTTGTCATATTGTCCTTGGATCGGTGTACAGCACTCGAGAGTCTTCCAAGCAGCATTGGCAATTTGAAACGTCTTGAAGAACTTCATCTAGCTGAATGTTCAAGACTCGTGACTATTCCAAGCAGCATAGGCGAGTTGAAATGTCTTGAAAAGTTATTTCTCCCGAATTGCTCAAATTTAGCAAGTCTTCCTGAAAGCATCAAACAACTTTCGAAGTTGAAACGGCTTAATTTAAGAAGTTGCGAGAGACTTAAAAGTTTACCAGGGCTTCCATCATGCTTAGAATTATTACGTGCAAATGATTGCCGCTCTCTGGAATCTGCATCAATTTCTTTCAATTTCTTAGAACATGATGATGAAAATGAAGAAGCAGATAGAAGTGAACATGAAAATGAAGAAGCACATAAAAGTGAATCTGAAGATTGCAAATTTCTTAATTTTAGTAGTTGCGTCAAATTGAATAAGAAAGTAATGGAGGATGTTTTTGAAGCGCACCTGTTGGGTCAGAAAGTTACATTATTGATGGCAGGAGGTGAAGTGCCAGAAAGGATGAGGTATAAGAATAAAGGATCCTCGCTTTCCTTCAAACTTGACCTTCGTCACTTAATTGCCTTCTCTTTCTGCGTTGTTCTTCGTCCCAGCCGTTTTATTCATTTTCCTCGATTTGAAGTGGATTTCATATGGGAATCTGGAAATAGGCAGGAACGTAAAGCGTTCAACTTATATAGCGATAAGGTCGTTGCGAATTGGAATGCAGGTCCGTATAGTTCGGACTCATCACACATGTTGCTTTCATTCAATGGATTGAGGACACGTTTTGATGAAGAGTGTTTCGTTAAGGCCTCATTTTGCTTCATCGATAACCATCTCTGGCCGGAAATTATGGAGTGTGGGGTCCATCCTATATATCGTAGAGATAAAAGGAGAAGCAGAAATGAAAAGCATCAAGATGACTAGGAATGCCAATCACTTCTTCAAATATTGGAAGAAAAATCGAAGAGAAGAAGAATAAATAATGAGGAGGAAGCTTCTTCTTCTTCTTCACTCGATCGAAATCTCTCTCTATCTCTTCCTGCTTCCTCTTAACCAAACCCCACTCACTTTCACAACAGGTATAACTCATATCTAGTTTGCCGTTACTTTTTAGCATTCTTAATTGCTTTACTCTTACAAATAACTGCAATCTTTTGCAGCTCTATCATCTGCCGCTCTATTGTCATTTGAGAGAGGGAAGACTATACAGGAGAATAATTAAGCTCAAATCAGGGGAAAAACAACAGGTGAAATGATAAATAGTATCTTCGTTATATGTAATGTGAACAATATTACAATATAATATGTTGTTATGTGAACATATAATCTATTCTGTCATCCACATTACAACATTAGCTTCCAAATCTAACGATTGACTGAAACTGAACCCCACTTCACTTCCAAATCAACTAAGATACACATTGCAAATAAACTACAACTCTCTAACCTGAAGAACAAATAGCCTTTATAATTATAACAGGCTCATAATTCACAGCAGTCATTCAATTTTAGTTAAAGTGTCTAGGCAAGACTTAAGGTTTAGTTGTTGTTGTATCTAGGCAAGATCCCTAACATTGCACAGCAAAATTCATAGAATTCAGCTGCTAGTCCAAACTGATAACAATAAGATCATGATTTTAACAATAGCAAATTTTAGGGAATAAATGCATCTTCTCAGAAGATGCAATGGTCAAACCTGAATTGTTGACAAAACTATAAGGCTAGTTTTCGAGAGTGAACTTGCAGAAACTCACCATTTTCGTGTATCTCCATTTGCAAAGTTGCAGGCTTATTGTTCTTTTTAGTGTGTAGAGATTTCTCTCGATTTTCATAGAAATTGAAGTCATCTAACATTATGAGGTCTTAGCTGAATAACTCTTAAATATATTCAGCATTTCCAAACCTTGCTAAAGTCCAATCTGAAAATTATTATAACAAATCGTGTCAATCCAACCTTTAATATATTCAACAAGAACAGAGGCCACCATGCACAAGTTTCTATTCTAGCAGCATCTTTTGCCAGATATATTGAAATATCAAGCCTAAATTGTATAGTACAACCACTGAAAATAACAGAAAAATGGCAACATACTCGGCTAAGTTGAGTTTTTAATGCAGGGGAACCATATGCACAGCATATTGCAGAAGACTTCCACAAATAGAAGCTGTTGTGTAAGAGAACAGGTCTTTTCTCAAAACCACGAACTTCAAAAATAGAGAGTAGTTTTTTTTTTTTTTTTTTTGAGGTTAACAAGAACTTAAAAATATTTCTGCTCCATTCCCAACATGACAAGGTCAGGTATAACAAATATTCATTGTAAAGCAGTACTACCATGAAGTAAACACAATTTTCGACAATCAATATGTATTTAGTTCTAGCCATATTTCTTAAAATATAATATAACAAATTAGAAGATGTAAATGTAGAGCAGACTGGTTTTCACAACAGAAACATTAGAAGACAATTGAGTTCTAAAGCAAAGGAGATACCTCTTGAGTGTCTCTGCTATAAGTTACAGGCCGCCTACCATTATTTTCAAGATCTCTGTTCTGCTTCATGGAATGCTGCATCTAACTTCTTATTGCCATTTGGAGTGCTTGCCCATACATCATATTTAATGCTCTTATGAATGTCATCTTCATTGTAAGATTTGATAACATAGAACTTAGCATCTGCGTACTTCGTTTCAAATTCTGGTTTGTTATACTGATCTCTTTGTACAGTGATTCCCAAGTCTTCCTTGACAGCAGTCTCCAGAGAAGGAAATTTGTTAGAGCCCCTAGGACCAGAAGTTAGTTCATTTGAGGTTTCAAAATCACTGTTTTTATAGAATCTGTCTCCAGATTTATTTCTATCATTTCCATTCCATATCCTTCCGTTCTGTTTATAGTTCATAGGACAATTATGCGGGAATGGACCATGTTTTTGGATAGAAAAAGGAGGCAAATTTCCTACAGGATGGTATCCTTTCGAGAGACCTGCTGAGAAATCAGAACCCAATGCAGACACCTGTAACAAAAAAAGTTAAATCAGCAAAAACACTCAAAACTGAAGACTAGTGATGACCAACAAGCACAACAAACTTCAAAATCAATTCTTTTTGGGAAAGTTTAAAGATATAGACATAAAAAGTAAGAATATTTCATACCTTGTTTAAAGGTCTGATTGCTTGTGTATTTGTAGACTTAGAGGATTTGCCAGCAGTATTGTCATTAGACTTCATAGAGTTAAAACCACTGGACTTGGCAAAAGTAGAAGCTGATCCATATTTTCCATTTTGAGAACCAGTATTGCCATTTGAGACATCACTAAAATATACTGAATCCCATGAATAGCAAGGCATGGCTTCTGATCCATAGAAAACAGGATGTGGAAGGTATCCAGGGGAAGAAAAATATGCTTTACTCTTACAAATACCTGCAATCTTTTGCAGCTCTATCATCTGCCGCTCTATTGTCATTTGAGAGAGGGAAGACTATACAGGAGAATAATTAAGCTCAAATCAGGGGAAAAACAACAGGTGAAATGATAAATAGTATCTCCGTTATATGTAATGTGAACAATATTACAATATAATATGTTGTTATGTGAACATATAATCTATTCTGTCATCCACATTACAACATTAGCTTCCAAATCTAACGATTGACTGAAACTGAACCCCACTTCACTTCCAAATCAACTAAGATACACATTGCAAATAAACTACAACTCTTTAACCTGAAGAATAAATAGCCTTTATAATTATAACAGGCTTATAATGGAAAGCTAAAACAATGATAAAATAAGGAAGAGGAACAACAACATCACATCAGAGGAAAACCCCTCCAGTAGAATAAACATTGTAAATAACTAAAAAAGCTCTAAAATGCCTATGGTGTGGGAACAACGGGAATTGAATTTTCTATTGGCTTCTTTACATAATTACTCTTTTGATTGTAGTCGTGGAGAAAGAGAGATTCTTCGTTACATTGATAAGAGTCATGGGATTAGTAGTTCTCTTGATCGTCGAATCATCATCACATTTCCTGTCTCCTGCTTTTGTATGCTTCTGCACAATAAAAATAGAGTTGCAAAATTAGCAACTAAAAATGAAGAAACATCTAATGGTGGCAATGGAGCAATTGGTGATTCAAACATCAAGTGAAGGGAGAGAGAAGCGATTGGATTTGGGGCTATTCGTCTGAATTCATGGGCTGGACTTAAAAATAACAGCCTTCGGCTGCGAGCTTGCAGGGGGAATGTGCTAAAGAAGGGGCCTAGGTGACTACAACTAGGAGCCGAGCGTGGTTTCAGTCTGAATTGGTGGTTTCTATTTAAAGTTCAGAGAATCAAAAATTTATTTTTAGGGGTTTCTCTGATTTTGATTTTAATTCAATTTTAATTTTAATTAAATTTAATGGTTGAATTTTTTTTTTTTTAAATTGATTTAGACTAAAACCGAACTAATTGATTTCGATCCAATTTAATTTCAATTTTGATAAATTTCAATCAAATTTTGATTCAGCTCCTAATCCAAATTGGCCTGCAGCACAATGCCCCTCGCGGTGCTTAAAACGTGATGAATGGAAAATGTAATGGTTAACCATGACAATTGACATAGAGTGGCTCCAATATTAAAAATTCAAATTTAGCATCATCTATTCTAAGTTCTTCTTGAATCTTCTTTTTCCTCTTACCCACCACCGTGGAACCACTCTAGTTATCCAAGAAAAATCAATCAAAAAGCATAAGCTAAAATTAAAATTGAAAAATTAAAGGTTAAAATTAAAATTTGAAATTGATTTCAAGATTAAAAATTAAATTTTAAATCGAAACTAAAATCAAAGTTAAAATTAATTAGAAGTTAGATCAATAGTAACAATATTTTTAATTTACTTAGAACTTAAATCATTTTTAATTAAATACCATTTTACAATATGCTATTGTTCTAAAACATAAACTACTCTTCATCTATCACCCTAAAAAACTCATTTAAATTAACAAGAAAATAAATAAAATAAGTACATGGAGAAAGATAAAAAGAGCATTGTGTTTTCTTCTCCACCTTTTGCTGCTGGTGGAGGTGATGGACAACGCCGACGAAGGGGAAAGAGGCAATGAGGTGGGGAGAAAAGGGAAGAAAAAAAATAAAGAGGATCGATTGTTTGGTCAGAAAATTCTAATTTTTAAGCATACCTTTTGTGACGGATTAAATTATCCATCACAAATTTTATGACGGAAAATTCTATCACAAAATTTGTGACGGAATATATTATGCCGTCACAAAATTTGTGACGGAATATATTATGCCGTCACAAATTTGTAACGAAATAATGTATTCCATCACAAATTATGTTTCCATAAAAAATTTGTGACGGAAATTTATTTTCCATCACAAATTTGTGACATACAGTTTTTTTCGTCACAAATTTGTGACGGATAGTTATCTTCTGTCACAAATTTGTGACGGACAGTTATTTCGTCACAAAGTTTTTGACGATAATATTTGTCCTCCACAAAGTAGTAACGGATAAATCTATTTGTCACAAATTTATGAACATAAATCCTTAGTTCTTCAATTTTTACAAAAGTAGCAAGTTTTTTTTTTTAGAATTAAAAAAGAAAACATAAAAGAAAATTTTTCAAAAAAATTATAGGAAATTGAAATGTGGGAAAACATGTAAATATTAAAAAATATAGAGGTATATGTTAATTAATTTTTACAAATGTAAGCAACGGTATTATAGCGCTAATTTCTTTGTTTTGAGGAAGTAAAGAAATTAAGGAGCCTTGGCATGAAGGAGGATTTACATGAAATTAAGTAGTTAAATTCTCCTTAATTTTGCCTTTGCAACTGCATGGGTTTGTGAACATTAATTTTGCAGGATAGCAAGCAAATCTCCATATTCCAATCCTAGTCCAAAGGCAGAACATAATAAGGAACCTAAGCCAACAGCAGATTATGAAAACTGAAATGCAGATCATATCAGCATTTCTCTCTTTCACCTTTTTCTCTTCGCATTTTGGTTACTTGTTGAGGTAGTGGGTGTAGAATAGGCTTTGAGGCGTGATGAATCACTATCTTTAAGATATTAATTGCCCCCACTAGATTGCTGCAAGGTTATGGCAATATACCTCTAGGATACAACAAAGTCTGAAATCTGTAGATAGCAACTCCTAAAGATTTCCCTTAAGAACTCTTTATACGAACCGAATTTAGAGAGATTAGAAGAAAAGAAGAAGAAGTAGAAGTAGTACATATATTTGGATTGAAAAACTCATCTATATTTGTAAATAATGAAAAGTTATGGCACCTTTTTAAGATAGACACATCTATCTATCTCCAATAAATACAACTGTTTGTGTAAAAGACATGTCTGTTTATTAACAGACACCTATACAAATAGTTATGACTGTTTGTATGGAATAAACATGTCTATTTATTAACAGACACCTATACAAAGAGTTGTGACTGTTTGTATAGAATAAACATGTCTATTTATTAATAGACACCTATACAAACAGTAGTGACTGTTTGTATAGAATTGACATGTCTGTTTATTAATAGACATATTTACTTGTTAATAAACACATCTGTTCGTAATTTATTTACGAAAATTTACAATAAGATAATTATTTTATTTCACACATATACGTGCCAAGTGCCATAATAGAATAATATATATTTATTTATATATATATATAATTCTATACACATTTTACTCTTGTCATTCCTTTATTTTTTTATATTTTAACAATATATGAATTCTTTCTCTCTATACTATCTAACATACAAGCTATTTATAACAACCTCCACTTAGCTTGTATTGTTAGATCCCATTGTTTCATGCATAATGAAAAGTATCTTTCGATTTAAACTTTTCCTTAGTGTAAGTATTTCAAAGTTCTAAAGAAATCATGGTGGCCTTGGCTTAAACCTAGATTCCTATTAAATAGAATCGGAAATACTATACACACAAATCAATTAGTTCGACTTAAAAAGTCTACCAAAATTTTTAGCACGAATATGACCTTGTGCTACCTCTTGTTTTTATGAACATTTACAAAAGTTATTCTCACTTTTTATTGAAGCAGCACCACTTCTTATGTTCATATAGGAGAAGTTTCTTTTGTAATAATATTAAACTTCATTAAGAGTATAAATACTCATCCTCACTCCATTAACATAGTATACTAAGTACTTTAATTACCACATTTACTAATGACTTGCTGTTACCTTTTAAATTTTATTTAGTAATAATACTATAAAGTAGGGTTCCCATCAGTAGTAAATTTAATGGAATATTCTAAATCCTAATCAGTACATGTACTTATAATCATAACTCTCGAGAGCCCTTTTATTAAAGGATTTGCTAGATTTTTATAGAATTTAACATAAACATAGTAATAACACCATTAGAGACTAATTGTCTTATATTTTCATGTCTTAAGCTTATATGTATATACTTTCAATTGTATATTTTACTATATGCTTTAGCCATCATGATTTGACTATCACAATATAAAGAAATAGATGGCATGGGTTGTGGCCATAACTTAATATCCAGTAACAAGTTTTTCAGCCATTTTGCTTTTTTACCAATATTTGCCAAAGTTATAAATTCAGATTCCACCGTAGAATGAGTTATATAAGTTTGTTTCTTTGATGCCCAATAAACAGAACCTCCACTTAAAGTGGACATCCAACCAAAGGTTGACTTATTATCCTTAGTACTACTTATCCAATTAGCATTTGTATAACCCTAGGATCTCCACCATATTTGTTTCACTAGTCAACCATATAATCACATGTTTATAACATGAACTACATAAATAATTCACAGTCTAGATATATATCTTATTTGCATAAATAAATTACTCCATAACTTGTTTAAAATGAGAGCATCCAAATATAAAGAACTAAGCTAAACTTGCACACACACACAAATACATACTCATTTGTCCTTTTGTCACTTTTTACAAATGACTTGTAAGGTTCTTATTTTTACTACTCATAAAGTACCAACCTTTTGGCCAATAAATTCATCTCTTCATGCATGTAACTATTAAGAAAAAATAGCATCTTTTAATTTGGTTGCATCTTTTGGCCAAGGGATACAACTCTTTGCATGGATACAACTCTTTATATGGTTTTAACAAAATTGGAAATTTATCGCAGAATAATCTATAGTTTATAATTTCTTTTTTAAATATCCAAAAACTCTTGAAATTTCTTTCCAATATCCCACACTAGGATTATTAGTATGTCTTAACAATTTATTTATTGCAAAAACAATATCAGGAGTAGTGCGATGCATAGCATACATTAAGCTACCAATAGCACTAGCACACTCAATTTGAGTAATTATTCTACCAAAATTTCCAATCAATTTGTAATAAATATCATATGGAATATTTGTTTTCCTCAATATAATGAAATTAACAAAGAGTAAAACCCCCACTATGTTACAGCTAGGTAGTTTTAGGCAGATCCTTCAAGGATAATAACCAAAATATAAATCTAGACAGCAATTTTAAAATTCTCCTAAGAATAAATTAAAGAATAATAATGTTGATTGTAAGTAAAAATGAAGAGAAGAGACAAAAAAGAAAAGTTAATAGATTTTTGTTCCAAACTGCTATTTATAAAGTATTTGCATTTCTTTAAACATATACAACAGTTCACTTTGTATCTATTAGAATAATTACCTATGTTCACTTACACCTTTTAGAATAAATACAATCGTTCACTTTGTATCTCTTAGAATAATTATATCTGTTTACTTATACCTTTTACAACAGATACAACCGTTCACTTTGTATCTCTTAGAACAATTACATCTGTTCACTTATGCCTCTTAGAACATATACAACCGTTCACTTATACCTCTTAGAATAGATATAACCATTCACTTATACCTCTTAGAACAGATACATCAATTCACTTTGTATCTCTTAGAACAATTATATTTGTTCACTTATACCTTTTATAACAGATACAACCGTTCACTTTGTATCTCTTAGAAAAATTACATCTGTTCACTTATACCTCTTAGAACATATACAACCATTCACTTATACCTCTTAGAATAGATACAATCATTCACTTTGTATCTCTTATAATAATTATATTTGTTCATTTACACCTTTTAAAACAGATATAACTATCGATAATAAATAGTTCATTTTGATACCTTTTAATGAACAAACATAACTCTTTCAAAATGAGACAAATTTAATATCGCTAATATTTTTAACAATATCTCCATCTAGTTAGTGATAGACACAATCAATATGAATTAGGATTTATGCATATAAAAGTGTTTTTCGACTTATGCACATAAATCTTATTACCTTCTTTAACACATTCACCCTATCTGTTTAAGAGTAAAGTCGTATGTGGCATACAGTAATTTTTTTCTATAATCATTCAAACTAAAAATATGATGTGCTATTATTCCTCTTAATTGTAGTGATTTAGGAGCTACCACTTTCAAATCCTTAAACTTTGAAACAAAGATATGCAACTCATGGACTTATTCATAACAGGCATATTATCAAGTTTTTAAAATTCAAAATATTTCATAATGAGAAATTTATCCATACCTTTTTTTTTTATTATTGTATTCAAATTCTAATGAATTCCAGATTTCCTTTGGAGACTTGACAGAGGTAAACAAATCTTATAACCTATCTAATGAGTTGTTGAGAATATGACCTCTGCATGGCAATTCATCTTCTTTTTCGAATCTGTTTTCACCTTCTTAGTGAACATAATTTGTTCCTTAAAACGATCAAGTTTCATGAACTCTTGATTCATTATGGAAACAGCTTTACACTCCATTGTGATTAATACCTTAAAATTGTTGAGGCAGTGGGTGTAGAATAGGCTTTGAGGCGTGATGAATCACTATCTTTAAGGTATTAATTGCTCCCACTAGATTGCTGCAAGGTTATTGCAATATACCTCCAGGATACAATAAAGTCTGAAATCTGCAGACAACAACTCCTGAAGATTTCCCTTAAGAACTCTTTATACGAACCAAAATTTAGAGAGATTATAAGAAAAGAAGAAGAAGTAGAAGTAGTATATATATTTGGATTGAAAAACTCATCCATATTTATAAAGAATGAAAAGTTATGACACCTTTTCCAGATTGACACATCTATCTATCTCCAATAAATACAACTGTTTGTGTAAAAGATATGTCTGTTTATTAACAGACACCTATACAAAGAATTGTGACTGTTTATATAGAATAGACATGTCTGTTTATTAACAGACACCTATACAAACAGTTGTGACTGTTTGTATAGAATTGACATGTCTTTTTATTAATAGACATATATACTTGTTAATAAACACATATGTTCGTAATTTATTTACGAAAATTTATAATAAGATAATTATTTTATTTCACACATATACGTGCCATAATAGAATAATATATATTTATTTATATATATATAAATAATTCTATACATATTTCACTCTTGCTATTCCTTCATTTTCTTATAGTTTAACAATATAGGAATTATTTCTTTTTATACTATCTAACATACAAGTTATTTATAACATTACTTCTTTCGGTTCAGAAAGGTCGTTAATTTATATATCTAAATATATAAAATAAATTAATTTCTTTTAAAAATTTTTCATGTAGCATTCTAAAAAAAGATATTGCCATCTAATATTTTAAAAATTTTGTACTCTTTCATTTTTATGTATTAAATAAATTTTAATTTACTTCAAAACTATCTTATTTTTATTTATCTTATTTTAATATACATTTAATGGAGAGATACTTTCAGCTATATATATTAATTGAAATATGTATCTATATATAATGAATTATGAAAAAATGAAATAATATTTTATTTTTATATGTAAGTGAATATTATTAATTTATGATTTTTAATTATTTTGATAAATATATTTATTGTTGACTTATTATTATTATTATTATTATTATTATTATTATTATTATTATTATTATTATTATTATTATTATTATTATTATGCCAAGGGGTAATTTATTTATAAGATATAATCAATTTAATTACATTAAATTTTCTCTATTTTTTGTTAATTAGTTATTCAAGTGCTTTAAACTATTATTATTTATTATGTTATTAGTTCTACAATTATGTATATGTAAGTTATAAATTGTTAAATGATTACCCTTTAAATGATATAATAAGTAACCACTATTGTTAGGTAAATTATAATAATATATGAACATATATTTATTCTATTTACTTATAATTTTATACAGTGCATACATATAATTTTGTTTTCATTTTTTTTCCTTTTGCATTATTTTTATGATTTTCAGATTATTAATATTATTTTTAGAATAACATTAATATTACTAGATAAAGATAATATTTAAATATATTATATTTTTTTATTATTTTAAAAAGATATAACATTTTTTGATATTTTAAAGTGATGAAAGTAATCATATAATTTAAATAATTTTTAATTATTTTATATTTTTAATCAATATTTTTATTATATTACTGCATTTTTTATTTTTATTATGAAATTTTTATTAAAAAATTTTCAAAGATAAAAAAATCTAATTGACATAAAAAGTAATACAAAAGAAAATATAGTGCAATTAACAATAAATTTAAAATATATATTTTTTTTATATATTAAAATTATAATTAGCAATGCGTAAAAGCACGGCAATTTGCTAGTTAATTATATTAGGGTGATAAATTTTATATTTTGCATTTATTATTACCGTTATTGTAGGAAATTATATATATTTATATTTTATTATAAAATTTTGATATTCTGCAAGTGCACTTAAAAATGTTGTAATTATCAGATCATATATATATATATATATATATATATATATATATATATATATTATCGCGATTAATTTATAATCTATAAATTTTATTAACATTCAATTTTTTATTATTTTCTTGATATTTTTATAGTACAATTAATAAATGATTGAAAATAAAAATTTATGTTAAGTGAATATTATTAACTTGTGATTTTTAGTTATTTTGATATATTTATTGTTGATTTAGTTGTTGTTGTCATTATTATTATTATGGTAATTTATTTATAAAATATAATTAATTTAGTTACATTAAATTTTTTTATTTTTTGTCAATTTGTTATTTAATTGCTTTATATTATGATTAGATTATGTAAGTTATACATTGTTAAATAATTACCCTTTTAATGCTATAATAAGTAGCCATTATTATTATTAGGAAAGTTATAATATATGAACATATATTTATTTTACTTGCTTATAATTTATATAGTTCATTCATATAATTTTAATATAGTTCATTCATATATTTATGATTTTCAGATATTAATACTACTTTTAAAATAATATTAATATTATTAAATAAAGATAATATTTGAATATATTATATTTCTTATTATTTTAAGATAATATAAAAATTTTTTATACTTTAAAGTGATAAAAATAATTATATAATTTAACCAATCTTAAATTATTTCATATTTTTAATTCATATTTTTATTATATTGCTATATTTTTATTATTTTTATTACGAAATTTTTATTAAAAATTTTGAGAGATAAAAAGTTTAATCGACACAAAAAGTAATAAAAAATAAAATATGGTGCAATTAACGATAAATTTAAAATATTATTTTATTTTTATATATTAAAATTATAATTAGCAATATGTAAAAGCACGGCAATTTGCTAGTTAATTACGTTAGGGAGATAATATTTTATATTTTGTATTTATTATTACTGTTATTGTAGGAAATTATATATTTTTGTATTTTATTAAAAAAATTATATTACCCTGCAAGTTCACTAAAAAATGTATTATCGCGGTTAATTTATAATCTATAAATTTTTATTTCCTTAGGATTTACCACGTTATAGAATAGAACTTGAGATTACTGCCGTCCGCCAAATACAAACAATGAAATAAATAAATAAATAAAAGAAACCACCTTGGTGTCAATATATATATATATGTAGAAAAGAACATTGATATAATCAAGAATTGCAAGCAATTTAATTAAAAGCTTGGCTTATTAAATCAATTTAATTAAATCAATACGCATTCTTTTTTCTAGTTAGTTATAATGTACCAATTTAATTAAATCAATAATTTGATAAAAAAAATTATAATTAATTGAATAAAAGAAAAATACGTACACATGGAAGTACAATACATTAATGCCAGCCATAAAGAGCAAAAGATAAGACAGAGACCATCGAAAACGTGCTTTTGATGAAATGATTTCTTATTGTTTTGCTTAAACTCTTTATAATTTCATTCGCACTAAATGATTTCTTCGTAGAAGGCCAATGTGGTGTTTCCACTTGCCTTCCTTCTTTCATTCCTCTTAATTTCTATATCTGTTGTTTATAAATTTCGTGTCACAGAATAGTTTACCACACGCCCACAAAATATTCATCTCTAAGTCTATTTTGCTCTTTCTACCTTGTTCAAACTCAGTTGCACAAGACCCTTCTTTTATCACTTATCATGGCTTCTACTTCTTCCACTCCTCCCAATCAGTGGAAGCCATGGGATGTTTTTATTGGTTTTAGAGGCGATGATACCCGTTATACTATTCTCTCCCATCTCCGTCAAGCCTTTGAGGAAAAACAAATCAAGGTGTTTAAGGATGAAGAGCTTCGTAAAGGAGAAGAGATCTCATCAGAGCTCTTGAAAATAATCCGAGAATCAAGTATCTCAATAGTCATTTTCTCTGAAAATTATGCAGATTCTGTTAACTTATAAAACACAAAGGAATGTATATAGAAGAGAAAGAAATTTGACATTCAATATCAAGCTTGTTTTTATTAATGAACCAATACAAAACTATTTACTGGCAAATAAGGCTATAAAATAGGAACAGAAAAGCAATACTTTAAAGATATTATTCTTAAACAATTTTCCTAAAGTTATGGAACTACTGCAGATATTGTGGAGCTACTGCAGATTTATGCTTGACTTGGTCTTGGATCATAACAATTCTTCCCCTTGATCCAAGTCTTGGATTGCATTCCTAGCTGTGCTCTTAACTTCTTGAATTGATCTGCTGGTAAAGTTTTGGTGAAGATATCTGCCACTTACTCTTCTGTACAAACATATTCCAAGCTAACTTCATTCCTCTCAATCTTCTCTCGGATAAAATGATACTTTATATCTATATGTTTGGACCTCCCTTACTGAATGGGATTTTGTGACAAGGCTATTGCTGATTTGTTGTCACACTTAATAGCACATGGATCTGAGCATTTGCCTTTGAATTCTTCTAATAATTTTTACATCGAAATTGCCTGCATAGTTGTGGTTGCAAGTGCTACATATTCTGCTTCTGTTGTGGAGAGTGTAGTGCATTCTTGCTTCTTTGTTGCCCATGCTATTGCTCCCTTACTGTGTAGAAAGGCATATCCTGTGGTGCTTCGTCTATCCTCTAAACATTGATGGTTGTCGATTCCACCAGAAATTAAATTAACTGAAATTACCAGTAATGAAATATTTTCTGCAATAAGTGTTAAGTCCAGGTCGAACCCTAAAGACTGAATTACTAAATTTCGTGCACTTGTGTAATGGAAAAAGAAATCAAGGTTTGGGGGGGGAGGGGGGGGGGGCGCATAATTCACAATCCAAAGAAGAAATCAAAAATTAAGAACTAAAATTAAATATGAAACTCTCAAATTAAACAGACTTCAGTCCAAGGTAATTCGTATTCCAATGCATTGATTTGATCATAGACAAAAGAAATACAATTATATCTTATTGAATACTTAACGTAGATTTACCAAACAGCGAGGTAAACCCCTAACTTCCCTATACTCATCAATTCGAGCCCAGCACTCTTGTTGACTCTAATTATTAACTGAATTGGTATTAAGCAATCATCATCAAATTCATAATTGCTTTAAGAATAGGAAGTAGTTAAGCTGAACAATAATTTATGAAGCATAAATCATTTAATTCACCCTATTGTTTCCTTAGGTTATTATCGAAAACTGGGATCATAATCAATAAAACCTAATTGCTACTTATGTTCAATCTTACACAACAATTACGGATTATGAAGATGAACTAGCAATTGATCACATCAAACAATTAACTAATAGGCCTTTTTAGTAAATCATTCAATAGATCAAAGATAATGAAATCAGAAAACAATAGATATTCAAAAAGACATAAATTAAATTAAGAACCTGGTCTCACAAATCATGCAAAAGAACTTGAATCCCTTGAACTGAATTAAAAACTTAGCCACTCATGTTCATGGCTTACAGAAAATTAAAGAAGAAAATTGAAGAAATATAGAATGTGAATGGAGAACAAAATTCTGATCCTCCTCTGTCGAGAGGCTGCTGAATCTCCTCTATTTATAATAAATGGCCTAGGATTAGGTTTAAGACTCTTTCTCTCTGTCAAAAACTGCAACTGGAGCAAAATCAGGAAACTGATTGTCGACGGATACACAGCCATTGTAACTTACTGGAGCTGAGTGGGTATGTTTTATATTGGCACAGAATGTTACACGGGTCTCCAGGATTTACACGGGTCAAGTTACACGGCCCGTGTACTTTGTTTCTTCCTCGGTTCTCTGGATTTCTTCTAGTAGAATGTTACATGGGTTTGTGATTGTGCTTACCGTGTACTTTGTATCAACAACGCTTCTCAATTCTTCACCCTTTTCAAGCTTCCTTCCACACTTCTATGCTCTGGAACTTCACCAAAACCCTGAAAAATACAGAAAGAGTCAGATTAATGCAAATGCTAAAAATTTCTCCATTTAACACAATTATTTCAATAACTCTCTAAACATATGCCTAATAGATAATTATACTTTAATCAACTGAATTAGGCATAAAGATACCCTAGAAACACTGAATGTGATGGGAGTAAAATTAATAAATTATGCACTTATCAAACATTCAGCCCAATCACTGTCTGAGAAAGCCACCAATCCTGCATTTTCTCCCTTCTTGTACAGTAGTCCAAGATCAATTGTTCCTTTAACATACCTTAAGATCCTCTTAGCTGCACTCCAATGTTGTTGTGTTGGCTTGTGCATAAACCTTGAGATGCAATTTGTTGCAAACACCAGATTTGGACGTGTGTTGGTGAGAAACATCAATCCTCCCACCAAACTTCTGAAAGTTTTCTCACTTACTTTTCCTGATTCTTCATCCAGCTTCAGCTTCTCCTTGGTACACATAGGAGTTAAGATTGACTTGCATTCTACCATGCCAAATTTCTTCAATAATTCTTGGGTATAATTTTGCTGATTGATAAAAATTCCATCCTCATACTGCTCCACTTCTATGCCAAGGAAATACCTCATCATTCCCAGCTCAGTCATTTCAAATTCACTCTTCATGGAATCCTTGAACTCTTCGAGCAAATCGATTGAATTCCCTATATAAACTATGTCATTCATATACAAACATATGAAAATAACCTGATTTCCTACCCTTTTTGTGTATAAGGTAGGTTCGTACAAGCTCCTGTTGTAACCATTCTTTGCAGAATGATCATCAATAGGCTTGTACCAAGCTCTGGGAGCCTGTTTCAGTCCATAAAGGCCTCGTTTTAGTTTATACACTTTACCTTTGCAATCCTTCCATTCAAAGCCTGCAGGTTGCTCTATATACACATCTTCTTCAAGAACACTGTTTAAGAAAGCTGTTTTGACATCAAGTTGGAAAAGCTTCCAACCCTTCATTGTAGCGACACTTATGAGAGTTCTAATTGCCTCGAACCTTGCAACTGGAGCAAAGGTCTCAAACACATCCACTCCATAGACTTGAGCATACCCTTTTGCCACCAGATGTGCCTTATATTTTAGAATACTCCCATTAGGATTCAACTTGGTTTTATATATCCACTTCAGTCCTATAGCTTCTTTTCCTACTGGTAGATCAGTAAGGAACCATGTTTTGTTTTTCTCGATAGCCTTGATCTCCTCCTCCATAGCTTGAATCTACTTCTTTTCATGCTTTGCTTCTTCAAAAGTTTCTAGTTCTGATATGAACATGGCTTGCGTTGCTTCATAAATATCTGCTATGCTTCTTGTCCTCCTGGGAGATGAGTTAGGAGAATCCACAAGCTGCTCTTCTTCTAGCTGTGTCACATTGTCTACAAGTGTCACAGTGACTATTTCCTTTTGTTGTGTCTTCCAATTTCACACATTCTCTTCATCAACAATTACATCTCTGCTCACAAAAACTCTATGGTTTATAGGATCAAAAAGTTTATAAGCTTTTTCATGCTTTGCATATCCACTGAGAATACATTTCACACTTTTATCATCTAACTTTCTTCTCATTTCATTAGGAATACAAGCATAAGCAATAGAGCCAAAAATCTTTAAATGACTCACTTGAGGCAATTTTCCATATTAGAGTTCATAAAGTGTTTTAAACCTGTTAGTTGTAGACGTACTTCGATTGAGGGTATACACAGCAGTTGCAACAGCTTCTGCCCAGAATTTTATTGGTAAGTGAGCCTGATTGAGTAGGCACCTTGCAGCTTCTACTATATTTCTATTCCTTCACTTCACTATTCCGTTTTGTTGTGGAGTGTAGCTCATTGTCAATTGCCTTCTGATTCCATATTGTTTGCAAAAGTCTTCGAACAGTATAGAGTTGAACTCTCCCCCTCGATCTATTCTTAGTGCTTGAATGGTGAGTCCCTTTTGATTTTCAACTTCTGTCTTGAATTCTCTAATTCTTTCAAGAGCTTCATTCTTCTGTTTTAGGAAAAACACCCATTGCATCCTTGAATAATCATCAACCAACAGTAAAAAATACTTACTTCCATTTAGCGACTCCTCATGCATTGGTCCGCATATATCAGCATGAATCAAGGCAAGCGGTTGTTGGGCTCTAACTGTTTTTCCTTTAAAAAACTTCTCTCTATGTTGCTTCCCTTTAATACAGGCTTCACACAATCCAAGTTTAGTATGTAGTGTCGGGAGTCCTTCAACAACTTTTGCTTGACTCATGTGCTTGAGTTCCTCATAATTAAGGTGAGAGAACCTCTTGTGCCATCTTCTTGATGATTCTGATACAGAAGTGTAGAGACTAAATTTTGAATTTGGAAAATTCAAAGGAAACATCTTGTTTGATGTCATTTTGACATCAACAATTTGATTCCCTTGATTTTCATATATCCTACAATTTTCTTCTTCAAATAGCACCTTATATCTAGCTTGAATAATTTGACCTAAGCTTAACAAACTTTGTTGCATTTCAGGAACATAGAGCACACCAGTGATTGTCCTCTTTCTAGCTAGAGTTGCAACTGAAATACTTCCTTTTCCGACAGCAATAATTGTGTTGTTGTCTTCCAAAGTGATAGGTGTCTTCTTTGTTTCATCCAAATCAAGAAATAAATTTTTATTTCCTGTCATGTGGATTACTGCAGCCACTATCAAGATACCAGACTTCATCCTTGTGTTCATCCTTTAATATGAAGCATGAATATAATAATTTCTCCTCTGTTTTTCATTAATTTCTTCTTGGAAGTTTGCTACTTCTCCTTTTGCTCTGCAATTCTTTGCCAAATGAGCGTACTTCTTGCAGTTATAGCATTACAAGTCATCTTTGTACCAGCAGTCCTCTTCAGCATCATTCTTTTTCTTACAAAATCAGCATTGTGGAAAATCCTTTGATTCTCCTTGCTTCTTGTATGATTGACCTCTGCCGCTTCCTCTTCCTCGGGCTCCTCTTCCTCTCCCTCGGTTGCTTATTGCTCCTCTTCCCTGACCATGGACTTTGAGTTTCATTTGAAATGGTTGTTCCACACTAGTATTTTCTTTAGACCTCTTCAACCTGTGTTCATGAGATTGAAGGGATCCTGTTAGATCATGTATTGAATAATTACTCAAGTCCTGCGAATTTTCAATTGCTATTGCAACTGAGTCATATTTTGATGGTAATACTCTCAAGACTTTCTCTTCCACTTGTCGATCTTCCATGCCCTGTCCACATGCTTTGAGTTGGTTAATAACACTTTGAACTCTGCTCATGAACTCCATAATATTTTATGTGCTCTTCATTGACAGGTTTTTAAAGTCTCTTCTCAAGGCTTGAATCTTCACTATAGTGGCTTGGTTGGATCCTTGGAACTCCTTCTGCAAAATGTCCCAGGCTTCCTGTGCTATTTGTGCTCTCATAATTCGTGGAAACAACACATCATGCACTCCTTGTTGAATCATAGCTAGAGCTCTTGCATCCTTTTTCTGCTTTTCTTTTAGCTCATTCCGTTGAGCTTATGTCAATCTTTCTGACTCTTCAGGGGGTCGTGTAGCCATTTTTTACTAGCTCCCATAGATCATAAGATCCAAGCATGGTCTTCATTTTGACAGACCAAAAGGGATAGTTATCACCTTTAAGGATTGGAAGAGTTGTTGGAGGGTCAGACATTTTAGTAGTAGAGAGGTGTTTAGCAATTGAAGGTAAGAAGGTTTTGAGGTCTGTGGGTTGTGTGGTTTTTTTGGCTCTGATACCACTATTAACTTATAAAACACAAAGGAATGTATATAGAAGAGAAAGAAATTTGATATTCAATATCAGGCTTGTTTTTATTAATGAACCAATACAAAACTATTTATAGGCAAATAAGGCTATAAAATAGGAACAGAAAAACAATACTTTAAAGATATTATTCTTAAACAATTTTTCTAAAGTTATGGAACTACTGCAGATTCTGCAGATATTGTGGAGCTACTGCAGATTTATGCTTGACTTGGTCTTGGCTCATAACAGATTCTCCATGGTGCTTGGATGAGCCTGTTGAGATACTTAAATGCAACAAAGAATCAAAACAAACAATCATACCATTTTTTTACAGAGTAAATCCAACTGATGTTCAAAAGCTAACAGGGAATTTTAGGAAGGCATTTGCTATTGCTGTGCTTGAAGAAGTACTAGATAAAGACAGTTCACAAAAGGTGGGCAATTGGAAGCGTGCTTTGATAGAAGTAAGCAACTTAGGAGGATGGGATTCACGGGTTACCAAGTAAGTTACTATTTTAATTACTCTTTATTGTAGTTTTCTAAGTTTCAATTTGAAGAAAGAGAATCAAAATATAGAAACTTCTAATACAATACAAAGCACTAAAACCAAATATAGGCAGCACTAATGTGGAAATCGACATTTGTTACCATAATCTAAAAAAAAAAAAAAAAACATATTAATTATATATTGGTATTTACTTAAAAGTGTCAGCCTATTGCCTCTTACTAGTGTTTGTTGTTTATATGTGACTAGGGATGAGGCCGAATTAGTTGAGAAAATCGTCAATGATGTGTTGGAGAAATTCAATGAAATGTCTAAAAGTGATGATTCTTATGATTGCAAATTAATTGGAATTAAATCACATGTGGAAAAAATAGAACAGTTGTTAATTGATGAAAATGTTGTAGGAATTAATGGAATGGGAGGCATTGGCAAAACAACTATTGCAAAAGAAGTATATCGTCGAAACAAGAATGAATTTGATGGTCATCACTTTGTCGAAGATGTTAAGGCAAAAAAGAAAAGCCAAATAGCAAATGACGTGCAAAAGAAAATCATTCATCAATTATTAAAGAAGAAACATGTAGGCGATTTGAGTGATTTTAATAGGAGAAAGCTCAAGAGTAAGAAGGTATTGATTGTTTTTTATGATGTAGATAATCGAGACGATTTAAAAGATTTAGTAAGAGAGTGTGATTTGTACTGTGAGAGAAGTAGAATCATTGTAACTAGTCGAGATTTGCAATTACTTAAATATGTTTGTTCAGAGGAAGGCATATATGAGGTGGAGAAATTAACTGATTCTCAAGGTCTGAAACTCTTTAGCTTGCATGCCTTCGGCCAAAATCTTCCCAAGCAAGAATATAAGGAGCTCTCAGAGCTGGTGGCAAACTATTCTAGAGGCAATCCATTAGCTCTTAGAGTTTTGGGATCTCACTTATCTGATATGAGTATAGAAGAATGGGAAAGTGAATTGGAAAAATTGAAAGGCCAATCTTTTCCAGAAATTCGAAAAGTTTTACAAATAAGTTATGATGGGCTAGGGAGGAATGAAAAGAAAATATTTCTTGATATTGCATGTTTCTTCAAAGGGCAAAATAAAGATGATTGAGAGCACACTAGAAGCACTTGGTTTCCATCCAAAAAGTGAAATACGTCGTCTAATTAATAAATGTCTCATAACTGTTTCATCAGTCAATAAGATTCATATGCATGACTTGATAGAGCAAATGGGCAAGGTTATTGTTAATAAGGAATGCGACCAGCCTGGAGGACGCAGCAGGCTGTGGAATTTTGAAGATATTGACCGTGTAAGGTCCAAATTAGTCATTGGAGCTTCTTTCACTATCATTTTTGAATTTTGTAAGAATTGTAGCTCTCATCACCAATTAAGTATTAATCGATAATCCATTTTTGCTGTTATTTCATTGGGGAACTGAAAAAGTTGAAAGGCTATTGCTTGATATAGGTGGAACATATAATTTGGAACGTCCAACGTCCTTCATGAAGTTGCGCAATCTTAGATTCCTCAAAATCAGGAGTACTGAAGTGCTAGTTGCTAATAACAAGCTTGAATTTCTTCCACAAACGCTAAGATATCTTGACTGGGGTCTAGAATCTTTGCCATCAAATTTTTGTCCAAAGAATCTTGTAGAACTTCACATGTCTTTTAGCAATCTCACACAACTGTGGAATGGAGATAAGGTACCATTTACAAATTTTAGCTGCATTTATAAAGTTCATTTGTATCTTCTAATTTATTGGTATTTTTCTATTTAATTTCAGCCTCTTAGAGATCTCAGCAGCTCTATACGCCTAACCAGGATTCCAGACTTGTCTAGTATTGCCCCAAATCTCGAGTTTTTATATTTGAATGGATGTCCAGGTTTGGTTGAATTTCCCTCTCTTCAAAATCTGAGCAAGCTTACTGAACTAAGTCTAGGTGGGTTTGATAAGTTCACTCATTGTCCAGAGATTCCTTGTAATATAAGGATTCTATACTTACATCAAAATGCAATAGAACTACTTCCCTCATCAATTGAGCATCTGTCTCAACTTGTCAAATTGTCCTTGTTTGAGTGTACAAGACTCGTAAGTCTTCCGAGCAGCATTGGCAAATTAAGAAGTCTTGAACAACTTGATCTCACTTTTTGTTAAAATTTACGAAGTCTTCCAAAAAGCATTAAACAACTTTCGAAGTTGAAATGGCTTGATTTAAATTATTGCAAGAGACTTAAATGTTTACCAGAGCTTCCATCATGCTTGGAATACTTAGATGCCTCAGATTGCACCTCTCTCAAATCTGCATCAACTTCTTTCCTTTTCTTAGAAGATGAAGATGAAAATGCAAAAGCAGATAAAAGTGAAAGTGAAGATGATAATAAAGAAGCATATAAAAGTGAAGAAGCATATAAAGGTAAACATGAATTATGTTTCGAAGTTTGCAAATTTCTTGACTTTGGTGATTGCTTCAATTTGAATAAGAAAGTAATAGAGGATGTTTTTAAAGCACATTAGTATGGTGAGAAAGTTAGATTATATATGGAAGGAGGTGAAGTGCCAGAAGGGATGAAATATAAGAATAAAGGATCTTCGCTTTCATTAGTCGGACTTGACCTCCATCACTTAGTTGCCTTCTCTTTCTGCGTTGTTCTTCATCCCACACTTTATTCTCGTGATCCAGATTATGGTCTTATTCCTGAAAGCATTGATTTAGTCTGAATTTCATGGATGGATCTGGATATAGGCGCAGCTTTCTTTTCATTTTATACTTCTATGGGGACGGGCCTTGGGAGGACGAGTACAGTACAAAGTATCGTCCGATTAAATCAGAACACGTGTTGCTTTCGCTCAATGGATTTAGAACACGTGTTGATGAAGAGTATTTCATTGAGGCCTCTTTTCACATTGACGATTAATGGGGGCCAATAATTACTGAGTGTGGGGTCCATCCTATATATATAGTACAAATGAAAAGCGAAGCAGAAATGAAGAGCAACCCCATCATCATCAAGATGACGAGAAAGGCGAACCTTCTCTTCGAAGATTGGAACAAATTCAAGAGCAAAATGACGTTTTGAATCATGAGAGGAGGAAAAGGAAAAGGTAAATTCATTTTTTATTTGCTGTTTTAGCAATCTTAATCTTAATATTCTTCGTCAGTACACTTGCTTCTTAACTGCTCCAAGGTTAGGCATTACACAATCTGTTGCTCCATATTCTATTTATAAATCCTAAATTTTACAATATTGGACCTCAATTTCTTCCAATTACTCTGTTCATGTTGATGGGTACTCATTGCTTGACCAACTTATCTGATGTATGCCAATTTTAGAGTGAAGAATAATGAAATTGATAGAATTTTCAAATGGTGTATCAATCATAATTTGACAAGTATCATGGAGATAATGGTATCTGAATTAAAGAGGAAGCTGCATCCTTTGGGGATTATGAGACTATTGTATAGCTTTGTATAGCCAATGTTAACTTCAATAATGAATTTTGATGTTTGATAACAACGATGTACAATTAGTTATTGGAATGACTCAATTGTGCTAGTTATATAAAGTGAAGAGCATAAGATTATAAAAATAGCATGCTATAAATATGTTATACTAATGGTGAAATAGTAATAGACGTTATAAAAAAATAATGATCAGTTCGTTGTTTTCATTGCATAAAGTAGACTATAGTTTAAGGGTTTTGGATAAATCGGTGGTTAATTATTTGAAGATTAAGGTAGGTGAGTTTTTTATTTATAAAGGTTATGGAGAAGATAATTCTAGCTCTACTAAGATTGAGAATAAATATGTGATATTTGGATTTTAAGAACTAGTTAGTAGTGAGAGTGTGTCTTTCATGTTAAATGTAGAGATGGAGAAAAGGTAAAACTGTAAATTTAGTATAGTTAGTGATCGATTTAGTATCTATATATGGGGAAAAAGAATTTAATTTCAGCAGAAGCTTAGTGGTAATAAATTAGATTTTATGATTCCTTAAGTTATGAAATTTCAAAGAAGAAATTCTTTTTAGGGGAAAAGAATTATAATACCCTATGTCCTAATAATAATAATAATAATAATAATAATAATAATAATAATATGTTTTTAGAGATATTTTAATAGATGTTTTCAGAGAAAAAAAAAAAAAAGGGGGACAAAATGGGAAAAAAAGGAAGAGAGGACTAATATGAAATTTCTCTAGAATCTAATAGAAATAAAAGAGGAAAGGAACGATTGATTTGGGGATCCTCACAAATGAAAAAAAATAAATAAATAAATAAAAGAAGAGTCTAGAATCAAAAAAGGGGGAAAAAAATACATTGAAGGGATGAGGAGATCGGGTGAGAGGGGTAGGGGAGAGTTGCAACGAAGAAATTATCCTTGGGTAAATTTTCGGAGTGCAAGCCAGCTAGCACGTCAAATCCCCTTCCCTTCTTTGATTAGGCTTTATAGTGTTATTTTCTTTCGCCTGGAAACAGAAAACCCAACGGAAAGAGAGGAAGAGCCATGGCTATCCCTCACCAAATTAGTTTATTTTTTTTGGAACTACAGAAAATCTGACCCTCCTCCACCTCTTTGGAATGCCAAATTACCCCTGCAACTCCTAGTTTTAGTGAGAAATCGACGAAGAGAAAGGGAATCAGCATCTACATTTAGATGTGCAAAGGCTGCAATAAAGGTCACCAGGACCTTAAACTTCTTTTTCCATCTCTAAATGGTTGATTTTAATATTGATGAGTGGAGGACACGCACAGCAGTGCCGGGTAACTGCTCACAAGCCATTGATGAAATTCTGATTTATTTGATTTCATTTGTTTTAATCATCTTAGATTCCAAATTGATGTTGGCTATGCTAGTTATTTCTTATTCCTCGGATGACACTGTATTGGGTTTGGTTAATTACGGTTAATATATCCTAATATGTTATTGCCAATTGACTTGCTTTAGAAAAAGAAAAAAAAAAAAAAAATATATATATATATATATATATATATATATATATATATATATATATATTATCATCAAGATGATAAATTTTAAGACTTGCATGGGACCTTGAATTGTAAAAGCGAAGGCCATTAAAGTGAGCACTTCTTTGTTTAACCTTGGGTAAACGACCACAGAGTATATTCTTATACTAGACTGAATTCTATCTGTTGCAAAGTTTTTTTCTCATTATCTTTTGAAAGGGCTTTATTTCAAACCAATGCTATATTGTCTTGTGGAAAAATTACTGATGTTTATATTGAAGTAGCAAGAAACAAATTGAATGAATAATAAGTGTAGAGAGCCACTATTTCATCAGTTATTTTCTTGTTGTTTGTGCTATATTGTTAAGTATTATTGTAAAAGGATCCTAATAAGTGTCACATAAATTGAAATTTTAAGAATGGTCTGTTTTTTATTGACAGAAACAAAATGAATGAGAATAAAACACATCATAATTGTCATTCTATAAATCATGACTACAGGGTATTTTTCATTATGTATTGAGAGGTCTATAGTTCCATTACATTGGGCTGTATAAATTATGTTCACAGCAGAGATTATTATCATGACAGGTTTCTTTCAATGATATTCTATTAGTATTCAGTTTCTGCTCCTGCCAAAGTAGCTCTTTATGCTTGATTGGGAGCACATCCACTCTTTATAATTGTTTTTTTTTTTTTTTAGTGTGCGGGTTAAGTATAAATACATTTTTATAAACTTGCTGGTGCTGCCATTTATTGATTAAAGTTATTGGTTTATTATAATGTTACAAGTGGAATTGAAATTATAAATGATTGTGATATAGTTATATTTGATTATGTGGATGATTTAGTTTGGACTCCAAATAATTGTTGAATGGAAATGGAAATGGTTTAATGAAGTTTTTAACTTTATTTCTATTCATAACCACATTTATGAAATTTGAAATTATGATTTGAAAGGAGAGGAAATATAATAGTGGAAGTTTGAATCGGATATTACCAAAATTTGTATTTGTTGATATTTATGATATCTAGAGAGTCATGTTTTCTTAAATTATTTTGAAGGAAAGATAGGTTTGAATTGATATTGAAATGCTATCATTTTTTATTATTATTATTATTAGTTATGGTTCTATTTTAATCATGTAAGAGCTACGTGAACCTGATCTTCCATAGAATACAATATGTGACTAACAACATGTTTGAAGGTGAATTTTGATCTTTCACTAGTTAATACCAAAATAAAAATTGTTAGTGTCCCTAATAGAAGTTGATTTATTCTAGTTCAATTGATTGTTTGATGAATCTATATCCTATTGAAGGCCTTTATGTTTACTTTGAGAATTTTTTAAAGGAAACTATTAGCTGTGTTTAATTTTATTTCGTCTCCTAGTTAGAGGAGATGGTGTGACATGGTTGTTGTTGTTGTGTCTTGTCAGGATCTCTAACATGGCACAGCAAAATCCATAGAATTCAGCGACTAGTCCAAAACCGATTGGAGAAAGTGAATACAACAATAAGATCATGAGTTTAACAATAGCAAATTTTAGGGGGGAAAAAATTTCATCTCCTCAGAAGATGCAACGGCGAAACCTGAATTTGTCGCAAAACTATATTGCTAGTTTTTGAGGGTGAACTTACCAGAAAATCACCATTTTCGTATATTCTTTGTTCTCAGAGTTGCAGGCTTATTGCTCTTTTTAGGTGTAGAGATTTCTTTCGATTTTCATAGAAATTGAAGTCATCTAACAATGAGGTCTTAGCTGAATAACTCTTAAATATATTCAGCATTTCCAAACCTTGCTCCACTCCAAGCTGCGAATTATCATAACAAATCGTGTCAATCCAACCTTTAATATAACAGAGGCTATTGGGCACAAAATTCTATTCCAGCAGAATCTTTTTTCAGATATGTTGGATCAAAATATCAAATATAACTTGCATATAGTAAATAACAGAAAAATGGCAACATACTTCACTAAATATTAACAGCTAATTTTTTAAATAAAGAATTAAAAAAAATTAGTTTTCTAACTTTTAAAAATTTAATGAAAATTTAAAAAATAACTTTAAATTATTTTTAACTGTTAACTAAATTCATACTATAACATTTTCATAACTACAATTAAATATTTATTTAAAAAATATTAATTTGTGAATTTTAAAATTGTCATTATGAAATAAATGAATAATGCGTATTAAAAAATTAAAAGTAAAATAAATTTTTAAATAAATTTTATAATATTTTTTGTTATAAAAAACATATTTTCCCTTGTTTTTTTATGAAAATAAAAATTAAAATTTTCTTAAAAAAAAATAATAATAATTTTTACAAATAAACAAGCCCTTGTTTACTCTATTCTATATTTTACTTTTATCCTTTAATTTTAATTTATTAACAAAAAAATCCTTAAACTTTGATTTTATTTGTCAAAAATACTTCTAACCTGCTACAAACTTGTCATAGTAGGTTTTTCATGTTAAAAAAAATGAAATTGAATTTTTTTTCTATTTCCTCTCACAGTAAAAAAAAACCGATCATTTCAATAATTATCTGAATTTATTACAAAAATATCAATACCATCATAGCGATCTATTTTCTTTAAAGAATGAGGATTTATTCATCAATGAAAAGTGATGAAACTACATTTATAAATATCATATTGTAGTTTAGGGAGAGTTTTTTAATTTGAAAATCTGCTACTACATATTAGAGGGATTTAAAAAAAAATTAAAATTTATAAATTTGTTGATAACAATTGGAAGTTAAAGAATAGAAATAAACTACAGAGCAAAATTCAACTACGACTTATAAAAATTTATCCTTAAACGTTGCCTTCCACATTAAGTATGGAATTCAAATTTATGAGGACTTTGTTTGCAGCTTTGTCTATTTACTTTGCCGACAAAATGCTAGCCGTTCCTTTAACTGTTCATTAGGAATTAATATGTTCCTTCCGAGAAGAAGAATATGGTAGCTGTTTCCACTCATCTTCATTATTTTGTCACTTGTCATGGCCGGCTTCTACTTCTTCATCAACCTTGTCCCTGCAATTTGACATGTAATGCAATTTGACTGTGCAATTTTTTTGTTGAAGTTTAATTCCAATAGAACACATTGATATTAAAAAAAAATCAAATTAATTTTATTATTATTTTAATTCTAATTATAATTTTAAAATCAAATTATTCATGAAGACTCGGGTAAAGTGTGAATTTATTATTATTATTATTATTATTATTATTATTATTATTGGATAGGAAATTAAAATTTAATTTTTAACATCAAGATATAACACTTTATAGTATAAAATCAAGGTACAATTGGAGCGTAATATAAAAGATGTGCACCTAAATAATTTGATATTCATTTTTATTTTTTTTAATTATTTAATTATTAAATAAATTTATAAATAAATAAAAAAATTACTTTTTATTTTATTTTGAGTGGATTTTTTTTTCGGTGTCTTAAAATAAAAGAAATAGATGGTTGTAACTTAGAAAAATCAGAAAAAAAGTAAATTTTCTCGTTTCATAAATTTCTTTTAAAATTACTATAAATTTTTTCCGTAGGAAAATTAATTGAAAAGCAGTGTAATGTTTATCTTCCTTGTTTCAAAAAAAAAAAAAAAGTAAATAGAGAAAATTATTATATTTTTGTTATTATACTCATATTAAATAAATAAATAAATAAATATATTAAAAATAATTATTAAAAAAAAAGGAAATAAAGAAAAAACAGAAAAATTAATCTTCTTTTCTTTTCTTTTTCATCCAATTTAAGTAGAAAATAAAATGTCACAAAATACTCTCTAAGCATTTTCCTTCCTATAAAATAAGGTAATTGCTTTTCTTCTCACTT
Source organism: Hevea brasiliensis (assembly GCF_030052815.1). NCBI lineage: Eukaryota > Viridiplantae > Streptophyta > Magnoliopsida > Malpighiales > Euphorbiaceae > Hevea > Hevea brasiliensis. The sequence continues at coordinate 12,795,735 of NC_079506.1, forward strand.
TCCTTTCGCCAACTACAAAACAGGGCCCAAGTTTTTCTAGAGGGAATAAAGGGAAATAAGGGGCAAAGCTTTTGATAGTTTCTGTACAGAGACCCCACAAGCTTTTTAGTTGCCTTCCGCTTAGCAAAGATGAAAGAAGCTGGAACCAGCACAATGGAAGAAATTGCATTCAGTTTTACCAGAAGGAAAAGTAGAAAATGAAGGGAAAAGCTTTTGTTAATTAATTAATTCCTATGGTTGACCCCACACGCTAAGAGCCCCAACCAGGTGCCTTGGCATTAAATATGAAATTGAAATTTCTGATTAATGCCAGCCATAGAGAACAAAAGATTACAGGCAGACCATTGAAAAGAAAAGACACTTTTGGACAAAATGATTTCGTATTCAACGAAAAATACTTTTTTCCATCAAAGGCAAAAAAAAAAACTTTTTAGAGAAAATAACAATCTTATTAAAACTGTAAAATATATATATATAAACACATCATTAATTTGACATCACAATCAAATAATATAAAATATTTTTATTTAAAAATAATTTTTATAAAAAATATTTTATATATAACTTATTTTATACAAAATAAATAGAGACTAAATAGTAAAAAGGTATTTCTACCTCCTTAATAAATTCATTTTCACTTTGCTGTAAAGCTTGTCAAAATACCTTTTTTTAATTAAATTTTTGAATTTCAAATTACGACTATTTTTCTTTGAGCTGAACATGCATTATTTTTCTTTTTTTTTTTTATATAAGTAAAAATTTTATTAATAAAAAGGTCAATAAATATTTAGCTAATTTTCTACTATTTTTGTGTGAGTACTTTATGATAGGTGATAATTAATCTAATAATATTTTTATTTTTAAAACTATAAAATTATGAATTTCATAAAGTGTCAAGTCAAAATTAATAGTCTCAATCATGTTCTAGGGTTATAATTATAATTTTCTTAAGTCTACGTATATCCTATGATATTTTGTCTAAAAATTTGAATTAAATTCCATAATTATATTAAAATTAAGAAATTTAAAATTTAATTTTTTTTTTTAAAACGTAAAATTTGAATTTTAAAGCCTAAAAGAAATGACAGATATTTAAAATAAAATAAAAGAAATGACCTCAATGAAATATTGAGTTGGTGAAGACTCCATATGGGTGGGAAGGAGCACAGTGGAAGAGTGGAAAGCAAAGGTGTAACGGTCGGGCTCCAACCACTAGAGAAATTATCCGCTTTAGGTATAAGCCTTACGGTTTTATCCCACAAGTGAAATGGAGAATTTCTCAGGAGGTCACCCATCCTAAGATTTCTCTCAAGCGAGCACGCTTAGCCTTGAAGTTCTTCAAACTCTTCAAGCCATTCCACCAAAAGGCGCCTCTAGTGATTAGTTCTCCCATTTTATATATCATTACTTTTTGAACCCAAGACCATCTCCGTGCTTTGCCGATGTGAGATTTGCCTAAGGGACCTTTCTCCCCCTCTTTCGGGACTCAGCGTCCTCGCTGAGGTTTGCCCCACCATCGCCCAAGAGGACACGCGAGCGGCTTTGATACCAATTGTAATGGTCGGGCTCCAACTACTAGAGGAATTGTTCGCTTTGGCAATAAGTCTCACGGTTTTGTCCCATAGGTGGAATGGAGAACTTCTCAGGAGGTCACACATCCTAGGATTTCTCTCAAGCGAGCACGCTTAAACCCTGGAGTTCTTCCAACTCTCCAGGCCATTCCACCAAAAGACGTCTCTAGTGATTAGTTCTCCCATTTTATATATGATTACTTTTTGAACCCAAGACTATCTCTGTGCTTTGCCGATGTGAAATTTGCCTAAGGGACCTTTCTCCCCGCTCTGATACCAATTGTAACGGTCGGGCTACAACCACTAGAGGAATTGTCCGCTTTGGCCATAATTCTCCCATTTTACATATCATTACTTTTTGAACCCAAGACCATCTCCTTGCTTTACTGATGTGGAATTTGCCTAAGGGACCTTTCTCCCCGCTCTGATACCAATTGTAACGGTCGGGCTACAACCACTAGAGGAATTGTCCGCTTTGGCCATAAGCCTCACGGTTTTGTCCCATAGGTGTAATGAAGAACTTCCCAGGAGGTCACCCATCTTAGGATTTCTCTCAAGCGAGCACGCTTAACGCTAGAGTTCTTCTAACTCTACAGGCCATTCCATCAAAAGGTACCTCTAGTGATTAGTTCTCCAATTTCATATATCATTACTTTTTGAACCCAAGACCATCTTCATGCTTTGCCGATGTGGGATTTGCCTAAGGGACCTTCTTTGTCATGACCCAAAATTCTGAGCCGTGATCGGCGCATAATTTAAGTATTCTTAAATCATGCAAGCCTTATCAAAGTATCTTGAATAAATATATTGTCACTTACTAATTCTAAAATAATAGATAAAATTTAAATAAACAAAATACTGAATAAACATCATAAATATTCCATAAGTAAATTGTTGAGTCTCTACAGATTTCAAATAAAAACTTAAACTATTCAATAAACTAAACTAATTATTAGCCCGAGAGAATATGAATTCGGGCATATCATGAGAACAAATCAAATATTGTCCCTCTCTAGAAAATAAACTGAATATTTGGATCAGCTGCAGAATTCTACTGATCTGAAACAGATAACAGACAAAGAAAAAGTGGTTTGAGCTAATGCTCAGTGAATGATAATTATAGCACACAACGGAATAGGAATAGATAGATGCTTGATTAATTTCACAATAAATTTTCTATTCAATAAAATCATGCTTATGCTATCAAATCATTAATAAAATAATTTCATAAAATATATATATAAAAGAAATTCATTCAATAAAATTTTTATGGTACAGTGCACCAGGGTGATGATACCCCATATCACCAAAGGCCAGATGGTGAGCGCGCTACCAGATATTAGACACCTTCCTCCTCCTTTACAGATATCAATGCATATGATACTAATGCAAACCATAAAGTGCAATGATGCATGACATGACAGTCCACACGGCAGGGCCATATAGCAGATACAGATACTGGGCACTGATACCAATTCAAAACAGAAAATCAAATTGTACAAATTAATCAAAGTCCACATAAAATTTCAGATAGTAAATAATAATTGATAGTGCAATTTCAACAGTTTATTTCAATAATTTCAAAGAGTCAATAAGATCAAATTAATCTCAAATAAATTCAGTGTAACACATCGATAAATTTTATATTCAGATATCAATCAATATAAAGACATTAAAGGCCTGTTCTCGGGATCCTAATATCTCTAATGCAGATATAATTGACAAAATCAATTATTTAATCAAAATCGGAATAAAATTCAATAATAAAATAAAACTCTAAAACTTCACATGTAAAATAATTGTTAAAATACTGATTTAAAATTTCATTTAATAACAATTTTAATGCTAAAGAATTTTAAAATGGACTAAAACAGTGCCATCTACTATAATTACCACTCACCTGGAACCTCCAAGACAATAGCTAGGTTCAATAAAAGAGAGACAATTTTAACTGACAAATTGAATATTCGAATCTCCTACACACCCAAAATATAAAAGAAAAATATCAAATAATAATAAAACAAAATAACTTTAATATATATATATATATATAATCTAAATTCAAAGTTATTGTCTCATAGTAATCATGATCAACCCAATTAAATATCAATGGTCAAAGAAAAAAAATGATTTTTTAGAGTAGTTGTAACAATTCAAGGAAAAAAAAAAATCAAATTCACCCATTATTGAACAAAGAGAGGGAATTTTTACCTTGAAAATAGAATCCAAGGTGATGAATAGAGAAGTAAGAATTTATGTATTCTCTGCGCACATCATATTATAAATCGTATATATATATATAAAAGATGATAAAAATACCTGTTGAGAGTATTTAGTAGAAGAAGAAGGTGATAAACAGGTTTTGAGAGCGAAATTTAGCAGAAAGAGATAATTAGGGTCTATATATTTTAAGAGTTCTATTAAGTGTAGAATGAAATAAGAGTTATTATTGAACTGGGTTGTTCAGATTACAGATATATATTTAATTTCAAAAATAATATATATATATATATATATATATATATATATATATATATATATATATATATATATATAAATAAGCAGGTCATCCAATAAAATATTCTTTTTTGTTTTTTTTAGATAATTATATTAAATTATTGTTAGCTAATTAAAATAAATAAATCGATAAAATATTGGATTTCTATATACTTCCCCCCTTGAAAGAAATTCGGTCCCCGAATTTAAACAAACAAAATTCTAACCTGAAAAATTAAATAAGTGAGGATATTTAGCTCGCATTTCAGATTCTGCCTCCCGTGTGGCCTCACTACTTGAGTGATTATGCCACAAGACTTTGATCAAAGCCACTTCTTTAAACCGGAGTTTCCTAATTTGTCGATCTAAAATCTTTACTGGTCGCTCCTCATATGACATATCATCCTTAAATTGTATGGTCTGAGGTTGTAAAACATGAGATGAATCTGGTACATACTTCCTAAGCATAGAAATATGGAAAACTGGATGTACAAGTGTAAAACCAGGTGGAAGGGCTAAACGGTAAGCAACTGCTCCATTTCTCTCCAAAATTTCAAATGGACCAACAAAATGAGGGCTAAGCTTCCCTTTCTCCTCAAACCTCATGATTCCTTTCATAGGTGAAACTCTCAGAAATATATGATCACCAATCATAAACTCTACATCTTTACGCTTAGGGTCAGCATAACTTCTCTATCGACTTTGAGCAGTCAAAAGTCTATCACGAATTAGTCGAACCTTCTTTGAAGTTAACTGTATCAATTCTGGTTTAGTAAGCCTTCTTTCTCCAACTTCATCCCAACAAATCGATGACCTACACTTTTGACCATATAATGCCTCATATGGAGCCATCTCTATACTTGCCTGATAACTGTTATTATAAGCAAACTCTACTAAAGGCAAATGATGATCCCAACAGTCACCAAAATCCATAACACATGCACGAAGCATGTCCTCTAACGTCTGTATAGTCCTTTCTGATAGTCCATCTGTTTGAGGGTGAAAAGCAGTACTAAAGTCTACTCGTGTTCCCAAAAGCTTCTTGGAATTTCTTCCAAAATTGAGTACCACGATCAGAGACAATGGAAACTGGAACACCATGAAGACTAACAATCTTGTTTATATACAACTGTGCAAGTTTAGCAAAGTTATATGTAGTCTTCATAGGAAGAAAATGAGCAGATTTTATCCATCTGTCCACTATCACCCAAATTGCATTGTAACCACCTCGTGTACTAGGTAAACCCACAACAAAGTCCATAGCAATGTGCTTCTACTTCTACTCGGGAATAGGCAATGGCTGAAGTAACCCAGATGGTCTCTGATGTTCAGCCTTAACTTATTGACAAGTCAAACATTTAGCAATAAAGTCCAGAACATCCCTCTTTATGCCACCCCACCAATAATGCTTCCTTAAATCATGGTACATCTTAGTTGAACCTGGGTGTACTGTGTAAGCAGAATGATGCACCTCCTCCATGATTTCTCTTCTCAACTCATCAACATTGGGGACACAAAGTCTAGTGCCATAACAAAGAACTCCATCATCATTTAACATGAACCCTTGAGCTTGGCCTTGATGAATACTATCAGAATCTCTCTTTTGAGTAGCCTTAATTCGATCAATCAAGATAGGCCTAACTCGAAAATGTGCTAAGAATGATCCAACTATGATTTCAAACTCTAATCTCTGATCTAACAACTCATGTAATTCACCAATCAGAGGCCTCCTCTTGGTAGATATATGGGCTAAACTACTAGAAGACTTCCTGCTTAGAGCATCAGCCACCACATTAGCTTTTTCAGGGTGATACTGTATGGTGCAATCATAATCCTTCAGTAATTTTACCAATCTCCTTTGCCTAAGATTAAGATCACGTTGGTCAAAGATGTATTTGAGACTTTTGTGGTCAGTGAAGATTTCACAAGTCTCACCATACAGATAGTGCCTCCAGATTTTCAAAGCAAAAATTACTACAACCATTTCCAAATCATGAGTTGGATAATTCTGCTCATGCCTTTTCAACTGACGAGAAGCATATGCAATAACCTGTCCATACTGCATCAAAACACATCCTAAACCAATCCTAGAAGCATCACAATACACTGTATAACCCCCTGATCCGCATGTAAGGGCTAACACCGTGTCAGTAGTTAAACGAGTCTTAAGCTCCTGAAAACTTTTTTCACAAGCCTTAGACCACTGAAATTTCACATTCTTCTGTGTCAACTTAGTTAAAGGTGCTGCAATACGAGAGAATTCTTGAACAAACCGTCTATGATACCCTGCTAAACCCAAGAAACTATGAATCTCTGACATAGTTGTGGGTTTAGGCCAATGAAGCACTGCCTCAACTTTCTTTTTATCAACACACACCCTATCCTTAGACACTGTATGGCCTAGAAAAGCCACACTATCTAACCAGAACTCACATTTGGAGAACTTGGCATATAGCTTGTGTTCCCGTAAGGTCTGAAGGACAATTTTCAAATGTTGCTCATGCTCCTCTTTACTCTTTGAGTACACTAGAATGTCATCGACGAACACTATAACAAATTGATCTAAGAAAGGCTTGAACACTCTATTCATAAGATCCATAAAAAGCGGCTGGAGTATTAGTAAGACTAAAAGACATTACAAGAAATTCATAGTGTCCATACCTAGTCCTAAAGGCCGTGTTGAGTATATCTTCTTTCTTGACTCTCAATTGATGATACCCAGATCGAAGATCAATCTTGGAAAAACACTTTGCACCTTGAAGTTGGTCAAACAGGTCATTTATGAGTGGAAAAGGATACTTGTTACGCACAGTCACCTTATTCAATTGCCTATAATTAATGCACATTCTCAAAGACCCATCCTTCTTTTGCATAAATAACACAGGAGCACCTCATGGAGAAACACTAGGGCAAATAAACCCCTTATCTAGTAGGTCCTATAGCTGCTCCTTCAACTCCTTAAGTTCTGCGGGTGCCGTACGATAAGGTGGCATAGATATGGGCTCAGTTTTAGGAACTAAGTCTATACCAAACTCTACCTCTCGCTCCGAGGGTAAACCTGATAAATCTTCTGAAAACACATCAGGAAACTCCTTAATCATTGCAACTTTCTCCAAACCTGCACCTTCTACCTGGACGTCTCTAACATAAGCTAGATACCCCTTACACCTCTTTCGCAATAATCGACTAGCACTCACTACTGAGATAAGATTCCTAGAGGCTATACTGCGATCTCCCTGAAATTGAAATTCTGCCTCCCCAAGAATTTTAAAGAGTACAACTTTATTATGACAATCCAATGAAACATGATAAGTGGCTAACCAATCCATGCCTAAAAGCACATCAAACTCAAACATATCCAAAGAACCAAGATCTGCAGCTAATTCCCTATCTCCAATGTGAATTATACATCCCCTATACACCATATCAGTGTCTATTGCATTCCCCATAGGTGTTGATACAGATAAAGGATACTCTAACAAAGTAGGTGGCGTACTAAATGTCATGGAAAAATATGGAGAAACAAAGGAATGATTGGAACCAGGATCAAATAGTACTTTAGCATCAAATGAGCAAATAGGAAGTGTACCTGTCATTACTGCATTAGATGCCTGAGCATCCTGCTGAGTCAAAGCAAAAAACCTAGCTTGACCTCTACCACCAGATGTTTGTCTCTGAGTTTGAGCAAATCCTCTACCACCAGAACCTCTACTACCTTGTCCTGACCACCAGAACCCTGACTTCTACTACTATACTGTGAAATTGGCTGAACCTGAAAGGGAGTAGAACGTGTTGTCTGACTAGCACCCTGAGTTATCCCACTAGTAGGACAGTCCTGTCTACGGTGTCCCAGCTGTCCACAACTAAAGCATGCTCCAGTGACCCAATGGTAAGTGCCCTTAAGTGGCTTACCATAATGCTGACAAGGAGTGGAAATAAGCCCAGTGCTAATTTGACTATACCGAGCATTCGCTGCATGAGTCCTCTACTTACGTCCCTGATCAACTCCAGATTGATGTGCCTTATTACCAACTGTAGACTGAGAACCCTGCTTATTACCCTGATAAGAGCCTTAATGACTCTGTTCTCTGTTAAACTGATTACCCTGACCATCTTTCTTAAACTGCTTATGCTGCTCACAAGCCCAATGTTCATCATCATACATCTCCATCTGTCTAGCCCGATCAACCACCTTTTCATATTTAGGTAGTCGTAAAGGAGCTACACGATCAATTAGCTTGTCTTGTAAACCCCTTTCAAACCTGCGTGCCTTTTTCTCCTCATTTGAAATCAAGTGTTTACCAAAGCGAGATAATTTGATAAACTTCATCTCATACTCTATAACTGTCATGTTGCCTTGCTTCAAGGTTTCAAACTCCAAAGCCTTAGCCTCTTGAACACTAGGAGGGAGAAATTGCTCTAAGAAGAGAGAGTGAAACTCAGGCCAGAGGATAGAACCTTCGGGTCGACCATTCTTCTTAGAGATATACCACTCACGAGCAACTCCCTTAAGCTGATTTCCTGCCAACATCACCATCCTAGCACTACTGCAACCCATAGTGTCATAACACCTCTCCATGTCATCTAGAAAATCTAAGGGATCAGCTAATGCATCTTCTTCAGTGAACTCCTTTAGTTTTAGCTTGAGAAAGTTTGTAGAGTCAAGAAATCGAGCCCTATCCTGAGCTAGTATTGAAATAGGGCCAACCATAGGTTGCTGTTGTTGAGTTGTAAGGTACTCGATTATAGTATTAACAGCATAATTCATTGCATGCAATCTCACTGCCAGATCTGCCATAGTAACCTGATAAGCTCTAGGTGCTTGAGCTGCAGTAGCTAATTGGAATTATTGTGCCCCTGTCTTAGCTGTAGGCATCTGTTAAGATGTCTGATTAATAGTTTAAGGTGGTACCTTCCCTGTTGGATCAAGGTTTGCACTATTAAGACCCTTGGCCCTAGCTCTCCTCTTACGTTTAACAGACCCAGACACCTATTCATTTTAATAGAAAAGCATTAAATCTGAAAATGTAAGCCAAATTAAGACAGGTGAAAAAGTATGAAAGACGCAGATATCTAAAGCAATGATAAACTGAAAAGACGTTAAGGATCTGTAGACCATTATTTTGTGATGAGTATGTGCATTAAGGCCGTAGAAAACCCGATGATGAAAAATTATATGACTGTAAGATATAATTAGAGACGTGGAACTGAATTATTAATTCCGTGGCATGATCTTGAAAAAAAAATAATATGTTTTTTGGGAAATTAATTTAATTTAAATAAAATTTTATTTTGTTTAAATTTGATATGGGTAGTTCTTAAATAGACCTAATTAAGTTTAATTGGGCCCCATGGGCCTAAGAAAGCCTAGTTAAGAATTTTAAATATGACCCATTTAATTTATTTTTTAAAAATTTAAATAAGAAAATATCTTTTTCTCTATCCCTTTCCCATACAAACTCTCTCTCCCCCTTTGGCCCCACTCTCTTTCTCACTCCCTATTAGTGCCACCCCCTTTCCCTCTCTTCCTATTGGTTGGAATACCTTACCCATATCCTAGTCTCACCCAAATTCCTCAATCAGTTATCTGAACCTTATTAGACTAGAACTTCAAATCCTACCACACCTCTTCCTCACTCCCTATTGGTGCCTTCCTCTTTCCCTCTCTTCCTATTGGTTGGAATATCTCACCCATATCCTAGTCTCACCCAAATTCCTCAATCCCAGTTATTTAAGTTTTCTGAACCTTATCATACTAGGACTTCAAATCCTACCACACCTCTTCCTCACTCCGTATTGGTGCCTTCCCCTTCCCCTCTCTTCCTATTGGTTAAAACACCTCATCCATATCTCAGTTTCACCCAAATTTTATAATCCTAGTTGTTTAAGTTATCTTAACTTTATCACTCTGGGACTCCAAACCCTATCACACCTCTCTCCTAAAACCCTATAAATACCCCACTGACAAAAAATAAAAAAAAAGAAGGTGGATGAGAAAAAAAATTAATAAAAAAAAGGAAAAAAATTAAAGAGAGGAATAGCCAAAATTCTTTTAGTTCTTCTTTCTTTCTAGTGATATTTCTTAAAGGTCAGTTCTCTTATTTTCTTTTCAAGATCTATGCCATGTAATGTTTAATTCTATGTTCCTTATTTTTAATTTATTTTATATGTTCATATAAATCATGTAATCATGTTTAATTTGAGGGGATACACAACTCTATACATATTCAGTTTTCTGTCTCTCATATTTTTATTATTTTTCATTATTTGTAAAAAATTTGTAAAAATTATATTCATAATCAACACAAAATTCTATTAATTTTAGGCTCAAGAATCACTAAAAAAGCTTTAATATTTTATAAGTTATGACTGTTTGAAGTTAGGGTTTCCGTAAAATCTGATTTATAGGATTTTCGATTTTTGGAGCCCATATCTCCCTTGTTTCTTAATATTTTTTTGTAAATCTGGTGTCTAAAATTAAGTTTGGAATCTTATGAATCTTTTCCAATTAGTTTCGCATTCATATCTGTTATGGTTGGTGAGTTATGAATTTTACAAAAAAGTAGTGCGATTCTGTTATTGGAAAAAGTTATGATTTGTGTAGATCATTCAGTTAGCGTTTTGTTTGGTTTATAAATTTTATGATGTTGTATAGTATTTTGGCTATCTTCTGTAATTTTTTCATGATTTTTAGGCTTGTCTAACTATTTTTTAAAAATTAAATTTCTTGCTATTGTTAATCTGCTAGAATTTGAAAATTGTATGTTTATGCATGTTCTTGTATTTTCTTGGGTTTCAATTGATATTTGATCTATTTTTTTGTGCTTTTTTAATTCAAGAAGTATTATGAAGTGTTTGGAATATGTTAGAAGATGTGGACCCTTAGGTAGTTGTAACTAATTAGGAATCTTAACCCTTTAGGAGACTAGAGTTAGAATCCAATATAAATTGTTATTAATATTTTCTTATTTTCTTTATTTTTTTTATTTTCTTTAGTTTCTTTATTTTTTATTATAAACAAAATTGGTAAGTAGCCCTAAGATAAGTATCAAAGAGGACATTTACGTGGAGCTTACATGGAGCTAAATGGGAGTAATCCAGGGATATCATTGTCATACTAGAAGATAATACCCTTTTTTAAGGGTAGCTTACCCCAATGGCAACTGTAATTACTGACAAGTAAGTAATCCTAAATTCTTAGAATAACCATTGACATAAAATTATAGTAATAATAGGATTTTTATTTGATAAATTAAAATTAACTTTGTTTTTAATTTAACTGACATTTGTATGTAATTAATTTAAATAAATACTTTGTAAATTAAAATTAATCTTGTTTATAAATTAAACTAATATTGGCATGTAAAATAAATTTAATTTAATACTTGGTAATTGTAAAATAAATTTACATGTTAGAAATATTTATTAGGTTGCGATTGTTTGGGCCTTATGTGATATTAGAATAAATTATGCATGTACATAATTAAATTAGTTCAATTATCCTTAGGGTAACTTGGTGAAAATTAATTAATTAGATTAAATATAAACTTAGTGTTATTTGAAATTGAATTTGTTTGTAAATTAAATTCTCAATAATAAATTAATTTTAGTAATCTGGTAAACATCATTTAAATAATTAGCAACCCCATAGATAGGAATTATTTGTGCATGAAAATTGTTTATAAACAACAACCCTTTTGTGAATTACTTGCGTGTGTAGGATTAGAATTGCATTTTTAGGATGAAGTTTAATAAATGAATAATAAATAAGACTTCTAGAAATATTAGTAGATGACTGGCACTCGAATTAACGAGGTTAGACCAAGCGTAAGGGGTGCCTAACACCTTCCCCTTACGTACCCACTATCCCGAACCTAGATATTGGGCTATGGTAATGACGGTTGAGGAAACTCTGCAAGGAGTAAGTTGCCATCCATGACCCTCGGAAGAAACACTGAATATGTCCCGGTTATTACCCGGGTGGTGACTCCTGTCTATCTATGTCTTTGTGACATAAATCCTTAGTATCTTGGTAGTGTTATGGGAAGGCGGTACTTACCAGTGGTTCGATTCTATTAGGATTGTATGAAGTGCACGTCTAGAAAATGTTGTCTAAGGAGGTAGTACTTAAGTGAGAACATTGTGACTCCACCATCTTTTCTGGGCATTACCTGGTCCATTTTATATAATTCTAGTGGATGATATTTTTCCTCACGCCCGCCCCCTCTTACAGGATCCTATGCTCCGCAAGTTTACTAGATCTCAACCGGGCTCTGATACCAACTTTATCACGACCCAAAATTCTGAGCTGTGACTGGCGCATAATTTAAGTATTCTTAAATCATGCAAGCCTTATCAGAGTATCTTGAATAAATATATTGTCACTTACTAATTCTAAAAAAATAGACAAAATCCAAATAAACAAAATATTGAATAAACATCATAAATATCTCATAAGTAAACTACGGAGTCTCTACAGATTTCAAATAAAAACTTAAACTATTCAATAAACTAAACTAATTATTAGCTCGAGGGAATTTGAATTCGGGCATACTATGAGAACAAATCAAAGATTGTCCCTATCCAGAAAATAAACTGAATATTTGGATCAGCTGCAGAATTCTACTGATATGAAACAGATAATAGACAAAGAAAATGTGGTTTGAGCTAATGCTTAGTGAATGGTAATTATAACACACAAAGGAATAGGAACAGACAGACGCTTGATTAATTTCACAATAAATTTTCTATTCAATAAAATAATGCTCATGCTATCAAATCATTAATAAAATAATTTCATAAAACATATATATAAAAGAAATTCATTCAATAAAAATTTTATGGTACAGTGCATCAGGGTGATGATACCCTACTTCACCAAAGGCCAGATGGTAAGCGCGCTACCAGATATTAGATACCTTCATCATCTTTCACAGATATTAATGCATATGATACTAATGCAAACCATAAAGTGCAATGATGCATGACTCAACAATGCAACCTAATACCATGATAGTCCACACAGCGAGGCCAGATAGCAGATACAGATACTGAGCACAGGTACCAATTCAAAATAGAAAATCAAATTGTACAAATCAATCAAAATCCATGAAAAATTTCAGATAGCAAATAATAACTGATAGTGCAATTTCAACAGTTTATTTCAATAAATTCAGAGAGTCAATAAGATCAAATTAATCTCAAATAAATTTAGTGTAACACATCGATAAATTTTATATTAAGATATCAATCAATATAAAGACATTAAAGGCCTGTTCCCAGGATCCTAATATCTCTAATGTAGAGATAATTGACAAAATCAATTATTTAATCAAAATCAGAATAAAATTAAATAATAAAATAAAACTCTAGAACCTCACATATAAAATAATTGTTAAAATACTGATTTAAAATTTTATTTAATAACAATTTTAATGCTAAGAAATTTTAAAAGGGACTAAAACGGTGTCATGTATTATAATTACCACTCACCTGAAACCTCCAAGACAATAGCTAGATTCAATAAAAGAGAGACAATTTCAACTGACAGATTGAATATTCGAATCTCCTATACACTCAAAATATAAAAGAAAAATATCAAATAATAATAAAATAAAATAACTTCAATATATATATATATATATATATATAATCTAAATTTAAAGTTATTGTCTCACAGTAATCATGATCAACACAAATAAATATCAATAGTCAAAGAAAAAAAATAAATTTTTAGAGTAGTTGTAACAATTCAAGAAAAGAAAATAAAATCAAATTCACTCATTATTGAACAAAGAAAAGAAATTTTTACCTTGAAAATAGAATCTAAGGTGATCAATAAAGAAATAAAAATTCATGAATTCTTTGCGCTCATCATATTATAAATCGTAAATATATATATATATATATATATATATATATATATATATATATATATATATATATAACAATAAATAAAAGATAATAAAAATACTTGTTGAGAGTATTTGGTAGAAGAATGAGGTGATACACAAGCTTTGAGAGTAAAGTTTAGCAAAAAAAGATGATTATAATATATATATTTCAAGAATTATATTAGGTATATAATGAAATAAAAATTATTATTAAATTGAATTATTTAAATATCATATATATATTTAATTTTAAAAATAATATATATATATATATATATATATATATATATATATATATATATATATATATAAATAGATAAATCATCATTTAATAAAATATTTTTTTTATTTATTTTTAATAATTATATTAAATTATTATTAATTAATTAAAATAAATAAATAAATAGGTAAAATATTAAATTTCCACAAAGCTTTTGCTAAAGCTGCAACGCTTCAATCCCACATTATTAGACCCACTCTACTGTTTTGCATTTAATTTGTGTGGACTAAATAGAGCTATACGATCCTTCCTGGAAGGCAAATCTGATGTTGACTAAAATTCCAGTCGTTCTTTTTGTCCATTAGTAATATGTTCCTTCCTAGAAGAATATTATGGTGTTTCTGGTCATCTTCATCTTCTTTCTTTTTTTATTCTTCCTTTACCTCTTCATTTGTTCATAAATTTCTTGCATCAGACTAGTCTACCCAAATATTCATCTCTAGTATTTTGCTTTCTCTACCTTCTTCAAACTCGGTTGCACAAGATCCTTCTTTTATCACTTATCATGGCTTCTACTTCTTCCACTCCTCCCAATCAGTGGAAGAAATGGGATGTTTTTATTAGTTTTAGAGGCGACGATACGCGTTATGGTATTCTCTCCCATCTCTCTAAAGCCTTGAAGGACAAACAAATCAAGACTTTTACGGACGAAGAGCTTCATAAAGGGGAAATGATATCACCAGAGCTCTTGAAAATAATTCGAGAATCAAGCGTCTCAATAGTCATTTTTTCTGAAAATTATGCAGATTCTCCATGGTGTTTGGATGAGCTTGTTGAAATACTTAAATGCAAGGAAGAATCAGGACAAATAGTTCTACCAGTTTTTTACAAGGTAGATCCAACTGACGTTCAAAAGCTTACGGGGAATTTTGGGAAGGCATTTGCTTTTGCTACGCATGGAGAAAAAGGCAGTCCACAAAAGGTCGACAACTGGAAGCGTGCTATGATGGAAGTAAGCAACTTATCAGGATGGGATTCACAGAATATCAAGTAAGTTAATTACTCTTTACTGCAGTTTTTTTTTTAGTTTTTCATTTTAAGGAAAGAGAATCAAAATATAGAAACTTTTAATAGATTACATTAATCTTAATACCTAATTCGAATATAGGCAGCACTAATATGAAAATCGATATTTGTTAACTTATTCTAAAATCAAAACATATTAATTATATACTAATCGTTTTGCCTTATGTTGAGCATATTGTTTATTTTTTTATTTAATAACATAATTTAATATATTTTTTTATATTTTTATATTTTCATAATTATATTATAAAATGTTAATAATAAAATTTTTAATTAATTATAATTTTATCTCAAGTGTTAATAAGTAAATAAATTGATTAATATATTAATTTTTGTTATTTTTAAGTTATCTGACATATATAAGTAAAATAATAAATAAAATAAGAAAAATTGGATGACAGGTGATAATTTTTAAAACACCATTATTAAATTTTTAAAATTTTAAATATAATAAAAAATATTTTTAAAATAAATGCCTGAATTTTATAAATAATTTTTAGTGAACAAATTGTTTTTAATTTCATTTTTATTAACTTAGAAAAACAATGACTTATTTTTTAAAAAAAGTTTATATCAATAATATATATTTAATAAAATAATTTAATGTGTATTTTTCTATATTTTTTATTTTTATAATCATATTATAAAATGTTAATAATACAATTTTTAATTAATTATAATTTTATTTCAAGTGCTAACGTATAAATAAATTGATTAATATATTAGTTTTTCTTATTTTTAAACGTAGCAATATTTTAAATATTATTTTTAAATTTTTTCAATTTTAAATATAATAAGAAATGTCTTTAAAAATAGTTACTTAAATTTTATAAATAATTTTTTAGCGAATAATTATTTAGATATAAATATGTATATATTAATATAATTTTAAATGAATTTAAAAATGGTTAATTTTTAAAAATATTATGATCAGTAGAAGTTCAAAAATTTTAAATTTTTTTTAAAAAAAATAGGAAAATGAATTTTAAATAGTTATTAATATTTTTGTATTTTAATGGTAGAAATTCTAAAATATTTGGATAAAAAGTTAATTTTTCATGTGATACAACTAGTTATGATATAACAAAATATAAAAACAAAAATAAAAAAGTTGTGCCTCATGTGCCCTTTTCTAGGCAGCACACACATGTAAAGTCATTTTAAGGCTGAGCGTGTATATATATATATATATATATTAGTATTTACTTACAAGTGTGAGTCTATCTTACTTATCAGTGTTTGTTGTTTATATGTGACTAGGGATGAGGCCGAATTAGTAGAGAAAATCGTCAATGATGTGTTGAAAAAATTTAGTGATATGTCTAAAAGTGATGATTCTTATGATCCCAAATTGATTGGAATTAAATCGCGTGTGGAAAAAGTGGAATGCTTGTTAAAAGATAAGCAAGTTGTAGGAATTTTGGGGATGGGAGGCGTTGGTAAAACAACTATTGCACTAGAAGTATTTCGTCGAAACAAAAATCAATTTAATGGTCATTACTTTGTTGAAAATGTCAGGGAAACAATGATAAAGAAATCATCAAAATCAGCACGAAAAAAAATAATTTGTGAATTATTAAGGGACGAAGATATAGATGATTTGAATGATCATGTTTGCAAAAGGCTCAAGAGTATGAAGGTATTGATTGTTTTTGATGATATAGAGGATCGAAACCATTTAAAAGATTTAGCAGGAGAGTGTCATTTGTATGGTGAGGGAAGTAGAATCATCATAACTAGTAGAAATTCACTTGGTTTATCAAAAGAAGGCATATATGAGGTTGAGGAGTTAATTGATTCTCAAGCTCTGGAACTCTTTAGCTTACATGCCTTCGAGCAAAATCGTCCCAAGGAAGAATATAAGGAGCTATCAAAGAAGGCGACAATCTATGTTGGAGGCCATCCACTAGCTCTTAAAGTTTTGGGATCTCATTTATTTCGTAGGACGATAGAAGAATGGGAAAGCGAATTGGAAAAATTGAAAGGCAAATCTCTTAAAAAAATTGAAGATGTTTTGAAAAGAAGTTATGATGGGCTAGAAAAGAATGAACAGGAAATATTTCTTGATATTGCATGTTTCTTCAAAGGGGAAGATAAAGATGAGGTTGAGAGAAAATTAAAAGCATTTGGTTTCTATCCAGAAAGTGGAATACCTCGTCTAATTGAGAAGTATCTGATAACTATTTCAAACAATAGGGTAGATATGCATGACTTGCTAGAGCAAATGGGCAAGGATATTGTTAATGAGGAATGCAAACAGCCTGGCGGACGCAGCAGGTTGTGGAATTATGAAGATATTGATCATGTATTGACAACAGAGACGGTAAGGACCAAATTAATCAATGAAGCTTTTATCATTATCATATTTGAATTTTGTAAGAATTGTAGATCTCGTGACGAATTAAGTATTAATCAATAATCCTTTTTGCTGTTATTTTACTAGGGAACCGAAAATGTTGAGGCCATATCGTGTCGTCTCTTTAGAAGAGGTATTTTGAAGCTAAGTGCCACGGCCTTTATGAAGATGTGCAATCTTAGATTCATCCAATTATATGACATGTCGAACGAAGTGCTCCTTCCTAAGAACTTTGAATTTTGTGCACAAGCACTAAGATGTCTTTACTGGGAATGTTATCCTCTGGAATCTTTGCCGTTAAAATTTTGGCCAAAGAATCTTGTAGAACTTCACATGCCTTCTAGCAAACTCATACAACTGTGGAATGGAGGAGATAAGGTACAATTTATTTATTTTAGCTATATTTTATAAAGTTAATTTGTATCTTCTAATTTATTGATATTTTTCTATTTAATTACAGCCTCTTGGAAGTTTGAAATTGATGGACCTTAGCCACTCTTGGTACCTGATCAGGATTCCGGACTTGTCAAGTATTGCCCCAAATCTCGAGTTTTTATATTTAAATGGCTGTGAGAGTTTGGTTGAAATTCCCTCTCTTCAAAATCTAAGTAATCTTGTAGAACTTCGTATGCGTGGGAGCAAACTCATACAACTGTGGAATGGAGGAGATAAGGTACTGTTTATAAATTTTAGATACATTTTATAGAAGTTAATTTGTATCTTCTAATTTATTGATATTTTTCTATTTAATTACAGCCTCTTGAAAATTTGAAAATAATGGACCTCAGTTTCTCTCTTGGCCTGGAAAGGATTCCGAACTTGTCTAGTATTGCCCCAAATCTCGAGTTTTTATATTTGGAACACTGTAAGAGCTTGGTTGAAATTCCCTCTCTTCAAAATCTGAGCAAGCTTACTGAACTTGATCTAAGTGGATCCAATAAAATCAAAGATTGTCCAGAGATTCCGTGTAATATAAGGATTCTAAAATTAGACGGAACTGGAATAGAACAACTGCCCTCATCAATTAAGCATCTGTCTCAACTTGTCATATTGTCCTTGTATTATTGTACAGCACTTGAGAGTCTTCCAAGCAGCATAGGCGAGTTGAAATGTCTTGAATATTTATCTCTCTGGATGTGCTCAAATTTAGCAAGTCTTCCAGAAAGCATCAAACAACTTTCGAAGTTGAAAAAGCTTCATTTAAGCGATTGCGAGAGTCTTAAGAGTTTACCAGAGCTTCCGTCATGCTTAGAATTATTAAATGCAAATGCATGCCGCTCTCTGGAATCTGCTTCAATTTCTTTCAATTTCTTAGAACATGATGATGAAAATGAAGAAGCAGATAGAAGTGAACATGAAAATGAAGAAGCACATAAAAGTGAATCTGAAGATTGCAAATTTCTTGTTGATTTTAGTAGTTGCGTCAAATTGAATAAGAAAGTAATGGAGGATGTTTTTGAAGCGCACCTGTTGGGTCAGAAAGTTACATTATTGATGGCAGGAGGTGAAGTGCCAGAAAGGATGAGGTATAAGAATAAAGGATCCTCGCTTTCCTTCAAACTTGACCTTCGTCACGTAATTGCCTTCTCTTTCTGCGTTGTTCTTCGTCTCAGCGGTTTAATCGATTTTGCTGAATTTGAAGTGGATTTCATATGTGAATCTGGAAATAGGCGGGAAAGTAATGCGTTCAACTTATTTGGCGATAAGGACGTTGCGAATTGGAATGGTTATTATGGAGGTCTGTATCTTTCGGACTTATCACACGTGTTGCTTTCATTCAATGGATTGAGGACACGTTTTGATGAAGAGTGTTTCGTTGAGGCCTCATTTAGCTTCAATAACCGGTTCAAGGATCGGCATGAAATTATGGAGTGTGGGGTCCGTCCTATAGTTTTGAATCATCAAACTAATTTCTAGTTTTACAACAACAGGTATAACTAATTTCTAGTTTGCTGTTACTTTTTAGCATTCATAATTGCTTTTCTCTTACAAATACTTGCAGTTCAAGATGAGCTTCCTATTGTTGGATTCAATTTCTTGTTACAGGAGCAAAATTGGACATCAAAATTCAATAATAAGCATTGAAAAAAAAAAAAAACATGAGGAAGACGACGAAGGCGAACCTGAGGATAAGGAACACGATGACTTATTGAATCAGGAGGAGGATGAGAACCAAAATGACATTTTGAATCATGAAAGAACAAAAAGGAAGAGGAAGAGGAAAAGCAAAAGGTAAATCTATTTCTTATTTGCTGTTTTAGCATTCTTAATTTCAACATTCTCCGTCACCACATTTGCTTCTTAACTGCTCCAATGTTAGACATTACACAATCTGCTGCTCCATATTCTGTTTATAAATACTAAATTTTACAATATTGGACCCCAATTTCTTCCAATTACTCTGTTCATGTTGATGCCTACTTATTGCTTGACCAACTTATTTATGTATGCCATATGTTAGATGGATATTATCCTTTCATTCATTGATTTTCACTCTCATTTTTGTGACATAATATTTCTGCTGCATTTAGAAATATTCAATTTCTTTTTTCTATAAAAAAAAAGCAGTTAGATTCACTCAAGTATCTTAAGTATGTGATGGCAATCAATTGCCATTGGATGCTTTGTGCCCTGAGAAGCAGGACAATATTCATTCTCAATCTACAATAAACTTTCATAGAAGAAATACATGCATTTTGGCCTTCCCGAAGAATTTGGTTGTGTGACGTTTCCAAATCAGTAGTTAATATACATTTTATTTTAAAGATGAGCTTCCTACTATTGGATTAAATTTCCTGTTACAGGAGCAAAATTGGACATCAAAATTCATTTATAAGCACTGAAAAAAGAAAAAAAAAACATTAGGAAGATGATGAAGACAAACCTGAGGATAAGGAACATGATGACTTGTTGAATCGGGAGGAGGATGAGAACCAAAATGACATTTTGAATCGTGAGAGAAGGAAAAGAAAGAGGAAGAAGAAAATGAAAAGGTAATTCTATTTCTTATTTGCTGCTGTAGCATCCTTAATTTCAATATTCTCCCTCAGCACACTTGCTTCTTAACTGCTCTAAGGTTAGACATTACACAATCTACAGCATTTAGAACTATTCTTTTTTTATTTTTTTGGGTTATAAAAAAAAAACCAGGTGGATTCACTCAAATGTCTTCAGTATGTAATGGTAATCAATTGCCAATAGATGCCTTGTGCCCTGAAAAGTCGGACAATGTTCTTTCTCAATCTACAATAAATTTTCATAGAAGCAGTGCATGCATTTTGGCCTTCCTGAAGAATTAGGCTCTGTGAAATTTCCAAATTAGTAGTGGCCATTTTCCCTTTTTTCTCTTTTCCAATCATGTTGTTAATATGCATTTTATTTGAAAGATGAGATTCCTACGGTTGGATTCAATTTCCTGTTAAATTGGACATCATAATTCATTAATAAGCATTGAAAAAAAAAAACATGAGGTAGACAGCGAAGGCGAACATGTGGATAAGGAACACGATGACTTATTGAATCTAGAGGAGGATGAGAACCAAAATGACATCTTGAATCATGGGAGAAGGAAAAGGAAGAGAAAGAGGAAAGGGAAAAGGTAAATCTATTTCTTATTTGCTGTTTTAGCATTCTTAATTTCAATATTCTCTGTCAGCACACTTGCTTCTTAACCGCTTCAAGGTGGGAGATGACACAATTTGCTGCAACTGGGGCTATCTTTTTTTTTTTTTTTTTTGGGTTAATAAAAACCAGGTAGATTCATTCAAGTGTCTTAAGTATGTAATGGCAATCAATTGACAATTGATGCCTTGTGCCCTGACAAGCAGGACAATGTTCATTCTCAAATTACAAATAATTTTCATAGGAGCAATTAGGCTGTGTGAAATTCCCAAATCAGTAGTTGGAGATTTTCTCATTTTTCTGTTTTCCAAGCACGTAGGTAATTTACATTTTATTTTAAACATGAGCTTCCCACGGTTGGTTTCAATTTCCTGTTACAGGAGGATGCAAATTCAATCTTGAATCAAAGTTCAGTAATAAGCATTGAAAACTTTGGTGCTCTCATTCTGGAGAAAGAACTCTATCTAACACTGGGATCTAGTGCATTTTTTGGCTGCACCAGAAAATGGCTTGTTGGGTTGTTTGAACCTTGAAAGGTCTGTTTTGTTGAGACCATTTAGGTTGACACCTTAGCAGTGTTTGTATGGTAATTGTTTAGTACAGGTTGGGTGCATGATGTGTGACATGTTGATGACGGGTAGCACCATCTTCTGGTTTTTCCCCCTAAACATCTCTTTTTTTTTTTAATAATATTTTCTGACTATGCTTGTTTGGACTTCCTAAGAGAAACACATTATACATTAATAAATTGGATGCTTAAGTTTTCAGAAATTGCTTCTAGTGCCCAAGATTAGAAAACATCACCACTATATGGATTTGCGAACACTTGCGGTCCTTATGGTTTTTATTTAAGTTGTAGTCTTGCAGAAATCTCTTCTCACATTGACATATGTATGCTGCTTAATTGAGAAGTGCAATGAACTTCCATAGTTACAACTAATTTGTTTGACTAGTTATGTTAAAAAAGAGTCTTAATCTTATTTAAAACCCAATTAGTACCAAGGAGGATTCAAAATTTATGTGCATCTTACATTATGGTGTGCCACATTCAAGCTTTATTATATCAAATTAATTTTGTTTCTTACTTGTCTTTGTTTCAAAGTCCATGTTTTTTCATGCTACTGAATCTGTTGAGGCACTAGAACACAATGAAATGATGCTAGGGAGGAATAGCACATTTCAAAATGAAAAAACAAAAAAAATCCCTGAAAGCAAAATCAAGAGATGGTTTAGTTACAAAATTGATTCTGAAGCTTCTTTGCCACAATTGCACAAAGTCTCTAATAATGATCCTCTTTTATGGATTATATCTTCATTCTCTCTAAGAACTTTGTATTTGGCACAATTTTGTATATCTCAAACGCTATATTATATAACAATTTATACTTTCTGCTCACCTAAAATATAATTATATATATATATATATATATATATATATATATATATATATATATATATATATATATATATATATATATATATATATATATTTCAATGCTGAATGAGAAATTGAGGTGAAATTATTTTATCATGTATGTAGTAGGGCATTTTTAAAGTAAAACATTGTTGTAGCATATTAGTGTGTGGGCTTATTGCTCGTTTTAGTGTGTAGAGGTCTTGGCTGAATAACTCTTAAATATATTCAGCATTTTCAAACCTTGCTCAACTCCAATCTGCAAGTTATTATAACAATGGTGTCAATCCAACCTTTAATAGATTCAACAAGAACAGAGTCTACTAGGCACATCTTTTTAAATTATTTTCAACTGTTAACTAAATTTATACTATAACTTTTATAACTAAAATTAAATAAACGGAAAATAAAAATCCAAATTTTCTTAGAAAAGAAAATAAAAAATAGAAAATAATTTTCTACAATTATACATGCCCCCTCTTTTGACAAAAGTAATTAGACTGCTAATTAATAAAATTAATATTATTCAGTTTAAGTTAATATTTTACTAAATATGGTTTACTACTCTGCAGTTATGAAATAATAGTCAATTTAGTTCTAGGTGAAATAGTTTAAATTATATAATGATGTGAAAATTTAATTCGATTCTTTTTCTTACACATGATTTGTTCTAAAGGAATTCTATGAATAAATTGTGGAGGACACATGTGACAAAGCAAGGATAGAACTTACAAGAGAAAGAAAGAAAACTAACTAATTGAAGAAAAAAAAAATAGTCCTTAAAAAATTTACCAAATTTTATAAATTAATCTATTTATTTTTAATTTAAAATAATTAAATTTTTAATAGTTTATTTTATTAAAAAAAATAGTATTTCTATTTAAATTTTATTAATCCATTGCTTTCCATTTACTTACTTTGTGTTGCTAGATAAAACAATGCCTGAGCAATCCCTCCTCCTGGATGGCAGATAATCAAGAATTGCTAGCAATTTTAATAATTAAGAATTGCACCTTTTTGTTAATATATAATTCCAACTCACATGACTATGACTTTGTGGACTAAATGCCAGTCGTTTTCTGTTGTCCATTAGTGATATGTTCTTTCCTAGAAGAATATCATGGTCTTCCGATCATCTTCGTCTTCCCCCCTTCTTTTTTTTTTTGTTCTTCCTTTACTTCTTCATTTCTTCATAAATTCCTTGTATGAGACTAGTTAATAAATTTAATTTTGTTTCACTAAAATCTCTTTAATCTGATATATATAGATTTTTATATTAAAAAAATAAAATAATTTATTTTTATTCTCTTTTCTTTCACATTCAAAAAATTTGATCATTCTAATAATTATCTGGACCTCATTATAAAAATATTAATATCATCACAATAATTTATTTTTTATAAAATAGGAGAATTTATGTATTGATGAAAAGTATTAAAATTATATTTGTAAACATCGTACTATAATTTAGAGTGATTTTTTAATTTAAAAATTTGTTATAGATTAGCATTTTTTAATAAAAAGTTAAAATTAAGAAAGAGAAATAGGGCTATAAAAATTACCCTTTAAGCGTTGCCTTCCACATTGAGTTTGGAATTCAAATTTATGAGGACTTTGTTTGCAGCTTTGTGCATTTACTTTGCTGACAAAATGCTAGCCGTTCCTTGATTGTTCATTAGTAATTGCCGACAAAATGCCTTCCACTCATCTTCTCATGGCCAGCTTCTACTTCATCAGCCATTTCCCTGCAATTTCACATGTAATGCTTTATATTTTAAGTGTTTATAAAAAGAAAATTGTATTTTAAAAACTGTGATTTTTACTTTTTTTTTTTTTTGTCTGACTGTAATTTTACTATTGAAGTTTAATTCAGAATATATTGATATTAAAA
Source organism: Hevea brasiliensis (assembly GCF_030052815.1). NCBI lineage: Eukaryota > Viridiplantae > Streptophyta > Magnoliopsida > Malpighiales > Euphorbiaceae > Hevea > Hevea brasiliensis. Next base: position 12,820,283 of record NC_079506.1, read on the forward strand.
AAATATTCAAATTAAAATTTTATTATTATTTTAATTATAATTATAATTTTAAAATTAAATTATTCATGAAAACTCCGATAAAGCATGAATTTACGATTATTATTATTGGATAAGAAATTAAAATTTATATTTTAACATCAAGATATAACACCTTTTTAATATAAAAATCAAGATACAATTGGTGTAATATAAAAGATGTACACTTTTTTACTATTATATTTTTATTAAACAAATAAATTATATTAAAAATAATTATTAAAGAAAAAAAAAAAGAGATATAGAAGAAAAACGAAAAAAATTAACTTTATTTTCTTGTCTTTTCCATTCAATTTATATAAAAAACAAAATGCTAAATTTTTAGAGTTCTTTCCCTTTCAGCTTCTAACAAAACAGAATAATTGGAGATTTATTTTTTTTTTTCCTTTTTAATTTTTCCTTCCAACAAAATAAGGTAATTGCTTTTCATCTTCCACAACCATTTTCCTCTCCCTTTCCTTTCACTAACAACACAACAGGCCCCAAGTTTTTCAAGAAGGAAGAAAGGGAAGTAAAGGGCCTCAAAGCTTTTGCTAGTTTCTAGGCAGAGACCCCACGAGCTTTTTAGTTGCCTGCCACTCATAATTTTTAACCATATAATTAATCGTATGGTGAAGCTTGCGAGTGAGGAAACATGGAGGGGTGGGCAGGATTGACAGTATTTGCACGCGTAGCAAAGATGAAAAAAGCTGGAATACATATTATATATATATAATATAAATATATATTATTAACTTAATATTATAATTAAATAATATAAATATTATCACAGAAATTTTTTTTTGAAATAATTTTTATAAAAAATATTTTTTATATATAAATTATTTTTTATAAAAAAAAAATAGAAGTTAAGTAATAAAAGGTATTTCTAACTACTTAATAAATTTACTTTCACTTTGCTATAAACCTTGTCAAAATAGATTTTCTTTTTAACTGAAATTTTGAATTTCAAATTAGGACCTTTTTTTTTTTAGACAAACATGCCTTATTTTTCTTTTTTTATAAGTAAAAATTTTATTAATAAAAGATGAATAAAAATTTAGCACATTTTCTAGTATTTTTTTTTTTATGATAGGTGATAATTAATTTAATAATAATTTTTATTTTTAAAACTATAAAATTATAAATTTCATAAAGTGTCAAGTCAAAATTAATACTCTCAATCATGTCCTAGGGTCGTAATTATATTTTTTAAAATAAAATAAAAGAAATGAGCTTAATAAAATGTGAAGTTGGTGAAGACTCCACATTGGTGGCAAGAAGCACAGTGAAAGAGCTGAAAGTAAAGGAAAAGCTTTTGTGAAAGCTGCAATGCTTCAATCCCACACGCCACGTTTAGAATTGAATCCCAATCAATTATTAGACCCACTCTACCGTTTTGCATTTAATTGTGTGGACCAAATGGAGCTATACGATCCTTCCTGGAAGGCAAATCTGATGTTGACTAAAAGCTCTTCATTTGTTCATAAATTTCTTGCATCAGACTAGTATACCCAAATATTCATCTCTTGTATTTTGCTTTCTCTACCTTCTCCAAACTCAGCTGCACAAGATCCTTCTGTTATCACTGATCATGGCTTCTACTTCTTCCACTCCTCCCAATCAGGGAAAGAAATGGGATGTTTTTATTAGTTTTAGAGGCGACGATACGCGTTATGGTATTCTCTCCCATCTCTCTGATGCCTTGAAGGACAAACAAATCAAGACTTTTACGGATGAAGAGCTCCGTAAAGGAGAAGAGATCTCACCAGAGCTCTTGAAAATAATCCGGGAATCAATTGTCTCAATAGTCCTTTTCTCTGAAAATTATGCAGATTCTCCATGGTGTTTGGATGAGCTTGTTGAGATACTTAAATGCAAGGAAGAATCAGCACAAATAGTTCTACCGGTTTTTTACAAAGTAGATCCAACTGACGTTCAAAAGCTTTCAGGGAATTTTGGGAAGGCATTTGCTATTGCTATGCATGGGGAAAAAGGCAGTTCACAAAAGGTGGACAACTGGAAGCGTGCTTTGATGGAAGTAAGCAACTTATCAGGATGGGATTCACAGAAAATCAAGTAAGTTAATTACTCTTTCCTGCAGTTTTTCTAAGTTTGAATTTAAGGAAATAGAATCAAAAGATAGAAAATTTTAATACAGTACATTAATCTTAATACTGAGCACTAATCGAAATATAGATAGCACTAATATGAAAATGGATATTTGTTACCTTATCCTAAAATCAAAGCATATTAATTATATATTACTATTTAGTTAGAGGTGTGGGTCTATCACTGTGATTCTATCATTACTCACTAGTGTTTGTTTTTATACGTGACTAGGTCTGAGGCCGAATTAGTTGGTGGAATTGTCAATGATGTTTCAAACAAATTTAGGGATATGTCTAAAAGTGATGATTCTTATGATCGCAACTTGATTGGAATTAAACCGCGTGTGGAAGAAGTGGAACGGTTGTTAACTGATAACCAAATTGTAGGAATTTGGGGGATGGGAGGGGGATGGGAGGTATTAGTAAAACAACTATTGCACGACAAGTATTTCGTCGAAATAGTAGTAAATTTGATGCTCATTGCTTTGTAGAAAATGTTAGGGAAACAATGACAAAGCAATCACCAGATGGTGTACGGAACAAAATCATTTGTGAATTACTAAGGGAAGAACATATGGTCACAAAAGGCTGAAAAGTAAGAAGGTATTGATTGTTTTTGATGATGTAGAGGATCGAAACCATTTAAAAGATTTAGCAGGAGAGTGTGATTTGTATGGTGAGGGAAGTAGAATCATCATAACAAGTAGAGATTCACACGTACTTAATTCTGATTTTTCAAAGAAAGGCGTATATGAGGTTAAGAAGTTAATTGATTCTCAAAGTATGGAACTCTTTAGCTTGCATGCCTTCAAAGAAGATGACAAAGAAGGTGACAATCTTCCTAAGGAAAAATATTTGGAGCTATCAAAGGAGGTGACAAACTATGCTAGAGGCAATCCACCAGCTCTTAAAGTTTTGGGATCTCATTTATTTTGTAGGACGATAAAAGAATGGGAAAGTGAATTGGAAAAATTAGAATGCAAATCTCTTAAGAAAATTCAAGATGTTTTGAAAACAAGTTATGATGGGCTAGAAAAGAATGAACAGGAAATATTTCTTGATATTGCATGTTTCTTCAAAGGGAAAGATAAAGATGAGGTTGAGAGAAAATTAAAAGCATGTGGTTTCTATCCAGAAAGTGGAATACCTCGTCTAATTGAGAAATCTCTTATAACTATTTCAAACGGTGCGGTAGATATGCATGACTTGTTAGAGCAAATGGGCAAGGATATTGTTAATGAGGAATGCAAACAGCCTGGAAGGCGCAGCAGGTTGTGGAATTGTGAAGATATTAATCATGTATTGGAAACAGAAACGGTGAGGACCAAATTAATCACTGAAGCTTTGATCATTATCATATTTGAATTTTGTAAGAATTGTAGATCTCGTGACGAATTAAATATTAATCAATAATCCTTTTTGCTGTTATTTTACTAGGGAACCGAAAATGTTGAGGCCATATCGTTTCGTCCGGGTGGGAGCGGTATTTTGAAGCTAAATGCCACGGCCTTTACGAAGATGTGCAATCTTAGATTCATCGAAGTATATGCAATGTCTTTCAGAGTGCTCCTTCCTAAGAACTTTGAATTTTGTGCACAAGCACTAAAATGTCTTTACTGGGATTATTATCCTCTGGAATCTTTGCCGTTTAATTTTTGGCCAAAGAATCTTGTAGAACTTCACATGCCTTCTAGCAATCTCATACAACTGTGGAATGGAGGAGATAAGGTACAATTTATATATTTTAGCTATATTTTATAAAGTTAATTTGTATCTTCTAATTTATTGATATTTTTCTATTTAATTACAGCCTCTTGAAAATTTGAAATTAATGGACCTCAGCTTCTCTTGTGGCCTAAAAAGGATTCCGAACTTGTCTAGTATTGCCCCAAATGTCGAGTTTTTATATTTAAATGGCTGTGAGAGTTTGGTTGAAATTCCCTCTCTTCAAAATCTGAGCAAGCTTACTGAACTTTATTTAACTGGATCCAATAAAATCAAAGATTGTCCAGAGATTCCGTGTAATATAAGGATTCTAAAATTAGACGGAACTGGAATAGAACAACTGCCCTCATCAATTAAGCATCTGTCTCAACTTGTCATATTGTCCTTGGATGAGTGTACAGCACTCGAGAGTCTTCCAAGCAGCATTGGCAATTTGAAACGTCTTGAAGAACTTGATCTAACTGAATGTTCAAGACTCGTGACTATTCCAAGCAGCATAGGCGAGTTGAAATGTCTTGAAAAGTTATTTCTCCGGAATTGCTCAAATTTAGCAAGTCTTCCTGAAAGCATCAAACAACTTTCGAAGTTGAAACTGCTTGATTTAAGAGATTGCGAGAGTCTTAAGAGTTTACCAGAGCTTCCGTCATGCTTAAAATTATTAAAAGCAATTGATTGCCACTCTCTGGAATCTGCATCAATTTCTTTCAATTTCTTAGAACATGAAGATGAAAATAAAGAAGCAGATAAAAGTGAACATGAAAATGAAGCACATAAAAGTGAATCTGAAGATTGCAAATTACTTGATTTTAGTAATTGCGTCAAATTGAATAAGAAAGTAATGGAGGATGTTTTTGAAGGGCACCTGTTGGGTCAGAAAGTTACATTATTGATGGCAGGAGGTGAAGTGCCAGAATGGATGAGGTATAAGAATAAAGGATCCTCGCTTTCCTTCAAACTTGACCTTCGTCACGTAATTGCCTTCTCTTTCTGCGTTGTTCTTCGTCCCAGAGGTGGTTTTTATTTTCCTAGATTTGAAGTGGATTTCATATGTGAATCTGGAAATAGGCGGGAACGTAATGCGTTCAACTTATTTAGCGATAAGGACGTTGCGAATTGGAATGGTTCTGGTGGAGGTCCGTATTTTTCGGACTTATCACATGTGTTGCTTTCATTCAATGGATTGAGGACACGTTTTGATGAAAAGAGTTTCGTTGAGGCCTCATCTCGCTTCAACAGCTGGTTCAAGGATCGGCATGAAATTATGGAGTGTGGGGTCCATCCTATATATAGTAGAGATAAAAGGAGAAGCAGAAATGAGGAGGAAGAAGATGACGAGGAATGCCAATCACTTCTTCAAATATTGGAAGACAAATCGAAGAGAAGAAGAATAAATAATGAGGAGGAAGCTTCTTCTTCTTCTTCACTCGATCTAAATCTCTCTCTATCTCTTCCTGCTTCCTCTTAACCAAACCCCACTCACTTTCACAACAGGTATAACTCATTTCTAGTTTGCCGTTACATTTTAGCATTCTTAATTGCTTTACTCTTACAAATAACTGCAATCTTTTGCAGCTCTATCATCTGCCGCTCTATTGTCATTTGAGAGAGGGAAGACTATAGAGGAGAATAACTAAGCTCAAATCAGGGGAAAAACAACAGGTGAAATGATAAATAGTATCTTCGTTATATGTAATGTGAACAATATTACAATATAATATGTTGTTATGTGAACATATAATCTATTCTGTCATCCACATTACAACATTAGCTTCCAAATCTAACGATTGACTGAAACTGAACCCCACTTCACTTCCAAATCAACTGAGATACACATTGCAAATAAACTACAACTCTCTAACCTGAAGAACAAAGAGCCTTTATAATTATAACAGGCTTATAATGGAAAGCTAAAGAAATGATAAAATAAGGACGAGGAACAACAACATCACATTAGAGTAGAATAAACATTGTAAATAACTGAAAAACCTCTAAAATGCCTATGGTACAGGAACAACAGGAATTGAATTTTCTATTGGCTTCTTTACATAATTACTCTTTGGATTGTAGCCGTGGAGAGAGAGATTCTTCATTAGATTGATAAGAGTCATGGGATTAGTAGTTTTCTTGATCGTCAAATCATCATCACATTTCCTATCTCCTGCTTTTATATGCTTCTGCACGGTAAAAATAGAGTTGCAAAATTAGCAACTAAAAATGAACAAACATTAAGCAGAATTCAGCTAACTTCCATAGCAGTCGGCACATTTAAAAATTGGAAAAGATATTTGTTACCCTTTATGTAATTATCTTTACCTAAATTAGCTGCTGTATAAATATAGTAATAAGCTTTATATTAGCCTATAATAAGGGAGTAGTTAGTGCTGTAAATGTATTGATTAGTGCAGTCTCTGTGTATAAATTATGTACATCACGTTTGAAGAATATATACAATTTTCTTTCCTATCATTTCTATCTTATTTGACATGGTATCAGAGCGCCGATCTTGGTACTCTGTATAAAATTGTTCACCTTCTTCCGCTCGTTTTTCAATGTCAAAAGAAGTTTCAGACCAATCCAAATCAGACATTATGGATCCATCACATCCATATTACATCCACCATTCTGATCAACCAGGACACTTGTTGGTTCCAACTAAGTTAAACGGAACAAATTATCAATCCTGGTATAAAAGTATGACGCATGCTCTCATTGCCAAGAAAAAATTGGGTTTCATTGATGGATCTATCAAAATGCCATCATCCACGGAACAGCCAACCGAATTTGAAAAATGGAACCAATGTAACAGCATGATACTCTCATGGATATCTCATTCAGTCGAACCTGATATAGCATCCGGCCTCATGAATGCCGAGACAGCCAAACAAGTGTGGGATGATCTTCGGGATCAGTTTTCTCAGAAGAATGCTGCTGCTATATTCCAAATCCAAAAAGCAATAGCAACAATCACTCAGGGTACAATGTCCGTGGCAGCCTACTACATCAAAATCAAAGCTTTGTGGGATGAATTAGAGATTCATCGTACACCAGTGACTTGCAATCGCACCAATGATCACCAGACCGAAAGAGAGGAGGATAAATTGATGCAATTTCTCATGGGGCTCAATGATCCTTACAAGATTGTGAGATCCAACATATTGCTGATGAAACCATTACCCAACGTTCGTCAAGCATACTCCATGATCATTCAAGAAGAAACCCAGCAACAGATTGGTCCAAGCATCACTGAGAATTTCTCTGTAGCAGCTGCCGTTCAGAGTCGGTCAGTCACACAAAAAGGTGCTAAAGAAAAATTTTGTGAACACTGCAACAGGTCAGGCCATAATATTGATGAGTGTCGCAAGTTAAAATATCATTGCAAATTTTGTGACAATAGTGGGCACACAGAAGATCGTTGTCGACTCAAAAAGGCTAACCAAAATGCTAGATCCATACAATCTAGCAACAATCGAACTGGGGGACGTTCAGCCAATGCTGTTGAAACAACAATTGGGGGAGACAACAGTACGGAAAGCTCCGGATTTCCAGTTAATTTTACCAATGAACAATTGCAAAAATTAGCACAGGCTTTGACGATGATTAATCAAAATAAAAATTCTGGCAATGGAGATATATTCGCTAATGCAGCAGGTATAATCTCTCCATTTAATGCTTTTTCAAATTCAGTTGTTAAGCCTTGGATTCTGGACAGCGGGGCTACTGATCATATCACCTCTGATCCTTCTCTTCTCACACAAATTCAGCTTCCTTCTGTTCCTCTTGTTAATTTGCCGACTGGTGCCACTGCCAACATTACACATACTGGCACAATGTCTTTTAATTCTCAACTAGTTTTAAAAAATGTGTTGTGTGTTCCCTCATTCAAATTGAATCTAATGTCTGCCAGTAAAATCACTAATGCACTCAATTGTTGTGTTATTCTTTTTCCAAATTTCTGTGTTTTACAGGACCTGGCTACGGGGAAGATGATTGGCTCGGGTAGACAGAATGGCGGACTCTACTACATACATCCTTCACCAGCTGCATATCACACATCTCAGTCTTCTTATCTATGGCATTTGCGAATGGGTCACCCATCCTCATCACGACTTGCACCCATTCTATCTTTTTTAAAACTTTCCAGCAATATTGATAATAAATGTAACACTTGTCCTTTAGCAAAGCAGACTCGTCTGCCCTTTCCTACAAGTTCTATATCTACAAAAAGTTCTTTTGAAATCTTACATTGTGATGTTTGGGGACCACATAAAGTCCCTACACATTCAGGGGCGAGATTTTTCCTTAGCATTGTCGATGACTACACTCGTTGTTCTTGGGTCTTCTTAATGCACAATAAATCTGAAACAACATCTTTGTTACAACGATTTGTGGTTTTTGTTCAAAATCAATTTCATAAATCTATTAAAATACTTCGTACAGACAATGGTACTGAGTTTCTTCCCATAATTTCTTTTCTACAAAAAAATGGTATTGAGTTTCAAAATACATGTGTCTATACTCCGCAGCAGAACGGAGTCGTTGAACGAAAACATCGTCACATCTTAAATGTTGCTCGCTCCTTACTTTTTCAATCAAATGTGCCACTTCATTTTTGGGGAGAATGTGTTTTAACAGCCGTATATTTAATCAATCGGCTTCCTTCACCCTTACTCTCTAATCAGTCCCCTTATGAAAAATTATACCAAAAGCCACCTCCTCTTCAACATCTCCGTGTGTTTGGGTGTGAGTGCTATGCCACTATTGTCCAACCTAAGCAAAAATTTTCTCCCCGAGCTACACGCTGTGTTTTTCTTGGCTACCCACATCATCAAAAGGGATATAAATTACTTGATCTTGTCTCTAATCAAATTATTATCAGCCGAGATGTTACCTTTAATGAGAATATCTTCCCATTCATGACTTCTGAATTACATTCCTCTTCTAGAACTGATTCACCATTATCCTCACCTCCACCATTATTGCCAAATCTTGCCATAGATCCTGCCACCTTACCAAAAATAAATTCTGATCCTTCCTCAACAAATTTAGATGATACCTTCCATAATAATATCGATTCCTCCATTCACAGTCCATCACCAAATCCTTCTGCACCTATCGAAGCCCAGCCACTCATTGATCAACCCAATATATCACCACCTGATCCTCCACGCCGTTCCACTCGAGATAAACATCCTCCTGCATGGCATGATTCTTACATTCTGTCTACTCAAACCAATGATCCTACCGGTAAAAGGGTTTCACAAACAGGTACAAGGTATCCACTCTCATCTTTCCTTTCTTTTAATCGTTTCTCTTCCTCTCATAAACATTTTCTGGCAAGCATTTCTACTCATACAGAACCACAGACATATGATCAGGCCGCCGGTCATCCCCAATGGGAGAAGGCTATGACTGCTGAACTTGAAGCATTAGAACGGAATCACACTTGGTCATTGGTTCCTTTACCTCATGGTATTAAGCCTATTGGATGTCGTTGGGTTTATAAAATTAAATATAATTCTGATGGAACTATTGAACGCTATAAAGCTCGATTAGTCGCTAAGGGCTATACACAGGTTGAAGGGATCGATTACAAGGAAACCTTTTCCCCAACTGCTAAGCTCACCACTTTGAGATGTCTTTTGACTGTTGCTGCTGCCAGAAACTGGTTTACCTATCAATTAGATGTGCAGAATGCATTTTTACATGGTAAATTAAATGAAGTGGTATATATGCAACCGCCACCTGGATTGCGCCGACAGGGGGAGAACACAGTGTGTCGGCTTCATAAGTCCCTCTACGGTTTAAAACAGGCCTCCAGAAATTGGTTCTCTACATTATCCAATGTTCTACAAGAAGGCGGCTATACACAGTCTAAAGCTGACTATTCCTTATTCACCAAAGTTAATGCATCATCTATTACTGTTATTCTCATATATGTTGATGACATATTATTGACAGGGAATGATGAACAGGAAATTAATCGCCTCAAATCATATTTACTTCAGCACTTTCATATCAAGGATTTGGGCGACCTCAAATATTTTTTGGGGATTGAGTTTTCCCGTTCCAATCAAGGCATTTTTATGTCACAGAGAAAATATGCCTTGGATGTGCTACACGACGCAGGACTCACAGGTGCTAAACCGGAGAAGTTTCCGATGGAACAAAATTGCAAATTGGATCTTGATGACAATGAAAAATTACACGATGCTACCAAATATAGAAGGTTAGTTGGCAGATTAATTTATCTAACTGTGACTAGACCGGACATTGTTTATTCAGTTCGTGTGTTGAGCCAATTTATGCATGAGCCATGTAAATCTCATTGGAATGCGGCAATTCGTGTCCTCAAATATGTGAAAGGAAATCCTGGTCAGGGATTATTTTTGCCATCTAATAATAATTTGCAATTAAAAGCATTTTGTGACTCTGATTGGGGAGGTTGCCGAACAACTCGAAGATCGGTATCAGGATATTGTATTTTCCTTGGTCCTTCTCTCATATCTTGGAAATCAAAAAAACAGACAAATGTTTCTAGATCATCTGCTGAGGCAGAATACCGAGCAATGGCGAATACTTGTTTGGAGCTAACTTGGTTAAGGTATATCCTTCATGATTTAAGAGTATCACAAGTAGGTCCTTCGCCACTTTACTGTGATAATCAAGCAGCACTTCACATTGCTGCAAATCCAGTGTTTCATGAGAGGACAAAGCATATTGAGATAGACTGCCACATTGTTCGAGAAAAAATGATGTCAGGAATTATTCGTCCGGCGTATGTTTCAACTAAGATGCAATTGGCAGATATTTTTACTAAGCCCTTAGGCAAAGAAACCTTTGAATTTTTACGCAGCAAGTTGGGAGTGTTAGATCTCCACTTACCAACTTGAGGGGGAGTATTGGAAAAGATATTTGTTACCCTTTATGTAATTATCTTTACCTAAATTAGCTGCTGTATAAATATAGTAATAAGCTTTATATTAGCCTATAATAAGGGAGTAGTTAGTGCTGTAAATGTATTGATTAGTGCAGTCTCTGTGTATAAATTATGTACATCACGTTTGAAGAAAATATACAATTTTCTTTCCTATCATTTCTATCTTATTTGACAAAAATGGAGCACTAATACAATTCACAGCAGTCATTCAATTTTAGTTAAAGTATCTAGGCAAGACTTAAGGTTTAGTTGTTGTTGTATCTAGGCAAGATCCCTAACATTGCATAGCAAAATTCATAGAATTCAGCTACTAGTCCAAACTGATAACAATAAGATCATGATTTAATAGCAAATTTTAGGGAATAAATGCATCTTCTCAGAAGATGCAATGGTCAAACCTGAATTGTTGACAAAACTATAAGGCTAGTTTTCGAGAGTGAACTTGCAGAAACTCACCATTTTCGTGTATCTCCATTTGCAAAGTTGCAAGCTTATTGTTCTTTTTAGTGTGTAGAGATTTCTCTCGATTTTCATAGAAATTGAAGTCATCTAACAATGAGGTCTTAGCTGAATAACTCTTAAATATATTCAGCATTTCCAAACCTTGCTAAAGTCCAATCTGCAAGTTATTATAACAAATCGTGTCAATCCAACCTTTAATATATTCAACAAGAACAGAGGCCACCATGCACAAGTTTCTATTCTAGCAGCATCTTTTGCCAGATATATTGAAATATCAAGCCTAAATTGTATAGTACAACCACTGAAAATAACAGAAAAATGGCAACATACTCTGCTAAGTTCACCTTTGGTATTAGAAGTAGCATCCCGTGAAAAGCAACTGAATGATGTTGAGCCACATGGTAATCCATCTTTTCCAAAAGCCTGAAAACAAAGACATACAAAGGAAAATAAGATAATAAAAAGATAATCTTGTTCTACTAAGCATTAAGTAAGTTTGTTGTTAAAATAACCATCTAATCTTGTTCTACTAAGCATTAAGTTTGTTGTTAAAATAACCATCTACCATGCCTAGAGATACACATACAGAGCCACAAAAATCTAAGATCCAAAAAATTTAAATAAAACACTAGCAATCCTTTTAAACAAGAAGAATGGATCTCATGGTACTCACACAAATAGATCATATTCTTGAACTTATGTTATAATGACCAAAAACATATTTCCTTGACCTTTTAGTGTTTTATAATTCTCAGTAATCCAATGCATACCATACACCAAACCGCAAAGTGAAAGTTGGCACAACTACAAGAAAGATAGGAATCCACAATAAATTAAAACCAAGCCTTTTCACCTTCATAACGCCATTTTTCCAAGCAATTATCCACAAGGAAGAAAACAAAAGCAACATAGATTAATATGACATACCACATCACGCCCAGCCAATTTCCTAATGGACTCCGACTTCAATCCTGTAGGAACAGATTCAGCTGCATTATATAGTTAAGAATACAATACTTATTCAATTAGCCAACAAATCATGGAGTTGCCAACAATATCTACACCATTAAACAGTCAATACAGAATTTTTCTTTTTTTTTTTTTTTTCCACAGGACAAAGCCAATACGCAATTTTAGCAGCAAGAGGAAGGATTGAAAGGGGCGAAAAGGGCATAAATCAAACAAGCCAAACAATTTACTTTCCATAAAATGAAAATCTTGATCATCCACGATAATTATTACCCATCTTCAATATAAAATGAACAACCCAGATTTTTTTTTCCCATTTTCAGTTAAAAAAAAGTAACACAAATGAAATTAAAAACAGAACCCATAATAGCTTTATATTTAAAAAGTTGGGCGGGGGGGGAGATGGTGGGGAAGGAGGGGGAAGAAGAGGAGGAGGGGGAAAGGGGAAAAGAAACCCAATAAGAGAGGATACGTTTCTCAAGTTCTGTTCCAACGGCAATCGTCGATCATAAAAGCCCAAGTTAACACCTGCAAACAGAGAGACAAAATAAATGGCAAAAGTGTTAGTCAAAGTCAAAGCACTAGTACTTTTATACCAAAAGTCTTACGATTTAGCATTGTATTTTGATGGGTGAAATTATTTTTTTTGAATAAAAATATTATTTTAAATATTATTAAAAAATAATTTAAAAAAATTATTCTATTATTTTTATATTTTTATAATTAAAATAAATTTAATTTAATTTAATTTTTAATTATTTTTTAATATTTTATAATTAATATATTTTAAAAATAACTTTTTTAATAATAATTTTAGTAGCAATATCAACCCAATCTAATTCAACCCCTATCGATAAAACAAAATATTTATTCTTATAAAAATTGAATTTTATTGTTTTCCTTTTAATAATAAAATTTAAAAAAAAAATCTCATTTTCAAAAGCAAAAACGCTGGTTGCACGCTCTCCAGTGTCCACCAGGCACACGTTGGCAACTTACACAGAACGGAAAAAAAAGATATTCAGATTCCTCTTATTATTAATTAATTAATGGAAAGCATAAAATTCTATTTTATTATTATCTTTTGATAGTTTTTTTTTTCTTTTGAGATAAAAATCAAACAGAAAATGGAATTTTGAATATAAATTATAAAAAAAAAATCCCTGGAGAGAAAAATCAAATGCAAATTCTCAATTTAAAAAAAAAAAAAAAGATATCTTTTTGAGTAAAAGTGGGAAATTCAATATATATCTTACAGAAAACAAACAACTTTCAAAGATTTTTCGTTTTTAAAGAGGGGGGGGAGGAGGGAAATCTGCTTGGTTGGAGAGAAATCGAGAGAAAATGAAATTTCATGACTTCAAGTCCACATAAATAGAATATCAATTTGCAAAATGGAACATTAAAAAAGAAGTCACCGAATCAAACTACTCATAGAGAGCAAAAAAATTAGAACTTTTCATTTCCTTTGATACGCATATGCTACAGAGGAAGCAACAGAGGACTAAAAACGAAGAAAAATGAGAAATCGGAAGCGGAAGCGGACCTAGAAGCGACGGATCGAGGCCGATACGAAACCGAGAGACCCGATCTGATGTGTCAGAAAACCGCTTTTCAGTAGAGTAGAAAAGCTGTTTTCCAGAGAAGGAAAGAAGAAGCAGTGAAAGTAAGGTCGAGAAGGAGAAGAGGGAAACAAAAGGGTCTAATTATGGAAGGATCGGACAGGTCAGATGAATTCCTGATTTGAGAAGAGGAAATAGTGACCGTTGGATGTAGGGTTTAAAGACAAAAAGGGTGGGAAAGCGCCAATATTTTGGGAGTGCGTCCAGTTTTGCGCTAACCTTGTTAGGAAATTAAATTCTCTTCGTTGTTTTTTTTTTTTTTTCCTCTTTTTCCAACATGTTTAATAATGAAATATAATTAGTTTTAAAAATTAATGAAATAAAATTAAAAAAATTATATTTTATGGGTATATTTTGACTAGTTACTGATTCAAATCAGATTGATTTTGAGTTGAAATCGGCAATTCAAGATTTAATTAGGTAATAAAATTAATCTTGATTTGATTCTAATTTTAGTTTCAAGTTCAAAAATGTTTTAATTCACATTGTACCTTATAAAATTATCATTTTTTTTAATTTGATTTCAATAAGATTAAAATTGTCTATTCGAACCATCAATTTTAATTTTATAATAAGAGAAAAAAATTTAAAACCCATCACTATAAATTATAGTCAGTTTGATTCTAATTCAAACTCTTAAATTATTAATCTGAGCCAATTTCATATTTCAATTTCGATATAATTCAAGATTTATCTAGGTAAGTTCAATATTTAGTGTTATTTTGTTATTGATTTGAAAAAAAAAATAGATATTAATTTGATTGGTGAAAGATATAATTAAAAATGAACAAAATATATAAATTATAATTTACATTAATTATATATCATTTATAATGGTAAGGCTATATTTATATATTTTATGATATATTAAAAGTTGTTTTTTTAATATAATTCATTAATTAAAATGTCTATGGTTTAAAAAGATAATGTAAATATAATCATTAATATTTTTATATAAATAAGAAAATATTTATATGTAATGAATTTCTAGTATGAAATATTAATTAATTGTTGAGAAAATAGTTCATACCTACATGAGGGATGCTCCATGTGATTTTACTTCATATTATTTTGAAATTTGATGATATGCGTCTGTATTTTATTCATTTTAACTTTTAGTTTATATTTTATTTTTTTTTAATTATTATAAATTGATATATATATATATATATATATATATATATATATATTAACATTATTGTTATAAGAATCGGATCGGTTTAATTAGGAAGAGAACTAATAATCAATTTGAAATGTTAAAAAATTAGGGTTCATTGGTTACACAGTCGGATTTCAAACGATTTAATTAACCAATTTAAAATAAATATAATAAAAATCGAAAATAGTGTGCTAGGAGATTTGAACAAATGGTTGGTAATCAACTTTAGAGTGTATATATATATATATATATTCATGATTGTAACAATATATTATTAGTATTATTTTTAATATATTGTTAATTATATAAAATATAATTAATATTTATTTAATAATATACCCATTAAATCTCAGTTGAAATAAGAATAGATTTAGTATGGGGGCAATGGGGCGCTGCTCTCAATTTTCCTTTTAAAAGATAATTTTTATATAAAATATTAATATTATCCTATATTTAAAGATATTAATTTGCCCTACATTTAAAGATGTGTCCCATAATTTCTTTTGTTAAATAATTTTCTCTTATTCCATTAAAGTTTGGATGATTCTATCAATTGAAATAAATTTATTAGTTTTCTTAGGAAAAATAAATTTATTAATTGAATATATATATATACAAGTGAAAATGAGTATTTTTTATGTTTATATATTACCCCTATTAATAAGAATTTATAAATTCATTATTGATTTAAATCTTAAATTTTTAATTTTTTTTTTGGCAAATTTAAAAAACACGCTTAGAGCAATTTAAAGCTAACCTTTTTATTTTTCAAAAGGTGAGAGTTCTCAGCTTCTAGTGGAAATTTTTTTTTTAATTATAAATTTAAAAAATTGGGGATGGAAAATACCAGCGTCAGCTTGCACATTCGATGGAAAATTTAGAACAATTATTTTATATTTATTTTTATTATTTTTATATAGATTAAATTTGTCACAACCCAACCTATGGGCCGGACCGGCACTATGATCTGGGCCAGCCTAAAGCCCCTGAGGCCCGTAGTAAGCCTAACTATTCATCAACCCAACTCTATGGCTCATTTGGGCATTATTTCAAGAATTCAACCAGACAGAATCCGGCCATAAAATGGACCTTTCAACGGGGAGTTTTTGACTCACCCGACCTGTAAACACAATATATAATCAATTGGGGAGCTCAGCTCACCCTCCACATACTCAAATGTCACAAAAATAAATGGGAGCTCAGCTCCCTCATCCAATCCAACATACATGCATATAATAAGTTTACCGGTCTAACATAGTAATTATATTACAGACCCAAATCAAATAAATGTTTCTAATACATGCAGAAATTCTAGGAGTTAATAGAATTATACAAATATTAATAAACGACCTGCGAAGAAGAAAAGCAGGTTAACCACAACAAATATCCTCCTGTAGCCTGGAAAAATAATGAACAGGAGTGAGCGTTCAACTCAGAGAGTAAAATATCAATTTTAACCATAATCTCTATAGCTATCTAAAGCTAATGCACCCTGTGAAGTGAAATGCAACATCGTCATAATTTTCATACAAATCACATCAAAAAGGCAATTTGGAGCACTCACACACCCGATAATGTCAAACAATACATATATGGGAGCTGATCCCCTATACAGCCCTCTTAATCCAACCTGTGCCAGCGAAGAACTCAAGCCGGACTTTCGCTTAATAAACCAAATCGGGGTCCCAGCGAAGAACTCAAGCCGTGTCTACCCCGAAGGACCGGGTCCCAGCGAAGATCTCAAGCCGTGTCTACCCGTCCTGTCCATAGCCAACACCACACCACACGCACGCCAACTCACGCACACTGCTTCAAATTACCACAACAACATCCATGGCACTTTAACAATTATGAATGCAACATAAAACGTGCCTAGTATTTAACTACATAGATACATATTTATAAGTGATGCATGGGCATGCTTAAATATATAATAATATCAAAATTACAATTAAAATTAATATTTTACTCACAGACTTAACCGCAGTTATTGTGGCGGCTGAGCGGAGGAGGAAGGCTGTCCCGGCTCACCTGACAATTTTTATTACAATTATTTAGTATATTTGACTCAATACAAGCTAAGAAAAGACCAAAGATATCATAAGTCGTGCCGAAAATCCGGCAGAGTCTCCCCTATACCTAGGACCTACCCAACCTGCAAAAGGGCTTAAAACGCACTTCTATATCCACAAACCATACACCCACAACTCAATCACATCACACAGCCCCTCCTGGACCCATCCAAACAGTCATCAATCACAATATATAAAATTACAGTTTAGCCTTTATAATTGATTCTTTTTGCAAAAACTACCCAAATAAGCTCTAAAAATTCTAAAACTTTGCCCCGCGGTCCTTAGCAATATTACTAAGCTAATGCAAAAAGAATCATAATTTTCTGAGCTACCACGAATATTTTATAGATTTTTAATCCCATTCAAGCACAGAAAATTAAGAAAAAGTAAGGTTCAGGTTTACCTATGCCGATTTCGATCTCAGGAATGCGCTCGGGATGTCTGACAACGGTGGGGTAGCCAAAATCTCGATCCAATTCTAAGACTTTTTCGGTAGCCTGTCTGTCTGGCCGAAAATTCATAGACCTGGGCAACTGTTGAATTTCTGTGAATTGAATGTACCTACACGAAGCCCACAATACGGGGGTTAGTATATAATTTTATGAAATTTTCTAAGCTCACCGAATTGAATCCCAATGAATTACTACTTCCTGTTGACTAAATAGAGTTATATGCCCACACGATCCTTCTTGGAAGGCGAATCAGGTGTTGACTAAATGATTCTACATAATTATCACATACTTTGTTGACTAAATGCTAGTCGTTCCTTTCGTCCAATGGTAATATGTTGCTTCCTAGAAAAATATTATGGTGTTTCTGGTCATCTTCATCTTCTTTCTTTTTTGGTTCTTCCTTTACTTCTTCATTTGTTCATAAATTTCTTGTATCAGACAATTTAGTTTACCCAACTATTCATCTCTATTATTTTGCTTTCTCTACCTTCTTCAAACTCAATTGCACAGGATCCTTCTTTTATCAGTGATCATGGCTTCTACTTCTTCCACTCCTCCCAATCAGTGCAAGAAATGGGATGTTTTTATTAGTTTTAGAGGCGACGATATGCGTTATGGTATTATCTCCCATCTCTCTAAATCCTTGAAGGACAAACAAATTAAGACCTTTACGGATGAAGGGCTTCATAAAGGAGAAGAGATCTCACCAGAGCTCTTGAAAATAATTCGAGAATCAAGCGTCTCAATAGTCATTTTCTCTGAAAATTATGCTGATTCTCCATGGTGTTTGGATGAGCTTGTTGAGATACTTAAATGCAAGGAAGAATCAGGACAAATAGTTCTACCAGTTTTTTACAAGGTAGATTCGACAGAAGTTCAAAAACTGACAGGGAGTTTTAAGGAGGCATTTGATATTGCTGTGCGTGAAGAAAAAGACAGTCCACAAAAGGCCGACAACTGGAAGCGCGGTTTGATGGAAGTAAGCAACTTATCAGGATGGGATTTACAGAATATGAAGTTAATTACTCTTTACTGTAGTTTTTCTAAGTTTTTCAATTTAAGGAAAGAGAATCAAAATATAGAAACTCTTAATAGAGTACATTAATCTTAATACTTAGCACTGATCCGTGGAAAATTTTTATCTAAATCCGATTCACCATGTATCCAAAACATAAATATGTAGGATCCATGTATTTAATATAGACAACAAATAAAGACAACACTAATATGGATATTGATATTTGTTACCTTATCCTAAAATCAAACATATTAATTATATATTACTATTTACTTAGAAGTGTGAGTCTATCATTACTTACTAATGTTTGTTGTACATATGTGACTAGGTTTGAGTCCAAATTAGTTGAGGAAATCATCAATGATGTTTTAGAGAAATTTAGTTATATGCCTAAAAATGATGATTCTTATGATCGCAACTTGATTGGAATTGAATCACGTGTAGAAAAAGTGGAATGGTTGATAAATGATAAGCAAGTTATGGGGATTTGGGGGATGGGAGGCACTGGTAAAACAACTATTGCACAAGAAGTATTTCACCGAAACAAGAATAAATTTGATGGTCATTGCTTTGTGGAAAATGTTAGGGAAACAATGACAAAGCAATCATAAAAATCAGTACGAGACAAAATCATTTGTCAATTATTAAGAGACAAAAATTTACATATAGACACATCGGATTTGGATGTTTTTACTAGGAGAAGGCTCCAGAGTATTAAAATATTCATTGCTTTTGATGATGTAGATGATTTTAACCATTTAAAAAATTTAGCAGGAGAGTGTGATTTGTATTGTGAGGGAAGTAGAATCATTGTAACTAGTAGATATCGGCAAGTACTTGAATATGTTTGTTCAAAGGATGGCATATATGAGGTTGAGAATTTAATTCATTCTCAAGGTTTGGAACTCTTTAGCTTGCATGCCTTCAAGCAAAATCTTCCCAAGGAAGGATATATGGAGCTATCAGAGAAGGCAACAACCTATGCTGGATTCAATCCATTAGCTCTTAAAGTTTTGGGATCTCATTTATTAAATATGGGGATAGAAGAATGGAAAAGTGAATTGAAAAAATTAAAAGGCGAATCTCTTGAGAAAATTCAAGATGTTTTGAAAACAAGTAATGATGAGCTTGGAAAGATTGAAAAGAAAATATTTCTTGATGTTGCATGTTTCTTCAAAGGGCAAAAATAAAGATGAGGTTGAGAGAACATTAGAAGTAATTGGTTTCTATCCAAAAAGTGGAATACCTCGCCTAATTAATAAATCTCTCATAACTGTTTCGTCACTCAATGAGATTCATATGCATGACTTGCTGGAGCAAATGGGTAAGGATATTGTTATTAAGGAATGCAAACAGCCTGGAGAACGTAGCAGGTTGTGGAATTATGAAGATATTAGTCACATATTGACAACAGAAATGGTAAGGACTAAATTAATCAATGAAGATTTTTTCATTATCATATTTTGAATTTTGTAAGAATTGTAGCTCTCGTGATGAATTAAGTATTAATCAATAATCCTTTGTGATGTTATTTTATTAGGGAACCGAAAATGTTGAATGCATATTGCTTTATACGCCTTGGAGCTGTAGTTTGAAGCTAAGTGCTATGGCCTTCATGAAGATGTGCAATCTTAGATTCGTCAAAGTCACGCGTGATCCGTGGAATATCATTGAATTTTGTCCAAGCCAAGTGCACCTTCCTAACAACTTTGAATTTTGCCCACGAATGCTGAGATATATTCACTGGGATTATTATCCTCTAGAATCTTTGCCACTAAACTTTTGGCCAAATAATCTAGTGGAACTTCATATGCGCCATAGCAAACTCATACAACTGTGGAATGGAGGAGATAAGGTACAGTTTATAGAAGTTAATTTGTATCTTCTAATTTATTGATATTTTTCTATTTAATTACAGCCTCTTGGAAATTTGAAATTAATGGACCTCAGCTACTCTTATAACCTGATCGGGATTCCGGACTTGTCGAGTATTGCCCCAAATCTCGAGTTTTTATATTTGAAAGGATGTTCGAGTTTGGTTGAAATTCCCTCTCTTCAAAATCTGAGCAAGCTTACTGAACTTGATCTAAGTGACTGCCATGAAGTCAAAGATTGTCCAGAGATTCCGCGTAATATAAAGTTTTACACTGGAATAGAACGACTGCCCTCATCAATCAAGCATCTGTCTCAACTTGTCAAATTGTCCTTGAATCGGTGTGATAAACTCGTGACTCTTCCAAGCAGCATTGGCAATTTGAAACGTCTTGAAGGACTTCATCTCGGTCAATGTTCAAGACTCGTGACTATCCCAAGCAGCATAGGCGAGTTGAAATGTCTTGAAAAATTATTTCTCTCTTACTGCTCAAATTTAGCAAGTCTTCCAGACAGCATCAAACAACTTTCGAAGTTGAAACAGCTTGTTTTAAGCAGATGCGAGAGTCTTAAAAGTTTACCAGAGCTTCCATCATGCTTAAAATACTTAATTGCAAGTGATTGCCCCTCTCTGGAATCTGCATCAATTTCTTTCCATTTCTTAGAACATGAAGATGAAAATGAAGAAGCAGATAAAAGTGAAGAATTGAATGTAGAGTGGATTTCAAATATGACTCTGGAAATAGACAGGGACGTAATAAATTCATCTTATTTATGAATTCTGATGGTTATTATGAAGGTCCGTGGTGTTGGAACTCATCACACTTGTTGCTTTCATTCAATGGATTGAGGACACGTTTTGATGAAGAGTGTTTCGTTAAGGCCTCATTTTGCTTCACCGCTAACGATGACGAGGAGTATATTATGAAGTGTGGGGTACATCCTATATATAGTAGAAATAAAAGGGGAAGCAGAAATCAAGGGCATCAGGATGACGGGGAATATTGGAAAACAACTTGAAGAGAAGAAGAATAAATAATGAGGAAGAAGAAGAGGAAGAGGAAGCTTCTTCATCTAAATCTCTCCTCTTCCCGCTTCCTCTTAGCCAAACCCTACTCACGTTCACTACAGGTATAACTCATTTCTAGTTTGCCGTTACTCTTAATTGCTTTACTCTTATTACAAATACTTGCAATCTTTTGCAGCTCTATCATCTCCTTATTTGGTTCTTAACAACCTGCCGCTCCATATTTGAGAAAGAGAGGGATGACTATACAGGAGAATAATTGAGCTCAAACCAGGGGGAAAGAAACAGGTGAAATGATAAATACTGCTTTCGTTATATGTAATGTAATCAATATTGCAATATAATATGTTGTTACGTGAACATATAATCTATTCTGTCATCCACATTACTACATCAACTTCCAAATCTAATGATTGACTGAAACTGAACTTCTTCACTTCCAAATCAACAAACATAAACATTGCAAATAAACTACAACTCTCTAACCTGAAGAATAAATAGCCTTTATAGTTATAACAGGCTTAAAATGGAAAGCTAAAGAAATGATAAAATAAGGAAGAGGAACAACAACATCACGTTTGAGGAAAACCTCTCTAGTAGAATAAACATTGTAAATAACTAAAAAGGCTCTAAAATGCCTATGGTGTAGGAACAACAGGAATTGAATTTTCTATTGGCTTCTTTACAGAATTACTCATTGGATTGTAGCCGTGGAGAGAGATTCTTTTTTAGATTGATAACAATCATGGGATTAGTAGTTTTCTTGATCCGCAAATCATCAGCACATTTCCCATCTCCTGCTTTTGTATGCTTCTGCACAATAAAAAATAGAGTTGCAAAATTAGCAAAATACAATTCACAGCAGTCATTCAATTTTATAGTTAAGTATCTAGGCAAGGCTAAAGGCTTTGTTGTTGTATCTAGGCAAGATCCCTAACATGGCACAACGAAATTCATAGAATTCAGCGACTAGTCCAAAACCGATTGGAGAAAGTGAATACAACATTAAGATCATGAGTTTAACAATAGCAAATTTTAGACGAAAAATGCAACTCCTCAGAAGAAGCAACGTCAAAACCTGAATTGGTGACAAAACTATATTGCTAACATCCTGGTTCTAACATTAGGAGAATCATAATTATATTAATTTTTTTTTAATTGAAATGATTTTCATTAAATAGGCTATATGGAGGTGAGAAGAGAAAGAAATGAGAACTAATAAGGAGCAGTAACGCCCTAATTATAGTGACAACAGAATTTGAAAAAAAAAAAAAGTAAATTAAATAAATTAATATATTGTTAAGTTTTGAATTTTTGAAAAATTAAAAAAAATAATAAAAGAAAGAAAGAAGTCTAGAGATTTCTCCAAGCCTCTAGCTGTAATAGAAAGGGGCAAAATAGGAAAAAAAAAAAAGAGTCGAGAATTGGGGGAGAAACAGGGGGAGCATTACGGGTTAGAGAAAGAGGGGGAGGGAGAAATTAGTTGCTGTACACTTTCACCCAAGTACCCAAAATTGAAGAAGTGGAGAGAAAGTGTCGCACTGTCCATCTCTTAACATGACGTTTTTGATGCCAATGGTGCCTGCATGCAGTTTCCTTCCATCATTTAGCCACTATAAAACTCTCCCAACCTCCATTATTAGCCAATAATTGGAAAGAAAGAAGAATCAAAAGTTTTGGGGAAACTAAGTCTACAGCTAATACACGAACTCGACAAAACATCAGCAGAGGAGAAGGTGGTCACAGAGGTCACTGGAACCTTATCTACACCATGAAATCTTCATTAGGCCATTTTGAACGTGTTGAGTAAAAAATAAAAATAAAAAAAGAGTAGCAGCTCTTTGGGTTTCATGTGAACAGCCCCAATTTCTTCAATTTTTCCTGCCTTCAGGTTTAACAATGCAAATTTCATTTGATTGTCGGAAAGCAAATTGGGCAAAGCTTCTCCAATCTTCCATGCTGTGTCAAGTGAAGGCCCTTTTATTCCTATTCCTAGACTTGCATATCTATTCATTCCATGAGGTGAAGAATACTAGATGTTATAATTTTTAGCAGTTTCTTGATAAGAAGTTTAAATCTTTAATGATTTAATTGACTATTAGCCTGGTTGATTCTCACATCATACGCTTTTCACCTTAAGTTCCACATAAACAACCTGAGCAAGAGATTTTATTTCTGTTTGTGCAATTATAATGTCAATAACATATTAAACTCATTCTTATATCTATTATAGTTGTTAAGGCACAAAATTCAATAGCTGTAGCATTCCTGTTAGGTAATTTCAATTGTCCAACTGGTTTTTTTTTTTTTTTTGTGGGATCATTTAAAACAAGGATTATTTTGACATAATTGATACACCAACGGACTTTGTAACAATATGCAGAAATCTTGAAAAAGGTGATAAATATATTGAAGATGTCTATAAAGATGTTCAATTCATTTGGGACAACTGTTATAAGTATGGTAGTAAAGGTGACTATGCATTGGACCTCATGAGCTGCAGCTCGTTTATTCGCTGAACAATCAAGAGGTTCGAGTGGTTTGCGTTTTATGATAGTGTTCTTTCTCAATCAAATCTTTTTTATTTGTCTGCTAAGGCTCATTTGGTAAACTTGCCTTTCCTTTTTTTATCATTTTACCATTTTGACACTAAAATAGTCTTTTATTGGTTGGCACGCGGAAACATTGCCACCACACAAATACTAGGTCTTACTTATCCTAGGTCTTTTTTTGTTGTTATAAATCATAGCTTCAAAAATGGAGGAATAGCTATTATTTTAGGACTTGATAACGCTATAAAAAAATGAATTTCAGTGCTTTAGGCAATATATCAGTACTTTTTTTTATGAAAATATATAAATTTTAATTTGTGACATAATTATATCCTCCATTAGTTTTCCTTCAAAATTATCATTGGCTTGCTTACATGGGTCTTAAGCAGAAGTTGTTGGGGCCAAACTATGACGAGAAATAACTAATGTGGCAGGGCCAAATCATATATGCTATCAGAGGAAAAGTTCATGATTGCTACCACAAAGTAACCCTTCTTTCATCCCAAAACATCATAAGTCAACCATGACTCATTCTGATCCTTTATCAATTGGTAAGTACAGCAATTTGTTCATAGTGGGATTTGTGTGGACAGCTGAAACAGCTGATTCATATGTTCATGGTTTGTCTATGTTAGATAGTTTAGGAAAGTTTTTTTTCTTGTTGTTTATTGGTAAATGCTCTGCTCCACTGGTTTAAGGCTGTCTGGCTTCATTTTACCATGGTAGCCTAAGCATCATTCATTTTCATTGTGCCAGGTGCTGAAGGCCCTCAAGGGGAGTAGTACATTGGAGCATCAAGTCAAGGACATGGTAAAAGCGGTCAATCGAAACAGAAGACAAAAAGGCGTGATGGGTATCTCTCTGTACGGGTTAATTGTTTTTCTGCTAATGCGAAGTATATGAAATTTTCCTCCACTGTTCTAGACATATTTTGGGAATTCTTGAAATTAAATGGTAATTCCCGGATTCTAAATATCCAACTTTTAGACGTCTCATTGAGGTTATTTGGTAAATCTACATTGGCAGCAGATGAATCCAGCAGGAAATGATGAATGGTCATACAAGTAGCAGAGGACAATTTTTTCATCTTTCTTTTGTTGTTTTCATGCTCAATTTTCTGCTGGTCCTGTGAGATATTTTGGATGATTAAATCTTATAGTTGTGAAATTTATTCAGTGTAGTCCAGTTGTTAACTGGTGTTAATAAACTTGGATAAAATCTAATGTAAACATCAAACAGACTCCATGTGGCCCATGTGTCAGTGCACCCTGCTTTTGCTTTGTTCTCACATGTTAGACAGTGTCTTAGATTGCACAAAATGTTGTATCATAATCTTTCTTTGCTTTAAATGACATAGCTAGTTCTAATTTGCAGAAAGCGCCATAACTTGATTGCCTATGCGCCGTATGTGTTCTAAAGCGCCGTAGAAGAGAGCGTGAGGAGAATGCTGGACTTGCTAGCGGTAAGATTGGAGGCGCTGATAACAAACATGCTCACGAGTTGAAGCAAGAGGTGTGTCTATATTTTTTTACTAATGAATGGTATCCATATTCAAACTTCGTTGATCAAGTAGATATTAAGTTTGTCATAACCAATCCACCATTTCATGTTATATAACTAACAAGGAAAAAAAAAAAAAAAAAAAAATATATATATATATATATATATATATATATATAAGCAAATGCAAGTAGTTGTTAAATCATTTTTTTTATTACTATTATGAAGTGGCAGATTAAACAGGCTTAGAAAATTAATCTTGTTCCACATCAAAATCTCTTTTAATGCATAAATTCCTCCACCTAGCCTAACTCTTCACATATATTGCATTATCAGCAGAGTAACAAATTTTGTTTTTAAAAAAAAATCATCAATCCCCAATTTCTCATACTAAAATTTCATACTCTACTAATTGATTGATTAGTTAGACACAAATCATGTCATCTTTTTAACATTTCAATGGCATGAAAGAATGAGTAACAATTCTAATGACTTATTAATTTAATTCAGAGCTATTATGCTTCAACAAATGAAAAGGGAAAAATACAAGAAAGAAATATAAGCTGGTTACTGCTGGTGTCTGTGCTTCGCTTATCTCCAACAAATAGACTATCTAGTGATGGTGATGAAAATAAGAGGCTCAACAGACCTTAATGGCAGCCTCCACATGTTGAATTTCATTGAAGCTTTATGAATTTGGAACCTTCAAGCTCTGTTCCCAAATATTCGATTTTCCTTCTCCACTAATTCACAGTTGCCTTACTTTGCTTCTCTACTGGGTTGGAGAACAATTGGATCACTTCTTTCCCTATTATCGATCATTGATTCCACATCTCTCTCTCTCTCTCTCTCTCTCTCTCTCTCTCTTGTGTTAAGTCAGTAAAGTCACAACTCGATTCCTTCATGCGATGGAGATGCCACGACGATGACCTAAGGTGCGCAGCAGTTGATAAGATGCGATGAGACGATGCCATGGAGGAAGGAACTGAGGGGTGAGGGTTGATGCTGCTGGGCTGGAGTTTGGAGTGAGGGCTAAGAAGAGTGGCAGATGAGGAAATAAAGAATCGATGATGAATTGTGAAGATGTCTTTGGATTTTTTTTTTTTTCAGCACTTTCTTTTTGCCTAAAAAAGTCTAGATCTTTCTTAATTTTTTATTATTATTATTTTTAATTAATTCTTATTTAAATATCTCCCTCATTATTATTATTATTATTATCATTATATTGCCTTTCTCTTTTTTTAATGTTCGTTTAGCGTTAGATTTTAGAGTCTGAAATTATTTATTTGAATAAAATTATAATTTTAAATATTATTGAAAAAGTAATTTAGAAAAAATTGTTTTGTTATTTTAGTATTTTTATAGCTAAAATTAATTAAATTTAATTTTTAATTATTTTTTAACACTTTCGAATAATATATTTAAAAAAATAATTTTCTCAACAATAATTTCAACAGTAATGCCAAATAGGTTCTTAGACTAACTAGAGTATTCTAGTCTTTCCGTCAAATTTCAACGCTTATTGTATTATAAGTGTTATTATTCACGCTTTACTTACTTTTATATGTTGATTGAGTGTAATAAATGGTTACATACTGATTCCTCTGTTAATTTGTCCCCAAGATAATTATTGTCTTGTGGTTCAGCAGAAAGACAATTATTGCCCATTTGCTATTGTGCTAAAATTCTGCAGTAGAATTTCTGTTTTATATGAATATTGAATTAGAAGGAAATGAGGGAATCTATATGCATTTGTACAAATGCATGCCAAATCAATTAGTTGGGTGGTTATCTGGAGAGTCCCACTTAATGGCATCGAATTTTCCTTTAAATTATGAAATGTAAATATTGACTGGCTAGATTGTGCATGCATGTTTAAAAAGTGTGCTTGAGTTTTGAGGTTCAATCTCATTGATTGTAGTCCCCTTTTCTATAATAGAATTGGTTTGTGAGGTCAGCACATTAGTGGAGAAAGAAGACGATAAGTCTCATCCCAATAACTGTTTCTGGGATTTTTGCCTTTGAGCAAGAAGCAGCTGTCATGGGTTTCTTTGATTTTGTCTTGTAAATAATTTTCCAAACGTAATAAGGTTGGCGCCACCTTGGTTCCCTTTGCAGTATTCTTCTCTTTGCTTATTGCTTACAAAAAGAATAATATTAAAATTTCACGTTGTGAAGTGAAAATAATAATAATAATAATACTTGTTTGTTCTCTCTCTCTCTCTCTCTCACACACACACACACTTTTGAAGGGATGTTCACTTATAGAAAGTCCAGGAGATGAAGATTCATCATCAAATATGAGCGAATCAATAGATCCAGATGCAGATGCTGAGGTGGAAGAAAAGGGACGGGTGAAAATAGGGGATAGTGAGCATCTGTAGAGCCCTGTTAAGGAGAAGCATGAGGAGGCAGAGGAAGACGGTGATGAAGAGGAAGAGGAGGAGAATGAGATAGAGATTCAAAAGAAAGGGAAGGTTGAAATGTCAGAGCAATCAGAGTTTGCTGATAGATCAGGAGAGAAGCCTAGTCAACAATCTCAGCCTGGACTAGCAGGGAATGCAGGTGCAGTGGACCAAATGCATATCGAGAAGGGACATGCAATAGGGCAACATGAGGAAGAAACTCAAAAAGTTCAGCAAAATAAGAATAAGGTAATTCCCTTAATAAATTTAATGTGATGTTTATGTGTGGGCTTGTAAACCAAGTTTGCTTAGCATATTGAAGACATAGGAAGCCTAGCATGTGGGTGGGTGGGTGGATTTTTTGTCATTAGACATTTTCTCAATAAAATAATATTAATTCATCCATGTCACCATGCCACATTGGAAGATGTACACACACCTTTGGAGACCTATTAACAAGATTGCTAAAATTGAAATCAATCCTAAATGTTAAGGGCAAAATTGATAAAATTAAAAATATTTAAAATTGATAATTTGATATTC
Source organism: Hevea brasiliensis (assembly GCF_030052815.1). Taxonomy (NCBI): domain Eukaryota; kingdom Viridiplantae; phylum Streptophyta; class Magnoliopsida; order Malpighiales; family Euphorbiaceae; genus Hevea; species Hevea brasiliensis. The sequence continues at coordinate 12,848,727 of NC_079506.1, forward strand.
TTTTCCCCCAATTTTACAGCAGGCATAACATTATTTCTCGTGCAAAAAATGCTCACAATACATTTCTATGATGTTAGGTTTTTTATCTGGTACACTGACTCCATTATTTTACACGGTTACAGGAATCACAAGAAGGAGAGCAGAAGGCTATAATATTTGAGAAGTTCCATTCTGAAAATCCTTTGCTTCTAAATGTGTGCAGAACTCTCTTCCCTGACAACCATAAATATGTCTGGAGAGGACCTCGCGCACTGGTTCAGCGTGAAGGTTCCCGTCGTAGAAGTTGTATTGATGCTGCTATTGAAATTTTGATGAAGTAGGTACGTTTTGATTACTTCAGATTGCCCCTACAAAGGATCTGAATCAATCTTATGCTTCGCCTAGATCAAATATAAGGCATGTTTGACATAAATGCTTGCATACAAATGGAATGTCTGGTAGTTGGTGGCTCTTTCTCAGCTGAGAATGGTAATTTGCTTTGGTATGGTCTCGATTTACAATCCCTAGTCAGCATTTGTTGTGACCTTTTAGGTATGTGGGAAGATACACTGGTATTTCTTGTTGTGAATACACTTGGTAACTGTAATGATTTAATATTGAGCTAAGATTTTTTAGTGTGTTATTGCAGGAAACAATCACTTGTAAAACTGTAAATAGTTGATCCTTTTTATTTCCACACATCTATTTCTTTTCATTTCTAAATGAACAGCAGCATTTAAGGTGGAAGCCTAGGAAATTATGTTCAGGGACATTGGGTTTCTGAGGGTGTCAAGCACAAAATCCTAACAATCTCCCACAAGGATTAATTTAAAAATATGGTAGAAGCCTTCATGCGCTGAAACCAAAGTTACAATTGCGAACATTCCAAGCTTGGTTAGATTCTGTTTTTTTTTTTTTTTCTAGAATAGACACTTGTCTATCGGCTTGCAGGCCCACATGGCGAAGTAAAAAAAAGGGGGTTAACTTGGGAAGCTGGAAGAAGCGATAAAAGGGCGTTTTGATCAAGTAATAGACGTAATTCAAGTTACCATCCATTAATATTAATCTTCTAGAGATAGCACAAGGGCCTTAAGACAATGAAATCAGATCTTTACTCGGTGATTAGCGGAAAGAGTTGATAAGCAAAACTCAAATGGCAACTTTGCCTTGGGGGTTAGATCATCAGATCGTGTTGGCTATGGGACCCTTGACGTTCAGCAATAGAAGGCAGCCTCCCGTGGGGCTAATCGAAATACTAGACTAAGCCGATTGCGGGCTTAAGCCGATGGAAAACACACCAACGCAGGTTTAGTGTAAAAAGCCAATAACAAAACAACATGTAATCTACAACAAAACGAAAAGAGAAGATATTTGCAGCCCAATCCAGAAGTAGGGAGGGAGTGTGTCCCACACCCTGGGTCGGAGAAGAGCCTTCCCTTGCCTAGGAAGGGCACGGGAAAGCCTGGAACGACTGAGACAAGCAAGGACTTGGAGTCGAGAAGGAGCAACACACACAAAGAAATCCTCTCTCTGAAAAACTAGAGAAACAAATACCCTCCAGTCCCGCGATGGTATTGTCCTGAATCAAAATAACATTAGCATTATTTTTCTAAATTCTTCCACTTACTTGTTTAATACAACCAGGGTAAATAAGCACGTCGTTTGGTGTGTAATTTTCATCTCATTTTATGTAGTTCTTGCTTTTTTGCTATGCTTTTAGACATAAATTAAATCTCAAAAATTTTTAAAAAAATGTCAAAGGTTCAAAATAGTTTTAAAATATATAAAAATAATTTAAATATGTTGAACGACATTAAAATAATTTTAAAGCAATTATTAAAATAAAATTTAAAATTTGAAATATAAATTTTGGACAAATTTCAATAAATTTTTATAATTTTAATGTATCTACATACATCGTTGAAAAATGCTCACTAAAAAGAAAAAATGATTAGCAACCAATTGAATTGGTTGCAAATCCATTAAAAGTGATTGCTAATTACTTTAGCAACCAATTTAGTCGATTACAATGAGACCGGTATTAATTAATTTATATAAACAAATTGGCAAATGATTTTAGAATTAGTTACTAATTTTTTAAAAATTGGTGGCATCTCTCCCTCTGAATTTAGCAATTGATTCGTAAATCCATTGGGAAAAAAAAATGGATTTTCGAAAAAATTGATGATATTTTTGCCTCTAAATTTAGCAATCTATTAACAATCGGTTGCAAAAATTAGTTGCTAAATTGATTTTAGTTAGTTTCAGAAATCAGTTGCTAATAACAACCAATTGCGAATCAGTTGCAAATTATAGAGCCAATTAAAAAAAGACTCTATAATTTAGCTATCGATTCAGAATCGGTTCCTAAGTATGTAATGGCAATCAATTGCCAATTGATGCCTTGTGCCCTGACAAGCAGGACAATGTTCATTCTCAAATTAGGAATAATTTTCATAGAAGCAATTAGGCTGTATGAATTTCCCAAATCAGTAGTTGGCCATTTTCTCATTTTTCTGTTTTCTAAACACGAGACCTTCCTACAGTTGGTTTCAATTTCCTATTACAGGGGATGCAAATTCAATCTTGAATCAAAGTTCAGTAATAAGCATTGAAAATTTTGGTGCTCTCATTCTGGAGAAAGAACTCAATCTAACACTGGGATCGAGTGCATTTTTTGACTGCACCAGATAATGGCTTGTTGGGTTGTTTGAACCTTGAAAGGTCTGTTTTGTTGAGACTATTTAGGTTGACACCGTGGTTGTGTTCTATGTTGTATTTAGCAGTGTTTGTATAGTAATTGTTTAGTACAGGTTGGGTGTATGTGGTGCTACCTGTTGATGACGGGTAGCACCATCTGCTGGTTTTGGACTTCCTGAGAGAAAGACATCATACGTTAATAAATTATTGCTTCTTGTGAGCAAGGTTAGAAGACATCACCATTATATATCTTTTGCCAGATATATTGGATAAAAATATAAAATCTAAGTTGTATATTAAATAACAGAAAAATGGCAACATACTCTACTAATTATTTATTGCTAATTTTTTAAATAGAGAACTAAAAATAATTTTTTAATTTTTAAAAATTTAATTAAGATTTAAAAAATAACTTTAAATTATTTTTAACTGTTAACTAAATTTATACTCTAACTTTCATAACTAAAATTAAATAAACGGAAGATAAAAATCCAAATTTTCTTAGAAAAGAAAATAAAAAAATAGAAAATAATTTTCTACAAGTAGACATGCACCCTCTTTGGACAAAAGTAATTAGACTGCTAATATAATTAATATAATTCAATTTAAGTAAATATTTAACTAAATTAATGGTTTACAAATGTGCAGTCATGAAGTAATAGTCAATTTAGTTCTAGGTGAAATAGTTTAAATTATATAATGATGTGAAAATTTAATTCGATTCTTTTTCTTACACATGATTTGTTCTAAAGGAATTCTATGAATAAATTGTGGAGGAGACATATGAACTTACAAGAGAAAGAAGTAAAGCTAATATTAATTGAAGAAAAAAAATCCTTAAAAAATGTGCTAAAATTTATAAATTAGTCTATTCATTTCAATTTAAAATAACTAAATTTTTAATGTTTTATTTTATTAAAAAAATAGTGCTTCTATTAAATTTTATATTTAAATAATTAATATATTTTATATTTAAATGATTATATAATGAGCATCACTATATATTTCCTCTGTAATGTGTGAAATCAAAATTAATTAATAATCTTCATCATATTCCTTAGTGGAAGGCATATGCAAGTATTTTTGTGTCAGAATTATAATTTTGTTAAGGCTACATATATCTTATGATATTTTGTCTCAAAATTTGAATTAAATTCTTTAATTATATTAAAATTAAGAAGTTTAAAATTTTAATTTTTTTTTTAAAACCTAAAAGAAATGGCAAATATTTAAAATAAAATAAAAGAAATGACCCTAATAAAATATGGAGTTGGTGAAGACTCTATATATAGTAGAAATAAAAGGAGAAGCAGAAATGAAGAGCATCAGGATGACGAGGATCACCGATCACTTCTTCAAATATTGGAAGACAACTTGAAGAGAAGAAGAATAAATAATGAGGAAGAAGAAAAGGAAGAGGAGGCTTCTTCTTCTTCACTCGATCTAAATCTCTCTCTATCTCTTCCTGCTTCCTCTTAACCAAACCCCACTCACTTTCACAGCGGGTATAACTCATTTCTAGTTTGCCGTTACTTTTTAGCATTCTTAATTGCTTTACTCTTACAAATACCTGCAATCTTTTGCCGCTCTATCACCTGCCGCTCTATTGTCATTTGACAGAGGGAAGACTATACAGGAGAATAATTAAGCTCAAATCAGAGGAAAAACAACAGGTGAAATGATAAATAGTATCTTCGTTATATGTAATGTGAACAATATTACAATATAATATGTTGTTATGTGAACATGTAATCTATTCTGTCATCCACATTACAACATTAGCTTCCAAATCTAACGATTGACTGAAACTGAACCCCACTTCACTTCCAAATCAACTAAGATACACATTGCAAATAAACTACAACTCTCTAACCTGAAGAACAAATAGCCTTTATAATTATAACAGGCTTATAATGGAAAGCTAAAGAAATGATAAAATAAGGACGAGGAACAACAACATCACATTAGAGTAGAATAAACATTGTAAATAACTAAAAAACCTCTAAAATGCCTATGGTACAGGAACAACAGGAATTGAATTTTCTATTGGCTTCTTTACATAATTACTCTTTGGATTGTAGCCGTGGAGAGAGAGATTCTTCATTAGATTGATAAGAGTCATGGGATTAGTAGTTTTCTTGATCGTCAAATCATCATCACATTTCCTATCTCCTGCTTTTATATGCTTCTGCACGATAAAAATAGAGTTGCAAAATTAGCAACTAAAAATGAACAAACATTAAGCAGAATTCAGCTAACTTCCATAGCAGTCGGCCAATTTAAAATGGAGCACTAATACAATTTTAGTTAAGTATCTAGGCAAGACTTAAGGTTTAGTTGTTGTTGTATCTAGGCAAGATCCCTAACATTGCACAGCAAAATTCATAGAATTCAGCTACTAGTCCAAAACTGATAACAATAAGATCATGATTTTAACAATAGCAAATTTTAGGGAATAAATGCATCTTCTCAGAAGATGCAATGGTCAAACCTGAATTGTTGACAAAACTATAAGGCTAGTTTTCGAGAGTGAACTTGCAGAAACTCACCATTTTCGTGTATCTCCATTTGCAAAGTTGCAGGCTTATTGTTCTTTTTAGTGTGTAGAGATTTCTCTCGATTTTCATAGAAATTGAAGTCATCTAACCATGAGGTCTTAGCTGAATAACTCTTAAATATATTCAGCATTTCCAAACCTTGCTAAAGTCCAATCTGCAAATTATTATAACAAATCGTGTCAATCCAACCTTTAATATATTCAACAAGAACAGAGGCCACCATGCACAAGTTTCTATTCTAGCAGCATCTTTTGCCAGATATATTGAAATATCAAGCCTAAATTGTATAGTACAACCACTGAAAATAACAGAAAAATGGCAACATACTCTGCTAAGTTGAGTTTTTAATGCAGGGGAACCATATGCACAGCATATTGCAGAAGACTTCCACAAATAGAAGCTGTTGTGTAAGAGAACAGGTCTTTTCTCAAAACCACGAACTTCAAAAATAGAGAGTAGTTTTTTTTTTTTTTTTTTTTTGAGGTTAACATGAACTTAAAAATATTTCTGCTCCATTCCCAACATGACAAGGTCAGGTATAACAAATATTCATTGTAAAGCAGTACTACCATGAAGTAAACACAATTTTCGACAATCAATATGTATTTAGTTCAGCCATATTTCTTAAAATATAATATAACAAATTAGAAGATGTAAATGTAGAGCAGACTGGCTTTCACAACAGAAACATCAGAAGACAATTGAGTTCTAAAGCAAAGGAGATACCTCTTGAGTGTCTCTGCTATAAGTTACAGGCCGCCTACCATTATTTTCAAGATCTCTGTTCTGCTTCACAGAATGCTGCATCTAACTTCTTATTGCCATTTGGAGTGCTTGCCCATACATCATATTTAATGCTCTTATGAATGTCATCTTCATTGTAAGATTTGATAACATAGAACTTAGCATCTGCGTACTTAGTTTCAAAATCTGGTTTGTTATACTGATCTCTTTGTACAGTGATTCCCAAGTCTTCCTTGACAGCAGTCTCCAGAGAAGGAAATTTGTTAGAGCCCCTAGGACCAGAAGTTAGTTCATTTGAGGTTTCAAAATCACTGTTTTTATAGAATCTGTCTCCAGATTTATTTCTATCATTTCCATTCCATATCCTTCCGTTCTGTCTATAGTTCATAGGACAATTATGCGGGAATAGACCATGTTTTTGGATAGAAAAAGGAGGCAAATTTTGCTACAAGATGGTATCCTTTCGAGAGACCTGCTGAGAAATCAGAACCCAATGCAGACACCTGTAACAAAAAAAGTTAAATCAGCAACAACACTCAAAACTGAAGACTAGTGATGACCAACAAGCACAACAAACTTCAAAATCAATTCTTTTTGGGAAAGTTTAAAGATATAGACATAAAAAGTAAGAATATTTCATACCTTGTTTAAAGGTCTGATTGCTTGTGTATTTGTAGACTTAGAGGATTTGCCAGCAGTATTGTCATTAGACTTCATAGAGTTAAAACCACTGGACTTGGCAAAAGTAGAAGCTGATCCATATTTTCCATTTTGAGAACCAGTATTGCCATTTGAGACATCACTAAAATATGCTGAATCCCATGAATAGCAAGCCATGGCTTCTGATCCATAGAAAACAGGATGTGGAAGGTATCCAGGTGAAGAAAAATATGCTTGTTGACCAACACTTTGCCCATCTACCCCAACCACTGCCCCAGAAGCATATGGATTATAGCCAAGTAAATAATAGACTAGTGATCCATTGTCTGATTGCATCCCTGATGTGATCAACCGATACACTAGTATCAATTATCAACAAGACACAATTATACAAAACTACCCTTATCAGCCAAGCAGAACGAGACATAGTTTTGCCTAATTTTTGCAAATAGAAATGAAAGTATACGTCAGAAGAACATACCATATGAGATCCATCTGCTTGAAAATGTCACGACCCAAAATTCTGAACCGTGACCGGCGCATAATTTAAATATTCTTAAATCATGCAAGCTTTATCAGAGTATCTTGAATGAATATATTGTCACTTACTAATCTCAAAAAAATAGACAAAATCCAAATAAATAAAATGCTGAATAAACATCATAAATATCCCATAGGTAAACTGCGGAGTCTCTACAGATTTCAATAAAAACTTAAACTATTCAATAAACTAAACTAATTATTAGCCCGAGAAAACATGAATTCGGGCATACTATGAGAACAAATCAAAGTTGTCCCTCTCAAGAAAATGGACTGAATATTTGGATCAGTTGCAGAATTCTCTTGATTCAAAGCAGATATGACGAGAAAACGTGGTTTGAGCTAGATGCTCAGTGAATGATAATTATAGCACACAACGGAATAGGAACAAGCAGACGCTTGATTAATTTCACAATAAATTTTCTATTCAATAAAATCATGCTCATGCTGTCAAAATCATTAATAAAATAACTTCGTAAAACGTATATATATAAGAAATTTATTCAATAAAAATTTTATGGTACAGTGCACCAGGGTGATGATACCCCACATCACCAAAGGCCAGATGGTGAGCGCGCTACCAGATATCAGATACCTTCCTCCTCCTTCACAGATATCAATACATATGATACTAATGCAAACCATAAACTGCAATGATGCATGACTCGACAATGCAACCTAATACTGTGATAGTCCACACGGCGGGGCCAGTTAACAGAAACAGATACTGGGCACAGGTACCAATTCAAAATAGAAAATCAATTTGTACAAATCAATCAAAATCAATAAGAAATTTCAGATAGCAAATAATAACTGATAGTGCAATTCCAATAGTGTATTTCAATAGTTTCAGAGAGTCAAAAAAATCAAATCAATCTCAAATCAATTCAGTAACACATCGGTAAATTTTATAGTCAAATATTAATCAATATAAATACATTAAAGGCCTGTTCCCGGAATCCTAATGGGTCTAATGCAGAGATAGTTGACAAAATTAATTATTTAATCAAAATCGAAATAAAATTCAATAATAAAATAAAACTCTAGAAAATCACATATAAAATAATTGTTAAAATATTGATTTAAAATTTCATTTAATAACAAACTTAATGCTAAGAAATTTTAAAAGGGACTAAAACGATGCCATGTACTATAATTACCACTCACCTGGAACCTCCAAGACAATAGTTATTTCAATGAAAGAGAGACAATTTCAACTGACTGATTGAATATTCAAATCTCCTACACACCCAAAATATTAAAGAAAAATATCAAATAATAATAAAATATAATAACTTATATATATACATATATATATATAATAATTAATTATTATCCAATAGCAATTATGATCAACCCAATTCAATACTAATGATAAAAAATAAATAAATAAATTTCTAGGGTAGTTGTAACAAATTAATGAAAGAAAATAAAATTAAATTCACTCATTATTGAATAAAGAATGAGAATTTTTACCTTGAAAACAGAATCGAATGTGATGAATAGAGAAGTAAAAATTTAAGGATTCTCTGTTGAGAGTATTTGATAGAAAAAGGAGATGACAAACAGGTTTTGAGAGCAAAGTTTAGCAGAAGAGATGATTAGGGTATATATATATATATATATATATATATATATATATATATATATATATATATATATATATATATATATATATATATATATATTTCAAGAGTTCTATTAGGTGTAGAATGGGATAAGAGTTATTATTGAACTGGGTTGTTCAGATTGCAGATATATATTTAATTTCAAAAAATAATATATATATATATAAATAAATAAGCAGACCATCCAATAAAATATATATATATTTTTATAAATATATTAAATTATTATTAGCTAATTAAAATAAAATAATAATAAATAATAAATGTATATGGGTTTTCACATACTTCCCCCCTTAAAAAAAATTCGGTCCCCGAATTTGAATAGACAAAATTATAACCTGAAGAATCAAATAAGTGAGGATATTTGGCTTGCATTTCAGATTCTGCCTCCCATGTGGCCTCACTACGTGAGTGATTATGCCATAAGACTTTGATCAAAGCCACTTCCTTAGACCGGAGTTTCCTAATTTATCGATCTAAAATCTTTACTGGTTGTTCCTCATATGACATATCATCCCTAAATTGCATGGTTTGAGGTTGTAAAACATGAGATGGATCTGGTACATACTTCCTAAGCATAGAAATATGGAAAACTGGATGTACATGTGCAAAACCAGGTGGAAGGGCTAAACGGTAAGCAACTGCTCCAATTCTCTCCAAAATTTCAAATGGACCAACAAAATGAGGGCTAAGCTTCCCTTTCTTCCCAAACCTCATGATTCCTTTCATAGGGGAAACTCTCAGAAATACATGATCACCAATCATAAATTCTACATCTTTACGCTTAGGGTCAGCATAACTTCTCTGTCGACTTTGAGCAGTCAAAAGTCGATCACGAATTAGTCGAACCTTCTCTGAAGTTAATTGTATCAACTCTGGTCTAGTAAGCCTTCTTTCTCCAACTTCATCCCAACAAACCAGTGACCTACACTTTCGACCATATAATGCCTCATATGGAGCCATCTCTATACTTGCCTGATAACTGTTATTATAAGCAAACTCCACTAAAGGCAAATGATGATCCCAACAGCCACCAAAATCCATAACGCATGCACGAAGCATGTCCTCTAATGTCTGTATGGTCCTTTCTGACTGTCCATCCGTCTGAGGGTGAAAAGCAGTACTAAAGTCTACTCGTGTTCCTAAAGCTTCTTGGAATTTCTTCCAAAATCGAGAAGTAAACTGAGTACCACGATCAGAGACAATGGAAACTGGAACTCCATGAAGACTAACAATCTTGTTTATATACAACTGTGCAAGTTTAGCAAAGTCATATGTAGTCTTCACAGGAAGGAAATGAGCAGATTTTGTCAATCTGTCCACTATCACCCAGATTGCATTGTAACCACCTCGTGTACTAGGTAAACCCACAACAAAGTCCATGGCAATATGCTCCCACTTCCACTCGGGAATAGGCAATGGCTGAAGTAACCCAGATGGTCTCACGATGTTACGCCTTAACTGTGACAAGTCAAACATTTAGCAACAAAGTCTGCAATATCCCTCTTCATGCCACCCCACCAATAATGCTCCCTTAAATCACGGTACATCTTAGTTGAACCTGGGTTACTGCGTAAGCAAAATGGTGTGCCTCCTCCATGATTTCTCTTCTCAACTCATCAACATTGGGGACACAAAGTCTAGTGCCATAACTAAGAACTCCATCATCACTCAACATGAACCCTTGAGCTTGGTCCTGATGAATACTATCTATAATCTCACACAGCTGAGAATCCCTCTTTTGAGCAGCCTTAATTCGATCAATCAAGATAGGCCTAACTCGAAAATGTGCTAAGAATGATCCAGCTATGATTTCAAACTCTACTCCCTGATCTAGCAACCCATGTAATTCACCAATCAGAGGCCTCATCTTGGTAGATATATGGGCTAAACTACCAGAAGACTTCCTACTTAGAGCATCAGCCACTACATTAGCTTTTCCAGGATGATACTGTATGGTGCAATCATAATCCTTCAGCAATTCTACCCATCTCCTTTGCCTAAGATTAAGATCACGTTGGTCAAATATGTATTTGAGACTTTTGTGGTCAGTGAAGATTTCACAAGTCTCACCATATAGATAGTGCCTCCAGATTTTCAAAGCAAAAATTACTGCAGCCATTTCCAAATCATGAGTTGGATAATTCTGCTCGTGCCTTTTCAACTGACGAGAAGCATATGCAATAACCCATCCATGCTGCATCAAAACACATCCTAAACCAATCCTAGAAGCATCAAAATATACTACATAACCCCCTGATCCAGATGGAAGGGCTAACACTGGTGCTGTAGTTAAACAAGTCTTAAGCTCCTGAAAACCTTTTTCACAAGCCTTAGACCACTGAAATTTCACATTCTTCTGTGTCAACTTAGTTAAAGGTGCTGCAATATGAGAGAATTCTTGAACAAACCGTCTATAATACCCTGCTAAACCTAAGAAACTACGAATCTCTGACACAGTTGTGGGTCTAGGCCAATGAAGCACTGCCTCAACTTTCTTCTTATCAACGCACACCCCATCCTTAGATACTGTATGGCCTAGGAAGGCCACACTATCTAACCAAAACTCACATTTTGAGAACTTGGCATATAGCTTGTGTTCTCGTAAGGTCTGAAGGACAATTGTCAAATGCTGCTCATGCTCCTCCTTACTCTTTGAGTACACTAGAATGTCATCAATGAACACTATAACAAATTGATCTAAGAAAGGCTTGAAAACTCTATTCATGAGATCCATAAAAGCGGCCGGAGCATTGGTAAGACCAAAAGACATTACAAGAAATTCATAGTGTCCATACCTAGTCCTAAAGGCCGTCTTGAGTATGTCTTCTTTCTTGATCCTCAATTGATGATACCCAGATCGAAGATCAATCTTGGAAAAATACTTTGCACCTTGAAGTTGGTCAAACAGGTCATCTATGCATGGAAGAGGATACTTATTACGCACAGTTACCTTATTCAATTGCCTATAATCAATGCACATTCTCAAAGACCCATCCTTCTTCCGTACAAATAACACAGGAGCCCCCCATGGAGAAACACTAGGGCGAATAAACCCCTTATCTAGTAGGTCCTGTAGTTGCTCCTTCAACTCCTTAAGTTCTGCGGGTGCCATACGATAAGGTGGCATAGATATGGGCTCAGTTCCAGGAACTAAGTCTATACCAAACTCTACCTCTCGCTCCGGGGGTAAACCTGATAAATCTTCTGGAAACACATCATGTAACACCCTAGGCAAATCCCACATCGACAAAACACGGGAGAGATGCTGGGTTTATAAGTTGATGGTTCGTAACCCCTATTGACGCGTTTTAAAACCGTGAGGGCTTCGGCCCAGAGCGAACAATATCACTAGTGGGCCGGGCCATTACATTTTTTTTTAAAAAAATTTGGACCATTTCTCGATTTGTGCGTGTCATCCTTGCGCAGGGGCCATGCTAATCTTCTCTGTATCGTTCCAATTTTATCGGATGCCCGGCCCACTAGTGATATTGTCCACTCTGGGCCGAAGCCCTCACGGTTTTAAAACGCGTCAATAGGGGTTACGAACTGTCAACTTATGAACCCAGCATCTCTCCTGTGTTTTGTCGATGTGGGATTTGCCTAGGGTGTTACAATCCACCCCCCTTATGGGACTCAGCGTCCTCGCTGAGGTTTGCCCCACCATCGTTCAAGGTTGCACGCGGAGCGGCTCTGATACCATAAATGTAATGGCCAGGCCCACTAGTGATATTGTCCGCTCTGGGCCGAAGCCCTCACGGTTTTAAAACGCGTCAATAGGGGTTACGAACCATCAACTTATAAACCCATCATCTCTCCCGTGTTTTGTAGATGTGGGATTTGCCTAGGGTGTTACAATCCACCCCCCTTATGGGACTCAGCGTCCTCGCTGAGGTTTGCCCCACCATCGTTCAAGGTTGCACGCGGAGCGGCTCTGATACCACAAATGTAATGGCCCGGCCCACTAGTGATATTGTCCGCTCTGGGCCGAAGCCCTCACGGTTTTAAAACGCGTCAATAGGGGTTACGAACCATCAACTTATAAACCCAGCATCACAAATGTAATGGCCCGGCCCACTAGTGATATTGTCCGCTCTGGGCCGAAGCCCTCACGGTTTTAAAACGCGTCAATAGGGGTTACGAACCATCAACTTATAAACCCAGCATCTCTCCCGTGTTTTGTCGATGTGGGATTTGCCTAGGGTGTTACAATCCACCCCCCTTATGGGACTCAGCGTCCTCGCTGAGGTTTGCCCCACCATCGTTCAAGGTTGCACGCGGAGCGGCTCTGATACCACAAATGTAATGGCCCGGCCCACTAGTGATATTGTCCGCTCTGGGCCGAAGTCCTCACGGTTTTAGAACGCGTCAATAGGGGTTACGAACCATCAACTTATAAACCCAGCATCTCTCCCGTGTTTTGTCGATGTGGGATTTGCCTAGGGTGTTACAATCCACCCCCCTTATGGGACTCAGCGTCCTCGCTGAGGTTTGCCCCACCATCGTTCAAGGTTGCACGCGGAGCGGCTCTGATACCACAAATGTAATGGCCCGGCCCACTAGTGATATTGTCCGCTCTGGGCCGAAGCCCTCACGGTTTTAAAACGCGTCAATAGGGGTTACAAACCATCAACTTATAAACCCAGCATCTCTCCCGTGTTTTGTCGATGTGGGATTTGTCACGACCCAGGGATGGGGTTGGGACGTGCTTGTTCAACCAGCTACGCACTGGGGTGGAAACTTCGTGTCCCACATCGGAAATGGGAAGAAAAGATTTGGGCCATATATGTGGGAGCCTTCCTCACCTGGTCAGCGCGCTTTTAGGAATGAAACCTCCCAAGGGACAAATCCGTGAGGCCCATGGGCTAAAGCGGACAATACTAACTGGAGAAGGATCGGGCTGTCACATTTAGTGGTATCAGAGCAAAGGTTTAGGCGGTCCTAGACCTAGATAGATAGAAAGAAATAGTTGCATCACATGCATGGGCCTTTAGATAGAGTCGAGGTGACACTAATGTAGATCTGTTCTTTGTCTATTTTATAGGATCGAGCACGGACCTCCAAGACCGATAGAGGAGGAAGAAGAGAGTCACGCACTTGCACCTGCGTTTAATCAGGGGCGCAGTAGCAGTAGAGCAAAACCATCGTTGAGTACTTTAGTAAGGACACAACAGGCCTTCCTAGAGCAAATGACTCAATTGCTCCGTTAGGTCACTGGAGCTTTGCCACCACCTCCCCAGCAAGTATATAGGACCCCAGTAGAGAGAGTTAGAAATGATGAGTAGTTTAGGAGAGACAGGCAGTGCAAGAGAGGGTCTGGACATGGCCAGTCCAGCGTAGCTGCTACAGAGAGCAAGAGACCCAGGGGGTCTCAGGGTTAGATTCAGAGTAGAGAACAGAGGCAGAGGTTCCGATTTGCCCCGAGGAGAGGAGGTCAGATGAGTGTATTAATTGACAATTCTGTGGGTCCTACAGCACGGAGATCAATCCCGATGCCAGTTTGTACACATTATAGGAAGAACCACAGAGGAAAGTGTAGATTACTAACGGGTGGATGTTTCAGATGTGGGTCCATAGAGCATTTTTTTTGAGAGATTGCCCATGGAGGAGTGCTCCCACAGCTCCACCACAGACTCAGAAGTCTGCCCCGACAGTACAGAGGGGTAGAAGACTGATGAGACCAGAGGTAGCTGGTACATCACAGAGAGCTTCTAAGACTATAAAACACCCCGAGGCTGAAGTAGCATCCCGCGTGTACGCTATGGCTCGAGAGGAGCCAAATCTGGTAAATGTTATCAGAGGTACATTTCCTAATTATAATACCTTTAAGTATGTATTGATAGACCCTAACTATATTCACCCCTATACATGCATTGTACCTCCTGTTGAAAGAGGATACCGATAGATGGGTCAGAAGATGACATACTTGTCACCAACCCTTTAGGTCACCAGGTGATTGTAGATTATCAACCGAAAAGGATCGTGTTAAAGATAATAGATGGAAATGAGAAGGAGGCTGTATATGAGATGAAAGAAGATGAGTACAGAACTGGTTGAAAAAAAAAAAAGAGTTAGTTTATTGGAATATACCGTAGTAACTATGCAATGCTCTTGATGTTTGTCTTTGTAAGGCTGCGATTCTGATGCAGGACATGGGACTATTGTGTAGAGCTACGTATTTTCAATAGTAAATCGAGATAAGGATAAGATTGTAGAATAAGGATTAATAAGACAGACTAAAAAAAAAAAGTAAAGTATTATAACACAAAATGGTGAAAAGACAAGGAGATAGCGGTCCCTCAATTAATTAAACTGTGTAAATTTCGAGGACGAAATTTTATTTAGAGGGGAAGAATTGTAACACCCTAGGCAAATCCCACATCGACAAAACACGGGAGAGATGTTGGGTTTATAAGTTGGTGGTTCGTATGTAACACCCTAGGCAAATCCCACATCGACAAAACACGGGAGAGATGCTGGGTTTATAAGTTGATGGTTCGTAACCCCTAGTGACGCGTTTTAAAACCGTGAGGGCTTCGGCCCAGAGTGGACAATTTCATTAGTGGGCCGGGCCATTACATTTGTGGTATCAGAGCCGCTCCGCGTGCAACCTTGAACGATGGTGGGGCAAACCTCAGCGAGGACGCTGAGTCCCATAAGGGGGGTGGATTGTAACACCCTAGGCAAATCCCACATCGACAAAACACGGGAGAGATGTTGGGTTTATAAGTTGATGGTTCGTAACCCCTAGTGACGCGTTGTAAAACCGTGAGGGCTTCGGCCCAGAGCGGACAATATCACTAGTGGGCCGGGCCATTACATTTGTGGTATCAGAGCCGCTCCGCGTGCAACCTTGAACGATGGTGGGGCAAACCTCAGCGAGGCCGAGTCCCATAAGGGGTGGATTGTAACACCTAGGCAAATCCCACATCGACAAAACACGGAGAGCGGCTCGATACCACAAATGTAATGGCGGCCACTAGTGATATTGTCCGCTCAACCAAGCCCTCACGGTTTTAAACGCGTCACTAGGGGTTCTGAACCATCAACTTATAAACCCACATCTCTCCGTGTTTTGTCGATGTGATTTGCCTGTGTTACATCGTAACTCCTAGTGACGCATTTTAAAGCGTGAGGGCTTGACCCGAGCGAACAATATCACTAGTGGTAGGGCCATTACATTTTATGGTATCAGTGCTCGCGTGCAACCTTGGCGATGGTGGGGCAAACCTCGGCGAGGCCCGAGTCCCATAAGAGGGTGGATTGTAACACCTAGGCAAATCCCACATCGGCAAAACACGGGAGAGATGCTGGGTTTATAAGTTGGTGGTTCGTAACCCATAGTGACGCGTTTTAAAACCGTGAGGGCTTCAGCCTAGAGCGGACAATATCACTAGTGGGCCAGGCCATTACATTTGTCAAATATAATGGCCCGGCCCACTAGTGATATTGTCCGCTCTGGGCCGAAACCCTCACAGTTTTAAAACGCGTCACTAGGAGTTACGAACCACCAACTTATAAACCCAGCATCTCTCCCGTGTTTTGCCGATGTGGGATTTGCCTAGGGTGTTACAATCCACCCCCCTTATGGGACTCAGCGTCCTCGCTGAGGTTTGCCCCACCATCGCTCAAGGTTGCACGCGGAGTGGCTCTGATACCACAAATGTAATGGCCCGGCCCACTAGTGATATTGTCCGCTCTAGGCCGAAGCCCTCACGGTTTTAAAACGCGTCACTAGGAGTTACGAACCACCAACTTATAAACCCAGCATCTCTCCCGTGTTTTACCGATGTGGGATTTGCCTAGGGTGTTACAGGATTTGCCTAGGGTGTTACAATCCACCCCCCTTATGGGACTCAGCGTCCTCGCTGAGGTTTGCCCCACTATCGTTCAAGGTTGCACATGGAGCGGCTCTGATACCACAAATGTAATGGCTCGGCCCACTAGTGATATTGTCCGCTCTGGGCCGAAGCCCTCACGGTTTTAAAACGCGTCAATAAGGGTTACGAACTACCAACTTATAAACCCAGCATCTCTCCCGTGTTTTGTCGATGTGGGATTTGCCTAGGGTGTTACAATCCACCCCCCTTATGGGACTCAGCGTCCTCGCTGAGGTTTGCCCCACCATCATTCAAGGTTGCACGCGGAGCGGCTCTGATACCACAAATGTAATGGCCCGGCCCACTAGTGATATTGTCCGCTCTGGGCTGAAGCCCTCACGGTTTTAGAACGCGTCAATAGGGGTTACGAACCATCAACTTATAAACCCAGCATCTCTCCCGTGTTTTGTCGATGTGGGATTTGCCTAGGGTGTTACACATCAGGAAACTCCTTAACCACTGCAACATTCTCCAAACTTGCACCTTCTACCTGAACATCTCTAACATAAGCTAGATACCCTTTACACCTCTTTCGCAATAATCGTCTAACACTCACTACTGAGATAAAATTACTAGAGGCTATACTGCGATCTCCCTGAAATTGAAATTCTTCATCCCCAGGAATTTTAAAGAGTACAACTTTATTATGACAATCCAATGAAACGTGATAAGTGGCTAATCAATCTATGCCTAAAATCACATCAAACTCAAATATATCTAAAGAAACAAGATCTGTAGCTAATTTCCTTTCTCCAATGTGAACTATACATCCCCTATACACCATATCAGTGTTTATTGCATTCCTCATAGGTGTTGATACAGATAAAGGATACTCTAATAAAGTAGGTGGTGTACTAAATATCGTGGAAAAGTATGGAGAAATAAAAGAATGGTTGTGCCCCAGTCTTAGCCATAGGCGTCTATTCAGATGTTTGATTAATAGTTTGAGGGGGTACCTCCCTTGTTGGATCAAGGTTTGCACCATTAAGACCCTTGGCCCTAGTTCTCCTTTTACATCTAACAGACCCAGGCACCTATTCATTTTCGTAAACAAGCATTAAATTTGAAAATGTGATCCAAATTAAGACAGGTGAAAAGGTACGAAGTACACAGACATCTAAAGTAATGATAAACTAAAAAGACGTTAAGGATCCTATGCTCCGCAAGTTTACTAGACCTCAACCAAGCTCTGATACCAACTTTGTCACGACCCAAAATTCTGAACCGTGACCGGCGTATAATTTAAATATTCTTAAATCATGCAAGCCTTATCAGAGTATCTTGAATGAATATATTGTCACTTACTAATCTCAAAAAAATAGACAAAATCCAAATAAACAAAATGCTGAATAAACATCATAAATATCCCATAGGTAAACTGCGGAGTCTCTACAGATTTCAATAAAAACTTAAACTGTTCAATAAACTAAACTAATTATTAGCCCGAGAAAACATGAATTCGGGCATACCATGAGAACAAATCAAAGTTGTCCCTCTCTAGAAAATGGACTGAATATTTGGATCAGTTGCAGAATTCTACTGATCTGAAACAGATAACAGACAGAGAAAACGTGGTTTGAGCTAGATGCTCAGTGAATGATAATTATAGCACACAACGGAATAGGAACAAGCAGACGCTTGATTAATTTTACAATAAATTTTCTATTCAATAAAATCATGCTCATGCTGTCAAAATCATTAATAAAATAACTTCGTAAAACGTATATATATAAGAAATTTATTCAATAAAAATTTTATGGTACAGTGCACCAGGGTGATGATACCCCACATCACCAAAGGCCAGATGGTAAGCGCGCTATCAGATATCAGATACCTTCCTCCTCCTTCACAGATATCAATGCATATGATACTAATGCAAACCATAAACTGCAATGATGCATGACTCGACAATGCAACCTAATGCCGTGATAGTCCACACGGCTGGGCCAGATAACAGAAACAGATACTGGGCACAGGTACCAATTCAAAATAGAAAATCAATTTGTACAAATCAATCAAAATCAATAAAAAATTTCAGATAGCAAATAATAACTGATAGTGCAATTCCAATAGTGTATTTCAATAGTTTCAGAGAGTCAATAAAATCAAATCAATCTCAAATCAATTCAGTAACACATCGGTAAATTTTATAGTCAAATATTAATCAATATAAATACATTAAAGGCCTGTTCCCGAAATCCTAATGGGTCTAATGCAGAGATAGTTGACAAAATTAATTATTTAATCAAAATCGAAATAAAATTCAATAATAAAATAAAACTCTAAAAAATCACATATAAAATAATTGTTAAAATATTGATTTAAAATTTCATTTAATAACAAACTTAATGCTAAGAAATTTTAAAAGGGACTAAAACGATGCCATGTACCACTCACCTGGAACCTCCAAGACAATAGTTATTTCAATGAAAGAGAGACAATTTCAACTGACTGATTGAATATTCAAATCTCCTACACACCCAAAATATTAAAGAAAAATATCAAATAATAATAAAATATAATAACTTATATATATATATATATAAACGTGAACTGGACGCATGAACTGGACGCATGGTGGGAGGGACGAGAAGCTATTACGGCTTTATATATATATATATATATATATATATATATATATATATATATATATAAAATAATTAATTATTATCCAATAGCAATTATGATCAACCCAATTCAATACTAATGATAAAAAAAAAATTAAATAAATAAATAAATAAATAAATTTCTAGGGTAGTTGTAACAAATTAATGAAAGAAAATAAAATCAAATTCACCCATTATTGAATAAAGAATGAGAATTTTTACCTTGAAAACAGAATCGAATGTGATGAATAGAGAAGTAAAAATTTAGGGATTCTCTGTTGAGAGTATTTGATAGAAAAAAGAGGTGACAAACAGGTTTTGAGAGCAAAGTTTAGCAGAAGAGATGATTAGGGTATATATATATATATATATATATATATATATATATATATATATATATATATATATATATATATATATATATTTCAAGAGTTCTATTAGGTGTAGAATGGGATAAGAGTTATTATTGAACTGGGTTGTTCAGATTGCAGATATATATTTAATTTCAAAAAATAACATATATATATATATATATATATATCTAAAAATAAATAAGCAGACCATCCAATAAAATATATATATTTTTATAAATATATTAAATTATTATTAGCTAATTAAAATAAAATAATAATAAATAATAAATGTATATGGGTTTCCACATAAAATAACCATGATCATCCAATTGTGTGAAAGATCCATTATACTCTGCAACAAAGAGTAAGTTTAAGAAATAATATACCATAAATTAATCGAATTCTCAAATTATAAACTTCAGAGCTGCAAATCAAACTGAAAAAAAAATCTTTAATTGAAGCAAAGTAAAGTAACTTAATATTTTCAAAATTATCATGCTTGAAGACGTGCTAAAGTATTATCTTTTCATTTTTCAAATGATTGCACCATTAGCCTAAAAAATGATTCTGACTATATGGAAGTCAACTAAGAAATATGAGTACTTAATCACAAGGCCGATTAACATCATCCTATGCAATACATTGAGGAGTATATTACCAGACATCTCAAGTCTCAACTTTACTGAAAACCTATTATATGAGTACTTTTAACTAAGATTATGGCATTCCATTTAATTGACTTTATCACAACTCCAAAAGATTATATATAAGAAGAATATATAACCGTCTCAATATCCCACCTGGGTAGTAATAATTGTAACTACTAGTTGGTGGATTGTAAATACCAAGGTCTCCAACAGACTCTTGGTCAGTCTCCCCTTTGATACCAGAATTACCATCTACTTCACCTTTGGTATTAGAAGTAGCATCCCGTGAAAAGCAACTGAATGATGTTGAGCCACATGGTAATCCATCTTTTCCAGAAGCCTGAAAACAAAGACATACAAAGGAAAATAAGATAATAAAAAGATAATCTTGTTCTACTAAGCATTAAGTAAGTTTGTTGTTAAAACAACCATCTAATCTTGTTCTACTAAGCATTAAGTTTGTTGTTAAAATAACCATCTACCATGCACAGAATAAATTTGCGCAATGTGGATGCCTAGAGATACACATACAGAGCCACAAAAATCTAAGATCCAAAAAATTTAAATAAAACACTAGCAATCCTTTTAAACAAGAAGAATGGATCTCATGGTACTCACACAAATAGATCATATTCTTGAACTTATGTTATAATGACCAAAAACATATTTCCTTGACCTTTTAGTGTTTTATAATTCTCAGTAATCCAATGCATACCATACACCAAACCGCAAAGTGAAAGTTGGCACAACTACAAGAAAGATAGGAATCCATAATAAATTAAAACCAAGCCTTTTCACCTTCATAACGCCATTTTTCCAAGCAATTATCCACAAGGAAGAAAACAAAAGCAACATAGATTAATATGACATACCACATCACGCCCAGCCAATTTCCTAATGGACTCCGACTTCAATCCTGTAGGAACAGATTCAGCTGCATTATATAGTTAAGAATACAATACTTATTCAATTAGCCAACAAATCATGGAGTTGCCAACAATATCTACACCATTAAACAGTCAATACATAATTTTTCTTTTTTTTTTTTTTCCACAGGACAAAGCCCATACGCAATTTTAGCAGCAAGAGGAAGGAATGAAAGGGGCGAAAGGGGCATAAATCAAACAAGCCAAACAATTTACTTTCCATAAAATCAAAATCTTGATCATCCACGATAATTATTACCCATCTTCAATATAAAATGAATAACCCAGATTTTTTTTTCCCATTTTCAGTTAAAAAAAAGTTAACACAAATGAAATTAAAAAACAGAACCCATAATAGCTTTATATTTAATGTCACGACCCAACCTATGGGCCGGACCGGCACTAGGACCTGGGCCAGCTTAAAGCCCCCGAGGCCCGTAGTAAGCCTAACTATTCCTCAAATCCATAACCAGGCCCACAATTTAGGCCCAATATGCATATAAAATACTTTAAATTAAACTATTATAATTATATTTTGAGCCAACTTAACCCAGAAATTTTCAGAAACTAAAATCAGGGGAGCCCAGCTCAACCCTGTTACCTCATTTACAAACTGTTTAAATATCATACAAATCTTCATTTATTAATCTCAAAAATTTAAATTAACACAATTTCTAACAAGGTCCACACTATTACCAACACATGTTTTTAAATTTAGAAAAGATAGTAAAACAATTAAATAATCGACATTAAACCTGCGATGAAGAAAACAGGTTGCTCTGTAAAATAACTCCTCCTGTGGCCTGGAAAAATATTGAACAGGAGTGAGCGTTCGACTCAGAGAGTAAAATATCAATTTTAACCATAATCTCTATAACTATCTAAAACTAATGCGTCCTGTGGAGTGAAATGCAATATCAATAATAAATTCACATCATAACAGCAAAAAGGTAATTTGGAGCACTCACACACCCAGTAATATCAATCATAATATATGGGAGCTGATCCCCTATACAGCTCTCTTAAATCCAACCTGGTGCTAGCGAAGAACTCAAGCCGGACTTTCGCTTAATATACCAAATCGGGGCTCCTAGCGAAGAACTCAAGCCGTGACTACCCCGAAGGATCGGGTCCCAGCGAAGATCTCAAGCTGTGACTACCCGTCCTATCCATAGTCCACACCACATCACACGCACGCCAACGCACGCACACTGCTCTAAATTACCACAACAACATCCATGGCACTTTCACAGTTATGAATGCAACATAAATCGTGCCTAGAGTTTATCTACATAGATACATGCATATAAGTGATGCATGGGCATGCTTGAACATATAATAATAGTGAGATTACAATTAAAATTAATATTTTACTCACAGTACACCGATGACTATTGTGGCTGCTCGATGCAGAAAAATAGCTGACCTCGATCACCTAATAATTAAATTATAAATTTATTAGTACTAAGTTAAGATAAAACTCTAAAGAGGTAATAGACAGCCTAATTCATGCCGAAAATCCGGCAGAGTTTCCCCTATACCTGGGACCTACCCAACTTGCAAAAAAGCTCAAATAACACTTCTAAATTCTCAATTTCCACAATCACATCTCATCAATATCACATGGCCCCTCCTGGGCCCTCCAAATCAGACAATACTCAAAATCTTAAAAATTACGTTTTAGTCCCTATAATTGACATTTTTCAAAAATCCACTCAAACAAGCTCTAAAAATTCTAAAATTTTGTCTCGCGGTCCTTAATAATATTATAAGGCTATTGCAAAATGAATTGTAATTTTCTAATCACCCATGAATATTTTATTCAAGAATTTTACTCGATTCCATAAGTTTTCAACCTCTAACATATTCTTAATTCAACCCAATTAAATATTCACATATTTAAACCTCCATCCTCAAGCTTCAACCAATTATATAAAATTTAATTATCTTAATTTCAAATAATCTTATATGCCTATATGCTAAAAATCTAACTAAAATCCATCTATATTTTTTCAAAAATATTCTACAATCACTCAAAAATTCAACTAACACCATAGAATATCTCAAAATAATTTTACTTTCAT
This sequence comes from Hevea brasiliensis, assembly GCF_030052815.1. NCBI lineage: Eukaryota > Viridiplantae > Streptophyta > Magnoliopsida > Malpighiales > Euphorbiaceae > Hevea > Hevea brasiliensis. The sequence goes on from NC_079506.1 coordinate 12,872,032, forward strand.
CATATATTTTTCTTAGAATTTTTCTCCAATTTTTCCTGTTTAAGAAACACTGTATTTTGCTCCACAGACAGAGAAATAATAAAAATAGTCTTACCCGAAGTTTATCTGTCTCAAAAATTTCAAAAATTTATGAGGAAGCCTCTGAAAGTTGAATAATCTCCATAGCCCACCGGAGCCACCGCTGGAACCACCGCGCACGGTGGCCGGCCGCCGGTCGCCGGCGACATTTGCCGGATCTGATCATACCACCATGTTCCTCTCCTCTTCCTCAGTCCATATGTGGTCTCGGATCGTCGATCCAATGGTCGGATCGTCGTAGATCTGGCGAAAAAGCTTGAAAAACCCGAAACTTCTCTCCTCTATATCTCACTCATCCGACCTCCATTTGCTGCAAAATTGGTATCAAAAGAAAGCTATCGGAGCAAGCTTTCCAACGCCACCTGAATCGCCTCGATCGGACGTCAGATGAAGCCGGAATCGCGCCGGAAAACCGCTGCCCACTGTGCGCGTGTTTTCTCTCTCTTCTCCCTCTCTTGCCGCCGTTTCTGGTGGCTCTGGCTGTCGCCGGCCGGGTGGGGAGTGGCTTGGGAGGTCGCCAGCCGGTCACCGGAAAAAGAAAGAAGAAGAAGAGAGGGAAGGAGAGGAGAGAAGAGAGAATGGGGGTTTCCTCCTCCCGTTTTTCAACTTTTTTTTTTTTTTTTTAATAAAAAGTTGGGTGTGACAGTGGAATTCCACTGTCACACGCCAAAAGTCGCATCTTCATTTTTTTTCATTTTTTTTTTCCTCTCTGGTTGTTACATTTAAAAAGTTGGGAGGGGTGGGGGTGGGGAAGGAGGGGGGGGGGGGGGGAGTGTGGGTTTGGTGGGGGTGGGGAAGGAGGGGGAAGAAGAGGAGGAGGGGGAAAGGGGAAAAGAAACCCAATAAGAGAGGATACGTTTCTCAAGTTCTGTTCCAGCGGCAATCGTCGATCGATAAAAGCCCAAGTTAACACCTGCAAACAGAGAGACAAAATAAATAGCAAAAGTGTTAGTCAAGGTCAAAGCACCAGTACTTTTATACCAAAAGTCTTACGATTTAGCATTGTATTTTGATGGGTGAAATTATTTTTTTTAATAAAAATAGTATTTTCAATATTATTAAAAAATAATTTAAAAAAATTATTTCATTATTTTTATATTTTTATAATTAAAATAAATTAAATTTAATTTTTAATTATTTTTTAATATTTTATAATTAATATATTTTAAAAATAAATTTTTTAATAATAATTTTAGTAGCAATATCAACCCAACCTAATTCAACCCCTATCGATAAAAATATAAATATTATTTTAATAAATAATAGTATAATAATTAAAATTATATATTATAATTTTTTATTATAAAAAATTGTTTTTCAATCTAAAATTAAATTAAATTAAAAAAATATAAAAAATTTGTAATGTAATTTAATTTTAATTTTTAATTTAATTTAATTTAATTTTTAATTGAAAAATAATTTTAATTTTTTATTTAATTAAAAATATTATTTTAATAAATAAAATCATAATATTTAATATTATACATTATAATATTTTTATTATAAAATATTATTTTTTAATTTAAAATTAAATTAAAATTTAATAAAATAAAAAATTAAAATTAAAAAAATAAATAATTAAAAAATTTAAGAAAAATTGGACGCTACTATAAGTAGCGTCCAATTTTTCTTTAAAATTTTAATTATTTTATTTATATTTTTAATAAATTAAAAATATTATTTTAATAAATAAAATTATAATATTTAATATTATACATTATAATATTTTTATTATAAATATTATTTTTTAATTTAAAATTAAATTAAAATTTAATGAAATAAAAAATTAAAATTAAAAAAATAAATAATAAAAAATTGTTATTATTAATATTAAAATAATTAAAATTTTCAAAAAGCGTTCAACTTTTCTTACATTTTTTTAATAATTTATTTTTTTAATTTTAATTTTTTATTTTATTAAATTTTAATTTAATTTTAAATTAAAAATAATATTTATAATAAAAATTTAAAATATATAATATTAAATATTATAATTTTATTTATTAAAATAATATTTTTAATTTATTTAAAATATAAAATAAAATAATTAAAAATTTAAAGAAAAATTGGGCCTACTTATGGTAGCGCCCAATTTTTCTTAAACTTTTTAATTATTTATTTTTTTAATTTTAATTTTTTATTTTATTAAATTTTAATTTAATTTTAAATTAAAAAATAATATTTTATAATAAAATATTATAGTATATATTATTAAATATTATAATTTTATTTATTAAAATAATATTTATATTTTATTTAAAATATAAAATAAAATAATTAAAAATTAAAAAAAAATGTTGGACGCTACTATAAGTAGTGTCCAACCTTTAAATTTTTTTTAATTAATTTTTTATTATTTAAAGGAAAGCTGGACGCTATTTTGAATAGCGTCCAGCTTTCCTTTTAAACTTTCCGGACCTTAAAAACGCTATTATAGTTAGCGTCTCACACTCAGCCCGTCCAACTCAGCACAATTCACCCCTTTTTGGTAATTAATTTCAAACTCACCTATTTTGATAAAATTTCGTTTTTCATTACCCCTTTTTGGTAATTAACCCAGGGAAATCTGCTTGGTTGGAGGGAAATCGCGAGAAAATGAAATTTCATGACTTCAAGTCCGCATAAATAGAATATCAATTTGCAAAATGGAACATTAAAAAAGAAGTCACCGAATCAGACTACTCACAGAGAGCAAAAAAATTAAAATTGATATTCTATTTATGCGGACTTGAAGGAAAGAAGAAGAAGCAGTGAAAGTAAAGTCGAGAAAGAGAAGAGGGAAACAAAAGGGTCTAATTATGGAAGGATCGGACAGGTTAGATGAGTTCCTGGTTTGAGAAGAGGAAATAGTGATCGTTGGATGTAGGGTTTAAAGACGAAAAGGGTGGGAAAGCGCCAATATTTTGGGAGTGCATCCAGTTTTGTGCTAAACTTGTTCGGAAATTAAATTCTCTTTGTTGTTTTTTTTTTTTTCCTCTTTTCTCCAACATGTTTAATAATGAAATATAATTAGTTTTAAAAATTAACGAAATAAAATTAAAAAAAATTATATTTTATGGGTATGTTTTGGCCAGTTCCTGATTCAAATCAGATTGATTTTGAGTTGAAATCGGCAATTCAAGATTTAATTAGGTAATAAAATTAATCTTGATTTGATTCTAATTTTAGTTTCAAGTTCAAAAATGTTTTAATTCACATTGTACCTTATAAAATTATCATTTTTTTTTAATCTGATTTCAATAAGATTAAAATTGTCTATTCGAACCTTCAATTTCAATTTTATAATAAGAGAAAACAAAATTAAAACCCATCACTATAAATTATAATCAGTTTGATTCTAATTCAAACTCTTAAATTATTAATTTGAGCCAATTTCATATTTCAATTTCGATATAATTCAAGATTTATCTAGGTAAGTTCAATGTTATTTTGTTATTGATTTGAAAAAAAAAAATTAGATATTAATTTGATTGGTTAAAGATATAATTAAAAATGCACAAAATATATAAATTATAATTTACATTAATTATATATCATTTATAATGATATGGCTATATTTATATATTTTATGATATATTAAAAGTTTTTAAATATAATTCATTAATTAAAATGTCTATGGTTTAAAAAGATAATGTAAATATAATCATTAATATTTTTATATAAATAAGAAAATATCTATATGTAATGAATTTCTAGTATGAAATATTAATTAATTGTTGAGGAAATAGTTCATACCTACATGGGGATGCTCCATGTGATTTTACTTCATATTATTTTGAAATTTGATGATATGCGTCTGTATTTTATTCATTTTAATTTTTAGTTTATATTTTATTTTTTTTAATTATTATAAATTGATATATATATAATACAAAAATAATTACTCTAGTTAACATTATTGTTATAAGAATCGGATCGGTTTAATTAGGAAGAGAACTAATAATCAAGTTGATTTAGATAATAAATATGAAATGTTAAAAAATTAGGGTTCATTGGTTACACAGTCGGATTTCAAACGATTTAATAAACCAATTTAAAATAAAAATAATAAAAATCGAAAATAGTGTGCTAGGAGATTTGAACAAATGGTTGGTAATCAACTTTAGAGTATATATATATTCATGATTGTAACAATATATTATTAGTATTATTTTTAATATATTGTTAATTATATAAAATATAATTAATATTTATTTAATAATATACCCATTAAATCTCAGTTGAAATAAGAATAGATTTAGTATGGGGGCAATGGGGCGCTGCTCTCAATTTTCCTTTTAAAAGATAATTTTTATATAAAATTTTAATATTATCCTATATTTAAAGATATTAATTTGCCCTACATTTAAAGATGTGTCCCATAATTTCTTTTGTTAAATAATTTTCTCTTATTCCATTAAAGTTTGGATTATTCTATTAATTGAAATAGATTTATTAGTTTTCTTAGGAAAAATAAATTTGTTAATTGAATATATATACAAGTGAAAATGAGTATTTTTTATGTTTATATATTACCCCTATTAATAAGAATTTATAAATTCATTATTGATTTAAATCTTAAATTTTTAATTTTTTTTTTTGGCAAATTTAAAAAACACGCTTAGAGCAATTTAAAGCTAACCTTTTTATTTTTCAAAAGTTGAGAGTTCTCAGCTTCTAGTGGAAATTTATTTATTTTTTAATTATAAATTTAAAAAATTGGGGATGGAAAATACCAGCGTCAGCTTGCACATTCGATGGAAAATTTAGAACAATTATTTTATATTTATTTTTATTATTTTTATATAGATTAAATTTTTTATCTTTTAAATTTTTTAATGAAAATTTCATAATAAAAAATAAAAATATAATAATATAACAAAAATATTAATTAAAGATATGAAATCATTTGAAATTGGTTTAATCATATGGTTATTTTTATCATTTTTAATATTATATTATATTTTTTTAATAAATTAAAAGAATATATAGAATATAATATTATATTTTCATATTAAAAAGAATAATATATTTAAATATTATTTTTATTTATTAATATTAATATTATTCTTAAAAATAATATTTTTTAAAGAAAAAAAAAAGAATTAACATGATAGAGAGTGTCATGCAATAATACTATTAAAAAGAATATCGCATGTCAGCTCCTTGGAAACATCTATTTTAATATATGGATTCAGTGTTTAATTAATAAAACAAAAATAGATTTTTTGAGTTTAAATTTCTTTTTCTAATTACTTTAAAAAATTATTATATGGGATGCTTTAGATGTGCATTGGCTCCACATATTTAGAAATGATGTTTCTTGAATCTATAACATATGATATATGATGAAATTTACTTATTAAATATATAAATCTCACGTACTTATGTCTTAGTTTCAAAGTGAATTGAATTTACATATTATTAATGCCATCACTTCATATCTATAAACATTGATTATAACATGAAGGGGGGACAAAATGTAGAGGTGGGGCAAAAAATGAAGTAATGTAAAGCAATCAAATATAGCATTTGTATAGAGAAGAGTATATGATACAAAAAGCATTCATGATCCCCTTAATTAAAGATTGCAAGCTCTCCACCGAAGGAGGACACTCCTTAAAAAGAAGGTAACCCACAAATTATTTCTACATCTATATGCCTAATTCTATGCCCAAGAATTATAAAGAAAAAAATTATTCTTTGCACATTAATAATAAAAAAAAAAAGCTATAACAAAAATCAAGCCAATTTAAAGACAGCATTAAAATTCAAAGGGAAAAGAAAATTATTCAAGCTTAAACTAAAAGATCTTGTTTGGATTTTGCACGGATTTTCTCATTTTCCCCATTTTTCAATTGTTGGGAAACAATAGAAGATGATGAAGAATGGTAATTTGGAGAGTTACGAGGAAACTCAGAGAGCATTTGAACTAATTCTCTCATTGTAGGACGTTCAATGCTATTTTCTTGGCAACACAACATTGCAATGAAAAATAGATGCATTGCTTCATCTTTAGGCACCATTGTTAGTCTTGGATCAACAATGCGCATCACATCTTCTCTCCGATTATTCGTTACTCTTTTGCTCCATTGTACAATATCCACCCCTTCGCCGAAATCACCCACCGGTCGTCGTCCTGTTAGCAGCTCCAAGAGAACAACTCCAAAACTATACACATCACTCTTCTCGTCCACCTTCAATGTGTATGCATATTCTGCAATATGAACAAAATTTAGTCATGACATAGCTAAACCATGGGATGAGGCCCATAAGACCACCACAATCCAAGCCCAACACAACCCAATTTGCAGCATCTTCATCTTGGGATTAAGGAAAGTACCCCCAAAAAAAATCATAGATATAAGGTCAAAGGACAAAGACAAAAAGAGATGCCAAACTTGCCAAGAAAGCTCAAAGCAGCCAAAGAAGACTGGTAGGTGGGAAGAAGAAGAAGAAGAAAAATACGCTTTACACGTAAGACCAAAATCAGCTATTACACGAAAGATTAGTGTTGTAAATAGGTGTGCATGCATATATGTGTCGGTTAGCTTTCACTAATCTCAATGTGCTGTTACGTTAGAATCATTATCAGACTGAAAATAAGCATCAATGTGTCAGATTTGGACCTCCAAGATTGCTAGATCAGAGTTTTTCGTGGGTCCCAACAAAGTGCTTCGGTTCTTTTGTTTCTGTGTGATGTTGTGTTGTGAATGCCAAGAAAACCTATGCGCCTGTCTCCCTTTGGCACAAATCACGGGTGGTTTTTCCGCTCTCACTTTTTTTTTTTTAATTTAAGAGTTTGAAGTCGAGATCCTATAGTTTCTCAATGACTTCAGTTTCACTGAGGTAACACTATTGCGTACAGAACCACTTATAAGGGATCAAAAGTCAGCTATACGTTGCTGTAACTGTTCTCACCTTGGGAATATCAGATGGTTGCTGTTCATCTTGAGTTCTTGAAATATTCAGACAATTTTGACATTACAAGAAAAATTTACTACACACAAAATAACTAACTGAACTAACAAGGTCACTATCAATCATCAATCATCTACAGTATCACTGTGCACAAAATCAGAAAGCAAGCATTAGTAATGTGTGTAAAAATGTGATGCAGTGGTTAAAAACTGGCTTAGTGATATCATTTAATTGCAAATATAGTGAAGTAATGAACTTACCGGGTGCTATGTAGCCATAAGACCCTGCAATTGCTGACATACATTCTGATGCTCCCCCATCAATAAGGAATTTTGCTAATCCGAAATCTGCAACATGTGCTTCGAAGCTCGAATTTAACAGAATATTGTTGGATTTTACATCTCGATGAACGATCAATGGTGAACAATCATGGTGGAGGTAGCATAGGCCTTTAGCAGCCTCAATGGCGATTTTGTACGTCAAATTCCAACCCAAGAAAGAACCCTTTTTGCCATGTAAGGCTTCTCCTAGGCTTCCATTTCTCATGTACTCATAAACCAACAAGTTGGTTTCTTTGTTGGAGCAGAAAGCAAGCAATCTAACGATGTTTCGATGCCTAATGCTGCCTAGCGTTTGAATTTCTGCTCTAAAGCCATGGTCATGGCTATTGGTGCCAAAACCAAGTAGTTTTTTAACTGCAATTTCAACCCCATTTGGCATTTTCCCACGGTATACAATCCCAGCTCCTCCTCTACCAATTACGTTTCCATCTTTTACACATTCCAGGATATCTGTGACAGTGAATTCTAGCTTTTGGAAAGCTTTCATCTTCCAAGAATCTGAGCTGTTTTTCTTGAAAGACTTGGCCTTTATTATGGCAGCAGTTGCAAATATCAGAGAGCATATCAGCAAGCCTGAAGCGAAGATGAGCTTGAAATCACTGGGGGCTTTTCCTGGTGTGTTTGTGATGGTGGTGAAATTGCAAGGATTGTCAAGTAGAGGACCACAGAGTTGAGGATTTCCTGCAAAAGAGGAGGCATTAAAGAGGGAGAACTGACCGGATTCTGGGACCTTTCCGCAGAAATCATTGAAAGAGAAATCAGCAACAGTGAGGCTTTTCATGGAACCAATGGATTTTGGTATTGTTTGGTTCAAGTGGTTTCTTGACAAGTTCAAGTAATTCAAGATATGGATGTTGGATATCTCTGGTGGGACTGAACCAGAGAGGTTGTTCTGGCTCATGTCAAGGAAAGTGAGATGGAAACAGTTTCCTATTTCAGGTGGAATTAGACCTGAAAGTGAATTTCTGCTAAGATCAAGCATTAATACTTGCTGGAGTTCTCCTATGGAAGTTGGAATTGGACCTGAGAATTGATTTCCACTGAGCAGAAGGATTTGAAGGGAAGAGAAATTCGAAAGCGAAAATGGCAGAGGACCCGAGAGGAGATTGTTTGACAAATTGAGTTGGCCTAATTTAACAGGTTTAAATGAACTATTACGATTCTCTGATAAATTCCCTGACAGGACGTTGTTCTGCAACTCTGCTAAATTCAACCGAGGCAAGTAAATGAAACCATTTGCAATGCTTCCATTCAAGTAGTTCTGCCCCAACCTCACTCTAGTGAGACTACAACATGTCCCCAAACCTTCTGGGATTGGACCAAACAGGAAATTCTTCAAGAGAATGAGAATCCTCAACTGATTAGAGGAACACAAGTCTTGCGGGATTGTACCAGTGAGCTTATTTGAGGACAAATCAAGAATGTGAAGCTTCCCATTTTGGCCAAGTTTTTGAGGAATCTCACCGGTGAAATTGTTCATCAACAGCCCCAGCGTTTCCAAATTAGGCAATTCCACGACATAGTCTGGAATGGAACCGTGTAGTCTATTCAAGAAGAGATTGAAGAGCTTCAGTTGCTTGAGATTGATGAACTCAAATGGGATTTCACCAGTGACTGCATTGTTGGAGAGGTCAAGATTCACCAAGTTGGTCAGGTTGCCTAATTCCTTTGGAATAGAACCTGAAAAATGATTGGCATGCAAATATAGAGTATCAAACAGATTCAGCTTTCCAAGCTCCCTCGGAACTAGACCATCTAGTCCACAGTCTGGTGAATTCATGTGAACTAGATTCACCAAATTTCCAAGCTCTGCAGGAATCCCACCTTCAAAAACATTGTAATACCCCAAGTAAATCTCCCTCAAGTTAGTGAGGTTTCCTAATTCAGCAGGGATTTTTCCATGAAGATCATTTCCTGCGAGTGATAGATACTCCAACCCCACTAGTTTCCCATAGGTTGCAGGGATTTTGCCATAGAAATAGTTGCCACCAAGATCCAAGTACTTGAGTTTTTTCAGGCTCAAAATCCCAAGAGGAAGGAAAGCAGTGAAGTTATTATTGTAAGCATCAAACACTTCCAAGTTTTCCATTTCAGAGTAGTTCCAATCCAAGCCACCATTGAATTGATTGTTTGAGATGTTAAGAAACCGAAGATTACTCAACCTGAAAATCTCAATGGTACCGGTGAAGTTGTTTCCTGCAAGAGACAAGTTGGTGAGCCTATCAAGCCTTGAAATCTGAGGTGAAACAGAACCTGACAGATTCAAATCTGTCAAGTCCAATGACACAACTCGCCTGCGAGAGCAACCAACTCCAGCCCACGAACAAACTGATCTTGGATTCGATGAATTCCACATGCTCAAGACTGGTTCAGGGAAAGCAAATCCTTGTTTAAGCACAACTAAAACGTTAAAATCATCAAGTAAAGAAGTAGAACAAGAGGTGCTAAGAAGAGAGAGTAGGGTTAAAGCAATGATGGGGACCATGTTTTGGTGAAAACTTACTCAGGGGAATTGAGTTTGGAAGGAATTGAAGCAAAGACAAAGATGGTTACTATGCACACCTTTCTTACTGTTACAACTGCAAAGAATTGGGAATTACATCAAATGGATGTACAAAATGCTTCCTTACATGGTGACTTGGATGAAGAGGTTTATATGAAGATGCCATCTGGTTTTGTTTCCTAGACACCAAGGAAGGTATGTAGACTTCGAAAGTCTTTGTATGGTTTCTGACAGACACCTAGGTGTTGGTTTGCCAAATTGGCACCATCCTTGAAAACTTGAGGATTTAAGCAATCATGTTCAGATTACTCTCTATTTACTTTTTGAGATGGGCCTGTTCGATTGAATATTCTTATCTATGTTGATGATCTCATTATTTCTGGTAGTGATGAAATGGTTGTGCAGAAGTTCAAGGATTATTTAAATCGATGTTTTCATATGAAAGACTTGAGCAAGCTGAAATATTTCTTGGGGATAGAGGTAGGATGGAATTCAAATGGTCTCTTCTTGTGTTAATGTAAATATGCATTGGATATCATTTTTGAGGCTGGTTTACTAGGGGCTAAGTCGACTAAAAGACACTTGAACAAAATCACAAGCTGGCAATTTGTAGAGGGTGCTGATATGGACGATCTAAGTCAGTATAGGTGTCTGGTGGGACGGCTTATTTATCTGACAATTACTCACCCTGAACTATCTTATTGTGTGCATATACTTGCACAGTTCATGCAGCAATCGAAGAAGGAACATTGGGAAGCAGCTTTGAGAGTTGTGCATGATTTGAAAAAAAATCCAGGTCAAGGTATTTTATTTCATGCCAATTGTGATAAAAAAAACTATATGCTTATTGTGACTCAAATTGGGCCAGTTGTGCTTTGACACGACGATCTTTAACTGGTTATTTTGTTCTCTTGGGAAATTCGCTTATCTCATGGAAAACCAAGAAGCAACAAACAGTGTTTCGCTCTTTCGCTGATGCTAAGTATAGATTGGCTTGTGAACTCAAGAGGTTGAAAGGATTATTGACTTCTCTTGGTGTTGAACATTTTGAAACTATGCATTTATATTGTGACAGTCAAGCAACTTTGCACATAGCAGCTAATCCAGTCTACCATGAACGTACATAACACATTGAAGTAGACTGTCACTTTATTCATAATGAGATACAAAATGGAAACATTCAAACGGAGTATGTTCATACTTCTATGCAACCTGCTGATATCTTTACGAAGGCTTTGGGAAAGAATCAGTTTGATTTTCTTCTTCGCAAGTTGGGCATTCAGGATCTTCATGCTCCAACTTGAGGGGGGTATTGGATCAAGCAGGAAAGATCTTGGCAGCTAATTGGTTTAGGTAGTTTTGTGAATAATTTTTTTTCGTAAAGTTTTGATAGTTTACCTTGTTTAGGAGATTTCTTATTGTACAGTTTTAGGAGTTTACCTTGTTTAGGAGATTTGGTGAGCTATAGCTCTTGTGTATATATATATTGTGCTTGTGTCAATGAAGGAGGTAGAACTTTTAGGCCCATTTTTCTCAAAATTCTTTATTGTATTAATATAAAAATAACAATTAATATAGTTATTTCATTAAAAATTATATTGTATTAATATAAAAAATAATAATTAATATAATTATTTTATTAGCATGTTGAATAATAAAATTATTTCTTATATCTCGAGAAAATACGCAAAATTTTTTCTATTAATTGTGCTATAAAAGTTTACTATATCAATTTTTATATTATAAAATTAATTTTTATTTTGTTTAAAGAAATAAAGAAGGGATAGAAATTTAAAGAGAGCAAGTAGAAAGAGGACAAAAATGTAATTTTCTTTTGACAACCGGTTAACAGGTCATAATGACTATTTCTGAATAAAAATTAAAATTGGGTGATATTTTTGTAATAAATTGAAATTACATAATTGAAATAAAATAATCTCCAAATTGAGTGGCCATCTTTGTGCTTTAGCTCTAAATTCAGATGAAAAACTTAAATAAAATAATCTCCAAATAGTTCATTTTTCGCTTCGCTATGCGCCTTGTTGAAAAATAAAACAAGTGACCTCAAAGTATGGAGGTGGTCCAGACTTCATGTGGTTGAGCCCCACACAAACAGAGCCCCAGCCAAGTGCCTTCCTGATTAAGTTTGGAAAATGAAATTTCTGATTATCTCATATTTCAATCCCAATTAATTAAAGTAAATAAGGATAATAACTCTAATTAAAATAATCCCAACTAATCCAATATTTCAATCTTGATAAATGAGTTTAATTAGTTGAACGTAGTTTAATTAAGTCGGTAATTTGACATAAAGATTAGAGGGAGACTATTGATAAAGAGCAAAATATTCGATCTTATATGACATAAAGAGCATTTACTTTGTTGACAAAATATAGCTATGCATTCCTTCTATGAGAAGGCACATAAGGTGTTTTCCTCTTGTTTCTTGCTTTCTTCGTTTACTTGTTCATTTATAAATTTCATGTCTCAGAATAGTTTAGACACACACTCACAAAATATTCATCTTTAGTAATTTGCTCTCTCTACCTTCTTCAAACTCAGTTGCACAATATCCTTTTTTTATCACTTATCATGGCTTCTAGTTCTTCATCAACAACTCCCTGCAAATATGATGTTTTTATTAGTTTTAGAGGCAAAGATATCCGTAAGCGTTTTCTGTCCCATCTCTTTGTTGCTTTGGAGCGAAAACAAATCAACGCCTTCTTGGATGAAAACCTTGATAAAGGAGAAGATATCTCACCAGCTCTCTTGAAAATAATCCAAGAGTCAAGTCTCTCAATAGTCATTTTTTCTGAAAATTATGCAGATTCTCCATGGTGCTTGGATGAGCTTGTGAAGATACTCGAATGCAAGGAAACTTTAGGACAAATGGTCCTACCAGTTTTTTATGAAGTAGATCCAACTGACGTTCAAGAGCCGAGAGGAAAATTTAAGGAGGCATTTGATATTGCTAAGCGTGGAGAACAAGTTAAAGGCAGTTTACAAAAGGTGGACAAATGGAAGCATGCTTTAATGGAAGTAAGCAACTTATCAGGATGGGATTCACGAGATAAGTATGTTAATTACATTTTTAAATTACTCTTTACTGTAGTTTTCTAAGCTTCAATTTAAGAAAACAGTATACACTTTTAATAGAGCACATTAATCTTAATATAGAGCACTAATCCAAAAATAGGCACTGCTAATGTAGAAAATCGATATTTGCTACCGTATTCTACAATCAGAACATGTTAATTATATATTTGTTAAGAGTCTGGTAGAAAAAAAAAAATTCTAATGGGTTTACAAAGATCAAAGGCTAACTAATTTGTTAGTTAGTTCTAACCTTTTAGTACTGGTTAATCCAAGCCTTGGCAAGTTCAATCTTCATACTTTATATACTCTTAACTCTAGCACATTCATTTTCCTCCACCCTTTCAATTTAGTTAAGCCCAGTTTCGTTCAGTCCAGTTTCTTGGTTATGCCACTGCATTCAAAGTTTAGGTTTCAGGGGGAGTATTTCAAGAAGTAACTATCTCAGTTGCTGCTTGACCACGTAAAGGGGTGTATGAAGAGTCCCACGTCTAAAACATAAAAGAATTCGATGGGTTTATAAGGTCAAGGGCATTAACCGAATAGTTAGTTCTTGCATTTTAACAATGGTTGGTCTAAACCTAATTAGCAAGCCCAATCTTCATATTTTATGGACTCTTGAATCTAGCTCATTCATTCATCTCTACCCTTTCAGTTCAGTGATAATATTATTATTTACTTAGAAGTGAGTTTATCATTACTTACTTGTGTTTGTTGTTTGTATATAACTAGGTATGAGTCCAAATTGGTTGAGGAAATTGTCAATGATGTTTTGAAGAAACTTAGTCATATGTCTAAAAGTGATGATTCTTATGATGGCAACTTGATTGGAATTGAATCGCGTGTGGAAAAAGTAGAACGGTTGTTAAATGATAAGCAAGTTGTAGGAATTTGGGGGATGGGAGGCATTGGTAAAACCACAATTGCAAAAGAAGTATTTCATCGAAACAAGAATAAATTTGATGCTTGTCACTTTGTTGACAAGCAACCATTATGTGAAGAAGCATTAAATAGCAGAAGCAAGATATTCACTGTTTATGATGATGTAAATGATCCTATCCGTTTAAAAAGTTTAGCAAAAAAATGGGATTCATACGGTGAGGGAAGTAGAATCATTGTAACTAGTAGAGACTTGCAAGTACTTAAAAATGTTTGTTCAAGTGAATGCATATATGAGGTTGAGCAATTATGTAACTCTGAAGATCTTGAACTCTTTAGCTTGCATGCTTTCAAACAAAATAATCCCAAGGAGGGATTTGTGGAGCTATCAAAGAAAGTGATAACCTATGCTGGAGGCAATCCATTAGCTCTTATAGTCTTGGGATCTCATTTATTTGATATGGAGATAGAAGAATGGAAGAGTGAATTGGAAAATTTGAAAGGTCAATCTCTTAAGAATATTCAAGATGTTTTGAGAATAAGTTATGATGGGCTAGAGAGGAATGAAAAGAAAATATTTCTTGATATTGCATGTTTCTTCAAATGGAACCCAAAAGATGATGTTCAGAAAATGTTAAAAGCATGCGGTTTCTTTCCAGAAGGTCCAATACGTCGCCTAATTAATAAATCTCTCATGAGTACCACTTTTGATGTCGTATATATGCATGACTTGATAGAGCAAATGGGCAAGGATATTGTCAATGAGGAATGTGAACAGCCTGGAGGACGCAGCAGGTTGTGGAATTATGAAGATATTAGTCATGTATTAACGACGGATACGGTAATGGCCAAATTAATCAATGAGGCTTCTTCCATTTTCATATTTGAATTTTATAAGAATGTTAGCTCTCATGACGAAGTATTAATCAATAATCCTTTTTGCTGTTATTTTTTATTAGGGAACTGAAAATGTTGAAGCCATATTACTTAACATGCAAAACAACGGTAAATTGGAGGTAAGTTCCACGGCCTTCATGAAGATGTGCAATCTTAGATTCCTAAAAGTCGGGGATGATTCCACAGTAGGCGAAGTGCTCCTTCCTAACAGCTTGGAATTTCTTCCACAAAAGCTAAGATATCTTTACTGGATTAATTATCCTCTAGAGTCTTTGCCATTAGAGTTTTGGCCAAAGAATCTTGTACAGCTTCATATGCCTTTTAGCAACCTCAGACAACTGTGGGATGAAGATAAGGTACCGTTTATAAATTTTAGCTACATTTTATAAAGTTGATTTGTGTCTTCTAATTTATTGATATTTTTCTATTTAACTACAGCCTCTTGGAAATTTGAAATTAATGGACCTCAGCAACTCTATTTACCTGACCAGGATTCCAAACTTGTCTAGTGTTGCCCCAAATCTTGAGTTTTTATATTTGGAAGCATGTTTGAGTTTGGTTGAAATTCCCTCTCTTCAAAATCTGAGCAAGCTTACCGTACTAAATCTATGTTGGTGCCTTGAGGTCACAGATTCTCCAGAGGTTCCTTGTAATATAAGGATTTTAACTTTAGATGGAACTGCAATAGAACAACTGCCCTCATCAATTGAGCATCTATCTCAGCTTGTCAAATTGTCCTTGAATGAGTGTATAGAAGTAGTGAGTCTTCCAAGCGGCATTTGCAAATTGAAACATCTTGAAGAACTCTCTCTCTATGAATGTTCAAGCCTCGTTAGTATTCCTAGCAGCATAGGTGAGTTGAAATGTCTTAAAGAACTTTGTCTCGATGAATGCTCAAATTTGACAAGTCTTCCAGAAAGCATCAAACAACTTCCAAAGTTGAAACGACTTAATTTAAGAGATTGCAAGAGTCTAAGATGTTTACCAGAGCTTCCATCATGCTTAGAATACTTACATGCATCAGATTGCATCTCTCTGGAATCTGCATCAACTTCTTTCCTTTTCTTAGAACATGAAGATGAAAGTGAAGAAGCAGATGAAAGTGAAGCAGCAGATGAAAATGAAGATGCGGATATATGTGAAAGAAAAGATTTTTGTAAAGATTGCAAACTTCTTGATTTTGGTAATTGCGTTAATCTGGATAAGAATAAAGTTATGGAGGATGTATTGAAAGCACATCTTTTGGGTCAGAAAGTTATATTATATATTGAAGGAGGTGAAGTGCCAGAAGGGATGAGTTATAAGAATAAAAGTGGATCCTCGCTTTCATTCAGACTTAACCGTCGTCACTTAATTGCCTTTTCTTTCTGCGTTGTTCTTCATCCCACAGAATATTATCGTAATCCAGACAGCATTAAATGCAGAGTGGATTTCATAGATGAATCTGGATACAGACATAGCCGTGATTTGTTTTTATATTACTATGGGGGTTTGGATGAGGATGATGATTTGGATTTTAAGGATTCACCAGAACACGTATTGCTTTCGTTCAGTGATAATAAATTCGGCTATGTTGATGAAGAGTGTTTCATTGAGGCCTCATTTCAGTTCTCCATTGCAGATGCCGTGGAGTTAATTACTGAGTGTGGGGTTCATCCTATATATAGTAGAAATAAAAAGAGAAGCAGAAATGAAGAGCATTTGGATGACGAGGAACACCAACGACCTCTTCAAATATTAAGAGAAGAAGAATAAATTATGAGGAGGAAGAAAAGCAAGAGGAGGCTTCTTCTTCTTCTTCACTCAATCTAAATCTCTCACTATCTCTTCCTGGTTCCTCTTGATAATTCTCTGCGTCCAACCAAAACCTACTCGCTATCACAACAGGTAGAACTAATTTCTTATTTGTTGTTTTAGCATTCATATATAATTGCCTTACTCTTATGAATACTTGCAATCTTTTGCAGCTCTATCATCACCTTATTTGGTTCTTAAGTACATGCTGCTCCATATTAATCGCCATTTGAGAAAGTGCTTTAAATCATACATCAACAGGAGGAGAAAAGTTGAATAATATTTTTGTATATCCATAGAAGTGTGAAAAATACATCAATAATTTGGTTATAAGAGGTCAAATTATCTGACTTATATATTAATTTAATTTTATATTTTAATTACCAAGTCATGTTGATGCCATGATAGGATCATACAACTCCAACAGCAAAATGCTCAAAGTCATCTTCTTGGCAGAATTTCGCAGAGCTTCATGGCAACTACATCAGCTAGAATCAATGGAGGAACTTGTTTAAGAAAGAATCTTGAATGCTTATTCTAGCACTTATTAGCCTAGCAACCAGATGATTTCTGATAGAAGAAGGCTTTAAAGCGGCTTATGTTTTTCGTGAGGCTTAAAACGTAAACAAAAATGGCAACGTCTTCCACTAATTATTTATTGCTAATATTTAAATAGAGAACTCCAGTTAGTTTTCTAATTTTTTTAAAAATTTAATTAAGATTTTTTTAGCAGAAAATTTAATTAAAATTTAAAAAATAACTTTATAAACTGTTAATTAAAATTATACTATAAATTTTTCATAACTAAAATTGAATAATTATTTAAAAACTATTTATTTATAATGATAAAAAATTGACTATCATTATAAAATAAATAAATAACACATATTAATTAAAAAAAGTAAAATAAGTTTTTAAATATATTTTATAATAATTTATTTTTTATATTATGAAAAACATGTTTTTGTTATTTTTCATAAAAAATAAAAACTGAAATTTTTCTTAAAAAAATAAAAACAAAATTTTTTTTTTCACAACTTACTTAAATTAATATTTTACTAAAAAAACCTTTAATAATAATATTTTTAATCAAAATACTTATTATACTTCTGATAATATAATATAAAAATATGTATTTTCATTCTCGTTATATTTTGATTTTTTAATTAATTATATAACTTATTTATAAAAAGTTAAAATATAAATTTACAAAAAAAGTTAATTGAAATTTGATTGATAACCACAGCTAACATCGTTACACGACCATAATTGGCAGAATAAACTTGAGTTATCTAAGTAAACGTCGTAACCTTTTGCAAAATACAAACTAAAAAGTATGCAACTCTAATAAGAAGACAGGCAATGGTTTATGATTGTGCGGTCATGAAGTAACAGTCTGTTTTTGGGTGAAATAGGAAGGATTAGAAATTAGAGAGCGATTATCCATTTGGAAATTAGAAATTTGCAATAATTCAATTCAGTTAATTTCTTTTTTGTTAATTCTTGTGTTTGAAAATATGACAAGTGAAAGAAATTAATTTTTTAACTTACAAAAAAAATTATTTGGAAAGAAATAAAAATCAAGGCCAAAACTAGGATAATTGTATGGAAATTTAATTCAATTATTTTCCTAAACACTATTATACTCAACCACTTCCAGTGATTTAAGTTTCTATAGATTCACTTCAGAGAATGGAGGAGATTGGTAGTGGTTTTAGACGGAATGGTGGCAGGAACCAAAGGAGAACAAGGCTTCTCTTTAGGTGCCAGAAAGGATGAGGTATAAGAATAAAGCATCCTCGCTTTCCTTCAAACTTGACCTTCGTCACTTAATTGCCTTCTCTTTCTGCGTTGTTTTTCGAAGTGGTATTTTTCCTGGATTTGAAGTGGATTTCATATGTGAATCTGGAAATAGGCGGGAACGTAATACGTTTGTTGTGACTTATCCGCAAGTATACGGGTCGTCTCAAGTAATAAAGTGATGAATCAAGTATCGTTCCCACGAGGATTTGCTGTTTGATTACTAAACTATGAATGAAGCGATTATTTGGGCTAATGATTAATGAATAAATGGTAAATGTAAATGAGCAAGGTAAATTGATTAATCTAATTGAAATGGGTAAAGAGCAAACAAACAAATTCTAATTCTAGCTCGCAATTAAACTAAAATTAACAATGGGTAATTTAAACGAAAGTCTAATTATGGTAAAAGTGATTCCAGAGTTGGGGGTTTATGCATAAATTAATTGGGATTTGTCTTGGGCATTCCAATTTTTTAGGGAAAAATAGAGTTTGAAGGAAATTGATTCTAAATCTCTTTGATATCTTTTTCAAGCAAATCAAAGCGTATTCTAAAAATAACCAAACCTACTTTCGCATGTGTTTGATTACTTTAAAACCCATGAAGTTTTGTAACCAATAATTAATTCCTCTTAAAGTCCTAGTTTATTTCTAAATCTAGGTGATTTTAAGTTCCAATCCTTGATTAACTATCAATGACCTTCACCTTTCGGTCCTTCAATCAAAGATTAACACAATACCCAATGGGTACCAACATTAGGCAAGTAAATCAAGCACACAAGGAAGGAATCAAAACTCATATTCATATAAAATAAGGAAATACCCAATCCAAATCCACAAATTAATCTAAAACATATTTCCCAACTCTGAAATCTAAGGAAATTACTCACTCATTATGGTATTTACAAGAAATATAGATGGAAGAATAAAGAAAAACATGATAAAAGGACTGAAATAGGAAAACCCAGGTGGAAAAACCAAGGTCTCTGGTTTCTGGAGCTCCAAACTCGTGCAACAGCTCCTCTTCCTCCAGAGAATGGCGTCTTCTCTACCTCTTTCTATATAATTTTCTTTCCTTTTTCTTTTTCCTCCCTTCCTCTTGTGGCAAAAATAAGGAAATGATGAATTTATATGGTCCCTAAAAGTAAATAAAAGACAAGGAGTGGATAGAAAATGAGGTGTAAAATTATCCAAGTCAGCAGCACTATTCACGTTCTGGGCATTCTGCTTAGGGTTCGGCTTAACCCTAAGCAGCTTCTTAGCAAATTTAGCCTCTGGTCGCACTGTCTGCTTAAGGTTAAGCAGACCTTCAGCAAATCTCGGCAGACTTATAGTAAAATGGACTTTTCTGCTCATGCTTGACTTGTGTTGCACCTTAAGCATTGCCGCTTTACCCTGAGCATGACCTTAAGCAAGGTCTCAAGCAAATTTCGGCTGGTTTGCTCTTTCAAGGCTTGATTTCTTCAACTTTCCTCCATGCTTAAAGAATCCCAAATTTCTTCAAATCACTTCCTAATGCACTCATTGATCCTCGATTTGCCACAAAATCCTATCAAAAACAACAAAATTACAAAAATCAAATATAAAGTATCTAAAATTAACAAATAAACTAAAATAAAGCTAAAAACATAAAATATACTAAAATATAAGGGCAAAATGGATGCAAAACTACCCTAAAATGCCTATATGAAATGAGTGTAACAACGTTCAACTTATTTAGCGATAAGGACGTTGCGAATTGGAATGATTATTATGAGGGTCCGTATGGTTCGGACTTATCACGCGTGTTGCTTTCATTCAATGGATTGAGGACACGTTTTGATGAAGAGTGTTTCGTTAAGGCCTCATTTTGCTTCAACGCTGACTTTTACATGTATCAGCCGGAAATTATGGAGTGTGGGGTCCATCCTATATATAGTAGAGATAAAAGGAGAAGCAGAAATGAAAAGCATCAAGATGACGAGGAATGCCAATCACTTCTTCAAATATTGGAAGATAAATCGAAGAAAAGAAGAATAAATAATGAGGAGGAAGCTTCTTCTTCTTCTTCACTCGATCTAAATCTCTCTGTATCTCTTCCTGCTTCCTCTTAACCAAACCCCACTCACTTTCACAACAGGTATAACTCATTTCTAGTTTGCCGTTACTTTTTAGCATTCTTAATTGCTTTACTCTTACAAATACCTGCAATCTTTTGCAGCTCTATCATCTGCCGCTCTATTGTCATTTGAGAGAGGGAAGACTATACAGGAGAATAATTAAGCTCAAATCAGGGGAAAAACAACAGGTGAAATGATAAATAGTATCTTCGTTATATGTAATGTGAACAATATTACAATATAATATGTTGTTATGTGAACATATAATCTATTTTGTCATCCACATTACAACATTAGCTTCCAAATCTAACGATTGACTGAAACTGAACCCCACTTCACTTCCAAATCAACTAAGATACACATTGCAAATAAACTACAACTCTCTAACCTGAAGAACAAATAGCCTTTATAATTATAACAGGCTTATAATGGAAAGCTAAAGAAATGATAAAATAAGGACGAGGAACAACAACATCACATTAGAGTAGAACAAACATTGTAAATAACTAAAAAACCTCTAAAATGCCTATGGTACAGGAAAAACAGGAATTGAATTTTCTATTGGCTTCTTTACATAATTACTCTTTGGATTGTAGCCGTGGAGAGAGAGATTCTTCATTAGATTGATAAGAGTCATGGGATTATTAGTTTTCTTGATCGTCAAATCATCATCACATTTCCTATCTCCTGCTTTTATATGCTTCTGCACGATAAAGATAGAGTTGCAAAATTAGCAACTAAAAATGAACAAACATTAAGCAGAATTCAGCTAACTTCCATAGCAGTCGGCAAATTTAAAATGGAGCACTAATGCAATTCACAGCAGTCATTCAATTTTAGTTAAAGTATCTAGGCAAGACTTAAGGTTTAGTTGTTGTTGTATCTAGGCAAGATCCCTAACATTGCACAGCAAAATTCATAGAATTCAGCTACTAGTCCAAAACTGATAACAATAAGATCATGATTTTAACAATAGCAAATTTTAGGGAATAAATGCATCTTCTCAGAAGATGCAATGGTCAAACCGGAATTGTTGACAAAACTGTAAGGCTAGTTTTCGAGAGTGAACTTGCAGAAACTCACCATTTTCGTGTATCTCCATTTGCAAAGTTGCAGGCTTATTGTTCTTTTTAGTGTGTAGAGATTTCTCTCGATTTTCATAGAAATTGAAGTCATCTAACAATGAGGTCTTAGCTGAATAACTCTTAAATATATTCAGCATTTCCAAACCTTGCTAAAGTCCAATCTGCAAATTATTATAACAAATCGTGTCAATCCAACCTTTAATATATTCAACAAGAACAGAGGCCACCATGCACAAGTTTCTATTCTAGCAGCATCTTTTGCCAGATATATTGAAATATCAAGCCTAAATTGTATAGTACAACCACTGAAAATAACAGAAAAATGGCAACATACTCTGCTAAGTTGAGTTTTTAATGCAGGGGAACCATATGCACAGCATATTGCAGAAGACTTCCACAAATAGAAGCTGTTGTGTAAGAGAACAGGTCTTTTCTCAAAACCACGAACTTCAAAAATAGAGAGTAGTTTTTTTTTGAGGTTAACATGAACTTAAAAATATTTCTGCTCCATTCCCAACATGACAAGGTCAGGTATAACAAATATTCATTGTAAAGCAGTACTACCATGAAGTAAACACAATTTTCGACAATCAATATGTATTTAGTTCTAGCCATATTTCTTAAAATATAATATAACAAATTAGAAGATGTAAATGTAGAGCAGACTGGCTTTCACAACAGAAACATCAGAAGACAATTGAGTTCTAAAGCAAAGGAGATACCTCTTGAGTGTCTCTGCTATAAGTTACAGGCCGCCTACCATTATTTTCAAGATCTCTGTTCTGCTTCACAGAATGCTGCATCTAACTTTTTATTGCCATTTGGAGTGCTTGCCCATACATCATATTTAATGCTCTTATGAATGTCATCTTCATTGTAAGATTTGATAACATAGAACTTAGCATCTGCGTACTTAGTTTCAAAATCTGGTTTGTTATGCTGATCTCTTTGTACAGTGATTCCCAAGTCTTCCTTGACAGCAGTCTCCCGAGAAGGAAATTTGTTAGAGCCCCTAGGACCAGAAGTTAGTTCATTTGAGGTTTCAAAATCACTGTTTTTATAGAATCTGTCTCCAGATTTATTTCTATCATTTCCATTCCATATCCTTCCGATCTGTCTATAGTTCATAGGACAATTATGCGGGAATGGACCATGTTTTTGGATAGAAAAAGGAGGCAAATTTCCTACAGGATGGTATCCTTTCGAGAGACCTGCTGAGAAATCAGAACCCAATGCAGACACCTGTAACAAAAAAAGTTAAATCAGCAAAAACACTCAAAACTGAAGACTAGCGATGATCAACAAGCACAACAAACTTCAAAATCAATTCTTTTTGGGAAAGTTTAAAGATATAGACATAAAAAGTAAGAATATTTCATACCTTGTTTAAAGATCTAATTGCTTGTGTATTTGTAGACTTAGAGGATTTGCCAGCAGAATTGTCATTAGACTTCATAGAGTTAAAACCACTGGACTTGGCAAAAGTAGAAGCTGATCCATATTTTCCATTTTGAGAACCAGTATTGCCATTTGAGACATCACTAAAATATGCTGAATCCCATGAATAGCAAGGCATGGCTTCTGATCCATAGAAAACAGGATGTGGAAGGTATCCAGGTGAAGAAAAATATGCTTGTTGACCAACACTTTGCCCATCTACCCCAACCACTGCCCCAGAAGCATATGGATTATAGCAGGTAAATAATAAACTAGTGATCCATTGTGTGATTGCATCCCTGATGTGATCAACCGATACACTAGTATCAATTATCAACAAGACACAATTATACAAAACTACCCTTATCAGCCAAGCAGAACGAGACATAGTTTTGCCTAATTTTTGCAAATAGAAATGAAAGTATACGTCAGAAGAACATACCATATGAGATCCATCTGCTTGAAAATAACCATGATCATCCAATTGTGTGAAGGATCCATTATACTCTGCAACAAAGAGTAAGTTTAAGAAATAATATACCATAAATTAATCTAATTCTCAAATTATAAACTTCAGAGCTGCAAATCAAACTGAAAAAAAAAATCTTTAATTGAAGCAAAGTAAAGTAACTTAATATTTTCAAAATTATCATGCTTGAAGACGTGCTAAAGTATTATCTTTTCATTTTTCACATGATTGCACCATTAGCCTAAAAAATGATTCTGACTATATGGAAGTCAACTACAAAATATGAGTACTTAATCACAAGGCCGATTAACATCATCCTATGCAATACATTGAGGAGTATATTACCAGACATCTCAAGTCTCAACTTTACTGAAAACCTATTATATGAGTACTTTTAACTAAGATTATGGCATTCCATTTAATTGACTTTATCACAACTCCAAAAGATTATATATAAGAAGAATATATAACCGTCTCAATATCCCACCTGGGTAGTAATAACTGTAACTACTAGTCGGTGGATTGTAAATACCGAGGTCTCCAACAGACTCTTGGTCAGTCTCCCCTTTGATACTAGAATTACCATGTACTTCACCGTTGGTATTAGAAGTAGCATCCCGTGAAAAGCAACTGAATGATGTTGAGCCACATGGTAATCCATATTTTCCAGAAGCCTGAAAACAAAGACATACAAAGGAAAATAAGATAATAAAAGATAATCTTGTTCTACTAAGCATTAAGTAAGTTTGTTGTTAAAATAACCATCTAATCTTGTTCTACTAAGCATTAAGTTTGTTGTTAAAATAACCATCTACCATGCACAGAATAAATTTGTGCAATGTGGATGCCTAGAGATACACATACAGAGCCACAAAAATCTAAGATCCAAAAAATTTAAATAAAACACTAGCAATCCTTTTAAACAAGAAGAATGGATCTCATGGTACTCACACAAATAGATCATATTCTTGAACTTATGTTATAATGACCAAAAACATATTTCCTTGACCTTTTAGCGTTTTATAATTCTCAGTAATCCAATGCATACCATACACCAAACCACAAAGTGAAAGTCGGCACAACTACAAGAAAGATAGTATAGGAAAGACAGCTATTAGCCGTCACTTATTTTGTATTTATTTAGGGCATTTGTTTAGGAATTTTTGTGTGCATATCTGTTCTTACCTTTTGTTGTATGATTCTGATACAATTTTGGTAGTTTAGCTTGATTAGGAACCTATTTGTTAGCTGTAATTTTTTATATATATCTTTAATTTTTGAGGCAATAAACATCAGAATTCTTATTCCAAAATTTCTTAGTTCTTTTACATGGTATCAGAGCCATAGCTGATGAAAAGGAAAATGAGAGTTCTAGATTAGGGAAGAAAACTTCTAGTTCTTACACACTGAATTCGAATGACAACCCAGGTAACTTGATTACCCAAGTTCAGTTGAAGGGCGAGAATTGCGAAGAATGGGCGCGAGCTATGCGGACTGCATTGCGGGCCAAAAAGAAATATGGTTTTATTGATGGATCTGTCAAGCAACCAGCAGATGACTCACTGGAACTCGAAGATTGGTGGACGGTTAACTCTATGCTGGTTTCTTGGGTGTTTAACACCATTGAACCGATGCTTCGCTCGACCATCTCTCACATGGAGAATGTAAAGTATCTGTGGGAGGATATTAAACAGAGGTTCTCGATTGAATGGTCCACGAATGTAGCAACTGAGATCGGATCTGGCGAATTGTAGGCAGGAAGGTCAATCAATCGTGTCCTATTTCGGAAGACTCAAAACGTTATGGGATGAAATAAACAACTATGATCAGATACCAGTGTGTATCTGTGCAGGCTGCAGATGCAATCTTACCATTGAATTGGAAAGAAAGCGTGAAGAAGAGAGAGTTCATCAGTTTTTGATGGGCTTGGATGAAGAAGGATACGGAACAGTGCGCTCTAATATTTTGAGCACTGAACCCTTGCCTAATTTGAATCGTTCCTATGCTATGGTTGTTCAGCAAGAGCGGGTGCAAACTATGACACGAACCAAGGAAGAAAGAGGCAATCCTATGAGTTTTGCAATTCGAGCAGGTAGTCGAAATTCAGGAGGGGATAAAGACAAATCCTCAATTTGTTCTAATTGCAACCGAGAGGGACATGATGCTGAAAGTTGTTTCCAGCTGATAGGTTATCCAGAATGGTGGGGTAATAGACCACGTGGAACTTCTGCTGGACGAGGAGGTGGTCAAAAGCGTGGCAATGGAGCAGGACGTAGCAAGGGAGGAGTTGCTCGTGCCAACGCCACACAAGCAACTGCAGTTGATGGTGGGCATGGAATTGTGACAGATTCAAATCGAAAGGGTCTTAGTGGATTAAATGAAGAGCAGTGGGCTGCTTTGCTGGGCATGTGATGCGTCCCTACCGCAAGTGCACGGGTCGTACAAGTAGTATAGAAAAGATATCGATCCCACGAGGAATTGTGTTAATGATTGAATTTTTGATATAAAAGTTGGGTAAATTGAAATATTTTCGAAATTGAAGTAATGAATTGATGGGTAATGGAGTATGAAATCTAAATATGCAAAATTAATATTCTATTCAACAATGTATTAATTAAACTAAAATTGCATCAAATTGAAATAAGCAAGTTCAAATATGGCAATATTCAAAATGGCAAATGATTAAATTCGATTAGAAATTAACAATGGTAAAAAGGCGATTCCGGAGTTCGGGATTTCATATTCGAGCTATTTTGGAATTTTTAAATTGGTTATCCAATCTTATGAAGCTTATGGGTTTTAAGGAGATTAATTCTTAAATCCTTTGAATTCCCTTTCGAGTGAGACAAAGAGTGCCTTAATCAAACTAATCCTACTTTCGTGGAGTTAGAATTAATTAAGACCCATTAAGTTCTTTAATTAATCTATGAATCCTCTTAATCCTTAGCCTATTTCTAGGTCTAAGTTAATTAAGTTCAATTTCTTGATTATCTATCACAAGGCCTTCTCCTTTCGGTGCTTCAACCATGGATTATGAACATCACTTAATGGGATCCTACACTAAGCATGTCATTAAGCATACAAGAAATGAATAAAACTCATTAAGACCACAAAATATGGATTACCCAATCAAAATCTACAAAATATCTCAAATATTACAACCCTTACTCCAGAATCAAAAGTAAACTACTCACTATCCATAATTCTTACAAGATATTATGAGTTTATAAGGAGATAAAGCTTTAATCTAAGCTAAGAAGTAAGAAATTAAACACTAGAAATGTAGAAAAGTGTAAGGAAAGAAAGAAATCTGCAAATCTTGGTTGAAAATGGTGTGGAAGGTGAAGGTGACTCTTCAAATTCTGCTCAGCCCCTCCTTTCCTTTTCTGCTCCTTCTCCCCCCTCCAAAATGGGAAAATGGGACTATTTATAGCATTTTTCTGACATGGAGCCCTAAAATGGTATGTTCTAGGAGGAATTAATTGAGGGAATCTCCTGCCAGCTCATTAATAAACTCTTTATGGGACTGCATACGGCTGGTTCTGAGTCACTTATGCGAAGCTGCATAACTTGGTGCATAGGTTATGCACAATTCCGTGAAGGTGCATAAGGGAGGCGAGAATGTGCATAAGCTATGCAGTCTCCTTATGCACATTTCGGCTGGTTCTGGAACAGTGATCTTTCTCCTTATGCAGATCTGCATAGCTTATGCGGCAAGTTATGCACAGTTTGGTCAATGCATATTTCAGCTTGAAAATCTGTTCTTTGACATCTTTGGCTGTAGAAGACACTCCTCAATGGCAAAATTCTCTTCAGTCCTTCAAAAACACCATTTTTCCTACAAAACAAAGTAAAAATTACAAATTAATGCAAAATTGACAACTATGAAAAACTAACTAATTAACTAATGAAATTAGCTAAAAATGGCTAATAATCAAATAAAAATGGTTATAAAATTAGACCTAAATGACTATGCAAGATATATGCATCAGCATGTTGAATTCTTGTCAGAATGGTGGCAATGAGAGGCTGACAGGTACGCAGAGGATATTTCCTTGGATTATTGACACAAGAGCTTCCCATCATATGACAGGAACGTTGGCATTTTTGAGTGAATTGCGTGACATTGTGCCATGCTTGTTTTAACCAGATGCGAGAGTCTTCAAAGTTTACCAGAGCTTCCATCATGCTTAAAATACTTAATTGCAAGTGATTGCCCCTCTCTAGAATCTGCATCAATTTCTTTCCATTTCTTAGAACATGAAGATGAAAATGAAAAAGCAGATAAAAGTGAAGAATTAAATGTAGAGTGGATTTTGTTGTGACTTATCCGCAAGTATACGGGTCGTCTCAAGTAATAAAGTGATGAATCAAGTATCGTTCCCACGAGGATTTGCTGTTTGATTACTAAACTATGAATGAAGCGATTATTTGGGCTAATGATTAATGAATAAATGGTAAATGTAAATGAGCAAGGTAAATTGATTAATCTAATTGAAATGGGTAAAGAGCAAACAAACAAATTCTAATTCTAGCTCGCAATTAAACTAAAATTAACAATGGGTAATTTAAACGAAAGTCTAATTATGGTAAAAGTGATTCCAGAGTTGGGGGTTTATGCATAAATTAATTGGGATTTGTCTTGGGCATTCCAATTTTTAGGGAAAAATAGAGTTTGAAGGAAATTGATTCTAAATCTCTTTGATATCTTTTTCAAGCAAATCAAAGCGTATTCTAAAAATAACCAAACCTACTTTCGCATGTGTTTGATTACTTTAAAACCCATGAAGTTTTGTAACCAATAATTAATTCCTCTTAAAGTCCTAGTTTATTTCTAAATCTAGGTGATTTTAAGTTTCAATCCTTGATTAACTATCAATGACCTTCACCTTTCGGTCCTTCAATCAAAGATTAACACAATACCCAATGGGTACCAACATTAGGCAAGTAAATCAAGCACACAAGGAAGGAATCAAAACTCATATTCATATAAAATAAGGAAATACCCAATCCAAATCCACAAATTAATCTAAAACATATTTCCCAACTCTGAAATCTAAGGAAATTACTCACTCATTATGGTATTTACAAGAAATATAGATGGAAGAATAAAGAAAAACATGATAAAAGGACTGAAATAGGAAAACCCAGGTGGAAAAACCAAGGTCTCTGGTTTCTGGAGCTCCAAACTCGTGCAACAGCTCCTCTTCCTCCAGAGAATGGCGTCTTCTCTACCTCTTTCTATATAATTTTCTTTCCTTTTTCTTTTTCCTCCCTTCCTCTTGTGGCAAAAATAAGGAAATGATGAATTTATATGGTCCCTAAAAGTTACCCTAAAAGTAAATAAAAGACAAGGAGTGGATAGAAAATGAGGTGTAAAATTATCCAAGTCAGCAGCACTATTCACGTTCTGGGCATTCTGCTTAGGGTTCGGCTTAACCCTAAGCAGCTTCTTAGCAAATTTAGCCTGGTCGCATGCTCGCTTAAGGTTGCGGACCTTCAAGAAATCTCGGCAGACTTATAGTAAAATGGACTTTTCTGCTCATGCTTGACTTGTGTTGCACCTTAAGCATTGCCGCTTTACCCTGAGCATGACCTTAAGCAAGGTCTCAAGCAAATTTCGGCTGGTTTGCTCTTTCAAGGCTTGATTTCTTCAACTTTCCTCCATGCTTAAAGAATCCCAAATTTCTTCAAATCACTTCCTAATGCACTCATTGATCCTCGATTTGCCACAAAATCCTATCAAAAACAACAAAATTACAAAAATCAAATATAAAGTATCTAAAATTAACAAATAAACTAAAATAAAGCTAAAAACATAAAATATACTAAAATATAAGGGCAAAATGGATGCAAAACTACCCTAAAATGCCTATATGAAATGAGTGTAACAGATTTCATATATGACTCTGGAAATAGACAGGGACACAATAAATTCATCTTATTTATGAATTCTGATGGTTATTATGAAGGTCCGTGGTGTTGGAACTCATCACACTTGTTGCTTTCATTCAATGGATTGAGGACACGTTTTGATGAAGAGTGTTTCGTTAAGGCCTCATTTTGCTTCACCACTGACGATGACGAGGAGTATACTATGAAGTGTGGGGTACATCCTATATATAGTAGAAATAAAAGGGGAAGCAGAAATCAAGGGCATCAGGATGACGGGGAATATTGGAAAACAACTTGAAGAGAAGAAGAATAAATAATGAGGAAGAAGAAGAGGAAGAGGAGGCTTCTTCTTCTTCACTCGATCTAAATCTCTCTATCTCTTCCCGCTTCCTCTTAGCCAAACCCTACTCACGTTCACTACAGGTATAACTCATTTATAGTTTGCTGTTACTCTTAATTGCTTTACTCTTATTACAAATACTTGCAATCTTTTGCAGCTCTATCATCTCCTTATTTGGTTCTTAACAACCTGCCGCTCCATATTTTAGAAAGAGAAGGATGACTATACAGGAGAATAATTGAGCTCAAATCAGGGGGAAAAAACATGTGAAATGATAAATACTATTTTCGTTATACGTAATGTAATCAATATTGCAATAAACTATGTTGTTATGTGAACATATAATCTATTCTGTCATCCACATTACTACATTAACTTCCAAATCTAATGATTGACTGAAACTGAACCTTCTTCACTTCCAAATCAACTAACATAAACATTGCAAATAAACTACAACTCTCTAACCTGAAGAATGAATAGCCTTTATAGTTATAACTGGCTTAAAATGGAAAGCTAAAGAAATGATAAAATAAGGAAGAGGAACAACAACATCACATTAGAGGAAAACCTCTCTAGTAGAATAAACATTGTAAATAACTAAAAAGGCTCTAAAATGCCTATGGTGTAGGAACAACAGGAATTGAATTTTCTATTGGCTTCTTTACAGAATTACTCATTGGATTGTAGCCGTGGAGAGAGATTCTTTTTTAGATTGAAAACAATCATGGGATTAGTAGTTTTCTTGATCCGCAAATCATCAGCACATTTCCTATCTCCTGCATTTGCATGCTTCTGCACAATAAAAATAGAGTCGCAAAATTAGCAACTAAAAATGAACAAACATTAAGCAGAATTCAGCTAACTTCCATAGCAGTCGGAAAATTTAAAATGGGAGCTATAATACAATTCACAGCAGTCATTCAATTTTATAGTTAAGTATCTAGGCAAGGCTAAAGGCTTTGTTGTTGTATTTAGGCAAGATCCCTAACATGGCACAACGAAATTCATAGAATTCAGCGACTAGTCCAAAACCGATTGGAGAAAGTGAATACAACATTAAGATCATGAGTTTAACAATAGCAAATTTTAGAGGAAAAATGCAACTCCTCAGAAGAAGCAACGTCAAAACCAGAATTGGTGACAAAACTATATTGCTAACATCCTGGTTCTAACATTAGGAGAATCATAATTATATTAATTTTTTTTTTAATTGAAATGATTTTCATTAAATAGGCTATATGGAGGTGAGAAGAGAAAGAAATGAGAACTAATAAGGAGCATTAACGCCCTAATTCTAGTGACAACAGAATTTGAAAAAAAAAAAAGTAAATTAAATAAATTAATATATTGTTAAGTTTTGAATTTTTGAAAAATTAAAAAAAATAATAAAAGAAAGAAAGAAGTCTAGAGATTTCTCCAAGCCTCTAGCTGTAATAGAAAGGGGCAAAATAGGATAAAAAAAAGAGTCGAGAATTGGGGGAGAAACAGGGGGAGCATCTACGGGTTAGAGAAAGAGGGGGAGGGAGAAAAATAGTGGTGCCGAACCCAATCCAGCCAATTTTTTAACCAAACTCCATTTTCTCAAGCCTTTAGGTTTAACAATGCAAATTTCATTTGATTGTCGGAAAGCAAATTGGGCAAAGCTTCTCCAATCTTCCATGCAGTGTCAAGTGAAGGCCCTGTTATTCCTATTCCTAGACTTGCATATCTATTCAGTCCATGAGGTGAAGATTACTAGATGTTATAATTTTTAGCAATTTCTTGATAAGAAGTTTAAATCTTTAATGATTTAATTGACTATTAGCCTGGTTGATTCTCACATCATACGCTTTTCACCTTAAGTTCCACATAAACAACCTGAGCAAGAGATTTTATTTCTGTTTGTGCATTCCTGTTAGGTAATTTCAATTGTCCAACTGGCTTTTCTTTATTTTTTTGTGGGATCATTTAAAACAAGGATTATTTTGACATAATTGATACACCAACGGACTTTGGAACAATATGCAGAAATCTTGAAAAAGGTGATAAATATATTGAAGATGTCTATAAAGATGTTCAATTCATTTGGGACAACTGTTACAAGTATGGTAGTAAAGGTGACTATGCATTGGACCTCATGAGCTGCAGCTGGTTTATTCGCTGAACAATCAAGAGGTTCGAGTGGTATGCGTTTTATGATAGTGTTCTTTCTCAATCAAATCTTTTTTATTTGTCTGCTAAGGCTCATTTGGTAAACTTGCCTTTCCTTTTTTATCATTTTTACCATTTTGACACTAATATAGCCTTTTATTGGTTGGCACGCGGAAACATTGCCACCACACAAATACTAGGTCTTACTTATCCTAGGTCTTTTTTTGTTGTTATAAATCATAGCTTCAAAAATGGAGGAATAGCTATTATTTTAGGACTTGATAACACTATAAAAAAATGAATTTCAGTGCTTTAGGCAATATATCAGTACTTTTTTTTATGAAAATATATAAATTTTAATTTGTGACATAATTATATCCTCCATTAGTTTTCCTTCAAAATTATCATTAGCTTGCTTACATGGGTCTTAAGCAGGGGTTGTTGGGGCCAAACTATGCCGAGAAATAACTAATGTGGCAGGGCAATATATATGGCAACAAATCGGATGAAACATTGCCATAAGATATTTTTTAGTGCCAAATCATATATGCTATCAGAGGAAGAGTTCCTGATTGCTACCACAAAGTAACCCTTCTTTCATCCCAAAACATCATAAGTCAACTATGATTCATTCTGATCCTTTATCAATTGGTAAATACAGCAATTTGTTCATAGTGGGATTTGCGTGGACAGCTGAAACAGCTGATTCATACGTTCATGGTTTGTCTATGTTAGATAGTTTGGGAAAGTTTTTTTTCTTCTTGTTGTTTATCGGAAAATGCTGTGCTCCACTGGTTTAAGGGTGTCTGGCTTCATGGTAGCCTGAGCATCATTCATTTTCATTGTGCCAGGTGCTGAAGGCCCTCAAGGGAAGAAGGACATTGGAGCATCAAGTCAAGGACATGGTAAAAGCGGTCAATCGAAACAGAAGACAAAAAGGCGTCATGGGTTTGTCTCTGTGCGGGTTAATTGTTTTTCTGTTAATGCGAAGTATATAAAATTTTCCTCCACTGTT
The DNA here is from genome assembly GCF_030052815.1 of Hevea brasiliensis. Taxonomy (NCBI): domain Eukaryota; kingdom Viridiplantae; phylum Streptophyta; class Magnoliopsida; order Malpighiales; family Euphorbiaceae; genus Hevea; species Hevea brasiliensis. The sequence continues at coordinate 12,904,787 of NC_079506.1, forward strand.
CTAGACATATTTTGGGAATTCTTGAAATTAAATGGTAATTCCCGGATTCTGAATATCCAACTTTTAGACGTCTCATTGCGGTTATTTGGTAAATCTACATTGGCAGCAGATGAATCCAGCAGGAAATGATGAATGGTCATACAAGTAGCAGAGGACAATTTTTTCATCTTTCTTTTGTTGTTTTCATGCTCAATTTTCAGCTGGTCCTGTGAGATATTTTGGATGATTAAATCTTATAGTTGTGAAATTTATTCAGTGTAGTCCAGTTGTTAACTGGTGTTAATAAACTTGGATAAAATCTAATGTAAACATCAAACAGACTCCATGTGGCCCATGTGTCAGTGCACCCTGCTTTTGCTTTGTTCTCACATGTTAGACAGCGTCTTAGATTGCACAAAATGTTGTATCATAATCTTTCTTTGCTTTAAATGACATAGCTAGTTCTAATTTGCAGAAAGCGCCATAACTTGATTGCCTATGCGCCGTATGTGTTCTAAAGCGCCGTAGAAGAGAGCGTGAGGAGAATGCTGGACTTGCTAGCTGTAAAGATTGGAGGCGCTGATAACAAACATGCTCATGGGTTGAAGCAAGAGGTGTGTCTATATTTTTTTACTAATGAATGGGTATCCATATTCAAACTTCGTTGATCAAGTAGATATTAAGTTTGTCATAACCAATCCACCATTTCATGTTATATAACTAGCAAGGAAAATCTATTTAATTTATATTGTAATATCTTAACTCTCTTGAGATACATAAATAACTAACAAGGAAAATTCATAAATATTATTCCAGATCCAAAATTTAAAGAAATAGAGAGAAAACTTAGAAAATAAAGAAAACTAAAATTAACCTACTTTGGACCGTATCCGAAGGCTGCCTACGTACTTCCATTACAAAATGAAGGATCAGGTCCACATAGCTCTCAAATCAATTATAATTGACATTTCTACTTTATACTTTCTAATTATCAATTCTACTGCAAAACTTTTAACCATTTCCAATTCTTGCCAAAAATTCAGCAACATCTTCCTTGTTGTAAAATGGACATTTTCCTTATTCAAACGCAAATTTCAACAAACAATTTTCAATTGAGACAAGCGCCCATCCAAAGTTTCACACACAGAATAATAATAATAATAATAATAATAATAATAATAATAATAATAATAATAATACAAAGATAGATAGGTAAAATCCATTCTCTAACTCATTTTATTTTATTTTCCCCTTTAGCATCACAAAGAATGCCTAAAATATTAGTATATGGTTCGACCTACCACTTCGTAATTTCTAAATTATGAATAGGGTAGTGTGTCATTTAATCAACCTCAATTCCAACCTCACAGCCAAAGTTGATTTAATAATAATAAAATAGATAAAATCTAGAATGATTACATATGCACCAACTATAATAACTCCACTTTCAAGAATTTTATGTATCATTCAATTAACTAGAATTTCATATATACAGCACAAAAAGAAAATCACAAAGCAATATTCAAGAATAAAATTTTAATTATATTTCACTTACCCTTGGAGAAATAAGGCTCAGATTATTGTTACATTTAAATACACAAATTTTACCTAGTTTTAGCAAACATAATTTAGGTAAGCTCGTAAACAAGACACTAGTGGAAGACATTAGTCCCCTTGTTGAGCTTAGCAAATAGAAGAAATTTAAATTGCTGAAGTATTTAATCTTGAAGGTCCTATGGAGATACAAAGCTGAATGAATTGGAAAAATTAGAATATATATATATATATATATATATATATATATATATATATATATATAAACAAATGCAAGTAGTTGTTAAATCATTTTTTTTATTATTATTATGAAGTGGCAGATTAAACAGGCTTAGAAAATAAATCTTGTTCCACCTCAAAATCTCTTTTAATGCATAAATTCCTCCACCTAGCCTAACTCTTCACATATAGGTCATTGATAGATATTGCATTATCAGCAGAGTAACAAGTTTTGTTTTTTAAAAAAAAATCATCAATCCCCAATTTCTCATACTAAAATTTCATACTCTACTAATTGATTGATTAGTTAGACACAAATCATGTCATCTTTTTAACATTTCAATAGCATGAAAGAATGATTAACAATTCTAATGACTTATTAATTTAATTCAGAGCTATTATACTCGGGCATCAATACCCTAATCTAGTTTAACTAATGCTTCAACAAATGAAAAGGGAAAAATACAAGAAAGAAATATAACCTGGTTACTGCTGGTGTCTGTGCTTCGCTTATCTCCAACAAATAGACTATCTAGTGATGGTGATGAAAATAAGAGGCTCAACAGACCTTAATGGCAGCCTCCACATGTTGAATTTCATTGAAGCTTTATGAATTTGGAACCTTCAAGTTCTGTTCCCAAATATTCGATTTTCCTTCTCCACTAATTTACAGTTGCCTTGCTTTGCTTCTCTACTGGGTTGGAGAACAATTGGATCACTTCTTTTCCTATTATCGATCATTGATTCCACATCTCTCTCTCTCTCTCTCTCTCTCTCTCTCTCTCGTGTTAAGTCAGTAAAGTCACAACTCGATTCCTTCATGCGATGGTGATGCCACGACGATGACCTGAGGTGGAGCAGCAGTTGATAAGATGCGATGAGACGATGCCATGGAGGAAGGAACTGAGGGGTGAGGGTTGATACTGCTGGGCTGGAGTTTGGAGTGAGGGCCAAGAAGAGTGGCAGATGAGGAAATAAAGAATCGATAATGAATTGTGAAGATGTCTTAGGATTTTTCCCTAAAAAGAGTCTAGAACTTTCTTAATTTTTTATTATTATTATTTTTAATTAATTCTTATTTAAATATCTCCCCTCATTATTATTATTATTATTATTATTATTATTATTATTATTACATTGCCCTCTCTTTTATTATTAATATCTCCCCTCTCGATATGCAGGCGCAGTGGACCAAATGCATATCGAGAAGGGACATGCAATAGGGCAACGTGAGGAAGAAACTCAAAAAGTTCAGCAAAATAAGAATAAGGTAATTCCCTTAATAAATTTAATGTGATGTTTATGTGTGGGCTTGTAAACCAAGTTTGCTTAGCATATTGATGACAAGCATGTGGGTGGGTGGCTGGATTTTTTTCTCAATAAAATAATATTAATTCATCCATGTCACCATGCCACATTGGAAGATGTACACACACCTTTGGAGACCTATTAACAAGATTGCTAAAATTGAAATCAATCCTAAATGTTAAGGGCAAAATTGATAAAATTAAAAGTATTTAAAATTGATAATTTGATATTCTTTTCCCCCAATTTTACAGCAGGCATAACATTATTTCTCGTGCAAAAAATGCTCACGATACATTTCTATGATGTTAGGTTTTTTATCTGGTACACTGACTCCATTATTTTACACGGTTACAGGAATCACAAGAAGGAGAGCAGAAGGCTATAATGTTTGAGAAGTTCCATTCTGAAAATCCTTTGCTTCTAAATGTGTGCAGTACTCTCGTCTCTGACAACCATAAATATGTCTGGAGTGGACCTCGCGCACTGGTTCAGCGTGAAGGTTCCCGTCGTAGAAGTTGTATTGATGCTGCTATTGAAATTTTGATGAAGTAGGTACGTTTTGATTACTTCAGATTGCCCCTACAAAGGATCTGAATCAATCTTATGCTTCGCCTAGATCAAATATAATGTTATAGTGTGGCATGTTTGACATAAATGCTTGCATACAAATGGAATGTCTGGTAGTTGGTGGCTCTTTCTCAGCTGAGAATGGTAATTTGCTTTGGAATGGTCTTGATTTACAATCCCTAGTCAGCATTTGTTGTGACCTTTTGGGTATGTGGGAAGATACACTGGTATTTCTTGTTGTGAATACACTTGGTAACTGTAATGATTTAATATTGAGCTAAGATTTTTTAGTGTGTTATTGCAGGAAACAATCACTTGTAAAACTGTAAATAGTTGATCCTTTTTATTTCCACACATCTATTTCTTTTCATTTCTAAATGAACAGCAGCATTTAAGGTGGAAGCCTAGGAAATTATGTTCAGGGACATTGAGTTTCTGAGGGTGTCAAGCGCAAAATCCTAACAATCTCCCACAATGATTAATTTAAAAATATGGTAGAAGCCTTCATGCGCTGAAACCAAAGTTACAATTGCGAACATTCCAAGCTTGGTTAGATTTTGTTTTTTTTTTCCTAGAATAGACACTTGTCTATCGGCTTGCAGGCCCACATGGCGAAGTAAAAAAAAGGGGGTTAACTTGGGAAGCTGGAAGAAGGGACAAAAAGGGCGTTTTGATCAAGTAATAGACGTAATTCAAGTCACCATCCCTTGATATTAATCTTCTAGAGATAGCACAAGGGCCTCAAGACAATGAAATCAGATCTTTACTCGGTGATTTGCGGAAAGAGTTGATAAGCAAAACTCAAATGGCAACTTTGCCTTGGGGGTTAGGTCATCAGATCGTGTTGGCTATAGGACCCTTGACGTTCAGCAATAGAAGGCACCCTCCCGTGGGGCTAATCGAAATACTAGACTAAGCCGATTGCGGGCTTAAGCCAATGGAAAACACACCAACGCAGGTTTAGTGTGAAAAACCAATGCCAAAACAACATGTAATCTACAACAAAACGAAAAGAGAAGATATTTGCAGCCCAATCCAGAAGCAGGAAGGGAGTTTCCCGCACCCTGGGTCGGAGAAGAGCCTTCCCTTGCCTAGGAAGGGCACAGGAAAGCCTGGAACGACTGAGACAAGCAAGGACTTGGACTCGAGAAGGAGCAACACACGCAAAGAAATCCTCTCTCTGAAAAACTAGAGAAACAAATACCCTCCAGTCCCGCGATGGTATTGTCCTGAATCAAAATAACATTAGCATTATTTTTCTAAATTCTTCCACTTACTTGTTTAATACAACCAGGGTAAATAAGCACGTCGTTTGGTGTGTAATTTTCATCTCATTTTACGTAGTTCTTGCTTTTTTGCTATGCTTTTAGACATAAATTAAATCTCAAAAATTTTTAAAAAAATGTCAGACGTTCAAAATAGTTTTAAAATATATAAAAATAATTTAAATATGTTGAACGATATTAAAATAATTTTAAAGCAATTATTAAAATAAAATTTAAAATTTGAAATATAAATTTTGAACAAATTTCAATAAATTTTTATACTTTTAATGCATCTACATACATCATTGAAAAATGCTCACTAAAAAGAAAAAATGATTAGCAACCAACCGAATTGGTTGCAAATCCATTAAAAGTGATTGCTAATTACTTTAGCAACCGTTTTAGTCGATTACAATGAGACTGGTATTAATTAATTTATATAAATAAATTGGCAAATGATTTTAGAATTGGTTGCTAATTTTTTAAAAATTGGTGGTATCTCTCCCTCTGAATTTAGCAATTGATTCGTAAATTCATTGGGAAAAAAAAATGGATTTTCGAAAAAATTGATGATATTTTTGCCTCTAAATTTAGCAATAGATTCACAATTGGTTGCAAAAATCAATTACTAAATTGATTTTAGTTGGTTTCAGAAATCAGTTGCTAATAGCAATCGATTGCGAATCGGTTGCAAATTATAGAGCCAATTAAAAAAAGACTCTACAATTTAGCTATCGATTCAGAATCGGTTGCTAAGTATGTAATGGCAATCAATTGCCAATTGATGCCTTGGGCCCTGACAAGCAGGACAATGTTCATTCTCAAATTAGGAATAATTTTCATTGTCGACACCATATTTTGGCCGATCCCCGGAATCAATAAACTTTGGAATCGATCCCCAGTACCAAGCCTCTCTTCACATTTTCGATCTCTCTTCAAAAGGAATCAAATTAGTACTAAGTCTCCATATCATTTAAATCCTATCTGATCTCTCGAATCAATTACCAAGTCTTTCAGCCGATCAATCACATTTCCGATCTCTCTTGTCAAACGAAATTGAACCAACATTGACTCTTCACGCCATCCGGTTCCCCATTCATAAATATTGTGGATAGCTGTTCAATAAAGTTAAAGTTTTAATCCGGCTTAACGGTGCTTCCGATCTTAAGCGTTCTGATCAGGTTTCCAGTTTTAATAATCTTAAGTTCCGTTCAGTGTTTGTTCTCGGTTTAGGCCGATCTCATGTTTATAAAGTTTTACCGATCTCTCATACATAGGTTAATAATTGCTTTCAAGTTCTTCTAATATGTTCAGACAATCAGGCGCTCATGCAACGTAGATACTTTCCGATCTCATTCAGTCATTAAAAAAAGGGGAAACTTCATTTCATTTCAAATTAAAATTTATACAAGTCATTCGGCTAGAGGATCACCCCCAGCCTATTCTACATTTTGTTCACCCCCTCTATCACCTTCGGCCTCCTCCTCGCTATCTTCTTCGTCTTGCGGAGCCAGGTCTATCATCCAGGAAAAGTCCTCTTCGGGATAACGCTTCTTAAGCTCGGCCAAGAGATCCCCATGAGCGTTCACATAAGCACCGGCCTCCCTTGTCACTGCCTCTTCTTCTTTCGCCTTGAGTTCGTCAGTGAGGCGAGCAACATCGGCAGCTCGGAGCGCCCGAACCTCTTCAAGAACATGGGCTTGCTCGGTCAACTTATCCTCGTAGAACTTCATCCGCCCCTCAATTTCAGCTATATAGTTTTGGGCGGATGAAATTTGGGATCAGAGGGAAGCTGCTTCATGACCCACCTTCTCGATCTCTTGCCTCATACGGTGAGCCTTCTCTCGAACAATATGTTGGTTCACCAAACTCTCCACACTCAGGCTCATAGTCTGGGTCAGGATATCATAGAGATCGTTCGGGGTTAGTCTATCCCGATCCTCCCGAAGGCAGATGGAGGACCCCAAGATCTTAGCAAAACCCGAATTCTCTCGAACCGTCTGGTTCTTCTCCAGCGAGTGGATCAGGATTTGAGTGCCGCGGGAAAGGGTCCTCACAGGTGGTTGGGAAGGACCCCCTTTCGTACTTGAAGCAACCGGAGGAGGTGGTGGCGGCTCTTCATGCCGAGGAGGAGACCGAACCACTTCTATTTCAGGAACCAGCAGTCTTGAAGGTCGGGACGAACCTCCTTGTATCTCACTCGGATCGTGCCTCGGCGTCTGAGAGGCCTCGGCGTGCTTCATCTCCCGCACTTTTCTGGAGACCTCTCTCTTGCGCTTTCGGCTTTCCTTGGAAGGCTCGTCGCTCGCCATACCTGCACAAAGAAAAGGTCAGTGAGATCGCTAAGGCCCAAAGATCAGAGATATAGAAAGTACCGAGGCCGAGTTAGAGAGCTGAAGCCCGCGTTCTTTGCCGGTAATCAGCTGCATTGTCCAATGATGCAGTTCGGCCGTCACCGCATCTAAACAGGAGAATTTCTGAGTGGCCGCCTGATCTTTCAACTCCATCACCATTATGCCTTCTTCCCTATTCAGGGTGATGCGCTTCGGAATTAACGGGCCCTGATGCAGCCAGCTACGCTGGAAACCCTCAAAGCCGTTCGGAATTTTGCTCCTCAGAATAAAGAAGCGATTCTTCCAATTCTTCAGGGAGGAGGGCAGATCGGTAAAAAGCCCACAATGTGGCTTTGCCTGAAAGAACCAATACTCATCGTCCTTTCGACGAGTTAGCCTATGTAGTTCGGCGAACACCTTAGCTGTAGGACTGAGTCCTTTGGCTCGGCAAAGGCCTCTAAAGGCTACTAGGATCCGCCATGAGTTTGGGTGAACTTGGGCTATGCACACTTGGTGAAATTTTAGAACTTACTTGAAGAAGTCGTCAAGAGGGAACCGCAGCCCAGCTTTTAATTGCTCTTCATATACCATGATCATATCATTCTCTTCGAAGAAATGATCGGCTCGAAGATCGCCGTGACACTTAATGAGTTCGTATGAATCGAGCTGAATGTTATACTCTTGGCTGAACGACTGCAGGTCGATTTCTTGAACGGTTGATGGCAGCTCGTCCATGGAGAGGTTTTCTCTCCCTGAAGAATGCGTTCGTCTTGAGGGTCCCACTTGACCACGGGCTAGAACAGAGGATGTAGGAGGTTTAGATCGCCCGCTCGGTCCGACCACCTAAACTTCATCTGACGACCATGAGACATGAACGGAAGGGGGGCTCGCCGCTCTCTGACCCTCGGCGCCGCTCATTTTCAAAGAAAAGAGAAAATTTAAACTGAAAGAAAGATCAAAACCTTTACCGGAGTGTGATTGGTGTCGGAAGAACTTGAAAAAATGAGAGGATTTTAGAATCACTCGCGAGAGGCTGAAAATGACATAAGGAAGCAACTGGCTGACCCATCCCTTATTTATACCCGTCTGAGCATTTAATGCTCACAGTGTCCCAAGCGACGCATCGGTTAGCGGGATTCGCCAGCCTTTTCTGACACATCTCATGAATATTCAAGAGATTCCATAAGGAGATCGGCTAGTTGGAGATCGGCAGATTGAGATAGATATTTTGAATCATAGATCGATTAAGGGTCATTCAAATTAAGAGTCGGATCGGGTAAATACTTCAGAGATCGGAAAATAACCAATACAATAATAATAAAATGATAATTGACAAATAAAAATTTTATTTCCAAAAGGTCGGATTACATCATTTGGGCGATCTCTAGAGATCGGATTACATTGAAGGTCAGATTACATCATTTGGGCGATCTCTAGAGATCGGCAGTACACCCTATCTAGTGAAGGCCTATGTCAAAGCCTAGTATCGTAGCTGAATCAAAAGATGTGTCTGATCAGGAGACCGCCCATCGACATCGGATAGATGTACAGCTCAGATGGGGTGACTATGACTCTCATCAGGATGAAAGAGATCGTCATCAATGTTATTGTTCGGAACCGAGCCGTTATCGGAACACCCAGTGTGATGAGAAGCCAAAAGAGCTTCGAAGGGCGGTCACCAGTGATAGGAGGGAAATTAGCAGTCTTCTCGCCCGAAATCGGTCTGTCGATTACATCAGTCAACCGATTCAAGGTCAACACGATCGACATTCTCGATCTAGGTCGGTAAATTAGTCCAGTTCTCTCACTGTCATCAGAGGTAGCCATAGTGATCTTCCGATCACCGGGATCGAAAATTTTCAGTCGGTGAACAAGGTGAACAGCCGGAAAAAGATCAAAAGCCGCCATCATGGCCGGAATTGTTGTCAGAGTGGCTAGAACAGGAAAAGTGAGAGAGAAAGAAAAAAAATGAAATGCGGGAGGATTTCCCATCGGGGGTATATATAGACAAGGTCTGAGCATTTATTGTTAGCAGAAAACGAAGCGGACGTCTCGGAAATCGAAGGAATAAATGCTTTGACTGAACCAAACCAGAAAAAGGAGAAGACTGGAGTGGGAGAGATCGGAAGAAGGGGGCCCAGCATGAGAGATCGGAAAAGGATCGTGTTAGAAAGATCGGAAGGAAAGGGAGATCGGAAAGCAAGGAGAATAAGACAACTTCCAATAACTGTCGTCATAATCAGAGCCGAGGTAGTTAAAGCGTTGCAGACGAGATCTCCACCGCACGCCTCATTTGCAGAATCTCCCACATTACTGACAGGTGCCAGAGTAGTCATGACAATCCTGTACATCCCAATCTCCACCGTTGATCTTACTTGTAAGGACGAGCCCGGAGCCCTTGGATCAAAGAAGAAGACGATAAGATCGGCACCTTTTATTCCCAGCCCTCGGATCACCCTGGACAAGAAAATTTGGAACCGTCAGATTAGAAGAGAAAAAGGACAAAAATTTCTGAAAAGGATCTCAGCCGTTCATTCTGATTCTCTTTAATTCCCAAGCATCAGATCATGTCCTTTAAAATCCAAACCTTCCATCTCCCTCAAAGAAAATCCTGACCCTTCATTGGGAGCACCCGGTCCCTATAAATACCTGCATGAAAATTGTTGAGAAGAAAAAGACAAAAAAAAAGAAAAAGGGTGGTGATTATAGTGAAAAAGCTCTAAAAATTAATTCAGTTTTGCTACTCTGCTATTTTTAAGCTAGAAAGACTTTAGAAACCAATTTTCTAAAGTATTTTCTTTGAAGAAGTGTTGGACACTGGAACTCTTGATTTTCAGTTTGTTCATTGCTCTACGATACTCTTTCTTAAGTTCCAGTTCTGTTTTCACCACCTTTATATCCACTTTTATTTTTGAGCTCAATCTCATTCATTATCATTCCTAGGCATTCGTCATTTCAAGGCAAGCGTCAGTCCCCATACTATTAGCCCGAAACTTTGCAACATTCGTAACTCCATAGTTAGTTCAATAGGTTCAACTTCCTGCAGGTGAGTGTCTGAACCGTTGCCTTATCCAGTGTTCGTCTTTATTTTCTTTTTACGCTCGTAGTTTTCGTTAAAGTTTGTTTTATGATAGAAGGTCCTACGCGAGTGGTTATTCTCTTGTGTTTATTTTTGATATATCAGTCTATGTTATTTATTTGTTCTTGGTCTTTTATTATTTCCTAATGTAGGTGTTCTAGTTACGGGTAACGTATAGGTGGTTTGATAAAATGATTGATAGCAGTATCTTAATATAAGAGTTTTTTTTAGTAAACGTTCGGATAATAAATCAGAGAATTATGGAGTCGAACTATTAGACTAACTCGTGAAGATGACTGGGTAAGGTGGAGAGTCGCAGAAAAATTAAATTTCAGGCTAGCAGAGGGAATAGAGCAAATGTTGCTTGTCGAAAGGTACTGGTAAGCCGAGCACATAGGAGATCAGTAAAATTCAGTTCGGTATCCCCTGTCAAGTCACAAGGTACCAATGAGTTAAAATAAGCTTGATCCGAGTTTCCAGTGTCTCCGAATGCCAGAACCCTTAGCCTAAGGTCCTTGCGCGATACGATTGTGATTAAACTTCAAGAGGTCGGGGGGAGATTTCTTACCTGATCCCCATCCTAACCAAACAGGAGATCGGAGGAGAGTTCTTATCCGGTCTCCAATCAAATTTTAAATATCTAAAAGAAATCGGAGGAGAGTTCTTATCCGATTCTTAATTAGAAATTTTAACAAATATCTAAAAGAGATCGGAGGTGAGTTCTTATCCAATTTTCAATCAAAAATTTTAACAAATATCTAAAAGAGATCGGAGGAGAGTTCTTATCCGATTCTCAATCAAAAAAATTTTAACAAATATTTGAAAGAGATCGGAGGAGAGTTCTTATCCGATCTCTAATTGAAATTTTAATGAACATCTAAAAGAGATCGGAGGAGAGTTCTTATCCGATTCTCAAATTGAAATTTTAACAAATACGCAAAATAATCCCATAAATGAAAAACCGTTACACGACATCAATTCACTAAGGTTGTCTCATTTAATTGTGTATCTGTGTAACACCCTAGGCAAATCCCACATCGACAAAACACGGGAGAGATGCTGGGTTCATAAGTTGACAGTTCGTAACCTCTAATGATGCGTTTTAAAACCGTGAGGGCTTCAGCCCAGAGCGGACAATATCACTAGTGGGCCGGGCCATTACATTTGTGGTATCAGAGCCGCTCCGCGTGCAACCTTGAACGATGGTGGGGCAAACCTTAGCGAGGACGCTGAGTCCCATAAGGGGGGTGGATTGTAACACCCTAGGCAAATCCCACATCGACAAAACGCGGGAGAGATGCTGGGTTCATAAGTTGACAGTTCATAACCCCTAATGACGCGTTTTAAAACCGTGAGGGCTTCAGCCCAGAGCGGACAATATCACTAGTGGGCCGGGCCATTACATTTGTGTTTCTTCATAGAATATGGGCTATTTTGGGTCTAGTTTCACCTCCAATTGGCCTCATACCAATTGGGGTCACACAATTTTATTTATGGCCTAAAATGTACACTGCCCTCAACAAACACAACCTGCAGAAAATTAACACTTCCAAAACTCAATCTCCTCCAACTTCCTTACTTCAATTTGTATGCAATACACTTCTATAAGCAAAAATCTTATCCCAATTAGGTCAAATTTCAAGCATTTACACAAAATCTCCAAGTCATGTACACAAACCCTAATTTCTAAGTTTCAAACTCAATCAATTCAATCCCTTTTCACTTCTCATACATATAATCATATCAATCATCATCTCTAAACTCATTTACATTATTTGAACACAATAAAGCCCAACACATTTCATGGCTGCCAAAATTTGGGGACATCATTGGTTCATGAATTTCTTGTTAATTTCTTGAAATTTCCACTTATCTCAAGTCACTTTCAAGTATTAAAGAAGAAGGAAGGGAGAAAAGCACTAACCTCTTGTGACCCAACTTGGAAATTTTCCCAAAACTTCAACTTTCCTTCTTCCTATGGGTACCTAGAGCTTCCTTATGATGTGGGCTAAATTTTTAATGAAGGGGACTATAGGTTTTGGGGAGTGAAAGCTTGGGAAATCAAGCTTTAAGCTTTATAACAATGGTGGGGAGGGAGAGACTAAGGGAGACGGCAAGGAGAGAGAGAGAAGAGGAAGAAGAAGATAGTTGGTGGGGGGTTTTTGTCTCTTGTGGTTATTTATATATATATATATATATATATATATATATATATATATATATATATATATATATATATATATTTATGTGTACTTTATTATTTTTAAATTTCATAAATCTATTTCCTTTCTTTTCTTTTCTTTCCTTTTCTTTTCTTTTCTTTTCTTCTTCTTTCTCTTCTCATTTTTCAAATTTAAATTCATAAAATTAATTTATGTTAATTATTCTATTTCCAAATTTTAATTTGACATTTAAGTCAAAATTTACCTCTAGGGGTGAAATGACCAAAATGTCTTTCATGGTGCTCATCGGATTATTTTTATTTTTTTTATACCAATTAATAAATTCTCTAAATTTTATTTTATTTCTCAAAATTTTTCCTATATTTTTTTTATATTTATTTCATTAATTTATGCCTCCTCACTATAGTTTAGGTGTAGTTCCAGACATTTTGACTGTCCGAATAGATATGAGTCGTCGGAACAGTAAATTGTACGGACTACCTACGGTGAGGGCGTTACAATCTGGGTAATCCGAATTAGTGAAAAATCAAATATTCCCTTTTATCAAAAGGATTAACATCTCCATTCTAGCCTAACCCTCCTAGCTATCGACTTTAAGTTATAAAGAACGTAAGGTTAAATCTGCTCACCCTCATTGAGGGACGAGGTGGGGTGCCTAACACCTTCCCCACCCGTTTACGGACCCCGAACCTAGAATCTCTGTATTTGAAGTAGTTTCTTTTTAAGTTGCAAATGTTTTTCTTTAATTTCTCTCAAAATTAAAGTGGCGACTCCTCACTTCTTCCCACTTCGGTGAGGGTTCATCCAGGTGACTGCAAAACACCTTGCGACATTCATAGAAGCAATTAGGCTGTATGAATTTCCCAAATCAGTAGTTGGCCATTTTCTCATTTTTCTGTTTTCTAAACACGTAGGTAATTTACATTTTATTCTAAACATGACCTTCCTACAGTTGGTTTCAATTTCCTATTACAGGGGATGCAAATTCAATCTTGAATCAAAGTTCAGTAATAAGCATTGAAAATTTTGGTGCTCTCATTCTGGAGAAAGAACTCAATCTAACACTGGGATCAAGTGCATTTTTTGACGGCACCAGATAATGGCTTGTTGGGTTGTTTGAACCTTGAAAGGTCTGTTTTGTTGAGACTATTTAGGTTGACACCGTGGTTGTGTTCTATGTTGTATTTAGCAGTGTTTGTATAGTAATTGTTTAGTACAGGTTGGGTGTATGTGGTGCGACCTGTTGATGACGGGTAGCACCATCTGCTGGTTTTGGACTTCCTGAGAGAAAGACATTATACGTTAATAAATTATTGCTTCTTGTGAGCAAGGTTAGAAGACATCACCATTTTATGGATTTGCAAATACTTGTGGTCCTTGTGCTTTTTGTTTAAGTTGTAGTCTTGCAGTTATCTCTTCTCGTGTTGACATATATATGCTGCTTAATTGAGAAGTGCAATGAACTTCCATAGTTAGAAGTAATTTGTTTGACTAGTTATGTTAAAAAGCAGTCTTAATCTTATTTAAAACCCAGTTAATACCAAGGAGTATTCAAAATTTAGGTACATCTTACATTATGGTGTGCCACATTCAAGCTCTATAATATCAAGTTAATTTTGTTTCTTACTTTTCTTTGTTTCAAAGTCCATGGTTTTTCATGCTACTGAATCTGATGAGGTGCAAGAACACAATGAAATGATGCTAGGGAGGAATAGCAGATTTCAAAATGAAAAAAAAAAAAAAAAAAATTGTTTAGTTACAAAATCGAATCTGAAGCCTCTCTGCCACAACTGCACAAAGTCTCTAACAATGATCCTCTTTTTCCACTTTGAACTTATTCCTCTGTTAGGACTTCTTTCATTCTCTCTTTTATGGATTATGTCTTCATTCTCTCTAAGGACTCTCTTGATTTTCATAGAAATTGAAGTCTTCTAACAATGAGGTCTTAGCTAAGTAACTCTTAAATATATTCAGCATTTTCAAACCTTGCTCAACTCCAATCTGCAAATTATTATAACAATTGTGTCAATCCAACATTTAGAACAGAGTCTTCTAGGCAAAATTTTCTATTCTAGCAGCATATATCTTTTGCCAGATATATTGGATAAAAATATAAAATCTGAGTTGTATATTAAATAACAGAAAAATGGCAACATACTCCACTAATTATTTATTGCTAATTTTTTAATAAAATTAAATAAACGGAAAACAAAAATCCAAATTTTCTTAGAAAAGAAAATAAAAAATAGAAAATAATTTTCTACAAGTAGACATGCACCCTCTTTGGACAAAAGTAATTAGAGTGCTAATATAATTAATATTATTCAATTTAAGTTAATATTTAACTAAATTAATGGTTTACAAATGTGCAGTCATGAAGTAACAGTCAATTTATTTCTAGGTGAAATAGATTAAATGATATAATGATGTGAAAATTTAATTCGATTCTTTTTCTTACACATGATTTGTTCTAAAGGAATTCTATGAATAAATTGTGGAGGACACATGTGACAAAGCAAGGATAGAACTTACAAGAGAAAGAAAGAAAACTAACTAATTGAAGAAAAAAAAAATAGTCCTTAAAAAATTTACCAAATTTTATAAATTAATCTATTTATTTTTAATTTAAAATAATTAAATTTTTAATATTTTATTTTATTAAAAAAATAGTATTTCTATCTAAATTTTATTAATCTATTGCTTTCCATTTTCTTTGTGTTGCTAATAAAGCAATGCCTGAGCGATCCCTCCTCCTGGAAGGCGAATAATCAAGAATTGCTAGCAATTTTAATAATTAAGAATTGCACCTTTTTGTTAATATATAAATCCAATTCACATGACTTTGTGGACTAAATGCCAGTCGTTTTCTGTTGTCCATTAGTGATATGTTTTTTCCTAGAAGAATATCATGGTCTTCCGATCATCTTCGTCTTCCTCCCTTCTTCTTCTTTTTTTTTTTTTTTTCCTTCCTTTACTTCTTCATTTCTTCATAAATTTCTTGTATGAGACTAGTTAGTAAATTTAATTTTGTTTCACTAAAATCTCTTTAATCTGCTATATATAGATTTTTATATTAAAAAAATAAAATAATTTTTTTTACTCTCTTTTCTTTCACATTCAAAAAATTTGATCATTCTAACAATTATCTGGACCTCATTATAATAATATTAATATCATCACAATAATTTATTTTTTGTAAAATAGGAGAATTTATCCATTGATGAAAAGTATTAAAATTATATTTGTAAACATCGTACTATAATTTAGAGTGATTTTTTAATTTAAAAATTTTTTATAGATTAGCATTTTTTAATAAAAAGTTAAAATTAAGAAAGAGAAATAGGGCTATAAAAATTACCCTTTAAGCGTTGCCTTCCACATTGAGTTTGGAATTCAAATTTATGAGGACTTTGTTTGCAGCTACGTGCATTTACTTTGCTGACAAAATGCTAGCCGTTCCTTGATTGTTCATTAGTAATTGCCGACAAAATGCCTTCCACTCATCTTCTCATGGCCAGCTTCTACTTCATCAGCCATTTCCCTGCAATTTCACATGTAATGCTTTATATTTTAAGTATTTATAAAAAAAAAATTGTATTTTAAAAACTCTGTGATTTTTACTTTTTTTTTTCTGACTATAATTTTACTATTGAAGTTTAATTCAAAATACATTGATATTAAAAAAATATTCAAATTAAAATTTTATTATTATTTTAATTATAATTATAATTTTAAAATTAAATTATTCATGAAAACTCCAATAAAGCATGAATTTACGATTATTATTATTATTATTGGATAAGAAATTAAAATTTATATTTTAACATCAAGATATAACACCTTTTTAATATAAAAATCAAGATACAATTGGTGTAATATAAAAGATGTACACTTTTTTACTATTATATTTTTATTAAACAAATAAATTATATTAAAAATAATTATTAAAGAAAAAAAAGAGATATAGAAGAAAAACGAAAAAAATTAACTTTATTTTCTTGTCTTTTCCATTCAATTTATGTAAAAAACAAAATTCTAAATTTTTAGAGTTCTTTCCCTTTCAGCTTCTAACAAAACAGAATAATTGGAGATTTAATTTTTTTTTTTTCCTTTTTAATTTTTCCTTCCAACAAAATAAGGTAATTGCTTTTCATCTTCCACAACCATTTTCCTCTCCCTTTCCTTTCACTGACAACACAACAGGCCCCAAGTTTTTCAAGAAGGAAGAAAGGGAAGTAAAGGGCCTCAAAGCTTTTGCTAGTTTCTAGGCAGAGACCCCACGAGCTTTTTAGTTGCCTGCCACTCATAATTTTTAACCATATAATTAATCGTATGGTGAAGCTTGCGAGTGAGGAAACATGGAGGGGTGGGCAGGATTGGCAGTATTTGCACGCGTAGCAAAGATGAAAAAAGCTGGAATACATATTATATATATATATATATAATATAAATATATATTATTAATTTAATATTATAATTAAATAATATAAAATATTATCACAGAAATTTTTTTTTTGAAATAATTTTTATAAAAAATATTTTTTATATATAAATTATTTTTTATAAAAAAAAATAGAAGTTAAGTAATAAAAGGTATTTCTAACTACTTAATAAATTTACTTTCACTTTGCTATAAACCTTATCAAAATAGATTTTCTTTTTAATTGAAATTTTGAATTTCAAATTACGACCTTTTTTTTTAGCCAAACATGCCTTATTTTTCTTTTTTTATAAGTAAAAATTTTATTAATAAAAGATGAATAAAATTAACACATTTTCTAGTATTTTTTTTTATGATAATTGATAATTAATTTAATAATAATTTTTATTTTTAAAACTATAAAATTATAAATTTCACAAAGTGTCAAGTCAAAATTAATACTCTCAATCATGTCCTAGGGTCGTAATTATATTTTTTAAAATAAAATAAAAGAAATGAGCTTGATAAAATGTGAAGTTGGTGAAGACTCCACATTGGTGGCAAGAAGCACAGTGGAAGAGCTGGAAGTAAAGGAAAAGCTTTTGTGAAAGCTGCAATGCTTCAATCCCACACGCCACGTTTAGAATTGAATCCCAATCAATTATTAGACCCACTCTACTGTTTTGCATTTAATTGTGTGGACCAAATGGAGCTATACGATCCTTTCTGGAAGGCAAATCTGATGTTGACTAAAAGCTCTTCATTTGTTCATAAATTTCTTGCATCAGGCTAGTTTACCTAAATATTCATCTTTTGTACTTTACTTTTTGTTATAAATAGCTTGTATGTTAGATAATATAAAAAGAAAGAATTTTTACATTGTTAAAATATAAAAGAATGACAAGAATAAAATATGTATAGAATATTATATATATAATTCAATATATATTATTCTATTATGACACTTGGCATGTAAATATGTGAAATAAAATAATTATCATATTGTAATTTTCGTAAATAAATTACGAATAGATGTGCCTGTTAATAGACAGACATGTCAATTCTATACAAACAGTCACAACTATTTGTATAGGTGTCTGTTAATAAACAGACATGTCTGTTCTATACAAATAGTTACAACTATTTGTATAGGTAGCTTTTAATAAACAGACATGTCTATTACACAAATAGTTGTATTTATTGGAGATAGACAGATGTGTCTATCTAGTAAAGGTGCCATGACTTTTCATTCTTTATAAATATGGATGAGTTTTTTCAATCCATATATACTACTTCTACTTCTTCTTCTTTTCTTCTAAGCTCTCTAAATTCAGTTCATATAAAGAGTTCTTAAGGGAAATCTTGAGGAGTTGCTGTCTGCAGATTTCGGGCTTTGTTGTATCCTGGAGGTATATTGCCATAACCTTGCAGCAATCTAGTGGGGGCAATTAATACCTTAAAGATAGTGATTCATCATGCCTCAAAGCCTATTCTACACCCACTGCCTCAACAATTTTAAGGTATTAATCGCAATGGAGTCCAAGGTCAAGCGTGATGAATCAAGAGTTTGTGAAACTTGATCGTTTTGATGGGAATAACTATTTTCTCTGGTAATTCATGATGCTATTCTTACTCACCAGATTGAAGATTTCTTATATACTTGATCCAAGTGCACTCGCTATTTCACCACCAACTCCAGAAGATTCTGAACAAGTGAAAGCAGATCGAGACAAACGTGAAGAAGATGAATCGCTATGCAGAGGTCATATTCTTAACAACTTGTCAGATAGGCTTTATGATCTATTTACTTCTATCAAGTCTCCAATGGAAATCTGGAAATCACTGGAGTTCAAATACAACTCAGAAAAAAAAGGTGTGGATAAATTTCTCATCATGAAATATTTTGAATTTCAAATGATTGATAATATATCTGTTATGGATCAAGTCCATGAGTTACATGTCCTTGTTTCAAAACTTAAAGATTTGAAAGTGATAGTTCCTGAATCGTTGCAAGTAGGAGGAATAATAGCAAAACTGTAATGGCCCGGCCCACTAGTGATATTGTCCGCTCTGGGCCGAAGCCCTCACGGTTTTAAAACGCGTCAATAGGGGTTACAAACTGTCAACTTATGAACCCAGCATCTCTCCCGTGTTTTGTCGATGTGGGATTTGCCTAGGGTGTTACAAAAACTTCCTCCTAGTTGGAATGATTATAGGAAGAAATTACTGCATACTACAGAAGATTTTTCTCTTGAACGGATTCAGAAACACTTGCGCATTGAAGAAGAGACAAGAAATCATGATAAGAAATTTGTTTCTGAATCTACTACAAAAGTTAATTTTGTGCAAGGAAGTCAGAATTTTCAAAAGAAAATTCTGGAAGTAAGAGAAAGTTTTCTGAAGCAGCAGGCAACAGTACTAGTTATGGCAGCAACAACAAATCAAAGAAAGGAAGAACTTGTTACAATTGTGGCAAGAAAGGGCATTACAAACGTGAATGCAGGTTTCTAAAGAAACATAAGAAAGAAGATACGAATAATAGTGCTCAGAATTCCAATAAAGCAAATATAGTTGAACAAACTACTGAATTGATTGCAATGATATCAGATTTGCATATTGGAATGGTAACAGAACTCAATATGGCTACAACAACCAAATCCAATGATTGGTGGTATGATTCTAGGGCTACTGTTCATGTTTGCAATGATAAGACTCAATTTAAAAATTATGAAGAAGTTGTAAATGGGCAGAAAGTTCTAATGGGCAATCATGATTCCGCTAAAGTGGTGGGAAAAGGAAGTGTTGAATTAAACTTCACTTCTGGAAAGAAGCTATTATTAGTAAATGTGTTGTATGTGCCAGAAATAAGGAAAAATCTTGTGTCTGCTAGTCTA
The DNA here is from genome assembly GCF_030052815.1 of Hevea brasiliensis. Lineage (NCBI taxonomy): Eukaryota > Viridiplantae > Streptophyta > Magnoliopsida > Malpighiales > Euphorbiaceae > Hevea > Hevea brasiliensis. The sequence continues at coordinate 12,924,588 of NC_079506.1, forward strand.
TTGTGTAAGAAAGGTTATAAGGCTGTTCTGGAGTCCGATAAAATAATTGTGTCCATAAATGGACTATTTGTGGGAAAAGGTTACTCATGTGATGGAATGTTTAAACTCAGTATTAATAATAATATAAATATTTCTGTTTATACTGTTGAGTCATCTTTATCTTTATGGCATGATCGTTTAGCACATATTAGTTTTAAATCTTTAAAATTTATGGCTAAACATGGTTTAATTTCATATATAGATGATAATAAAAAATCTTGTGAAATCTGTATACAAGCAAAAATGATTAAGAAATCTTTTCCAAAAGTTGAAAGATCTTCTAAGTTATTAGAACTTGTGCATTCTGATATTTGTGAATTAAATGGAATATTGACTAAAGGAGGAAATAGATATTTTATAACTTTCATAGATGATTTCTCCAAATATACTTATGTTTATTTAATGAAAAATAAAGATCAAGCATTCCAAATGTTTCAGATTTATAAATCTGAAGTTGAGAATCAAAAAGGAAAAAAAATCAAAATTTTGAGAAGTGACAGAGGTGGTGAGTATTTTTCCATTGAATTTTCTTCATTTTGTGAAGAAAATGGAATTATACATCAAATAAGTGCACCTTATACACCACAACAAAATGGGTTGGCAGAAAGAAAGAATAGAACCTTAGTGGATATGCTTAATTCTATGCTTGTGAAATCTAATTTGCCGACAAACTTATGGGGAGAAGCTTTACTTATTGCTTGTCACTTACATAATAGAATTCCTTCTAGAAAATTTAAGATTTCTCCATATGAATTATGGAAAAATAGAAAACCTAACTTTAACTATCTAAGAGTATGGGGCTGTTTAGCATATTATAGAGTTTCAGATCCTAAAAGGACTAAATTAGGTCCTAGAGCTTTGAAAGGAGTTTTTGTTGGTTATGCAAAAAATTCCAAAGCTTATAGAATTTTAAATTTAGACTTAAATGTAATTGTAGAATCTAGGGATGTTGAATTTATTGAAAATAAATTTCATAATGACCCTATACATGAGCCCATGAATAGTTTGTCAAAGCAATGGTTCTAGTATTGATATTAATTTTGAATCGACGTCTAGCAACAAAAGAAAGTTAGATTCTTCTAATAAAATTAGAAGAAGTCAACGTATTAGAAAAGAAAAGAATTTGCATCCAGATTTTATATCTTCTGAGGCTATTGTTTTTCTAGTAGAAGGCAATAGGTCAGTTGTACTTAACAAAATACCAATTTTGTTAAATGTAGAAGATGATCCTAAAACGTTTCAAGAGGCAATGACTACAAGGGATGTGGCCTTTTGGAAAGAGGCAATCAATGATGAAATGGATTCATTATTATTTAATAATACATGGGTTCTAGTTGATTTGCCACCTGGTTGCAAACCAATAGTATATAAATGGGTTTTCAGAAGAAAATATAACACAGATGGATCGATTCAAACTTTTAAAGCTAGATTGGTTGCAAAGGGTTTTAAACAAAAAGAGGGAATTGACTACTTTGATACATATGCACCAGTGGCTAGAATAACATCTATTAGAGTACTTTTATCTTTAGCATCAATATATAATTTATATGTACATCAAATGGATGTTAAGACAGCCTTTCTAAATGGTGACTTAGAAGAAGAAGTTTATATGGAGCAACCAGAAGGATTTGTTTTACCAGGGAATGAAAGAAAAGTTTATAAATTAATTAAATCTTTATATGGTTTAAAACAAACACCGAAACAATGGCATGAGAAATTTGATTCTGCAATTTTGGAATATGGCTTTAAACATAATAGTACTAATAAATGTATTTATTCCAAATTTACAGATCATTTTGGTGTGATAATTTGTCTTTTGTTGATGACATGCTTATAATTGGAACAAATATGGAAGGTGTGAATGATACAAAGAAGTATCTAACCTCAAAATTTAAAATGAAAGATTTAAAAGAGGTAGATACAATCTTAGGTATCAAAGTAAAAAAACATAGTGGGGGTTTTGCTCTTTGCCAATCTCATTATATTGAGAAAATATTAAATAAATTTAATCATTTAAAAGTCAAAGAAGCAAAAACTCCATATGATGTTTCTTTCAAATTAACTGAAAATTCTGGCAAGGCAGTTGCTCAAATTGAGTATGCTAGTGCAATTGGTAGCTTAATGTATGCTATGTATTGCACTAGACCTGATATTGCTTTTACAGTATCTAAATTATCAAGATACACTAGTAAGCCTAGTATTGAACATTGGAAAGCAATTTCAAGAGTTCTTGGTTATTTAAAAAGAACTATAAACTTTAGTTTATTTTATAATAAATTTCCAATTGTGTTAGAAGGTTATACAGATGCTAGCTGGATAACTAGTATTAATGATAATCAATCAACTTCCGGTTGGGTTTTTACCTTAGGAGGATGTACTATTTCTTGGGCATCAAAGAAACAAACTTGTATAACCCATTCTACAATGGAATCAGAATTTATAGCTTTAGCAAAGAAATGTAAGGAGGCGTAATGGTGAGAAATTTTTATTAGATATCAAGTTGTGGCCACAACCGATGCTCGCTGTTTCCTTACATTGTGATAGTCAAGCAACAATGTCTAGAGCTTATAATAAAATTTATAATGGAAAGTCTAGACATATTAGCTTAAGACATGAGTATGTGAGACAATTAATCTCTGATGGAATTATTACTATTACTTATGTCAAGTCTTGTAATAATCTAGCAGATCAGTTTACAAAAGGACTCTCGAGAGATATGATAAAAAATACATGTGCTGGATTAGGATTAAAAATATTCCATTAAATTTACTAATGATGGGAACCCTACTTTATAGTATTATTACTAAATAAAGTTTAAAGGGTAACAACAAGTCATTAGTAAATGTTGTAATTAAGTACTTAGTGTATTAAGTTAATGGAATGAGGATGAGTATTTTTACTCTTAATGAAGTTTAAAATTATTACAAAGGAAACTTCACATATATGAACATACGAAGTGGTGCCGCTTCAACAAAAGTGAGAATAACTTTTGTAAATGTTCATGAAAACAGGAGGTAGCACAATGCCATATTCGTGCTAAAATTTTGGTGAACTTTTTAATTCGAACTAATTGATTCGTGTGTGTAGTATTTCTGGTTCTATTTAATAGGAATCTAGGTTTAAGCTAAGGCCACCATGATTTCTTTAGAACTTTGAAATACTTACAATAAGGAAAAGTTTAAATCGAAAGATACTTTTCATTATGCTTGAAACAATGGGATCTAACAATACAACATAGCTTGTATGTTAGACAATATAGAGAGAAAGAATTCCTATATTGTTAAAATATAAGGGAATGACAAGAGTGAAATATGTATAGAATTATATATATATAATTCAATATATATTATTCTATTATGGCACTTGGCACGTATATGTGTGAAATAAAATAATTATCATATTGTAATTTTCGTAAATAAATTACGAATAGATGTGTCTGTTAATAGACAGACATGTCAATTCTATACAAACAGTCACAACTATTTGTATAGGTGTCTGTTAATAAACAGACATGTCTGTTCTATACAAATAATCACAACTATTTGTATAGGTAGCTTTTAATAAACAGACATGTCTATTACACAAATAGTTGTATCTATTGGAGATAGACAGATGTGTTTATCTAGTAAAGGTGCCATGACTTTTCATTCTTTATAAATATGGATGAGTTTTTTCAATCCATATATACTACTTTTACTTCTTCTTCTTTTCTTCTAATCTCTCTAAATTCAGTTCATAAAAAAGAGTTCTTAAGGGAAATCTTCAGGAGTTGTTGTCTGCAGATTTCAGGCTTTGTTGTATCCTGGAGGTATATTGCCATAACCTTGCAGCAATCTAGTGGGGGCAATTAATACCTTAAAGATAGTGATTCATCACGCCTCAAAGCCTATTCTACACCCACTGCCTCAACACTTTCTCTACCTTCTCCAAACTCAGCTGCACAAGATACTTCTGTTATCACTGATCATGGCTTCCACTTCTTCCACTCCTCCCAATCAGGGGAAGAAATGGGATGTTTTTATTAGTTTTAGAGGCGACGATACGCGTTATGGTATTCTCTCCCATCTCTCTAAAGCCTTGAAGGACAAACAAATCAAGACTTTTACGGATGAAGAGCTCCATAAAGGAGAAGAGATCTCACCAGAGCTCTTGAAAATAATCCGGCTGTAACACCCCTAATTGCATAGCCTGGTATATTTCACTGTTCCGGTGACCGATGTCGGTCCGGACAATTAAGGGGATTAGAACCACACTCAAGACAACTAGAGAAGCCATAAACACAAATAATTAGTAATGTCCAATTAGTTAAGTATAAACAAGAAAAATAGAACATAATAAGTTAAACGAGCCGAGAGTCACAGCGATGGGTGACCTTCTCGGGAACGACTGTGAAGTCATTTTAAACTCAAATTTTGAACCGTAAAATGTGACGCCGCGGTCCTTAGGACCCTTATAAACACAGTGGAAAAGAGAAAATCATGAAAAAGAACTGTTAAGCCAGTGAAATAATTAGGTCAGGGAGCCGGAAGAAATATGGAATTATTTACAAACCGGGTTGAACCGGCGAAGGGCAATTTGGTCAATTAACCTCGAGAGCTGACTCCTGACCTAACTGTCAAATAAAATCGGAGAAAAGATAACTTCGGGATCGAGAATTAAATTAAAGAACTAATAGAAAAAAAAAGGGTTGAAAAAGGTTATTATATCATGCATGACATCATGCATGATGCAATAAACCTAATATTTAAATAATTGAAAATTTGGGGATAAATCTTAATAATTAAAAGACAAAATAAAAAGAAAAAAAAAATTGGTTCCTTTTTTTTTTTCCATTTCCGTCACTCTCATCTCCTCTCTCATCTCTCTCATTTTGTTAACCTCCTCCATTGAAGCTCACTAAAAAGCTTCTTAAACCCAAGATTTGAGCCATAAAATTTATAAGTTTCTTAATTAAAACTTGTAGTTGAGTCTTGTTAAGAAGATTGGGAAGAGAAAAATTGAAAGAAGCTTGAAGAATCAAGAAGTTGGAAAGCTCCATTTGAGGTAAGCTCTCTTCCTTAATTTTAATTGAATTATAAGTATAGAAGTGAGATGAAAGTGGTTAGAAATACATGAAAACATGCAAAATCATGCCTATCTAGAACCCTAGGAATTTTGGCCAGCAGCAAACTAATGTTGAAATGGGTAATTTTGATACAAATAATGAAGTGGTTAAGTGTAAGTGAGGGTATGAGTACTAAAAATGCATTTAGAATTTAACAAGTGAGTAAGATATGGAAGTTAGGGTTTGGACCTAGGGTTTGGGAGGCAAAATTATGAGAAATTGGTAAATGATATGTTTGACCTATTTTGAAGTTAAAAATGGTCATTTGGGACCAAATGAGTTGTGTTGGAATAGTTGGAATTAAAATCAAATTCGGAGGGAGTGTGGTCATGCTACTGGCAGCATGACCAAGTCAACTTTGAGGGACCAAAAATTAAATTTTACAAGTCCAATTGATGTGAGACCAATTGAGGATGAAAATAGACATAAAATGACACAATTTTCATTTAGGAACCATGCCCAAAAAGTGACCAAAACTTAGTGAACAAATTGACCAAAGTTGGAAAACTGCAGGCTGCCCTGCACAAACTGACCAAATGAACAGTGTTTGTTCATTTGGTCATAACTCGAGCTAGACAGGTCCAAATGACCTGAAATTTTACCAGTGGTTAGATGAGATATAGACCTAAAACTTTCATGAAGAATACAAACCCAAATTCTGCCAGCAACCAAGTCATTTGGCCACCCCAAGTTGGTGATCCAAAACTGCCAGCACCAAAGTTGCCCAGAAAATCTGGGTTGTTTCCAATCCGGTAGCTATAGTTCAAATGGCCATAACTTGAGCTACAAAACTCCAATTGGGGTGATCCAAAAATGAGAATAAACTTAAGACAATAAAGAACATTTTCTATGAAGGAAGTTTTGCCAAATTCCAACAGTAAAATTACCAATGGAACAGTGCAACTAGGAGCACTAAAACTGAAAATTTGACAATTTTGCCAAAAGGACTTAAGCTTTAAGAAAATGACCAAAACCAATAAATTTAATGACCAAAATGTGGTATGTGGGTGAAGTTGGAATTCCCATACCTATTAAGCCTTAGAAAGTCAACAAATTGACTTGAATAGTGTAGTGAATAGTAACCCGAAGCACAAAATTTCAAGAACGGCGAGTTTAGCACGTTAGAGCTAGGTAAAAATGACGCTAAATTTATTTTGTAAGTTCTAGTACTGAAACATTATAAAATTGTGTGTTTCAGTTGAAAAGAATATCGGGAAGGAACCCGAGGAACCGAGTCGAGGCTAAGGGGCGACTCGCTTGAGGTTTGTGCACAACATCACTATGCTTTAAAATGTAGTGACAAAGTGAATGAAATATGTATTTTACATTTGCTTTGAATTGTTGAAAATTTATTTGTGACATTAGTTATGATGTTTTGATTTAAATTGTGAAAGTTATTGTGTATATTTGAAATGACAATGTTTAGCAAATTGTTAAGATAAGTTTTGAAACCACAGTGTCATGACTATATATTTGAACACCTCACTAGCACGACTAGTGAGGGTAATTAGTTTCGAATTTTGATTCCTTCTCTGGAGAAGTATTGAGGTGTGCCAGTAGAAGAGGATGTGAATGGATATCCATATATTTGAGCTAGCTAGCCTTGTGATGTGATTTCTCTTTAGCCTTTGGCTATTGAGATTTTATTTGTTTTGAATGGCATGATCTAACTGTGGGTTTTATGAAATGTGTTTTGATACTTTGAAATGAACTTTGTTTACATTTAAAATCTCACAATGCATGATTTGTACTTAATTCTCATGTTCAGCCAAATTTTTGAATAAATGTGATTTAAGTTTTGCATAAAGATTATTTTAGTATGTTGTGCACCACTGAGTCCTAGTACTCAGCGATAGCTTTTATTGCTGTTGCAGATACAGAGACTAGAAGAGCAGCAGAATGAGCTGCTAAGGATTGAAGATCATTATGCTTGAAGTTATCGGGTGTAATTTATACCCTAATTGTAAATATTTCTTTTGATGTATATATTGCACATAAATGCATAGACATGTAAAAATGGGTCTTGAGCAGTTTGTATAAAATTTGTATAAAGTTGTAATATATATTGTAGTTTGAAATTCTCTTAATGTAAATTTTGTAATGATGTATATAAATTATTTTATTTCTAATGAAATATGAATGAAACTATTTTATTTAATTTGAATAAAATGTATTGCTAGTATTTTGAGGATTATTGAATTTTGAATTTGAGAAATTGATTGAAATGATTGTGGAGTTGTTGAAATGGATTGAGTTTGATTGTGAAATTGAAGTAGTTGTTGAGAAAAATTTTTAGAAGTGCTTTTTACAGGTATTTAAAGAACTGTTTTCTCAAAATACAAAGGGAACTCTGTCAAAATTTTTATAAAATTTGCGAAAAAATAAAATGGACTAGAAATATTAACTAGATTTACTTTTAATCATATGTTTTAAATACCTATTAGAAAATGCTCACCACTTAACAAAAGTAAGAAAATTGTTTTAAAATCCCTTGTAGGGTACTTAATGAGTTATCGGTAGGTGAAGCGCGGTAGTTCATTAGGTATTCTACGGGATCATGTTATGCCCTACAGAGGGGTAAGGTGTGACACCGGTAATCAAGTGTCTCAATAGTTATATGTGGGCTTATTGCTCGTTTTAGTGTGTAGAGGTCTTGGCTGAATAACTCTTAAATATATTCAGCATTTTCAAACCTTGCTCAACTCCAATCTGCAAGTTATTATAACAATAGTGTCAATCCAACCTTTAATAGATTCAACAAGAACAGAGTCTACTAGGCACATCTTTTTAAATTATTTTCAACTGTTAACTAAATTTATACTATAACTTTCATAACTAAAATTAAATAAACAGAAAATAAAAATCCAAATTTTCTTAGAAAAGAAAATAAAAAATAGAAAATAATTTTCTACAATTATACATGCCCCCTCTTTTGACAAAAGTAATTAGACTGCTAATTAATAAAATTAATATTATTCAGTTTAAGTTAATATTTTACTAAATATGGTTTACAACTGTGCAGTTATGAAATAATAGTCAATTTAGTTCTAGGTGAAATAGTTTAAATTATATAATGATGTGAAAATTTAATTTGATTCTTTTTCTTACACATGATTTGTTCTAAAGGAATTCTATGAATAAATTGTGGAGGACACATGTGACAAAGCAAGGATAGAACTTACAAGAGAAAGAAAGAAAACTAACTAATTGAAGAAAAAAAAAAATTAGTCCTTAAAAAATTTACCAAATTTTATAAATTAATCTATTCATTTTTAATTTAAAATAATTAAATTTTTAATATTTTATTTTATTAAAAAAAATAGTATTTCTATTTAAATTTTATTAATCCATTGCTTTCATTTACTTACTTTGTGTTGCTAGATAAAGCAATGCCTGAGCAATCCCTCCTCCTGGATGGCAGATAATCAAGAATTGCTAGCAATTTTAATAATTAAGAATTGCACCTTTTTGTTAATATATAATTCCAACTCACATGACTTTGTGGACTAAATGCCAGTCGCTTTCTGTTGTCCATTAGTGATATGTTCTTTCCTAGAAGAATATCATGGTCTTCCGATCATCTTCGTCTTCCCGCCTTCTTTTTTTTTTTGTTCTTCCTTTACTTCTTCATTTCTTCATAAATTTCTTGTATGAGACTAGTTAATAAATTTAATTTTGTTTCACTAAAATCTCTTTAATCTGATATATATAGATTTTTATATTAAAAAAATAAAATAATTTATTTTTATTCTCTTTTCTTTCACATTCAAAAATTTTGATCATTCTAATAATTATCTGGATCTCATTATAAAAATATTAATATCATCACAATAATTTATTTTTTATAAAATAGGAGAATTTATCTATTGATGAAAAGTATTAAAATTATATTTGTAAATATCGTACTATAATTTAGAGTGATTTTTTAATTTAAAAATTTGTTATAGATTAGCATTTTTTAATAAAAAGTTAAAATTAAGAAAGAGAAATAGGGCTATAAAAATTACCCTTTAAGCATTGCCTTCCACATTGAGTTTGGAATTCAAATTTATGAGGACTTTGTTTGCAGCTTTGTGCATTTACTTTGCTGACAAAATGCTAGCCGTTCCTTGATTGTTCATTAGTAATTGCCGACAAAATGCCTTCCACTCATCTTCTCATGGCCAGCTTCTACTTCATCAGCCATTTCCCTGCAATTTCACATGTAATACTTTATATTTTAAGTATTTATAAAAAAAAAATTGTATTTTAAAAACTGTGATTTTTAACTTTTTTTTTGTCTGACTGTAATTTTACTATTGAAGTTTAATTCAGAATATATTGATATTAAAAAAATATTCAAATTAAAATTTTATTATTATTTTAATTCTAATTATAATTTTAAAATTAAATTATTCATGAAAACTCCGATAAAGCATGAATTTACGATTATTATTATTATTATTATTGGATAAGAAATTAAAATTTATATTTTAACATCAAGATATAACACCTTTTTAATATAAAAATCAAGAAACAATTGGTGTAATATAAAAGATGTACACTTTTTTACTATTATATTTTTATTAAACAAATAAATTATATTAAAAATAATTATTAAAGAAAAAAAAGAGATATAGAAGAAAAACGAAAAAAAATTAACTTTATTTTCTTGTCTTTACCATTCAATTTATATAAAAAACAAAATGCTTAATTTTTAGAGTTCTTTCCCTTTCAGCTTCTAACAAAACAGAATAATTGGAGATTTATTTTTTTTTTCCTTTTTAATTTTTCCTTCCAACAAAATAAGGTAATTGCTTTTCATCTTCCACAACCATTTTCCTCTACCTTTCCTTTCACTAACAACACAGCAGGCCCCAAGTTTTTCAAGAAGGAAGAAAGGGAAGTAAAGGCCTCAAAGCTTTTGCTAGTTTCTAGGCAGAGACCCCACGAGCTTTTTAGTTGCCTGCCACTCATAATTTTTAACCATATAATTAATCGTATGGTGAAGCTTGCGAGTAAGGAAACATGGAGGGGTGGGCAGGATTGGCAGTATATGCACGCGTAGCAAAGATGAAAAAAGCTGGAATACATATTATATATATATATAATATAAATATATATTATTAATTTAATATTATAATTAAATAATATGAAATATTATCACAAAAAAATTTTTTTTTTCAAATAATTTTTATGAAAAATATTTTTTATATATAAATTATTTTTTATAAAAATAAATAAAAATTAAGTAATAAAAGGTATTTCTAACTACTTAATAAATTTAGTTTCACTTTGCTATAAATCTTGTCAAAATAGATTTTTTTTTAACTGAAATTTTGAATTTCAAATTACGACCTTTTTTTTTTTTTAGCCAAACATGCCTTACTTTTCTTTTTTTATAAGTAAAAATTTTATTAATAAAAGATGAATAAAAATTTAGCACATTTTCTAGTATTTTTTTTTATGATAGTTGATAATTAATTTAATAATAATTTTTATTTTTAAAACTATAAAATTATAAATTTCATAAAGTGTCAAGTCAAAATTAATACTCTCAATCATGTCCTAGGGTCGTAATTATATTTTTTAAAATAAAATAAAAGAAATGAGCTTAATAAAATGTGAAGTTGGTGAAGACTCCACATTGGTGGCAAGAAGCACAGTGGAAGAGCGGAAAGTAAAGGAAAAGCTTTTGTGAAAGCTGCAATGCTTCAATCCCACACGCCAAGTTTAGAATTGAATCCCCAATCAATTATTAGACCCACTCTACTGTTTTGCATTTAATTGTGTGGACCAAATGGAGCTATACGATCCTTCCTGGAAGGCAAATCTGATGTTGACTAAAAGCTCTTCATTTGTTCATAAATTTATTGCATCAAACTAGTTTACCCAAATATTCATCTCTTGTATTTTGCTTTCTGTTACAAATAATTTATATGTTACATAATATAAAAAGAAAGAATTCTTATATTGTTAAAATATAAGAGAATGACAAGAGAAAAATATCTATAGAATTATATATATATAATTTAATATATATTATTCTATTATTGCACTTGGCATGTATATAAGTGAAATAAAATAATTATCATATTGTAATTTTCGTAAATAAATTTTGAATAGATGTATCTGTTAATAAACAGACATGTCTGTTCTATACAAATAGTAATAACTATTTGTATAGGTAGCTTTTAATAAACAGACATGTCTATTACACAAATAGTTGTATCTATTTGAGATAGACAGATGTGCCTATCTAGTAAAGGTGCCATGACTTTTCATTCTTTATAAATATGGATGAGTTTTTTCAATCCATATATACTGCTTCTACTTCTTCTTCTTTTCTTCTAATCTCTCTAAATTCAGTTCATATAAAAGAGTTCTTAAGGGAAATCTTCAGGAGTTGTTGTCTGCAGATTTCAGGCTTTGTTGTATCCTGGAGCTATATTGCCATAACCTTGCAGCAATCTGGTGGGGGCAATTAATACCTTAAAGATAGTGATTCATCACGCCTCAAAGTCTATTCTACACCGACTGCCTTAACACTTTCTCTATCTTCTCCAAACTCAGCTGCACAAGATCCTTCTGTTATCACTGATCATGGCTTCTACTTCTTCCACTCCTCCCAATCAGGGGAAGAAATGGGATGTTTTTATTAGTTTTAGAGGCGACGATACGCGTTATGGTATTCTCTCCCATCTCTCTAAAGCCTTGAAGGACAAACAAATCAAGACTTTTACGGATGAAGAGCTCCATAAAGGAGAAGAGATCTCACCAGAGCTCTTGAAAATAATCCGGCAATCAAGTGTCTCAATAGTTATATGTGGGCTTATTGCTCATTTTAGTGTGTAGAGGTCTTGGCTGAATAACTCTTAAATATATTCAGCATTTTCAAACCTTGCTCAACTCCAATCTGCAAGTTATTATAACAATGGTGTCAATCCAACTTTTAATATATTCAACAAGAATAGAGTCTACAAGGCACATCTTTTTAAATTATTTTCAACTGTTAACTAAATTTATACTATAACTTTCATAACTAAAATTAAATAAACGGAAAATAAAAATCCAAATTTTCTTAGAAAAGAAAATAAAAAATAGAAAATAATTTTCTACAATTATACATGCCCCCTCTTTTGACAAAAGTAATTAGACTGCTAATTAATAAAATTAATATTATTCAGTTTAAGTTAATATTTTACTAAATATGGTTTACAACTGTGCAGTTATGAAGTAATAGTCAATTTAGTTCTAGGTGAAATAGTTTAAATTATATAATGATGTGAAAATTTAATTCGATTCTTTTTCTTACACATGATTTGTTCTAAAGGAATTCTATGAATAAATTGTGGAGGACACATGTGACAAAGCAAGAATAGAACTTACTAGAGAAAAAAAGAAAACTAACTAATTGAAGAAAAAAAAATAGTCCTTAAAAAATTTGCCAAATTTTATAAATTAATCTATTTCTTTTTAATTTAAAATAATTAAATTTTTAATTTTATTTTATTAAAAAAAATAGTATTTCTATTTAAATTTTATTAATCCATTGCTTTCCATTTACTTACTTTGTGTTGCTAGATAAAGCAATGCCTGAGCAATCCCTCATCCTGGATGGCAGATAATCAAGAATTGCTAGCAATTTTAATAATTAAGAATTGCACCTTTTTGTTAATATATAATTCCAATTCACATGACTTTGTGAACTAAATGCCAGTCGTTTTCTGTTGTCCATTAGTGATATGTTCTTTCCTAGAAGAATATCATGGTCTTCCGATCATCTTCGTCTCCCCCCCTTCTTTTTTTTTTTTTTTTGTTCTTCCTTTACTTCTTCATTTCTTCATAAATTTCTTGTATGAGACTAGTTAATAAATTTAATTTTGTTTCACTAAAATCTCTTTAATCTGATATATATAGATTTTTATATTAAAAAAATAAAATAATTTATTTTTATTCTCTTTTCTTTTACATTCAAAAAATTTGATCATTCTAATAATTATCTGGACCTCATTATAAAAATATTAATATCATCACAATAATTTATTTTTTGTAAAATAGGAGAATTTATCTATTGATGAAAAGTATTAAAATTATATTTGTAAACATCGTACTATAATTTAGAGTGATTTTTTAATTTAAAAATTTGTTATAGATTAGCATTTTTTAATAAAAAGTTAAAATTAATTAAGAAAGAGAAATAGGGCTATAAAAATTACCCTTTAAGCGTTGCCTTCCGCATTGAGTTTGGAATTCAAATTTATGAGGACTTTGTTTGCAGCTTTGTGCATTTACTTTGCTGACAAAATGCCAGCCGTTCCTTGACTGTTCATTAGTAATTGCGGACAAAATGCCTTCCACTCATCTTCTCATGGCCAGCTTCTACTTTATCAGCCATTTCCCTGCAATTTCACATGTAATGCTTTATATTTTAAGTATTTATAAAAAAAAAATTATATTTTAAAAACTCTGTGATTTTTACTTTTTTTTTTTTTGTCTGACTGTAATTTTACTATTGAAGTTTAATTCAGAATATATTGATATTAAAAAAAAATATTCAAATTAAAGTTTTATTATTATTTTAATTCTAATTATAATTTTAAAATTAAATTATTCATGAAAACTCCGATAAAGCATGAATTTACGATTATTATTATTATTATTGGATAAGAAATTAAAATTTATATTTTAACATCAAGATATAATACCTTTTTAATATAAAAATCAAGATACAATTGGTGTAATATAAAAGATGTACACTTTTTTACTATTATATTTTTATTAAACAAATAAATTATATTAAAAATAATTATTAAAGAAAAAAAAGAGATATAGAAGAAAAACGAAAAAAATTAACTTTATTTTCTTGTCTTTACCATTCAATTTATATAAAAAACAAAATGCTTAATTTTTAGAGTTCTTTCCCTTCCAGCTTCTAACAAAACAGAATAATTGGAGATTTATTTTTTTTTTTCCTTTTTAATTTTTCCTTCCAACAAAATAAGGTAATTGCTTTTCATCTTCCACAACCATTTTCCTCTCCCTTTCCTTTCACTAACAACACAGCAGGCCCCAAGTCTTTCAAGAAGGAAGAAAGGGAAGTAAAGGGCCTCAAAGCTTTTGCTAGTTTCTAGGCAGAGACCTCACGAGCTTCTTAGTTGCCTGCCACTCATAATTTTTAACCATATAATTAATCGTATGGTGAAGCTTGCGAGTAAGGAAACATGGAGGGGTGGGCAGGATTGGCAGTATTTGCACGCGTAGCAAAGATGAAAAAAGCTGGAATACATATTTTATATATATATAATATAAATATATATTATTAATTTAATATTATAATTAAATAATATAAAATATTATCACAAAAAATTTTTTTTTTGAAATAATTTTTATGAAAAATATTTTTTATATATAAATTATTTTTTATAAAAATAAATAGAAGTTAAGTAATAAAAGGTATTTCTAACTACTTAATAAATTTAGTTTCACTTTGCTATATACCTTGTCAAAATAGATTTTCTTTTTAACTGAAATTTTGAATTTCAAATTACGACCTTTTTTTTTTTAGCCAAACATGCTTTATTTTTCTTTTTTTATAAGTAAAAATTTTATTAATAAAAGATGAATAAAAATTTAGCACATTTTCTAGTATTTTTTTATGATAGTTGATAATTAATTTAATAATAATTTTTATTTTTAAAATTATAAATTTCATAAAGTGTCAAGTCAAAATTAATACTCTCAATCATGTCCTGGGTCGTAATTATATTTTTTAAAATAAAATAAAAAAAATGAGCTTAATAAAATGTGAAGTTGGTGAAGACTCCACATTGGTGGCAAGAAGCACAGTGGAAGAGCTGAAAGTAAAGGAAAAGCTTTGTGAAAGCTGCAATGCTTCAATCCCACACGCCAAGTTTAGAATTGAATCCCAATCAATTATTAGACCCACTCTACTGTTTTGCATTTAATTGTGTGGACCAAATGGAGCTATACGATCCTTCCTGGAAGGCAAATCTGATGTTGACTAAAAGCTCTTCATTTGTTCATAAATTTCTTGCATCAGACTAGTTTACCCAAATATTCATCTCTTGTATTTTACTTTTTGTTATAAATAGTTTGTATGTTATATAATATAAAAAGAAAGAATTTTTATATTGTTAAAATATAAGAGAATGATAAGAGTAAAATATATATAGAATTATATATATATAATTTAATATATATTATTTTATTATGACACTTAGCATATATATAAATGAAATAAAATAATTATCAGTGTGAAGACTCCACATTGGTGGCAAGAAGCACAGTAGAAGAGCTGAAAGTAAAGGAAAAGCTTTTGTGAAAGCTGCAATGCTTCAATCCCACACGCCAAGTTTAGAATTGAATCCCAATCAATTATTAGACCCACTCTACTGTTTTGCATTTAATTGTGTGGACCAAATGGAGCTATACGACCCTTCCTGGAAGGCAAATCTGATGTTGACTAAAAGCTCTTCATTTGTTCATAGATTTCTTGCATCAGATTAGTTTACCCAAATATTCATCTCTTGTATTTTACTTTTTGTTATAAATAGCTTGTATGTTATATAATATAAAAAGAAAGAATTCTTATATTGTTAAAATATAAGAAAATGACAAGAGTAAAATATGTATAGAATTATATATATATAATTCAATATATATTATTCTATTATGACACTTGGCATGTATATAAGTGAAATAAAATAATTATCAGATTGTAATTTTCGTAAATAAATTTTGAATAGATGTGTCTATTAATAGACAGACATGTCAATTCTATACAAACAGTCATAACTTTTTGTATAGGTGTCTGTTAATAAAGAGACATGTCTGTTCTATACAAATAGTCACAGGTAGCTTTTAATAAGCAGACATGTCTATTACACAAATAGTTGTATCTATTGGAGATAGACAGATGTGCCTATCTAGTAAAGGTGCCATGACTTTTCATTCTTTATAAATATAGATGAGTTTTTTCAATCCATATATACTACTTCTACTTCTTCTTCTTTTCTTCTAAGCTCTCTAAATTCAGTTCATATAAAGAGTTCTTAAGGGAAATCTTCAGGAGTTGCTGTCTACAGATTTCAGGCTTTGTTGTATCCTGGAGGTATATTGCCATAACCTTGCAGCAATCTAGTGGGGGCAATTAATACCTTAAAGATAGTGATTCATCACGCCTTAAAGCCTATTCTACACCCACTGCCTCAACAATTTTAAGGTATCAATCGCAATGGAGTCCAAGGCTGTTTCCGTGATGAATCAAGAGTTTGTGAAACTTGATCGTTTTGATGGCACAAACTATGTTCGCTGGAAAGACAAGATGCTATTCTTACTCACCACATTGAAGATTTCTTATATACTTGATCCAAGTCTGCCTGCTATTTCACCACCAACTCGGAAGATTACGAACAAGTGAAAGCAGATCGAGACAAACGTGAAGAAGATGAATTGCTATGCAGAGGTCATATTCTTAACAACTTGTCAGATAGGCTATATGATCTATTTACTTCTGTCAAGTCTCCAATGGAAATCTGGAAATCACTGGAGTTCAAATACAACTCAGAAAAACAAGGTGTGGATAAATTTCTCATCATGAAATATTTTGAATTTCAAATGATTGATAATATATCTGTTATGGATCAAGTCCATGAGTTACATGTCCTTGTTTCAAAACTTAAAGATTTGAAAGTGATAGTTCCTGAATCGTTGCAAGTAGGAGGAATAATAGCAAAACTTCCTCCTAGTTGGAATGATTATAGGAAGAAATTACTGCATACCACAGAAGATTTTTCTCTTGAACAGATTCAGAAACACTTGCGCATTGAAGAAGAGACAAGAAATCGTGATAAGAAATTTGTTTCTGAATCTACTACAAAAGTTAATTTTGTGCAAGGAAGTCAGAATTTTCAAAAGAAAATTCTGGAAGTAAGAGAAAGTTTTCTGAAGCAGCAGGCAACAGTACCAGTTATGGCAGCAACAACAAATCAAAGAAAGGAAGAACTTGTTACAATTGTGGCAAGAAAGGGCATTACAAACGTGAATGCAGGTTTCTAAAGAAACATAAGAAAGAAGATACGAATAATAGTGCTCAGAATTCCAATAACGCAAATATAGTTGAACAAACTACTGAATTGATTGCAATGATATCAGATTTGCATATTGGAATGGTAACAGAACTCAATATGGCTACAACAACCAAATCCAATGATTGGTGGTATGATTCTGGGGCTACTGTTCATGTTTGCAATGATAAGACTCAATTTAAAAATTATGAAGAAGTTGTAAATGGGCAGAAAGTTCTAATGGGCAATCATGATTCCGCTAAAGTGGTGGGAAAAGGAAGTGTTGAATTAAACTTCACTTCTGGAAAGAAGCTATTATTAGTAAATGTGTTGTATGTGCCAGAAATAAAGAAAAATCTTGTGTCTGCTAGTCTATTGTGTAAGAAAGGTTATAAGGCTATTCTGGAGTCCGATAAAATAATTGTGTCCATAAATGGACTATTTGTGGGAAAAGGTTACTCATGTGATGGAATGTTTAAACTCAGTATTAATAATAATATGAATATTTCTGTTTATACTGTTGAGTCATCTTTATCTTTATGGCATGATCGCTTAGCCCATATTAGTTTTAAATCTTTAAAATTTATGGCTAAACATGGTGTCGACACCATATTTTGGTCGATCCCCGAAATCAATAAACTTTGAAGCCGATCCCCAGCACATGGTCTCCCTTTGCCAACTAACCATATTTCCGATCTCTCCTCAAAAGGAATCTAATCAATACTAAGTTTCCATATCATCTAAAGCCTCACCGATCTCTCAAACTAATTGTCAAATCCCCTGACCGATCAATTATATTTCCGATCTCTCGTGTTAAACAAAATTGAACTAACACTAGACCTTTATGTCACCAGTCTTATTGCCGATCTCCCTTTTCAAAATTTGGGAATAATAAAGTTAAGGTTTTAATCCGGTTTAATGATGATCCCGACCTTAAGTGTTCAAGTCAAATTTCCAATTTTAATCAAGTCCCGTTTAGCGTTGGTTCCCTGCCGATCTCATGCTTATTGTGTTTTCCGACCCCTTACACTTAGATCAATAATCACTTTTAGTTGTTGTTTTAATATGCTCAGACAATCAAGTACTTAGGCAATTTAGAGATTTTCCGATCACATCCATTCATTAAACAAAAGGGGAACTTTCATTACATTTAAAATTTGTACAAGTCATTCGGCGGGAGGATCACCCCCAGCCTGATTTACATTTTGCTCGTTTCCTCTCTCACCCTCAGCCTCCTCCTCGCTTTCCTCTTCGTCTTGGGGAGCCAGGTCGACCATCCAGGAGAAGTCCTTCTCGGGATAACGCTTCTTGAGCTCGGCCAAGAGATCCCTGTGAGCATTCACATAAGTGCCGGCCTCCCTTGTCACCGCCTCCTCTTCTTTCGCTTTGAGCTCCTCAGTGAGATGAGCAACCTCACCGGCCCGGAGCGCCTGAACTTCCTCAAGAATATGATCTCGCTCGGCCAGAACATGAGCTTGCTCGGCCAGCTTATCCTCGTAAAACTTTATCTGCCCCTCAATTCCAGATATGTAGTTCTGAGCGGATGAAAGTTGGGATCGGAGGGAAGCCACTTCATGACCCATCTTATCGACCTCCTTACCCAGGCGGTGAGCCTTCTCCCGGACGATGTGCCGGTTCACCAAGCACTCCACGTTCAGGCTCATAGATCGGGTCAGGATGTCATCAAGATTGTCCGGAGACAGCCTATCCCGATCCTCCCGAAGGCAGAGGGAGGACCCCAAGACTTTAGCAAAACCTGGGTTCTCTCGAACCGTGAGGTTCTTCTCCAGCGAATGAATCAAGATTTGGGCACCGCGGGAAAGGTTCCTTACAGGAGGTTGAGAAGGACCCCCTTCTGCACTCGAAGCGACTGGAGGAGGTGGAGGTGGCTCTTCTTGGCGAGGAGGAGATCGGACCACTTCTATGACCGGTGGTCCCGAGGGTTGAGATGAGCCTCCTTGTATTTCCCCAGGTTCATGACTGGGCGTTTGAAGCAGCTCGGAACGTTTCATCTCCCGCACCTTCCGGGAGTCCTCCCTCTTCCTCTTTCGGCTCTCCTTGGAAGCTTCGCCGCTTACCATACCTGCACAAAGAAGAGGTCAGTGAGATCGCTAAGGTCCAAAGATCTGAGATGTAGAAAATACTGATGCCGAGGTCAGAGAGCTGAAGCCCGCGATCTTCGCCAGTGATCAACTCTATCATCCAGTGATGCAGTTCGGCAGTCACTGCATCCAAACAAGAGAACTTCTCTCTAGCCGCCTGATCTTTCAGCTCCATCACCATCAGGCCTTCTTCCCTATTTAGGGTGATGCGCTTCGGAAGCAAGGGGCCCTGGTGCAGCCAGCTGCGAGGGAAACCCTCAAAGCAGTTCGGAGTTTTGCTCCTCAGAAAGAAGAAGCGATTCTTCTAATTCTTCAGGGAGGAGGGCAGATCGGTAGAGAGCCCACAATGTGGCTTCGCCTGGAAGAACCAATACTCGTCGTCCTTTTGACGAGTCAGCCTATGCAGTTCGGCGAATACCTTAGCTGTAGGACGAAGTCCCTTAGCTCGGCAGAGGCCCCTGAAGGCTACTAGGATCCGCCACGAGTTCGGGTGAACTTGGGCGATGCACACTTGGTGAAATTTTAAAACTTCCTTGAAGAAGTAGTCAAGAGGGAATCGCAGACCGGCTTTTAATTGTTCTTCATAGACCATGATCATATCGTTCTCCTCGAAGAAGTGATCGGCACGAAGATCGCCGTGACACTTAATCAGCTCGTAGGAATCAGGCCGAATGTTATACTCTTAGCTGAACGACTGCAAATCGGTTTCTTGAAGGACTGATGGCAGTTCGTCCATGGGAAGATTTTCTCTCCCTGAAGAAGGTACATGCCTTGATGGTGCTCCTTGCCCCCGAGCTGGAACAGAGGCCCTAGGAGGTTCAGGTCGCACATTTGATCCGACCACCTCCACTTCATCAGACGACCACGAGATCTGAATGAAAGGGGGGCTTGCCGCTCTCTGACTCTCGGCGCCGCTCATTTTCAAAGGAAATAGAGAATTTAAACTAAAAGAAGGATCAAAACCCTTACCGGAGCTTGATCGGTGTCGGAAGAACTTGAGAAATTGAGAGAATTTTGGAATCGTTCACAGTAGGCTGAAAATGACATAAGAGAGCAACTGGCTGACCCATCCCCTATTTATACCCGTCTGAGCATTTAATGCTCACAGTGTTCCAGGCGGTGCATCGGTTAGCGGGACTCGCCAGCTTTTCTGACACGTCTCACGAATATTCCAGAAATTCCATAAGGAGAGATCGGCTAGTTAGAGATCGGTGAATTAAGGCGAATGTTTGGAAGTGCGGATCAGATAAAGGCTGTTCAGTTAGGAACTAAATCGGATAAACACACCAGAGATCGGAGAATAATCAATGCAATAATAATAAAGTGATAATTGACAAAATAAAATTTTATTTCCAAAAAGTCAAATTACATCATTTGGGCGATCTCAAGAGACCGGATTACATTAAAGGCCTGATTACATCATTTAGGCGATCTCTAGAAATCGGATTACATTAAAGGTCTGATTACATCATAGGGGCGATCTCTAGAGATCGGCAGTACATCCTATCTAGCGAAGGCCTATGTCAAAGCCTAGTCTCGTGGCTGAATCAAAAGATGTGTTTGATCAGGAGACCGGCCATCGACAGATGTACAGCTCAGATGGGGTGACTATGACTCTCATGAAGATGGAGAGAGTCATCTCCACTGTCATCGACTAGAACCGAGCTGTAGTCGGGATGCCCGATGTGGTGAGGAGCCAAATGAACTTCAAGGGGCAGTCACCGATGTTAAGGGGAATATTAGCAGTCTTCTCGCCCGAAGTCAGTTCGCCGATTATATCGGTCGAACGATTCGAGATCGACACGATCGAAGTCCTCGATCCAGGTCGGTAAGTTAGTCCGGTTCTCTCACTGTCATCAAATGAGGTTATCATAATTTCCCGATCATCAGGATCGTAAATTTTCAGTCGGGGAATAAAAAGAACAATCAGAAAAAGATCAAAAGCCACTATCATGGCCAGAACTGCTGCTGGAGCAGTTAGAACAGGAAATGTAAGAAGGAAGAGGAGAAAATCAAATGCGGGGGGGGGCCTTCCCGGGTGAAGGTATATATATAGGAAAATCGGAGCATTTATTGCGAGCAGAAAACGAAGTAGATGCCTCGGAAATCGAAGGAATAAATGCTTTGACTGAATCGGACCGAATAAAGGAGAAGATCGGAGTTGGAGAGGTCGGAAGAGCAGAGCCCGGCAAGAGAGATCGGAAAAGGATCATGTTGGAAAGATCGGAAGGGAGGGGAGGTCGGAAGACAAAGAGAATAAGACAACTTCTGCTGACTATCGTCATAATCAGAGTCGAAGTAGTTAAAGCGTTGCAGATGAAATCTCCACCGCACGCCCCAGAATCGCCCGCATTACTGACATGTGCCAGAATATGTCATGACAGTGCTGTACATCCTAATCTCCACCGTTGATCTTACTTGTAAGGACGAGCCTGGAGCCCTTGGATCAAAGAAGAAGACGACAAGACTAGCGCCTTTCACTCCTGGCCCTCGGATCGCCCTTGACAAGAAAATTTTGGGCCGTCAGATTAAAAGAGAGAAAGGACAAATATTCTGAAAGGGATCTCAACCGTTCATTTTGATTCTCTTTAATTCCCGAGCCTCAGATCATGTCCTTTAAAATCCTAACCCTCCATCTCCCTCAAAACAAATCCTGACCCTACATGGGGAGCACCCGGTTCCTATAAATACCTGCATGAAAAAACTGTTCGAGGGGACGAAGAAAAAAAAGAGGTAGTTACTATAGCGAAAGAACTCTGAAACTTAATTCAGTTCGTTACTCTGCTATTTTTAAGCTTTCATAAGAAAAAACTTTTGAAACCGATTTTTTGAAGTGTTTTCTTGCAAGGGGATTTTTGAATACTGGAACTCTCCGTTTTCAGTTCGTTCATTATCCTGTGACGCTCTCACTTTCTGTCTTTGTTATCTTTATTTCCACTCCCGTTGTTCAAGCTCAATTTCATTCAAACTCGGTTATTATTTTGACCCGATTGCAATTCAGTGAAGCATCCTTCATTTCAAGGCGAACTTTAGCCCTCAGGCTATCAGCCCGCAGTCCTATTACGTTTTGTGATTCTGTAGTTAGTTCAATAGATT
Organism: Hevea brasiliensis; assembly: GCF_030052815.1. NCBI lineage: Eukaryota > Viridiplantae > Streptophyta > Magnoliopsida > Malpighiales > Euphorbiaceae > Hevea > Hevea brasiliensis. The sequence goes on from NC_079506.1 coordinate 12,946,997, forward strand.
CGGCTCCCTACAGGTGAGTGCTCATATCGCTGCTTTATCAAGTGCTCGTTCTTATTTTACGTATTTCCTTTGTTTTTTTTATGTTTATGTAATTTTCTCCAAGTTTATATTGCATTAAAAACGCGAAGAAGGTTATTCTCGAGTTTACTTCTCATTAATCAGTCCATTCTTTTTGTTAATCTTTGTTACTTCTAAATACAAGTGTTCTAATCTCGAGTAGCGTATAAATGGTTGGATAAGATGTAGGTAACTGTATCTTAAGCATTTCTTTAAAATAATAAAAGATCTGAATAACAAGTCAGGAAAATAGTAAAGTCGAATAACTAGACTAACATAGAAGATAATTGGGTAAAACGTCACGAGGCGGAATAAAACCGAACCTTAGATAAATAAATGGAATAGATCGGGTATCAAAAGGTACTGGTAAGGCGACCACATAGGAGGTCGGAAAATTCAGTCTGGTATCCCCTGTCTAGTCATAAGGTACCAATGAGTTAAAAGAAGCCTTATTCCGATCCCCGGCATCTTTGAATGCCAGAACCCTTAGTTTTAGGCTCTTGTGATGTGTAGCTGTAACCAAATTTCGAGAGGTCGGAAAAGTCCTTAACCGACTCCCATTAAAATAAAAGAGATCGGAGGAGAGTTCTTATCCGATTCTCAAGCCTAAAATTTTAATAAATATTTAAAAGAGATCAGAGGAGAGTTCTTATCCGATTCTCAAGCCTAAAATTTTAATAAATATTTAAACGGAGATCGGAGGAGAGTTCTTATCCGGTCCTCAAACTAAAATTTCCAGATATATTTAATAGAGATCGGAGGAGAGTTCTTATCCGATTCTCAAATTAAAATTTCCATAAATATTTAAAAGAGATAGGAGGAGAGTTCTTATCCGATTCTCAACCAAAATTTTCATAAATATTTAAAGAAGATCAGAGGAGAGTTCTTATCCGATTCTCAAATCAAATTTTAACAAATATGTAAAATGATCCCCCCTAAAATAAAACTAATACGCAACCGCAACTCACTATGGTTCATCTCATTTATTCGTGTATCTGGGTAACCCGAATTGGTGAAAAATCAAATATTTCCTTTTACCAAAAGGATTAACATTTCCATTCGGACCCTCCTAACTATCAATTTTAGTTTATAAAGAACTTGAAATTAAATCTGCTTACCCTCATCGAGGGACGAGGTGGGGTGCCTAACACCTTCCCCACCCGTTTACGGACCCCGAACCTAGAATCTCTGTTCTTGAAGTGGTTTCATTTTATTTAATTTTCACAAATGGTTTTCTTTAATTTCCCTTAAAATTAAAGTAGCGACTCCTCACTCTTTCCCACTTCGGTGAGTGTTCATCCGGGCGATCGCAAAACGCCTTGCGACAGCTTGGTGACTCCACTGGGGATATTTGTTTTCCTTCAACCCCGGCCCAGAGGTCCAAAAGCAGATTTAATTTTATGTTCCTATAAACTAGAATTATATTTAGATAGGTTCAATTTACGAAATCCGAAACCTTGGTCTATTGATGTTTGTTATTTCCTCTAACCGCTTTGTTTATTTTGTTTTATATCCTACAGCATTCTCCGTCTAAAAAGAAAAAATAAAAATCCCCATATATTGGGAAGAGGTAAAGGTGTCCCTTCACACACTGAACACTCATAATGTCCTCACACACTTCAGCCCTATACCCGGGCTTTTTCACCCTTTTAGGAAAGTAGGAGGGGGTCATATAGCGGTACCCGTGGGTTTTACTCCATTAGTATCCGTGAAGGCTTCTGCTCAGATTGAAACTCGTTCTATTTACTGTGATACCCGTGAAACCTTCCCGACAGTATCATGGGGGATAGAATGGGGCTCTCATTTCTGATGAGGGGCAATTTGGGAACCTGTGGCTTTTAGAATATTAGACCTTGAGCTAAACTATCACGATAGCTAGAAGCCGTAGCAAGCTACCTTATAAGATAGAACTATCCAATTAGATAGCACCTAGCCGGCACTAGGACTCTCCTTATTTTAGGACAAAATGGGCATACTTACTCTTACCCTATTCTGTTTGTTTTATTTTGTTCTTATTTTTGAGGGTAATCTTGAATCATACTGTTAAGAAAATCTACACACTTTCCTACTTTGATAAATGTGTAGGTGTCACTCTGCTAATAGTATAATTCAAAATTACCTAAATTTACCCTGCTAATAAGTTTTTCCTGCAGGCATTACCAAATTAAGGTCTGTAAAAGGATAAGCATCATTTTTAACATGGCATCCTCGAGTCAGTCGGCAGAAGAAGTTCTTAGACCATAACAGAATGCTAAACCATTGTTGAACCTATGAGGTGGTTCTGGCCATGGTTTAGCAAAATTGTGAATGAATAGTATGACTCCCGTAGGAACCTCCTCGCTAGGGTTATGCGAAAAATTGAATGCACCATATGGACAAGTACCATAAATGCGCATTCAATCCAGTCATTCACCGTCGGACTATCGAACGATGCCATGATAAAAGTGATGCAATTATCCTTCTGCAGATTTCGTCTTGGCTCTCAGATGCCACTGTATCCTTTGTCCGACCCAGAACCTTTATTATTTTTTTTACAAAATTCAAAATTCATTAAAAACTTTTTTTCAACTTCCTACAGAAAATCAACATTGCTTCAAACAATGCAAGCCTGACTAGACACGCAGTTCAACCCAAACGAGTGTACTTAACAAGATCATGAATAAAGAAGATAACGGAAGACCAGGAACAAGTCCAGAACCTACAAGGACAGGTTTCTGAATTGAAAGACCAAGTCTCGGAGCTCATGAGACTAATAAGGGAAATGTCCCATAAAAAGCCTGCTTCAGACCCTAGCTTACCACTACCTCCCCCGCCTCCTACAACGGTTGATTCTCACTATGCTTCAATCTCTTTCACTTTCCAGCCATCGATCCCGGATCCGACAATCACTGTCAATCTGGCCCCACTGAATAATGAACCACCTTTCTCCTACTATCTGGCTATCTCAAATGCCGAACCATCCCCTTCAGTCCTGATCCCTCCAATTCATTCTGCCCCTCATTTCCCAACTGGGGGAGTACCTCTTGCAGCAGGAGGGGAAAATAAGACGAGAGAAAACGAGAAGCTGTCCGCTCTGGAAGAGAGATTGAGAGCTATAGAGGGACTGAACATGTATGGTTCTGTAACACCCTAGGCAAATCCCACATCGACAAAACACGGGAGAGATGCTGGGTTCATAAGTTGATAGTTCGCAGCCCCTATTGACGCGTTTTAAAATCGTGAGGGCTTCAGCCCAGAGCAGATAATATCACTAGTGGGCCGGGCCGTTACATTTTTGGTATCAGAGCTGGTCTCCCTCTAGTACGGTGTGTGGTGCGAGGACGCACCAAGAGGAAGTTGGTGGGCTTGTCACGACCCAGGGATGGGGTTGGGACGTGCTTGTTCAACCAGCTACGCACTGGGGTGGAAACTTCGTGTCCCACATCGGAAATGGGAAGAAAAGATTTGGGCCATATATGTGGGAGCCTTCCTCACCCAAAAGACCAGGTAAAGAAAACTCCCACATATATGGCCTAAATCTTTTCTTCCCGTTTCCGATGTGGGACACGAAGCTCACTCCATTGCGTAGCTGGTTGAACAAGCACGTCCCAACCCCATCCCTGGGTCGTGACAAGCCCACCAACTTCCGCTTGGTGCGTCCTCGCACCACACACCGTACTAGAGGAGACCACTCGATACCAAATGTAATGGCCCGGCCACTAGTGATATTGTCCGCCTGGGTGAAGCCCTCGCTTTAAAACGCGTCAATAGGGGTTGCGAACTATCAACTTATGAACCCAGCATCTCTCCCGTGTTTTGTCGATGTGGGATTTGCCTAGGGTGTTACAATCCACCCCCCTTATGGGACTCAGCGTCCTCGCTGAGGTTTGCCCCACCATCGCTCAAGGTTGCACGCGGAGCAGCTCTGATACCACAAATGTAATGGCCCGGTCCACTAGTGATATTGTCCGCTCTGGGCCGAAGCCCTCACGGTTTTAAAACGCGTCAATAGGGGTTACGAACCATCAACTTATAAACCCAGCATCTCTCCCGTGTTTTGCCGATGTGGGATTTGCCTAGGGTGTTACAATCAAATGTAACGGCCCGGCCCACTAGTGATATTGTCCGCTCTGGGCTGAAGCCCTCACGGTTTTAAAACGCGTCAATAGGGGTTGCGAACTATCAACTTATGAACCCAGCATCTCTCCCGTGTTTTGTCGATGTGGGATTTGCCTAGGGTGTTACAATCCACCCCCCTTATGGGACTCAGCGTCCTCGCTGAGGTTTGCCCCACCATCGCTCAAGGTTGCACGCGGAGCGGCTCTGATACCACAAATGTAATGGCCCGGTCCACTAGTGATATTGTCCGCTCTGGGCCGAAGCCCTCACGGTTTTAAAACGCGTCAATAGGGGTTACGAACCATCAACTTATAAACCCAGCATCTCTCCCGTGTTTTGCCGATGTGGGATTTGCCTAGGGTGTTACAATCCACCCCCCTTATGGGACTCAGCGTCCTCGCTGAGGTTTGCCCCACCATCGTTCAAGGTTGCACGCGGAGCGGCTCTGATACCACAAATGTAACGGCCCGGCCCACTAGTGATATTGTCCGCTCTGGGCTGAAGCCCTCACGGTTTTAAAACGCGTCAATAGGGGTTGCGAACTATCAACTTATGAACCCAGCATCTCTCCTGTGTTTTGTCGATGTGGGATTTGCCTAGGGTATTACAGGTTCAGTCGATGTGGCATCACTTAGATTGGTTCCTGATGTGGTGGTGCCACCCAAGTTCAAGGTCCCGGACTTCAACAAGTACACCAGGAACTCAGACCCCCGCATTCACCTGGCCACCTACATCGCTAAAATGTCCGCTTTGACAGAAGACGACAGACTTCTAGTCTACTTCTTCCATGAGAGCCTCTCCGGGGCAACCCTGAGATGGTGCATTCAGTTGGACAGGAGCAAACTGCGCTCCTGGAAAGATTTTGGCAGATGCTTTCCTGAAGCAGTATAAATTTAACTGCGATGTGGCCCCCACAAGGAGAGACCTCCAAAACTTAGTACAGAGAGACAGGGAAAGCTTCAAGGAATATGCCCAAAGATGGAGGGAGAAGGCTGCAGAAGTTTATCCTCCAGTGACCGACAATGAACTATGCTCCTTGTTCATTGAGACGTTGAAGGCTCCATACTTCAACCTGATGATTGGAAATACTTCCAATAGCTTCTCAGACATTATCCAGACTGGTGAGAGGATAGAAGCTAATTTAAGGATGGTACGATTGCAGGAGTTGACTAATAATCCTGCGAAGAAAACTGCTGGTTTCGGCAAGAAGAAAGAGGGTGATGTGCATTCCATCACTCGTCAGAACACCCAATCTTCATTACCTCCAAATAACTACCGGCCATATCCTCCCCCTCATGGCCAAACCATTGCAAACATTCCACCCCCTTTTCCAAATTATCCTCACCCACGCCCACAGTATCCACCACCTACAAATTACCAACCCAGACCGCCTCCTCCACCTACTCAACCCAGACCACCTCAAAACAACCCAAGACCACCAAGAAATCCTGATCCACCTCTTCCCCTGCCACCCAGCGAAATATACTGATATCTCATCTGTATAAACCAGATAGTACCCATTCCCCTTAGCCCAATTTAGCCACCATACCCCAGGTGGTATGATGCCACTGCCCGGTGTGAGTATCATGGAGGGGTGTAGGGGCACTCGACTGACAATTGCGAGGCACTCAGAGGGAGAGTGCACGCCTTAATCAGGAATGGGTGGTTGAAGATTGAAGGAAATGGTTCTCTCCCCAATGTCATGTCAAACCCATTGCCCACTCATGGTACAGGCAATGGCGTGAATATGATAGAACCTGGGGATGAAAGCAAAGAGTCTCCTCTAGAACCATCCATTGATTTCATCCATCTCGATTCCTTGTATGAAGCTCTAGTCTCGCCAATGGATGAAGGGCAAGAACTAGACATCTGGACAGCAGAGGACATTCCTGTACTCAATTTTGAGTAAAGTACCTTTGGTTATCTACACTTGATTATTTTGTCCATGGTGGCAAGTGTAATACTGTAAATGGACCCTTTTCTTATGACATAAATGTTAATGAATTAATAGCGCATTTTATATCCAATTCTCTTTTTCTATCCTTTTGAAATCCATTCTTATAATATATTCCATTTTCGTTTATTTAGGACCATTCATCAATTAACACCTAATAATTTAATAGACTCAGAAACTCCTCTGGTTAATTTTGAAATCCCCATAACTGCCATTACTTCAAGTGATTCTGAGGTGGAACTCACAGAAGAAAGAGATGAAAGAGATGAACCTTCCCTAGTGCCTTGTGGAGACGAAACGCACACCATAAACTTAGGAACGGAAGAAGTGAAAAGGGAACTTAAGGTTGTGGAGAGTGAAGAATTAGAAGATATGATCAGTTTGCTCAAGGAATTCCTAGACGTATTTTCTTGGAGCTATGATGATATGATTGGTTTGGACCCTCATATAGTGACGCACAAAATTTCCCTAATTCCGGGGACAATCCCGGTAAAGCAGAAATTAAGGAGAATGAATCCTGACACACTGCTCAAAGTTAGGGATGAGGTCAAGAAACAGTATGATGCTGGGTTCCTGAAAGTAGTCAAATATCCCCAATGGATAGCTAACGTTGTCCCGGTAATGAAGAAGGACGGGAGAGTCAGGGTGTGCGTTGACTACAGGGATCTTAATAAAGTGAGCTTGAAAGATGATTTCCCTCTCCCTCACATTGATGTGTTAGTAGACAATGCTGCGGGATTAGGCAAGTGTTCATGTATTGATGGGGCATCGGGGTACAATCAAATCCCAATGGATGGGGAAGACAAGGAGAAAACAACTTTTATCACTCAATGGGGAGTATTTTGCTATCGGGTTATGCCTTTCGGGTTAAAGAATGCTGGCGCCACCTACCAACGCGCTATGCTCACATTATTCCATGATATGATGCATAAAGAAGTGGAGGTGTATGTGGATGATATGATCATCAAATCCAAGGGGGAAGAGAGGCACGTGCAGGTGATGAGGAAAGTATTCGAGAGACTCAGGAAATATCAGTTGAAACTGAACCCTGCCAAATGCATATTCAGAGCTAGATCTGGGAAATTGTTGGGATTCATAGTGAGCGAGAAGGGAATAGAAGTTAATCCGGACAAAGTCTGAGCCATTCAAGAGATGCCATCCCCAAAAACAGAAAGGGAAGTGCGCAATTTCCTGGGGAAGTTGAACTACATATCAAGGTTTATTTCCAATCTCACCGCTAAAGCTGAACCTATTTTTAGATTACTCCGAAAAAATAACACCACACAATGGGATTCAGTTTGTCAAGAGGCTTTCGAGAAAATCAAGCAGTACCTGTCAAACCCACCAGTATTGGTTCCACCGGTGGCGGGAAGGCCTCTGATTCTATTTATGGCAGTCCAACAAAGCTCAATGGGATGTGTTTAGGGGCAACATGATGATACCGGCCGAAAGAAGAAGGCTATTTATTGCCTGAGCAAAAAGTTCAATGATTGTGAGTCAAGGTACTCTTTTCTAGAGAAAACTTGCTGCGCGTTAGCCTGGACAGCAAATCGCCTCAAGCACTACATGTTGAATCACAAAACATGGCTCATTTCCTGGATGGATCCTATTAAATATGTGTTCGAAAGCCCGTTCGTGCCAGGAAGGATAGCCAAATGGCAGGTCATACTATCCCAATATGACATTGTCTATATGACCCGGAAAGCAGTGAAAGGTAGCGTGATCGCTGATCTCCTAGCAGAAAACCCTATCCAGGATTATGAAGCTCTGGATTTTGAGTTCCCCGATGAACATATTAACGAAGTAGACTGCGGAGGAGAAGAGCCAGCTGATGTATGGGAAATGTATTTCGACGGAGCTGTCAATTTGTCTGGTAATGGAATCAGAGCTGTATTGGTATCCCCGGATGGAAAACACTTCCGGATAGCTATCAAGTTGAGATTTGACTGCACCAACAACGTCACAGAATACGAAGCTTGTGTGATGGGTCTACAGGCTGCCATCGAAATGAAAGTCAGGAAGTTGGATGTATATGGAGACTCAGCCCTGATCATTTATCAAGTCAAGGGAGAATGGCAAACTAAGGATCCGAAGCTAATCCCATATCAGAAGTACTTACTGGAGCTGATTAAGAAGTTTGAAAAAATCTCTTTCACTCACCTTAGTCGAGACAAGAATCAATTTGCAGATGCCTTAGCCACCCTGGCTGTTATGGCTCAAATGGAAGAAGGGCAGACGACTCAGGTATTAAAGATTAAAGCAAGGAGTGGCCAGGCATCGCTTCATGATCGAGGAAGAACTCGATGGTAAACCTTGGTACCATGACATCTTGCTTTACATCGAGAACAGAGAATTCCTCGAGGGCGAGCAAAAACGAAAAGAGGATGATTCGGAGATTAGCATTGGGATACTTCCCCAGTAGAGAAATTCTATACAAAAGGAGCTCCAACGGTGAATTGTTGAGATGTGTGGATGCAAAAGAGGTGAAGAGAATCCTTTTCGAGACTCATGAAGGAAACTGTGCAACCCATGCCAATGGGCATATAATGGCTAAGCAAATCATGAAACGGGGGTATTTTTGGACTACCATGGAAAAGGACTGCGTTGAGTATTTTCGAAAGTGCCATAAGTGTCAAATCTACGCAGATCTGATAAATGTTCCACCTCACCAATTGTTCAACCTCGTTTCACCATGGCCTTTCGCAATGTGGGGCATCGATGTGATTGGTCCCATCAACCCTAAGGCATCCAATGGGCATAGATTTATCCTGGTGGCTATCGATTATTTCTCTAAATGGGTCGAAGCAACATCATATGCTCACATTACACAGAACACATTTCTCAAATTCCTCAGAAATAATATCATCTGCCGGCACGGCCTCCCCAATGAAATCGTCACTGAAAACGCCAAGAATTTGAATGGTCCGAAGATTCAGAAATTATGTGATCAATACAAAATCCGACATCTCAATTCCTCACCCTACCGTCCCCAGATGAATGAAGCAGTGGAATCCGCAAACAAAAATCTCAAAAGAATAATCCGAAAAATGACAGTCACTTATAAGGATTGGCATGATATGCTTCCCTACGCCCTTCACGCATACCGAACTTCTGTAAGAACATCAACTGGGGCAACCCCATATTCACTGGTTTATGGGATGGAAGCTGTACTACCTATTGAAGTAGAAATTCCTTCCCTAAGAATTCTGAAGGAATCAGGGATTGATGAGTCAGAATGGATCCAGTCAAGGTTGGACCAACTAAGCTTGCTAGATGAGAAGAGGCTAGCGGCGGCATGTCACGGGCAGTTATACCAAAGAAGAATGGCCAGGGCATTCAACAAAGGTATTCGCCCGCGTGAATTTCAACCAGGGGACCTAGTCCTGAAGAAAGTGCTTCCGAATCAAAACGATCCCTGGGGTAAATGGTCACCAACCTACGAGGGACCCTATGTGGTTAAAAAAGCATTTTCTGGTGGGGCCTTAATGTTGACCCACATGGACGGTGAAGAATTTCCAAGACCTGTGAATGCTGACACCGTCAAGAGATACTATGCCTAAAAAATTAAAAAAAAAAAAAAAAAAAGAGTAGAGGTGAAAACCTGAAAGGGCGCTCCTAGCAAAATGTGTGAAAGAAGGCGAAAACCCTCAAAGGGCGCTTTCTGTAAAATGAGTGAAGGATGAAAACCCGAAAGGGCGTCCTGAAAGAGCGAGCTAAAAAAAAAAAAATCTAGGGGTAAAAACCCGAAAGGGCATCCCGAAAACCAAAAGGGAGAAATAAGGAAAGGAGCATGAAACCGAGGAGGGAAATAAACCGTCATGGCATGAGGCTTCAAAGTACTTGAAATAATGGCAGTTAAGAGACTTCAAAGCTAACTACAAGGAATATGTGAGATCTATCCTTATACCCTTTTTTTTCTTTGAAACTGTACCTTTGTTTCTTGAAACCATAATAAAGTCATACTTTCTTTGTGTTTATCTCTTTGCTTTTATCTTTCCCTATACTCACTCTTTGATATTGTCCTTCTTCAATCTCTTTATCTAATGCGCTATTAATCAGTTAAATTTTGCCATAAGATTAGGATTTGAAAATTGATAACCTCACGTACTTTGCTGTGAGATTTGCAGGGAATGGCCTATAAAATAAAAAAAAAAAAAAAAAAAAAAAAAAAAAAAAAACTAGAGGTGAAAACCTGGAAGGGCACTTCTAGTCAAATGGGCGAAAGGAAAGTGAAAACCCGTAAGGGCGCTTTTTGTAAAATAAGAAGAAAGTCAAGAACAGAAAAGGGGCATCCGAAGAAAGGAGGTCGTAGGTCAAGTCTTGCAACTCGTCCTCCATTAATCATCAGCCTTCGGGATCCTTTTAAGTACACTTCATCAGGGAGAAACTTCTCGTGTCGAGATTAGACTTGCTTTGTAAGTTGATTTGAATTTTTCAGCATTTAAATTTCCTGTCAATCAACCTCTGGTTCCTTGATCTAAGTTGATTTTAATTTTCTTGCATTTAAATTCCCTGTCAATCAACCTCTGGTTCCTTGATCTAAGTTGATTTTAATTTTCCTGCATTTAAATTTCCTGTCAATCAACCTCTGGTTCTTTGATCTAAGTTGATTTTAAAATTCTTGCATTTAAATTTCCTGTCAATCAACCTCTGGTTCCTCGATCTAAGTTGATTTTAATTTTCAGCATTTTAAATTTCCTGTTAATCAACCTCTGGTTCCTTGATCTAAGTTGATTTTAATTTTCAGCATTTAAAATTTCCTGTTATCAACCTCTGGTTCCTTGATCTAAGTTGATTTTAAAATTCCTGCATTTAAATTTCTTGTTATCAACCTCTGGTTCCTTGATCTAAGTTGATTTTAAAATTCTTGCATTTAAATTTCCTGTTATCAACCTCTGGTTCCTTGATCTAAGTTGATTTTAATTTTCCTGCATTTTAAATTTCCTGTTAATCAACCTCTGGTTCCTTGATCTAAGTTGATTTTAATTTTTAGCATTTTTAAATTTCTTGTTATCAACCTCTGGTTCCTTGATCTAAGTTAATTTTAATTTCTTGTTACTAACCTCAGGGTGCCGACCCAGGAGGGTTTTAGGTTCCTGACTTTAATTTCAAATTTCAAATTTTAATCGTCCAAAATATGGGTCTGAATCTTTACATAATCCCTACACGGAAATTTTTTCCAGTAGGAATTATATAAAGAGGGGCAGCTGTCGATACTATATTTTGGTCGATCCCCGAAATCAATAAACTTTGAAGCCGATCCCTAGCACATGGTCTCCCTTTGCCAACTAACCATATTTCCGATCTCTCCTCAAAAGGAATCTAATCAATACTAAGTTTCCATATCATCTAAAGCCTCACCGATCTCTCAAACTAATTGTCAAATCCCCTGACTGGTCAATTATATTTCCGATCTCTCGTGTTAAACGAAATTGAACCAACACTAGACCTTTATGTCACCAGTCTTATTGCCTATCTCCCTTTTCAAAATTTGGGAATAATAAAGTTAAGGTTCTAATCCAGTTTAATGATGATCCCGACCTTAAGTGTTCAAGTCAAATTTCCAATTTTAATTAAGTCCCGTTTAGCGTTGGTTCCCTGCCGATCTCATGCTTATTGTGTTTTCTGACCCCTTACACTTAGATCAATAATCACTTTTAGTTGTTGTTTTAATATGCTCAGACAATCAAGTACTTAGGCAATTTAGAGATTTTCCGATCACATCCATTCATTAAACAAAAGGGGAACTTTCATTACATTTAAAATTTGTACAAGTCATTCGGCGGGAGGATCAACCCCAGCCTAATTTACATTTTGCTCGTTTCCTCTCTCACCCTCAGCCTCCTCCTCGCTTTCCTCTTCGTCTTGGGGAGCCAAGTCGACCATCCAAGAGAAGTCCTCCTCGGGATAACGCTTCTTGAGCTCGGCCAAGAGATCCCTGTGAGCATTCACATAAGCGCCGGCCTCCCTTGTCATCGCCTCCTCTTCTTTCGCTTTGAGCTCCTCAGTGAGGTGAGCAACCTCACCGGCCGGAGCGCCTGAACTTCCTCAAGAATATGATCTCGCTCGGCCAGAACATGAGCTTGCTCGGCCAGCTTATCCTCGTAGAACTTTATCTGCCCCTCAATTCCAGATATGTAGTTCTGAGCGGATAAGAGTTGGGATTGGAGGGAAGCCACTTCATGACCCATCTTCTCGACCTCCTTACCCAGGCGGTGAGCCTTCTCCCGGATGATGTGCTGGTTCACCAAGTACTCCACGTTCAGGCTTATAGATCGGGTCAGGATGTCATCAAGATTGTCCGGAGACAGCCTATCCCGATCCTCCCGAAGGCAGAGGGAGGACCCCAAGACTTTAGCAAAACCTGGGTTGTAACGGCCCGGCCCACTAGTAATATTGTCCGCTCTGGGCAGAAGCCCTCACGGTTTTAAAACTCGTTACTATGAGTTACGAACTGTCAACTTATGAACCCAGCATCTCTCCCGTGTTTTATCGATGTGGGATTTGCCTAGGGTGTTACAATCCACCCCCCTTATGGGACTCAGCGTCCTCGCTGAGGTTTGCCCCACCATCGTTCAAGGTTGCACGCGGAGCGGCTCTGATACCACAAATGTAACGGCCCGGCCCACTAGTGATATTGTCCGCTCTGGGCCGAAGCCCTCACGGTTTTAAAACGCGTCAATAGGGGTTAGGAACCTCCATCTTATGAACCCAGCATCTCTCCCGTGTTTTGTCGATGTGGGATTTGCCTAGGGTGTTACATGGGTTCTCTCGAACCGTGCGGTTCTTCTCCAGCGAATGAATCAAGATTTGGGCACCGCGGGAAAGGGTCCTGACAGGAGGTTGAGAAGGACCCCCTTCCGCACTCGAAGCGACTGGAGGAGGTGGAGGCGGCTCTTCTTGGCGAGGAGGAGATCGGACCACTTCTATGACCGGTGGTGCCGAGGGTTGAGATGAGCCTCCTTGTATTTCCCTAGGTTCATGACCAGGCGTTTGAAGCAACTCGGAATGCTTCATCTCCGGCACCTTTCGGGAGACCTCCCTCTTTCTCTTTCGGCTCTCCTTGGAAGCTTCGCCGCTTGCCATACCTGCACAAAGAAGAGGTCAGTGAGATCGCTAAGGTCCAAAGATCTGAGATGTAGAAAATACCGATGCCGAGGTCAGAGAGCTGAAGCTCGCGATCTTCGCCAGTGATCAACTCCATCATCCAGTGATGCAGTTCGGCAGTCACTGCATCCAAACAAGAGAACTTCTCTCTGGCCGCCTGATCTTTCAGCTCCATCACCATCAGGCCTTCTTCCCTATTTAGGGTGATGCGCTTCGAAAGCAAGGGGCCTTGGTGCAGCCAGCTGCGAGGGAAACCCTCAAAGCAGTTCGGAGTTTTGCTCCTCAGAATGAAGAAGCGATTCTTCCAATTCCTCAGGGAGGAGGGCAGATCGGTAAAGAGCCCACAATGTGGCTTCGCCTGGAAGAACCAATACTCGTCGTCCTTTCGACGAGTCAGCCTATGCAGTTCGGCGAATACCTTAGCTGTAGGACGAAGTCCCTTAGCTCGGCAGAGGCCCCTGAAGGCTACTAGGATCCACCACGAGTTCGGGTGAACTTGGGCGATGCACACTTGGTGAAATTTTAAAACTTCCTTGAAGAAGTCTTCAAGAGGGAACTGCATACCGGCTTTTAATTGTTCTTCGTAGACCATGATCATATCATTATCCTCGAAGAAGTGATCGGCACGAAGATTGCCGTGACACTTAATCAGCTCGTAGGAATCAGGCCGAATATACTTATGTTTATTTAATGAAAAATAAAGATCAAGCATTCCAAATGTTTCAGATTTATAAATCTGAAGTTGAGAATCAAAAAGGAAAAAAAATCAAAATTTTGAGAAGTGACAGAGGTGGTGAGTATTTTTCCATTGAATTTTCTTCATTTTGTGAAGAAAATGGAATTATATATCAAATAAGTGCACCTTATACACCACAAGAAAATGGGTTGGTAGAAAGAAAGAATAGAACCTTAGTGGATATGCTTAATTCTATGCTTGTGAAATCTAATTTGCCGACAAACTTATGGGGAGAAGCTTTACTTATTGCTTGTCACTTACATAATAGAATTCCTTCTAGAAAATTTAAGATTTCTCCATATGAATTATGGAAAAATAGAAAACCTAACTTGAACTATCTAAGAGTATGGGGCTGTTTAGCATATTATAGAGTTTCAGATCCTAAAAGGACTAAATTAGGTCCTAGAGCTTTGAAAGGAGTTTTTGTTGGTTATGCAAAAAATTCCAAAGCTTATAGAATTTTAAATTTAGACTTAAATGTAATTGTAGAATCTAGGGATGTTGAATTTATTGAAAATAAATTTCATAATGACCCAATACATGAGCCCATGAATAGTTCAAGTCAAAGCAATGGTTCTAGTATTGATATTAATTTTGAATCGACGTCTAGCAATAAAAGAAAGTTAGATTCTTCTAATAAAATTAGAAGAAGTCAACGCATTAGAAAATAAAAGAATTTACATCCAGATTTTATATCTTCTGAGGCTATTGTTTTTCTAGTAGAAGGCAATAGGTCAGTTGTACTTAACAAAATACCAATTTGGTTAAATGTAAAAGATGATCCTAAAACGTTTCAAGAGGCAATGACTACAAGGGATGTGGCCTTTTGGAAAGAGGCAATCAATGATGAAATGGATTCATTATTATTTAATAATAAATGGGTTCTAGTTGATTTGCCACCTGGTTCCAAACCAATAGGATATAAATGGGTTTTCAGAAGAAAATATAACACAGATGGATCGATTCAAACTTTTAAAGCTAGATTGGTTGCAAAGGGTTTTAAACAAAAAGAGGGAATTGACTACTTTTATACATATGCACCAGTGGCTAGAATAACTTCTATTAGAGTACTTTTATCTTTAGCATCAATATATAATTTATATGTACATCAAATGGATGTTAAGACAGCCTTTCTAAATGGTGACTTAGGAGAAGAAGTTTATATGGAGCAACCAGAAGGATTTGTTTTACCAGGGAATGAAAGAAAAGTTTATAAATTAATTAAATCTTTATATGGTTTAAAACAAGCACCGAAACAATGGCATGACAAATTTGATTCTGCAATTTTGGAATATGGCTTTAAACATAATAGTACTGATAAATGTATTTATTCCAAATTTACAGATCATTTTGGTGTGATAATTTGTCTTTTGTTGATGACATGCTTATAATTGGAACAAATATGGAAGGTGTGAATGATACAAAGAAGTATCTAACCTCAAAATTTAAAATGAAAGATTTAAAAGAGGTAGATACAATCTTAGGTATCAAAGTAAAAAAACATAGTGGGGGTTTTGCTCTTTGCCAATCTCATTATATTGAGAAAATATTAGATAAATTTAATCATTTAAAAGTCAAAGAAGCAAAAACTCCATATGATGGTTCTTTCAAATTAACTAAAAATTCTGGCAGGGCAGTTGCTCAAATTGAGTATGCTAGTGCAATTGGTAGCTTAATGTATGCTATGCATTGCACTAGATCTGATATTGCTTTTGCAGTATGTAAATTATCAAGATACACTAGTAAGCCTAGTATTGAACATTGGAAAGCAATTTCAAGAGTTCTTGGTTATTTAAAAAGAACTATAAACTTTAGTTTATTTTATAATAAATTTCCAATTGTGTTAGAAGGTTATACAGATGCTAGCTGGATAACTAGTATTAATGATAATCAATCAACTTCCAGTTGGGTTTTTACCTTAGGAGGATGTACTATTTCTTGGGCATCAAAGAAACAAACTTGTATAACCCATTGTACAATGGAATCAGAATTTATAGCTTTAGCAGCAGCTGGTAAGGAGGCAGAATGGCTGAGAAATTTTTTATTAGATATCAAGTTGTGGCCACAACCGATGCCCGCTGTTTCCTTACATTGTGATAGTCAAGCAACAATGTCTAGAGCTTATAATAAAATTTATAATGGAAAGTCTAGACATATTAGCTTAAGACATGAGTATGTGAGACAATTAATCTCTGATGGAATTATTACTATTACTTATGTCAAGTCTTGTAATAATCTGGCAAATCCGTTTACAAAAGGACTCTCGAGAGATATGATAAAAAATACATGTGCTGGATTAGGATTAAAAATATTCCATTAAATTTACTAATGATGGGAACCCTACTTTATAGTATTATTACTAAATAAAGTTTAAAGGGTAACAACAAGTCATTAGTAAATGTTGTAACTAAGTACTTAGTGTATTAAGTTAATGGAATGAGGATGAGTATTTATACTCTTAATGAAGTTTAAAATTATTACAAAGGAAACTTCACCTATATGAACATAGGAAGTGGTGCCGCTTCAACAAAAGTGAGAATAACTTTTGTAAATGTTCATGAAAACAGGAGGTAGCACAAGGCCATATTCGTGCTAAAATTTTGGTGAACTTTTTAAGTCGAACTAATTGATTCGTGTGTGTAGTATTTCCGGTTCTATTTAATAGGAATCTAGGTTTAAGCTAAGGCCACCATGATTTCTTTAGAACTTTGAAATACTTACAATAAGAAAAAGTTTAAATCGAAAGATACTTTTCATTATGCATAAAACAATGGGATCTAACAATACAAGCTAAGTGGAGGATTGTTATAAATAGCTTGTATGTTAGACAATATAAAGAGAAAGAATTCCTATATTGTTAAAATATAAGGGAATGACAAGAGTGAAATATGTATTGAATTATATATATTTGTATTGAATTATATATATTTGTATTGAAATATGTATTGAATTATATATTACATCTATTTGTAATATATATTATTCTATTATGGCACTTGGCACGTATATGTGTGAAATAAAATAATTATCATATTGTAATTTTCGTAAATAAATTACAAATAGATGTGTCTGTTAATAGACAGACATATCAATTCTATACAAACAGTCACAACTATTTGTATAGGTGTCTGTTAATAAACAGACATGTCCGTTTTACACAAATAGTCACAACTATTTGTATAGGTAGCTTTTAATAAACAGACATGTCTATTACACAAATAGTTGTATCTATTGGAGATAGACAGATGTGTCTATATAGTAAATGTGTCATGACTTTTCATTCTTTATAAATATGGATGAGTTTTTTCAATCCATATATACTACTTCTACTTCTTCTTCTTTTCTTCTAATCTCTCCAAATTCAGTTCATATAAAAGAGTTCTTAAGGGAAATCTTCAGGAGTTGTTGTCTGCAGATTTCAGGCTTTGTTGTATCCTGGAGGTATATTGCCATAACCTTGCAGCAATCTAGTTGGGGCAATTAATACCTTAAAGATAGTGATTCATCACGCCTCAAAGCCTATTCTACACCCACTGCCTCAACACTTTCTCTACCTTCTCCAAACTCAGCTGCACAGGATCCTTCTGTTATCACTGATCATGGCTTCTACTTCTTCCACTCCTCCCAATCAGGGGAAGAAATGGGATGTTTTTATTAGTTTTAGAGGCGACGATATGCGTTATGATATTCTCTCCCATCTCTCTAAAGCCTTGAAGGACAAACAAATCAAGACTTTTACGGATGAAGAGCTCCATAAAGGAGAAGAGATCTCACCAGAGCTCTTGAAAATAATCCGGCAATCAAGTGTCTCAATAGTTATATGTGGGCTTATTGCTCGTTTTAGTGTGTAGAGGTCTTGGCTGAATAACTCTTAAATATATTCAGCATTTTCAAACCTTGCTAAACTCCATTCTGCAAGTTATTATAACAATGGTGTCAATCCAACCTTTAATAGATTCAACAAGAATAGAGTCTACAAGAAACATCTTTTTAAATTATTTTCAACTGTAACTAAATTTATACTATAACTTTCATAACTAAAATTAAATAAATGGAAAATAAAAATCCAAATTTTCTTAGAAAAGAAAATAAAAAATAGAAAATAATTTTCTACAATTATACATGCCCCCTCTTTTGACAAAAGTAATTAGACTGCTAATTAATAAAATTAATATTATTCAGTTTAAGTTAATATTTTACTAAATATGATTTACAACTGTGCAGTTATGAAATAATAGTCAATTTAGTTCTAGGTGAAATAGTTTAAATTATATAATGATGTGAAAATTTAATTCAATTCTTTTTCTTACACATGATTTGTTCTAAAGGAATTCTATGAATAAATTGTGGAGGACACATGTGACAAAGCAAGGATAGAACTTACAAGAGAAAGAAAGAAAACTAACTAATTGAAGAAAAAAAAAATTAGTCCTTAAAAAATTTACCAAATTTTATAAATTAATCTATTTATTTTTAATTTAAAATAATTAAATTTTTAATATTTTATTTTATTAAAAAAAATAGTATTTCTATTTAAATTTTATTAATCCATTGCTTTCCATTTACTTACTTTGTGTTGCTAGATAAAGCAATGCCTGAGCAATCCCTCCTCCTGGATGGCAGATAATCAAGAATTGCTAGCAATTTTAATAATTAAGAATTGCACCTTTTTGTTAATATATAATTCCAACTCACATGACATTGTGGACTAAATGCCAGTCGTTTTCTGTTGTCCATTAGTGATATGTTCTTTCCTAGAAGAATATCATGGTCTTCCGATCATCTTCGTCTTCCCCCCTTCTTTTTTTTTTTTTTTTGTTTTTCCTTATGAGACTAGTTAATAAATTTAATTTTGTTTCACTAAAATCTCTTTAATCTGATATATATAGATTTTTATATTAAAAAAATAAAATAATTAATTTTTATTCTCTTTTCTTTCACATTCAAAAAATTTGATCATTCTAATAATTATCTGGACCTCATTATAAAAATATTAATATCATCACAATAATTTATTTTTTGTAAAATAGGAAAATTTATCTATTGATAAAAAGTATTAAAATTATATTTGTAAACATCGTACTATAATTTAGAGTGATTTTTTAATTTAAAAATTTGTTATAGATTATCATTTTTTAATAAAAAGTTAAAATTAAAAAAGAGAAATAGGGCTATAAAAATTACCCTTTAAGTGTTGCCTTCCACTTTGAGTTTGGATTAGCATTGAGTTTGGATTGCCTTCCAAATTTGTTATAGATTAGCATTTATCTATTGCTGACAAAATGCTAGCCGTTCCTTGATTGTTCATTAGTAATTGCCAACAAAATGCCTTCCACTCATCTTCTCATGGCCAGCTTCTACTTCATCAGCCATTTCCCTGCAATTTCACATGCAATGCTTTATATTTTAAGTATTTATAAAAAAAAATTTGTATTTTAAAAACCCTGTGATTTTTACTTTTTTTTTTGTTTGACTGTAATTTTATTATTGAAGTTTAATTTAGAATATATTGATATTAAAAAAAATATTCAAATTAAAGTTTTATTATTATTTTAATTCTAATTATAATTTTAAAATTAAATTATTCATGAAAACTCGGATAAAGCATGAATTTACGATTATTATTATTATTATTATTATTATTATTATTATTATTGGATAAGAAATTAAAATTTATATTTTAACATCAAGATATAACGCCTTTTTAATATAAAAATCAAGATACAATTGGTGTAATATAAAAGATGTACACTTTTTTATTATTATATTTTTATTAAACAAATAAATTATATTAAAAATAATTATTAAAGAAAACAAAGAGATATAGAAGAAAAACGAAAAAAATTAACTTTATTTTCTTGTCTTTACCATTCAATTTATATAAAAAACAAAATGCTTAATTTTTAGAGTTCTTTCCCTTTCAGCTTCTAACAAAACAGAATAATTGGAGATTTATTTTTTTTTTTCCTTTTTAATTTTTCCTTCCAACAAAATAAGGTAATTGCTTTTCATCTTCCACAGCCATTTTCCTCTCCCTTTCCTTTCACTAACAACACAGCAGGCCCCAAGTTTTCCAAGAAGGAAGAAAGGGAAGTAAAGGGCCTCAAAGCTTTTGCTAGTTTCTAGGCAGAGACCCCACGAGCTTTTTAGTTGCCTGCCACTCATAATTTTTAACCATATAATTAATCGTATGGTGAAGCTTGCGAGTAAGGAAACATGGAGGGGTGGGCAGGATTGGCAGTATTTGCACGCGTAGCAAAGATGAAAAAAGCTGGAATACATATTATATATATATATAATATAAATATATATTATTAATTTAATATTATAATTAAATAATATAAAATATTATCACAGAAATTTTTTTTTTTGAGATAATTTTTATAAAAAATATTTTTTATATATAAATTATTTTTTATAAAAAAAAATAAAAGTTAAGTAATAAAAGGTATTTCTCACTACTTAATAAATTTACTTTCACTTTGCTATAAACCTTGTCAAAATAGATTTTCTTTTTAACTGAAATTTTGAATTTCAAATTACGACCTTTTTTTTTGAGCCAAACATGCCTTATTTTTCTTTTTTTATAAGTAAAAATTTTATTAATAAAAGATGAATAAAAATTTAGCACATTTTCTAGTATTTTTTTTATAATAGGTGATAATTAATTTAATAATAATTTTTATTTTTAAAACTATAAAATTATAAATTTCATAACGTGTCAAGTCAAAATTAATACTCTCAATCATGTCCTAGGGTCGTAATTATATTTTTTAAAATAAAATAAAAGAAATGAGCTTAATAAAATGTGAAGTTGGTGAAGACTCCACATTGGTGGCAAGAAGCACAGTGGAAGAGCTGAAAGTAAAGGAAAAGCTTTTGTGAAAGCTGCAATGCTTCAATCCCACACGCCAAGTTTAGAATTGAATCCCAATCAATTATTAGACCCACTCTACTGTTTTTCATTTAATTGTGTGTGGACCAAATGGAGCTATACGATCCTTCCTGGAAGGCAAATCTGATGTTGACTAAAAGCTCTTCATTTGTTCATAAATTTCTTGCATCAGACTAGTTTACTCAAATATTCATCTCTTGTATTTTGCTTTCTGTTATAAATAGCTTGTATGTTAGATAATATAAAAAGAAAGAATTCTTATATTGTTAAAATATAAGAGAATGATAAGAGTGAAATATGTATATAATTATATATATATAATTTAATATATATTATTCTATTATGGCACTTGACATGTATATATGTGAAATAAAATAATTATCATATTGTAATTTTCGTAAATAAATTACGAATAGATGTGTCTGTTAATAGATAGACATGTCAATTCTATACAAACAGTCACAACTATTTATATAGGTGTCTGTTAATAAACAGACATGTCTGTTCGATACAAATAGTCATAACTATTTGTATAGGTAGCTTTTAATAAACAGATATGTCTATTACACAAATAGTTGTATCTATTGGAGATAGACAGATGTGTCTATCTAGTAAAGGTGCCATGACTTTTCATTCTTTATAAATATGGATGAGTTTTTCAATCCATATATACTACTTCTACTTCTTCTTCTTTTCTTCTAAACTCTCTAAATTCAGTTCATATAAAGAGTTCTTAAGGGAAATCTTCAGGAGTTGCTGTCTACAGATTTCAGGCTTTGTTGTATCCTGGAGGTATATTGCCATAACCTTGCAGTAATCTAGTGGGGGCAATTAATACCTTAAAAATAGTGATTCTTCACGCCTCAAAGCCTATTCTACACCCACTGCCTCAACAATTTTAAGGTATTAATCGCAATGGAGTCCAAGGCTGTTTCCGTGATGAATCAAGAGTTTGTGAAACTTGATCGTTTTGATGAGACAAACTATGTTCGCTGGAAAGACAAGATGCTATTCTTACTCACCACATTGAAGATTTCTTATATACTTGATCCAAGTCTGCCTGCTATTTCACCACCAACTCCAGAAGATTCTGAACAAGTGAAAGCAGATCGAGACAAACGTGAAGAAGATGAATTGCTATGCAGAGGTCATATTCTTAACAACTTGTCAGATAGGCTTTATGATCTATTTACTTCTATCAAGTCTCCAATGGAAATCTGGAAATCACTGGAGTTCAAATACAACTCAGAAAAACAAGGTGTGGATAAATTTCTCATCATGAAATATTTTGAATTTCAAATGATTGATAATATATCTGTTATGGATCAAGTCCATGAGTTACATGTCCTTGTTTCAAAACTTAAAGATTTAAAAGTGATAGTTCCTGAATCGTTGCAAGTAGGAGGAATAATAGCAAAACTTCCTCCTAGTTGGAATGATTATAAGAAGAAATTACTGCATACCACAGAAGATTTTTCTCTTGAATAGATTCAGAAACACTTGCGCATTGAAGAAGAGACAAGAAATCGTGATAAGAAATTTGTTTCTGAATCTACTACAAAAGTTAATTTTGTGCAAGGAAGTCAGAATTTTCAAAAGAAAATTCTGGAATTTTGAAAATTCTGGAAGTAAGAGAAAGTTTTCTGAAGCAGCAGGCAACAGTACTAGTTATGGCAGCAACAGCAAATCAAAGAAAGGAAGAACTTGTTACAATTGTGGCAAGAAAGGGCATTACAAACGTGAATGCAGATTTCTAAAGAAACATAAGAAAGAAGATACGAATAATAGTGCTCAGAATTCCAATAAAGCAAATATAGTTGAACAAACTACTGAATTGATTTCAATGATATCAGATTTGCATATTGGAATGGTAACAGAACTCAATATGGCTACAACAACCAAATCCAATGATTGGTGGTATGATGCAGTGTCTACTGTTAATGATTGCAATGATAAGACTCAATTTAAAAATTATGAAGAAGTTGTAAATGGGCAGAAAGTTCTAATGGGCAATCATGATTCCGCTAAAGTGGTGGGAAAAGGAAGTGTTGAATTAAACTTCACTTCTGGAAAGAAGCTATTATTAGTAAATGTGTTGTATGTGCCAGAAATAAGGAAAAATCTTGTGTCTGCTAGTCTATTGTGTAAGAAAGGTTATAAGGCTGTTCTGGAGTCCGATAAAATAATTGTCCATAAATGGACTATTTGTGGAAAAAGGTTACTCATGTGATGGAATGTTTAAACTCAGTGTTAATAATAATATGAATATTTCTGTTTATACTGTTGAGTCATCTTTATCTTTATGGCATGATCGTTTAGCACATATTAGTTTTAAATCTTTAAAATTTATGGCTAAACATGGTTTAATTTCATATATAGATGATAATAAAAAATCTTGTGAAATCTGTGTACAAGCAAAAATGATTAAGAAATCTTTTCCAAAAGTTGAAAGATCTTCTAAGTTATTAGAACTTGTGCATTCTGATATTTGTGAATTAAATGGAATATTGACTAAAGGAGGAAATAGATATTTTATAACTTTCATTGATGATTTCTCCAAATATACTTATGTTTATTTAATGAAAAATAAAGATCAAGCATTCCAAATGTTTCAGATTTATAAATCTGAAGTTGAGAATCAAAAAGGAAAAAAAATCAAAATTTTGAGAAGTGACAGAGGTGGTGAGTATTTTTCTATTGAATTTTCTTCATTTTGTGAAGAAAATGGAATTATACATCAAATAAGTGCACCTTATACACCACAACAAAATGGGTTGGCAGAAAGAAAGAATAGAACCTTAGTGGATATGCTTAATTCTATGCTTGTGAAATCTAATTTGCCGACAAACTTATGGGGAGAAGCTTTACTTATTGCTTGTCACTTACATAATAGAATTCCTTCTAGAAAATTTAAGATTTCTCCATATGAATTATGGAAAAATAGAAAACCTAACTTTAACTATCTAAGAGTATGGGGCTGTTTAGCATATTATAGAGTTTCAGATCCTAAAAGGACTAAATTAGGTCCTAGAGCTTTGAAAGGAGTTTTTGTTGGTTCTGCAAAAAATTCCAAAGCTTATAGAATTTTAAATTTAGACTTAAATGTAATTGTAGAATCTAGGGATGTTGAATTTATTGAAAATAAATTTCATAATGACCCTATACATGAGCCCATGAATAGTTCAAGTCAAAGCAATGGTTCTAGTATTGATATTAATTTTGAATCGACGTCTAGCAACAAAAGAAAGTTAGATTCTTCTAATAAAATTAGAAGAAGTCAACGTATTAGAAAAGAAAAGAATTTACATCCAGATTTTATATCTTCTGAGGCTATTGTTTTTCTAGTAGAAGGCAATAGGTCAGTTGTACTTAACAAAATACCAATTTTGTTAAATGTAGAAGATGATCCTAAAACGTTTCAAGAGGCAATGACTACAAGGGATGTGGCCTTTTGGAAAGAGGCAATCAATGATGAAATGGATTCATTATTATTTAATAATACATGGGTTCTAGTTGATTTGCCACCTGGTTCCAAACCAATAGGATATAAATGGGTTTTCAGAAGAAAATATAACACAGATGGATCGATTCAAACTTTTAAAGCTAGATTGGTTGCAAAGGGTTTTAAACAAAAAGAGGGAATTGACTACTTTGATACATATGCACCAGTGGCTAGAATAACTTCTATTAGAGTACTTTTATCTTTAGCATCAATATATAATTTATATGTACATCAAATTGATGTTAAGACAGCCTTTCTAAATGGTGACTTAGAAGAAGAAGTTTATATGGAGCAACCAGAAGGAATTGTTTTACCAGGGAATGAAAGAAAAGTTTATAAATTAATTAAATCTTTATATGGTTTAAAACAAGCACCGAAACAATGGCATGAGAAATTTGATTCTGCAATTTTGGAATATGGCTTTAAACATAATAGTACTAATAAATGTATTTATTCCAAATTTACAGATCATTTTGGTGTGATAATTTGTCTTTTGTTGATGACATGCTTATAATTGGAACAAATATGGAAGGTGTGAATGATACAAAGAAGTATCTAACCTCAAAATTTAAAATGAAAGATTTAAAAGAGGTAGATACAATCTTAGGTATCAAAGTAAAAAAACACAGTGGGGGTTTTGCCCTTTGCCAATCTCATTATATTGAGAAAATATTAAATAAATTTAATCATTTAAAAGTCAAAGAAGCAAAAACTCCATATGATGTTTCTTTCAAATTAACTAAAAATTATGGCAGGGCAGTTGCTCAAATTGAGTATGCTAGTGCAATTGGTAGCTTAATGTATGCTATGCATTGCACTAGACCTGATATTGCTTTTGCAGTATGTAAATTATCAAGATACACTAGTAAGCCTAGTATTGAACATTGGAAAGCAATTTCAAGAGTTCTTGGTTATTTAAAAAGAACTATAAACTTTAGTTTATTTTATAATAAATTTCCAATTGTGTTAGAAGGTTATACAGATGCTATGTAACACCCTAGGCAAATCCCACATCGACAAAACACGGGAGAGATGCTGGGTTTATAAGTTGGTGGTTCGTAACTCCTAGTGACGCGTTTTAAAACCGTGAGGGCCCAGGCGGACAATATCACTAGTGGGCGGGCCATTACATTTGTGGTATCAGAGCTCGCGTGCTACCTTGAAGGATGGTGGGGCAAACCTCAGCGAGGACGCTGAGTCCCATAAGGGGGGTGGATTGTAACACCCTAGGCAAATCCCACATCGACAAAACACGGGAGAGATGCTAGGTTCATAAGTTGGTGGTTCGTAACTCCTAGTGACGCGTTTTAAAACCGTGAGGCCGGCCCACTAGTGATATTGTCCGCTCTGGGCCGAAGCCCTCACGGTTTTAAAACGCGTCACTAGGAGTTACGAACTACCAACTTATGAACCCAGCATCTCTCCCGTGTTTTGTCGATGTGGGATTTGCCTAGGGTGTTACAATCCACCCCCCTTATGGGACTCGGCGTCGCCGAGGTTTGCCCCACCATCGCTCAAGGTTGCACGCGAGCGCTCGATACCACAAATGTAATGGCCCTACCACTAGTGATATTGTCCGCTCTGGGCCGAAGCCCTCACGGTTTTAAAACGCGTCAATAGGGGTTACGAACTATCAACTTATGAACCCAGCATCTCTCCCGTGTTTTGTCGATGTGGGATTTGCCTAGGGTGTTACATGCTAGCTGGATAACTAGTATTAATGATAATCAATCAACTTCCGGTTAGGTTTTTACCTTAGGAGGATGTACTATTTCTTGGGTATCAAAGAAACAAACTTGTATAACCCATTCTACAATGGAATCAGAATTCATAGCTTTAGCAGCAGCTGGTAAGGAGGCAGAATGGCTGAGAAATTTTTTATTAGATATCAAGTTGTGGCCACAACCGATGCCCACTGTTTCCTTACATTGTGATAGTCAAGCAACAATGTCTAGAGTTTATAATAAAATTTATAATGGAAAGTCTAGACATATTAGCTTAAGACATGAGTATGTGAGATAATTAATCTCTGATGGAATTATTACTATTACTTATGTCAAGTCTTGTAATAATCTGGCAGATCCGTTTACAAAAGGACTCTCGAGAGATATGATAAAAAATACATGTGCTGGATTAGGATTAAAAATATTTCATTAAATTTACTAATGATGGGAACCCTACTTTATAGTATTATTACTAAATAAAGTTTAAAGGGTAACAACAAGTCATTAGTAAATATTGTAATTAAGTACTTAGTGTATTAAGTTAATGGAATGAGGATGAGTATTTATACTCTTAATGAAGTTTAAAATTATTACAAAGGAAACTTCGCCTATATGAACATAGGAAGTGGTGCCGCTTCAATAAAAGTGAGAATAACTTTTGTAAATGTTCATGAAAACAGGAGGTAGCACAAGACCATATTCATGCTAAAATTTTGGTGAACTTTTTAAGTCGAACTAATTGATTCGTGTGTGTAGTATTTCCAGTTCTATTTAATAGGAATCTAGGTTTAAGCTAAGGCCGCCATGATTTCTTTAGAACTTTGAAATACTTACAATAAGGAAAAGTTTAAATCGAAAGATAATTTTCATTATGCATGAAACAATGGGATCTAACAATACAAGCTAAGTGGGAGATTGTTATAAATAGCTTGTATGTTAGACAATATAGAGAGAAAGAATTCCTATATTGTTAAAATATAAGGGAATGATAAGAGTGAAATATGTATAGAATTATGTATATATAATTCAATATATATTATTCTATTATGGCACTTGGCACGTATATGTGTGAAATAAAATAATTATCATATTGTAATTTTCGTAAATAAATTACGAATAGATGTGTCTGTTAATAGACAGACATGTCAATTCTATACAAACAGTCACAACTTTTTGTATAGGTGTCTGTTAATAAACAGACATGTCTATTACACAAATAGTTATATTTATTGAAGATAGACATATGTATCTATCTAGTAAAGGTGCCATGACTTTTCATTCTTTATAAATATGGATGAGTTTTTTCAATCCATATATACTACTTCTACTTCTTCTTATTTTCTTCTAATCTCTCTAAATTCAGTTCATATAAAAGAGTTCTTAAGGGAAATCTTCAGGAGTTGTTGTCTGCAGATTTCAGGCTTTGTTGTATCCTGGAGGTATATTGTTATAACCTTGCAGCAATCTAGTGGGGGCAATTAATACCTTAAAGATAGTGATTCATCACGCCTCAAAGCCTATTCTACATCCACTGCCTCAACACTTTCTCTACCTTCTCCAAACTCAGCTGCACAAGATCCTTCTGTTGTCACTGATCATGGCTTCTACTTCTTCCACTCCTCCCAATCAGGGGAAGAAATGGGATGTTTTTATTAGTTTTAGAGGCGACGATACGCGTTATGGTATTCTCTCCCATCTCTCTAAAGCCTTGAAGGAAAAACAAATCAAGACTTTTACGGATGAAAAGCTCCATAAAGGAGAAGAGATCTCACCAGAGCTCTTGAAAATAATCCGGCAATCAAGTGTCTCAATAGTTATATGTGGGCTTATTGCTCGTTTTAGTGTGTAGAGGTCTTGGCTGAATAACTCTTAAATATATTCAGCATTTTCAAACCTTGCTCAACTCCAATCTGCAAGTTATTATAACAATGGTGTCAATCCAACCTTTAATAGATTCAACAAGAACAGAGTCTACTAGGCACATCTTTTTAAATTATTTTCAACTGTTAACTAAATTTATACTATAACTTTCATAACTAAAATTAAATAAACGGAAAATAAAAATCCAAATTTTCTTAGAAAAGAAAATAAAAAATAGAAAATAATTTTCTACAATTATACATGCCCCCTCTTTTGACAAAAGTAATTAGACTGCTAATTAATAAAATTAATATTATTCAGTTTAAGTTAATATTTTACTAAATATGGTTTACAACTGTGCAGTTATGAAATAATAGTCAATTTAGTTCTAGGTGAAATAGTTTAAATTATATAATGATGTGAAAATTTAATTCGATTCTTTTTCTTACACATGATTTGTTCTAAAGGAATTCTATGAATAAATTGTGGAGGACACATGTGACAAAGCAAGGATAGCACTTACAAGAGAAAGAAAGAAAACTAACTAATTGAAGAAAAAAAAAATTAGTCCTTAAAAAATTTACCAAATTTTATAAATTAATCTATTTATTTTTAATTTAAAATAATTAAATTTTTAATATTTTATTTTATTAAAAAAAATAGTATTTCTATTTAAATTTTATTAATCCATTGCTTTCCATTTAATTACTTTGTGTTCCTAGATAAAGCAATGCCTGAGCAATCCCTCCTCCTGGATGGCAGATAATCAAGAATTGCTAGCAATTTTAATAATTAAGAATTGCACCTTTTTGTTAATATATAATTCCAACTCACATGACTTTGTGGACTAAATGCCAGTCGTTTTCTGTTGTCCATTAGTGATATGTTCTTTCCTAGAAGAATATCATGGTCTTCCGATCATCTTCGTCTTCCCCCCTTCTTTTTTTTTTTTTTGTTCTTCCTTTACTCCTTCATTTCTTCATAAATTTCTTGTATGAGA
This sequence comes from Hevea brasiliensis, assembly GCF_030052815.1. Classification (NCBI taxonomy): domain Eukaryota; kingdom Viridiplantae; phylum Streptophyta; class Magnoliopsida; order Malpighiales; family Euphorbiaceae; genus Hevea; species Hevea brasiliensis. The sequence continues at coordinate 12,975,930 of NC_079506.1, forward strand.
CTAGTTAATAAATTTAATTTTGTTTCACTAAAATCTCTTTAATCTGATATATATAGATTTTTATATTAAAAAAATAAAATAATTTATTTTTATTCTCTTTTCTTTCACATTCAAAAAATTTGACCATTCTAATAATTATCTGGACCTTATTATAAAAATATTAATATCATCACAATAATTTATTTTTTATAAAATAGGAGAATTTATCTATTGATGAAAAGTATTAAAATTATATTTGTAAACATCGTACTATAATTTAGAGTGATTTTTTAATTTAAAAATTTGTTATAGATTAGCATTTTTTAATAAAAAGTTAAAATTAATTAAGAAAGAGAAATAGGGCTATAAAAATTACCCTTTAAGCGTTGCCTTCCACATTGAGTTTGTAATTCAAATTTATGAGGACTTTGTTTGCAGCTTTGTGCATTTACTTTACTGACAAAATGCTAGCCGTTCCTTGATTGTTCATTAGTAATTGCCGACAAAATGCCTTCCACTCATCTTCTCATGGCCAGCTTCTACTTCATCAGCCATTTCCCTGCAATTTCACATGTAATGATTTATATTTTAAGTATTTATAAAAAAAAAATTGTATTTTAAAAACTCTGTGATTTTTATTTTTTTTTTGTCTGACTGTAATTTTACTATTGAAGTTTAATTCAGAATATATTGATATTAAAAAAATATTCAAAGTAAAATTTTATTATTATTTTAATTATAATTATAATTTTAAAATTAAATTATTCATGAAAACTCCGATAAAGCATGAATTTACGATTATTATTATTGGATAAGAAATTAAAATTTATATTTTAACATCAAGATATAACACCTTTTTAATATAAAAATCAAGATACAATTAGTGTAATATAAAAGATGTACACTTTTTTACTATTATATTTTTATTAAACAAATAAATTATATTAAAAATAATTATTAAATAAAAAAAAAAAGAGATATAGAAGAAAAACGAAAAAATTAACTTTATTTTCTTGTCTTTTCCATTCAATTTATATAAAAAACAAAATGCTAAATTTTTAGAGTTCTTTCCCTTACAGCTTCTAACAAAACAGAATAATTGGAGATTTATTTTTTTTTTTTCCTTTTTAATTTTTCCTTCCAACAAAATAACGTAATTACTTTTCATCTTCCACAACCATTTTCCTCTCCCTTTCCTTTCACTAACAACACAACAGGCCCCAAGTTTTTCAAGAAGGAAGAAAGGGAAGTAAAGGGCCTGAAAGCTTTTGCTAGTTTCTAGGCAGAGACCCCACGAGCTTTTTAGTTGCCTGCCACTCATAATTTTTAACCATATAATTAATCGTATGGTGAAGCTTGCGAGTAAGGAAACATGGAGGGGTGGGCAGGATTGGCAGTATTTGCACGCGTAGCAAAGATGAAAAAAGCTGGAATACATATTATATATATATAATATAAATATATATTATTAACTTAATATTATAATTAAGTAATATAAAATATTATCACAGAAATTTTTTTTTTGAAATAATTTTTATAAAAAATATTTTTTATATATAAATTATTTTTTATAAAAAAAAATAAAAGTTAAGTAATAAAAGACATTTCTAACTACTTAATAAATTTACTTTCACTTTGCTATAAGCCTTGTCAAAATAAATTTTCTTTTTAACTGAAATTTTGAATTTCAAATTACGACCTTTTTTTTTTAACCAAACATGCCTTTTTTTTCTTTTTTTATAAGTAAAAATTTTATTAATAAAAGATGAATAAAAATTTAGCACATTTTCTAGTATTTTTTTTTATAATAGGTGATAATTAATTTAATAATAATTTTTATTTTTAAAACTATAAAATTATAAATTTCATAAAGTGTCAAGTCAAAATTAATACTCTCAATCATGTCCCGGGTCGTAATTATATTTTTTAAAATAAAATAAAAGAAATGAGCTTAATAAAATGTGAAGTTGGTGAAGACTCCACATTGGTGGGAAGAAGCACAGTGGAAGCTGCAATGCTTCAATCCCACACGCCAAGTTTAGAATTGAATCCCAATCAATTATTAGACCCACTCTACTGTTTTGCATTTAATTTTGTGGACCAAATGGAGCTATACGATCCTTCCTGGACGGCAAATCTGATGTTGACTAAAAGCTCTTCATTTGTTCATAAATTTCTTGCATCAGACTAGTTTACCCAAATATTCATCTCTTGTATTTTGCTTTCTCTACCTTCTCCAAACTCAGCTGCACAAGATCCTTCTGTTATCACTGATCATGGCTTCTACTTCTTCCACTCCTCCCAATCAGGGAAAGAAATGGGATGTTTTTATTAGTTTTAGAGGCGACGATACGCGTTATGGTATTCTCTCCCATCTCTCTGATGCCTTGAAGGACAAACAAATCAAGACTTTTACGGATGAAGAGCTCCGTAAAGGAGAAGAGATCTCACCCGAGCTCTTGAAAATAATCCGGGAATCAAGTGTCTCAATAGTCCTTTTCTCTGAAAATTATGCAAATTCTCCATGGTGTTTGGATGAGCTTGTTGAGATACGAAAATGCAAGGAAGAATCAGCACAAATAGTTCTGCCGGTTTTTTACAAAGTAGATCCAACTGACGTTCAAAAGCTTTCAGGGAATTTTGGGGAGGCATTTGCTATTGCTATGGATGGGGAAAAAGGCAGTTCACAAAAGGTGGACAACTGGAAGCGTGCTTTGATGGAAGTAAGCAACATAGCAGGATGGGATTCACAGAAAATCAAGTAAGTTAATTACTCTTTACTGCAGTTTTTCTAAGTTTGAATTTAAGGAAATAGAATCAAAATATAGAAACTTTTATTAATCTTAATACTGAGCACTAATCGAAATATAGATTGCACTAATATGAAAATGGATATTTGTTACCTTATCCTAAAATCAAAGCATATTAATTATATATTACTATTTAGTTAGAGGTGTGGGTCTATCACTGTGATTCTATCATTACTCACTAGTGTTTGTTTTTATACGTGACTAGGTCTGAGGCCGAATTAGTTCGTGGAATTGTCAATGATGTTTCAAACAAATTTAGCCATATGTCTAAAAGTGATGATTCTTGTTATCGCAACTTGATTGGAATTAATCCGCGTGTAGAAGAAGTGGAACGGTTGTTAACTGATAAGCAAATTGTAAGAATTTGGGGGATGGGAGGTATTGGTAAAACAACTATTGCACGACAAGTATTTCATCGAAACAAGAATAAATTTGATGGTCATTGTTTCGTTGAAAATGTTAGGGAAACAATGACAAAGCAATCACCAGATGATGTACGGAACAAAATCATTTGTGAATTACTAAGGGAAGAACGTATAGACTATTTGAATGATCGTATTCACAAAAGGCTGAAGAGTAAGAAGGTATTGATTGTTTTTGATGATGTAGAGGATCGAAACCATTTAAAAGATTTAGCAGGAGAGTGTGATTTGTATGGTGAGGGAAGTAGAATCATCATAACTAGTAGAGATTCACTTGGTTTATCAGAAGAAAGCATATATGAGGTTAAGGAGTTAATTGATTCTCAAGGTCTGGAACTCTTTAGGTTACATGCCTTCGAGCAAAATCGTCCCAAGGAAGAATATAAGGAGCTATCAAAGGAGGCGACATTCCATGCTAGAGGCAATCCACTAGCTCTTAAAGTTTTGGGATCTCATTTATTGGGTAGGACGATAGAAGAATGGGAAAGCGAATTGGAAAAATTGAAAGGCAAATCTCTTAAAAAAATTGAAGTTGTTTTGAAAAGAAGTTATGATGGGCTAGAAAAGAATGAACAGGAAATATTTCTTGATATTGCATGTTTCTTCAAAGGGAAAGATAAAGATGAGGTTGAGAGAAAATTAAAAGCATTTGGTTTCTATCCAAAAAGTGGAATACCTTGTCTAATTAAGAAGTCTCTGATAACTATTTCAAACAATAGGGTAGATATGCATGACTTGCTAGAGCAAATGGGCAAGGAAATTGTTAATGAGGAATGCAAACAGCCTGGCGGACGCAGCAGGTTGTGGAATTATGAAGATATTGATCATGTATTGACAACAGAGACGGTAAGGACCAAATTAATCAATGAAGCTTTTATCATTATCATATTTGAATTTTGTAAGAATTGTAGATCTCGTGACGAATTAAGTATTAATCAATAATCCTTTTTGCTGTTATTTTACTAGGGAACCGAAAATGTTGAGGCCATATCGTTTCGTCTGGGTTGGAGAGATATTTTTAAGCTAAGTGCCACGGCCTTTACGAAGATGTGCAATCTTAGATTCATCCAATTAGATGAATCTGCGAACAAAGTGCTCCTTCCTAAGAACTTTGAATTTTGTGCACAAGCACTAAGATGTCTTCACTGGGATTATTATCCTCTGGAATCTTTGCCGTTAAATTTTTGGCCAAAGAATCTTGTAGAACTTCGAATGCGTGGGAGCAAACTCATACAACTGTGGAATGGAGGAGATAAGGTACAATTTATATATTTTAGCTATATTTTATAAAGTTAATTTGTATCTTCTAATTTATTGATATTTTTCTATTTAATTACAGCCTCTTAAAAATTTGAAATTAATGGACCTTAGCTACTCTCGTAACCTGATCCGGATTCCGGACTTGTCAAGTATTGCCCCAAATGTCGAGATTTTATATTTGGGACTATGTTCGAGTTTGGTTGAAATTCCCTCTCTTCAAAATCTGAGCAAGCTTACTGAACTTGACTTAACTAGAATCAAAGATTGTCCAGAGATTCCGTGTAATATAAGGATTCTAAATTTAGAGGACACTGAACAACTGCCCTCGTCAATTAAGCATCTGTCTCAACTTGTCATATTGTCCTTGGAACAGTGTAGAGCACTCGAGAGTCTTCCAAGCAGCATTGGCAATTTGAAACGTCTTGAAGAACTTGATCTACGTGAATGTTCAAGACTCGTGACTATTCCAAGCAGCATAGGCGAGTTGAAATGTCTTGAAAAATTACTTCTCTTTGGATGCTCAAATTTAGCAAGTCTTCCTGAAAGCATCAAACAACTTTCGAAGTTGAAACTGCTTAATTTAAAATGTTGCAACAGACTTAAAAGTTTACCAGAGCTTCCATCATGCTTAGAATTATTAAATGCAGCTGATTGCCGCTCTCTGGAATCTGCATCAATTTCTTTGAATTTCTTAGAACATGAAGATGAAAATGAAGAAGCAGATAAAAGTGAACATGAAAATGAAGAAGCACATAAAAGTGAATCTGAAGATTGCAAATTTCTTGATTTTAGTAATTGCGTCAAATTGAATAAGAAAGTAATGGAGGATGTTTTTGAAGCGCAACTGTTGGGTCAGAAAGTTACATTAGTGATGGCAGGAGGTGAAGTGCCAGAAAGGATGAGGTATAAGAATAAAGGATCCTCGCTTTCCTTCAAACTTGACCTTCGTCACGTAATTGCCTTCTCTTTCTGCGTTGTTCTTCGTCCCAGAGGTCGTTTTTATTTTCCTGGATTTAAAGTGGATTTCATATGTGAATCTGGAAATAGGCGGGAACGTAATGCGTTCAACTTATATAGCGATAGGTTCGTTGCGAATTGGAATCGTTATTATGCATGTCCGTCTAGTTCGGACTCATCACAGGTGTTGCTTTCATTCAATGGATTGAGGACACGTTTTGATGAAGAGTGTTTCGTTAAGGCCTCATTTTGCTGCAACGCTGACTGTTTCGTGGATCTGCAGGAAATTATGGAGTGTGGGGTCCATCCTATATATAGTAGAGATAAAAGGAGAAGCAGACCCCACTCAATCTAAATCTCTCTCTATCTCTTCCTGCTTCCTCTTAACCAAACCCCACTCACTTTCACAACAGGTATAACTCATTTCTAGTTTGCCGTTACTTTTTAGCATTCTTAATTGCTTTACTCTTACAAATAACTGCAATCTTTTGCAGCTCTATCATCTGCCGCTCTATTGTCATTTGAGAGAGGGAAGACTATACAGGAGAATAATTAAGCTCAAATCAGGGGAAAAACAACAGGTGAAATGATAAATAGTATCTTCGTTATATGTAATGTGAACAATATTACAATATAATATGTTGTTATGTGAACATATAATCTATTCTGTCATCCACATTACAACATTAGCTTCCAAATCTAACGATTGACTGAAACTGAACCCCACTTCACTTCCAAATCAACTAAGATACACATTGCAAATAAACTACAACTCTCTAACCTGAAGAACAAATAGCCTTTATAATTATAACAGGCTTATAATGGAAAGCTAAAGAAATGATAAAATAAGGACGAGGAACAACAACATCACATTAGAGTAGAATAAACATTGTAAATAACTAAAAAACCTCTAAAATGCCTATGGTACAGGAACAACAGGAATTGAATTTTCTATTGGCTTCTTTACATAATTACTCTTTGGATTGTAGCCGTGGAGAGAGAGATTCTTCATTAGATTGATAAGAGTCATGGGATTAGTACTTTTCTTGATCGTCAAATCATCATCACATTTCCTATCTCCTGCTTTTATATGCTTCTGCACGATAAAAATAGAGTTGCAAAATTAGCAACTAAAAATGAACAAACATTAAGCAGAATTCAGCTAACTTCCATAGCAGTCGGCAAATTTAAAATGGAGCACTAATACAATTCACAGCAGTCATTCAATTTTAGTTAAAGTGTCTAGGCAAGACTTAAGGTTTAGTTGTTGTTGTATCTAGGCAAGATCCCTAACATTGCACAGCAAAATTCATAGAATTCAGCTACTAGTCCAAAACTGATAACAATAAGATCATGATTTTAACAATAGCAAATTTTAGGGAATAAATGCATCTTCTCAGAAGATGCAATGGTCAAACCTGAATTGTTGACAAAACTATAAGGCTAGTTTTCGAGAGTGAACTTGCAGAAACTCACCATTTTCTTGTATCTCCATTTGCAAAGTTGCAGGCTTATTGTTCTTTTTAGTGTGTAGAGATTTCTCTCGATTTTCATAGAAATTGAAGTCATCCAACAATGAGGTCTTAGCTGAATAACTCTTAAATATATTCAGCATTTCCAAACCTTGCTAAAGTCCAATCTGCAAGTTATTATAACAAATCGTGTCAATCCAACCTTTAATATATTCAACAAGAACAGAGGCCACCATGCACAAGTTTCTATTCTAGCAGCATCTTTTGCCAGATATATTGAAATATCAAGCCTAAATTTTATAGTACAACCACTGAAAATAACAGAAAAATGGCAACATGATCTGCTAAGTTGAGTTTTTAATGCAGGGGAACCATATGCACAGCATATTGCAGAAGACTTCCACAAATAGAAGCTGTTGTGTAAGAGAACAGGTCTTTTCTCAAAACCACGAACTTCAAAAATAGAGAGTAGTTTTTTTTTTTTTTTTTTTTTTTTTTTTGAGGTTAACATGAACTTAAAAATATTTCTGCTCCATTCCCAACATGACAAGGTCAGGTATAACAAATATTCATTGTAAAGCAGTACTACCATGAAGTAAACACAATTTTCGACAATCAATATGTATTTAGTTCTAGCCATATTTCTTAAAATATAATATAACAAATTAGAAGATGTAAATGTAGAGCAGACTGGCTTTCACAACAGAAACATCAGAAGACAATTGAGTTCTAAAGCAAAGGAGATACCTCTTAAGTGTCTCTGCTATAAGTAACAGGCCGCCTACAATTATTTTCAAGATCTCTGTTCTGCTTCACGGAATGCTGCATCTACTTCTTATTGCCATTTGGAGTGCTTGCCCATACATCATATTTAATGCTCTTATGAATGTCATCTTCATTGTAAGATTTGATAACATAGAACTTAGCATCTGCGTACTTAGTTTCAAAATCTGGTTTGTTATACTGATCTCTTTGTACAGTGATTCCCAAGTCTTCCTTGACAGCAGACTCCAGAGAAGGAAATTTGTTAGAGCCCCTAGGACCAGAAGTTAGTTCATTTGAGGTTTCAAAATCACTGTTTTTATAGAATCTGTCTCCAGATTTATTTCTATCATTTCCATTCCATATCCTTCCGTTCTGTCTATAGTTCATAAGACAATTATGCGGGAATAGACCATGTTTTTGGATAGAAAAAGGAGGCAAATTTCCTACAGGATGGTATCCTTTCGAGAGACCTGCTGAGAAATCAGAACCCAATGCAGACACCTGTAACAAAAAAAGTTAAATTAGCAAAAACACTCAAAACTGAAGACTAGTGATGACCAACAAGCACAACAAACTTCAAAATCAATTCTTTTTGGGAAGGTTTAAAGATATAGACATAAAAAGTAAGAATATTTCATACCTTGTTTAAAGGTCTGATTGCTTGTGTATTTGTAGACTTAGAGGATTTGCCAGCAGTATTGTCATTAGACTTCATAGAGTTAAAACCACTGGACTTGGCAAAAGTAGAAGCTGATCCATATTTTCCATTTTGAGAACCAGTATTGCCATTTGAGACATCACTAAAATATGCTGAATCCCATGAATAGCAAGGCATGGCTTCTGATCCATAGAAAACAGAATGTGGAAGGTATCCAGGTGAAGAAAAATATGCTCGTTGACCAACACTTTGCCCATCTACCCCAACCACTGCCCCAGAAGCATATGGATTATAGCAGGTAAATAATAGACTAGTGATCCATTGTCTGATTGCATCCCTGATGTGATCAACCGATACACTAGTATCAATTATCAACAAGACACAATTATACAAAACTACCCTTATCAGCCAAGCAGAACGAGACATAGTTTTGCCTAATTTTTGCAAATAGAAATGAAAGTATACGCCAGAAGAACATACCATATGAGATCCATCTGCTTGAAAATAACCATGATCATCCAATTGTGTGAAGGATCCATTATACTCTGCAACAAAGAGTAAGTTTAAGAAATAATATACCATAAATTAATCTAATTCTCAAATTATAAACTTCAGAGCTGCAAATCAAACTGCAAAAAAAAAATCTTTAATTGAAGCAAAGTAAAGTAACTTAATATTTTCAAAATTATCATGCTTGAAGACGTGCTAAATTATTATCTTTTCATTTTTCACATGATTGCACCATTATCCTAAAAAATGATTCTGACTATATGGAAGTCAACTAAGAAATATGAGTACTTAATCACAAGGCCGATTAACATCATCCTATGCAATACATTGAGGAGTATATTACCAGACATCTCAAGTCTCAACTTTACTGAAAACCTATTATATGAGTACTTTTAACCAAGATTATGGCATTCCATTTAATTGACTTTATCACAACTCCAAAAGATTATATATAAGAAGAATATATAAGCGTCTCAATATCCCACCTGGGTAGTAATAATTGTAACTACTAGTCGGTGGATTGTAAATACCGAGGTCTCCAACAGACTCTTGGTCAGTCTCCCCTTTGATACTAGAATTACCATCTACTTCACCTTTGGTATTAGAAGTAGCATCCCGTGAAAAGCAACTGAATGATGTTGAGCCACATGGTAATCCATCTTTTCCAGAAGCCTGAAAACAAAGACATACAAAGGAAAATAAGATAATAAAAAGATAATCTTGTTCTACTAAGCATTAAGCAAGTTTGTTGTTAAAATAACCATCTAATCTTGTTCTACTAAGCATTAAGTTTGTTGTTAAAATAACCATCTACCATGCACAGAATAAATTTGTGCAATGTGGATGCCTAGAGATACACATACAGAGCCACAAAAATCTAAGATCCAAAAAATTTAAATAAAACACTAGCAATCCTTTTAAACAAGAAGAATGGATCTCATGGTACTCACACAATAGATCATATTCTTGAACTTATGTTATAATGACCAAAAACATATTTCCTTGACCTTTTAGTGTTTTATAATTCTCAGTAATCTAATGCATACCATACACCAAACCGCAAAGTGAAAGTTGGCACAACTACAAGAAAGATAGTATAGGAAAGGCAGCTGTTAGCTGTCACTTATTTTGCATTTATTTAGGGCATTTGTTTAGGAATTTTTGTGTGCATATCTGTTCTTACCTTTTGTTGTATGATTCTGATACAATTTTGGTAATTTAGCTTGATTAGAAACCTAATTGTTAGCTGTAATTTTTTATATATATCTTTAATTTCTGAGGCAATAAACATCAGAATTCTTATTCCAAAATTTCTTAGTTCTTTTACATGTTATCAGAGCCATAGTTGATGAAAAGAAAAATGAGAGTTCTGGATCAGGGAAAAAAACTTCTAGTTTTTACACACTGAATTCGAATGACAACCCAGGTAACTTGATTACCCAAGTTCAGTTGAAGGGCGAGAATTACGAAGAATGGGCGCGAGCTATGCGGACTGCATTGCGGGCCAAAAAGAAATATGGTTTTATTGATGGATCTGTCAAGCAACCAGCAGATGACTCACTGAAACTCGAAGATTGGTGGACGGTTAACTCTATGCTGGTTTCTTGGGTGTTTAACACCATTGAACTGACGCTTCGCTCGACCATCTCTCACATGGAGAACGTAAAGGATCTGTGGGAGGATATTAAACAGAGGTTCTCGATTGGGAATGGTCCATGAATGCAGCAACTGAGATCGGATCTGGCGAATTGTAGGTAGGAAGGTCAACCGATCGTGTCCTATTTCGAAAGACTCAAAACGTTATGGGATGAAATAAACAACTATGATCAGATACCAGTGTATATCTGTGCAGGCTGCAGATGCAATCTTACCATTGAATTGGAAAGAAAGCGTGAAGAAGAGAGAGTTCATCAGTTTTTGATGGGCTTGGATGAAGAAGGATACGGAACAGTGCGCTCTAATATTTTGAGCACTGAACCCTTGCCCAATTTGAATCGTGCCTATGCTATGGCTGTTCAGCAAGAGTGGGTGCGAACTATGACACGAATCAAGGAAGAAAGAGGCAATCCTATGAGTTTTGCAATTCGAGCACGTAGTCGGAATTCAGGAGGGATAAAGACAAATCCTCAATTTGTTCTAATTGCAACCGAGAGGGACATGATGCTGAAAGTTGTTTCCAGCTGATAGATTATCCAAAATGGTGGGGCAATAGATCACGTGGAACTTTTGCTGGACGAGGAGGTGGTCAAAAGCGTGGCAATAGAGCAGGACGTAGCAAGGGAGGAGTTGCTCGTGCCAACGCCACACAAGCGACTGGAGTTGATGGTGGGCGTGGAATTGTGACAGATTCAAATCGAAAGGGTCTTAATGGATTAAATGAAGAGCAGTGGGCTGCTTTGCTGGGTATGTTGAATTCTTGTCAGAATGGTGGCAATGAGAGGCTGACAGGTACGCAGAGGATATTTCCTTGGATTATTGACACAGGAGCTTCCCATCATATGACAGGAACGTTGGCATTTTTTAGTGAATTGCGTGACATTGTGCCATGCTCAGTCGGGTTACCTAATGGACAAAAGGCCTTGGCGATGAAAAAAGGAACTGTGTTGCTTGGAGGAGACTTGAAATTGCAACGAGTCCTTTATGTGCCAAATTTGAATTGCAATCTGATCTCTGTATCACAACTACTTAATAATTCAAATTTGGTTATTCAACTCACTGACAAAATTTATGCTATACAGGACCTAAATTCGAGGAACCTGATTAGAGCGGGTGAGCAACGCGAGGGGCTGTACTTTCCCAAGGGAGTGACATCGGTACATGCTTGCAAGGTAACTGATATTGGGTCTTTTGAGCTTTGGCATAAGAGAATAGGTCATCCTTCTTATAAGGTGGTAGAGTTAATTCCAGAAGCTGGTAGCATAGTTAGGAAAACTAATAAAACTTGTAAAGTTTGTTTTAAAGCAAAGCAAACAAGAGATATTTTCTTTTCTAGTGACAATAAAGCTGATGGTTGTTTTGAATTGATACATTGTGATTTGTGGGGACCTTATAGAGTCCTAACTTCTTATGAAGCAATTTACTTCTTAACAATTGTTGATGATTACTCTCGTGCTATTTGGATATATTTGCTGAATGGAAAATAAGAAGTAGCTTGTGTTCTTAAGAAATTTGTTGTGATGGTTAAACGCCAATTTGAAAAAAATGTGAAAAATGTCAGAAGTGATAACGGAAGTGAATTTATGTGCTTAAAAGAATATTTTGATGAACAAGGGATGTTGCATCAGACTTCCTGTGTAGGAACACCTCAACAAAATGGCCGAGTGGAAAGAAAACATCGCCATATTCTTAATGTGGCAAGAGCCTTGCATTTTCAAGCAAATTTACCCATAGAATTTTGGGGAGAATGTGTACTTGCAGCCGGGTATTTGATTAATATGACTCTATCTATGTTATTAAATGGTAAAACCCCATATGAGATGCTCTTTGGGAAAGTACCTTCTCACAAACATGTTCGGGTTTTCGGTTGTTAGCTGCCACTTATTTTGTATTTATTTAGGATATTTGTTTAGGAATTTTTGTGTGCATATCTGTTCTTACCTTTTGTTGTATGATTCTAATACAATTTTGGTAGTTTAGTTTGATTAGAAACCTATTTGTTAGCTGTAATTTTTTATATATATCTTTAACTTCTGAGGCAATAAACATCAGAATTCTTATTCCAAAATTTCTTAGTTCTTTTACATGCAGGAATCCACAATAAATTAAAACTAGGCCTTTTCACCTTGTGGATAACGCCATTTTTCCAAGCAATTATCCACAAGGAAGAAAACAAAAGCAACATAGATTAATATGACATACCACATCACGCCCAGCCAATTTCCTAATGGACTCCGACTTCAATCCTGGAGGAACAGATTGTCAGATTCAGCTGCATTATATAGTTAAGAATACAATACTTATTCAATTAGCCAACAAATCATGGAGTTGCCAACAATATCTACACCATTAAACAGTCAATACAGAATTTTTCTTTTTTTTTTTTTCCACAGGACAAAGCCAATACGCAATTTTAGCAGCAAGAGGAAGGAATGAAAGGGGCGAAAAGGGCATAAATCAAACAAGCCAAACAATTTACTTTCCATAAAATCAAAATCTTGATCATCCACGATAATTATTACCCATCTTCAATATAAAATGAACAACCCAGATTTTTTTTTCCCATTTTCAGTTAAAAAAAGGTAACATAAATGAAATTAAAAACAGAACTCATAATAGCTTTATATTTAAAAAGTTGGGGAAGAAGAGGAGGAGGGGGAAAGGGGATAAGAAACCCAATAAGAGAGGATGCGTTTCTCAAGTTCTGTTTCAGCGGCAATCGTCGATCGATAAAAGCCCAAGTTAACACCTGCAAACAGAGAGACAAAATAAATAGCAAAAGTGTTAGTCAAAGTCAAAGCACCAGTACTTTTATACCAAAAGTCTTACGATTTAGCATTGTATTTTGATGGGTGAAATTATTTTTTTTGAATAAAAATATTATTTTAAATATTATTAAAAAAATAATTTAAAAAATTTAATTTATTATTTTATAATTAAAATAAATTTAATTTAATTTTTAATTATTTTTTAATATTTTATAATTAATATATTTAAAAAAATAATTTTTTTTAATAATAATTTTAATAGCAATATCAATACAACCAAACTCAACCACTGTCTATAAAACAAAATATTTATTCTTATAAAAATTGAATTTTATTGTTTTCCTTTTAATAATAAAATTAAAAAAAAAAATCTTATGTTCAAAAGCAAAAACGCTGGTTGCACGCTATCCAGTGTCCACCAGGCACACGTTGGCAACTTACACAGAACGGGAAAAAAAGAGATTCAGATTCCTCTTATTATTAATTAATTAATTAATGGAAAGCATAAAATTCTATTTTATTATTATCTTTTGATAGTTTTTTTTTCTTTTGAGATAAAAATCAAACAGAAAATGGAATTTTGTATATAAATTATAAAAAAAAAAATCCCTGGAGAGAAAAATCAAATGCAAATTCTCAACTTTTTTTTTTTTTTAAATAGAGATCTTTTTGAGTAAAAGTGGGAAATTCAATATATATCTTACTAGAAAACAAACAACTTTCAAAGATTTTTCGTTTTTAAAGAGGGGGGGGGGAGGGAAATCTGCTTGGTTGGAGAGAAATCGAGAGAAAATGAAATTTCATGACTTCAAGTCCGCATAAATAGAATATCAATTTGCAAAATGAAACATTAAAAAAGAAGTCACCGAATCAAACTACTCATAGAGAGCAAAAAATTAAAACATTTCATTTCCTTTGATACGAATACGCTACAGAGGAAGCAACAAAGGACTAAAAACAAAGAAAAATGAGAAATCGGAAGCAGACCTAGAAGGGACTGATCAAGGCCGATACGAAACCGAGAGACCCGATCTGATGTGTCCAGAAAACCGCTTTTCAGTATAGTAGAAAAGCGGTTTTCCAGAGAAGGAAAGAAGAAGAAGCAGTGAAAGTAAGGTCGAGAAGGAGAAGAGGGAAACAAAAGGGTCTAATTATGGAAGGATCGGACAGGTCAGATGAGTTCCTGGTTTGAGAAGAGGAAATAGTGACCGTTGGATGTAGGGTTTAAAGACAAAAAGGGTGGGAAAGCGCCAATATTTTCGGAGTGCGTCCAGTTTTGTGCTAACCTTGCTAGGAAATTAAATTCTCTTTGTTGTTTTTTTTTTTCCTCCTTTTTTCCAACATATTTAATAATGAAATATAATTAGTTTTAAAAAATAACGAAATAAAATTTAAAAAAAATTATATTTTATGGGTATATTTTGGCTAGTTACTGATTCAAATCAGATTGATTTTGAGTTGAAATCGACAATTCAAGATTTAATAAGGTAATAAAATTAATTTTGATTTGATTCTAATTCTAGTTTCAAGTTCGAAAATATTTTAATTCACATTGCACCTTATAAAATTATTTTTTTTTTAATTTGATTTCAATAAGATTAAAATTATCTACTAGAACCATCAATTTCAATTTTATAAATAGAGAAAAAAATTAAAATCCGGCACTATAAATTATAATCAGTTTGATTTTGATTCAAACCCTTAAATTATTAATTTAAGCCAATTTCACATTTCAATATCGATATATTTCAAGACTTATATATATATGTATATTTATATTCATGATTGTAACAATATATTATTAGTAATATTTTTAATATAATGTTAATTATATAAAATATAATTAATATTTATTTAATAATATACCCATTAAATCTCAGTTGAAATAAGAATAGATTTAGTATGGGGGCAAAGGGGCGCTGCTCTCAATTTTCCTTTTAAAAGATAATTTTTATATAAAATTTTAATATTATCCTATATTTAAAGATATTAATTTGCCCTACATTTAAAGATGTGTCATATAATTTCTTTTGTTAAATAATTTTCTCTTATTCCATTAAAGTTTGGATGATTCTATTAATTGAAATAAATTTATTAGTTTTCTTAGGAAAAATAAATTTATTAATTGAATATATATACAAGTGAAAATGAGTATTTTTTATGTTTATATATTACCCCTATTAATAAGAATTTATAAATTCATTATTGATTTAAATCTTAAATTTTTAATATTTTTTTTGGCAAATTTAAAAAACACGCTTAGAGCAATTTAAAGCTAACCTTTTTATTTTTCAAAAGTTGAGAGTTCTCAGCTTCTAGTGGAAATTTATTTTTTTTTTAATTATAAATTTAAAAAATTGGGGATGGAAAATACCAGCGTCAGCTTGCACATTCGATGGAAAATTTAGAACAATTATTTTATATTTATTTTTATTATTTTTATATAGATTAAATTTTTTATCTTTTAAATTTTGTTATGAAAATTTTATAATAAAAAATAAAAATATAATAATATAACAAAAATATTAATTAAAGATATGAAATCATTTGAAATTGGTTTAATCATATGATTATTTTT
Source organism: Hevea brasiliensis (assembly GCF_030052815.1). Classification (NCBI taxonomy): domain Eukaryota; kingdom Viridiplantae; phylum Streptophyta; class Magnoliopsida; order Malpighiales; family Euphorbiaceae; genus Hevea; species Hevea brasiliensis. The sequence continues at coordinate 12,991,765 of NC_079506.1, forward strand.
ATCATTTTTAATATTATATTATATTTTTTAAATATATTAAAAGAATATATAGAAATAATATTATATTTTCATATTAAAAAGCATAATTTATTTAAATATTATTTTTATTTATTAATATTAATATTATTCTTAAAAATAATATTTTTTTTTAAAAAAAAAAGAGAATTAACATGATAGAGAATGTCATACAGTAATACTATGAAAAAGAATATCGCATGTCAGCTCCTTGGAAACATCTATTTTAATATATGGATTCAGTGTTTAATTAATAAAATAAAAATAGGGCTTTTTAGTTTAAATTTATTTTTCTAATTACTTTAAAAAATTATTATATGGGATGCTTTAGATCTGCATTGGCTTCACATATTTAGAAAGGATTTTTCTTGAATCTATAACATAGGGTATATGATGAAATTTACTTATTAAATATATAAATATCACGTATTTATGTCTTAGTTTCAAAGTGAATCGAGTTTACATATTATTAATGCCATCACTTCATATCTATAAACATTGATTATAACATGAAGGGGGGACAAAATGTAGAGGTGGGGCAAAAAATGAAGTAATGTAAAGCAATCAAATATAGCATTTGTATAGAGAAGAGTATATGACACAAAAAGCATTCATGATCCCTTTAATTAAAGATTGCAAGCTCTCCACCTAAGGAGGACACTCCTTAAAAAGAAGGTAACCCACAAATTATTCCTACATCTATATGCCTAATTCTATGAAGAAAAAAATTATTCTTTGCACATTAATAAAAAAAAAAAAAGCTATAACAAAAATCAAGCCAATTTAAAGACAGCATTAAAATTCAAAGGGAAAAAGAAAATTATTCAAGCTTAAACTAAAAGATCTTGTTTGGATTTTGCAAGGATTTTCTCATTTTCCCCATTTTTCAATTGTTGGGAAACAATAGAAGATGATGAAGAATGGTAATTTGGAGAGTTACGAGGAAACTCACAGAGCATTTGAACTAATTCTCTCATTGTAGGACGTTCAATGCTATTTTCTTGGCAACACAACATTGCAATGAAAAATAGATGCATTGCTTCATCTTTAGGCACCATTGTTAGTCTTGGATCAACAATGCGCATCACATCTTCTCTCCGATTATTCGTTACTCTTTTGCTCCATTGTACAATATCCACCCCTTCGCCGAAATCACCCACCGGTCGTCGTCCTGTTAGCAGCTCCAAGAGAACAACTCCAAAACTATATACATCACTCTTCTCGTCCACCTTCAATGTGTATGCATATTCTGCGATATGAACAAAATTTAGTCATGACATAGCTAAACCATGGGATGAGGCCCATAAGACCACCACAATCCAAGCCCCACACAACCCAATTTGCAGCATCTTCATCTTGGGATTAAGGAAAGTACCCCCAAAAAAAATCATAGATATTAGGTCAAAGGACAAAGACAAAAAGAGATGCCAAACTTGCCAAGAAAGCTCAAAGCAGCCAAAGAAGACTGGTAGGTGGGAAGAAGAAGAAGAAAAATACGCTTTACACGTAAGACCAAAATCAGCTAGTACAACAAAGATTAGTGTTGTAAATAGGTGTGCATGCACATATGTGTCGGTTAGCTTTCACTAATCTCAATGTGCTGTTACGTTAGAATCATTATCAGACTGAAAATAAGCAACAATGTGTCAGATTTGGACCTCCAAGATTGCTAGATCAGAGTTTTTCGTGGGTCCCAACAAAGTGCTTCGGCTCTTTTGTTTCTGTGTGATGTTGTGTTGTGAATACCAAGAAAACCTATGCGCCTGTCTCCCTTTGGCACAAATCACGGGTAGTTTTTCTGCTCTCACTTTTTTTTTTTTTAATTTAAGAGTTTGAAGTCGAGATCCTATAGTTTCTCAATGACTTCAGTTTCACTGAGGTAACACTATTGCGTACAGTACTACTTATAAGGGATCAAAAGTCAGCTATACGTGGCTTGTAACTGTTCTTACCTTGGGAATATCAGATGGTTGCTGTTCATCTTGAGTTCTTGAAATATTCAGACAATTTTGACATTACAAGAAAAATTTACTACACACAAAATAACTAACTGAACTAACAAGGTCACTATCAATCATCAATCATCTACAGTATCACTGTGCACAAAATCAGAAAGCAAGCATTAGTAATGTTTGTAAAAATGTGATGCAGTGGTTAAAAACTGGCTTAGTGATATCATTTAATTGCAAATATAGTGAAGTAATGAACTTACCGGGTGCTATGTAGCCATAAGACCCTGCAATTGCTGACATACATTCTGATGCTCCCCCATCAATAAGGAATTTTGCTAATCCGAAATCTGCAACATGTGCTTCGAAGCTCGAATTTAACAGAATATTGTTGGATTTTACATCTCGATGAACGATCAATGGTGAACAATCATGGTGGAGGTAGCATAGGCCTTTAGCAGCCTCAATGGCGATTTTGTACCTCAAATTCCAACCCAAGAAAGAACCCTTTTTGCCATGTAAGGCTTCTCCTAGGCTTCCATTTCTCATGTACTCATAAACCAACAAGTTGGTTTCTTTGTTGGAGCAGAAAGCAAGCAATCTAACGATGTTTCGATGCCTAATGCTGCCTAGTGTTTGAATTTCTGCTCTAAAGCCATGGTCATGGCTATTGGTGCCAAAACCAAGTAGTTTTTTAACTGCAATTTCAACCCCATTTGGCATTTTCCCATGGTATACAATCCCAGCTCCTCCTCTACCAATTACGTTTCCATCTTTTACACATTCCAGGATGTCTGTGACGGTGAATTCTAGCTTTTGGAAAGCTGTCATCTTCCAAGAATCTGAGCTGTTTTTCTTGAAAGACTTGGCCTTTATTATGGCAGCAGTTGCAAATATCAGAGAGCATATCAGCAGGCCTAAAGCGAAGATGAGCTTGAAATCACTGGGGGCTTTTCCTGGTGTGTTTGTGATGGTGGTGAAATTGCAAGGATTGTTAAGTAGAGGACCACAGAGTTGAGGATTTCCTGCAAAAGAGGAGGCATTAAAGAGGGAGAACTGACCGGATTCTGGGACCTTTCCGGAGAAATCATTGAAAGAGAAATCAGCAACAGTGAGGCTTTTCATGGAACCAATGGATTTTGGTATTGTTTGGTTCAAGTGGTTCCTTGAAAAGTTCAAGTAATTCAAGATATGGATGTTGGATATCTCTGGTGGGACTGAACCAGAGAGTTTGTTCTGGCTCATGTCAAGGAAAGTGAGATGGAAACAGTTTCCTATTTCAGGTGGAATTGGACCTGAAAGTGAATTTCTGCTAAGATCAAGCATTAGTACTTGCTGGAGTTCTCCTATGGAAGTTGGAATTGGACCTGAGAATTGATTTCCACTGAGCAGAAGGATTTGAAGTGAAGAGAAATTCGAAAGCGAAAATGGCAGAGGACCCGAGAGGAGATTGTTTGACAAATTGAGTTGGCCTAATTTAACAGGTTTAGATGAACTATTACCATTCTCTGATAAATTCCCTGACAGGACGTTGTTCTGCAACTCTGCTAAATTCAACCGAGGCAAGTAAATGAAACCATTTGGAATGCTTCCATTCAAGTAGTTCTGCCCTAACCTCACTCTAGTGAGACTATAACATGTCCCCAAACCTTCTGGGATTGGACCAAACAGGAAATTCTTCAAGAGAATGAGAATCCTCAACTGATTAGCGGAACACAAGTCCTGCGGAATTGTACCAGTGAGCTTATTTGAGGACAAATCAAGAATGTGAAGCTTCCCATTTTGGCCAAGTTTTTGAGGAATCTCACCGGTGAAATTGTTCATCCACAGCCCCAGCGTTTCCAAATTAGGCAATTCCGCGACATAGTCTGGAATGGAACCGTGTAGTCTATTCAAGAAGAGATTGAAGAGCTTCAGTTGCTTGAGATTGATGAACTCAATTGGGATTTCACCAGTGAGTGCATTGTTGGAGAGGTCAAGATTCACCAAGTTGGTCAGGTTGCCTAACTCCTTTGGAATAGAACCTGAAAAATGATTGGCATGCAAATATAGAGTATCAAGCAGCTTCAGGTTTCCAAGCTCCCTCGGAACTAGACCATCTAGTCCACAGTCTGGTGAATTCATGTGAACTAGATTCACCAAATTTCCAAGCTCTGCAGGAATCCCACCTTCAAAAACATTGTAATACCCCAAGTAAATCTCCCTCAAGTTAGTGAGGTTTCCTAATTCAGCAGGGATTTTTCCATGAAGATCATTTCCTGCGAGTGATAGATACTCCAACCCCACTAGTTTCCCATAGCTTGCAGGGATTTTGCCATAGAAATAGTTGCCACCAAGATCCAAGTACTTGAGTTTTTTCAGGCTCAAAATCCCAAGAGGAAGGAAAGCAGTGAAGTTATTATTGTAAGCATCAAACACTTCCAAGTTTTCCATTTCAGAGTAGTTCCAATCCAAGCCACCATTGAATTGATTGTTTGAGATGTTAAGAAACCGAAGATTACTCAACCTGAAAATCTCAATGGTACCGGTGAAGTTGTTTCCTGCAAGAGACAAGTTGGTGAGCCTATCAAGCCTTGAAATCTGAGGTGAAACAGAACCTGACAGATTCAAATCTGTCAAGTCCAATGACACAACTCGCCCGCGAGAGCAACCAACTCCAGCCCACGAACAAACTGATCTTGGATTCGATGAATTCCACGTGCTCAAGACTGGTTCAGGGAAAGCAAATCCTTGTTTAAGCACAACTAAAACGTTAAAATCATTAAGTAAAGAAGTAGAACAAGAGGTGCTAAGAAGAGAGAGTAGGGTTAAAGCAATGAAGGGGACCATGTTTTGGTGAAAACTTACTCAGGGGAATTGAGTTTGGAAGGAATTGAAGCAAAGACAAAGGGATTTAAGCACCTGGGTATCAATGAATTTTCTACGAAAGGAAGGAAAAGTGAAAGGAATCTGAGAAACTTCAAGTGTGCGTGGGCTGAAGGAATCAAACATCTTCACAGAAAGAGTCTTGAAATACAAGGAAGAAGCTCTGCCTCCCCTTTTCTTTGCTTCTCTTTTCTGTTCATTCTTTTCCTTTGCTTTTCTCTTATTTCCCTTTAACAAGAAAAGAGAAGGAAGAGAAGAAGAGGGATATTGAAATTCCGGAGGAAAATGTTCTTGATTGTTTTCTATTCTTCTGTGTCTTAAGTCTCCTTAAGCTGAGAAAGCTAAAAGAACACTAAAAAAAAAAGAAAGCAGAAATTAAGGAAAAGAGGAGGAGGAGAAGGGTCTTGCTAAATTATTTTTGATTAATAGTAATTATGTTTATAAAGAAAAAAATAATAATAAAGCCGTTGGATAACAGAAATTTAAAGTTGAGAATAGGGGGAGAAAAAGTAAAGTTGGATGCTGCTGCTGCTGCTTCTCTTTCTTTCAATTTTTTTCTTTAATTCATATGACGAAAATGCCCTTTAGCTTTAATCAAAGGATGCACCTTATTGCTTTGAATGAGAGATGTTGGAATTGCACTTTCAATCATTTAAAATGGCTGCATTGTCCTGTTGCTTTTAATGAATGACAACCATAAATGTATCCCCTGATTTTTACAATGACTACTCTTTATTATGATGTCAAATTAGTGGAGAGAAAATCATTTGATGCATGACACTATTACGATGTTATTTTTACTTTGTATAACCTCAAATCTTTTATTAATGAGGTTTATTAACATTGGAAAAGTAGTTTTTTTTTTCTTGACAAATTAAGAGATAATGGTGATTAGCGTACTAGTGGAATCTCTTTTCGTGGCTTAAACTCGTGAGCTCCAAATTATAATGAGTCTCTTTTCAGACTGCAGTGGGTGTTTCAAGTCATTCTCTATTTATTATGCACAATGGGTGTTTCAGTGATGAATTATTAGTTTTTCAAGCAGAGAATGACTGAAAAAGGCAAGAGAATGGCTCTTTTTGGTAATGGGTATTGATAAAATGCTGTATAATGCAAGAAAAGCATCAGAAGTAGCTGTATGACCCCAAACTTCTTCCAAGCGGTTTTTTTTTTTTTTTTTTAGCAATGGATTTTATTAATTATGAGACAGAAAAAACTTAGTATAAATCACTTGATCAAACCCGAACAATAGGCTTCCAGATAAAACTTAACCTAGAGGTCACCTGTGGTTGACTCAAAAGCCGAGTCCTCGGCAATGACCGCCGTGGCTATGGTGGTTGTAAGAGGGTTTTATCTTATCATTTTAAGCTTTTTTTCAGTATACAAGTAACAGAACTAAGCATCATTTGACAACTGTTTGGATACCTTCGGGAAATATATCTCATTCAGAAATCATAATGTGCAGAGAAATTACCAAGAGTAGTACTAGAGCTATCCAATCTTCAGTCCTTGTTATGACAAAAAATATATATATATGCAAGGGTGACATAGAAAAGCACATTTAGCTCCTAGATGATGCATAGAGGACCCATCAAAAAGTTGCATAGACATATTATCAGAATCATATACTAGTACTACAATACAGGTTGGACCAAAACTGGATTTGAAGTCAGACCAATTGTGTATTTTGATGCAATATGTGTAATTTTCTATTACCTATAAGGTGTTAAATTTTTTTTATCTTGAGTTGGGAACATGTGCCTGCAAGGAAGAGTAGGGACTAGGGAGTTGTAAGAAGTAAAAGATGATGATTATTAATACATCATTACCATGTTTGTTTGAATGATCAATATATAATTGTGTTGCATGCATAGGCTGCATGGAAGAGGGAATCAGTGGAAGCTTTTTTTCTTTCTTATCAAATTTGTTCCTTCTCTTCTTCTTTGCCCTGCAGGGTTGGGACCAACACCTTGTCTATGTTTAATGAATATTTGAGCTTTATTAGAAAATGGAATAGTCTTAAAGAGAGAGCTGAAAAGTAAAAGCAAGATATATTTGCTTTTGATCTTCCACTTCAAAAGAAAAAAGAAAAAAAATCCATGAACATCTCTCCCCCCCTCCTCCCCTTCTCTTTACCTGGCTAACTCCTTCTTTCCCTCTTCTCTCTCTTTACAAAAAAATTTGTCTAGACCTAATTCATTATTTATTAAAGACATAAACATGTGAATCTCATCAATTTTACATGTGAGTCTCACTATATATTATATCCTGGATCCAAGATGTATCGAGTCTAAATAAAAATTTTTCGTACATTTATTAGATTCACTTCCATAAAAGTCTATATTGTTAGTGAACTAGTATTAGTGAAGGATTATAATAGGAATGTGTATATTTAAAGAATAAATCACCTATCATTGCTTTTTTTAAAAAGGGATGAGATTAGAACCTCATACCTTCCCACTATTTAATTTTAAGATTAAGGTGATGGCCAATTAAGCTATTCTAATTGGTTCCCTCCTCTCTCTTTCACATGTAAAAGAGTGCTGTTGTATTAACTTGAACACAATCAAATATTAACTTGAACACAATCAAAAACCTTTCACCCTTATCCCCTCTTTCTTTCTTTCTTCATCTAACTCTCTTTCTCAAAAGAAAAATAATGGCCCATCATACATGAGAAAGATTGGTCTTGCTTTAACATGAACATCTCTATTTCATGTGGGTTTTGTCATAAAATAGTAGTTGGCTTCACTTGTGCTTGATACTATTTCATGGGTTAGGGACTTGGGACTGGGAGGGTGCTCTTTTGAGGTGTCACTATCTGTCTTATTGATGGGCAGGTCTGCCCCCCTCTTCTCTCTTCGAAGGGTCACCATCTTGTGGTCTGCCTCTCTTATAGGCTGGAAAAACCTCACGTGGTCACTCAATCCAATTGTTAGCTTAATTGGTAATAAAATATAAGTGGAAACATCTAATCTCAACTTCAACTTTTGGCTAGATCTTCATGTCCAAATCCATGAATCCACATCAACCCATTTTAGATTTTATTAGTCTTTTCTTTGATTTAAAAAAGTTCTGTCAAAGAAAGAGCAAATCATCATAATAATTGCAAAGTCACAGGAAATTAAGAACACATGACTTGATTTTGTGATTCATATCAGCCATATTGTTTTCTATATATTATTTTCCAAATGACAAGTTGTATGTGTCTATCCAAAAAACACTGGGTCCATATTTCTCATATTTATAGCATCACAATTAAGTACTCTGCTGAAAAATCTGCCAGCACTTATATGGCAAATACATTCAATTTATTTCTTTAGGAATTTATAAGCTCTAATTTCTTTTTTTTTTTTCTTTTTATTTAATTTTCTGAAGGCTTCCCCCACCCTTTTTCTTTTGCCAAAAGTCTAATAGAGGCAGGCTAGGATAATGAGATTGCTGCAATTTTACACCAAAAACATGGCATTGCACTGCAAAGCATCATCATGGAAATAAATGTAATGATGATCATTTTAAAAAACCCAAAAAGAGAATGAGAAAAGGATTGGAAAATGGAACCATGCATATATAGCACACAGAAGAAGAGAGAGAACTAGCAGGTTCTTCCTTATCTTTCTTAAGGAATTATAATTAAAAGCAGCTTTAGATGTCACAGGTTGTGAAATGCCTTCTCTGGCAGCTGCATTATTCATCTGAGAAGAAATGGGAAAAAGTTTTTCTTTCGGCTAATCTTGATTGCTTGCCTAGAGAGATGGGGAGAAAAAGGGGTTTAGAACCATCTATTCTATAAGGCAATTAGTACACGACCAACAAGCTAATAATTAACCTAAATACTGAAACAAGGTTGATTTTAACATTATAGACACCCTTTAAATGCAATCGTGTTACAACAGACAAAAGAATTTAAGACGCACACAAAATCATATAAACAAATTATTAAAAAAAAAAAAAAAAACACAGTTAAAATATAAAGTTTTTGTCCAGAGCAAAACATAAATTATAATCACTCACAATTCTTTGAACTTTAATCTCAATTGGTTACTGAAAATCTAACAATTTATCAAAATAGTTAAAATATTTTAAATCCTAATAAAATATTTTATGAGATCTATTATAATAACAGAAGTATTTAGACCCATGAAAAACATATTAAAATTCAAGTCAAACCATGATAAATCTCAATAAGAAAAAATTAAATATAGTATTATATATAACTGGACTCATTGCTTGCCTTAAATCAAAATGATATTTAAAAAAAAAAAAAAATTGGTTCCTCTAAATTTGATGATATATGATACTGTTGGCCACTATATCCACCTCAGAAACAAACTATAAGGAAAACAATCATTGGTATGATGGAGAATGAGACTACACATAAAGAACTGCTACTGCTATTGTCCTCTTAATGACATGAACCAAAAGTTCTGTCTGTAGAGCAAAGATTTTCCCTTCCACCAAACAGAGAAGAGTATGCGATACGACACTCTGCCCTCTTTTTTTTTTTTTCTTCCTTTTTATTTATATTTTTAAGTACAACCATTTATTTTATGAATATAAATATAGAGAGTTTGAACTCATACAAAAATGAGTTCATTAATAATTAAATTAAATATTTACCTATAAAATTTGTATATTTTATATAAATACATTAATTAATTATATATATATATATATATTTTAATAAAAATATTTAATAATTATTAAATTTATTTCAATATAATTTAGGGTTAATACTAAAAAGAACACCACATGATAAATATACATTTCGCGTGAGTGACACGCTCCAATTATCTAGGAGGAAAGTGCGTCCACATCAGCCTGTCTACTGTGGACAAAGCTTCTCCACTATCCTCATGGACTCAGTCAAGAAGCAATGAATCCTCTAAAGTTACACACATTTTTTCAAATTTTTTATACACTTTGATTTTTTATATAAAAATATTTTTATTATTTAATTATAATATTAAACTAATAATATATATATATATATATAAATATTTTTACACCCTAATAAGATTATTAAAATTTAAAAAATAAAAAATAACTTAATTTTTTACCAATAAAATATTTTTTATTGACTTTTTTTAATGTTTCAAATATTAAAAAATATAAAAATATTTTCTAAAAATTTTTTTTTTAATAAAACGAATGGAGTTTTAATAAAAAAAAAAAAGTTCAGATGCAATTGATAAAAATGTGAGCTCATTTTTCTTAATTATCAATTAGGAGTTAACTTTATCAATGAGCACGATAACAACAATACTCTTGAATGTATCAGATTGAAAAACTATGCTCTTGAAATAAAGAGAATTTGGTGTCCTGATTAGACAGAATATCATTTTCAGTTCAAGTGGTATTAGAGCCTCGTAAAGTCCTTGCGGTCCTGGGTTCGATTCCGCCCTTTGCACAAAATGTAAACTCTGCACTAAAAGCTGAGCCTGACACGTCCCGCGCAAGTGGAGCGTGGTGGGTTGGGCCCGTAGACGGGATGATAAAAAGAATATCCTTTTCAGATTAAAAAATACAAAAGAAATTTCCAACCTTTCATCTCTATCTCTAAATTATATTCCTTAATAAATGCCTCAATAGAATTTCAAGAAATTGGTTCCATCTTTGAACAAAAATGCAAAAAAAAAAAAGATTCTATATTTGATGCCACCAATTTTTTTTCCTTTTTTTTTTCAGAGCTACCCTTATCCATTGCCACCTTTACCCAATAATTACACACACACATGCCTATAATGGAATTGTAGGTGTATATAAGTGGTTTGCGATAGTGGCAGCAAACATTCTATATTAGAAAAGAAAAAAAAATAAAATTAAGCAATGTGGGTGCGCCTGGTCATGATGGATTGAAAATTTGCGTACAAAATTACACATGTAAATTTTACTTATTTTATATGTTATGTCTTAAATTTATTATAAATAAAATTTAAATAAAAATTTTTAATATAATAAAATAATAATCGAGAGCATGTTCTCAATATTCTCAATGTTTATTGTTTTCATCATTAGCTAATGGATCAGAGGATGAAAGAGAGGTGAATTAACTTTTTTTTTTTAATTAGTTTTATATATTTATATATTTGTTTAAATTTAATTTTTTTTTAATTTAGATATTGAATTCTCATTTTGATGAATAATGTATTTTTATTAATAGGAAATCAATTGATTCCTATATATTAAGCAAATTATTATGTGCTTGTGGTATGTATGCACCTTCACCCATAAAGGTATAGGTCTCATTTTCTTAAATTAAAAAGTTAACTGCTTCTGTATGAATATTCAATAAACTATTTTTTAGTGCATTGAATATATTATATAATTTTTTATTTATGTATTGATTCAAAAAAATTTTTTCCAGACTCATTATTGCAACTAACACTATAAGAAATTAAAAAAATAGTTACAAAAATTATCAATCAAATATGTCTATTTTTTGTTGGTAATTAGGATTACTGATGAAATTTTTTTGGTTCACAAATTTTAGCGTGACGAAAAAATATTGCCACTAAATTTACTGATGAACTATTTTATAGATAAATTAAAATTTTTTTTATAGGTAATTTCGTAGAGAATCGTATTCTTATAAATTATCAATAATACTTTTTATTGAAAATTATCGACGACAATAAATTAACGTTGGTAATTATCAATGATAATTATTCGTAGGTAATTTTTATTCTATATTTTTAATTTAATTTTTTTATTTTTTAATTAATTTAACCTTTAAATTTAATTTAATTTAAAATTTTCAATTTAATTTAATATATTTTGTAATTTTTAAAATTTTTATTTTTTAAAAATTTTTATTTTTTTAAATTAAATATTAAATATTAATTATTTTAATTTAAATACACAATTATTTTTTAATTTTTAAGATTTAAATGAATTAAAAAAAACTAGTAGAGCCCAAAGTAGCCCCACATAGTAGCTATGCTATAATTGTCATATATTGGGGAGTGACTTTCCTTTTATCGAGAAATTAACTCCTCTCCAATCTATTCATAAATGATGTGAGAGTTTCATATTTCTGTAATTTACTAATGAATTACAGACAAAATTGATATTTGTTGGTAATTATTAATAAAAAATTTTTGTAGATAAAGTTTTTTAAGCTTTTGATTTTTTTTTTTTAATTTTCTTCTTAATATTATTGACTAAATACAATTCATTAGTAATTACTGATGAAAAATATTCATAGGTAAAATTTTTTTAACTTTTTAGAATTTTTTCTATTTTATTCTTAGTATTACCAACTAAATACGGTCTGTTGATAATTATCGATGAAAAATGTTAATGGGTAAAATTTTTTAAACTTTTAATCTTTTATTCTTTTATTTTCTTATTAATATTATCAACTAATTACAGTTCATTAGTAATTACTAATAAAAAATTTTCGTAGGTAAAAATTTTTAAGCTTTTATATTTTTTTTTCTATCTTCTTCATATTATTACCAACTAGATACGGTTTGTTGATAGTTACCGACGAAAAATTTTTATAGATAAAATTTTTTAATCTTTTTAATTTTTTTTTTATTTTTTTTGGTGACCAAAAATAAGTTCGTTGATAATTACCGATAAAAAATTTTTATAAGTAATTTATTTTAATTTTTTATATATTTTTTTAATATTACTGACCAAATACGAGTTAATTATTTTGTAGGTAATTTATTTTAATTTTTTTTCTATTTTTTTTAGTATTATCAACAAAAAAATAAGTTCGTTGGTAATTATTGATGAAAAGTTGTCGTAGGTAAAAAGTTTTTAAGCTTTAAATTTTTTTTCTTTCTTCTTCTTAATATTACTGATAAAAAATGAGTTCGTTGGTAATTATCGATATAAAATTTTCATAAGTAATTTATTTTAAAATTTTATTTTTTATTTTTTTCTTAATATTACCTAAAAAAATGAGTTCGTTGATAATTATTAATAAAAAAAAATTTGTAGGTAAAATTTTTTAAGCTTTTAAATTTTTTTAATTTTTTTTAATATTACCGACTAAATTTGAGTTAGTCGGTAATTACCAATAAATCATTTCATCGGTATTTTTTTTGTCGCTAATTTTATAACCAATATTAGATGCCATTTTTACCTATGAAATTATATTATCGATAAAGAGTTCATTGGTAATCGGTCCGTATTTTTATTGGTACAAATTGGTTTAAATTTTATTTCTCTTAGTTTCTCTTTTTCATCGGTAAAGTATCGATAAATCATAGGTAAATTATCAATAAATTCTGTACTCGGTAATTTTCGTAATTATTTTTAAATTTCTTATAATGTAATAACATATCCAAAAAGTATGATAACTTTTTCTTCCTGTCGTTAATTAATTTACTATACGAATATTGTTAAATTATTGGTCCATGTAGAAAATCTTCTTACCTAATGTTTAGTTATTTTGAAAATTATAAAATTTCGAGTTTCAATTCTAAATTAAACTAAATGAAAAAAAAAAAAGACCTTCAAGTGATGATTTAACTAAACACTAGTCAACTTTAACCTAGGATTGAAGCTTCAATTGTTCAAAAATTTGTGCCAGCCAGTTCAAATATGTACATATGAACAGGCACAACATCTTTTGTATTGTGTAAAGGATAAAGAAAAGGGCAAAGGCCAGGGTGGGGAAAATAAACATAAAAAGGTCCTAGTTTAAATATGAGAAGGACAAAAGCAAGGGCACCAAGGCATCAATAAAGGTGCATGGGGTGCCATTTATTTTTGAGTACTTATTAATGGTAATTGACGACATAATTATTATGGTATCAAATTAATCATTAAGAAAGGAACAAATTGAAATTAAAGAACATTATTGTCCTTTCACTAGGAGACTCTTATTTATGAAAAAAAAAAAAACAAAGCATGAGCACAAAAAAGACAAGCTTTAGCTAAGAGGTAGCTCTTTCAGCTTCGAGGCTTAAACCCCTTTGAACACCTTTGGCATGCAATGCACTAAAGAATTGTCCTTTAACAGTATGTTTAGTTGGAGTGTACGAAGGTTTTTTTAAAACAAAATAAGGTAAAATAACAGAAATATCTTTAAAAATTTATATCTTATTTTCAAAAACTTCCTATTAAACAAACATAATGTAAAAGATGATTGGGATGTTGGCTTGGGTTTACTTGGAGGATAAAGGAAAAGTACCATTGGGAGGTGGCAAATTGGCCATGGTCCTCCTATGCAACCATTGGGAAAAAATGAAAAGAAAAAAAAGGAGAAAAAAAAAAGGAAAAGAATATATAGGGCTTGATTTAGAAAGAAGGAAAGAAAAGAAATAAAGAAAAAGAAAGAGTGCTTCTAGCAAGTCTTGTACATAAAGTCATGTTTATGCCAACTATTTTCATTGTACTTGGAAACTGACCAAAGTCACACATGATGACTTAACATTGAACACATTAATGTGGGACAACACATCCATCGTGCCTATATATAAACATATAGTGCATCTAAGTAGGTGGCTCAACATTGAACAAGGAATGCTCTAATACCACATAAACAAATAAATCGAACCTAATTTTACCTTAAAATTTTGATAAAAAATAAAAAAAAAAATTTACTCAAGTATCATACATATCACAAACGCCTTATTTCAAATTACGGTGGGACAACAAAGGACATCTTTAGAGTGGAAGCTATTTACCGGTAGAGAGTGCATTCCTGTTTCAAGGACTAAAGTAACACTCCTCTCTGAATTTACCTTGCTTTGGCTTGCTGTGTGGCTGGCCCTCCATATGTATGCATGCCAATCCCTGAATGCCAAATTTTTAGATTCATAGATCAATCATATGGAAAAGCGAAACCCACCTAGGAATCCAAATAATGAATGTCTCTTCTTAGTGCCTTTCATAGATTTTTGATAATTTCGTGATGAAAGTGATAAGATTTCAATGAATCAAATCATTTCAAATTTAGTATATATTTAAATGTGTTTAAACTTTATTTTTTAAAAGTGAATTTGTAAGTTTTTAATAGATGAACAGATGGAAGCTGACTATACCCGGCAACAAATATTACACATTTTATATTCACACACATGTAAAAATGTCCCTCCACATAAATTGAGATTAAATCTTAAAATATTTTTATGAATGAAGTTAATTTAATATAAATACATCATCATACTAAAAGGACGGCAGCGAAATTCGAACCTGAAATTTTTTTTTATTAAATAAATTTTTTTTATTATCTAAATCGATTTCTCATAATTATAAGTTTCGTTTAAAAAAAAAGAAAAATTTTATTTTATGATTGAATTTAGGACCATTTAGAAGAGTGTATATTAAGTTTGAATTTAAATCTAATAACTTGGTAATGTTGAAAGTGATAAATTTAATCCTCAATACATTTTTTTTTCAAAAGTTTATAATTAAAAGAAAAGGGTTGGTGTTGGGGATTTGCTGCTTCAATCCAAATGTTTAAGTCTTTCTTTTGCATTAATTATTATAAAGTAATGAATAATTTTCAATAATGCTCAATATTAAATGTTGTTTTCCTCTATGTTTTTTAATTAATTAAATATTAAGAACTTGGTTTTCCAAAACCTTCAATATAAAAAGAAATCCCACAGCGCCTCAAAAGTAAAACTCCACATAGATATGTTGAGAAAGAAGACAAAAACTCATTTCAGTGGGCAAAATCTTTGGAATTTTGTGTCATTAATCTTCCTCTAATTAAGTGCTTAATTAATTGCAAACGACAATATTGACACCCCATAATCTGCAAAATTTTTGTCCTTTGTTATATTAGAAAACATTCCTCTGCAGGCCAATATCACTTTAGAGGATCATATATTGCTTGGATACTGTGTTTTTAAATTATGCAAGTGTTTAATTCTAAGATAATTGAAGATCTTATATACTGCATGTAAAAGTTAACAATCATAGCAAAAACACATGCATCAATGTCTTCTAGTTTATAATTTATTGAAGATTTATCAGAATCATGTGGTTATTAATAATTTTAATTTATATATTTTTTAATTTTAAAATATAAAAATAATATAAAATTTTAAATTTTTATTAATTATTTTAAAATTTATTTTTATTTTTTATTTCTCAAATTTTTAATAAATATTTTATAATAAAAATAATTAAAATCTGTCTATAAATATAAATATAATTAATTAATGTTTGTTAATATATTATAAGTTATCTAATAATAATGATTATTAAATAATTTATAATTTACATATAATATAAAATGTCATATTATAATAGAATGCCACGTATTAGTCACCTGATAATATTATAAAAGAGAATGCAACGTGACATTTTTTTGAAAATACATTCTTTCTATATATAACACAATCAACATTAATTGGAGTTTGCAGAGGTATAATAAGTAATTAAGTTTTTCATGCTAAGATTAAATTTAGAAAATTAAAAATGCAAAATTATAATATTTATTTTTAACACTTACACTTAAAAAAATTTGAAATTCGTATGGTATATATGATAAAAAAATATAATATTTAATTGTATATAATATCTCATATGAGATATTGAGATTGACCTCAGCATTTAATTGGCGGAACTCCATCTCATTTTGAAGCGCCTTTGTCCACTTTCTGTCTTTTAGATATCATTGTTACTTATTATATATAGCTACCCTTCCTCTCACTATATTTAAATATTTTCTTTAATATTAATAAATATTATTATATTAATATAATTCCACTACCCAATTTTAGATGCTCAAAGCATATATTCATTAACTATACCCCCTTTATTTTATATATATATATTTTTATTATTGATTGCATATACATGCATTCCCAAGTTGAAAGGCATTGAAATCTCAAAAGGGTATTAGTTGAAATTTTCATTGATATCTTCTTTGAAAGTTTAGCTAGTGAGGGCATGTTATTAAAGTATCCCATTGTAGTCCTTGAGTTGGAATTGGAAACCCTCTCTCTAGTCAATGGATTCTACTTGTTTTCTCAAAACCTAATAATAATATTAATAATAACAATAATAATATATTTTAATTTAGTTCAATAATTAAAAGTATATCTGGTAAATTCAAATTTAAGTCTTCACTATTTTAATTTTCTATTGAAAAAAAATTATGTGCACATATTTTCTTTTCTAATAATAATAACAACAACAATGTACAAGAATAAAATTATATAAATCATGTCAAATATTAGATAATTATCTCAACATAAATCATCAATATCTGCTTTTTGTTATTATTTGTTTACTTTGAAAATTTTTAAAGAAAATAGAACTATCAAAATTTTAATTATTGATCTACTGTAGATATGCACTCTAAGTGTTACTATTCTCTAATAATTGGGTAATTTGCTATTGAATTAGTAATTTTAATAATTAAATACATGTATTATAATATATATATATATATATATATATATATATATATATATATATAAAATCACCGGTTCAAGTGGCCTAAGAAATTTCCAAGTGTCAAAAGATGTGGACATATACCAAAGTCAATGTGGCCCAATGGTATTAAATTATGGGCCACATTGTGAATTACAAATTCATCAACCAAAGAAGTCCAAGTACTTGAATCTTGTCATATTGATCTAGGATGAGATTAAATGGGAAGCTGCAGAGCCGAAGTGCAGAAAAAGGTCCCCATATTGAATGCAAAATTCACACACCACATATCACAATAATTAAATCTTAATCATAAACTAATTGAGATTAATTATATTAATCCTTCTTTGTCATTCAACTCTATTAGACAATAAATGTCATGACCCAACCTATAGGTTGGGCCGGCATAAAGTCCCCGAAACCCGTAGTAAGCCTTACTATTCTCAAATCCATAATTAAGACTAAAAAATTTAGGCCTAACATGTAAATAAAATAAAATAAAATAAAATATTTTTATTCGGATCAATCCAATCTGATAACCATCAAAAACTGAAGTCAGGGAGGCCCCGCTCAACCCTGATATCATCACTTACAAATTGTTTAAATATCATATAAATCTTCACTTATTAATCTTAAAAATTTAAATTAACATGATTCCTAATAAGGTCCATACTACTGCTAACACATGCGAAATTTTAGATTTCAAATTTAGAAAAAATAATAAAATAATTAAATAACTGACGTTAAACCTGTAAGGAAGAAAGCAGATTGCTCTATAAAAGAACTCCTCCTGTAGCCTGGAAAAATAGGTGAACAGGAGTGAGTGTTCAACTCAAGGAGTAAAATACCGATTTTAACTACAATTTCTAGAACTATCTAAAGTTAATGCATCATAAAGAGTGGAATGCAACACCATCAAAATTTTCATACAAATCACATCATAACAGCAAAAAGGCAAATTGGAGCACTCACACACCCAAAAATGTTCAAACAGTACATATATGGGAGTTAATCCCCTATACAACTATCTTAATCCAACCTCTGCCAGCGAGTGTCTCTTAAGCCGCGTCTACCCATCCTATCCATATCCAATACCATACACCACACGCACGCCAACGCATGCGCACTTCTCCAAATTACCTTAAACAACATCCATGGTACTTCATCAATTAAGAATGCAATATAAAATGTGCCTAGTGTTTAACTACATTGATACATATTTATAAGTGATGTATGGGCATACCTGAACATATAATAATATTGAAATTATAATTAAAATTAATATTTTACTCACAGTACACTAGAGACGACTGTGGAGGTTGGGTGAAGGAATATGGTTGACACTGATTACCTACATAATTTTATTATGAATTTATTAGTGCTAATTCAAATAAAAGTAAATAAATTTAAAGAGGCAAACACATCCTAATTTATGCCGAAAATTTAGCAGAGTCTCCCCTATACCTACGACCTACCCCACCTGCAAAAAGGGTTAAAAAAAAAAACACTTCTATATTCGCAATATCCATAATCACATCTCATCAACGTCATATGGCCCCTTCTGGGCCCTCCAAATCAGTCAATACTCATAATTTTGAAAATTACATTTTAATCCCTGAAATTAACTTTTTTGCAAAAACCATTCAAACGAGCTCCAAAAATTCTAAAATTTTGTCCTGTAGTCCTTAACAATATTATAAGGCTATTGCAAAAGGAATCGTAATTTTATGATCATCCACGAATATTTTATGAATTTTATTCTAACCCAGTACAAGGCAAAAATTGAGCAATATAGAGTTTGGGTTTACCTATGTCAAATCTGACACTTGAAACGCGTCCAAAATGTCTGAAAATGCTAGGATTGATTATAATATCGACTACGTTCTGAGATGGGCTATTGAGCAGTCGGATCTGGCTGAAAATGCGGTCCCTGTGCTGGTGAGCTATCCTTAATCCGATTGCACTTAAATTAAGTCCAAATTTTGTTAATACTTATCATAAAATTATTTTTAAATTTTGGAAATCGAAAAAGTTCGAAAATCTCATCAAGCGATATGGACCGTTTGATTATCGTCTTTTTTCAAACGATGTCCGATCAGAGCGGGACCAGTCCTATCTCAAAGATTTTGCCTTCCTGAGTCCATTGGTGGTCTCGGATTTTTGATTCGATGGTCGGATCGCAGGTAAAATGGTAGGAAAGTCCATTGCCTCAACTTTCTCTCTCCTCTTTCTCTCTCTTCGAAACTCGCCGGAAACCTCCATGGAACGGAACACCACCAGTTGGGATGGGAAGCCCGTAGTCCCAGGAGTCGAATGCCACCCTTCCCTCGTCGAACAGTCATCGAAATTGGCCGAAAATGGCCTTGGAAGTCCTCGCCGTCGCTCTCTCTCTCTCTCTTCAATTCTCATCGCCGTCGTCTTCGTCCGTCGCCATTTTCTGTCCACTAGTGGTCGCCTGGTCACGCTGAAGCCGCTGGAGTGGTCACCGGCAGGGGATCTCTCACCGACAAGAAGAAAAACGGGAGGGAGGAGGAGAAAGAGTCATGGAGAAAGGAGGGAGGGGGGGGGGGGTTGCTGTGCACTGTGTTTTGGGTTTCTTTTTTTTTTTTAACTTTTAATTTTATTGAAATCCCTAAACTTTTCTTGTTTGTTCACATAGATCCCTAATCTTTTTTTAATACTTTTAAATCGATAATACTAACAATGTTAATAATAGTAATAATAATAATAATTAAATTAATGACCACTAAATCAATTGTTAATAATATAAAATAATATTTTATTAAACATTTAATATGGATGTTTAAAACTAGTCATATAAATAAATAATAATAATAATGATAAAAATAATAATACATGTAAAAATAATACCTATTTAACAAAAATTACCATTGTAAAAATATTAATTTAAATTTATGATTAAAATATCAATAAATTATTGCTCAATAAAAGAAGATAATAATATATATATATTAGAAAAATTGGGTTGTTACATTCTTTCCCCCTTAAGAAAAATTCGTCCCCGAATTTTCAAACAAACTGAGGATAAAGAAAAGAATATTATTGGAATAAGTGAGATCATTATTCCTCTTGCTATGCAGAGATGGTTGAAACATTTTATTCTTCAACTTTTCGTATGTTATAGATCACATTTTACCGCTCTCTGATTCTACTATAGTGTCCTAACTGTCATTATCTCTTCCTAGAGGGGCTTTTATTTCTTAACTATTTATTGACCATTTTTTTAACATCTCAAGTATTTACTATAACTCACAGCACTTGACTTGATGTCTTATAACCGTAATCAACTTGGTGCTTACTTCTCTTTCATGGCATCCTAACATGTCTCTTAGTGATTTCGGTCCCCATTTTTCTATTCTAATAACCCCTGTTCCCCAATGACATAACTTATGTTCCTTATTCCATGGTATCCTATGAGATGTTTTCCTGTAGCAACTATCATAGACATCCTATTCTAAATCTTTACTTATCATTTGACCTCAACGGTTAACACCTGTGCATCCTCTCACTTTCATGATACTTCAAATTTCCAATCTATTTGTGTTATTACTGAGGTACTTAGACCAACCTCTGTCGATCTTAAGAACTAGTTAGGTAGAGTTCCCTCCAAGTGTCAAGCGTACCCTACACCATTTATCAATATTGGAGCGTAAACTAGGTCTCTTATCTTATAGAACAAATGTATTTGTATTCCCTGACAACACAGTTAATGCGACTTTATCGTTTCTCACTCATTCTCTATAATAGAAATATCTTGACTTCTTCTTGAAACTTCTTAGTATATGGCCCACTTCTAATATATTGGCACTTAGATTGAGGCTTCACTACTTATTTGATCTATCATCTCATAATAACTTATTTTAAACATCTTGTCACGACCCAACCTATGGGCCGGACCGGCACTAGGACCTGGGCCAGCCTAAAGCCCCCGAGGCCCGTAGTAAGCCTAACTGTTCATTTACCCAATTCTAAGGCCCATTTGGGCCCAATTTCAAGAAACCAAACGGACAGAGTCCGGCCATAAAATGGGGCATTCTCTAGCAAAGTGACCTGGTTGGCCACACCTGAAGCATACTCCTGAACCCATCATACAAGGTCCTGAATGTCCTCTTCCACACTGTGCACAAGGTGCCAAGGAGGATCCTGAACCAGACCCAGAACTGTTGTACCCTGAACTGTTACCACTGCTAGATCCGTATCCTGGTCTGAATCCTCGGGATGTCTGAAATCACTTCTCTTATTCCTGCTTCTTCCTCTGTAATTAGTTTGGCCACCACTGTCTGTAGTAGCCATGTGGGGAACACCTGAAGAACCCTCTGCTTTGTTTTTCTTTGCCCTTCCGCTGTCATCCACAGCATAGCTAATCTCTATCTGTCTGGCTCGATCAACTACCACGTCAAAAGACTGATCAGACATCATGGCCAGGTTTGCATACCTCCTGTCAAGCCCCTTTAGGAACCTCTTCACTTTCATAGTTTCTGTAGCTACTGCTGTAGGGGCATATCTGCTCAATTCCAGAAATTCTGTAGCATATTCATCTACAGACCTGCCATTCTGTCTTAAGGCCTCAAAGGCCCATTGCTTCTGATCTCTGAAGCTTTCTGGCACAAACCGATTGATAAAAAGTTCCACAAACTGAGCCCATGTCAAACCCTCCATCCGGGGTAACACATAGTCATTCATCCATTGTCTAGGCATAGGCCCCATGACATGCTGCATACACTCTATCAGTCTTCTATCACCAATCAGACTGCTCTGCTGTCTGCATAGAATCCAAAACCGATATGCATCGTCTGACACATCATAAGTACCAGGCACCAACTTCTTGAAATTTATGATCTGTTTGTAAGGTTCTCCTCTTGGTGAGGTGGACTGCTGCTGCTGTGGAGGGTGGACCATATACTGCGCCATCATATCGATGGTTCTCTGCAACCCAGCTAGAGTAGCTGCCATGGGGTCCATGGGACCCTGTGCCATAAAAGATTGATCCTGTACTGGTGGCAGCTGCTCTTCTACTTGAGCAGCTCTAGGCCTCCTACCCCGCCTCCTGGCGGCGCCTCATCTGTCCGACACCTCGTCAGCACATCCGTTCTCGTGCGTGGCAGCTCTCGCTTCTACGCATTTTCACGAAATTCAGAAGATTAGCCCACAAAATTCGAAACTGCACATTACACAGCTCTATAGACTCATATTTGCATACAATATATGGAGCAGAAACTAGAAGCAAAGATGACAATGCAAGACGAATGTGAACCCTATTTTTCCGCATGTGACTCCTAGTAGACTCTTCCCAACATTTTAGATGAACATTCCCTAAGAATCTGGAGCCTAAGCTCTGATACCACATTTGTCACGACCCAACCTATGGGCCGGACCTAAAGCCCCCGAGGCCCGTAGTAAGCCTAACTGTTCATTTACCCAATTCTAAGGCCCATTTGGGCCCAATTTCAAGAAACCAAACGGACAGAGTCCGGCCATAAAATGGACTTTCCAACGGGGAGTTTTCGACTCACCCGACCTGTAAACACAATAAATACTCAATTGGGGAGCTCAGCTCACCCTCCACATACTCATCAGCATAAAAATAAATGAGAGCTCAGCTCCCTCATCCAATCCATCAAACATGCATAGCATATTAAGTTTACAGGTCCCAAAATAATAATTTAGTTTACAGACCCAAATCAAATAAACATTTCTAACACATGCGGAAATTCTAAGATTTAACAAGTTTATACAAACAGTAATAATTGACCTGCGAGGGAGAAAGCAGGTTAACCTCAAAAATATCCTCCTGTGGCTCAGAAAATTTTTGAACAGGAGTGAGCGTCGACTCGAGAGAGTAAAATATCAATTTTAACCATAATCTCTATAACTATCTCAGAACTAATGCACTCGTGGAGTGAAATGCAACATACACAATATTTTCACATCATAACATCAAAAGGTAATTTGGAGCACTCACGCACTCGTAACATCAATCATAATATATGGGAGCCGATCCCTATCTGACTCTCTTAAATCCAACTTTGTGCCGTGAAGAACTCACTTCGGACTTCCACTTAATAACCAAATCGGGGTCCCAAATAAGAACTCAAGCCGTGACTACCCCCCGAAGGATCGGGTCCCAGCGAAGAACTCAAGCCGTGACTACCCGTCCTATCCATAGTCCACACCACATCACACGCACGCCAACGCACGCACACTGCTCCAAATTACCACAACAACACTCATGGCACTTTAACAGTTATCAATGCAACATAAATCGTGCCTAGAGTTTAACTACATAACTATATGCATATAAGTGATGCATGGGCATGCTGAACATATAATAATACCGAAATTACAATTAAAATTAATATTTTACTCACAGACTTGACGACAATCACTGTGGCGGCTGGGCGGAGGAAGAAGGCTGTCCCGGCTCACCTGACAATTATATTACAATTATTTAATACAATCTGACTCAATACAAACAAAGAAAAAGACCAATACGTCCTAAGTCGTGCCGAAAATCCGGCAGAGTCTCCCCTATACCTAGGACCTACCCCACCTGCAAAAGGGCTCAAAATACACTTCTATACTCACAATCCATATATCCACAACTCAATCACATCACACAGCCCCTCCTGGGCCCATCAAATCAATCATCCATCACAATATGTAAAATTTCAATTTAGTCCCTATAATTGACCATTTTTGCAAAAAGACTGCCCAAATCAGCTCTAAAAATTCTAAAACTTTGCCCCGCGGTCCTTAGCAATATTAATAAGCTATTGCAAGAAGAATCATAATTTTCTAAGCTACCACGAATATTTTACGGATTTTTAATCCTATTTAAGCACTAGAAAATTACGTAAAAACAAGGTTCGGGTTTACCTTTGCCGATTCCAACTTTGGGAACGCGCTCGGGACGTCTGACAATGTGGGGCTAGCCAAAACCTCGGTCCAATTCGGAGACTTTTACGTAGCAGTGCATTCGCCGGAATTTCTGCACTCCGGCCAATCACCAAATTTCCGCGAATTGAGGATACCTACACGAAGCCCATAACACGGGGGTTAGTACATAAATTTTTCAGAATTTTCTAAGCTCATTAAATGCTCGGAAAAACACTACGAAGTTCCGTGGGACCCACCGAAAAACGGTGTCAAAAAAATTTGAAATTTATGTCGCCGCGAAGCTCTTGACGAGTGGAGCGTGCTGGTACCCTCGGTTTTCTCGTGGGATTCACGGTTTTCGAGAAATCTATCCCAAAAGTCGAAATGGGCTAAAATCTTCCCGAGCAAAAATCGGACAAACCGCTTGATGGATTTCGGCGTTCTTGGTGTCTATGGAAAGCTCTCGTCGAGTAGATGATTTTAGACACAAGACCCAGTCCAATTGGTGGCCGGATCGGCCGGATTTTTACCGGAGAAGCCAAAACGCCGCTCACGCGAGGGAGGGAATTCAGGCTTCCGGCCGCTGCGGCACTACCGGGCCGGGTGGCAGGTGGTGGCGCGCCTGGCCTACCGGAGTGGCAGGGGAGGTATCGCCGCCAGGGAGGGAGGAGAGAGAAAAGAGAGAGAAAAGGAAGAGGGAACGTCGCGCTGCGCGGGAGGAAGAAAAAGGGAAGGGAGCCGGTCCGATTCGACCGGTCCGATCCGGTCTGGTTCGATTCGGCTGGTTCGATTCGAAATACAAAATTTTGAATTTTTACTCTGCCTCGGGACCGAAAACGAGGTCCAAAAATTTTGAAAAAATTCCAGAAAACTCAGAAAAATACGTAGACTCCAAATATATTTTTAGTTTTGCCACGTGGTCTTTAAATTAATTTTTAAAAATCATCAAAGTTTATATTTTCGGAAAATCGAACCCGATTTTTAAAATCCGAAAAATCTCAAAAAAATTCCAAAAATTTAATAAAATTAAAATACCAAAAATGCTCATAAAATTTAAAATTTTGGGGTGTTACACATCTCTTAGTGTGTTCCTAGCATATCTATTCCTTCTTATCCTCATCATCGTGACTAACTCTACCGAGCTTCTCTCCTGTCCTTAGGATCTTATCGATTTCCTTTCCTTATTTCTATTATTGTTGATATCCTTAAAATTTATTGTACTTACTGTTTAACCTTTGTCCTCTCTCACTCATATACCTATTTCTTTCAAGGATTTCAATCCCATTATCAATTTTAACCCTCTTCTTATTTATTTATTTATTTATTTATTTTTATTGATTACTAGTTCCATTATTTTTAGAATTTAACCTTACGATTGGCTCTTACTAGCACATCCTTCACATTGTATGACACTTGTAATTGACTATAGAAAATTCTCCTTAGTATAATCACCAAGACTGTCCACAGCTTTCCAAACTTCAGTCTCAAATTTACCCATCAGTAATAATTTCATCTATTGAAACTCATCCACAAATAGTACTTCCTCCAGCTCATAGTTTAAAACGGTTGCAAGACTTGGTAGCTAACTCCATTTGACTCCTGTTGTAACTGTCGAGCTCCACCCACTATATGAATTATCTGCTTTAGCCATAAGCCTCACGATTTTGTCCCATAGGTGGAATGGAGTACTTCCCAGGAGGTCACCCATTCTAGGATTTCTCTCAAGCGAGCACGCTTAACCCTAGAGTTCTTCCAACTCTCCAGGCCATTCCACCCAAAAGGTACCTCTGGTGATTAGTTCCCCCATTTTATACATCATTACTTTTTGAACCCAAGACCATCTCCATGCTTTGCCGATGTGGGTTTTGCCTAAGGGACCTTTCTCCCCCCCTTTCAAGACTCAGCGTCCTCGCTGCGGTTTTCCCCACCATCGCCTAAGAGGACACGCGAGCGACTCTGATACCAATTGTAACGGTCGGGCTCCAACCACCAGAGGAATTATTCGCTTTAGCCATAAGCCTCACAGTTTTATCCCATAGGTGGAATGGAGAACTTCTCAGGAGGTCACCCATCCTAGGATTTCTCTCAAGCAAGCACGCTTAACCCTGGAGTTCTTCCAACTCTACAGGCCATTCCACCCAAAAGGCGCTTCTGGTGATTAGTTCTCCCATTTTATATATCATTACTTTTTGAACCCAAGACCATCTTTGTGCTTTGCCGATGTGGGATTTGCCTAAGGGACCTAAAAGGCGCCTCTAGTGATTAGTTCCCCCATTTTATATATCATTACTTTTTGAACCCAAGACCATCTCCGTGCTTTGCTGATGTGGGATTTGCCTAAGGGACCTTTCTCCCCCCCCTTTTGAGCCGCTCGCGTGTCCTCTTTGGGCAATAGTGGGGCAAACCTCAGTGAGGACTCTGAGTCCCGAAAGGGGGAGAGAAAGGTCCCTTAGGCAAATCTCACATTGGCAAAGCACGGAGATGGTCTTGGGTTCAGAAAGTAATGATATATAAAATAGGGGAACTAATCATTAAAAGCGCCTTTTAAGTCCCTTAGGCAAATCTCACATCGGCAAAGCATGGAGATGGTCTTGGGTTCAAAAAGTAATGATATATAAAATGGGGGAACTAATCACCAGAGAAGCCTTTTGGGTGGAATGGCCTGGAGAGTTAGAAGAACTCCAGGGTTAAGCGTGCTCCCTTGAGAGAACCTCCTGGAAAGTTCTCCATTCTACCTATGGGATAAAACCGTGAGGCTTATGGCTAAAGCGGATAATTTCTCTAGTGGTTGGAGCCCGACCATTACAATTGGTATCAGAGCCGCTCGCGTGTCCTCTTAGACGATGGTGGGGCAAACCTCAGTGAGGACGCTGAGTCTTAAAAGGGGGGGAGAAAGGTCCCTTAGGCAAATCCCACATCGGCAAAGCACGGAGATAGTCTTGGTTTCAAAAAGTAATGATATATAAAATGGGGGAACTAATCACCAGAGGCACATTTTGGGTGGAATGGCTTGGAGAGTTGGAAGAACTCCAAGGTTAAGCGTGCTCGCTTGAGAGAAATCCTAGGATGGGTGACCTCTTGGGAAGTTCTTCGTTCTACCTATGGGACAAAATTGTGAGGCTTAAGGCTAAAGCGTATAATTCCTCTAATGGTTGGAGCCCGACCATTACACCTGTCACTATTTTGATCGTCCTTTCATGCTTTAACATTAGGTATGCACTTACCGTCATTCTCATATCAGGAGATTGTGTATGAATTTGTGCCTACCAAACTCTCAAATAACTAGGTCTCCTTGACTCAGTTTCTGTTCCTTATATAACCCTCTAGAACCAAAAGCACGAACTAAACTTGAAGAGAAAGAAAAATATCCTCTTACAGTCAACTACGCTCGATTGTCCATATAATAACGTTTGCCTATGTTTCTTAGTCTTTCTCTTCAAATTTCATCATCTCCTAGTATAATTATGCTCTACCTATAAGGTATCATCTGCATGAACCCTTTACCGTACCATTATCCTTTCTGACATAATATTTTATAATTTATTAACTTTACTTATACTCGATCTATGATTTATACCTATCATCATTTATATTGTGCCCTTAACTTTTGTTGAATCCTGAAAGATTTCTCTCATTAACAGATTCTTCCAGCACTAATTCTACCCTTACCTATGGTCATTTTTTTTATCCTTAAACTTTTTAGTGATTTATAACCACCTATACTTATCGCTTTTCATTCTACCCTTACTATTGTTCTATCATTATTGCTTCATTGTAAAGTGATTCTGTTGATCACAATAAGGATGTTTGCCTGACATTCATAACGAACCTTTAACTGCCTTCTCACTATCTTGAAAGTCTAACCTAAAGCCTATGTGTTATTATCTATCATTCTTTCCTCTTATCATACCTATTTGATATATTAGATTGACTTTTATTTAACTTACTACTTACTAACTTCTCTTCTCTACCTGATTAGATAGTTCATAATACCATTGCACACCTTCTAGCCTTTTCTCATTATTATTGTATTCCTCTCCTAATCTTCTTAATACTGTTAACAAGTTAAAGAAATCTTACTCCATTGCTATCCACTTCACTTTAGGAATAGGGAATAGATAAAGTATGATCCAATCATGCAACTCCAAACTCTATATTCTAGCCCCTGGCACTAGCTCAACTATATCATGCTATTAGTATCACACTACCATATTAACTTTGTCATTCACCTTGCCAAGAATAATACTTAGCCTACCTTATATCTTAACTTTGTTCCTTTTATTTTTCGCCATTCAGGTTGTCTTTTCAGTTATTTCTTTTATCTTACCCATAACAGAACTTGACTATTCTATCCCTGGTTCCATTCTTCTTCCTAACATGACAGCTGTACTTGCTAATTGTATCTTTTAGAGTCTCTACCGGGTTATCACATATCTGTGCTACTCAGATTTGGTCTTTTGACCACTCTAGCTAGTACCGCCACTGGCATTTAGATTATGTTGCATCTGTAATCAATTGTACAAATTTTCATTCTGCACTTTCTCTATCCACCGGCCTTCTGTGATTTATCTTCGCTAATTTATTACTCTTAACACTATTATAATTAGATTATACTATTATTTTGAACAATATAAAGTTAGAAAGGAACTCAGGAAATTACAGTCATACATTTATTGTGTGATCTCTATTCTTATTCTTTAGCCTCCATAATACCCTTATTATCTTGAGAACTGATTCTGCAGCAATTTTATTTTATGATTATTATTTTTTTTTTCCATAATTACTCATTAGCCAAAACTTAAGATACTGGGCACCCAAACCCGTCATTCAATTCAAAGGCTTTCAAAGGCTTTACATCCATCATGATCTGATCATTTATGGTTCATATAATGGAACTTGTATCCTCTCTAGGATACTCGAGCTAACTACTCTCTACCACACTCTACAGTCCCATCTGGGGCACTATTTTGTTGGTCACCATCATTAGTAATAAACCCCTATCTCTCTTGAAAGAATAAGACCGCTTTACGTCATAACTGACTGTGAAAAAGGTACTACATCTACCACCTTGCCACAACCACGTCTGGTTATCTGCTCTCTTGTCACTGCAAACCCCTTAAAGCGTCATTTCATAGGCTCTGAACATCATCCATAGCATCCTGTCTCCTTTAGGGGAGAAAAATCGTACCCTGCGCCTTGCTGCTATAAGAAGAAGATATTGTTTTTCATTAAACTTTAGATAAAAGGCCCATTGCAATGCCAAAACTATCTAAGACCCCATATCAAAGATCAAATGGCCTCACCCTATAGGTGTTACCTTTAATTTATGACTATACTGAAACCTTTAGTCTTTCAGCAATTCCTGATGTAACTGTAGCTCATGCTAGGGTAATTGAGTCACTGACTCTAGCTACCTTACAATGGTGACCCTTCGATATTCTAGCTCTAGAGTTTTAAATCTCTACCTAGGATTTCCAAACTCTTTTGCAGTAACAGAACCGTGCTTTGGCATAACTGTACCAAAATAGAGGCTGTCTACAAACATCCTCGTTATGAGCACTGCGGGAAAGCACGCAGCTCTACACAATAATTCCATATCGATACTGTAATCTGCAGCTTACAGCATAAATTTCGAGAACATGGCATAGTTAGTACGGTACATCCCACATACCAGATTTCCTGAATTTATTATCTCTCTTGAACTCACTAATACTATAAACTTACTTTGATGGGGCTATCCACTGATGACTACTAGCAGTGGTACCCTCGCTCCTATCTGAAGTAACTATATTGCTAAAAATCACCTTTATGTCCTCATGCCTTACACCATATAGGCACGACACTTAAACCCATACTGACAGAAACATAGCATTTCTTGGAGTACGTATCCTCATGAAAGACCTCAATATGTCTGCTAACTCTATTTCACATTTATATGTACTCCACGAAAATCAAGACACTAACTGAGACACTCTTATATTTTCTGAGGTATAACACAGAATCTAGAAACAAAGAATTACAGAAAAGACGAAATAGAATCCTATACTCCACATGTGACCTCCTAACAAGACTCCTTTTTACACTCCCAATTACATTATTTTCTATGAATCTAAAGCCTAAGCTTTGATACCACATTTGTCATGACCCAACCTATGGGCCAGACTGGTACTAGGACCTAGGCTGGCATAAAGCCTCCGAGGCCAGTAGTAAGCCTTACTGTTCTCAAATCCATAACCAATGCCCAAAAACTTAGGCCCAACATGTAAATAAAATTAAATAAAATTAAATATTTTTATTCGGGTCAACCCAATTTGATAACCATAAAAAACTAAAGTCAGAGGGTCCCTGCTCAACCCTGATACCATCACTTACAAATTGTTTAAATATCATACAAATCTTTATTTATTAATCTCAAGAATTTAAATTAACACAATTCCTAACAAGGTTCATACTACTGTAACACATGCGGAGTTCTAGATTTCAAATTTAAAAAAAATAATTAAATAATTAAATAACTGACATTAAACCTGTAAGGAAGAAAGCAGATTGATCTGTAAAAGAACTCCTCCTGTAGCCTAGAAAAATAGGTGAACAGGAGTGAGCGTTTGACTCAGGGAGTAAAATACCGAATTTAACTACAATTTCTATAACTATCTAAAGCTAATGCATCCTAAAGAGTGGAATGCAACACCATCAAAATTTTTATACAAATCACATCATAACAGCAAAAACGTAATTTGGAGCACTCACACACCCAAAAATGTTCAAACAGTACATATATGAGAGCTGATCCCCTATACAGCTCTCTTAATCCAACCTCTGCCAGTGAGTGTCTCTCAAGCCAGACTTTCGCTTGATAAATCAAATGTGGGGGCCAGCGAGATCATCTCGAGCTGTACCTACCCCGACTTATCCATAAAGAACTGGGTCCCAGCGAGTGTCTCTCAAGCCGCATCTACTCGTTCTATCCATATCCAATACCACACACTATACGCACGCCAACGCACGCACACTGCTCCAAATTATCATAAACAACATCCATGGCACTTCATTAATTAAGAATGTAATATAAAACGTGTCTAGTGTTTAACTACATAAATACAAATTTATAAGTGATGCATGGGCATGCTCGAACATATAATAATATTGAAATTATAATTAAAATTAATATTTTACTCACAGTACACCAGAGACGACTATAGATGTTGGGTGAAGGAATATGGTTGACACTAATTACCTACATAATTTTGTTATGAATTTATTAGTGCTAATTCAAATAAAAAAAATAAATTTAAAGAGGCAAACACATCTTAATTTATGTCGAAAATTCGATAGAGTCTCCCATATACCTACGACCTACCCAACCTGCAACAAGGGTTAAAAAAAAAAACACTTCTATATTTGCAATTTCTACAATCACATCTCATCAACGTCATATGACCCCTTCTGAGCCCTCCAAATCACTCAATACTCACAATCTTGAAAATTACATTTTAATCCATGAAATTAACCCTTTTTGCAAAAATCACACAAACGAGCTTCAAAAATTCTAAAATTTGGTCCTACAGTCATTAACAATATTATAAGGCTATTGCAAAATAAATCGTAATTTTCTGATAATGCACGAATATTTTATGAATTTTATTCTAACCTGGTACAAGGCAAAAATTGAGCAATGTAGAGTTAGGGTTTATCTATGCCAAATCTGACACCTGAAACGCGTCCAGAATGTCTGAAAATACTAGAATTGACTATAACATCGATTACGTTCTGAGACAGGTCGCCGGACAGTCGAATCTGGCTGAAAATGCAGTCCCGACGAAGGTGAGCTATCCTCGATCCGATTGCACCTTAAGTACAAATTTTATTAATACTTATCATAAAATTATTTTTAAATTTTGGGAATAAAAAAAGTTTGAAAATCTCACAAAGCGATCTAGACCATCCGATCATCGTCTTTTCCAAACGGTATCCGATCGGAGCGGGACCTATCCTATCTCGAAGATTTCGCCTTCCTGAGTCCATTGGTAGTCTCGGATTTTTGATCCGATGGTCGGATAACCAAGAAAATGGTCGGAAATTCCACTGCCTTAACTTTCTCTCTCCTTTTTCTCTCTCTTCGAAACTCGTCAGAAACCTCCATGGAACAGAATACCGCTAGTTGGGATGGGAAGCCCGTAGTCCTAGGAGTCGAGCACCACCCTTCCCTCATCGAACGATCGCTGGAACTTGTCTAAAATGGCCTTGGAAGTCCTCGCCGTCGCTCTCTCTCTCTCTTCAATTCTCGTCACCGCCGCCTTCGTCTGTCGCCGTTTCCTGTCCACTAGTGGTCGCCGGATCACGCTGAAGCTGCTGGTGTGGTCACCGGCAGGGGATCTCTTGTCGGTAAGAATAAAAACTGGAGGGAGGAGGAGAGAGAGTCGGGGAGAAAGGAGAGTGAGGCGGGGAGGGGTGGCTGTGCACTGCGTTTAGGGTTTCTTTTTTTTTTTTTAACTTTTAATTTTATTAAAATCTCTAAACTTTTCTTGTTTGTTCACATAGATCCCTAATCCTTTTTTAATACTTTTAAATTGATAATAGTAACAATGTTAATAATAATAATTAAATTAATGACCACTAAATCAATTATTAATAATATAAAATAATATTTTATTAAACATTTAATATAGATGTTTAAAACTAATTATACAAATAAATAATAATAATAATGATAAAAATAATAATACATGTAAAAATAATACCCATTTAACAAAAATTACCATTGTAAAAATATTAATTTAAATTCATGAATAAAATATCAATAAATTATTAGCTCAATAAAAGAAGATAATATATATATATATTAGAAAAAATTGGGTTGTTACAATAGATTCTTATTAATATCTAAAATTTATAAATCTTTTTATACTATTTCCCTTAAGTATCTCATTTCACTCCTTCTTACTTCACCTACTAACCTATTATACTTTTATACTAGTGCATTTAAGTATGTTCATTATCCATACCCAGGCCATCTTAAATAATTATTTCTCATTTTATCTCTAACGTGTGTTACATGCATTCTCTATCAAAAAAATCACACACAATGTTCTAAGAATTTTGATCCTCATTGCATCGAATCTATGAGCTTGTTATTGCCTGAGCAACATTTTTGAGACATTAAATTTTTCACTTGTACATGAAAATTGCAAAAGCAGCCTGCCCTTGATTTCCACTAGCAATCCAAGTGGCTATATAATTTTTCCACTAGGAAATACGTATCCTGAGCACCCATTCATGAATTGATTCTCAACAGGCTTCTGGTATTAATCCCTAGTAAAAATAAAAAAAAATAAAAAAAACAAGTTTTATATACTTAGTTACTTGAATTTATGAAGTTTTGTTTTGTTTTTTACTGTTTCACAATTTACGATTTGTGAGTGTGTCAAATTCAGAGTATATTGCTTTAATTATGCTCTGACTTTTGAAATCAATGGATCTTATAAATTGACTCTATTATATAATTTCATAGATAATTAAATAAAAAAAATAATTTAATTACTTAAACAGTAAATACAACGTTTGAGAAAAATAAATTCAAGACTTTGAAAATCAAAGGCCGATAAAATTAAAATAAATAAACTACTGGAATCTAATTTGTGTTGTTGAATTAAAATTATTAGAGAGTTTTTCACATTATTGTACATCAAATATTTATATTTATCACTGTAGACACTTTGAGAGAGCTTGAAAGTATTTAAGTTCAGGAATTAATTATGAAAAAAAAAAAAATAATAATAATAAAAATGAGTTGCTTCATTCGTTCCAAAAAATCAGCGTAACTCGCCTAATTTAATTTGTTTTAGTGGTTTGAGTGCTACTTTTCCAGTCCTTTTTTTTTTTTTGAAAGAAAATAGCCCGATTTTGAGTACTGGACTGGAAGAGGGGTTTAGCGGGATTCAAAGCCCATATTCTTTTCCATGGCTGCTCGATCGGCGCCTTTCAGAAAACCCTAACCCTAAATTATCCATCCAACGGACGATAATACCCTTTGGACGCTAATCGCAGCCGTTGGATCTCAGTCGAGAACGATATAAAATGCCTAGCTTAAACATTTGTGCGGTTCTTATCATCACAAAGTATAGCCACTGCGTTGATTGTGATCTTCGCATCTGGAGGTACTACCGTCCAATTTCCGTAATGTATACCTAAACACGTGTGATTATTCAATTTCTTGCTGATTGAATTTATATGGGTTGATTTGGTTTGTGTTTTTTGATCCAGTAATTGGTTAGATTAGATCTGTTCTTGTCTCTGCAAGGAATTGGGTTATGCTTCTTTTACACTTTTCTTAATTCCTGTTAGAGATGTTTTAAGAGTTTTTGTTTTTGAAAAATTTTTTATGCTCTTGTCATAGTATACATTTTGATGTTGCGCCTTGCCTAATGGTGATTTTGAAATGACTGCCCTTTATAAGAGAATTGGTGAATAATCAAGGCTGGAGTCTCGGAAAGGGCTCTTTTTGCCAATACCCTGAAATGGGTATTTGGAAAGGAATACCACTGAGCTTCGAGATTTGGCATAATTTTTATGCCATAGGCCTTTGGTTGGGGAGTATTTCATTTCACTTACTGAGGTTTGGTGTTGATATCAAATGATTACAGGTCAAGGGTTGATATAATTTCATCTTTTTTATTTTAAAAAAAAGAGTAATTCGTCTTTATTTAGTAATGAAATGATATAATCTTTTGGTTTTGTAGCACTTTGATGGTCCATCTTATTTTTTAAAATTGATTTTAAAAGTTGAAATACATATGTTCCTTTTTGAGGATTTCATTCAGGTTTGATTAATTTGATGGTCTCTCTTGATTATTTACATTTATCTTCTTATTATGCAAATATAGGAAATTTTTGTCTCACTGCATAGTTCTCCAATGGAATTGCCAATTATGTTTTTAAAAAATTAATTATTAAATATTAAAAACTTGACTTTCTGTTTGGGAATTTTTATCATTTTAATTGACTTGAATGTTTCTCTTGTCTTGTATCTGTGTTCAGTCATGATGATTTAATTAGAGAACTTTATTTCAATTTTCAGCTTCTTATGTAATAATACCTGTTTTGATTCTTTTGATTGAGAGAATATGTTTTCTTTGGTTTTGTACACTCACGGACTGATAAATAATAGTGTTTAAAATTAACTACTATCATTTGAAAAATATGTTGCTTTCTGTTGTTATGAATTTTCTGTCTTTCAAGGAAATAAGGTTGAAATTCATGAGTGTTGCAGTGTTATCCTGAGGTTGACGCATGTCTCATCGCAAATTTGAACACCCCCGACATGGCTCTTTGGGATTTCTTCCTAGAAAGAGAGCCTCCCGCCACAGAGGAAAAGGTTTCTAATGCATGTTTTAATCTCATTATTGCTGAAGTTGTTCATAATTTATTGTATATTTGTTGTTTTGAGATTGGAAGATAATCTTTTTTAGATGCTTATTTCTACTTTGCTGCTGTTACACAATACGTTAAAAACAATAGTTGGGACTGGGGGCTTCTATACTCTTGATACCTTTTCAGGATATGCATTCTTTTCTTTTCTTTGACGTTATGCATTGATTGTTTTTATTATCAAAAATTGATGTTGCCTAAAGAGGTTTTTGTTTCATTTTGATCTTATTGTGGTTTTTCTTTAGTATTAGCTAGGTGCTCAATCTCTTGTGTAACTTGTGTCGTCTTTGGTTTTTGTTGATGTCAAAATATGATCTTTATAAGAGAAATTCAATGCGTCTTTTGTCCTTTTTGTATCTCATTTCTTCTTTGGCATGACAAAGCTCAGGACATTTTATTTTTCAATAAACCTGTAATTTTTGCTTCATGAGTTTTATGTAAATGGCCTAGTAATTTGTTATTAGAAATGAATTCTGCGTGCTACCAAGCAGTTGTAGCTTTTTAATGCAAGATATACATATATATTTGCATAAAGTATATTATCATCATATATGGTACTTGCACAGTATTAATATTTGCATTGATCCACTCCTGTGCCTTGAAATTCACATATGTCAATATTTGTTAATGTTGTCTAAGATGTTGATTTGTTATTCTCTCGTGTGTTGTTTCTAATGAAGGTATTTTTGCAAGTTGTATATTGGTTAGTGTTGTCCGAGTGTTGATTTTTTTTCTCTCTTCTGTGATATTTACAGTGAAGGCATTTCCCAAAGATGATCCAACAAAACCTTGCAGATTGACTGCTTTTCTGGGTTACAAAGCAGGGATGACTCACATTGTTAGAGAAGTTGAAAAGCCGGGGTCAAGTGAGTCTCGTTTGTTTCTACACTTGGTGTTTTTTAATTAATAGAGTATGCTATGTGGTATGCTATCATAGCGGGATGTCTTTCAGCATTTAGTTGCAATTCTGCATGTCTAAATGTTATGATACATCTTTGGAGCGCATTCAGTTTTCTTTATCTACTTGATTTGAACATATCATAAATATAGTTCTACATTGTATTCATTGTCCTTTGTGCTTATTGGTTATGTAATTTTTGTACCCCTGACTTTCAGAGCTCCACAAGAAAGAAACATGTGAAGCAGTCACAATCATAGAAACCCCACCTATGGTGGTTGTTGGGGTTGTGGGTTATATGAAAACACCCCATGGTCTCCGTTCACTGAACACTGTCTGGGCCCAACATTTGAGTGAGGAAGTGAAGAGGAGATTCTACAAGAACTGGTGCAAGTCCAAGAAGAAGGCATTCACCAAGTACTCTAAAAAGTTTGAATCTGAAGATGGGAAGAAAGATATTCAGTCTCAATTGGAGAAACTGAAGAAGCATTGTTCAGTTATTCGAGTCTTGGCGCACACCCAGGTATTCTCCTTTTCAATTTTGTAAGCTCAAATTTTCCCTTGTGCATTCTGTTTCCAATTTGTTGATAAGATATCACTAGTCAACAATTTAGTGGCACCTGAAGACACTGCCAGATTTCTTTTCCTCTGATTCATGATTTTGGTCTTTCAAGTAAATTTGGATTTTTTTTTTTGGTGCTCTTCTTTTATTCTCATTCTTCATCTTTGTGGCATGATTGAGTTGCTACCCACAAGTCATAAGAATCTGAATTCAAAGCTGGCATTAAATCTGATGGTTTGACTTCTACAGATCAGAAAGATGAAAGGGTTGAAGCAGAAGAAAGCCCATCTGATGGAGATTCAGGTAAATGGCGGGGATGTTGCCAAGAAGGTCGACTTTGCCTACAGTTTCTTTGAGAAGCAGATACCTATTGAAGCTGTTTTCCAAAAGGATGAGATGATTGATATAATTGGTGTGACCAAAGGAAAGGGCTATGAAGGTGTGGTTACTCGTTGGGGTGTTACCCGTCTGCCCCGCAAGACCCATCGTGGTCTCCGGAAGGTGGCATGTATTGGTGCTTGGCATCCGGCTAGGGTGTCATTTACTGTTGCTAGGGCTGGGCAGAATGGTTATCATCACCGTACTGAGATGAACAAGAAAATCTATAAGCTTGGGAAGACTGGCCAAGAGTCTCATACTGCAATCACTGAATATGACAGGTTAACACTCTTTAGTTCTTGTTCCTTCCTACAATTCTATATTAATTTCATGCGTCTTGATATTATTCTGGCAATTCGTAGAGATTTTGGTAGTGCTTGTACATTTGCCCCTTACAAAATTGACTTAACGCTGTCACAAATAACAGGACTGAAAAGGATATCACGCCAATGGGAGGATTCCCTCACTATGGTGTGGTGAAGGAGGATTATGTGATGATAAAAGGATGCTGCGTTGGACCAAAGAAGCGTGTTGTGACCTTGAGACAATCATTGTTGAACCAGACATCTAGGGTTGCTTTGGAGGAGATCAAGCTTAAGTTTATTGATACGTCCTCCAAGTTTGGCCATGGTAGATTCCAGACAACACAGGAGAAGGCAAAGTTCTATGGGCGGGTGAAGGCTTGATTTTAGTAGCAAGAGAGGGAATAAATAAACATCATAACTTTTCTCCCCCTGTTTGAAAATTTTGAGTTCATTATGCAGCTGGTGACTAGAGTTTTGTTGTTTCATTTATTATTGAACCTGTTTGGAGATTTCATCATCAAATTAATTATTGCAATTTATATATATCTGAATGCCAATGATATATCAATGGCCCCAATTTGTACCCTTTCAAAGGGCATGACGTTGATGAGTTATGAGTTTTTTGTTTGTGTTTTTAGCATAAATTATGACTCCATTGTTAGATTGATTTTCTGGATTGTGATAAATCTGTTTATTTGGTCCTTTTTAAAGAAAAAATTGGTTCTCCAAATGTAGCGTATGGTCTCACATGTGGGGATAATAGTTTCTTGCAAGTCGACTTCTATCCAGATGGCTTATTTAGGACCTTTATGATTGTTAGGTTAGTAAGATTAGCATTCAAAATAAAAAAAAAATAATAATATAATTTGATTTTGATTGAGACTCAAAGATTGAACTAATGAATAAATTAATAGTGTCTAAAGAATAATGTTAATATATATCTTTTTAGCTAATTAATCACCAATTAAAATTTTACAAAAAGCTCGTTATCTTCAACATAAATTTAAGAGGTGGAAGAGGAAATGAATGATGATAAGCAAATGTTTGAGCCATGTTATATTTAGTAATAATCATGTCATGTTACCAGGAACTTCATCATTCATACACGTGTATTTGTGGGGGGCACATGAAGATGAAGATAGTGGAGAGTCACTAGGGAATAAGCCAAAAGTGGAAAAGCAAATCATGTTCAAGATTTAATTCAAAAAATTTAAATACATATACATGATGTAGATTTATCATAAAAGTTATCTTTAAGTACAAGGTTTGTGTTCATTAGGGATTTGGATAAGATTACAAGAACAATTGAACATGTATGTAAAATTCTTTTAATTTAAATTATTCATCTAATTAATAAATAAAAATAATTTTATATTAATTTTAAATTATGAATAATTTCATATTAAAATATTAATTTTTCAAAACAAAAACTAATTTTACTCATTTAATTTTTAGTCAAAATTTAATTGACCACATCGATTTAAATGATTCAATTTCAAATTAGTTTTCAATTTTAAAAGTTATATTAAGTTATTTATGAATTAAAATAAATTATGAGTCAGTTTAGTATTGTTATTGAAATTACTATTGAAAAAAATACTTTTCTAAATATGTTAATAAAAAAGTATTAAAAATTTTAATTTAAAATTAAGTTTAATATTTTATAATCATGAAAATTTTAAAATAAAAAATTATTTTTTCAATAATATTTAAAATGATATTTTAAAAAAAAAATAAATTTTTTTTTTGTCTAAAATCTCAATGTCAAACAAAACTTATATGTTGTTTTAAGTTGAACAAGTTGGAATAGAATTAAAATTTGCAATCTCTAATCATGATTGATAATATGGATGAGTATTAAGTAAAAAGCTAATAATCCATGGTGAAAATTTATGAATGTATTTAGATAGACACACTCTTTCTTTAGTGAAACCATGACAATTTCATCTATGTTTTTGTTATCAGAGTATTTAAGAACATTTCTTGGTGAATTGTTGGCAAAGCAAAGGGCTTGGCTTTGCTTGAGATGGAGACTTGGGGGAAAAAAAGAAAAGAAAAGGAGGGAAATATATACTTCAATCTATTTTCAATTGCTGCTTTAGAGTGCTTTCTTGTCATGGGATGGGACCCTTTCTCTTTTGCAAAATGTCTTAAATGCAAATGGAAAAGCAATTATCTAATCTTTGAAATTAACTTTTGTGCATTAAGAAAAATAAAAATTTATTATAATTTTATCATAATAAAACAAATTGAGTGGGGTCACTCACTCCTGCCTGGTTTGATAAAACATGGATTTTGAGTCTCTTTTGTAAGGAAATAGAATTTGAATTTTTTTTTTTCTATTTGTCCTTTTGGAAAAAGAAGAAAAATAAGTAATAGGTCACTTCACATTCAGAAAACTTCTAATCATAAAATATTTTTTTGCTTTGGATTAGAATAAGTGGATTGAGCTAGAAAAGATTATCATGGATTAGATATCTTTTTGCAAAGAAATAAAAGGAATGATTCCCCCTTTCAAATTTGAGAATTCTAAAGGGATTTAGGTCTAGATAGGGCTTTCATATCATTCTCAGACAAGGTGATTGTCATTTTGACAAATGAGTCCCATTCAATGTTTTGTAGGTAAAAGAGTCTCTTTCCTCGTTCTCTTTCTTGTTTTTTTTTTCTTTTTTTTTTTGTAGAAAAATAATTTATTACTACTATTTGCTTCATTTTCTTCTGCAATAATTTCAACTTTTGTAGCAGAGGATTCTTAGTTTAGTGATAATTAGTATGGGTTAAGGGGTTATGAGGGGTAGAGAGAGAGAGAGAGAGAGAGAGAGAGAGAGGTGCTGGTGGAATGTTTTGATGTTTATTGGTGAAGATTGGATTTTTCAAATGATACAGCAGCTATTGGCTTTAGTAGTGTTCCTGACAGAAGTAATGGGTTGCTCTCATCAGGTTATTTTAATTTTTGTAAGAAATGTGGGGAATAAATGTGGTCTACATCATCTCCTTTTCTCAGCTCTATTCTTTTTACAAAACTAACCCATTTCTTTCATCTTTTTCTCTTGAATCATGGCAGCTCGGCACTTCATAGCTGTAAGGTACAAAACATTGATCCTCTCTCTCTCTCTCTCTCTCTCTCTCTCTCTCTTTTTAATTTTCTATTTTAAATATTTCTGGGGTGCTTTAAATTCTTTGTTCTTATGCTTGGCTTTTGTTCACATGCCTATTCAATAGCAAAACCTGAGTTATTTTAAGTTATAGTTTTCTGTAGCAGCTTTTGGTTTGCTTTACCTTTCTTTTATTCAGTGGGAGATTATTTGTGATTATATGAGATATTGGATACCTTTCACAAGATTACCTCTCAATAGTTGTGTTGAATTTGAATTGAGGTAATTAGTGATTAATAATTTCCCATGCCATCACCAGTTGACCTTTAACCTTTAATCCAGAAGGTAATAATCTGATTCATGCAACAAGTAATTCTTATCTTTCTTTCCTAACCCATTTGTTTTCCCTTATGCATTAATACTTGATGATATTTATAATCATTTTTCAAGTGAAATTTGATCAGTGATTAGTGACAAATAGTGCATATAATTATGCATAACTGCAGGGTCTAATCATGGGGTTAATGAAGATAAATTTAGGGTTAACAAAATTTTTTCTCTCTCTTAATGTAATTCAGCACATAAAGGAGACTACTTTTTAAAGCATCCAATAGGCCACTCTTTATTTTTAGCTCTCCAGACATGAAGGCCCATGCTTTTGATTTCTTTTAAGTATGCTTCTTGAGACAAGGTATGGTATCCATTAAGTTAGGCATCAAGAACAGACATGAAAAAGGGGAAAAAAAATGTACTGCTGGGATTATCATATAACTTTGTCTTTACATTTTCTATTGGGGTATAAAGCTAGCTACATGGTTTAAATTATTCATTGCAAAGTGTGGGTGTCTTGTTTTTCCATGGCAGCTAAGCTATAGGATCTCAAGTCTCAGATAATGTGTGCTTCTACTTCTCAGGACCAAAACCAAATGCCTTCCACCTACTACTACTACTTCTCATAATAAGGTTAGCTTTTTCTTACTTTATTTATAGATTTTGATCACAATGTAGAAATTCACTTATCACTAATAAAAAAGATCTTCACTGCAAGTTACTGCAAAATTTGCATCTCATCTCTTTTTGTTTTGTTTCTGCAAGTATTTGCATTTTTTTTTCTCTTCATTTCATTGACAATTGCACACATTCTGCTTTTCAAGTTCACATTCTGTTACTTTTCCTAGATTGTTAGAATAAAGATGCCATTTGCCTATTTTGCAGATATAGAGCTCACATTTTCTCTGAAACTCGTTAAAGTTGGATCTTCATCTGTAAAATCATTTTTGTAAGATAGTATTCAATTCCTTTTCTTAGAATAACAATTGGTGAAATCAGATAAAATCATCTAGATTTCTGCAATTTTGTGTGCCGATAAATGCTTGCAGGCATATGTCTCCTTATGATGCATATAGCATAAATTATACTTGTCCTTTTGAGAGACTAAGCTGAGGAAACTGAAGGTGTCATCTCTGATCATTTTCGTTGTGAGCAGTGAATCGCTAAAAAAAAAATGTTATCATTACATTAAATTGGAGCATCCTCTCTTTTTTCCTCTTAGAGCATTTTGAGATTCTTCTCCTTGCCTGTAGAAATGATTTGAAAACAGTTTCTTTCCTCTTTCTAATGATGATTACTAATCTTCTTTGTATCTCTGCTGTTTTGTGCATAGAGTGACAATACGCAATTCATCCTTCAGCTTCCTCTCAATTAATCTTAAAACAGTACTATAGCTATTATTAGGTTGAATTGAGACATGGTCCTAGGCATGGTTTATAATTGAGAGGGTGAGAGAAGCCTAAAGACATTGTGTTTCATGATGCATGGAAAGCCTTAAAGACGCATTCAGATGAATTTTAACAAAGGAAACATATGATATTTTTTCATCATCAGAATGTAGGTTCTGTAGACTTTTTGAGGTGATATAGTTTCAGAATTAGACTAGCTGATATCACTGAGTTC
This sequence comes from Hevea brasiliensis, assembly GCF_030052815.1. Lineage (NCBI taxonomy): Eukaryota > Viridiplantae > Streptophyta > Magnoliopsida > Malpighiales > Euphorbiaceae > Hevea > Hevea brasiliensis. The sequence continues at coordinate 13,034,460 of NC_079506.1, forward strand.
ATTGGATTTATCCAGTAAATTTTCTCACAATGATTGTGTAACCAGGATGAAACTCAAAAGTATTCAGTACTTGTTACTTTTGTTCCTTTCTAGAATCTTATTCTAGAGAAAGTAATCTGAATTTTTTTTTTCTTTTTTTTTTTTTTGTATCAGAATCCTGATGGTTCTTTCTATGTTAAACCTTTTCAGGGTCAGGACCACTGGCAATCGACAAATGAGCAAGGATATCTATCTCTTAGAGAAACAACTGCTGAACAGCAAGTCTGGTAGAGCATTTCACACAGTCGGAAGAAGTTTCAATAAAGAACACAACAGGACTATGAGCCAATTTAGTTCTGAAAGATCAAAGCCATGGAACATATACACAAGTTCAGACCCTACCCCATCTGAGACTGGAGTCATCGACCATGAAACTCCATGGAAAAGTTTTGGAACATCAATGAATGCCATTGCCTTTGGATTTGTTGCTACAGCTATATTAATAGCAATGTTCCTGATCATGGCGATTTTCGAACATCTGTTTAGGCCAAACCCTTCTTTTTCTTTGCCTCAAGAAATGATCAACCGGTCTCTGGAATCAGGACCAGTTGACAAACTTGGAAATCCACGGACAGTAAGTCCTCCATTTCTCTCTCTTCACCATTTAGTTATATCATGTATACTTCTTTGGATTGATCATAATTGATTGTGACTTGATTACAGGTGACAACAACATCATATGTATCCGATTTTTCAGTAGTGATGCCTGGACAGCACTATCCTACTTGCATTGCTCAACCAGCTCCTCTTCCATGCCCAAGGGAAGGGATTTATCGGCCTTCCCATGAACATAGCAATCTTATATTCCCTTAACGATATATACAATATACTTGCATTTTGGTGTACCAGAAGGTTGTTGTTTTGATAGTATAATACAGAATGGCACATCACTTCTATACTCATTTCTTCAGCTGAGTAATATATCTTTTCTAAAGAATTTTTGTACGTTCAACGTGCAGTAAACTTCTGATATATAATTGACAGAGAAATTTTGTTCTGCTATTTATAGTTATACTAGAGAAATTTGAAAACCAAATCAACCAACTTTTTGGCATGAAAACTTTGCAAGTTGTCTTTGATTACATTGTTCACCATATAAAACATCTAGTTTCTCACTCTTTATTTCTTGGGAAAATAAATTCATGTAATAAATATTTTATAATAATTAATAAATTTTAATTCGATAGTTCTATAGAATTATGAAATTGAGTAAAAGCAGGATAAGATAAAAAAAAAAATTATGATAAAGGAAATTATTATTTAATTTTTAAGATTTGCTATTAATTTTTTTTTTTTTTTTTGTATAAAAGACATTTTTTTTTTTATGTATAATGAAAGAATGAATACTTCAATTTGAGACTCTCAGTTAAATAATATACGTTCAACTATTAATATGCTAGAGAAGTGATTGATAGGATTTTCTGTATGTTGTTATTGGCCCATTAAAAATTTTGGAAGAATTCAAAATTCTATTCTTTAGTTAGGAATAAAAATCCAAACTTTTCTTTTAAAAATGAAAATTCCTAACATTTCCTTAAAATATTGAGTTGGGGTGGAAGGAAAGAGGAGAAGAAAAAACCAGAGACCAAACAGAGAGATGTTATGGGCAACGCGTCTGAAATCCCATAAAATTTTTAGTCTTGCAGATTATGAACGTCTACTTGAAGCTAGCCTCCAATCAAAATCTGTGTCTCAAGGCAAAATAATCCATCAACATCTCATTAAAAACCACATCCCACATGGTGACGATGACCATTTTAACCAAACTATTGAAAAGCTTACGCATTTGTACTTGGCTTGTAAGGAGGTTGAATATGCACGCCGATTGTTTGATAGAAGTCCCCAAAAGCCAAAAAAGGTTCTCATTTGGAATCTGTTAATAAGGACATATGCTTGGAATGGACCCTACGGTGAAGCCATTAATTTTTACTACAAAATGCTGGAATTGGGTATCCAGCCCTCCAAATTTACTTTCCCAATTGTGCTTAAAGCATGTTCGGCTCTTCAAGCAATTGAACCAGGCAAGGACATTCATGTTCATGCCAAAAGGCTCCGGCTTGATTCTGATGTTTATGTTTCCACGGCTTTGGTTGATATGTATGCGAAATGCGGGTGTTTGGATGATGCAGAGACGGTATTTAGTGACATGCCTCGCAGAGATGTTGTTGCATGGAATTCTATGATTGCCGGGTTTTCTCTGCATGGGGTGTATTATGATGAGACTATGCAATTGCTTGTCCGAATGCAAAAGGATTTCATAAGCCCCAACTCTTCAACAATTGTGGCCATTCTTCCAGCAATTGCTCAGGCTAATGCTTTGAGCCATGGCAAGGCGATGCATGGTTTTTGTGTGAGGAGGGGTTACATTGATGATGTCATAGTTGCAACCGGGATTTTGGATATGTATGGGAAATGTCTGTACATAGGTTATGCCAGGAAAATTTTTGACAGGGTGGGTATTGACAAGAATGAGGTGACCTGGAGTGCTATGTTTGGTGCTTACGTTATTTGTGATTTTATGAGGGAGGCGTTGGAACTTTTTCGGGAAATGATGAGGCGCAAAGACTTTGCTTTGTCTCCAACAGCCGTAACTCTTGCTACTGTTCTTCGAGCTTGTGCAAAGTTAGCAGACTCAAATATGGGCAGATGCATACATTGTTACACTGTTAAATCGGGTTTTGTTTCAGATTTAATGTTGGGAAATACTCTACTTTCGGCATATGCAAAGTGTGGGATTGTCAATGATGCAAAAAAATTCTTTTATGAAATGGATTTGAAAGATACAGTTTCATATAGTGCTATTATTTCAGGATGCGTGCAGAATGGTCATGCAGAAGAGGCTTTACGTTTGTTCCATAAGATGCAATTGTCAGGATTGGATCCAGAAATGGCAACCATGGTAGGTGTCCTGCCAGCTTCTGCTCATTTGGCTGCTATACAACATGGTTCTTGCAGTCATTGTTATGCAATTGTTCATGGCCTTGCAACTGAAACTGCAATTTGTAATGCTCTTATTGACATGTATGCAAAGTGTGGAAGGATTGACACTGCCAGGAGAGTTTTTGATAGGATGCATAAGAGGGATATTGTATCATGGAATGCAATGATAATTGCTTATGGAATTCATGGGCTTGGCATGGAAGCATTATTGCTGTTCGATAACATGCTGGCAGAAGGTATAGAGCCAGATGATGTGACTTTCATTTGTATCTTATCTGCTTGCAGCCATTCTGGCCTCGTCACAGAAGGTAAACACTGGTTTAATGCCATGAATCAAGATTTTGGCATCACTCCCAGAATGGAGCATTATGTATGCATGGCTGATCTTTTGAGCCGGGCAGGGAAATTTGAAGAGGTATGCAATTTCATTGAAAAGATGCCATTTGAGCCTGATGTTCGTATTTGGAGTGCCTTGCTTGCTGCTTGTAGGGTCCATAGAAATGTTGAACTTGGGGAACAAGTATCAAAGAAAATTCAGAAGCTAGGACATGAAAGTACGGGAAATTTTGTTCTTTTATCCAATATGTATGGTACTGTTGGGAGATGGGATGATGCAGCACAGGTTAGAATACTGCAAAGGGACCAAGGTTTTAACAAAAGCCCTGGGTGCAGTTGGATTGAGATTGGCGGTGTTGTTCATGCATTCATTGGCGGAGATAGATCACACCCACAATCACCTCAGATAAAAAACAAAATTGATGAACTATTGGTGGAGATGAAAAGGTTGGGTTATCATGGGGAATCTAGCTATGTTCTTCAAGACGTTGAAGACGAGGAGAAGGAACAAATCCTCCTTTATCATAGTGAAAAACTAGCTATTGCATTCGGAATTCTTAATCTCAACCCCAATAAGCCCATTCTAGTAACTAAGAATTTGCGAGTTTGTGGTGATTGCCATACCGCTATAAAACTTATCTCCCTTATTACAAAAAGAAATATTACAGTAAGAGATGCAAGCCGATTCCATCATTTCAAGGACGGAATTTGCAATTGTGGAGATTTCTGGTGAGAATGAGGATGCATATTTTACAGATGGTGCCTCAGTTAACTCAAGCGACTGTGCTTTCGACTTTTTGCTATTCATTCCTCAGGTAAAATTATTTACTATTGATTTTGGAGCTTTGTTTCCAGGTTCCTTTGCCACCATACACTGTGGCGTGAATTTGAAATGTCATACAATTCCATCAAAATTCCAGCTATTAAAATCTGGTTTTAGAACTTTTTTTGTTAGAGTTTGAAACTTACATCTTAATATTCAGCCTGTAATAGTTCTCCCGCCTTGTAGCCAATAAAGAAGTTACTGGGACTCCTAAGAAATGCCGTTTGTTTTGGTTTTGTTGCTGGTGTGATCTTGTCAATTTTGATATCAATGTTTGATTGTGACGATCTTTGAATAACTGTCTAGACTAAACTATTCTTTTCTTTTTCACCTGAACAAATGACAATCATTGTCAGGAGCTATGGAGGAACTGGCAATCCATGTAAAAGTAAGTCTTCTATTTCTTCGCTTTCCTAGAAGCAGTTCATGGAGAGAGGCATTTCTACTTCTCCACAAATAAGAAATAGAAGCAGTTCATGGAGAGAGGCATTACTTTTTTCCCCCCGCCACCCCATTCCCATTTACTGCCTAATGCTCTGTTTTCAAGTTCCTCTCTTGGATGAACTGATTAGAATTACCTAAGTTTTACTTGATTCTGCTCTAAGATTTATACTTGAAAAAACAAAACGAAGATCAGCAAAAGGATATATTTTAAAACAAAATTTTTTGCTCTGTTTTTTAATTCTTTGTCTCAAATGATGGTTGAATTTCTATAAGAGTAATTGATGATCTTTCAATGCAAGGTGTAACGATGATATCTCATTAACCAACAATTGATTGCTTCCAGTTTAAACTATATGTGGTGTACTTTCTGTGACCTAAATCCATTTCTAAAGCTGGTATTTTTTTTTCGATGGTTTGACTTCTTTAGATCAGGAAAATGAACGAAATTTAGCAAGAGAAAGGCCTTTTTGATGATTCAATGAACAGTGTGAATATTTTCTTTGCCTAGGTGTCTTTTTTTTTTCTTTTTTTCTTTTTATTCAGAAGCAATTTCCTGTAAATGTTTTTCAGAAAAAGATGATTGTCATCTTTGGAGTGACTACAGGAAAGGGATTATGAAGGTGGGACTGCTGGTTGCAGGAACCATATAGCATTCGCAGGATGGCCTGAACCGGTGCATCTTGGCTTTCAAAATGAGTTTCATTCATTGTTTCAAGAGTGGGTTAGAATCATTACCATTACAACACTGATGACTGATGAGGAAATTTTGCAAGGTTTGTGACGACTGGCTAAGACTCCATGGCTAAAAAATCCCATATGTTGGAATCTTCATGTTTCGCAAGTGGCTCAATGTCATGTTTCAGAAAACCATAGTACTATCCTAACTCCGTGTTATCTTAACCAAGTCCTAGAGACTCAATATGCCTCGAAAATATGAAAAAGCAGACCTTGAACTACTCGATTAAATTGTCCCCAGTTGCATGTTTTATCCCTTTAATTGGGATACCAGAAACGCATCAGAGGGACAAGTGACTAGGGCTATGCTAGGCCAAACACAAGATTCAGTTGGGTTGAGTTCTTTTATATTGTTAGATCCTTGTGCAACTTTCTTAGATCCCACCTTATATTCCAAGAAAGCCATGATGCTACAATCATACAAAAAAATTTGGTACACCTGGATGGAGACGACTGGTTAAACACCATGCTCAGAGCAGGCGTTAAAACATATGAAGTACGTCAGTATCAGGTGGTTGGCACCAACTCAATGAATCTACAAACAGGGTGAAAAATATCAATGATGACAACAATATTACAACGATTGCCAACTACACTTCCCAATCAACCATTCTTTCCAGTTAACGCCTGTCTGCATTTGCAACTTTAAGCCACCACAATTAACTTATGTCGCTTCCTCCTCGTTTCTTTCTGTGACTTTCTTTTGTATTTTCACTTTTTCTCAAGGGCGTGTGTAGGGAAGGAGGGGGTAGAGATGAAAAAAAAAAAAAAAAAAACTGCTAGTGGTCTGGTTCCAAATCTTCATCAGGTAATACTATAGTCAACAAGGAATACCTAACCCGGAGAGAAATTCTACCCTTCTCAACAACCAGTCTAGCTCCAGATACAACCCAATAGCCAGGAGTTTCCTGGGGCCCTCTTGTCATTTCTGTAGTGTCAACAAACTTCAGAAGCTTAGGGACTTGAACGGGCACTGGGGGGCCTCCAGGGTACACAGCTGAATTTATGTTCACATCAGCCGGTCGTGGTGGTGGCTTCTGAACTGATGTGAAGTGATGGCTGATTAATGTTGATATGAGGCCAGATTTAGGTGCCAAACCTGGTGATCCATCCCACTCTGGATGCTTTACAATTGTCGCTCCCAACACAGTTGAGAATCGCAGTCGCAAAAAGAGAATATTTTTAAATCCAGAATTCTCAACTTGTAATTGGGCTCCAGTAACTATAGAAAGTTCCTCATCAGACTCAACAGGAGCAGTACAAACATGAGAGAAATTCTTCCATTGAACTTTCTCATAGTATTTATGATCATAGGACTCCTGATGGAAATTACCATGTGGATCATCTGCGAGCTGAAAGATATTTGGAAGAGATGAAAGGTGCTGCAAATGTATGGCCAAGCGGTTGCTTCTTTTACCTTCTAGATAAAGCCGAAGGCCAGTCACTGGCCTCTTACCAACATCAACCTGTCAAGGAATTTATAAATTCAGGTTTCCACCACATGAACACAACCGATGAACAGCTACAGCCACATAGAAAATTATCTAGAGGAGATGTTTCAGTTGAACAAAGGAGAAATACAAATCCCTAAAATAATCTCTAATTATTTTAACATGGAACCAGATTTTATCCAAATAGTACAGATTTTGTTAGAAAACTGAAGGAACCATAAAAAACTATGTGACATATTTACAACACCTTCAAACCAACCACTAACTTGCAAAACATTCTGTCCATGTGATTCTTCACTTTAAAACTTCTAATAGAAAGACACCCATCAACATTATTTGCTATGCAAGTCATCAATGTATATGTGCTACTTTCTAGATCACACAAGTATTTCCCATTACAATAGCCAAAGAAGTAAAAGAAATTGAAAAATACCAAGTCTAAACAATTTGTTTAATTAAAAAGTTAAACCCCAAAATTATGGCACAGCACATTTGGAATTTTAGATCTAACAATGAATTATTGTGTTTAGAGTGTGCACAACCAATGGTGGCCATCTGTTAGCATGTTAATCAATTAAACTTTTATGCAAATAAATCTACCAGACGGCACTATTCAACAATATTCTATTGCCATTAATAAAGTAACACACAACATAAAAGCGCATGAAACTTTTTTAGTCAAATGACAAGGCACAGCCATGCAAGAAATACAAGAAACAATTTGAAAAAAGAGGAGGCCTTACCGGAGTAACGTTCACAAAAAGCTTAGGCCCCATGAGACTAAATTGCAAAGATGCTGTATTTTGCCGCTTCCGTTGTGGACCAAGAGGAAGTTCACTGAACACTGGAGCCCATTGCCTCGGCAACTGAAATTCCAAAAACTGGTGTAGCTCTTCAATTGGGGGCTTATCTGGTAGGCATAAGCAAAACAATGAGTTATTTTAATGATCCAACAATATCTAGCAGCATTATGATTAAAGAAAAGCAATGGGTAGATCACAATCCAAATGAAGAGATCAATCAGGGTTTTTGAGAGAACTAATAAAGAGCATGCAAATTACTTGGTACGCTGAACAAAAGCAGGCCTGTGATACCATCTACTACTACTACTACTAATAATAATAATAATAATAATAGTAATAAAGCGCATGCAGATGCAATATAAAGATCAAATTTACAAGAATTAGCAACACAAATAATCAAAACAAATCCAAAAAAGTTACACGCTATAGCAATTCTACTCACATCGTAGATATAGATTTATGGCATGGCTCAAGAACCCACTCCCTGGGACTCCATTCAATAGAGAGGTAATTGGAATGAAGGACATCGAGATTACATCAGGCTCAAATTGAACAGTGTGTAACCAGTCACTATGAGATAAAACTTTATCATCACTTCCACCTCTCCTTTTGTAGATCCTCACAATATCCTGCAATTATAGTAGTTAAATGAGAACAGACAAAACTATAATTTGCCAAAGGACCAATAGATCCTCAAAACCCTTCAATGGAATACTATGATATCAAGAATACCGAGTGACAAAACACACCTCCTTGTGAGAATAAGAACTTGAGGAACTAGTATCAGCAAACCTCAGCCGCTGCTCCCTAATTTCCAACTGAAAAAAAAAATTAATTAGATAAGACATCTAGAAAATTATTTTAGAAGGAAAAGTGTTGGTGAAAGATGAGGACATTAAAGAAAGATGGAGAAATTATTTTAATAATCTTTTTAATAATAGTCAAAATGAAAATAGCGTGAATATAGATTATAGAACAATAGAAAAGAATGTAAATTATACTAGAAGGATTAGATCTTTAGAAGTAAAGGAAGCACTTAAGAGAATAAAAGTGGGTAAAGCCTGTGGACCCGATGAAATACCAATTGAAGTGTGGAAGTATTTGGGAGATATGGGAGTGGCATGGTTAACTAAATTATTTAATAAAATTCTAAACTCAAAGAAAATGCCTGATGAATGGAGGAAGAGTATTTTAGTACCTATTTTTAAAAATAAGGGAGACATACAGAGTTGCTCAAACTATAGGGGAATTAAACTCATGAGCCATACTATGAAGTTGTGGGAGAGAGTTGTGGAGCATCGACTACGTCATGATACTTCTATCTCTCTCAATCAATTTGGTTTCATGCCCGGTCGTTCAACTATGGAAGCGATCTTTCTCATTAGAAGCTTGATGGAGAAATATAGAGATGTGAAAAAAGATCTACACATGGTTTTTATTGATTTGGAGAAAGCTTATGATAGTGTTCCTAGAGAGGTCTTATGGAATGTGTTAGAACAAAAGAGGGTATCTATTAGGTACATACAAGTATTGAAAGATATGTATGAAGGAGCAACTACTATTGTGCGCACAGTGAGAGGGGGCACAAGAGATTTTCTGATCTCAATTGGATTACACCAAGGATCAGCCATAAGCCCTTACCTTTTTACATTAGTTTTAGATGAACTGACGAAACACATACAAGAGAGTATTCCTTGGTGCATGATGTTTGTGGATGATATTGTTCTGATAGATGAGACACGAGAAGGAGTCAATAGGAAGCTAGAACTTTGGAGAGGTACTCTAGAGTCAAAGGGTTTTAAGTTAAGTAGAACGAAGACAGAATACATGCATTGCAAGTTCAGTGAAGGCCAAACTGGTGATAGAGAAGGAGTTAGTTTGAATGGAGTGGTACTGTTCCAAAGTAATCACTTTAAATATCTAGGCTCAGTCCTTCAAGTAGATGGGGGATGTGAGGAGGATGTTAGTCATAGGATTAAAGCCGGATGGTTAAAGTGGAGACGTGCCACGGGAGTTTTATGTGATCGTAAGATTCCCAATAAATTAAAAGGAAAATTTTACCGTACAGCCATACGACCGGCTATGTTATATGGTAGTGAGTGTTGGGCACTGAAAGAGTCGTATGCATCTAAGATAAGAGTTGCAGAGATGAGAATGTTAAGGTGGATGAGTGGCCATACTAGACTAGATAAAAGTCCGTAATGAAAGTATTAGAGAAAAGGTAGGAGTGGTGCCAATTGAAGATAAGTTGAGAGAAGGGAGATTAAGGTGGTTTGGTCATGTGAAGCGTAGACATACGGAGGCTCCAGTTAGACAAGTAGAGCACATTAGGTTAGAGAATAGAAAGAAAAAAAGGGGTAGACCTAAATTGACTTGGAGGAGAGTAGTACAACATGATTTAGAAGCATTACACATTTCTGAGGATTTAACCCGAAATCGTTCAGAGTGGAAAAAGCGAATCCATATAGTCGACCCCAAATTTTTGGGATAAAGGCTTAGTTGAGTTGAGTTATCTAGAAAATATACGAACCAAATATGTGTGTTCACCTGTGAGTGACTTAAGTGTCTGTTCAACAAAAGGGGCAAGGTTTAAAGTGCCCATGCACAAGGTAAGCGCCATTATGTATCATTTTACGGCCTGCCATGCCGTCATGTTACAGGCTGTTTTGCAACAGATATTACAGTATATTACATCCCATTTCAGCAACCATTGCTCCACTGCACTAAATAAATGATCTCCCTTTCTCATAAGCCCCTTTTTTTTTTAAAAAAAAAATCATGTTACTACGGACCAAAATGTTACAATTTGGCCACAACAACCCACAAAAGCAACAAAGAAACCATAATTTAACTTCCTGGTTTTACATTATAAATACGACCAAATAATAGGTTGATGAAGAATTTGGAGAAAACAACAAACCAAAATCTAGCCTTACTCCACTAAACTAGCTTGACACACCAAGATGATTATAGCTTTGAAAGCATTAACATTTTTGTTGAATCATCAAAGTCCATCATTAGAGGCATTGACTCGCATGGTAATAAAAAATTATGGACCAGTATGCCAATTGCCTCTAGCATATGGTGAAAACCGAACTTATATGACTAGGAAAATATGGTGGATACTAGATCCTTTTTCCAGCTAGACCAGTCAATAAATATGTCTTCAACAACCGTTTCCATTTTATGATCCAATTCAATCAGCATCCCATGGGTAAACATAAAACAACACTTCTATTCAGCTTTTCTTCTCTCAACTCCAAAATATAAAATATTTTAACCAACAAAGAATATTCAATAACTTTTATAATCCCCTTTGTATTAAGGGATCAAAGCTACATCCTGCCAGCCCAATCAATAATGAATTATTCATATCAGCTCAAACTATTCCCAAATAGATCCTAACATCTCATTAACTGCCTATCTATTCAACAAAAGCTCAGAAAATAATTACTGAATGAATTTTACTATCTAAAAGGAAAAAAGAGCTCTAAGTAAGATAAATATATATTTTAGCTGGTAATGGTCAGAACAGTATACTACCGGTATGTTCTAATTATTGAATATGATTTATTGAATCAAAGTGAGTAATAAGTATTACTGACTTCAAACAACCAGTTCAATGCTCAAGTTGAAAACCGAAAAATAAGAGAATTAACAAATTTTCACAAACCTTTTTATTCTGGTAAACTTGTTCAGAAGCCATGCTGTACTGTCCACTGGTATCTGAAAACCTCTTATCAGCCATCTCCTTTAGTGTCTTCTGTAGATCAGCTGGTTGAAGAACTGATGAATGCTGCTGTTTCACATATATAACGTCCTTCCCACCCATCTTCACACCAACAATAATATGGGTGCCAAACATTTCAATAAACCTGGAAAAATAAACTTATTGTCAAGGTCTCAGTTCCAAACTTAATACAACACATATACTTCATTTTATATGATAAGCAATTTTCTACCTCCACTTGATGTAATATGGGCAATTTTGTTTATAAGTAAATAGAATATGATGAGTTGATAGATCACCAAGGTTCATAGAACATCAATTAACAGAACTATGAAAACATAGGCCCAAAAACATGTGTTGGTTTTGTTGAAATCGAAGAAGGGAATGAATTAAAGTTAAATGAAAGGGATGGGGAGGAGGGCTACATTATTTTAGCTTTGGGGGAGAATCATAAACAATAATTAAGAAAAAGATTTACAATTTTCTAAAATTTTAATTTTTCTGAATTGAAATTACATGTTTCTCATCCTTCGACTTTTGTCTTTATGAATAGGAATGCTATGTATGAATATAATCAGAGAGGTCGTTTGGCAGAAAATTTTCAGATTTGGTTTGAGCAAGCTCTTCACTTTTTTTCCTTCCATGTTCTCTCATCTCTCACTTTCCTTTTCTCCCTATAAACTCTAGTTAATGGGTTTGATCTTCTCTTTTAGAATATGTAAACCATAATAAACAGAATATGCTTCATGGCTTATCTCCAAATAACCATTTCATGATTTTAGGACACTGTCATGCAGGACGTAGAATTTGCATAGCGAAGAATGCCAAAAACTAGACTAACAAATAAACATGTCAAAATCATGAAAAAAAAAGGTCATATAGAAAGAGTAGTGAAAGAATTTATCATCAGAATTAAAAAAATAAGCTTTTAAAACTCAGCTGAGGCATGATGATTCACAGCAATCTCATCATTTGACTAAACTACAGCGGTGAATGCTTACTTTGCTAATGCTGAAGGTTCCCATGATGATGGAACAGCCTTCTTAACATGATCACGAAGCACCAATTGAGATTTCTCTAATGCAACTGTGTAAAGAGTAATGGATACTCCATCAAAAGCAAGGGTTTTAGTGTTAGCTGCATCTTTCTGCCAACAACCTGTGAATTCGAACATGGAATTGAACAGACCAGAGGGAATTTTTCCAGTCAATGACATTTCCTGGTTGAATTGCTCTGACATCTGTGAGGCAAGAAGAAAAGATAGAGAAAGGGAAGGTAAAAGATAGCCAAAATGTGATAGGCATTCCATGTCTGTCTACAATTACTATTATGTTTTTTAGGGACATAATGCATGCAGATCATGGGAGAGGGGAAACATTCCTTCAAACGGTGCAACACAGCATCTTAATAGTATGCAATCTAACAATCCTCAACATTTGAATATTTCGCAAACTATAAGGGGAAAAAAAACTGATCACAATACCCTAAAAACTCAAAAGTACTAGAGATTTAGATTTCATAGGGTTTGGCGACTTCAATGGTTAGCTATGGCATAGCAACATCATATAAAGAGCACATACACACAACAGAAAAATTCCTGGCAAAGTGCAGAGAACTGACACAAGATAGGCGATGCAATAACATTTGTCTGTTCAATGATCACAATGCCTGTTGATGTTAACAGCGTAAAAAAAACAGAGTGCTTTAAAAAGCATAAAAGTATCCAAGAAAACCATATATATTAGAATAAGAATGCAAATAATTTATTACCAATTAACATCCAAACATGCATAAAGAGCAATAAAATTCGATCCAGAACCAGTGAATCAAATTAAAAGGTAATCATCAGAAACAACAGACAATTACCTGCTGGAATGAAAGGACATCAGACCTAAACCTTGTTCGCTCCCCTTTATCGCACTTTATTGATTTGGACACATTTGGTATTGAAATCCCACCAGGCAAAACAATCTCTCTACCCCCACCTTCATCAATCTCAATTAACCGTGAATCCTTTGCACCCCCTTTACGGTATTTCAACCTTAAGTCCGCTGTTATATCATATCCGCACCCTATGGATGCAATTGCAAACTCAGCTGCCTTTGGAGCTGGAAGTCTAAGTGCCATTATTTAGCACATCACCGCACTTCACCAAATGCAGAACTAAAAGCCTGGGCCTCTAGCTAAACCAAAATAAAAACACCTGCAAAGTTGCAAATACACATGCAGAGCTCAAATTAAATAGATTCAAAATTTTCAAGAAACCAAATCACAGTCCTAATTGTAGTTCAAAATACACATAATCTAACTAAATTTCAGAGATGCCTCATCAAAGACCAAAAACATCGTATTTAATACAGGATGTCCATTCTTAGATCCATTCAACACGAGAAGATGCATTTTCTGTTTGAAATAAAAACATAAAATTATGTTCTCACACTTTTAGCTTCAGATATACAAACACAAACATCGCATATTTTCTTATCATAAGTAAATATTTAAAAGCAGGGCAAAATATAAGATATGATGCCAAAGACATTTAGCTCAAATTAAACAAAATTTCAGAAAAACTCCAAAGTTAATACACATTCGCTACTTAAATTAACAAAAATTCATGATTTTCAAGAAATCTAGTATAAGCTCACCATGTAGTTCAAGATACACCGACTTAGTTAGTTTAACTAAAATTCAAATACTCTTAATCAAAGAACAAACCCAAAATCTCATAATAATACAGGATTGCATTGTCAGCTCAATCAACACGAAAGCATGCATTTTCTACGCACAAGAGAAGTAGATAAAATTTTATTCTCACCCAAATAGCAAGACAAACGCAAACTTCATGCACTTATAAAACCAAAAATAAGTAAAATAAATAAAAGCAGAACAAAATAAGCACATATGATCACAAAGACATATATTCAGCTCAAACTAAACCAAATGGCAAGAAAATTTCAAAATGAAGCCGATCCAAATAGTATAAAACATCGAAACAAACTTGTTCAACAAAATTAAGCAAATTCCACGCATTGTTTTTCACTCAAAAACAGATCTAAGCTCTTCCATGAGAACCGATACATGCATATATAAGCTCAAATTGAATCAAATTCCATACATTGCTCATGCAGAGAATCGAAAACTTCACTCCGATCAGTTTCTTCAAATCCTCAAATACTGACGAAGATCGAGCTCAAAATACACTAAAATTAACGCAAAAAACAGAGCTAACTACCACCTTCCTTGTTCAAAAAATTCCTCTACAAACCACAATACTTCGCCGATTCTGCTAAACATTCAAGGTGGATTCTACAGAGAATTTAGAAAAATAAAGAAAGGTTAAGGCGAAGGAGAAGGAGAAACCCTAAGCTCGCACGCAGAGAAACAACGAAATGAGCGTAGGAGAGAGAGAATTTTGGTAAAGAGATAGAAGTAATATTTTATTTTGACCAGATAAAGCGCGAGCTTTGTATTGACATGTGAGCGACTGTGACTTAACTGCCTTAAACACAGGGATAGATTGGGAGCAGTGAATATTAAAGTACCTGTTTTTCAAAGCGAGTAAGTGCTAACTTCACTGCCTGTCCCCAAAACAATTTAACCCAATAGAGTTTTTTTTTTTTATTGAACACATGCCAATAGATAGACTTTAATTTTTTTTCTCTAAATATGTGTTTGATAAAAAATTAAAAAATTAAAAAATAAATATTTTTTTATAATTTTTTTATAAATTTTTATTTTTTAAGAAAGATAATTATTAATTTAGATCTTTTAATATTTGTAGACCCTTATTTTGTGATGAGTATGTGCATTGAGGCCGTGGGAAACCCGATGATGAAAAATTATATGACTGTAAGATGTAATTGGAGGCATTGAGCTGAATTATTAATTTCGTGGCATGATCTTGAAAAAAATAAAAATAATAATAAAGTTTAGAGAAAATTAATTTAATTAAATTTAAATAAAATTTTATTTTGTTTAAATTTAATATGGGTAGTTTTTTTAAATGGATCTAATTAAGTTTAATTGGGCTCCATGGGCCTAAGAAAGCCTAGTTAGGAATTTTAAATGGGACCCATTTAATTATTTTCTAAAAATTAAAATAACAAAATATCTCTCTCCTCCTTGGCCCCACTCTCTTCCTCACTCCCTATTGGTGCCTTCCATTTTTTCCTGTCTTCGTATTGGTTGAAACACCTCACCCATATCCTAGTCTTATTCGAATTCTGCAATCGCAGTTGTTTAAGTCATCTAAACTTTATCACCCTAAGACTCCAAATCCTACCACACCTCTTCCTAATTCCCTATTGGTGCCTTCCATTTTTTCTTGTCTTCCTATTGGTTGAAACACCTCACCCATATCCCAGTCTTATTCAAATTCTGCAATTGTAGTTGTTTAAGTCATCTAAACTTTATCATCCTAAGACTCCAAATCCTACCACACCTCTTCCTCATTCCCTATTGATGCCTTCCATTTTTTCCTGTCTTCCTATTGGTTGAAACACCTCACCCATTTCCCAGTCTTATTCGAATTCTACAATTGTAGTTGTTCAAGTCATCTAAACTTTATCATCCTAAGACTCCAAACCCTATCACACCTCTCTCCCAAAACCCTATAAATACCCTACTAGAGAAGAGAAGAAGGGGAGGATGGGAGGAAAGAGGAAGAGAAAATTCAGAGCTATAGGAAATTTAGAGATATTCAAGACTCTTTGAGTTCTTTCTTATTTTTTTTTTCTTTTCTTCAAGAAGATTTGCATACAAGATTTCTATAAGGTCAGTTTTTTATTGTTTTCTTTTCAAGATCTATGCCACACAATATTTTAATTCTATGCTCTTTGTCTTCAATTTATTTTATATGTTCATATGGATCATGTAATCATGTTTAATTTGAGGAGATACACAACTCTGCACATGTTTAGTTTCTGTCTCTTTATTTCTTTTATTTTCTTTAGTTTCTTTATTTTTTATTACAAACAAAATTGGTAAGTAGCCCTAAGGTAAGTACCAAAGAGGGCATTTGCGTGGAGCTTATATGGAGCTAAACGGGAGTAAGCCAGGGATATCATTGCCATACTAGAAGAGAAGACCCTTTTTTAAGGGTAGCTTGCCCCAATGGCAACTGCATTTATCAACAAGTAAGTAGCTCTAAACTTCTCGAATAACCATTGGCATGAAATTGTAGTAATAATAGAACTTTCATTTGGTAAATTAAAATTAACTTTGTTTTTAATTTAATCGACTTTTTGCATGTAATTAATTTAAATAAATACTTTGTAAATTAAAATTAATCTTGTTTGTAAATTAAAACTAATATTGGCATGTAAAATAAATTTAATTTAATACTTGGTAATTGTAAAATGAATTTGCATGTTAGAAATCTTTATTAGGTTGTGATTGTTTGGGACTTATGTGATATTAGAATAAATTACACATGTACATAATTAACTTAGTTCAATTATCCTTAGGGCAACTTGGTGAAAATTAATTAATTAGGTTAAATAGAAACATAGGGTTATTTGAAATTGAATTTGTTTGTAAATTAAATTCCCAATAATAAATTAATTTTAGTCATCTGGTAAATATCATTTAAATAATTAGCAACCCCATAGATAGGAATTACTTGTGCATGAAAATTGTGTGTAAACAACAACCCTTTTTGTGAATTACTTGCGTGTGTAGGATTAGAATTGCATTTTTTAGGATAAAAGTTTAATAAAGGAATAATAAACAAGACTTCTAGAAACATTAGTAGAGGACTGGCACTCGAATTAACGAGGTTAGACCAGGCGTAAGGGGTGCCTAACACCTTCCCCTTACGTACCCACTATCCCGAACCTAGACATTGGGCTATGGTAATGACGGTTGTGGAAACTCTGCAAGGAGTAAGTTGCCATCCATGACCCTCGGAAGAAACACTGAATATGTCCCGGTTATTACCCGGGTGGCGACTCCTGTCTATCTATACCTTCGTGGCATAAATCCTTAGTACCGTGGTAGTGTTATGGAAGACGGTACTTACCAGTGGTTTGATTCTATTAGGATTGTATGAAGTGCATGTCTAGGAAATGCTGTCTAAGGAGGTGGTATTTAAGTGAGACCATTGTGACTCCACCATCTTTCCTGGGCATTACCTGGTGCATTTTATATAATTCTAATGGATGATATTTCGCCTCACGCCCCACCCTTATAGTTTGGCGACTCCACTGGGGATTAAATGGATAGTTACTCCAACATGTTTCTATTAGTCTAATATTATTCCTCTGTTAAACTTTTTGCATTGCACTACACTATCACACGGATCACTCTTACACTTTTTAGCCCCGTTAGTACTAGCCAAGGAAACCATAGCTCTACTCGAGCTATGACGAATTGGTGAATGCTAGCACCCCATGCCCTTCGAGTATATAAAGAGCCATAGCTCAGTTGTGCTTAATGGACAAGCTCGCATGGGTGACCCTTTTCCTACCCAATGAAGCCCATGAGCCATAGATTTCAACCCTAGGTACCCCGTAGATTTTTGTTGTGCTGGATTCGTATCCTTACTGTTCAAACCATAAGTTCTAGTGGTAGTTGAGATGAGCCTAGGCCTATGCATAAACCCAATGCGTGTATAGGCCCAAGTCCATTTCAAAACCCATGTTAAGCAAGAGGATGCTTACTTATGGTTAAACTTTAAGGATATAAATCCTTTGTTTGTGAGGGAAGGATCGTCTTGGACCACCCCCTGTTGGTGTGTCCAGTGTACCAGAGCCTAGGATAGAATTTTTTCTTACCATGCACGTGAGAGTTGAAGGTATAAAGGGGGCGAAGATTCAGTTCTGGAGACATTCTTTTCGGTTTATCATTTAGTCTTTGGTCCGATTTTAGTTCGGTTTATCTGATTCAGTTTTGGTTGATTTTGGTCGTGTTAGTGCAGTTCGGTTTGGCTTTGTAAAGGCAAAGGTAAAAATGAAAGTGCATATTCATGCATTCATGCATTGCATTTGTGCATAGCATAAGATGTTAAAACCTTGTATTTTTTGTCTCTTGTAGTAAACATAGCTTTAGAACACATCAGGAAGACTTCTAATCAGGTCACTTGGGTTAGGGAGGGAAAGAGATTGGTAAGAGTTACACCTGCACAAGCTAAAATGGAAGACACTAAGGTCATGTTTAAACAGATGCTTGAAGAAGCTTTGAATGCCAAGATGGCTGAGCTTGAAGGAAAAATCATGGCCAACTTTGAGAAGAAGTTAGAGATGGGTGGGCCTAGTGATGTTCAGGTGAAAAGGCTTGAAGAAGAGACTAGTAAAAAGAAGGCCTTTGATGATGTTTGGGATGAAGAAGATTATCTGCAAGACAAGGCCAAAAAGAAAGAAAAGGGGACAAGTGAGGAGATTAGAGTTGTTCTTGAGATGATGGAAAAACTTGTGCCAAGTGAAAAAGCAAGTGAATTTCTTGGAATGGGGTTAGATGCAGATGACTTTGACATCCAGTTGGATGGAAATCTACAAAAATTCAAGATGCCCGATTTGGCTAAATTCAATGTCTTGGTGACCCAAAACCCATCTCAGTCTTATCTTATAGTCATGAAAACGATGGTTTGACTAAGAACCAAGTCACTCAGTTCTTTTCTATGTCACTAGAAGGGTTGCATCTTCATGGTATCATGGGCTAGAAGCCACTTTGTGAGAAAAGATTGGGAGGAGCTAGTTAGGAGATTTGTGCAACAATACTCCTATAATACTGACTTTAGATGTTACCCTGAGAGATTTAGAGACCACTAGGCAAAAACCAAATGAAACCTTTTCAGAGCATCTATTGAGATGGAGGAAAAAGGCCATGAAGATGACCAATAGGCCTACTGAAAAGGATCAGGTGTGATTGGTAGTGAAAAGTCTGCAGCTTAGTTATTATGAAAAACTTTGTTATTATCCCTTGGCTACCTTTGAACAGCTATATGATGTTGGGGTATTAGTGGAGGATGTATTGAACAGTGAAATAAAGGGTTATCAGCCCAAGAGGGAGGATACGGTCGGTGGCAACATTATTGGGGAAAACAAAGTCATTGAGGTTCAAACCGTGTCCCGCACCCCTAGAAAGTTCTCTCAATTCAACCAACCTCTATCTAAAGTCTTTGAGCGACTCAAAGCTCGGGGTCTCCTCCAACCCTTGGCACCTAGACCACCACCAAACCCACTGCCACCCAATTACAATGCTAACCTATATTGCCAATTCCATCAAACTCATGGCCATGACACTGATAGATGTTTTTGGCTAAAACACGAAGTTCAGGACTTGATCGATGCTAAGAAAATAGCTGACCCAGAAAATCGACCCAACACACGCACCAACCCAATGCCCAACCATAATGTTCCACCTCCACCAGGACTTTACATGATTTCCACCACCTCAATTGACCCTGACCAAATTCTCAACCTTATCCAACCTATCCAAAAGCTTGATGAACCTCGATCTGTAATGACAATTGATATTTGGGATAGTTCCAGTGATGAGGAAGGTTTGTTAGATGTTTGGGTTGACTCGAGGAGAGGAAAAGAGTAGGGTGAGCCACATGACCAAGAGTGGTGGATATTATCCTGATCCAACCATGGAGAAGGACAACGTGAGAGGGAAAGCCAAGGTGTTGGTTGAAGAGGACACAGATGAAGAGGATGATCAGTTCCTTAGGCAATTGAAGAGGACTCAGGCTAGTGTAACGGTCTGGGAATTGCTATTGGCATCAGAAAAACACAGAACCGCACTGACCAAGGCCCTGAGTGTACTCAAGGTCTCCACGGAGATAACTCCAGAAGAGATTGCCAAAGTTGTGCTTATAGAAGATGGGGGTCATATTACTTTCTCTGATCATGATCTCCCAGCTGAGGGGAGAAACCATAGTAGGGCTCTGTTTGTGACCGCCGAGGTTAGAGGGTGGAAAGTGCCTTGTGTGATGATAGATGATGGGTCAGCCATCAACGTATGCCCTCTGAAGATTCTGCCAAAATTAGGAATTTCTATGTCTGAACTAACTGGTTCTGATCTGGTAATCAGGGCCTATGATGATTCAAAGAGAAACGTGATAGGGGTATTCAAGACTATGGTTAAGGTGGGGCCTGTAGAGATCGAAGTTGAGTTTACTGTGCTAGACATCCCCATGACATTCTCCTTACTGTTGGGTAGAATCTGGTTCCATCCCTTAGGTGGAGTCCCCTCTACACTCCACCAAAAGATCAAGATCCCGTATCAAGATGGTATAATCACCGTCAATCTTTGAAAGAGATGGGGAAGTAGCTATGCTGCAAGTGGATGGTTCGGTACCACTATTGTCTGGTTTCCAAGTTGCGGGGATCTATGAAGACTGGATGGACCCTAGGGTGGCCACTATGATGAAAGAGATGAAGTTTTTTCCTGGTATGGGTCTGGGAAAACGAGCTAATGGCTTAGTGACTTTTCCAGAAATAAAGGGGCAAATCACTAGATATGGGCTGGGCTATCAGCCAACTGAAGATGAAGAGGAACTCAAGCCCACCAAGTTTATCAGGGAGGGCGCAATTGCATGGACTGATGACCAGGAGCTGCCGCATGTTGAGGAATTAGAACAAGAGGTCAATGTCATCAAGTTAAGGTGCCTTGGAAGCCAAGCACTTGGACCTACACCCCTAAGTTTGAGTCTGTCTTTTGTAATGCTCATAATAGTGATACTGATATTGTTATTTCTGATGTACTTGATGATGATTTTGAGGCAAAAATAAATAATATGACTAGTCCTTTTGCTTATTTGTTTGATGTTCTTCCTAATGGCTACACACATAGCATTCATAATCATTTAGAATCTATTTCTGTTAATGCATTAAAATCAATCTCTATTAATTTGGGTACACCAGATGATCCTAAAGACATTAAGTTAGCTGAAGATTTAACCCAAAAAGAAAGAGATAAATTTGTAGCCTTATTAATAAAGTACCAAGAAGCATTTGCCTGGTCTTATAAATATATGCCGGGAATTGATCGAGACATAGTACAACACAAGATCCCCACAGACCCTAACATGAGACCAGTAAAACAAAAGAAACGTCGGCTTAGGCCAGAATGGGAAGAAAAGATAGCTCAAGAGGTGAAAAAGCTTATTGAGGCTGATTTTATTGAAGTAATTGAGTATCCCGAGTGGTTAGCCAACATTGTGCCAGTCCCCAAGAAGGATGGGCGAGTTCGGATATGTGTAGATTATAGGGACCTGAATAAGGCTACTCCTAAGGATGATTTCCCATTGCCTCACATCGATGTGCTTGTTGACAGTGCTGCTTGCATGGCCATGTACTCTTTCATGGATGGTTTTTCGGGATATAATCAGATCCTCATGGATTTGATAGATAAAGTAAAGACAGCTTTTATCACTGAATGGGGGACTTATTGTTATAAGGTCATGCCTTTTGGGCTAAAAAATGCTGGTGCAACTTATCAGAGAATGGCTACTATGTTGTTTCATGACATGATGCACAAAGAAGTTGAAGTATATGTAGATGACATGGTAGTAAAATCCCCAACTAGGGAGAGACATTTTGAGGCATTAGAGAAGTTCTTTCAGAGATTCATCAAGTATAAATTGAGACTGAACCCTAGCAAGTGTGTGTTTGGGGTCACTTCAGGCAAACTGTTAGGGCATATGATCAGTAGGAAAGGGATTGAGGTTGACCCAGATAAGGTGAAGGCAATCCAGGAGATGCCAGCCCCGAGAACAGAAAAAGAGATTAGAGGTTTCTTAGGCAAATTACAGTACATCAGTAGGTTCATAGCTAGGCTCACAACTACCTGTGAACCAATTTTTAAGCTATTAAGAAAGAATCAACCAGTGGTGTGGAATGACCAATGTCAAGAGGCATTTGAAAAGATAAAGCAGTACCTGAGCAATCTACCAATTTTGTCACCACCCATACCTAGCATCCCTCTAATCCTCTACCTATCAGTGGAAAACATGGCCCTGGGGGCAATGTTGGCACAAGAAGTAGAGAATCTGGAGAGAGCCATCTATTACATCAGTAAGAAACTCCTTGCTTATGAGGAGAATTATTCACTAATAGAAAGAACCTGTCTGCCTGTAGTATGGGCAACTAAGAAGTTAATGCACTACTTTCAGACTCATTGAGTTATTGTAGTATCCCGGATGGATCCTTTAAAGTACCTATTTGAAGTACCGACGCTAGTTGGAAAATTGGCCAAATGGTTGGTCCTCTCATGCGAATTTGATATTGTGTATGAGACTCGAAAAACCATTAAAGGGCGTGTAGTGGCCGAATTTCTTTCTGAAAATCCAGTTAATGAAGGGGAAGAAGTCGAAACAGCCTTCCCGGATGAGAGTCTCAAGCTAGTAAAGGTCCAGCCATGGAAAATGTACTTTGATGGGGCCATGAATAAGAGCGGAGCCGGTATAGGGATAGTTTTGGAAGCACCGAATGGAGAACAATTGCTAATGTCAAAAAGGCTATGTTTCCCAACCACTAATAATATTGCAGAATATGAGGCTTGCATTTGTGGCACAGGCATTAATAGTATTGGGGCTAAAAAAGTGGAGGTGTTCGGAGATTCAATGCTAGTAGTTTCCCATGTTAAAGGTGAATGGGAATTGAAAGAAGAAAAGTTGAGGCCATACCTGGAGTATGCTAAGAAACTATTATTTAGCTTTGAGGAAGTGACAATGAAGCACATGCCTAGAGCTCGAGAACCGGATAGGCGATGCTCTAGCCACGCTGGCATCCTTATGGGAGAAGGGTGATCAGAAGCTGACCCAGCCAGTTATCTTGATGAGGAGTAGAATCCCATGCTATAAAGGGTTAATAATAGCACATTTAGATCTAGAAGATGAGATGAAATGGTATGAGGACATAAGAAGATATTTAGAGGTAAGAGAATACCCACGATACCAATAGTAGGGATAGAGCTACAATTCGTAGATTAGCCACTCGATTCACTTTGGTGAGGGCAACTCTATAAAAGGTTCTTGAAGGACTATTGCTCTTGTGTGTGTGAAAAGCGAGCGGATAATGGAGGAAGTACATGCAGGAGTGTGTGGTCCTCACATGAGCGGAAGGGTATTAGCAGCAAAATTTTAAGATTGGGCTATTATTGGTCTACCATGGATCTTGATGCGCTAAATTTGTGAAAAGATGCCATGAGTGCCAAATCCATGGGAATTTGAATCACCTACCGTCCAGTGAACTCTACAGCATGACTTCACCGTGGCCATTCTCAATATGGGGCATAGACATTATTGGGAAGATTTCTCCCACGACTTCTAATGGCCATAGATTTATCATAGTGGCAATTGACTATTTCACCAAGTGGGTTGAAGTGAATCTTATAAAGTAGTAGGGGCTAGCGGATAAGTAAGTTTGTGAGAAAGAACTTGATTTGCGGGTTTGGGGTACCCCATGAGATAGTATCGGATAACGGCCGGTTCAAAGGTGATTTCTTAGAATTAATTACGAATTCAAGATTAAGCATCACAAGTCCTCACCATACAGACCACAGACT
The DNA here is from genome assembly GCF_030052815.1 of Hevea brasiliensis. Lineage (NCBI taxonomy): Eukaryota > Viridiplantae > Streptophyta > Magnoliopsida > Malpighiales > Euphorbiaceae > Hevea > Hevea brasiliensis. The sequence continues at coordinate 13,058,271 of NC_079506.1, forward strand.
AATGGAGCGATGAAAGCGACAAATAAGAATGTGAAAACCATTACGAGAAAAATGGTTGAAACCTATAAGGATTGGCACAGAAACTCCCTTATGCTCTTTGGGGTTATCGCTACTACAAGAACATCCACGAGGGCAACTCCATTCTCTTTAGTGTATGGGGTGACGTGCTACCCATTGAGCAAGAGGTCAAATCCTTAAGAGTGATGCTAGAAGCTAAGGTCTTAGAAAATGAGTGGGCCCAGAAAAGATATGAAGAACTAGCTTTGATTGATGAGAAGATGATGCGAGCCTTGTATCATATGCAGGCTTATCAAAGGAAGATAGCAAGGGCCTTTAATAAGAAGATGAAGCCAAGAAAGATCAAAGAGGGAGACATGATTTTGAAACAAGCTCGGGCCATCCCTTTTGATTTAAGAGGAAAGTTTAAGCCAAAGCGGGATGGTCCATACATAGTCAAAAGATCTTGTCGAGGTCTTTGTAAGAATATCGGACACGGATGGGAATGAATTTCAAGAACCAGTCAACTTAGACAAGCTCAAATGGTACTTTGTGTGAGATAGGCCCGCTAAATTTGAAAATTTACAAGAGAGACGGTCTAGGCAAAAATAAGGGTCAAAGAAAAAAAAAGAAAAGAAAAGAAAAAATGCTAGATTGAAAACCTGCAAAAAGGCAGTCTAGGCAAAAGGAGATATGAGAGAAAATTTGGATGGAAAACCTAAAAAGGCCATTCGACAGGTTATAAAGCTTATTTCTAACTTTGGAAGGTTAGAAATTTGGCAAAACTAAATGTAAGAGGGAGTAATGGTGTACCTGAATAAATAAAGAAATTTTTATTGCATTGACTAGGAATGGGTTTTATTTAATTATGATCGTGAATGTTTGTGTCTTGAGGGATACATCAAATGATTAAGTAATTGAACTGCGTTGTTTTGATTTAATCTATGTCTTCTGAGCATGACAAGATAGGTGCTTGATATGAATGTCCTGGTAATTGTCTAATTTCAAAAAAAAAAAAAAAAAAAAAAAAAAAAGGGGAGCTTGCTAGGTGGAAAACCCGGAAGGGCCAAAGTTAGAGCAAGCCCGCTGAGATGAAAATCCGAAAGGACATTTCAAGCAAAAGTTAGGGCACAGAGAATGGAGTTCATGGAAGAGAAATGAGTCAAGGCAGAAACCATGGGGGGAGAGAAGAAAAAGAAAAATCAGAGAGAAATTGTATTGTGACCTTAAGGAAGTCTTTTTTGGTGAACAATTCTTCTAAAAAACTTGGAGGCTAAAAGAAAGTTTTTGTAAAAAGAGGTCCCTCAGAGGACTAAGTTTTTTTAGAATCTCTAGCAAAATCAGCATGCCCATGATAGGAAGTAGCATACAAGAAGCACAAAAATCACAAAAAGAGTTATGAGACCTAGTCATCCTAATTTTTCAAATCATGAATTAGATATTTTTTGATAAGTCCTTAGACGTTGTTTAGGGCGCATGACATAGTTGTGTAAGGCATAGAAGAACATGCATCAACATGTCACCTGTGGGTGTGTAAGGCGTAGAATAACATGCATCACCACAGTTTCAATTGTCGAACTACGAGGGGGTCTGATTCTTCCTTAGGATAGTGAGGGGGAGGTAGTTTAGGACCGCGGTCCTAAATACGAACCCACAATATTTCATGACAGATATTTTTTTTTTGGTAAGTCCTTAGACGTTGTTTAGGGCATATGGCATAGTTGTGTAAGGCGTAGAAGAACACGCATCAACATGTCACCTGTAGGTGTGTAAGGCGTAGAAGAACATGCATCACCACAGTTTCAAGTGTCGAACTACGAGTGGGTCTGATTCTTCCTCAGGATAATGAGGGGATCGTAGGTAGTTTAGGATGCGGTCTAAATACGAATCTACAACATTTCAAATCACGATTGCCATTGTCATGAGACCATAGCTAGTCTCATTACACAGAGTGTATCAACGAGCAAGATGCACTCAATTTTCACATGACACGATTATCAACGTTATGAGACCGTAGCTAGTCTCATGACGCAGAGTGTATCGACAGAGCAAGATACACTCATTTTTCACATGACACAGTTATTACTGTTATGAGACCGTAGCTAGTCTCATAATATAGAGTATGTCGACCGAGCAAGATATACTTGATCCTCATAAGCCAATGTTTCATAGTTATTAGAAATTCGAGTTTCACTTTGATGAAACTTGAGCAATGCTTTCGCATTGATTTCAACTTTCGCCAAAGTGGGGGGCAAACTGTAGACCCTTATTTTGTGATGAGTATGTGCATTGAGGATTTGTGAAAACCGATGATGAAAAATTATATGACTGTAAGATGTAATTGGAGGCATTGAGCTGAATTATTAATTTCGTGGCATGATCTTGAAAAAAATAAAAATAATAATAAAGTTTTGGGAAAATTAATTTAATTAAATTTAAATAAAATTTTATTTTGTTTAAATTTAATATGGGTAGTTTTTTTAAATGGATCTAATTAAGTTTAATTGGGCTCCATGGGCCTAAGAAAGCCTAGTTAGGAATTTTAAATGGGACCCATTTAATTATTTTCTAAAAATTAAAATAACAAAATATCTCTCTCCTCCTTGGCCCCACTCTCTTCCTCACTCCCTATTGGTGCCTTCCATTTTTTCCTGTCTTCGTATTGGTTGAAACACCTCACCCATATCCTAGTCTTATTCGAATCTGCAATGTGATTGTTTAAGTCATCTAAACTTTATCACCCTAAGACTACACATCCTCCCACACATCTTCATAATTCCCTATTGGTGCCTTCCATTTGTCTTGTCTTCCTATTGGTTGAAACACCTCACCCATATCCCAGTCTTATTCAAATTCTGCAATTGTAGTTGTTTAAGTCATCTAAACTTTATCATCCTAAGACTCCAAATCCTACCACACCTCTTCCTCATTCCCTATTGGTGCCTTCCATTTTTTCCTGTCTTCCTATTAGTTGAAACACCTCACCCATTTCCCAGTCTTATTCGAATTCTACAATTGTAGTTGTTCAAGTCATCTAAACTTTATCATCCTAAGACTCCAAACCCTATCACACCTCTCTCCCAAAACCCTATAAATACCCTACTAGAGAAGAGAAGAAGGGGAGGATGGGAGGAAAGAGGAAGAGAAAATTCAGAGCTATAGGAAATTTAGAGATATTCAAGACTCTTTGAGTTCTTTCTTATTTTTTTTTTCTTTTCTTCAAGAAGATTTGCATACAAGATTTCTATAAGGTCAGTTTTTTATTGTTTTCTTTTCAAGATCTATGCCACACAATATTTTAATTCTATGCTCTTTGTCTTCAATTTATTTTATATATTCATATGGATCATGTAATCATGTTTAATTTGAGGGGATACACAACTCTGCACATGTTTAGTTTCTGTCTCTTTATTTCTTTTATTTTCTTTAGTTTCTTTATTTTTTATTACAAACAAAATTGGTAAGTAGCCCTAAAGTAAGTACCAAAGAGGGCATTTGCGTGGAGCTTATATGGAGCTAAACGGGAGTAAGCCAGGGATATCATTGCCATACTAGAAGAGAAGACCCTTTTTTAAGGGTAGCTTGCCCCAATGGCAACTGCATTTATCAACAAGTAAGTAGCTCTAAACTTCTCGAATAACCATTGGCATGAAATTGTAGTAATAATAGAACTTTCATTTGGTAAATTAAAATTAACTTTATTTTTAATTTAACTAACTTTTGCATGTAATTAATTTAAATAAATACTTTGTAAATTAAAATTAATCTTGTTTGTAAATTAAAACTAATATTGGCATGTAAAATAAATTTAATTTAATACTTGGTAATTGTAAAATGAATTTGCATATTAGAAATCTTTATTAGGTTGTGATTGTTTGGGACTTATGTGATATTAGAATAAATTACACATGTACATAATTAACTTAGTTCAATTATCCTTAGGGTAACTTGGTGAAAATTAATTAATTAGGTTAAATAGAAACATAGGGTTATTTGAAATTGAATTTGTTTGTAAATTAAATTCCCAATAATAAATTAATTTTAGTCATCTGGTAAATATCATTTAAATAATTAGCAACCCCATAGATAGGAATTACTTGTGCATGAAAATTGTGTGTAAACAACAACCCTTTTTGTGAATTACTTGCATGTGTAGGATTAGAATTGCATTTTTTAGGATAAAAGTTTAATAAAGGAATAATAAACAAGACTTCTAGAAACATTAGTAGAGGACTGGCACTCGAATTAACGAGGTTAGACCAGGCGTAAGGGGTGCCTAACACCTTCCCCTTACGTACCCACTATCCCGAACCTAGACATTGGGCTATGGTAATGACGGTTGTGGAAACTCTGCAAGGAGTAAGTTGCCATCCATGACCCTCGGAAGAAACACTGAATATGTCCCGGTTATTACCCGGGTGGCGACTCCTGTCTATCTATACCTTCGTGGCATAAATCCTTAGTACCGTGGTAGTGTTATGGGAAGACGGTACTTACCAGTGGTTTGATTCTATTAGGATTGTATGAAGTGCATGTCTAGGAAATGCTGTCTAAGGAGGTGGTATTTAAGTGAGACCATTGTGACTCCACCATCTTTCCTGGGCATTACCTGGTGCATTTTATATAATTCTAATGGATGATATTTCGCCTCACGCCCCACCCTTACAATATTAACACTAAATCTCTTAATAAGATATAAATATTAATAAAATGAAAATTTAATTTATTCTTTTTAAATATTTAAATAATATTAATGAGAATTAAAAATTATAAAAATAATAATTATCTCTTATTAATTTCATAATAAACTTCTTAAAGATAAATTATCTTAGAATATATATACAAAGATTCAATATTACCTGCTCTTTACATCTCAAGCGTTGTTTGATTAGAATAAGTGAGGTGTAGAATTTTAAATTCTCAATAAATATAAAAATTAAAAGACTATTTTTTATTGTTTAAAAAATGAATTAATTATCTTGAGATAAATAATTTATTTTTTAAAAAATAGAGTTTTTAAAAATAAGTTATTAAACCCAAACATGGCCTTAAATGCGGAAGACCAATCCAACTGTTCTTAATGGACATCACCGTTAATAGAGTCACGGAGTGCTCTTCAAGTAATGTAATGGATATTTTAAACTGACGGCTACGGTAAGGTAATGGATCAATTATTATTCAATTTTCTCCTTCAATGTGATTTTGATTTGCCTCTCTCTGACTGGGACCCCGCGCGCGAATGAAGAAGATTGGCCCATTGATAAATTCGGGATTGATTATCACAAAATTACGTTTTAGTCCTCTTGCCAAAAAGTTTATTTTCAAAGAGGCTCTGTACTATGGAAAATAATACAATGTATTAGCTGTTTGGGAATATCTGCTTGCTAGTGAACCAAATACACCTTAAGATATTTAGATTTACTCATATAAATATTTAAATATTAAAATGAAAAAATAAGTTTTGATTGGAATTAATTTAGAAATTAAAAAATAAAAAATAAAATTATTAAAATCAAAGGTAAAATTTTAAATTTAAAAATTTTAAAAATTTTTAAAATTCAGTACGTTGTAACTTTTATTTTTATGATGTGAAATTCTATTTTCACCACTGATTCACAATTTGGTAATGCTATGCTCCTTTAATGTTAACCAAAATATTTGATTAAATTTAAAACCACCTAAAGTCTTTGAGTAACGTCTTGCATTATATCAAACTAGCTAAATGCATGCACGTGCTAATCATAATATATTTAAAATTTTGTTTTTTTAAATATAATTTAAAATTATTTTATTAATTTTAAGAAATCTAATTTTTAAATTTAAAAATGAAATAAAATATTAAATAAAAAATTTATAAAATTTAAAAATTAAGGCTATATTTATTTAAAAAAATAATTTACATATGAAAAATATTTTGTGAAAATATTTTTTGTTATTTTATTAAAATATTAAATTAATAGTATATATTTATTTGATGTATTTATAAGTATTTTCACATTTTAATAAAATTATTAAAATTTAAAAGATAAAAAATATTTAAAAAAAATTATTTTTTTTAAATAATTTAATTTTTTCTTTGATAAAAAAGAATATTTTTTATTAATTAATTTTTTAATAACATTAAATATTAAAAAATAAGAAAAGTATTTTTCATAAAACAATATAATTTCAATAACTATCTATGCATGATTTTCATACACCAATATATTGCCAAATATTTACGTGTCCTTAATTTTTATATAATTATCAATAAAATCCTAATAGTTGACGTATAATTAATTTCAAACAAATGTAAGATTCACTTAAAAATATTGATATAATGATAAAAAATTTAAATTTATGAAATATAATTTTTAATATTAAAATATAAAATCACGTGATACATTTTATTTTTTTCGAAAATGTATTACTATTTGGCCCATTTTAAGCCTAATGACTGTATATATAAATTCCTAACATGATGGGCTGAGCTCATACCCACACTTAGCCTACCCACGAAGCCACACCAACCTCGATCTTTCCACCCGGGCAGCCCGAATTCCGATCTTGCGGCCAATATTCCTGCCCAAGCGCGGCCGTAGATGGTTCTAGAATTCTTCCACGTGTCACCACCTAACCCTTAACTATCTCACGCTCTGCATTTCATTTCTCTTCGTCTCTCCCACTTCCTCTATAAGCCCAAAACCCTTCGCTTCTCTATCTTCTCCGTGCTTTAGCTTCTGCATACCCACAAGCTCAAAAGCTGAGTTAGGGTTTTATCCTAATTCTCCCCCAATTTGTTGTTAGGATTTTGAACAAGTTCATTCTCCTGCTGTAATTCCCATTTCTAGAGGTAGATTTTATTAAATCTAATTCCATACAAAATCCTAGAGAATGGCTTCTTCAACCGCTCAGATTCACGTTCTAGGTGGTGTTGGGTTTTCTTCCTCTTCCTCGAGAAAACATAGTTTTTCTTTTTCACAGAAGACTGTTTTCTTTGGTCAAAATGTAAGGTCGCAAACGGCGGCTTTTCTGAGATGCAGTAACACTACAAGGAGAAGGTATAGCACTGGCCCTTTGAGAGTAGTGAATGAGAAGGTAGTGGGAATTGACCTGGGTACCACCAATTCTGCAGTTGCAGCAATGGAGGGAGGGAAGCCGACGATTGTGACAAATGCAGAGGGTCAGAGGACTACACCTTCTGTTGTGGCATACACAAAGAATGGGGATAGGCTTGTGGGGCAGATTGCAAAGCGGCAGTCAGTGGTGAACCCAGAGAATACTTTCTTCTCTGTGAAGAGGTTTATTGGCAGAAAGATGTCTGAAGTGGATGAAGAGTCAAAGCAGGTTTCTTATAAAGTATTTAGGGATGAGAATGGAAATGTTAAGTTGGATTGCCCTGCAATTGGCAAGCAGTTTGCTGCTGAGGAGATTTCTGCTCAGGTATAATCTAAATATTGTGTGGTTGTTGACTCTTTTGGATTAATATAGATCCTGGAATAACTTTGAGTTAGTTGATGTCGTTTTAAAAGTAATGTGAACTTTTGTGTTATGCAACTCGAAATCAGTATAAAATTTTTCTCCATTGTTGTACTAGAATGTGTACTTAATTATGGTTTTGTACAGGAATTGTGAATGGATTAGTTACCTGTTCCACATTTTCTGGGTATGGTGCTCAGGTTTGTGAGACACAAGGACTAAGCTTTTGCAAAAGGTTTTCATTTTGAACATTCTGGCCAGAGGAGGGATTTGTATTTTGTGTAATTACTGGACTTCTACATTTCTGAGGATAATTGATTGTTAACCATTTGATGCTTTTTCAAATTTAGGTTTTGAGGAAGCTTGTGGACGATGCCTCAAAGTTTTTGAATGATAAAGTGACTAAAGCTGTGGTCACAGTGCCTGCATACTTCAATGATTCCCAAAGGACAGCGACAAAAGATGCTGGCCGAATTGCTGGGCTGGATGTTCTTCGAATAATCAATGAACCCACTGCTGCTTCATTGGCATATGGGTTTGAAAAGAAGAACAATGAAACCATCCTAGTATTTGACCTTGGTGGTGGCACTTTTGATGTTTCTGGTACTGTGATTTTTATCTGAATTACCTTCCATTGTTTCAATTGTGTCTTTTACTTTGGAGACTAAGATGAATCATTTTCTTTGATAATGCCTTCTGCTGATTCAGGAAATTTCTTTTTTGTGATAACTTACATAACATTTATGAAGTACAAGATCATGTTAACATTTTCTTAATTGTAAAATTTTGTATTCATTTGCCTAATGTTAAAACTGCAGTGCTTGAGGTTGGTGATGGAGTTTTTGAAGTGCTTTCTACTTCAGGAGATACACATTTGGGTGGTGATGACTTTGATAAGGTAGAGTTTTTTTTTTTTTTGGGCGTATTGCAATGAATGTTAATGTTCCATTCATTTTTGTTGCTTACTCTGTTGCTGTGATAATACAATTAAACACTTATTGTTTATGCAGAGAATTGTTGATTGGCTTGCTAGTAACTTTAAGAGGGATGAAGGCATTGATCTTTTGAAGGACAAACAAGCACTTCAGAGATTGACCGAGACAGCTGAGAAGGCTAAAATGGAGCTGTCATCATTGACTCAGACAAACATAAGGTAGATTGGTTGTACTTTTTGATCTATTACTTTTCAATATTTGGAGGTTTGACTGCTGAAAATATATGTTCTTTTCTAGTTTGCCTTTCATCACTGCTACTGCTGATGGACCCAAGCACATTGAGACCACACTTACAAGAGCCAAGTTTGAGGAGTTGTGTTCAGATTTGCTTGACAGGTACCTACTATTGCTACTGCTTGGTTGTTGATTTTTTTTTCTTTGATGCATTTTAGTCATATTTTTCCCATGCATTTATATCAGCTCTTCAAATTCTGTCTGTCTTCGTTCATCCTGATCTAACTCCTGTTCTTTTTATTTCTTTATAAGGCTTAAAACACCAGTCGAGAATTCCTTAAGGGATGCAAAACTCTCCTTTAAAGACCTTGATGAGGTGATACTTGTTGGTGGATCAACACGAATTCCAGCTGTACAGGAACTCGTGAAGAAAATGACTGGGAAGGACCCGAATGTCACTGTCAATCCAGATGAAGTAGTTGCCCTAGGTGCTGCAGTTCAGGTTGTCCTATTCAGTTATATTCTCAGTAGAAGATTGTGTCCTGTATTTCTTATGTTTGTTTGCAATAATGCTCATAGTTTAATTTCTTTTGACATTATGGAATCATAGTTTGTAAGCTGATGTATTCCATCCTCTTCCTTGTTGTGACTAGGCTGGTGTTTTATCTGGAGATGTCAGTGATATTGTGCTGTTGGATGTAACACCATTGTCACTTGGTCTGGAGACTCTTGGAGGGGTCATGACAAAAATCATTCCCAGAAACACTACTCTGCCCACATCCAAATCTGAGGTATTCTCAACTGCTGCAGATGGACAGACAAGTGTTGAAATTAATGTTCTTCAGGGTGAGAGAGAGTTTGTCAGGGACAACAAGTCCCTTGGCAGCTTCCGCCTTGATGGTATCCCACCAGCACCGCGTGGAGTTCCTCAAATCGAAGTTAAATTTGACATCGATGCCAATGGCATTCTTTCTGTTGCTGCTGTTGATAAAGGTTCAGGGAAGAAGCAAGACATCACAATTACTGGTGCTAGCACCTTACCCAGTGATGAGGTATGTTCTGTCACTGAGCATGATGTGAACTGAATTCTTGTAGCATTGATTGGATTTTAAAAAAAGCATGCACCTGTGTTTCTTCCGTGAAAATCCACTTGTAGATATAGTGTAAATTCAATACTGCCCTTGAAATTTGAAAGCATAGGAAACACTGAATATATGTTAACCAATTAACTCACACTGATTGCTATGCTTATACGCTGTTTGCTTGTCGTATCAACATGCTAATGTTTGAACAACGTTTAAGGATACATGAAAATTTATGCAGGTTGAAAGAATGGTGAATGAAGCTGAGAAATTTGCAAAGGAGGACAAGGAGAAGAGAGATGCCATCGACACAAAGAACCAAGCAGATTCTGTTGTCTACCAGACTGAGAAGCAGCTGAAGGAGCTAGGAGACAAGGTTCCAGCCCCTGTGAAAGAGAAGGTTGAGGCAAAACTCAAGGAGCTCAAGGATACAATTGCAGATGGGTCAACGCAAAAGATAAAAGATGCAATGGCTGCCCTTAATCAAGAAGTCATGCAACTTGGTCAGTCCCTTTACAGCCAACCAGGTGCAGGTGGTTCTGGTCCTGCACCTGGCAGTGAAGCTGGACCTTCGGATTCATCGAACAAGGGACCTGATGGAGATGTTATTGATGCAGACTTCACCGACAGCAAGTGAGATGGCAAGATGGTTGGCTAGTTCTCGAGCCCCTTCCTGGTGATGTGTATGAGAAATTAATTCTGCCTGGTTTAAGGGTTAATGCATTTCCAGACATTTTTGCTTTATGGCGAGTCACAACGAATTGTTTTCAGGAACATATAGGACCAAGCACCTTTATAGCAAACCCATAGTAGTTAAAACTTTGGGTGTTCAATTCAGTGCACTTCTTTTGAATTACAGCACTACTTAGATTTAGTGCGACTGATTATTTTTCTTCTTCTGATGTTCTTGGATAAAGCACTTAATTACAAAGGTTTTCTAATGCCTATAGTTTAATTTTTAGCTGATTATTCATAGTTCCATTACCAGTGATCGATCAACAAGCTTGATCAATCCGACCCGATGGTTTGGAGACCGAATCCCCCCACTTGAACTCATGGGAATGCTGAAGGCCTTGCAATTAAAGATATTGTCCCAGCCTACTCCATGACTCGGGAACATTGCACGCTAGATTCTTTTGAAAATTGATTTCTATTTATAGAATAAATAACAATGGGCATGTAAATGAAGCCAATATTATTTTGCAGATTCTTTATTTCGTTGGCAAGAATATCACGGCTCAAAAAAATTTGACTGATTTTTCAATGTTTCGGGCAGATTTGCTTCCCTGCCTCTCGGAAATGTTAGTCAAGAGTTATTTAGCACCTGTGTCTGAATTAAAACACCATTTATTGCAGGACTGCAATTAAGAAACCTGCTAGCTTCATAATAACAGATTCATAATCCATATATGATGTCAAGTGTTTTAGGCCACTGTATAATTGTAGACTAAATTAATAAATTCTTTCTTATCATATCCACAATGCAGCTATGCTTATACATAATTCCTTGTAATCTACAATTCAGCAATGATTATGGATAAATTAATTTCGAATAACATAAGAAATGAATCTGGATCAGGAAATTATTTGGATTTAAACTATATATCTTTCCAAGAACTATTTACTCATTCAAAATATATTAAAATTGAGTGATATGAATTTTCAAAAAGAGGAAAAAATCATAATTCATTGGGAACTTGATAATTTTTTTCTTTTTAAAGACAATTTGATTGATATCTCCAATTTTGGACATCCATGAAACCAATTAGAGAGATGAAAATAGACATTCAAAACTTTTTCGCAATAGATCATAACCTCAAAATAAAAGCCCATGAGAGAGATAGATATATGATCTTTTAAAATGACATGTTTAGAAATTAGAGTTTTACGTGAATTTAATTTAATTGGTTTTTTTGTTTTTTATATTTAAAAAGTAAAAAATTAGCTTTTTTATTTTTTTTTTAAAAAATATTTTTAAAAAATAAAAGTCAAATATAATTGTGTAAAAATTCAATCTAAATTTCTTTTAATATTATTGTTGTTAATTACATATTTATTTAGAAATAATTCACATTGTTTTTATTTTCATAATTTTTCAATGCTCCCTTATTTTTCTTTAGCCTCAACTCGAAGTTTTTTTTAATACAATTAGAATTTATTTCAACCAATAAAGATGGCACAGAATGTATTTACACTATCATTATATTCAAATAAAATATTTTCTACAGTAGCACTATAAATAGCACATGGTAAAGCAGTACCCAATATACCGGCAACTAATTTAATGTTCGAGTTCTAATTAGAGCCAATTATAAAAACCAAAAAAAAAAAAAAATTATTTCAATCAAACATTACTCCATGGTTGAACAACTTATAATAGCTAATACAATAACCACAGTTGTGGATAAAGTTCTTAATAGAATTGATTCTATAGAACAGTAAAGCTATAGAATTAATCTGCTAATAATGGTAATGGGCATTATTAACTCTTATGCCAGATTCAAAGTTTACATAGAATTCTACATGCTACGTGGAATCAAAATGATGTGAAATACTTGAGCTCTCTCAAGCTTCTAACACAAAATTTTCCAAGTTTGGCAAATCAGTTTCTGATTGTTTTCTTGTGGCAATACCCAACTTCATTCCAACAGAAACTAAGGTTTCTAGTGACCTGGAACTGTTGGCTAGGAGATCTTCATCAATCTGAATTGCACCCTGCACAATATCCCCTACATTAGATATGAAATATGCAGAATCATGACTTTTAGGTCACAAATGGAGTAAATTTACTGTTACACCAAAGCCACCAGATGTGAAAATAATGGGAATACATCGTTAGTACTTGATGCAGTGATGGCAGTGAATCTAGATAATCATTAGAAATATTTTATATTGAGAAAATACCATCTAGTACCAACCTTTTCGAAGACACAAATCACTGTGCTTCCTCCGAATGAAAAATATCCAAACTGCAATATAACACATGCAATGCCAATTAAAAATCCAGGCTTGTATTCTCATGGAAAAAATGCATAATGTTGCAGACATTGAATTGTGAATTGCTAACCTCATCTCCTTTCTTGATGGAGTCGCCTTCCTTTTTCAAAAAAGTAATGCTGCCAACCATTGTTGCTCCAATTGCTACAAATGCCACCTTAAGCAAAAATACAAAGAATTTGTGTCCATGTCAGCCAACTGAAAAACTTCGGCATCTTCTGAGATAATTATAGAAGCTAAACACGTCAGAGGTTAAAACTACTATCCAAGGAAAAGTCAAGTGTGTGCTGCTTGGTTTCTCTTGCATTAATCTGGCACAGCATGAGATACAGTTATCTATAGATTTGATTCAAACCTAAGCATAATAAGATTTGCTCAAAATTTTCCTTGTGTTACAATACACAGTAATCTTATTATGCTTAGGTTTGAATCAACCCGAAATCACAAATTGTTCATGATCATATCCTTCAACTTATTCCTCTTCCTTTCCCCAAAAGCCAGATTAAAAGAAAACAAGGAAACACATTGACCACTTTTTTCCACTAGCAGAAAAGCTATATGATGGCATCTAGGTATTGCCATTCAACCATTCTACTGATTGCTTTGAGTAAAAACTTCATCGTGTTTGTGGGGAGACTTCAGAAAAAGAAAATAGCCTTGGCCCAGATAGGAGCATAGGAGAAACTAAACCCATGATGCTGCATTTCAAAATTCTTAGCGTGATCTGAGAATGAGATGTGCAAACAAAATACTAATTATTTTTCTGCTGTATATTTGCACAATACTTTGCATGCAGCACCCAACCTAGTAGAATATAGAAAAGGGCAACAATCCTAGCCCTATGATGCCATAGCATCCATATTCCATACAACATCAAGCAAATGAAAATTAGATCGTTGCCTTTGAAAATGACTGGTTTTTATCTACGCTACAGGAGAGGTAGCTACAAATTGTAACTCAGATGATTGAGACAATAAACCTTTCCAAATTCTGCAGTAGAAATGATTGATACGACTCGCTTATTCTCTGTGAAAACATTACAATACTTGCTATTGACAGCGATAGGATTAACCTGAGAAAACAAAGCAGATAAGCATAAGGAGGCAATCTGATAAGTGATTATTACAAAAGAAATTATCACAAACAGCCAAACATGCTCATTAGTTGCACTAATCTACGTACCGTGTATAAATTTCCAGGGACATTTACAAGTTTCTCAATGGTTCCAGAAACTGGTACATGAAAACGGTGATAATCCTGGAACAATGAAAAGAAATTAAGGCCAGAAATGCAGAAATCATATATCTAGTTTCAGGAAGTTCTAGTAACTTCAGAAAATAAGAAGCCACCTGAAAAGCATTGAAGTGGAGAAAAATCTAATCTTTTTACACCAAATACCTAAATGAAGAACAAATACACACTCAAACAGCTGAATTAGTGGACAAAGTCCTACTATCCAGTTGCCACAGTTCTCCCCCCATTACTTTCTCAACATCCAAACTATTGATGAGAGATTGGACTTCAGCTATCATTTGACATACGTTTTCTTCGTCATCCCAGAATATGCGGGTTCAAACCGGAGCTCCCTCAGAACTCAGGAGGGGAAATTATTTGGGCCCAACAAGCTCTTGGGTCTCTTATTTTCTTCCTAAACTTAAATTGCCAAACCAAATATTCATGTTAAAGTAATAGAGATAGCTTGTGCCAAATACCTGTGGTGCCAATCGAAATATGACCAACGATCCATCGATGAAATTACTAGAACGTATTTCCTTTCCCAAAAGGCCTTGAGTAGAAAATTTCTGGCCCTAGCAATTATAAAAAATATAACAGAAATTAACTGATATAACAAAAGAATCCATAAATGGTAATGCATAAGAATATTTACAGGGGATAAAAAGGTATGTCAACAATTTAGATATCCATTATATCCTGATATTATAGTTACTTCACAAATTCTCAAGCAGCTCTACTTCAAGCCAATAACACTATGGTGTCTTATGACTTGTTATGAGAGAAAAAGAGAGTGAAGCTATATCAAGATGATTCCCTGTTAGCATTAAGTCTAAGACCTTTCAACACCTCGAGTTCACCTTCCAACAAATTGCCAATATTAACTCTTCTATATTACAGCTTGATTATAGTTGAGACTTTAACAATTAGTACAAAACTTTATTTTTGATAGCCTAAGTTTAGTGTAAGTGCCTAAATTTACAGAAGTCTTACTACTATTACTACCATTTAAACAATACAACAACAACAATAATAATTAAATTGGAATTAAAAGAACAGAGATAATTTATTAGTTCCCACATAAACTTACCAGTCATTGTTCCCTATGAAAGCGTAACAAGTCATAGAATTGGTAAGAAATAGTTTTAGCCAATATGAAAGAGAACAATCCTTCTTAAAAAATAAAAAAATAAAAACAAAGGGAGAACAATACTTGATAAAGAAACTGTCCAAATAATTTATTGTCTGCCAAATTACCACATAATTTGCCATATACAGCAATCCGGTTAGTAAACCATATTTATCATAATGTACAGCAATTTATAAAAAGTCCAACATAATTCACTCCCGTCCACAAAACATTCTCATTCTATAACATACCAATTTTCAAACGAAAATGTCTTCTTGGAACAAAAAAGCCATAATCCATTATTTAAGGATGGACAAGAATAAAAGTAAACCATATAATATTAAGATGTAAGTGGTAGAAATACCTTGATCCAAAATCGTAAGCTATCTGCTATATTTTTAAATGCCATCAGACGGCTATCAGCTGCACAAACAGCAACATCATCATGTTCCATGAAAGCAATGGGTCTTACACCAGGCTTTAACTCCCTTATGAAGAACTCATTGAATGTCTGCATGTAGAACCATTACAAATGAACAATCCATTTAGGGTTCAGCATTGTTAAAAAATGTGATGCCTCCACCCAAGCGCCATACTAAACAGAGAAGAAATTTTTTCAGTTGATCATCAATAATGTGATGACAGAAGAGGTTCCAAGGAGAAATAAAAGCACTCTCAGTTTCCAGATTTAATACTTAACCCTTGTGGAAAGAAATATTCAATCAAATCAAATCAATTACAACCATCAATTAAAAGCTCAAGGAAACCAAAATACCACAAGGCCATTGTTGACGGCCATTATCACATGAACCTTTTACCACCACTAACTTAACTGCACGTTACTATCATAGCATGTATGTAGCCTCAAAAGTGACTTGCTAGAGTAATCCAATATCCCATTTGCTTTCAAGATTAAAACTATGAACGCTCAGGTTCCATGTGATCCAAATAAAATGCTCCAGATTACATGCAGTGTGAATGTTTGGCTTCCAAAGAGTATAGCAAGTCAAGCTCAGTAATGCAATAGGTTATTCAACTTTAAGGCCCCATGCATTTACTTTTAAATGAGCTTAGCCAACTTAAAATACTTACCAACCCAAAAAAAAATAAAAGTTTGGTGTCTAAATATCAACATATTGAAATTTGTTCATAGATTCATTGATGTCTCAAAGCTAACTGAAGTCCATAAGCAATCAAGATCTATAATGTGGTTAAAATATAGCCTTACACTAGAGGACAAGGTAGGCCAAATGGAATTCAGTTATCCAAAAACAGAAAGATGACTAAGCAATCAAGATTCTCTATTAATCAAGCTCTAACAAAAAGCAAAAGGAAAAGAATTGTTTTTTGTGCATAAAGATTTCACTCTGAATTTATTTACCTTAAAATGTTCCAATGGATACTTAACTTCAGCCAGATTGAGTTGATCCTACAACATCATAACCAAATATGATCATGTTAATGAAGGGTATATATTATTGGCATGACAGTAGAAAATAGAATCCCATATCTTAATATAACGTTAAAGTAGCCAAGAATAATGAAACATATATTACATGCAAACAAAGATGAACATCAATAGATGGAAATGATTTTAAATTGTTTACCATAAGTAAGGCATCATTGCCTCCATGGATTATCCTTTTGGTTGGGGCGGGGGAAAACTTGATATCTAGAAACCCTAATTAGGAATATGCACCCCAAGAAAGTAAGAATATAATGAAAACTGATATAAGAAGTACTAGAATTAAGCTCAAGAGTCATGATAGAATACTCTACATGCAGAAACAGCCTCCTATATCCCTAACATCAGATTCCACTATGCATATGCGCAAAAGAAAAGCTCCCCATGCCAAATGATCCTCCCACCAACACCAAGCACCCCATGCTCCCTAATCCTCCCACCAACGCGACCCTAGCCTCCTCTAGTGCAACTCCGTTCAACTTCTAACATCTTAAATTCTTAACAACCATCCAAAGCATAAATCAAAATAATACCAAATAAAGAAGAAAAAAAAAGGAACCAAATATCCCAGGAAACAAAACAATGAATTAGAGATGATTAATTGTTTCATTATCTCTCCTACAGAATACAAACTCATCATTAAATCTCTCTGTTTTGGCTATATTTTCCATCATCAGGATTTGAACGTAACAGACGCAATGCATCACTCTTGGACATCATAGTAGATACAAAATGAGAACACGAATATAAAATTTCAAACCTCAGCCTAAAGCACTTGTCTTACACTAAATGCCTTTATAACCATGAAAGCAAAAAAA
Organism: Hevea brasiliensis; assembly: GCF_030052815.1. Lineage (NCBI taxonomy): Eukaryota > Viridiplantae > Streptophyta > Magnoliopsida > Malpighiales > Euphorbiaceae > Hevea > Hevea brasiliensis. The sequence goes on from NC_079506.1 coordinate 13,075,619, forward strand.
AATTCAACACCATCAATTTATTAGCCAAGCTATTTTTATATACATACAGAAAAAAGAAGAACTAGCATGCAAGAAATCACATATCGAACAACTAGCTCATGCATATCATTCAGTATTTTCCTTGGATGAATTAAAATGAATAGCAACGAGTATTGGGAAGACTAAAAAATGATCCTCAGTCTTCCCCATGACACAAACACACAAGATACTCTTCATTAAATAGCCATGCCATGCAAATAAAGCCAATATTATAATCACAGATTCTTTATTTGACAAGCAAGAAAATCAGACCTTAAAGAATTCAACAAATTTTGGAATGTCTTTTGCGGATTCAGCAGAATTCATTTTCCTTCCTTGCTTCTCAGAAATGCTAATCAAGAGTTCTTTAGCACCTGCATCCAAATTAGCCACCATATATTGTAAGACTGCAATTAAGAAAAGTACATATCCCCAATTCTTATATTGATTTTCAAGTGTTTAGGATCATCCCTTTGAATCATAATAGTGAGAAATGAAGTATGATACATCAATTGTCACTGAGGATTGATGTATAATGCATGATAACAGCATTATGACCAGGAGGATTGGTTCAGGGAAAAAGTAAACCAATTCTTAGAAGACTATGAGCTGTAAAAATTAAATCAAGGTTGATCTTCTAGTAAAAATTAAGTTTTTTGTTTGGGGGGTTTTGGGTTGGGGAGAGGAGGGGGGTGGTGGGGGGGTGGTAGTAGGGTGTGGGATCAAAGTTGATCTTACTGTAAAAATTTGTACCTTTGTCTATAAGACGAAGCCCTATTTTTGATTGGTAAATAGTTCTCATTGACATCACAATCTTGCCATCAATTAACTCCTCCACTAGTCTCTTTGTCCTCCTATCAAATACCTAATGCACCAAGCTATTAGCTAATTACAAGCATCGATGTTAGTGCCACATGTAAAGAAATGAAACTTAATAGAATCAATAATGCTTTGTATTCTATGGAAATGCATTAAAAATGATGCAGCCACAATCAAAATTGACCCTGATAATTCTATCACCAACAATATGAGTAGATTTAGTTTGATTTGCTTTATAAACATCTATTGAAGAATTCCATTGTGATTGTCTGATCCATGGCCATTTCCCATAAAAGTTACTACCATTCCATGCCGCTAACTCATCCACAATCATGGAAAGAGAACACATGCATCAGTACATCACAAGGCAACAGCGCGCCATGCTCAAACCACCCCCCCCCCCCCGCCCTTTCCCCTCTCTTCTTCTCCCTCATCCACAGGAATAAAAAAAAGGGAAAACCAAACTCCATCAGTTCCAAATGACTTGTTATTCTCCAGTAGCACAACTTTTTAAGAGGAAAAATTCCAAAAACTTGTTGAACATGATAGTTACAATAAGAGCAACAAAAGAGATGGTTATGTTAATTTCATTGACTGGTTTATTTAATAATGTTAGAGGGGCTTGGGAAAGAAGGGGTTGAAGCACTACAAATGACTTGAAAAAAAGCACTTGGTAGCTTGAGACTGGCAACTACTACAACACAAAATGCTATGAAGGAAAATAAGATTGCCAAATACTCAATTATCATCACTATCACCAAACATCAAATTTAAGCTTCACAAGAATAAACCCCAATGTGTAGCTCCTGCAAATAGAAAATTACAGTGCGAGACCCAAAAGAGAGTTCAGGAGAAGTAACACACCAGAATATGCGAAGCACTGGACCCAAAATTCAAACCAACATCATATGTCGAAAAGTGTGCCCATTCACTCAGTTTAAAAATCCACCTGTCAAAAAAAGTTTGAATGACCATCTGAATTACACTATTATAATACCAAAGATTACAATATGAGGGGCTATAATTCTAAGACTCAATATCAACAAAGTACTCACCCATATGAAGCTTGTTTATCAGTCAGAAAACCTCCAGTCATAATTTGGTTTCCAGTCCCTTCATCGAAACAGAGACTCAGATGAACAACTGTGTTTAGCCTATCAGAAACTTCAAGAATCTCACCACAAACAGGGCAACAAGTAATAAGAGGCTCTCTGCAAGTACCAGAAACAAACATAAAGTGTACTAAGATATATGCTAGGATTGTGTATCATACTCTAATTATAAGTTTAAGGACAATAAGAATGTGTGTTTCTTACATGCCCTATGACAAGTGCTTGAAGAAACAAAGCGAAACAAAAACAGAAGAAGGCATGCTAGCCTGATATGAATAACAAAAGCCTTCATTAAACATATTCAATGGGTAGGCCAAGTATATTCAATCAGTATCGTGGTAAAAAACACAATGAAAACTTCTGTCATGCTGAGCCATATTGCAAACAAGTGTTGTTAATAGAGCTCTAGGAACAGCATACTGGAAAGAGATTGATCACCATGTAACGTGAAAATGGGCTTTTGGGTTGGTAATCAAACAGTGGCAGAAATGGAAAGAGTTAAATACAACTTCTACATGCTGTCAGGTGACCCACAAATCAAACACTCAACTGACTAAGTGTGAATTTCACATTGTACAATTTTATAAAGGTTATACCAAGGAATGCATGACTCATTAAAAACTTGAAGATTAAACAATAAAAAGAAAAAAGGGATCCTTTTGGGAAGCGGAAAAGAAACGCTTTACAACACTCTTACCCGCCACTCCCAGGGTAAGAAGAGAAAGAAACATGATTTATATATGGTTATCTTGTAAAGGAAACACATAAATTCATGTAGGTAGCAGATATTGATGTATGATATTCATAATTCAAGCTTACAGCCTCTGAATTTAAAAGGTTGTTACTTTTCTTGTTGAATAGCAAGAAGGTCAGCTAACTCATCCATGCTCACAACACCATCCCCATTCTTGTCAGCAGCTTTAAAAAGCTCCTCTCTCTAGCAGACAAAGTAAACATAATGCTAAGACAGTTTACTTCTATAAAACAGTATTCCAAAATATAGCATATATGTTTAGTTGTTATCAGGATAACTTTCTAAACTTCATTCCCAAAACCCAATTTTGTTGCATTGAAAGTTGAAACACATGAAAAGCAAAACTGAAACTAGAGAAATTCCATTAACAATGTCCAAAGCCTGAAAATTCTTATACAGAGAGATCTGGGCGTTATTCTAGAGCCACAAAAGCTAAATTTTGAAATGTACATGTCTAACCTAAATCCAAGTCTCTAAAGTAACTCAACTGTCTAGTTAGTATGCCCATACTTTCAGAGAAAATATTGTGAAATATATACAAGAATTTAAGTTCAAATGAAAGTACAGATGGTCAAACCTTGTTAGCTGCCACTTGATTGCCAAAAGCTTTAATTAAATCACAGAACTCTGAGAATGAAAGCTGTCCATCTTCATTGTAATCCTATGCATTGTAGAAGGGATCAGAAATTGAAAAAGTAGAAAAGTAAAGAGTCATAACAGATCCATGAAATATTTAGACATTGCAAGGAAATGCATTTCCTTCTAGTGAACAAAAAAACAAAAAAACAAAAAAAGAGATAAAGATAAAACTCTTTTCTGAATTAAATTGTAAATATAAGCTAAATTTTAACCGCAAGAGAAAGGAAAAACAATATGCTTTATTGCAGTCAATTCCAAGTTTTGGTGAACCATATGTAATTCATACAGCACAAATAATTGTTAAATCAACTCCCATTAGCTTGACCAATCAAAACATCTTCATATGTGAAGTCATGAACATTTAGTTTATGAAACATAATAGACCTAACAAATTAAAGTATAAACAGCTCACAAGGTTCAACAAGTACATTTTAGTCATACACAAACACATCAAAAGCAAGTGAATTTTCAACTGATAAAAAAAGATGAAGATGTGGTTTGCTCCTGATCCCACTGCTTGCCTGCCCTCTCTCCCCAATTTTTAATCCATGTATCACTACTATTATTGCTTCCTTAAAAGCAGAAAATTTTCTAACAAATCTTATCAATACTCAAAATAGAGGTTTAGAAGAACAGCAATTTATATCACACATTCATGACATGAGTCATGACTCGTGGCAGCAAACCAACTTGGCATGTAGCACCACTTTTCATAATCAATTAGATATTATTAGATGTAAATCATACCACAATTGACAAGATGTGCCTTGCAAAGCTTTTTTCTGTTTCAATTGGATCCTGTCAATATTTTTAGATAATGTTAAAAAGTAATTATCAATTTCACAAACTCAACTGAGTTATAAGTTGCATATTGCACACCTCAACAGAACATGAAACAGAAATTTTGCCAACAACTATGCTAGATGAAGAAGGATCAAAAAGTTCAAAGACCTCAAAGTCAGAATCCGAATCCTGACAAAAAAAAAATAAAGGAAAGAAAATGAGGAGCGAAGGAAAACGGTTAAATTAAAAAAAAAAGGGAAAAAGAAAATACATAAAGAAGCATGTCATAGATGCCAAATCCAGAACACATGCAATTATCAATATGCTAATTCTGATTTTCTCCATGTATGAATGAACAGTTCAAGGTATAATGACATGAAGATGCCAATAGAAAAAAAATATAAATAAATAAATTAGAAAAGAACAATCAAGAATATTACAAGGTGCAATAAAATTGTCAAAAAATATTAGTAAAACCATGTTTGACTATGTCAGGTGACAGCTCAAAAATAATGCTAGATTTTTATAAAAGCTATTTTTTTTTTCTTTTTGAGGATTTTCATTGGAGGAAAAAAAAAAAAAAAAACAAAGAATTCATCTATAAGGTTGGCTAGTATAAAGGCATTTAGATACAATGATAATCTTGGGCAACAATTTTTAATAATGTCCATTACTTTAATGTAAAATAACAAGGTTTCTCAACACATTGAAGAATTACATATCCACATACTTATATTGAGAAGTGATTTAGGGGTCAAGCAGCTTACCCGTGTTAGAAATTCAAGTAGATCAATCTCACAATAGCCTATGAGATTGTTCTTCGATATTCTATTGGTCTGCGCATGGGAACTTTGATGAAGTAAACAATAACACGAGAAATTAGACAATACCAGACTTCCATAGCAGAAACATATAAAAACCAACAAGAATAGTTTAAAATAAAAGATCAATTGCACAAATCAATTAATACTACTGAAATTAAGTGTGGCAACTATTTTAAGGACACAACTTTCTCAAAATTGAAATGGAAACTTCAGTTTTTTGGTATGCATCTACCATATTCTGTTGATTGGTTTGTCCATTGCATAATTTTCATAAATAATTAAGGCAAAACATCTTGTAAATTCTTTCCATTTGAGAATAGGGATTCTTTCCAAATATAAACATTGAAAATATGGATTTTCTTGTTAACTGGTTTCATAAGCATAAGACCAATGATTAAAGAAATTAAAAATTGGCGAATCATATCCTACTGCATATGTTCTTTTACGGATGAGTTATGGCCCATAGTTTTTTTTTAGTCCTGGAGTGGAATTCTCCCATATTGTGAAAAAATTTATTCGTATGTTGAAGAAGTTTGGCAGCAAGGAGTAATTGCAATTTTGCATAAAATTTCAAACATCAGTTTTTTAGTTTTATAAAATGAAACAATTCATCACCAAAAAGTTCCATTTGATTCCAAGTATAAGACAAATGATTCCAAATTGGAAATCCTTAGTCACAAAAGTGATCATGCTTGTTCCAGAAAGCAATAAAATTTAATAAACCTCTTCATCCACAAACACTCTCACTCATCGGAATTTAACATTGGCCCCACAATCATAAAGCTAAAATCATCCCTTCACCAAGGTAACTAAATGAAGCAATCTAAACGAACTCTATATAATCAATTAGCGGCCCAATGGCTTACCTCAAATACGGAGATCCTAGCAAGATGAGGCCCATTTCTTTCCAAAAGAAGTTTCTTTTCCTGTGCAAGAAATATGAGCTCAGTTTTCAAAGATGCAACACAATCACTAAGATCTACATAACCTATTAATTGATTGACACTGCACCATGTTTATCTCCAGAAAGCTTGCTGATTCAAACACATTGTAAAGAAATGTTAAAAGATCTAACAGATAGGCAAATTGGAAAAAAAAAATCTACAAAATGGACTTTCTCTTTCCATAATGGAAAAATCATTAAGAAAACAATAAATCAAGTTTTTTAGTCATCAAGATTATAGAGATTTTTAACAGAACTTAAATTTGACAAATGAGTCAGTCTAGTAGCATAAACCACTGAACATTATGTGTGGGCAAAAAGAAAATGACTGTTGACCTATTTCACTTCACAACTACTGCGCCAGTATACATCATAGTCCTATCCCTAGCTAGCACATAGGCAACGTGCACAAAACTTTGCCTATTGTTGTTTCCCTGAGGTAAAAGAGCTTTGCATTGCCTATCTTTTTACTTTTCAGAAACGGGAATCAAGTGACAAGATTAGCTTGGGTTACTGAACACATATCTAGTCACAACAGTTTCTTCTCTTGAATAGACAGGAATGTTGTTCAAACTGCAATACAATCTCATCACATGCCAACGTCCACTTTCTGCAACATACGATAATCTTTTCATGGAATTGCTGAACTAGCAAATCATAAGTACGTAAGTTTTGAACAATAGGTAGATGCTTTTTTTAATCCTAATTTTTTGGTTAATGTTGCACTTTTTATATTAATGTCCCGAAAATTGTGGATACAAAATGGCAAAAATATTTTTCAACCCTCAAAACTAAACCATCGAATTGAATACACATAATTAAAATTTACTGTTGTAGCTGAAGCAAAGTAAACGCAAATGTAGTATGCGAACAGCAAAGTGATTAGCTTTAGTGACCAAAAGAAATGGTATTGGTAGAAGTACTCACTGAGTTCCAAACAGGCTTTTCTGTGCTGCAGCACCAAAAAAAAAAAAAAAAAAAAAGGGACAATCAATCAACATTTGTATAACTTAGCAATAAGTCGACAGGTACTTAAGAAAAAGAATAAAAAGAACTTCTAAGCAATGAAAACTTAAAAAGACTATTTCCTTGCAGGGAAGAACTTTGAACATTAAGCTGACAAGTAAACACGAATATCAGGTAACTTCATAATATCACAAGATCATAAAAAGCATTAACCTTGTTTATAGGTAACTTCATTTCTGTGCAAATTTAATGAAAATATGAATTAATTAAACACCTGTTAATTTGCAGGTAACTTCACCCTCTTACATTATTGATGCAATGTTTATATCATGATCATAAAAGAATTATCCTTAGCCCGCAACCAAGTACATTGATTAAAAGAGATGTTTGGAAATCCAGTCCTCTCACAAAGCATTAGACACAGAGAAGAAAGAGGTGCTTAACTGATCAGAAATCTCAGTGCGAAAAGTCTTCTCTCCAAGAGAAACGCAAGCAAGCCACTTGTCTTTAAACTTCATCTCCGCCTAAGACCAACAATTTCCAAATTCAATTCACTTTGCATAATTCAAATCAAAATGAGAACATCTCTCCATAGTCAGTAGACTTCATATTACTGAAAATTGGAAAAAAGAAACAAATAACGCATACGCTAATGAGAGAAATGAGAGCGATTCCAGCAAAATCCTCAGCAGCGAGGAGTTTGAGACAAGAAGCACCAGAGCCAGAGCCGTTTCCATGAGAACGACGGAAAACACGACGGAGACGATGATGGTGGTGACCGTGGATGTGAAGCTTCTGCTTCAGCCGAGAAAGGTGCGACCCTTCCTCTTCTTCTGGAGGAGATTTGGAGCTTGCATGACCCATTTCTCTTCCTCTACCTCAATCTCTCGGTCGCTGATAGTTTTAGAATAGAATAGTGAAGGTGGGCTGTTGCATATATAAGACCGAGATTATCTTTTGAAATTCCGGTATCCGTGTTGACCCCACTAAGCAATATCCACCGTTGAAACTGACAGCCGAACGGGCAGGTGTGTGCTATTGTATAGACCGCAAACTCTACGAAGGGGAAATTATATAATAAAATAATTATTAAATAAAATTTTTTAATTTTGATGTAATTTAAATTAAAAAAACATATAATATAATGTACGTTAAATTAAAATAAAATTTATTATTTAATTTTTGTATTGCAGTGAAATTAATAATTTAATTTTTTAAATTTTAAAAAATATATTAATTAGTTTTTAAATTTTGATTTAATCATATTTTTTCGTTTTCCTTTTTTTTTCAGTTTTTACTATTAATGATAAATATTTTTTATTTTTTAATTTTTACCATTATAAATATTTTTCTTCATAAATTTTTTTTATTATTAATACTTTTATGTCTCAATTATCATTTTTTAAAAGTTTTTTAACTATCAGAATACTAAATAGTCAATAGAATTAAATATGAAATACTAAATCATATATGTTTTTAGAATTAAATGATTAGTTTTAAAATAATTGAGTAACTAAATGATAATTTATCCTAAATTAAAATGTTAATAACTACTTGTGGCATTCTAGATTTTTTTTTTTAATTTTATGGTTAAAAAATTAATAAATTTATTAAATAATGTTACAAACGTAATTAATTAGACCAGTGTTATATTTGAAAGGAAAATGGAGAAAAATAAATAAAAATAAAATAAAATAAACTAAATTTATCCTTTTATTTAGAAATCAATGAAAAAAAGATAAAAATAATTTAATATCTCTATTTCCTTTTTTTAGACATCTTTTTCTCATCTTATATCCAAAGATATAATGATTTTTGATATTTGCTAGACAAAAATTACAAATTCATAAATATAGGAGATAATTTTTATGAAGTAATTAATAAGACCATTACTTTGTTCTAATTTTATCTTTATTATTTGGTTTATCAAATAAAAAAAAATAAAATCCCTATTTCCTTTTTACATATGTTTTCCATGCTCTATATCCAAATGTATAATGATTTATTGTTTTGTTTGCATATATTATTTTACATAGAGAAATTTCTTTAAAACAAAGCGAATATAACTTATTATGTTTACTCTATCACAATAACTACATTTAAAATAAAGTGTTAAATTTAATTATTTAATTAATGTATGAACTAGTATTCTTTAAAAACAACTAACCTTAATTAATATTAATTAGGTTTGAGATTGGCCATATTAATTTTTTTTATCATTTAACTCCGTTAAATATTAAATTTATATTAATATCTCACTATATTTAGATGTCAATACTGGATAAGCAAATCTCAATATTTATATTATAAAAATTTAATAATTATATATATATATATACACACACGCACACACGAGAGATAATTAAATTTTACAATGATAATTAACCTACTACAATCTTTTTTTCATTTTTCGAGTTTTGAACCAGCTATGTTTATTATATTTTCATAAATTAAAAAAAATTAATTATTAATTAAAAATATTAAAAAAAACTGAGATAATAATAATAATAATGTACTTAAATTCATTTTTTTTCATCTGCGTTGTACATAAATCGATTTTTGTTGCATAATTTTTGTTTGTCTACTTGGCAGTAGTAGAAGTGGTAAAGCTGGTCAAAGTCTGGTTATTGTCAGTTTCATTTTGTCACTCTCCCTTGGCAGCACATTGTATGGCACAGCAGCTACAAGCAATTTGTTTTAAACAGTAGAATTGGACTTTTAGGCATGCTATGCCTGTTTTGTATTGCAAAAGTTGTCTGTCTTGTAGAACAAAGGCCCAGGACTCACACCCAACAACCCCGGCCCTTTAAGGATTCCTGAAATCCGCCAGGCATAAACACGAAATTTCGTTTCTCATCAACTTCACTTGGCTCAATTAGACCAATTAGGCTTGAAAGTTAAAAGCCATACAGAAGAGCCCAAAAGATCCATGAAACAGTTTTTGCAAGATCAAAGGGAGAAAATCTTCAAATACAGTCACTATGGCTTCTTTGTTCTGTAAGGTTTCCACAGTTCCATCGCAAGTAATATATTAGACCTACTCAACCCTACAACACAACCATACAATACACCCAAAACAAAAGGTAAACATTGTATCTTTTTTCTCTTCTTCTTCCTTAGGGATAGCAAACAAGAATATGTATAGAATGAAGCTAAAAAGAAAAATCTTCTATGTCATCTTTAAGCTCCTCAAATCAGCAAGTCAAATCCCAATTATCTCATATATATGCCCCACTCCAGAATTTCATTCCTGAGACTTGGAGGAAAGACTTTCCAATCTCTCGATTGTTCTACACCCACACGGAGAGTAATCATCATGGTAACCATGTTAGCTGGAGTTTCCACTCACCATATTATGTACATTTGAGTTCCCCACACTTTGTACATTTGAGTGATACCTTCCGATATCTAGCCGTCCATATGAAAAAGAAGGTGTCAACCTGTAAGGTTCGTTAGCCAGTCTCGAAGATTGATAGCCATGTGGATGGTGTTGCTGGTGGTGTTGATAGTATTGGTGATGGTGCTGATAGAAATGGTGATTGCTGTAGTTGTTGTTTGTTTGGTGGTGATGGGTATTGAGATTGTAGAGACTAGGAGAGCTATGTACTTTATGCATAGGAAATCTAGTACTATGATTGTGATAGCTATTCATGAAAGTGGGCTCATGGGTCACAGAATCAACAGTAATACCATCAGGGGAATTGCCTTTCGGAGAAGAGCAAGCCGAGAGGCTAAAGCTGGAGCGATTCACATTGACAAGGGGAAGTCTAAAATTGGAAAATGAATGAACTGTATTATTGATGGCATCGATATAATGTTGTTCTATTGCTTGAGGATCTGCAGGGATATTTTGGTTCTCCAGAATGACAGGATTGGAAGGGAACATGAAAGCTCGAAGCTTTGCAGCTCCTTCATTTTCATGGCGATCATATTCATCAAGCATGTGCTTCATATCGTCATTATTTCTTACAGAGACCAACACCTCAAGATCTTCAGGTATCAGCTGGTACTTCAGCACCATATCACCTTCAAATTCTGAACTAAGCTTCTTCATTAACTCTGTATATTATACACATTGCCATCAATTAGAAAACCATTCTAAATGGGAACCAAAACAAGTAAAAGAGTCACCATAACAATAAAAATTTAACTCCACTATAACAATCAAAAAGTTATACTTTCAACAGATTCCATTTGAAAAAAAGAACCCCATACAAAAATTTACTTAGGAAAAGGGGAAGCCCAGCCAAACTTGTTTGACCATTAAAGAAACCAAGTTTAATAAAACTCCAGAAAACTAGAACTTGGCTTGACCATTAATAGGATCCTTAAACAAGAGCCTTTCTTAATGCTTCGATCACCATTTTTTTCATAACAACTGTTAATTATATCACTAAATTGACTTCAGATAGGTCCTTACTTCATGCAGCTATCTTATTGGCTTTAACTCCTCTTTTTTTACCATAACAGTCATCTTATTTCTTTGCTCTTCCATTTTCCCATCGAAGGATCCAGCAACAAGCCAGATTTATCCATCTTTCACTAATTATCACAGCTAAAGCATCCAAATACATATGTTCCTAGCCTGAGCCCTTTCTGTTTCGTCTAAACTGTGTAAAACAATGGAAAGCTTTTATTGTTATTGTGAGGTACCAAATGACTACAATAGATTTGACAAATGAAGCCCAAGGGCATGGCAGAAGCACAAAAAATTTTAGAAGTGAATAAGGTTTTAACAACCTCATCTCCGTTCTCCCAAGATAATCCACCACATTTCTCAATCATGATTCCACATACCCATAAAGTCTAAAGGTCACTCATCATCCAACACCATCATTCTTCTAACTTTTTTGGCAAATGCAATTTATCCCAATATCACAAAGTTTCTTCTCAACAGAAGCAAGGAGCTATCAGCTATTACAAGAAAAGAGCAAAACAAGTGCAAGCTTTCTATTTCTTTTCAATCTCTTAAGCAATAGATAGATAGATCGATACTTCCAGTGAGAAATTTAAAATTTCAGACTTTTTGTGAATTAATTTATCACATAAAGTTCTTACTTCAGAAATTTTGTATAAGAACAGTAGTTCTGTATTAACAAACTGGGCGCCTAACCTGAGAAGCTAATATCCCTCGGAACTGCAATGACACGCGTCTCACCGCCGACATACTTTAAGTGGCCATCAGCGGCTCTCGGCAAGATTTTCCCGCCATAGCTACACAAGAACTTCATCCTACTTTTCGGAGACGACCCCCCCGATGATGGTCCAAACTCATCAGCAACTCCAACGCAGGAGACACCACCACTCGCGGCAGCTTCATTAGCCATTTTTCTTGATTATCGCCAACTCGTCCACCGTCTTCGCGCCCTTCAAAAATCAAACCAAATTAAAAAAAAAAAAAGGCTTTCTCCATTTCTCTACCTAAAAATCGACGCTTAAAATAAAAAAAAATACAAAAAAAAATTAACGACATTAACACGTACTTGTTGTACGCATAGAAACTGAAACTGGGGTACAAAAAGAAAGCGAAAAAAAAAATTAAAATTTCAAAAAAATATAGAGAAGAATGAAGACGAAATGACGAACAGGAGGCAAGCAATTATTGAGCTGGACAAATTCAAAAAATAGGAGAAAAAAGGGAATATTATGGTGAAATTCCTAATAGGCGGCTTACGCTGGCCACAGCTTTGCTCTTTCGTTTTCTTTAATTTCTCTGTTGTGAATTTGAATTTTCGGTTGTATTCAACACAATTTCTTGGCCACTGTATTTTTCTCACACTGAAATATTTCGGCGTTATTGCGACCCTCGATAAAACTTACAAGATGACGAGTCTCAGCTGCTTCGTCTTTTATACTCCCGTTCTCCGCCGCTTTTATTTTTTGATTTTCAAAATGACTAATATAACCTTGGATATATATTTTTTTCTTAAAAATTGAATTATATTTTTGCGATATTTATTAAAAAAATACTATATTTGTCAATAAAAATCTTTCTTTAATTAATTTTAAAAATCATAAGTATTTTTGAAAATTCAATATCATAATAAGACAGTCAGAATTCTTATTGTTTTCTTATAAAGTGTGACAATTTTTTAAAATTAAAAAATTTTTATTAGATTAATAAATAATAAAATAATATAAAATTTAGGTTTATAAATTTTAATATATATTTGAAAATCATAAATCTATTAATATATTAATAAAAATAATCACAACTATTTATCAATAATTTAATTAAAAATTTTGAGGAGAGACAAATAAAAATATGAAAGAGTGACAAAATTATAAAAATAAAATAAAAATGAAGAATATTCTATGGAAAGGGCAACTACGTAAATTTTGGACCAAAAGTACCCCACAATAGTGAAACAGAGACGTTACGTCAACGGCAGAGACCACACGTGTCCAACTTGACTTTTGTCGGGATCAAATCGTAAAGAATATAATACACCGAGAGCGAGGACACGTTTGAAAGATTTGTGACCCTAATCAGTTAAGGTAGGCCCCACAATCTAGCGTGCCCTATCCTGGGCCATCTTTTGCTCATGTGAGTAGGTCCCACAGATTCTAAATTTCTTTGGATGTGGCAAAAGGAGTTGGCACAAGGTGTTACGTTGCGTGGGAGGATTTATTTTTGAAGAAAAAAAAAAAAATATATATATATATATATATATATTTGTAAATTATAATTTTTATCTTTAAAATTTAATAAAATTTGTTATTTAATTTATATTTTTAAAATTAAATAATTTAATTATTATATTAAAAAAATTATAATTTTATTCGTCATTTGATTTTTTTATTTAACATATTATTCATTGTAATAAAAAATATTAAAATATCTTAATTTTATATATTTTTTAATTTAAATAATTAAGTCTTTAAAATTTTATTCTAAAAAAATTATTTAAATTAAGAGATTATTTTATTTTTAATATTCAAATTAAAAGACTATTTTATTTACAATATAAAACTTTAAAAATAAATTATTCAATTATAAAATATATAAATTAAAAATATTTTAATTTTTTTTTCATAATTCATAATTAATTAAATAAAAATAAATAAATTAAATTATAAATTTTATCAAATCCCTTACATTAAATTACTTGAGAATACTATCAGATTTTGCTTGTAATTTACATATGAAATATCTGTATTTACCAACTCTTGAACCTACAACAAGTGGGACCCTCTTGCCGCAAACGATGAGCTGGCCCAGCTATCAGCATTGTTTTTAGCATGATCTTGGGCTGAGAGGGCCCTCTTGGGGAATTACTTACTTGGGCCTATCTAAAAGCCAACCAACAAATCCCAATGTCTGGAAAAGGCTTATTTGGTATAATTATTATAATATGCTGTTAATAAAATAATTTAAATTAATATTATGTGTTTATATTACATAATATAAAATTTTATTATTTATGAAAAATAATTTATATATAAAAAATATATTTTATAAAAATTATTTTTTAAAAAAATATGTATTTTAATAAAATTATTTTGTAAGAAAATATGAAAAATTATTTTTAGACTAATAGTATATATTTTATGTCATAGTTTTATATAAGTGTTGTTACATTTTAATATAATTGTCAAATCTTAGATAATAAATTTTTATTTTTAAAAGAAAAAATTATCTTCTTTAAAAATGATTTAATTTTTTTATTAAAAAAATATTTTTCGTTGATTTATTTTCTAAAATACACCAATGTTAGAAAATGTGAAAAGTACTTTTCATAAAACAAACAGAGTCTAAGTATTTTTTATATTTTAATAATATTATTTTTTCATTTAATAAGAAAAATATTTTTTATTGATCAATTTTTCAGAATACCTCAAATATTCAAAATAGTAAAAAATATTTTTTATGAAATAAATGAACCTTAGTTATAATAATTTTAAAATAATTAAATATTTTTAATAATATTTGAAATAATATATTTATAAAATAATTTTTTTCTCCTCTTAATTCAATTCCAAACGAGCTTAATAGAAAGTATTATCATAGGAGGTGAAAAGTAAATAATTTTTATTGATTGATTAGACTCCTCTAATTTCAAAATACTAATTACATAAATAGGATATCTAATTAATATATTTTAATTAAAAATATAATTATATAAATATAAAAATAGAAAATTGATAGGACAAAAGCATAAAACCAAGAAGAAAAAGGAATAATGAAGCATAGGTTCTGAAACACTGAAAATGACTAAACAGAAATAATATATAAGATATGGAGTATTGACAAAGAAGTGAACATTTTCTGTTTGAATTGTCCTTGAGGACACACACAAATTATTTAAAGAAAATTAAAAAAATTGAAAAAAAAAAAAGAAGCTCACCCTAATAACTTAGAAAAGTGAGACATGTTAGGCAAGTTGGCAGGAATCATAGGCAGAAGGTGTTGGGCAAATTGAGAAATCCAGCTTGGAATTTTGTTTGCTTTATATACTCTACCAAAACTTGGAGTGCCAATGCAAAGGCATCCTAGGCAATGGGAAATTAATACTACTAAATGTTGATCCAATGTATTCCCACTTAGATTTGGATTTTTTTTTTCTTTTAATAATTAATATAAATGTATTTTGAGCATGTTTATTAGTTTTAAAATAATTTATATTATAATTTTATCATGTTGACACTAGCGAGGATAACTCAGTGAGCTAGCATTCTGTTTAAATTCTTTCAGCCCATAATACTTAAACTGCTATGATATAAGTTGTGCTTTTGTTAACAACTTAAATTTTTTATATAGTACTAAGCGCTCGATTTTATAATTAATATTAAAGCCGAAGTCATTTAACATTTAATCCTTATTTTTTAACCTCCTAAAGTAATATGTGTATGGAGGCCTCAACTTTACATGTTATGACAAACAACAAGAGTTATGTAAGTAATAATTGGGGAAAAAACAGATTTAAGAGAATATATTATAATTTGATGATGAACATTGGAACTGTGTAATATGCATAACTGCTCCTCATCAAAAGAATGGTAGAGGATGAAAAATAAATCACACAAAGTCAGAAATATAACAGTAGAACCTGCCCTTTATGCACCACAAGAACACAAAAGTAGATTTATTGAATAGATACAAATCTCTACTTGTTCACTGCTATCTTTCAAGCATTACAGTTTCCAAAACTTTACTTTTTTTCTCCAATCAACAACCCAATAATTCAAAAGCACAAAGGAAAGTAATGTAATTCAACATTACAACGCCAGGGGAATTTCTTTTCTTTTTTTTTTTTTTTAAGTAGACAAGAAAGTTACAATCCAATAAGTTTCTTACAGGCTCTAATGATTCTGCCTCTGCTTTTCTTTCTCTTCACAGATCTTGTTGGAAAACCATCATCTTCATCATGTGTTGGTGAAGGTAAAGCTAAAGATTGGTCATGGATCCTACAATACCTCTCAGAAACAGAGGAGGATCTTCTCATAGAGAAAGCATTCTTAACAGCAGAATGAAGTGCAGAAGCTGAAGAAACTGAGGAAACTGAGGAGTTCCTCTTCAGCTTACAAGTAGTAAACATGATCTCTGCATTACTGTTTTCTTTATAATCATCTTCAGCTTGTAGCCATGAAACTGAATCCTGCAGGCCCTTGATGTTGTTGCTGTTGTCGGTGGTGGTGGTGGTGGTGGTTTTAGTACTAGTGTTGTTGTTCTTGAGGTTCTTGAAGCTCTGCAGCTGGCTGGCTATTTTTTCTTGGGGCTTTATGTCTGTGTCTGAGTGAGAATTGGCATTTTTGGGTTCAAGAGAAGTTAAAGGATCTGAGAGGTCCATGGATCTTGATCTGGCAGAGCGAGTAAAGATTTTGATCTTGGAATACCCTTTCATTTTGATATAATTCTATTTTCCTGGAAAAAAAGGATAAAGAAAACAAAAGGTCGGTCTATGGAACTAGGGATTTGGCTAATCTTGAATGGTTTAGAGATGGAGATTGGAGGGTGATATATATGTAAACACAATGAGAAGTTTATGAAGGTGGGACCTAGTAATCTCTGGTCCAAGACTTTCCAAGAATGGGACACAAATGGTTTATAATTACTCCCTTGGCCTTGAGGAACACATGGACATGGTGTGGCTTTAGACTATTTGCAATGAGGGTAGATGCAGACTCAGTGGAAGAAGTAACAAAATTAACAAAGTGGATCCAAGAACAAGTCAAATTTATTGAACTATGCAATGGTAATACATTGTTCTTATCAACTTCTATTGATAATATACTTTATTGCAATGAGAAATTATTATATATTCTTATAGTACATACTCATTTTATATAAAATTATGAATCCCACTTCTTATTAATATGAAAATAATAAAAATATATACAGTATATTAAAATTTAGTGCTCCTGATAAATTATATAATCAGCCTTTTTATAAATATTGCTCTTTATAGAACAACCTTGTAAAGTATAAATTGCACATAAAATTTTGTTTTAGATAATTTTTCTAATAATAACATATTTAAAAATGTGTTTTTTTTCCCAAGAATAATTTCAACAGTAAATGAAGGTGTGATTTTGATTTATTTTAGAAATTTTGCATATTCCCAAGTCCACTATAAATCAAATGGCCTTAATTATAATGGTCTTGAGCATGATGGGATAGGACTATTTGCAGACTTTATGCTTACCTTGGCCTTTGAATAGAAGGAAATTTCCATGGCAATTGCAGCCCCAAATCTCATCCATTTCTTTAAATAAAAAGGAGGTTGAAGACAAACTTAGCAAGTGCTAGGACCATCTCTGCAAATAACAGTCCAATGGGACTCATCTGTCTTTAGCTACAGCAATTGTCACATGTGGCTTCAGCAATAATTCCCAATCATTTTCCTCTTATTTTCAGGACAAGAAATTTTCTCATCTCTATATTTAATTGAATGGGTCCATGTTAGAACAAAGGATGAGAAAATTTTCAATAGTATGAAAAGAGAACAAAGAAAATTGAGACCCAAATGCATGCTTTTTTCTAACATTAGACCTTAAAAAAAACAAAACTCGCATGAATCAAAATCATCAAAAGTCCAAAATCCTTCTGCTGCTCTTGCACGAGGACGACCTAAACCTATGATCTATGAAAATAAGTCAACCTAAGGCCAAAACACAAGCGACCCAACCCAACCCAACCTTGGGGATTTTAAGGGATTATTGGGTTGTCTTCAAGTACGTGTCCTGCCCTCTTAATATAAATAAGAAAAAGTTAAATATTTATGTCTAAAAGATTATTATTATTTTTAATGCTATCAATGTATTTAATAATTTTTTTGATGTTTTAACCTTTAAATCACTAATTAAGAGATAATTTATTAGTTTTCATTATTTTAAAAGGTGAAAAAAATAATAAAAATATTAAATTTAAAAATATTAAATTTAAGTGTTTTTATTTATTAATTTTAAAATTTATTATTTTTATAGTAAATAATAAAAAAAATTGATACAATTTTAACTTCTTTAAAAAAAGCAAAGAGAACTTAGAATATAGGCTTCCCTTGTAATAAATCATTTATAAAAATAAAATTTAATTGAATTTTTATATAATTATGTTTGATTAAAATATTTTTTTATTTAAAAAATTAAAATTTTTTATTTTAAATATTAAAACTAATAAAAAATTAATTGAATCAAATGCTTAACAAATTCTGACTTTCAAACAGGAGATAGAGATTTTTTAAAGAAGGTAGAGACATATTGAGATTAGAGTAGTTACTTAAAATATTCTCAAATGTTAGAATATGAAATCTGTTTATTATAATTTAAAATTAATTAATAATATATTTATTTTTCTTGTGATTTCATTGCTTATTTTAAGATAAGGCTTCATTGATGTAAGTGGGTAGAGATGTGAAACATGTGAAGAGTTAATTTGCCTACCTTTCATTTAATTTCAAAAAGAAATTAAATTAAAATAAAATAAAATATATTCATGATAATTACAATACAACATTCCACAATGAATCTAATAACACTAGATCGAACTCGAGGATTAGACTATACCACCTCATCCAATTTATCATCAGGCCACCACTTTTCTTGAAACAAATGCTTAAGACACCATAAAATCAATAAAATTTTCTCTTTATCAATGCCCAGTGACCTTAAACTGCCAGCATGGTCATTCGTCACCCCGGAATGGATCGGGCTGAGAAGTGAGGACCACAACATCAGCAATCCCATTCTTCCATGGCCGCCCAAGCACCTTTCTAACGTGTTCTTGATTTTGTCTTGCATTTACTTGCCATTTCTTTCTCCTCCCTTTTATGCATACTCGTCACTCCCTCACTCGTCACTGCTCCTTTCTGGAGGTTTTGTCCATAAAAGGCCTTAAACGACAGCCTAAAAATCCATGTCTTTCTTTTTCCTTCTCGTCCTCCAAATTCTAGTGCCAGAGCTGAGAATTCTTGGGATTCCAGGGGGTATTTTTTGAGGACAAAATAGAGATGTCTTGTGCTACTGTAAACCGGATACCTTCTCTGAAACTCAATGGCAACTCCACCAACGCCAACTCTTTGCCATTATCAAACAGTCTCTCTTGCTTCTTTGGCAACTCCTCTTCTTCTTTCTTCTTTCCGGGGCCCTTGATTTCCAGTCACAGCAAAAATCATTGTTATTTCCGCCATGTAATCAAGGGCTATAGGTCGTTTTCCTCCGTGTTTAAGTGTGTTTCCCAAAAATCAGAGCCGTCAGTTTCGATTAATGCCCATGGAAACGGTGCTTCTGGTAAGAACAGGGATTTTATTGTTTGGTATTTCTTTTGTTATTTTTACCCAAAAAATTGATTCTTTTAACTCTAATTCACTTAATTGTGGCAACTTTTATGGTTTTTGGTGTTTTGTGTGGGTCTTGAGCTTTCTGTTTGCAAGAGAAGATGAAAAATTTTGTGCAGAAATGTATATTCAATAGTACTTAGAGAGATGAAAGTGCATTGTTAAGAGTACGAGTTTTAATACTCTGAAGTCATTTGAGTATTGTTAAATTGCGAGGTGGTTCATGTTTGCTTACTTAAGTGGTTCCACTGATTATCTCATTAAGAGTTATATAATGAATGCAATTTGTGGAATTCTTGGTTTTTTCCAAATGATTGATTACATTGGTGTTTATATTTTTTTTGTCTTGGAAATGCACCACAGGAGCGTCTCTAGTGCACGAGGCTGCCCATAATTTTTTGTGTAGATTGATGGTATGAAGTGTTGGATTGAAGTGGTTGTGATGATTCTATCCCCTTATTTTGTTAATTACTGATAGTTATTTTATCTTCTAATGTTGCAGAAGAGAGAGTGATTGTGTTGGTTATTGGTGGAGGGGGAAGAGAACATGCACTTTGTTATGCATTGCAACGATCTCCCTCTTGTGATGCTGTCTTCTGTGCTCCTGGCAATGCAGGGATTTCCAACTCTGGGCATGCCACTTGTATTCCAGACCTTGACATTTCTGATAGCTCAGCTGTGATATCATTCTGCCGCAAATGGAGTGTAGAACTGGTTGTTGTTGGACCGGAGGCACCTCTGGTTGCTGGCCTTGCAAATGATCTAGTGAAGGCTGGAATCCCTACTTTTGGCCCATCTGCAGAGGCTGCAGCTTTGGAAGGTTCAAAGAACTTTATGAAGAGCTTGTGTGACAAATATGGAATTCCTACTGCGAAGGTTTTTTTCCCCCTTTACTTTTAGTTTTGATTACCATATGGTGCATGCTAAGAAAGTTAATTGCTTGTGCTGAATTCAACCAGCTGGGAAACATAATTTAGATTTTACTGTGCTCATAAAAGGGTCTTTGGTCAAACAAATATTTTTGAAGTCTTAATTTTCTCTGCATTCCTGTTTCTTTGTAGTAGAACCTCTCCTTTTGATGTTCTATTCTTTTGTTGCAGTACCAAACATTTACAGATCCATCTGTTGCAAAGCAATATATTCAGGACCAGGGAGCTCCTATAGTTATCAAAGCAGATGGATTGGCTGCTGGGAAAGGGGTTATTGTCGCTATGACGTTGGAGGAGGCATATCAAGCTGTGGATTCAATGCTTGTGAAAGGTGTTTTTGGTTCTGCAGGTTGCCGTGTCATTGTTGAGGAATATCTGGAAGGAGAAGAAGCATCTTTCTTTGCACTGGTGGATGGAGAGACTGCTATTCCTTTAGAATCTGCTCAGGACCATAAGCGTGTTGGGGATGGTGATACCGGACCTAATACCGGTGGGATGGGTGCGTACTCTCCTGCACCAGTGTTAACAAAAGAACTTCAATCAGCAGTTATGGAAACTATAATTCTCCCAACAGTGAAAGGAATGACAGCAGAGGGTTGCAAGTTTGTTGGAGTTTTATATGCTGGGTTAATGATAGAGAAGAAGTCTGGCTTGCCTAAGCTAATTGAGTATAATGTGCGGTTTGGAGATCCAGAATGCCAGGTTAGTTACAAACCCACAATATGCATTACATAATCTCTCTCTTGAGGGAGCTGGAGTGGGTAAAATTTACTTATTATGGAATTAATTAATGGCATTGCGAAAGCTCATGGGGGTATATCCGTATTTGGCAGACTCAGGTCACCTATGGCCTTCAATGAGTGCTGTATCTAGGTGCACAGTTTAATGAGGAATGGAATTTGGGACCTCTCATATAGCATAAATTAGTATTTTTTGAAATTCATATCATACATAGACAGTTATCTAGGTCCTTACTAATATTATTGGTCAATTAGCGAAGAAATCTTGGATTATCTAAATCTAAATTTAAATTAGTCAGTGAGATTAAATCTGTTTGAAGTAGTGATCCTGCATCTTTATGTAAAAGAGAATAAACAATGAAGAGGAAAGCCATGAGGCTTGTCCTCATCTTCGTAAGTATTCTGTAATTTGACTTTCTGTTTTCATATTCTTGTTCTTTCTTATTCATATGAATAGTACGAGTTGTATGTTTTATGGCCAAATATTTATTGCATGATCTCAAGTGCCACTTTTCTGTCCGCTGCCATGCTTCTGACATCTCATGTATCTAATTTTGTGTCACTGCTGCATGGTTTTGTTAGCCACATTTTATGTAGGAGAGTTCAAAGCTAGAATGTTGCTGCTATTCAGGCTGTGTAAAATACTTGATTAAAATTTTAACTAGAGATGTGGTTTCTGTGTCCTCTTCAAATTATGATCATACTGTCAATTGACATTATTGCCTTCGATGTACTTGGGGTTTAGACTATATGCATGTTACAATAAACTGGATGAGAATTACAGAATTACATTTTAGTTGTTGTGATTGTTTCTTAAATACTGCAAAAAATATAATATTTAAGTAGTTGTGACCTAAATTTTATGTGGGGTTTCTTTTGGTTCATCTTAATATACAGGTTCTAATGGTTAGGTTGGAATCTGATCTTGCACAAATTCTGCTTGCCGCATGTAGAGGAGAATTAAGTGGAGTATCACTGAACTGGTCCCCAGGGTCTGCCATGGTGGTGGTAATGGCAAGTAAAGGCTACCCTGGATCCTATGAGAAAGGGACTGTGATTGGAAACCTTGAAGAAGCTCAAAATGTTGCTCCAACAGTTCAGATATTTCATGCTGGAACTGCTTTGGATGCAGATGGCAACTTCATTGCGACTGGGGGCCGGGTGCTGGGGGTTACTGCCAAGGGAAGAGATCTTCAAGAGGCAAGGGATAGAGCCTATCAGGCAGTTGAGGAAATCAACTGGCCGGGAGGGTTCTACCGCCGGGACATTGGATGGAGAGCACTTCCCCAGAAGCAATTTGCTACAAGAAAATAAATTAACACTGAGGTAATGAATGCTGCCCATTTGAGAATGCAAACATATTGTAGGATGTTTTGAATCATCCATGGAATAGAAATGGTGACCCATCAGAGGCCATACAGGCATACCTTAAATTTGAAATAGTTCTATTTGTTAAAGGATACTCTTCAGAAATCTTTGTTTTCCATTGAACTGATAAAATGGTTACCTGGTTGCCATTTTTTTTTAAAGAATAACAACAGAAATCATCAGCTTTTCAGATCATGTACTTGCATGGATGGATAGATATCTCTAATTAATTGCTAATCTTAAATAATCTTGGGATTTTTAAATTTGAGGGAATGTCTATAATTGGTTTGTTAGCCATCGAAAACACCTAAAAAATATTATTATCTTTATAATTAAAATCAAATTTACAAAATATATAATGGACAAAAATGGACTAATGGACAAAAATGTTTTCAAGGTTCGAATTTCCGAGCCTTTAATTTTTCATATTACCTGATAATAATACAGATATTAAATTATTAATTTAATGATCAATAATTATTAAATTATTAATTCAATATCTACTAAATTATATTTTTTCAGCTTGGAAACACGATATTCAAACAAGAAAAGAATTTACCCAAAAAATACAAAAAAGTTATAAAAAAAATTAGGTAAATTACCATTAGTTCCTTTAATCTATTAAAATTATTTACTTAATCTATTTTTTTATAATTAAAACGTTTTTATATTTTATAAAATCAAATTTTTTAATCATTCTTTTAAAATTTTGTCAAAAAAGACATTAATCAATTTGTTTTAAGCTTATCAGAAGAATTAAATAGTGTGAATAATTAAAATTATATGGATTGAATAGTATAAATATTTAATGTTAAAACATGTTGATTAGTGTTTTCTTTGATAGAATGATTAAAAAATTTAATTTTATAAATTTTAGAGATATTTTAATTAAAATTTTTAAAAAATAGAGATTATGTTATTAATTTTGATAAAGTATAGGGACCTAATTGTAATTTATACAAATACCTTTGAAATAATCCCTTCAAAAACCAACTGCTTGGCTAGTTTTGGCTTAGCTATTCGGCAGGCTCAGTTCCTCCCTCTTTCCACCACACATCGCTCCTCTTCCAAAGCCTGGGTGTCTCCTCCTTCCCCAACTCTCTTTCCCTCCAATTTTAACTTCCGATTTGCCTCTCAAGAAGATGACCTCCACCACCGCCCAAGTCCACATCCTCGCCGCACCCGGGTTCTCTTCTCCGTCCTCTACAAAACCGACCACTCTTTCTCCGAGAACAGTCTTCTTTAGCCAGGGAATCGTCATCAAAACGACGCCGCTCAACCTCTCAATTTCACCTCCACCTCCAAGATTCGATGTTTCAACACATGCAAAGGGCAATCCAACTGGGGAGCAGAAATGGACCCATGAAGGTTCAGTGACCGAATCGCTCCCCAACGGTATGTTTCGGGTTCGCTTAGACAATGCAGATGTGATTATAGGGTATATTTCGGGCAAGATAAGGAAGAATTTTGTGCGGATATTGCCTGGAGATAGAGTTAAGGTTGAGGTCAGTCGATACGATTCCTCTAGAGGCCGTATTGTTTATAGAATGCGTAACAGAGATCCCAGCAATGATTAATTTGTTTCATTTTGCCTCTAATTTTCATGCAATTTGTGGGAAATTTGAAATCAAGCTTTAAAGTTTGCATCTTTTTTGAGTTTATCTTCTTAATTGTATAATTTTTAGTTCTTGTTTGGAAGGGTATTTGTGCATTTGATTGTGGGAAATGCTGTCTTTGAGCAGAATGCACCTTTGAGAAAGCAGAGGATCAATAAGACCCCTTGCATCCTTAATCTCACTGCATTAACTAATTAATTTATTAGCTCAAGGAATTGACTCAGACCAAAGGCAAAAAGATTCTTTTATATTATTCTTGATAAGAGGCCATTGGAGGCTGTTGTGTGTACTTGGAGCTTTCTGCATCTCTTCTACAAGTCTCCAACTTTATAAGTTAAATTCCTTTAACCATTACATTACATCCCCAATTTCTTTATCCCTTTATTAAATGCACAAAGAATCGTGTTTGCAACTTCTAATTTAGCAATTGGAAGACCAAACAAATCCAAGTGCATCCCAAACAAGCTCTAAGAGGGATCACATTACTAATCTTGACAACTACTTTACTTTAGGACTCTTGTAAAGATCACAAATGTAGTATGCATTTACAGTTGCTTAGAGCACTGCATAGAGAACCTGTTTGGGCAGTTGCTCATCCTGTTTTTGTAGTTGCTTATTCTTAGAATCCAGTAGTTGCTTAAACACTGTCTGCTGGTTGCCTGATCACTTCTTTCCTCGGCTGTTTCCCTACATAAACAAACTTTATAGCATGGCAGAAGCCAGTAACCAGTTTCTTGAGTGGCCAAAACAGAAGCTTTAAGGGCTAGAGGTATGACAATAACTACTAGCAACCCAACCCGAACACTGCTTAGTAAAAAGGAATTTCATTCTCAAGTCTTTCCTCTTTTTCCTGCTTTGGCCCTTCAACCAAAATAACTGAGATATGTAAGTGGAAGCCATGAAAATCACTGTGATACACATGGCTATAAGCATAATCCACATGGAAAACCTGTGTTTGAGAGGAAGTACCTCAAGCAGAAGGATTATGCTCAGAGATGCAGCGAAAGAGAGTGTTGAAGATGGCAAATTCTTGGCTGTTATATTCATCAATACATGTTATGTGGAGCTTGAATATCCATTTTCTGTCTATATCGAGTCATGAGTCATGAGTCATGTATTGTTGATGAAGCCAAAAAGTTGACATATCAAACCTGGTGGTGAATTTGATGCTATATTCCCGGACGTTTGCAGGAAAATCCTATGCTTTTGCCTGTTTATAATGTTTATAATCTAATTGCAAATTTCAATTTTCATTATCATTAGTTACTTTTTATTTATTGTGTAATTGCAATTAACCATCAATCGACTACAATATCAATTTGAAAGCAAAGAGAGAAATACTTGTACAGTGAAAATAGAAAGATGACAGTAATGAAATTGAAAAATATGAATCCTATGTGTTGTAGAGTTGTACCGGTGAAAGAAAATTGACTACCTAACCTCAAACCCCTATCAAAACCTTTATTCAATACAAAGGACACAACCAAGCCACAACTATCACAGCCATGCCCATCATGTATATCATGCCCCTTTTCTTCTTGTTGTTGTCGAGCTTTTGGCGGCGATCCTTCGTTGCGTGCTTTTTCTTCTTCGAAATTCGTTTAACGGGAAGGGTTTGCTCTTTCTTTTCCTCCAAAACCCTGTCACAATACTTATCGACGAGTTTCGATAGGTCCTCGCCGTCTTCATCAGCCAGGACAGCGAACATGTTTTCTTCCGGTTGTGGAGCCATGTCTTCATTAGCCAGGATAGCGAACATGTTTTCGTGCAGTTGTAGAGCCATATCTTCATCAGCCAAGATGGCGAACATGTTTTCATCCAGTTGTAGAGCCATTATGGAAGCTTTTGATCGTAGAGTTGAAAAAAGAAACAAAAGCTACACTGCAAGAATTGAAGTGTATAGATGCATGGTGCCTTACATAGAGAGACGTATATATATATATATATACTGGGAGACGCAGTTTGTGTCCTATTCATAGTTTTAAAAGGATTTTGATTTGGAATTGGAAATCCTGTGAACTTGAGAAGTCTTGACTATCAATAAAATCTCAGTTAAAAATCACTGCGTACTATTATTAAAATATATATTTTTTATTTAAATTATTAATTAATTAAGAATCTTAATTTTATTGACTAATTTTATTAATTTATTTCTAAAAATTTGTCTATAAATTTAGAAATAATAATTTTATCAAATTTAATATTTAAAATTAGTTTCACCAACTAAAAAATCTAATTTTTTGGCATAAAAATTATTTATTTATTTATTTATTTATTTATAGATTTAAAATTTTTAGTTATTATTTATTATAATAATTATATATTATTACTTTAAAATATTAATTAATTTAAAAATATCTATACATACACTTAAACTCTTAAAATTTAAATTTTTGTTTTTCTATAACAATTTAACACTTTAACTTTCAAACCCTAAATCAAATTCTCTAAAAATTAATCTCTAACAACTAAAAAAAAATACTGCAATGAATATTAATTATTATTTGTGAATATTTTATTAAATTTTTTTATTATTTAAAATTAATAAAATATATTATCTATAAAATATAATGAATGTGCTGATTATTATTTTTTGATAAATTTGTAATTTGTAAATTTTTATTAATTATAATAATTATAAGATTATTTATATTTTGACCACTTAATGTACATACACACATACAATGAGGGCTGAACTTGTGAACTGAGTAAAATATTCTTTAACTTTTTAAAATTTTAATGTTAATAATAGAAATTTTTGCTATAATTTTATTTAAATATTAAAATTGATGGTTGTTATTTTAATTGAATAAGTAATTCTAAATTTAATTTTAAAATAAGTGGATTTTTTTATATTATTTATGATATTAAAAAATATAGTTAAGCTATAAATTTTAATTATGTAAGCATTTAGGTTATATAAAACAAGAGAAAAAAAAATCCTATCCTAATTTAATTAAATAAATAATATAAACAATTATAAAACAAATGAAATTTTATTTACAAATAAAATTTATCAATTTAAATTTATATTCGTTAGATTCGATAATTAATTTTGATTGCAGCTGTTTTTGGCTTGTGGCTCACAGCATTTCTTTGCTCGAATTAATTTTGATTTCAACTAATAAAAAAGTCAGACGATTCATTAATTAAAATTATAAGATAAATATAGTATAATATTTTTATAAAAAAATAAAAAATACAAAAATATTATGTTCAAGATCTATACGGAAAATAATAATCTTTTGAGTAGTAATTGATTATTTTTATTTTAGGACTTTCTTTGTCGATGATAATTTGAAAAAGTAAATTAATTAATAATAATTAAATTTAATAATAAATATTCATATATGTAAATTTATGTAAAATATACATGGAATAATCACAAATTATAAATTTTTAAAGCTTATATTCTATAAAAGTGATTAATGAATCATAATAAAATTTATTTAAAATCCTTATAATTAGTTTATAATCATAAAAGTTTAATCTAAACCTAATAATAGAAGAGTAATGTATTTATTGTAAATTAAATATTATTATATATTACATATAAAGATTTTGGATAAAATATCTCAAATTAAATAAAAAATATTTTGAATCGAGCAAAATATTTATTTACTTGATATTCAAAAATTTTAATAATAATAATAATAATCAAAATAAATTATATATTTTTATTTTTAATCAAAATAAAATTTCATGAATTATATATATATATTAAGGCCATACTCGATAATACTATTTATTTTAGTAACCGTTAACTGTTAAATGATAGATGTTAGTGGTTAGCTATATAAAGAGATTATTATATCGCTAACCCGACTAAAAGTTCAGTAAAAATAACTGTTCATTAACAGTTAAATGTAAAAATAGCGATATAATCTTATTAATCTTAGTCAAAATAATCTATCAACCTCTAAAAATTAAGAGAAATAATTTTTCATGAATTACTATCTTAATATCTAAATAGTAATATAAACATTTATAAATAAAAGAGATAATGTTTTGACCCGCTCAAAGCTACTTCAAAAGCTACTGTCCATCAAAGTGTTAATTGCTGAAGCAGCAGAAGTCCACTTCTTCACAGCATCTCTCTCTCCATTTATTCTCTGCAATCTGTTTCTTTCAGCTTCTCAGCCGTAAGCCAACGGTTAACTCTCCCCATATAAGCATCTGATTTCACCATCTTGGCAGTATAATTAGCAGGCCTAAGAAAAGGGAGTTCTGTTGACTCATGGCTACAAGCATATTCCACATGGGACACCTATGTATGAGAGGATGCACTACTAGCAGAAGGATTATGCTTAGAGATGCAGCAAAAAAGAAAGCGTTACGTTGAAGATAACGAATTAATTCTTGGCTGTTATATTCATCAATACAGGTTATTGTGCAGCTTGAATATTCGTTGGCTGTCTATATTGATGCAAGAGCTACATGAGTCATGTATTCTTGACGGTGAAGTCATCTCAAAGTGGCGTCTTAAGAAAATAGGTCGAGTTTAACCTAATTTAAGGAGAAGGAGTATCTAAAATCATATAAGGGCACATGCTTTTATTCTAAATCAATATTGGATTTTAGCACATCCTTCTCATGTCGAGAACCAAATACGTAGAGTGTAAAACACTTATAGAATGCCTAAATATTATTTGAGAGGCTCTAATATCCTCATAAAAAAAATAGGTCGAGTCTAATTCAATCTCAAAAGTTAATTCAAGAAGGAGGAATGATTGAAACCATATAAGAGACGCATTATTTTTATCCCAAACCAATATAGAAATTTCAACCCATATTCCTGGAGGTTTGCCGGAAAATCCTATGCTTTTGCTTGTTTATAATCTAATTGCAAATTTCAATTTTTAAAGTTTATTATCATTAATTACTTCTTATTTATAGGGTAATTGCAATTAACCATCAATCAACTCCAATGTTAACCTTTTTTTTATAAGCAATAATAGGCTTTATTGAATTAAGAGACTCCAACAAGAGAAAACAAAATAAGGAGCACGATTAAAATAAATCAGAAAATAAAAGCAAAGTAAACCCAAAAGCAAATGTGTAAAACAAACAAACTGCTATGACTGAAGCAACAGACAAAATTGACTAGCAGTGACAACAAAATTGACTACCGTATAAAAAATCCCAATTAAAAATCCTACAGATTATGACTAAATAACCCTTATTCAATACAAAGTACACAACCAAGCCACAGCTATCACAGCCATGCCCATGACATATATTATGCCTCTCTTCTTCTTCTTCTTCTTCTTCTTCTTCTTCTTCTTCTTCTTGTCAAGCTTTTTTGCCATCTTTCTTTGCACGCTTTTTCTTCTTCGAAATTGGCTTAAACAGAAGGGCTTCTCTTTCTTTTCCTCCACCACCTCCAAAACCCTGTCAAGATTTATCTCCTCAGCTTGCACCGCTTTATTTACCTCTTCCAAAGCCACAACTTTTCCAAGAACAACTCCTTATATTCTTGAATATTACCTTTAGGTACTTTAGTCACCTGAACCCACTCATCACTGCCTTGGCGCTTGTTATGGCCATTCTTGAATTCTTCCTGCTGCTCCTTATCTCCACCATGATCAGGGAGAACCAAAGGCTTTGCCTTAAATATCTCAGCACTGATCAGGCCATCAGCTTGTTCTTGTTTCTTCTTTGGTTGTTGCCGCTTCTGCTTGTTCTTCTTCTCTTGAGGTGGAGAAGCAGTGGAATTTGCAAGGTACTTGTCGACGAGTTTTGACAGGTCCTCGCCATCTTCATCAGCCAGAATAGCGAACATGTTCTGATCCTGTTGTAGAGCCATTGGAAGCTTTTCATCGTAGGGTTGAAAAAAGAAACAAAAGACGTAGTTGGTGTCCTATTCACAGTTTCATCGTAGCGAACATGTATTGTTGATGAAGCCAAAAAGTAACATCTCAAACCTGGTGGTGAATTTGAACCTATATTGCTGGAGGTTTGCAGGAAAATCCTATGCTTTTGCTTGCTTATAATCGAATTGCAAATTTCAATTTTTATTGTCATTAATTACCTTTTATTTATTGTGTAATTGCGAGTAACCATGAGTCAACTACAATATTAATTTGAAAGCAAAAAGAGAAATACTTGTACAGTGAAAATAGAAAGATGACTGTAATGAAATTGAAAAATATGAATCCTACAGATTTGAATGTTTTAGAGTTGTACCAGTGAAAGAAAATTGACTACATAACCTCAAAACCCTATCAAAACCTTTATTCAATGCAAAGTACACAACCAAGCCACAACTATACCAACCATGCCCATCATATATATCATTCCCCTTTTCTTCTTCTTCTTGTCAAGCTTTTGGCGGCCATCTTTCTTTGCACGCTTTTTCTTCTTCGAAATTCGTTTAACCAGAAGGGTTTCCTCTTTCTTTTCCTCCAAAATCCTGTCGCGATATTTATCAACGAGTTTCGATAGGTCCTCGCCGTCTTCATCAGACAGGATAGCGAACATGTTTTCGTCAACTTGTAAAGCCATGTCTTCATCAGCCGTGATAGCGAACATGTTTTCGTCAACTTGTAAAGCCATGTCTTCATCAGCCAGGATAGCGAACATGTTTTCGTGCAGTTGTAGAGCCATATCTTCATCAGACAAGATAGAGAACATGTTTTCATCCAGTTGTAGAGCCATTATGGAAGCTTTTGATCGTAGAGTTGAAAAAAGAAACAAAAGCTAAACTGCAAGAATTGAAGTGTATAGATGCATGGTGCCTCACATAGAGAGACGTATATATAGGGAGACGCAGTTGGTGTCCTATTCATAGTTTTAAAAGGATTTTGATTTGGAATTGGAAATCCTATGAACTTGAGAAGTCTTGACTATCAGCCAAATCTCAGCTAAAAATCACTACGTACTAATATTAAAATATATATAATTTATTTAAATTATTAATTAAAAATCTTAATTTTATTGACTAATTTTATTAATTTATTTCTAAAAATTTGTCTATAAATTTAGGAATAATAATTTTATCAAATTTAATATTTAAAATTAGTTTTACCAACTAAAAAATCTAATTTTTGTGGCATAAAATTTATTTATTTATTTATAAAGTTAAAATTTTTAGTTATTATTTATTATAATAATTATATTTTATTATTTTAAAATATTAATTAATTTAAAAATATCTATACATATACTTAAACTCTTAAAATTTAAATTTAGTTTTTCTATAACAATTTAACCCTTTAACTTTCAAACTCTAAATTAAATTCTCTAAAAATTAATCTCTAACAAATAAAAAAAAATATTGCAATGAATATTAATTATTATTTGTGAATATTTTATTAAATTTTTTTATTATTTAAAATTAATAAAATATATACAACTAAACTCAACTCAACTAAGCCTTTATCCCAAAAATTTGAAATCGGCTATGTGGATTCGCTTTCTCCACTCTGAACGATTTTGGGTTAAATCCTCAGAAATGTGTAATGTTTTTAGATCATGTTGTACTATTCTCCTCCAAGTCAATTTAGGTCTACCCCTTTTTTTCTTTCTATCCTCTAACCTAATGTGCTCTACTTGTCTAACTGGAGCCTCCGTATGTCTACGCTTCACATGACCAAACCACCTCAATCTCCCTTCTTTCAACTTATCTTCAATTGGCACCACTCCTACCTTTTCTCTAATACTCTCATTACGGACTTTATCTAGTCTAATATGGCTACTCATCCACCTTAACATTCTCATCTCTGCAACTCTTATCTTAGATGCATACGACTCTTTCAGTGCCCAACACTCACTACCATATAACATAGCCGGTCATATGGCTGTACGGTAAAATTTTCCTTTCAATTTATTGGGAATCTTACGATCACATAAAACTCCCGTGGCACGTCTCCACTTCAACCATCCGGCTTTAATCCTATGACTAACATCCTCCTCACATCCCCCATCTACTTGAAGGACTGAGCCTAGATATTTAAAGTGATTACTTTGGGGCAGTATCACTCCATTCAAACTACTCCTTCCCTATCACCGGTTTGGCCTTCACTGAACTTGCAATGCATGTATTCTGTCTTCGTTCTACTTAACTTAAAATCCTTTGACTCTAGAGTACTTCTCCAAAGTTCTAGCTTTCTATTGACTCCTTCTCGTGTCTCATCTATCAGAATAATATTATCCGCAAACATCATGCACCAAGAAATACTCTCTTGTATATGTTTCGTCAGTTCATCTAAAACTAATGTAAAAAGGTAAGGGCTTATGGCTGATCCTTGGTGTAATCCAATTGAGATCGGAAAATCTCTTGTGTCCCCTCCCACTGTACGCATAATAGTAGTTGCTCCTTCATACACATCTTTCAATACTTGTATGTACCTAATAGATACCCTCTTTTGTTCTAACACATTCCATAAGACCTCTCTTGGAACACTATCATAAGCCTTCTCCAAATCAATAAAAACCATGTGTAGATCTTTCTTCACATCTCTATATTTCTCCATCAAGCTTCTAATGAGAAATATCGCTTCCATAGTTGAACGACCGGGCATGAAACCAAATTGATTGAGAGAGATAGAAGTATCATGACGTAGTCGATGCTCCACAACTCTCTCCCACAACTTCATAGTATGGCTCATGAGTTTAATTCCCCTATAGTTTGAACAACTCTGTATGTCTCCCTTATTTTTAAAAATAGGTACTAAAATACTCTTCCTCCATTCATCAGGCATTTTCTTTGAGTTTAGAATCTTATTAAATAATTTAGTTAACCATGCCACTCCCATATCTCCCAAACACTTCCACACTTCAATTGGTATTTCATCGGGTCCACAGGCTTTATCCACTTTCATTCTCTTAAGTGCTTCCTTTACTTCTAAAGATATAATCCTTCTAGTATAATTCACATTCTTTTCTATTGTTCTATAATCTATATTCACGCTATTACCATTTTGACATTATTAAAGAGATCATTAAAATAATTTCTCCATCTTTCTTTAATGTCCTCATCTTTCACCAACACTTTTCCTTCTTTATCCTTAATGCACCTAACTTAATTGAGATCTTGACATTTCCTTTCTCTCCTCCTTGCTAATCTATAAATATCTTTCTCCCCTTCTTTAGTTCCAAGTTTCTCCTATAACTTTTCAAAGGCCTATGCTCTTGCTTGACTAACTGTCTTTTTTGCCTCTTTCTTTGCTATCTTGTATTGTTCATATGCCTCATTATTATCAAATTTAGGTAATTTCTTATACCATTCCCTTTTTCTCTTCACTGCCTTTTGTACTTCCTTATTCTACCACCATCTCTCTTTTGAGGGTGGTCCATGTCCTTTAGACTCTCCAAGTACTTTTCTAGCTACTTCTCTAATCTTTGATGCCATCTGTATCCACATATCATTGGCCTCCATATCCAGCTTCCATACTTTGGACTCGAGAAGCTCATTTTTTAACTTCACTTGCTTTACTCCTTTGAACTCCCACCACTTTGTTCGAGCTACACTATTTCTTCTGACCTTACTTGAATTGTTCCTAAACTTGACATCCAAGACCACCAGCCGATGTTGACTTGTTAAAGCTTCTCCTGGAATGACCTTGCAATCCTTGCATAGAGCTCTATTTGTCTTCCTAGTTAAGAGGAAGTTGATTTGGCTTCTATGTTGCCCACTTTTGAAAGTCACTAAATGTGACTCTCTTTTTATAAAGTAGGTATTTGCTAGTATTAAGTCGTATGCCATAGCAAAATCCAAGATGCTTTTTCCCTCCTCATTTTGACTGCCAAAACCAAAACCTCCATGAACATTCTCATAACCTTGTCTATCACTTCCTACATGCCCATTCAAATCTCCACCAATGAAAACATTCTCTTCATTCGGTATGCTTTGCATTAAATCATCCATATCTTCCCAAAACCTTTGTTTACTCTCACTGTCTAGTCCTATTTGTGGGGCATAAGCACTAACTATATTTATTGTTTCTCCTTCTAGTACTAGCTTTACTAGTATAATTCTATCTCCTACTCTTTTCACAGCTATTACTGCGTCTTTCAATGTCCTGTCTATGATTATGCCCACTCCGTTCTTGTTTCTCTCCTTTCCTGTAAACCACAGTTTGTACCCTGAATTACCTACTTCCTTACTTTTCTCTTCTACTCATTTAGTCTCCTGAATGCAAGCAATATTCACCATTCTCCTTTCCAAGGTATCCACAAGCTCCATTAATTTTCCTGTAAGTGATCCAACATTCCAAGTACCAACCCTGATCCTCCGCCTATCCTGTTCCTTCCTAATTGGTCTCCTTCTATGATATCTTCTATTGTTTTCTATCTCTATCTTGTGTTCTGTTCCACTATTTATTCTACTATCTGTCCTATGGACTAACTTCTTTACCCAGACCGGTCCATGATGTGGGAACCCTTGCTCACTTAACACCACACCCGAGCGCCAGCATGGCGCGTCGCTTTCGGTGAACGCCCTACACCCTTGCATATTTCTCACTACACCCGAGCTCCGATGTAGCGCGTCGTTAGTAGAGGACGCCCCAACGTTTATATCATTTGAATCCATATCATAGGGTGTGACGAAATTTTTACGCTGGTTGTCACCTACCGCAACCCTCTTCCTTTATCCGGGCTTGGGACCGGCTAAGCGCAAACTACCTAGGCGGAGTTAAAATTAATAAAATATATAATCAATAAAATATAATGAATTTGTTGATTATTATTTTTTGATAAATGTGTAATTTATAAATTTTTATTAATTGTAATAATTATAAGATTATTTATATTTTGACCCCTCAATATACATCCATACACACGTACAATGAGGGCTGAAGTTATGAACTGAGTAAAACATTCTTTAACTTTTTAAAATTTTAATGTTAATAATAGAATTTTTTTTTTGCTATAATTTTATTTAAATATTAAAATTGATGGTTGTTATTTTAATTGAATAAGTAATTCTAAATTTAATTTTAAAATAAGTGGAATTTTTTTTTATTATTTATGATATTAAAAAATATAGTTATGCTATAAATTTTAATCATGTAAGCATTTAGGTTATATAAAACAAGAGAAAAAAAAATCCTATCCTAATTTAATTAAATAAATAATATAAATAATTATAAAACAAATGAAATTTTATTTACGAATAAATTTTATCAATTTAAATTTATATTCGTTGGATTCGATAATTAATTTTGATTGCAGTTGTTTTTGGCTTGTGGCTCACAGCATTTCTTTGCTCGAATTAATTTTGATTTCAACTAATAAAAAAGTCAGACGATTCATTAATAAAAATTATAAGATAAATATAATATAATATTTTTATAAAAAAAATACAATATATAAAACAAAAATATTTTGTTCAAGATCTGTACAGAAAATAATAATCTTCTGGAGTAGTAATTGGTTATTTCATTTTAGACTACTAAAAAAATTTTCTTTGTCAATAATAATCGGAAAAATTAAATTAATTGTTGTGCACTGCGGAAGCGTGTAAACTGTAAAAAAATAAAGCAAACATACAAAATATCAATGTTTACATGGTTCACCTTATTAACATAGAGCTACATCCACAGGCATGTTATCTTCCACTATCATCAATAAATAAATCATCATTACAAGTTCATAGTTATACTATCCATCAACCTAATTATATCTAAGAGAACCCATACAACATCAAACTGCTCATAGTAAATATATTAGTTAGTATCTTTCAGTCTCCTCTAGACATAACCCAATATATTTACTATTACAACACTATACCACAAAAAGTGTTTTCAACTATATGGGCAAGATCCCTCTCACCAATGGATAAGAATTTATTTCGATTGAATTCTATGTCCTTACTCCACCTTAGGCCGAAGTCTCTCTCCACTGCAATAGACAAATGCCCCTCGTCAATGGGCAAAGCAAAATCCTCAGCAATTGGCAAGGCCCCTCTTTACAATAAGCAACAGCCTCACTCTATGAACTGAAATCCAAATAGCTTTTTTCCACCATTCTCCTATTTATTGTATTAATTCCCTCAATCCTAATCTAATTAGAAGTCTCACTCAATTTAGGAATAACACTAAAACAAGAATTCTACTCTATATAGAAAATATTCATCTATAGGAATATTTTTTCTACTCAATTTAAGAAAAGGTCTCTTCAAATCTTATTAGGATTTTGAGTCATAATTCTAACATTGATTAATAATAATAAATATTCATATATGTAAATATATGTAAAATATACATGGAATAATCACAAATTATAAGTTTTAAAAAATTCTATTCTATAAAAGTGATTAATGAATCGTAATAAAATTTATTTAAAATCCTTATAATTAGTGTATAATTATAAAAGTTTAATCTAAACCTAATAAGATAAGAGTAATGTATTTATTGTAAATTAAATATTATTATATATTACATATAAAGATTTTGGGTAAAATATCTCAAATTAAATAAAAATTATTTTGAATCGAGCAAAATATTTATTTACTTGATATTCAAAAATTTAAATAATAATAATAATAATAATTAAAATAAATTATATATTTATATTTTTAATCAAAATAAAATTTCATGAATTATATATATATATATATATATATATATATATATATATATATATATATATATTAAGGGCATGTTTGACAATATTAGTTATTCTAATAGTCATTTTAGCAGCCGTCAGCTATTTTACTAATTGTTAGCTGTTAAATGTTATAAGTTAGTGATTAGTTATTTATATAACTACTAAGGTCAAAGTGTTCGATAAAAATATCTGTTAAATTAATGGTTAAATGTAAAAATAGTAATATAATCTTATTAACTCTAGTTAAAATGATCTCTCAACCTCTAAAAGTTAGTTAGAGAGCTAACTTTTCATGAACCACTCTCTTAATCTTTAAACACTAATATAAATACTATATCACCAAATAATATAAATAAAAAAAATAACGTTTTGAACCTGATCGAAGCTGCTTCAAAAGCTACCGTCCAACAGTATCTAAGTGTTAATTGCTGAAGTAGCAGAAGTCCACTTCTTCACAGCATCTCTCTCCATTTATTCTCTGCATACTGTTTCTTTCAGCTTCTCGGCCATAAGCCAACGGTTAACTCTCCCCATATAAGCATCTGATTTCACCATCTTGGCAATATAATTAGCAGGCCTAAGAAAAGGGAGTTCTGTTGACTCATGGCTACAAGCATATTCCACATGGGACACCTATGTATGAGAGGATGCACTACTAGCAGAAGGATTATGCTTAGAGATGCAGCAAAAGAGAGAGTGTTACGTTGAAGATAACGAATTAATTCTTGGCTGTTATATTCATCAATACAGGTTATTGTGCAGCTTGAATATTCTTTGGCTGTCTATATTGATGCAGCAGCTACATGAGTCATGTATTCTTGATGGTGAAGCCATCTCAAGTGGCGTCTTAAAAAAATAGATCGAGTTTAACCTAATTTAAGAGAAATGAGTGTCCAAGATTATATAAGGGCACATGCCCTTATTCTAAACCAATATTGGATTTTAGCATATCGTTCTCATAACGAGGACCAAACATCTAGAGTGTAAAACACTTATAGGATGCCTAAATATTATTTGAGAGGCTTTGATACCATCGTAAAAAAATAGGTCGAGTCTAATTCAATCTCAAAAGCTAACTCAAAAAGAATGAATGATTAAAACCATATAAGGGACACAATATAGAAATTTCAACCTATATTCCTGGAGGTTTGCAGGAAAATCCTATGCTTTTGCTTGTTTACAATCTAATTGCAAATTTCAATTTTTAAAGTTTATTATCATTAATTACTTCTTATTTATAGTGTAATTGCAATTAACCATCAATCAACTCCAATGTTAACTTTTTTTTTTATAAGCAATAAGAGGCTTTATTGAATTAAGAGACTCTAAAAAGAGAAAACAAAATAAGGAGCACGATTAAAATAAATCAGAAAATAAGAGCAAAGTAAGCCCCAAAAGCAAATGTGCAAAATAAACAAACTGCTGAAGCAACAGACAAAATTGACTAGCAGTGACAAGAAAATTGACTACCATATATAAAATCCCAATTAAAATCCTACAGATTATGACTAAAAAACCTTTATTCATTACGAAGTACACAAACAAGCCACAGCTATCACAGCCATGCCGGTGACATATATTATGCCTCCGTTCTTCTTCTTCTTCTTCATGTCAAGCTATTTTGCCATCTCTCTTTGCACGCTTTTTCTTCTTCGAAATTGGCTTAACCAGAAGGGCTTCTCTTTCTTTTCTTCCACCACCTCCAAAACCCTGTCGGGGTCTATCTCCTCAGCTTTCACAGCTTCATTAGCCTCTTCCAAAACCACAACCTTTCCAAGAACAACTCTTTATATTCTTGAATATTACCTATAGGTACTTTAGTCACCTGACCCACTCATCACTGCCTTGGCGCTTGTTATGGCCATTTTTTAATTCTTCCTGCTGCTCCTTATCTCCACCATGATCAGGGAGAAAAAAAGGCTTTGCCTTAGATATCTCAGCACTGATCAGGTCGTCAGCTTGTTCTTGTTTCTCCTTTGGTTGTTGCTGCTTCTGCTTGTTCTTCTTCTCTTGAGGTGGAGAAGCAGTGGAATTTGCAAGGTACTTGTCGACGAGTTTTGACAGGTCCTCGCCTTCTTCATC
Organism: Hevea brasiliensis; assembly: GCF_030052815.1. Taxonomy (NCBI): domain Eukaryota; kingdom Viridiplantae; phylum Streptophyta; class Magnoliopsida; order Malpighiales; family Euphorbiaceae; genus Hevea; species Hevea brasiliensis. The sequence continues at coordinate 13,114,540 of NC_079506.1, forward strand.
AGCCAGAATAGCGAACGTTTTCTGATCCTGTTGTAGAGCCATAAGAAGCTTTTGCTCGTAGAGTTGAAAAAAGAAACAAAAGATTAACTGCAAGATTAAAGCGTATAATTGAGATTATGTAAGTGGAAGCCATGAAAATCACTGTGATGCACATGGCCACAAGCATAATCCACAGGGAACACCTGTGTTTGAGAGCTAGGAAGTACCTCAAGCAGAAGGATTATGTTCAGAGATGCAGCGAAAGAGACTGTTGAAGATAGCAAATTCATGGCCGTTATATTCGTCAATGCAGGTTATTGTGCAGCTTGAATATTCATTGGATGTCCACATTGAGTCATGAGCCATGGGTCATTTATCCTTGATGAAGCCAAAAAGTAACATCTCAAACCTGGTGGTGAATTTGAACCTATATTGCTGGAGGTTTGCAGGAAAATCCTATGCTTTTGCTTGCTTATAATCGAATTGCAAATTTCAATTTTTATTGTCATTAATTACCTTTTATTTATTGTGTAATTGCGAGTAACCATGAGTCAACTACAATATTAATTTGAAAGCAAAAAGAGAAATACTTGTACAGTGAAAATAGAAAGATGACTGTAATGAAATTGAAAAATATGAATCCTACAGATTTGAATGTTTTAGAGTTGTACCAGTGAAAGAAAATTGACTACATAACCTCAAAACCCTATCAAAACCTTTATTCAATGCAAAGTACACAACCAAGCCACAACTATACCAACCATGCCCATCATATATATCATTCCCCTTTTCTTCTTCTTCTTGTCAAGCTTTTGGCGGCCATCTTTCTTTGCACGCTTTTTCTTCTTCGAAATTCGTTTAACCAGAAGGGTTTCCTCTTTCTTTTCCTCCAAAATCCTGTCGCGATATTTATCAACGAGTTTCGATAGGTCCTCGCCGTCTTCATCAGACAGGATAGCGAACATGTTTTCGTCAACTTGTAAAGCCATGTCTTCATCAGCCGTGATAGCGAACATGTTTTCGTCAACTTGTAAAGCCATGTCTTCATCAGCCAGGATAGCGAACATGTTTTCGTGCAGTTGTAGAGCCATATCTTCATCAGACAAGATAGAGAACATGTTTTCATCCAGTTGTAGAGCCATTATGGAAGCTTTTGATCGTAGAGTTGAAAAAAGAAACAAAAGCTAAACTGCAAGAATTGAAGTGTATAGATGCATGGTGCCTCACATAGAGAGACGTATATATAGGGAGACGCAGTTGGTGTCCTATTCATAGTTTTAAAAGGATTTTGATTTGGAATTGGAAATCCTATGAACTTGAGAAGTCTTGACTATCAGCCAAATCTCAGCTAAAAATCACTACGTACTAATATTAAAATATATATAATTTATTTAAATTATTAATTAAAAATCTTAATTTTATTGACTAATTTTATTAATTTATTTCTAAAAATTTGTCTATAAATTTAGGAATAATAATTTTATCAAATTTAATATTTAAAATTAGTTTTACCAACTAAAAAATCTAATTTTTGTGGCATAAAATTTATTTATTTATTTATAAAGTTAAAATTTTTAGTTATTATTTATTATAATAATTATATTTTATTATTTTAAAATATTAATTAATTTAAAAATATCTATACATATACTTAAACTCTTAAAATTTAAATTTAGTTTTTCTATAACAATTTAGCCCTTTAACTTTCAAACTCTAAATTAAATTCTCTAAAAATTAATCTCTAACAAATAAAAAAAAATACTGCAATGAATATTAATTATTATTTATGAATATTTTATTAAATTTTTTTATTATTTAAAATTAATCAAATATATAATCAATAAAATATAATGAATTTGTTGATTATTATTTTTTGATAAATGTGTAATTTATAAATTTTTATTAATTATAATAATTATAAGATTATTTATATTTTGACCCCTCAATATACATCCATACGCACGTAAAGTGAGGGCTGAAGTTATGAACTGAGTAAAATATTCTTTAACTTTTTAAAATTTTAATGTTAATAATAGAATTTTTTTTTTGCTATAATTTTATTTAAATATTAAAATTGATGGTTGTTATTTTAATTGAATAAGTAATTCTAAATTTAATTTTAAAATAAGTGGAATTTTTATATTATTTATGATATTAAAAAATATAGTTAAGCTATAAATTTAAATTATATAAGCATTTAGGTTATATAAAACAAGAGGAAAAAAATCCTATCCTAATTTAATTAGATAAATAATATAAATAATTATAAAACAAATGAAATTTTATTTACAAATAAATTTTATCAATTTAAATTTATATTCGTTAGATTCGATAATTAATTTTGATTGCAGTTGTTTTTGGCTTGTGGCTCACAGCATTTCTTTGCTCGAATTAATTTTGATTTCAACTAATTAAAAAGTCAGACGATTCATTAATAAAAATTATAAGATAAATATAGTATAATATTTTTATAAAAAAAAATACAATATATAAAACAAAAATATTTTGTTCAAGATCTGTACAGAAAATAATAATCTTCTGGAGTAGTAATTGGTTATTTCATTTTAGACTACTAAAAAAAATTTTCTTTGTCGATAATATTCGGAAAAATTAAATTAATTATTGTGCACTGCGGAAATGTGTAAACTGCAAAGAAATAAAGCAAACATACAAAACACCAATATTTACGTGATTCACCCTATCAACATAGGGCTATATCTACAGGCATGTCATCTTCCACTATCATCAATAAATAAATCATCATTACAAGTTTATAGTTATACTATCCACCAACCCAATTATATTTAAGAGAACCCATATAATATCAAACTGCTCGTAGTAAATATATTAGTTAGTATCTCTCAGTCACCTTTAGACATAACCCAATATATTTACTATTACAACGCTATACCACAAAGGATGTTTTCAATTATATGAGTAAGATCCCTCTCACCAATGGATAAGAATCTCTTTCTCTTGAATTCTATGTCCTTACTCTACCTTAGGCCGAAACCTCTCTCTGCTGCAATGGGCAAGTGCCCCTCATCAATGGGCAAAGCTAAATCCTCAGCAATTGGCAAGGCCCCTCTCTACAATGAGCAACAACTTCACTCCATGAACTGAAAGTCAAATAGCTTTTTTCCACCATTCTCCTATTTATTGTGTTAATTCCTTCAATTCTAATTTGATTAGGAGTCCCACTCAATTTAGGAATAATACTAAAACAAGAATTCTACTCTATATAGAAAATATTCATCTATCCTATTGAGAAATATTTTTCCTACTCAATTTAAGAAAAGGTCTCTTCAAATCTTATTAGAATTTTGAGTCATAATTCTAACATTGATTAATAATAATAATAATAATAATAATAATAATAATAATAATTGTAACACCCCTTACCCAACTACAGTGTAGCCGAGCAAGGCATGTCACACTCGGTGCCGGAGCACCCTATTTTATCTTACTTTATTCCTTTAAAAATTTTGTTCTCGTTATATTTTAATATCAATTATTTTTCTATGGAGAAACCAGCGGAGTTTCCCCTGTTTCTATTACCATTTGGCGTATTTTAATATTCACCTGCTTGAAATTTCAACAATATTTTCACAGTAAAATCGCATCCATACTAATCATAATTATCTCATCACACATTCAATTCTTGCAACTCATTTGCATACATGTCCATTCATACTCAATTTATGTATCAAAATTCTCAAACTTTATAATTTACATGATTTACAATCTAATTTCATAAATTCACAATTTACATGATATACAATTAATTACAATACCATAATTTACATTACAATTAATAACTAATTATAAATACATAAAATAAATTTTGTGAGCCCTATCTACATGCATTGCTGAGGAGGTGACAACTTAAATACTTCTGACACTTCTGCAGATCTGGACTTAAAAAATCCCAGTCAAATGTCCACTAGGTTTTAACTTCAGTACCTACGCGAAGGAAACAAATACATCGCGCTAAGCATTTCTGCTTAGTGGTGCAATAATATAACAAGAAAATAATATATACAAATAAAGAAAGACTAAAGTATAATACTAAAGTATAATTTAGATCATCGGGTATCAATCAAATTTAGTATAATATTTCTAATATCAACTATCTTATATTCTATTTTGTCCCTCTTTAGAAGTGCTGAGTTTATACAATAATAATATTTAATATACAAATTAATTCTAGGAGTATTGTATTTTTGGTTCCTACAATTCTGAAAATTTCATTTTTACTACTTGATTCAGTTATGTTTCCATTGCTAATATTTTTTCCTCATTTCATTCAATACTTTCTAAAGTTTTTAATTACTAATGTTCTTAAATAATTTCAATAATTTACATTGCCCAGGTAACCTATTATAGGCTTACTAAACTGGATAATGGGTCGTTGGCACTGGACACCTCGGTGCCTCGGGCCGTCATACCATGGGACGCGGAACGTGTGACACCTCTTACCCGTCTATAGTATAGCCGAGCAAGATATGCCACACAGTGTACCGGAACACCATATTTTATCTCAATTATCTTTCTCGTGCCTTAATTTATTTCTTCATGGTTATGAAGTGCAATTTGTGAAATTTAACTCATTTAAGTCATTTATAGAAATTATAAATTCATTTGAGGTTCCGAAAATTTTATAGAAAATCCGGCAGAGTACCGGTTAAAAATGGAGAAAACAGTTCTTCGGAACCTGTGAAAAACACTCCCAAATATTCATCCATATTCTCAAACTCCAATAACCATCAACATGGTTTCAACAATTTTCAACAATTTCTCAAACTTTCCAATCATTCAATTCACATCATATTTATACTCAAATCATAAATAAATACTCAATTTTCATTTATGAACACCATTTGTAGATACTTTCATTAATACATAATCACATGAGTTTCAATAGACATGACAAAATAAAAGTTTAATTACAAAGTTTACAAAGATACAAAACACAAAATACAAAATGAAGCCTAGCATCCTACCAATGCACTGTAGCTGAGATGTTACACAGGACACTAGCAGATCTGGCTCTCACCCTGACTGGGGTCTACTAGGATCACGCTCCGTATCTCCAGTACCTACGCGTAGCAAAAAGCAACGCCCTAAGCAATAATGTTTAGTGGTGCCAATAATAAAATAAAAAGAACTAAAAGAAAATAAATATGTAGTGTGTATATTGATATCTCATGCAGATAAATTTTTGGTAATTATTTGTACTCTTATTTATTGGTACTTGTTATATCCATTATTTCATTAAATTTATCAACTTCCATTTTTGGTTGCCTAAGTAACCTATACTGGATGACTGGACTGGATAAACGGGTAAACTGGCACTGGGTACCAAGTACCTCTGGCCGTCACACTATTGGTCACATAGTGTCTCCCAGTGTGCAACAGAACAGCTGATAAGCTGTAATAACATTAGGCATAAGGTCAAGTATTATCATAATATCAGAATGGCTAAAAGCCATAAAATCACAGAATGGTATAATGCCATGTGCAATACTGCTAACTGAACCCTATTGGCATGCCAACCTATCAAAACCAATCTTACTAGGTGTACTAGGGCACATTACAAAGTTAATGATTAAATTTTTATGCTTTACATGTAAGGTTACTATTCATTTTACTATTTAGGTCAAATTATTGACTTTCCAATGCATAATAGCTACATAAGTCTTAATCACATAAATTTACCACATTTTGGTTCCCAAAAGTGTTGGTATTAGTTGTCAATCCATACTTCTAACCAATGATGAATAAATTAGAAATTTCAGTTTTGGGTGTTAGAGTTTACTATTCTATTAGGCCATTTTACAGTGAGAATTTGACTAAATGTTCTTTATCAAAGTTGTTCCTTATTGTGTCTAGTTACATTTCCTTTTTTAAATCACTCCATTTGGAGTTTTGTAACTCAAGTTATGGCCTAAAAACCATAACTGGCTGGATTGCAATTTTTCTAGATTTTCTGGGCAGAATCAATTCTGCAGTTTTTGTATACTGACTGCAGGTTAATTTTTGGACATGTTATGATCAAAATTCGGGTTTGTTTTCTTCATGAAAGTTGTAGGGCTATGTCTCAGCTTTATTGGTAAAAATTCAGGTCAATTGGACCTTTCTACACTGAGTTATGACCAAATGAATGAACACTGTTCATTTGGTCATTTTGCCCAGGCAGAATGTGTGTTACCCGGATTTGGTCAATTTTTAGGGCATCCTAAGTTTGGTTTCTGGACAGGGTTCCTTCATCAAAGTTGTGCCATTATGTGTCTAATTTTATGTCCAATTGGCCTTGCACCAATTAAACCTACACAACTCAAGTTATAGCTGTCCAACCTTGCTGGACTCCCATCCAGACCTGCAGGTTACTCAAGGCAGCACACCCAACCTCAATTCCATTGGCACAAATCACTTCAATTCCTCATTAATCATAGCCAAATGGTCACTAATTGACCATTACAACTTTAGTTTATGTCTATTTTCATCCACACCCAAAATTTAATTTCAAAACCCTAACCCTAATTGACCAAGCCTCAAATTCATGCATCTTACTCCTAATTTGCTATACTAATCATATAATTTATACTAGGGATAGCTAATATGTCACTTTAAATCAAAGAATTCTCCTAACCCTAACTCATGTCAAGGCTGCCAAAATTTCATGGAACATAATCATGCCTCATTAATTCAATTTTTATCAAATTTTCAACTTAACTTAGCTTAATTTCATGTTTAGAAATATGTAAAAGCAAAGAATATGGCACTAACCTTATGAGCAGAATTTTCCCTTAGCTAACTTCAATTTTTCTTCACTTTTTTCTCTTCAAATTGCTGCCTCTAACTTGTCCAAGGTGTAAGATCAATTTTTCATGAAGAGGTTATGAGGTTTTATGGTGTAGTTGAGTGAGAAATGGAGCTTAGGTGATGCTTTAATGGAGGAAGAGAGAGGGAGGTGTGTTTTAACAGGAAGAAGGTGATGGATAGCAGATTGTTGTTTTAAATTTTAACTCATTTTATCCCTTTTTAATTAGTTTATAAGGTGTGTGTTGCAATATGATTGGTGGAGGTTTTTTAATGACATCATAATGATGTCATAATTTGAGTTTTATTTCATTTTTTTTCTTTTCTTTTCTACTCATTTTCAATTCAATTTTTAGTAATATTTATTCATATTTTAGATCATAATAATTATTTACTTAACTGGACAAGTCAGTAAAAAATCATCTCTGAAGACGAAATGACCAAAATGCCCTCCGTTTGGCTTATTGAGCCAAAATCGTCTGTACCGATTAAAAAATTTTTCTAAGCCTTTTCATGGCATTCTAATGCCATAGAAACCTCAATGACTCTTCTCTGTAGTCCAAAAATTATTTCATGAATTTTCTCCCAGGTTTAGGGCTTCTAGCTGCGAAGACCGCAACTTCCTTCTAGATTACCCATCGCTAGGGTACCAGCTCATTTAACTTGGTTGTATTTTATTTCTAAAATTTTTCCTAAATTTTTCTTATTATTATTTGAGTTAATTATGGCTCCTCACTTTAGTTTAAATGTTTTTCTAGACGTTCTAGCTGTCCGGACCGACACCGATCACTGAAACAGTAGAATGTACAGAATTACTACAGTGATGGTGTTACAGAACGTCAACCATGTATGCAGTCAGTATGGCTAAAAAGCCATGATAACATATAATCGGGCATAAAAGCCATGAGTGCAAGCATATAGCCATGAGTGCGGGCATAAAGCCTTACGCAGTACTGCTAAAATAATACCCTATTGGCATGCTAATCTATCCAATCTGACACACATGTCTAGGCAATATAAGGGTACATAATATCATTAAATGTTAATATATTGTGTTTTATGACTTTATTATTTCATAAAAAATTTCATAATTTATACATTCATTTGATCATTCATATGATCACAATTCTCATCAATTATCCTTATGTGCCATTGTACTCAAAGTATTAGTCCTTTCTACAATAATGAGAATTAATGTTTCATTTATACATTAATATAATTCATTTATTCATTCATTAAATCATTCATATGATCACAATTTATAACAATTATTTCATTATATATTCCATTATATATATTTGTTATAACATTCTAAACTTTATTTCCTAGTGGAAATACAATATCTAGACTCATTTTCATCCAATACATATATTCATGAATTTCATTTATATAATTCACAATTTATCAATTATATCATCTATTTTTCCTTTATAATTCCTTATTTAATTTATTACATTATTTTACATGTCCCTAGGTTCAATATTTTCATTTATATTGATTTCTAAACAACATTTCAAAATATATTAACAATGTCTCCTAAGTTCTATTTGTGATAAGAATACAATTCCCATCTACCTATTCTCATAATTTAGGTATACATTAAATCCTTTAAGTGGGTACCATTGACCCCATTTGCAACTTAAGTTTTTTGGTAGTTACTATTCACTTGACCATTTCCCTTCAAAGATTGACTTTTTAATTCATAATATATACACAAATGTTTGATACATATTTATACGACATTTTGGGTTCTAAGTTTGTTGGCATTGATTGCCAATTGCAATTCAAAGCCTCCTAAAAGTATTCTCAAAAATTCAATTTTTGTATCTTATGTTTACTGTTCCATTGGTCTAAGCTACAGTGAGAATTTGGCAAACTTTTCTTCATCAACGTTGTTCCTTTGTGTGTCTTCTTTAATTTTCTTTTTGAATCACTCCATTTAGAGTTTTGTAGATCAAGTTATGACCATTTTACCATAACTGGCCGGATTGACCTGTACCTAGAATTTCTTGGCAATTTGGTTTTGCCAGATTTAGTGTCCTAATTTGGACTAGCAATTTGAATTGGTTAGGTTCAGAATTTGAGTTTGTATTCTTCATGAAAGTTGTTCTAAATTGTTTAATCTTTCCATTGATATAAAATTGAGGTCATTTGGATATTTCTACACTGAGTTATGGCCAAATGAACAAACACTGTTCATTTGGTCAATTTTCCAGGGTAATATGTATGTTACCCAGATTAGGTCAATTTTTAGGGCAACTTAGATTGGTTTTCTAGGTCAGGTTTCCTGATCAAAGTTATGTCATTTTATGTCTAGTTTCATTCCAATTGGCCTTGAACCAATTGGAGTAACATAGCTCAAGTTATAACCCTAGGAATACATTGTACTCAAGTCTAGTATTCTGGGACAATGGGGGTAGCATACCACTTTCAATTTCAAGGCCACGAGTACTTCCAATTTAGGGTCAAACTTCATCAAATGGTTACTAATTGACCATTAGAACTCCAATTAACCATTCAAACACAACATCCCCAATTTTCATACTAACCCTAATTAATCAAATCTCAATCTCATGCAAACTCAAAAAGATTCAACTCCATTCAACTCCAATTCATATGTATACATTAACTGACATTAATATATAAACTTAATTGCAACTAAACGATCAAAACCCTAACCCTCTCTTGGCTGCCACAATTCATACATACTCCTACATAAGTGTTTTGTTCAATATCTTAACAATTTCTCATTCACTTTTACTTCCTAACATGAAATAAAAAGAGAGATGTAAGAGTTAGCACTAACCTTATGTTGATCACTCTTCCAAGCTTGTAAAAACTTCTTAATTTCTTCTTTCAATTGCTGCCTAGAGGTGGTTTAGGGCATAAAGAGGAGTTTTAATGAAACAACCTTTGGAATTTATGGTGATTTTTCGAGAGAATTTCTAGTGAGAAGTTTGCATGAAAATGGTGTGAGGAGAGAGAAGGGAGAATTGGCTGAATGAAGGAGATGAGATGCAGATTTTTGTTTCATTTAATCCCATTTTATCTCTTTTTAATGACTTTAAATATGCTTGTTGTGTTGTGATTGGTGGAGGCCTTCTTAATGACATCATAATGATGTCAAAATTCAAGTTTTTTTTTCATTTTCTTTTCTTTTCTTTTCTTTTCTTTTCTTTTCTTTTCTACTCATTTTCAATTAAATTTTTAGCAATATTTATTTATATTTTATATTATAATAATTATTTATTTAACTGGACAAGTTGGTCAAAAATTATCTCTGAAGACGAAATGACCAAAATGCCCTCCGTTTGGCTTAAGGAGCCAAAATTGTCTGTACCGATCTTAAAAATTCTCCTAACCTTTTCTTGGCATTCTAATGCTACCTAAGGCTTCGTAACTCTTCTCTGACGTCCCAGAAATTATTTCACGGAATTTCCCTCGGGTTTAGGGCTACTAGCTGTGAAGACAGCAACTTCCCGTTAGGGTCACCCATCATCGAGGCACCGGCTCATTTAACTTCACTGTATTTTATTTTTAAAATTTTTCTTTAATTTTTCTTATCATTATTTGAGTTATTTATGACTCCTCACTCTAGTTTAATTATAGTTCCAGATATTTCGACTGTCCAGACCAACATTGGTCACCAGAACAGTAGAACGTATGGACTATCTAAAGTGAGGGTGTTACAATAATAATAATAAAATTTAATAATAAATATTCATATATGTAAATATATGTAAAATATACATGGAATAATCACAAATTATAAGTTTTTAAAAATATTATTCTATAAAAGTGATTAATGAATCGTAATAAAATTTATTTAAAGTCCTTATAATTAGTTTATAATTATAAAAGTTTAATCTAAACCTAATAAGATAAGAGTAATGTATTTATTGTAAATTAAATATTATTATATATTACATATAAAGATTTTGGGTAAAATATCTCAAATTAAATAAAAATTATTTTGAATCGAGCAAAATATTTATTTACTTGATATTCAAAAGTTTAAATAATAATAATAATAATCAAAATAAATTATATATTTATATTTTTAATCAAAATAAAATTTCATGAATTATATATATATATATATATATATATATATATATATATATATATATATATATATATATATATATATTAAGGGCATGTTTGACAATATTAGTTGTTCTTATAGTCGTTTTAGCAGTTGTAAGCTATTTTACTAATTGTTAGCTGTTAAATATTATAAGTTAGTGATTAGTTATTTATATAGCTGCTAAGATCAAAGTGTTCAGTAAAAATATCTGTTAAATTAATGGTTAAATGTAAAAATAGCAATATAATCTTATTAACTGTAGTTATAATGATCTCTTAACCTCTAAAAGTTAGCTAGGAGAGCTAACTTTTCATAAACCACTCTCTCAATCTTTAAACACTAATATAAATACTATATCATCAAATAATATAAATAAAAAAGATAATGATCAAAGCTGCTTCAAAAGTTACTGTCCAACAGTATCTAAGTGTTAATTGCTGAAGTAGCAGAAGTCCACTTCTTCACAGCATCTCTCTCTCCATTTATTCTCTGCATACTGTTTCTTTCAGCTTCTCGGCCATAGGCCAACGGTTAACTCTCCCCATATAAGCATCTGATTTCACCATCTTGGCAATATAATTAGCAGGCCTAAGAAAAGGTAGTTCTGTTGACTCATGGCTACAAGCATATTCCACATGGGACACCTATGTATGAGAGGATGCACTACAAGCAGAAGGATTATGCATAGAGATGCAGCAAAAGAGAGAGTGTTACGTTGAAGATAACGAATTAATTCTTGGCTGTTATATTCATCAATACAGGTTATTGTGCAGCATGAATATTCGTTGGCTGTCTATATTGATGCAGCAGCTACATGAGTCATGTATTCTTGATGGTGAAGCCATCTCAAGTGGCGTCTTAAAAAAATAGGTCGAGTTTAACCTAATTTAAGAGGAATGAGTGTCTAAGATTATATAAGGGCACATGCCCTTATTCTATACCAATATTAGATTTTAGCACATCCTTCTCATGTCGAGGACCAAACACCTAGAGTGTAAAACACTTATGGGATGTCTAAATATTATTTGAGAGACTTTGATACCATCGTAAAAAAATAGGTCGAGTCTAATTCAATCTCAAAAACTAACTCAAAAAGAATGAATGATTAAAACCATATAAGGGACACAATATAGAAATTTCAACCGATATTCCTGGAGGTTTGCAGGAAAATCCTATGCTTTTGCTTGTTTACAATCTAATTGCAAATTTCAATTTTTAAAGTTTATTGTCATTAATTACTTCTTATTTATAGTGTAATTGCAATTAACCATCAATCAACTCCAATGTTAACTTTTTTTTTTATAAGCAATAGGAGGCTTTATTGAATTAAGAGACTCTAACAAGAGAAAACAAAATAAGGAGCACGATTAAAATAAATCAGAAAATAAGAGCAAAGTAAGCCTCAAAAGCAAATGTGCAAAATAAACAAACTGCTGAAGCAACAGACAAAATTGACTAGCAGTGACAAGAAAATTGACTACCATATATAAAATCCCAATTAAAATCCTACAGATTATGACTAAAAAACCTTTATTCAATACAAAGTACACAAACAAGCCACAGCTATCACAGCCATGCCGGTGACATATATTATGCCTCTGTTCTTCTTCTTCTTCTTCTTGTCAAGCTTTTTTGCCATCTCTCTTTGCACGCTTTTTCTTCTTCGAAATTGGCTTAACCGGAAGGGCTTCTCTTTCTTTTCTTCCACCACCTCCAAAACCCTGTCAAGATCTATCTCCTCAGCTTTCACAGCTTCATTAGCCTCTTCCAAAACCACAACCTTTCCAAGAACAACTCTTTATATTCTCGAATATTACCTATAGGTACTTTAGTCACCTGACCCACTCATCACTGCCTTGGCGCTTGTTATGGCCATTTTTGAATTCTTCCTGCTGCTCCTTATCTCCACCATGATCAGGGAGAACAAAAGGCTTTGCCTTAAATATCTCAGCACTAATCAGGTCATCAGCTTGTTCTTGTTTCTCCTTTGGTTGTTGCTGCTTCTGCTCGTTCTTCTTCTCTTGAGGTGGAGAAGCAGTGGAATTTGCAAGGTACTTGTCGACGAGTTTTGACAGGTCCTCGCCTTCTTCATCAGCCAGAATAGCGAACGTGTTCTGATCCTGTTGTAGAGCCATAAGAAGCTTTTGATCGTAGAGTTGAAAAAAGAAACAAAAGATTAACTGCAAGATTAAAGCGTATAATTGAGATTATGTAAGTGGAAGCCATGAAAATCACTGTGATGCACATGGCCACAAGCATAATCCACAGGGAACACCTGTGTTTGAGAGCTAGGAAGTACCTCAAGCAGAAGGATTATGTTCAGAGATGCAGCGAAAGAGACTGTTGAAGATAGCAAATTCATGGCCGTTATATTCGTCAATGCAGGTTATTGTGCAGCTTGAATATTCATTGGATGTCCACATTGAGTCATGAGCCATGGGTCATTTATCCTTGATGAAGCCAAAAAGTAACATCTCAAACCTGGTGGTGAATTTGAACCTATATTGCTGGAGGTTTGCAGGAAAATCCTATGCTTTTGCTTGCTTATAATCGAATTGCAAATTTCAATTTTTATTGTCATTAATTACCTTTTATTTATTGTGTAATTGCGAGTAACCATGAGTCAACTACAATATTAATTTGAAAGCAAAAAGAGAAGTACATGAAAATAGAAAGATGACTGTAATGAAATTGAAAAATATGAATCCTACAGATTTGAATGTTTTAGAGTTGTACCAGTGAAAGAAAATTGACTACATAACCTCAAAACCCTATCAAAACCTTTATTCAATACAAAGTACACAACCAAGCCACAACTATCCCAACCATGCCCATCATATATATCATGCCCCTTTTCTTCTTCTTCTTGTCAAGCTTTTGGCGGCCATCTTTCTTTGCACGCTTTTTCTTCTTCGAAATTCGTTTAACCAGAAGGGTTTCCTCTTTCTTTTCCTCCAAAATCCTGTCGCGATATTTATCAACGAGTTTCGATAGGTCCTCGCCGTCTTCATCAGATAGGATAGCGAACATGTTTTCGTCAACTTGTAAAGCCATGTCTTCATCAGCCGGGATAGCGAACATGTTTTCGTCAACTTGTAAAGCCATGTCTTCATCAGCCAGGATAGCGAACATGTTTTCGTCCAGTTGTAGAGCCATTATAGAAGCTTTTGATCGTAGAGTTGAAAAAAGAAACAAAAGCTAAACTGCAAGAATTGAAGTGTATAGATGCATGGTGCCACACATAGAGAGACGTATATATAGGGAGACGCAGTTGGTGTCCTATTCATAGTTTTAAAAGGATTTCTCTATAGTTTGGGAAGGATTTTGGTTTGGAGTTGGGAATCCTGTCAACTTGAGATGTCCTTACCATCAACAAAATCTCAGCTAAAAATCATTACGTACTCGTATTAAAATATCTATAATTTATATATCCACATGCAGCGGCTCACCGACGTTGTGCCATTCTTTTTTTCAAAAAAAAAAAAGGCCTTTAGGAATAATAATTTTATTAAATTTAATATTTAAAATTGTATAATTATAAAAATAGATTAACTATTGAAGAAAAAAAAAATTAATTTGTGGCATAAAAATTTATCTTTATTTGTTTTATTCACATAGAGTCAAAATTTTTAGTTATTATTTATTATAATAATTATAAATTATTATTTTAAAATATTAATTAATTTAAAATAACACACACGCTTAAAATCTTATCAGTGTGTTTAGATGGAGTGTAGGAAGATTTTTTAAAATAAGAAAAGATAATAAAAAACAAAGTTTCAACCCTAACATCACCATTTTTATGTCGAATTTTTAAATTTTATGTGGAATAATTATCCTGCTAATCAAATAAAGCGTGGAGAAATAATACAGCCATGGCACAGCAATGTTAATGCTTGTTCACAGTCCCTTCAACCCTAACATCACCATTTATATCGGGTATGGTCTGAAAGATACACCACTAGAAAATCAAGTGAATTCTTCCATAAACGATTATTTCATCTTGAGCTCATCAACTTTCTTTCAAACACCTCATTTAGAACACAATTCATACTCCGGACCATGGCCGTTATTTAAAAGCATTTTAATTTATCATTATATCATTACCATTATTATTTAACGAATTTTTACAATTAGAACGATAAACATCATTATGGCTATTATATAAAACAATAGATGTAAGCTATTTTCTCTCAACTAAATATTCATTTTGGTAGTAATAAGATTTGAAACAATAAATTTAATATTTTTATTTGATATATTTATGCTCATTATTTAGTTATACAACTTAGTTTTATCTATATCTTTAAATATTTTGTCTTTATCCTGTTATGATCGTTACATGCCTGTTTTCGTTACCCGCAACTGTAATTACTATTTAAAATCATGCTCGGGACAACCTTATTTCACATGATGAAATAGCACATATGTTTTTCCATGAACATTATAACATACGATTCATTATGTTGTATGCAGTGATGCAAAAAGGATTAAAAACTGTTAGGGAAGAATAAGTGTCAACATAAAACTACAGCACAGGTTGAAGATACATTATGTTCTCAGATATTTCACCTTACTAAAATCGCTCATAATAGAGTAGCTTTTATAAATATACATCATGATCTATTGTTGTCTTAGATAAACAACCACAAAAACACCTTTAGGCACAGCAAACTCAAAAGTCAAAACCTCAGGTTCCCAGAATGTCCTAAAAGAACTCCTCTTTGCAACATTCTCTCACAAGAAAGAAGATGGCAATGACAAAAGCAGAGAATTTTTACAATGTGTTGATACAAGACAATATAGCATAGAAGACGCTGCACATGCAAAGATTTTGGAACAGGCGCTAGGTGTGCAAAGCCATGAATAAGTTCTGCTTACGAGCATGGTCTGGAATAAGTCGATTGACAATGTCTGCTGGTATGCCTGACAGCTCTGCCAGATATAAGGGCGTGTGATGAGGCATAAATAGCAAAGGTAAAAATACTTCAGTTAAAATGCATACAAAAAAGATGCAGTGACAAGACAGGCTACTTTATTCTAGCAAGAAAGTTCCACATAACTTTTCTAAAGTTGAAAGGGCATGATAGTTATACCGAATCGGATCCTTCTTTCCATCATGCCTGTCTCCCAATTAAATGCACCAATATGTGATGGGAATGTCAATCAACAACTTACCTTGAGGTTTAAAATTAAATAGTGGAGGGAGAGGGCGGCCATTGGGAAGGCGAGTCTCTGGATTCCTCAGTTCATCAAAGAAAGGATGCACACAAGCTTCCAACTGCAGGGCCACCAAAGCAGATAAAATTGATTAATAAATGAATAAATTTGATTAATAAATGAACTTTACCTCTCAGGAAAATGAGGATGAAATAAACATATACTTACAGCAGTGCATCTCAAATTGGGAGAGTACTGGAAAAACCTACAGACAAGATCCACTGCTTCTGGGGGTAAACACTTTTGGAAGACCTAGCAGATGAGAATAAATGTCAGAATGAATCTCAAAAGCTAATAGAATTCTCAGGATTGTAAACAGTTCAATCCTGAACTGGAACTGGACCCAGCTATAGGGGACCTGTATCAATCCCCCCTCTCCAAACCCTGAACCAGTACCAATGGTTCAAACTGTAGGTTCTAGCATGAGTCAAACTATATATATATATATATATATATATTTTAGAAAAAGGTAACAGCTTTAAAGGGCGCCATGTGAACCAAACCATTTTTGAACCAAAACCGAAATGGGAACCGGAATTGAGCCGGATCAAAACCGACTGGAACCATGGCTAACCAGTCCAGTTCTGGTTCATCCCCTGGCCAGGCCTGGTAGGATTCTACCAAGGACTCTTTCTAAAAAGCTTAGGCCAGCCATTACTGCACTTCTTTGAAAGATTTTAGGCCTTATAAAATTTACATTCCTAATTTAGATCATAAGAATGCATTTATTTCAGCACTGTTCAATTCAAGCTCAGACAGAGGAACAGCACAAACATAAGCAAAGGATTTAAGAGCAAGGAGGAAGAGCATAAACCTTGTGCCATGGGTGAGGCTTTATTTGTGGAAACTTAAATTCGGTATAGTTTGGATTCATGCACTTTATCTCCTCCCTTGTTGGAGTTCCCAAAACCTGAAAAACAACTTACAGATTTGCTATTAAGCACTCCCCTAATGGCAGTTGAAACAAGCTGTCTGGTTTCAAGTTCAGCTGGGGTACTCAGGCGGATCAAAGATGAAACATGAGAAAGTTGAGTGTTTTGATGTGAATTGTATTCTTAAGAATTTAAGTTTCATCTCCATGCTTTCTTGAAATAGAAGAGCGATCTGTTAGTTTTGGGCAAAAATTGCAAAGGAAATAATATGAAGCTACATTTGGATACACATGCATTTGGAATGATTAAGGATTTGAATATGTGTTTCAAGTGAAAATAAAATGTCAAAATAATATGAAATTCAAATACCTCATCACTTGATATTCACACCTATACAAATGGAGTCTAAACTAATATTAAAAAATGCGTAGTCCAACATTTAGCCATAGACTATCAAAATATATACTTATCAAGAGAAGATATTAAATAACAGCACTTAATTTCATTTTCAGAACATCTGAATTCAACCCAGAAATAGAGTTTTATAAATGCCTTGCACATACCAAAGCTTGATAATTTGAGATGTTTAAACTTTCAAGGGTTAAAATATAACTCTCAAAATCACATATTAGGAAAACTTAAAATCAAGATATTTCCAAAGGCACATGAGAATCAAAAGATAACATCACCTTAATGATCTCAACTAGTTGGTCAACTCCACTTTCACCAGGAAACAAAGGCTGCACAAACAGTTGGTACAAGGAAAACAGTTAACATTGAGAAGAAACAAGAAAATGATGCTTATCAAACCAAAAAAGACGAGTGGCAGAGAGAAAATAAGCAACAAAGAAATGGTAATATGAAGAGAATCAAACTACCTTCCCTAGTAGCAACTCAGCCATCACACAACCTGTAGACCATATATCAATGGCAGTAGTGTATTCAGTAGCACCAAATATCAATTCTGGGGCACGGTAGTATCTTGAGCAGATGTAAGAGACATTGGGTTCTCCTTTCACCTTAAAAATAACAATGGGAATATATTCAAGCAAAGAAATAATAAATGATCATTAGTGATCCCTGTTGCATGAAAACTTACCAGCACTTTGGCACTCCCAAAATCACAAAGTTTCAGTTGATGCGTGCTTGGATTCACCTGGAAAATGAAGAATTAACTTTTGACGACAGTAAAAAAAAAAAAAAGGAAGAAGAAAGGATGGAACAATAACACTAGTAGCAAGAGCACTCCCTGACAACACAAACAAAGGAAAAATACAAGTAACAAGGAGGATTTAGATACGGATAAATCCTCTACCATTTAAGCCCCACTGACGCATAAACAAGTGCTACTGATAACAAGCTACAACAAATGAGTAAAAACCACAGATCCCAGTGCGACATCATTTCAGCACAAGGGCCAAAGGTCCCAAATGAGTGTTCTGATTTTGCTAGTGTAACATGGGTTGCAAGGTAACTCCTCAAATAACAATTCCTCTAGTGGACAAAAAAAATTAAGATATCAACAATGCACCAATCTCCCCACCTCCACTGATATAGAGTATCATAAAGTTTGTATAAGCATCTCAAGGTTAAAAGATGATGGGCGACAAGCCAGATATAAAACAAATGACATATAACTGATACACCTTACAATTTGAGCCCAGCAATAGCACAAAAGAAAGCATCACCATAAAGCTACTGATTTGTATAAGCTAGCAGCATTGAGGCACAAGAAGAGGGTAAGACGAATGTGCAATAATACCCTCTGAACTATCAACACCAAGTCAAAAACAAAAATTTGAAAGTTCTTTTGTGTTTAACAAATAGGAATTTTAACACTTTGAGTAAGTCAAGCCTCCAACATATCCTCGCCAATGGAGTTGACCCCCCAGGTACACTCATTAACCCCAATTATTAGAACTTAATCTAAACAAAAAACAGTATGAAATATATTTTTATTAAAAGAAAATAGAACATATTTCCGAAAGCGAAGCTTCCCATCATTAAATTCAACATTGTTCTCAAGGTTGACTGGAAGTCATTGAAACCACAATAAGAATTCTTGAAAATCTTGTTTTTCTCATTAAAATGCCTTGAATTTCAAATTGTTCCAAATAAAAATTTTGGTAACCTTGAATACATACAAACCAGTAGGAATTTGATGACTTGTTAATAAAACAAGAAAAATATTAAAGAATTAGCCATATTTGTAAATTTATGTACCAAAAATATGACAATCAATCCTCGAAATAACATGAGTTTCAATTCCATCCTTATTTTATATATATATATATATTATTCAGTTCATGCCTCCTTTAAATCTACCTTGCTATCTTGTGCTCTCTACTTTATCTAAGGGGTCCTTTAAATTTTTCTTTGTAGCAACTTCTTCAATTTCCTTATTCTCACATTTTACTTTTGGTTGACTCTTGTTATGACTTAGCTCATTTCTCCTCGAACTTTCAAAAGGTGCTACCAATTAAACTCTAATTCTAAAGTCTAATAAAGCTAAAGAGTTGAGAGCTTGAATTCCAAAATTACTTAGGAACAACTTGATCTTATGTCAACTGAAAGGAAACTATCATATTGACTGCTTAAATTTCCAAGAAGATAAGGATTTAGGAAGCATAACTACTTGAAGAGAACAAAGTCTGAAAATTAACTGTTTCAAGGAATCCAAGAAGGTGTTTTTTCAGATATTCCTTCTCTTAGTTCCTAAAAAGCCATATGGTATTACTATATATAGCATGCAGAAACCGCAATCAATTAACTACTTAGGAAAACACTTGATATAAAAAGGAACTGTAGCTAATTCCAATAGGAATAGAAGTACATATTTTAAAATATTCCATCAAAATTTTAAACCAAAAATTAAAACACTGCCATTAAAAATGTTAAACCAAAAATAAAATGACTGGAGTCCCTCACATAAATGTCTTACCAGTAAGTTTTGAGGCTTGATGTCACGGTGACAAATACCAATGCAATTGTGTATATAGGCAAGTGCCCTACAGATCTGCAACCAAAACAGCAAAACACGAAAATTTTAAATAATAATCATAATTACTATTGTTATTATTATTATTATTATTATTATTAGAATTGTTGGTGAGTTGTGCTATCCAAAGAATGCTATTTAAGCCATATTGGTCAGCTTTGACAACCTAGAGTCCCAGACTATATTTTCTGGTGTTGTTTGTGAAACAAATTTAGATATTTTAAAAGATAAACCTATGAACTTTTTATTGTCCTCTTGATCTTGAGTCGCCCCCACCCCCATATTCCCCCAAAGAATCCTAGGTGTAACATGACAAATTCATTTAAAATGTACTGCAAAAACAACAAAATAATAGAGTCAGCATGTTAAAAATCAATAAAAAAAATGTAAGAATAAGAGTGATAAAATCACCAAAAGGGGACCTATAGACCTAATTTGTCATAGACATTATATTTCATTAATTCCTATAGCACATGATAAAAATAAGTCCAACATGGCATTAAAAATCAATGGCATCCACAAAAAAGAAATTCCCAGTTAGGAGAACAAGTGATAGAAATTCTTGGTTCTAGAGAATTATATTGCCAATTATGTGAGCACAGTTGCCACAATCCATATTCTTACTTATTAAGCAACATCCATCCATTTGTGAACCAAAGAAGAAAGCTTACAAACTGATACCAACCTGATAGGTATAGAGTTTAACATATATTAAAGGCATTCTTTGGTTGATCCTGCTGTAGCTCCTTGCAATACGATTGACAGTTTCGGGAACATATTCGAGTACCAGATTTAGGTAGAGCTCTTCCTTTTCAGTTGTTGAAAAGAAACAATTCTTAAGGGAAACAATATTTGGATGATCCAACATCTGCATAATCTGTAACTCTCTATTCTTGTAGCGCTTGTCTTGGAGAACTTTCTTGATAGCGACAATTTCTCCAGTTTCCCGACATTTAGCCTGCAAAAAGAAATTTAAAATATTTAAACAATATAACTTAATGGAGAGAAAAAGATTTGATAACTAATTCAGTGAACAGCTCTACTTACTTGGAAGACAACACCAAAAGAACCAGTTCCAACCACATTCTCCGCTATATAACTTATTGTCTGTCAACCCAAATAACACAAATTGCAGAAGATGTAAATTATTCACTGATAAAAATACCTCCAATATAATAATTTTATATTCCAGATTTTAAATATAATTTTCCAACCTGTCTAGATTGACCATTTCGACCACCAATAGTGGTTCTTATGACATGTCCTGCTTCTGTACCCACACCATCAATTATATCTGGTTCACTATCCTGCAACAAGGAGGAAGTAGGGGCCTATACATATAAGCACAAATTTGTATAGTTTTACCCACTCTTAAAAACTAGAGAAAACATTTCTCAATCAAGTGATGCGCCCTTCTAAAAATCAAATCACAGTGGAACCACCTTGCCAAGGAGTTTCTCAATACAAGAGATACTCAAAAGAACAGATGCCAGTTTCAGGATTGTTAACAACAACTGAAAGGAAACTTTAAACATCAAAGCATAAATAAAAATTAAAAAGCCTCCAACTTACTCTGTCTTCATCATGGTCCGCCTTGTCCCTCAATCTCATCTCAAACATCTCTCTCCCCAGCCAGTCAACTGAGCTTGATGAACTCTTGAAGCCATTAACAGACCTAGAACTTCCAACTCCCCCATTTCCAAGGCTGGCAGACGCCATAATGGTACACGTTAGAAGTATTACAGTTGCTAATATTTACCAACCTTGTGATAGTTTGCAGTTCTGCCTTCCATCCACTCCAAACACCTATCTTCCTATTAGAATTACAAAATTCGAAGTCAGAAAATAAAAATGGAAAATAAATAAATTTCAAGAATTACAAATAAAAAATTTAGGAACTAAAAAAAAAAATCATAGAACTTCATTATTCAGGTAGTTTCAGATCATAAAATTCCGAAACAACACAACTATGCAGAAATATGACCAATGAAAAAAGCCACAAAAATATACAATGGGTAATTGTTTAAACTCGGTTATCAATGATTAAACAAACAAAGAATCAAATTCCATGTTGTTATTAAGTTACAAACAAGTCAGAACTATATCTAACACTGTTTACGTACAACAGAAAATTAATGTGTTTCTATTTACCAAAAAAAAAATTAAAAGTGTAAATTCAACTAAAATTCGCTGCTTCCAGCCGTGATCTAGTAATGACAAACAATAAGCATAAGTCTATCGTAAAAAACAAAAAAGCAAAAAAAAATCATGCACTAAAATTGACTTGAACCGTTGAACGAGACTGATCAGATCTAAGTCTAAATTAACAAAAATTTCCTAGTCAAAATAAGCCCAAATTCAAACTAAAAACACCAAAAATCTCTACTAATAAATATAAATAAGCAAAAAATTTCCAAAATAATCAAGTCATTCAACAAACAAACAAACATAAAAATAAACTCTGATTACAAATAGCACAGAATCAAAACAGATCGAGAAGCAATTATCTTCATCATGAAATCAGACTAACCTGGAAACGCTTCAAGACAAAGCGGAAACACATTTCTAGCATTTGAAGCTTCCAATTTCGGAACAACTTGATGCGAAACTGTTGCTATTGATCAAATTATTAGAACAAGAAACAGATGAGAAGATGAGGAAGGAGAAGGAGGAGGAAGGAGGAGGAGGAGGAGGAGGAGTGGAAGTAGTTGTTCTGTTTTGTGTGTTTTAGTTTTCTGATAATTGAAATTTGGATTTTTTTATTTAAAAAAAAAAAAGAAAAAGAAAAAAAAGAAAAATAGGGTTGGATTTTATGGTTTTTCTGCTTCGAGTAAGTACTGACAGTAACCTGACAATGTTCAATCACCTCTAGTTTCTGACATTAATCAATATATTATCCGCTGCTTTCCTTTCTCTTCTTTCTTCTTATTGGCCCTTCTTTATCTACATTTGTATTTTTATACTCTCATCTTTTTTTATATATATTCCTCTCATCAATTAATTTTCTTTTTCATATACATGTGGTTGGTGCTTACATTTTTTTAACATATATTACAAAAATTTTTAAAAATTTTAATTTTATTTTTTATTATAATACTATTAATTCAAAAAAAAAATTTAATGAAATTATTTTTTAATAAAATATTTTTATTTTTTTATTATAATTAAAAGCTAATAATATATATCAAATTTTAAAAAATAATTTTTTAAATTTTTCCGTTAAATTTTTTTTTTCAATTTCATTAACTTATTTTTTAAATTTTAGACTTCATTTATTTTATGAAAAATAATTTATATTAAAAAAATATTTTTATTAAACTATAAAAATATTTTTTATTATTTTATTATAATATTAAATTAATAATATATATTTATTTTATATATATAAATATTTATATTTTAATAAAATTATTAAAATTTAAAAAATAAAAAACGACTTCCTATTTTAAAAAATGAAAGTTATTTATTTTAAAAATAATTTAATTTTTTTCTTTGATCAGAAAAATATTTTATATTGATAATTTTTTTGCGGCTCTCAACTATTAAAAAATATAAAAAATATTTTTTATTTTTTTAATATTTGAAGTGCTTAAAAAATAAGTTAATAAAAAATATTTTTCTAATTAAAGAAAAATCAATAATTTTTTAAAAATTTGACTTTCCTGATAATTAAGCATTTTAAGTTTTATAAAGATAAATAATATAAAAATAATCTTAATTTTATTATAGAAAAAATATTATTAGTATAAAGAATTAAGTAGACAAAAGTTTGAAATCAATTTTGCATAAGGCAAATTTCTCACCAACAAGATTCTTAGTGTAAAAGAAAGAAAAATAATCAAAGATGTAAAAAAGAAAATTTATATTCATTTTGTGAATCAATAAACCTCATAAATTATGTAAATTATTTGAATTCAATAATTAAATTAAATTTAATAAGATTAAAATGAATAAAAAATATTTTAATTCAAACCTGACTTTTATTAAAATTAAATTAATTTAAAAAATTACAAAATAAATATAAATATTAAATTATCTGTATATTTAATTTATAAAACAATTTCCCTAATCTTTAATTAAGTAATTTAATTTAAATCTTTTGTAACTTTAAGTAATTGATTTCTGTATTATTTTTGTTGATGTAATACTTAATAAATTAAAATTTTAGATTTTCTCTCAATTAATTTAACACTTATTAAGAAAATTTTAATTAATAAAAGATAATATTTTATAATTAATTTCCTTTCCATTTTTTTCTCTATTATTCTTTAGTTCCAGTGATTTAAATTATATAATAATTTATGAAAATATAATTTTTTTAATTTAATATATATCATATTAATATAAATAATATAAAAATCGACTGCTAAAATCATAGTGAAACATTATATTACTTAAATTAAATATCATAAAATTTTATATTATAAATTGAAATTAGATATGTTTGTGTAATAATGCGATGGAGATTTTAAAATTTGTCGATTGAAACTTTGGATTAGGTAATAGAGAGAGTCTATTAATTAAAATATAAATTTATTACTAAATATAAATTTATCTCATTAATAAGTTGCATAAATATATAAAAATAAGTGAAATTATTAATTAAAATAATAACATTTTATGCTGGCATTAATAAAATTTATTATCTTTTAATTTGAATGGTTATATCATTCCATCCTTAAACTTTAATTTATATTATAAAAATTCTTGAATTTTAAATTAAATATTATTAAAATTTTTTATTTATTATTATCAACTTATGGGCTATCTATTATTATAAAGAAGGAAAAAAAAAAGTGATTGTCGGATGATAAAAAAAAATTAATAAAATAAATAAAACTAATGTTATAGTTTTTGGTGTGTCAATATTTTTTTTTTCTTACATCAGGGAATTCTCTATATTTATTTTATAATTCACAAAAAATTAATGGATTAAAATTTAATTTCACTCTTATACTTATTAGAAGAGTTCAATTTAATTTATTTTTAACTTTTTATTTAATTTAGTCAAAAAATTTCAATTTAAACTCAATTTAGCCTAAAAATCAAAAAAATCCTAAAAATCAAGAAAATAAATAAATTGAATTTCTCAATTTTTGAACTTAAATCAATAAATCAAAAAATTCAATCATAAAATTAAAAAACTGAATTTCTTAATTTTTGATTTAAATAAAAAAAATCAAGAAATTTAGCTCATCAATTTTAAGTTTTAGGCTAAATTGATTTTAAATTAAAATTTTTAAACTAAATTGAACAAATGTTAAAAAAAAAAAAACTAAATTTAATTTTCCCAATAAATACATGAGCTAAATTGAGCATTTTACCAAAAATTAATCCCTTCAAAGTTTAACAGTCCCTCCTAATAATGCCTTATTCAAGAAATAGAAATTGAGTTCTCCTTTTAAAAGTGTAATAAGTTTTATCACTGTAACCAATATTTATTGGTGGTATGTTAATATATTTAAGAAAAGCATACTAATAATTTATTTAAATAAAAATTTATTAATTAAAAAGTTAAACACATAATAATAAAATAAAAAATAATGTTAAAATTTAAAATAAGAATTAATTATGAATTCATATGCATTTAACAATTAATCATATAAATATGGTTGGTAAAAGGGCCCTTTCTTGTGTTCATTAAAGGGGGCATCATGAAGGAAATTTTTACCAACTCTCTTTAATTATTTTTGTTGATTTCGTAGGAATCAAAACTTGGATTAAATAGATTTACGTAATGAGAGGTCAGTTCATGTTTGGTATGAATTTAATTTTGAGAAATTTACTATTTGGTCCTTAAATTTTATCATATATTATACTTTAGCCTTTAAATTTTTAAAATTTAATTATTTAGTTTATAAGTTTTACAATATATTATAATTTAGTCTCTAAATTATTAAAAATAATTATTTAGTCTCTAAAATTTGACTATGTCACACTTTGGTCACTGTAATTTTAATATCAAAACAATTTAATTCTTATATCTATGGATAAAATTATTGTAAATATTAAAATTATAGGAATTAAATTATTTTATATATTAAGATTAAAGGGACTAAATAATTTATTTCTCAAAATCTAAAAATTAAAGTGTAATATAATGTAAAATTCAGAGACTTCATAATTAATTTTTTATAATCTAAAGATTAAAGTGTAAAATAAAACAAAATTGAGAAATCAAATTATAAATTTCTATTTAATTTTCATAAAGAGCTCACTTATAAAATAAAATAAAATTATTAATTAAAAAACAATGCAGGATTTTAATGGTTTAATAATATTGGAAATTTTATATATAAATATGAAAGAAAATGTAATAAATACCAAGTTTAATTATTATTATTATTATTATTATTATTATTATTATTATTATTATTATTATTTTAACTAAAAAGCATTAAAGGATTGCTTCAGCATATGTTGACTTTCAAATGGAAAAGTTTGACAACCACAACGACCTGGTGTTCATTTTTGACTATGTATTTGACTTTTTTTAATTTCATTCTTTGTTTTATCTTTGACTCTATTAAAAAAAAACTTTTTTATTATCTTCTAGATATTCTTTGAAAAATTAGTGGTTTTTATATTTTTATTTTAATTTATTATATTATTTTTCAATATTTATTAATTTTATGACAATGCTAAAATATATAAGAATTGTTATTTAATAATAAGAACATAGTAAAAATAAATAAATAAAGTAAAATAATTTAGTTTTTTACTGTATTAATATATGTGTAATAAATGGAAATATTTATTTAGTTAATAATTTAATAATTTTTCAAAAAAAAATTTTTTTTTTGAGAAAATCAATTAAAGTTACCATCATAATTTTCAAAATTTTGTTTAAGATGGTGCAAGGTTATTCAAGTGATGTAGAGAGGTGGGACTCAAGATGACCTGTGAAAATGGGTCCGAAAATATAAATGTGCCACGTGCCAAATGGAGTTGCTTTGGAAATGAGAGGTCATTAGCAATTGAACCTAGGTGCGCCCATGTGACACTGCTTTTGCTTACAATTGTGTGTGTATATATATATATATATATATAATTAGATTTTTTTCTGCTTTCAAAAAAAATTATATAAAATTACAAAATAAAAAAAGAGGAGACCCATGAAAAGGAGAAAGAAGGAAGAAGATGTTGAGTTTGAGCTTAGATATGGTCTTATCTTATACATGAGCAAATTAGAAATGGTAATGGAGATCAAGGTTAGGATGGGAGTAAGGATGCAGATGAATCAAGTCACTCGTAAGCTATTCAAAGTTTGGTTCGATAAAAATTTAGTTCAGCTCGATTCGATTTCTAAACAAGCCAAACTCAAATTCGAATTTTAAATTCGTTTAACAAACTAGCAGAGCTAGACCTCAGCAGTATTCGACACGAGCTTGAGTTTGAGCTCGGTTCGTTTATAAGCTTGCGAGCTAGCTTGTTGAACAGGCTTGTGAGCTAGTTCGTTTATAGGCTCGTTTACAAAAATATTTATATTAATTATTATAATTTTATAATATTATAAATATATTTATTTTGTTTATAATTATTTTTAAAATAATATATTCTTTAAAAATATGATATAAACAATTTATAAAATATATTTATAATTATATAGTTATTTATGCTTTAGACTTATTTTTTTTAAATAAGTTAATTTTTATATGAGAATAAATTTAGAATATTGGATAATAAATACATAAAAACTATTGTGAATTATTTTATCTATATTAAATTACTAAAGAAATTAAAATTACATACTTTTCACGTTAATGTGATTTGAAACACGAAGCATACATTTCTTTCTTCCTCTCTTCCTTCTCTATTAAAATTTTAAACTTTTAAAAAATTAAGTTTCAAAATTAATATTAATATATCTAATAATTATTATTACTTTCTTTCTATATGTAGTCTCACTTCCAATCTCTTGATTAATTTTTTTTTATGTGAACTTTAAACTTTTAAAATATTAATATTCAATTTTAATACTAAACTATTTATCCATTATTATTATTATTCTCTCTCTAAGCACTTTCTCTTTATACATCTTTTAAAAAATTTTCTCTTTTAAATCTTTTCATACTTAATATTATCTACTTATTCCCTAAAAATTAAATTGTTAATATGTTAAATTTAAACTATAATACTATTGAGTTTAGTTAAGAACCATGAAATTATATTTTGTGTGTGTGCATATATATATATATATATATATACACACATTTATGTAATTGAGTTTATTATAATTGTCATTAATATATTGATATCATATAATATATTGTATTTATATTACATAGTAATATTTTTAATTAAATCATAATAACATTGAGTTTAATTAGGTGTCATGATATTAGATTATGTGTGTATATACATACACATGTAATTGAGTTGATTATAATTATAATTAATATATTGCTATCATATAATATTTTGAATTTGTATCACAGGATAAGCTTTTTAATTAAATCATAATACTATTGAGTTTAGTTAAGAGTCATGAAATTAAATTAAGCATTTATTTTAATTAAGATTAAATATATTTTAATTGCAATTAATTTAATTTTTAATTTATTTTTATTTAAATTAAATTTTATTTTAATATAATTATATTAGCGAACTTGAGTCGAGCTTGAGTTTAGTTTATAAACGAGCCGAGCTTGAGTTTGGTTCGTTTATATTATAAATGAGTTTGATACGAGGCGAACTCCAATCGAGCTCGAGTTTAATATATATATAACGAGCCGAGCTCGAGCGTGAAAAAAAATATAACGAGCTGTGTAACACCCCAAAATTTTATTATTTATGAGTATTTTTGGTATTTTAATTTTATTTGAATTTTAGGAATTTTTTTGAGATTTTTCGGATTTTAAAAATCGGGTTCGATTTTCCGAAAATATACACTTTGATGATTTTTAAAAATTAATTTAAAGACCACGTGGCAAAACTAAAAGTATATTTGGAGTCTACGTATTTTTCTGAGTTTTCTGGAATTTTTTCGGAATTTTTGGACCTCGTTTTCGGTCCCGAGGCAGAGTAAAAATTCAAAATTTTGTATTTCGAATCGAACCGGCTGAATCGAATCGATCGATCGGACCGGCCGAATCGGACCGGTCTCTTCTCTTTTCTTCCTCTTCCTCCGCGCGACGCCTCTCCTCTCTTCTCTCGCTTTCTCTCTCCTCCCCTCGCCGCCACCGCCTCCTCGCCCTCCCCTCACCGGCGCGCCTCCCGGGCCCAGTCACCAAGAAGATCCTGCATCCACGGAACGCGCGCGATCTCCAAGGCCAAGGCCGCTGACTTCCTCGGCCAACCGGCCGATCCGCCACCGATTGGACCGGGTCTTGTGTCCAAAACCATCTACTCGGCGAGCTTTCCATAGACACCAAGAACGCGAAATCCATCGAGCGGATTGTCCGATTTTTGCTCGGGAAGATTTTAGCCCATTTCGACTTTTGGGCTAGATTTCAAAACCGTGAATCCACGAGAAAACCGAGGCCACCAAAGACGCTCCATTCGCCGAGAGCTTCGCAACGCGACATAAATTTCGAATTTTTCCGACACCATTTTTGGTGGGTCCCACGGAACTTCGCAGGTGTATTTTCGAGCATTAAATGAGCTTAGAAAATTCTGAAAAATTTATGTACTAACCCCGTGTTATGGGCTTCGTGTAGGTATCCTCGATTCGCGAAATTCGGCTTGATCGGTTCGCAAATTTCGCCGCATGCACTGCATCAAAAAGTCTCCGAATTGGGCCGAGGTTTTGGCTAGCCCCCATTGTCGACGCCCGAGCGCGTTCAAGTCGAAATCGGCAAAGGTAAACCCGAACCTA
The DNA here is from genome assembly GCF_030052815.1 of Hevea brasiliensis. NCBI lineage: Eukaryota > Viridiplantae > Streptophyta > Magnoliopsida > Malpighiales > Euphorbiaceae > Hevea > Hevea brasiliensis. Next base: position 13,144,335 of record NC_079506.1, read on the forward strand.
GTTTTTACGTAATTTTCTAGTGCTTAAATAGAATTAAAAATCCATAAAATATTCGTGTTAGCTTAGAAAATTTCGATTCTTTTTGCAATAGCTTAGTAATATTGCTAAGGACCGCAAGGCAAAGTTTTATAATTTTTAGAGCTTGTTTGGGCAGTTTTTGCAAAAATGATCAATAATAAGGACTAAATTGAAATTTTGCGTATTGTGATGGATGATTGATTTGATGGGCCCAGGAGGGGCTGTGTGATATGATTGAACTGTTGATGTATGGATTGTGAGTATAGAAGTGCGTTTTTAGCCCTTTTGCAGGTTGGGTAGGTCCTAGGTATAGGGGAGACTCTGCCGGATTTTCGGCACGACTTAGGACGTAATTGATATTTTTCTTTGTTTGTATTGAGTCAAATTTATTAAATAGATGTAATGTAATTATCAGGTGAGCCGGGACAGCCTTCTTCCTCCGCCCAGCCGCCACAGTAATTTGTCGTCAAGTTTGTGAGTAAAATATTAATTTTAATTATAATTTCGATATTATTATATGTTCAGCATGCCCATGCATCACTTATATGCATATATTTATGTAGTTAAACTCTAGGCACGATTTATGTTGCATTCATAACTGTTGATGTACCATTGATGTTGTTGTGGTAATTTGGAGCGGCGTATGGCGTTGGCGTGCGTGATGTGGTGTGGACTATGGATAGGACGGGTAGTCACGCTTGAGTAATTGGGACCCGTTCCTTCGAGGGGTAGTCACGGCTTGAGTAATTCGCTGGGACCCTCGATTTGGTTATTAAGTGGAAGTCCGAGCTTGAGTAATTCGCTGGCACCAGGTTGGATTTAAGAGAGCTGTATAGGGGATCAGCTCCCATATATTATGATTGATGTTACAGGGTGCGTGAGTGCTCCAAATTACCTTTTTGATATTATGATGTGAAAATATTGTGTATGTTGCATTTCACTCTACAGGTTGCATTAGTTTCAGATAGTTATAGAGATTATAGTTAAGATTGATATTTTACTCTCTGAGTCGAACGCTCACTCTGCTCAAAAATTTTTACAGCCACAGGAGGATATTTTGTTCAGGTTAACTCGCTTTTTACCTCGCAGGTTGTTTATCAATATTGTGTAATTTTAATTACTCCTAGAATTTCCGCATGTGTTAGCAGTAATTATTTGAATTTGGTCTGTAATATTATTATCATGTTGGACCTGTAAACTTAATATTTTAAGTCTGTTTTGATGGATTGGATGAGGGAGCTGAGCTCCCATTTATTATTATGTTGATGAGTATGTGGAGGGTTAGCTGAGCTCCCCAATGGATTGTTTATTGTGTTTACAGGTCGGGTGAGTCGAAAACTCCCCGTTGGAAAGTCCATTTTATGGCCGGACTCTGTCCGTTTGTTTTCTTGAAATTGGGCCCAAATGGGCCTTAGAGTTGGGTTAATGAATAGTTAAGGCTTACTACGGGCCTCGGGGGCTTTAGGCTGGCCCAGGTCCTAGTGCCGGTCCGGCCCATAGGTTGGGTCGTGACAAGCTGAGCTTAAACCATTCAAAGCTTGGCTTGGATCGGTTCGTTTACACTCCGGTGAGACTACCGGTTTTATTGCGATTTTTTTAATTTTAATTTATTATTATATAATATAAATTTATTTAATAAATTAAAAGTTTAAAATATAAATTTTAAATTAATTTTTGAACAGTTTATGAAGATCGAGATAATGAGACTTTCTCCTCATTCTATCATATATAATATTAAACTTAGGTGGGATTAAAAGAAAATAATCAAATTTTGGAGTAAATCGGAATGGGTTCTGATCAAGTGCCATCCTCTCAGAGCCAATTGTTCTCTAATTACCATACACATTTTATTTGATTGATTAAATTGTAGGATGGGATTATTATTGAACTTTAAAAGCAACCCTTAATAAGAAAAATCAATAAAAACAAATCATATTTGTAAATTATCACTATTAAATTTATATTGGATTAAGTAATTACTTGATTTATATGTATTCCCTATATCCCATAAAGATAGACTTGATTGTTGTTTGTTATAAATTATAGGTTATTTTCTTTTTTGAAATAATAATTTATTTATTAATATATAGTCTGTTATATGCATTTAAAATATAAAATCATTAAATAGAGCAATACAAATAAAGAGTATATTAAAAAAAAATACTAAATAAAATTCATTATTTTAATTATATTAATTATTTTTTTAAGTTATAAAAAATAGAAATAAATCTATAATTATTGTGATGAAGGGAGTATAACTTTTATAATAAAGATCACTACAAGAAAATAGGATATTTGAAACCGAATATTCAGTTTCAAATCAATGAAAATCGATTTCTAAATACATTTAGAAAGTGATTTAAAATTGAAAATTTCGGTTTCAAATTCACATATTTCAAAATAAATTAAAAATAGAATATGACGTTCAACTTCTAAAACCATTTTGTAATCAATATTCCGTTTCAAACTTTACAAATCACATTATTTTGGTTTTAAAATTTGTTTCAATTTAGAAACTAATATTTTCTGTTTCATTTTTTCTGAAACGATTCAATTTAAATTTAAGCTAATTAAAATTTAATATTTTTTTAAGAATATATATATATATATATATATATATATATATATATATATATATATATTATTTATAATTTACAAATCCAAGCGATTCGATATTGTATCTCAAAAATAAAAAATAAAAAATAATTTATTAGTCAACCAAGAAAATCAAATATAATAATGAGAATAATAATTCAACATAGGAGAGGCTAAAATTCAACATCTCTTGATTTCTCAATGTTTTAATTTACATATGATCAAGATTTTCATGAGAAACAAAATAACTTGTCAAAAAGATTATGTAATGGCATATTGCATTATTGAAAATTTAAATCTCAAATTTATATAATAATGCTTTGTCATAATTTGTCCTTATCCCATATATCAAAATTTACCTGTGGAAAGAGATGATAGTGATATAATATATATATATATATATATATAGAGAGAGAGAGAGAGAGAGAGAGAGAGAGAGAGAGAGTTACTTGTAAAAAATGTTCAACTTCTTTAATTTCAAAATTGTCAATAATGTAGTTGTCATTGGTAAGAAGCAATCATCTTAATTTCTTCAATTCTCTTATCTAAATGAAATTGTAGATCACCTAGTGCCTGAAGTCATATTTAAAAAAATAAATAAAATATGAATTTTTTTTATATAATGAATTTCCATTAAAATTCAAGCTTGAAATTTTATAATCTCATGAACAACTCTATTATCACTAAGTGCCCATTTGAAATTGAATTTAAAAGTCTAAAACTACTTTTCAAGAAAAAAAAAACACTACTTTAAATGTTGTTGAAAAAAGTAAATTACAAAAAATGATTTTGTTATTTTTGTGTTATTATAATTAAATTTTATCAAATTTAATTTTAAAAAGCTCGTTGATGAAATATTTTTGAATTTTTGTAATCAATTTATTTATTTATTTATAAATAAGAGAAAAAATTTGATTAATATGCTTCACATAAGTCATGGAAGAGGTAAGTCAAACAACCCTAAAAGGGTTTTGAAAACAATGAATGCCTAAAGACAAATTTGCAGCATGATTTTGCCATTCAATCGATACTAAAAATAGTTTTCTCTATAGTAAATATATTTTATTTCAATAATATTTTTATAATCTAAATATTTAAATAATTATTTTTAACAATAATTGAAATTAAAAAAAAAAAAACTCAACAAATACGTAAAACAATTTCTTTTTACATATATAAAGAAAAGAATAAATGACAACTTGGTTTGCTAATTATGGGCATGCTTCAAACTTAAATTATAAATAGTTCTTTTCGTCTCTTTCAAGAATTTCCTTCATTTGCATGCTTCCTTTTATATATATATGTTAGCTTCATTTTCTTTTAGGTATTTTGTCAAACTCATCAAGTTTTTTTTTTTTTTAAATTCATCGAATTGTTTTTTTAAATTTAATTTTTAAATCAACAAAATAACAACTAAACCTTAATTTCAAATTATTTGAAATTAGTTATATGAATCATTTTTCATTATTCAATTTTATTAAATATTAAATTTATATTAATATTCAAAACTTATAAATTGCTTAATACTATTTGTTCTTGCTTATATTTCTTACTCCTCCTATTAACCTATCATACTTAAAAAAAAAATTCAAGAATTCAAATTCTTGAATTCATCATTTCATTTTCTTCCTTTCAATGTTTCTTGCATGTTTGTGCAAATCCCAATTCATTATTAAAAAAGAAAGAAAGAGAAATACACATCAAATCTCCCACCTAATTAACTAAAAAAATATGTGAAGGTGTGATGTGATTTTTTCTTCTTCTCTTCTTTTAATAACTTTATCAACCAAACAATAATTAAAATGACACTCTAGCAAGAATTAATAAATCACAATTTCCACATATGTTTTCACTTTCCCAAAAACTATAATCCAAAACCTATAACAAGAATTCAGATACATAGCTGACATAATTGTAAAAAGAAAAACTTAGGTAGTATTTAGAATAAATGAATTTCATGAAATTTTACAGAATTCATTTGTAAATTTAAAATTTTAATATTTATTTTAAATGAAAATTCATTTCAAATTCTTAATACTCAATTCTATTTTCTATAGAATTTATTGTAACTAAACCAAATTCTATTAAAATTGATAGAATTTATAAATAAATTCTAAATTTAAAATCATATATATTTCAAGTGATAAAATTATATTCTTATTATTTATTATTTTATTTTATTTTATTTATTTTAAATATAAAATTTATTTCATTTGAATTGAATTCAATATTTAATATAAAATATACCAAATAAAGAAATTTATTTATAAATAAATTTTATCATATAATTTATTTATACTCAACTCAACTAAGCCTTTATCCCAAAAATTTGGGGTCGGCTATATGGATTCGCTTTTTCCACTCTGAACGATTTTGGGTTAAATCCTCAGAAATGTGTAATGCTTCTAAGTCATACTGTACTACTCTCCTCCAAGTCAATTTAGGTCTACCCCTTTTTTTCTTTCTACCCTCTAGCCTAATGTGCTCTACTTGTCTAACTGGAGCCTCCGTATGTCTACGCTTCACATGACCAAACCACCTCAATCTCCCTTCTCTCAACTTATCTTCAATTGGCACCACTCCTACCTTTTCTCTAATACTTTCATTATGGACTTTATCTAGTCTAGTATGGCCACTCATCCACCTTAACATTCTCATCTCTGCAACTCTTATCTTAGATGCATACGACTCTTTCAGTGCCCAACACTCACTACCATATAGCATAGCCGGTCGTATGGTTGTACGGTAAAATTTTCCTTTTAATTTATTGGGAATCTTACGATCACATAAAACTCCCGTGGCACGTCTCCACTTCAACCATCCGGCTTTAATCCTATGACTAACATCCTCCTCACATCCCCCATCTACTTGAAGGACTGAGCCTAGATATTTAAAGTGATTACTTTGGGACAGTGCCACTCCATTCAAACTAACTCCTTCCCTATCACCAGTTTGGCCTTCACTGAACTTGCAATGCATGTATTCTGTCTTCGTTCTACTTAACTTAAAACCCTTTGACTCTAGAGTACTTCTCCAAAGTTCTAGCTTCCTATTGACTCCTTCTCGTGTCTCATCTATCAGAACAATATCATCCGCAAACATCATGCACCAAGGAATACTCTCTTGTATATGTTTCGTCAGTTCATCTAAAACTAATGTAAAAAGGTAAGGGCTTATGGCTGATCCTTGGTGTAATCCAATTGAGATCGGAAAATCTCTTGTGTCCCCTCCCACTGTGCGCACAATAGTAGTTGCTCCTTCATACATATCTTTCAATACTTGTATGTACCTAATAGATACCCTCTTTTGTTCTAACGCATTCCATAAGACCTCTCTTGGAACACTATCATAAGCCTTCTCCAAATCAATTAATACCTTGTGTAGATCTTTCTTCCCATCTCTATATTTCTCCATCAAGCTTCTAATGAGAAAGATCGCTTCCATAGTTGAACGACTGGGCATGAAACCAAATTGATTGAGAGAGATAGAAGTATCATGACGTAGTCGATGCTCCACAACTCTCTCCCACAACTTCATAGTATGGCTCATGAGTTTAATTCCCTATAGTTTGAGCAACTCAGTATGTCTCCTTATTTTTAAAAATAGGTACTAAAATACTCTTCCTCCATTCATCAGGCATTTTCTTTGAGTTTAGAATCTTATTAAATAATTTAGTTAACCATGCCACTCCCATATCTCCCAAATACTTCCACACTTCAATTGGTATTTCATCGGGTCCACAGGCTTTACCTACTTTCATTCTCTTAAGTGCTTCCTTTACTTCTAAAGATCTAATCCTTCTAGTATAATTTACATTCTTTTCTATTGTTCTATAATCTATATTCACGCTATTTCCATTTTGACTATTATTAAAGAGATCATTAAAATAATTTCTCCATCTTTCTTTAATGTCCTCATCTTTCACCAACACTTTTCCTTCTTTATCCTTAATGCACCTAACTTGATTGAGATCTTGACATTTCCTTTCTCTACTCCTTGCTAATCTATAAATATCTTTCTCCCCTTCTTTAGTTTCAAGTTTCTCATATAACTTTTCAAAGGCTTGTGCTCTTGCTTGGCTAACTGCCTTTTTTGCCTCTTTCTTTGCTATCTTGTACTGTTCATATGCCTCATTATTATCACATTTAGGTAATTTCTTATACCATTCCCTTTTTCTCTTCACCGCCTTTTGTACTTCCTCATTCCACCACCATCTCTCTTTTGAGGGTGGTCCATGTCCTTTAGACTCCCCAAGTACTTTTCTAGCTACTTCTCTAATCTTTGATGCCATCTGTATCCACATATCATTGGCCTCCATATCTAGCTTCCATACTTCGGACTCAAGAAGCTCATTTTTGAACTTCACTTGCTTTACTCCTTTGAACTCCCACCACTTTGTTCGAGCTACACTATTTCTTCTGACCTTACTTGAATTGTTCCTAAACTTGACATCCAAGACCACCAACCTATGTTGACTTGTTAAAGCCTCTCCTGGAATGACCTTGCAATCCTTGCATAGAGCTCTATTTGTCTTCCTGGTTAAGAGGAAGTCGATTTGGCTTCTATGTTGCCCACTTTTGAAAGTCACTAAATGTGACTCTCTTTTTATAAAGTAGGTATTTGCTAGTATTAGGTCGTATGCAATAGCAAAATCCAGGATGCTTTTTCCCTCCTCATTTCGACTGCCAAAACCAAAACCTCCATGAACATTCTCATAACCTTGCCTATCACTTCCTACATGTCCATTCAAATCTCCACCAATGAAAACATTCTCTTCATTCGGTATGCTTTGCATTAAATCATCCATATCTTCCCAAAACCTTTGTTTACTCTCACTGTCTAGTCCTATTTGTGGGGCATAAGCACTAACTATATTTATTGTTTCTCCGTCTAGTACTAGCTTTATTAGCATAATTCTATCTCCTACTCTTTTCACAGCTACTACTGCGTCTTTCAATGTCCTGTCTATGATTATACCCACTCCGTTCTTGTTTCTCTCCTTTCCGGTAAACCACAATTTGTACCCTGAATTACCCATTTCCTTACTTTTCTCTCCTACCCATTTAGTCTCCTGAATGCAAGCAATATTCACCCTTCTCCTTTCCAAGGTATCCACAAGCTCCATTAATTTTCCTGTAAGTGATCCAACATTCTAAGTACCAACCATGATCCTCCTCCTATCCTGCTCCTTCCTAATTGGTCACCTTCTATGATATCTTCTATTATTTTCTATGTCTATCTTGTGTTCTATTCCACTATTTGTTCTATTATCTGTCCTATGGACTAACTTCTTTACCCATACCCGTCCATGATGTGGGAACCCTTGCTCACTTAACACCACACCCGGGCGCCGGCATGGCGCGTCGCTTTCGGTGAACGCCCTACACCCTTGCATATTTATCACTACACCCGGGCTCCGATGTAGCGCGTCGTTAGTAGAGGACGCCCCAACGTTTATATCATATAATTTATTTATAAATAAAATAAATTTTATCATATAATTGAACAAACATATACTTAGTGAAAGACTAGTGGGTTGTGAAGGACCCATCACATGCAATTTCTTTTCATTTTTGTAATTAATTTGCTTGTTGCTTCAAATGCAAAAGAAAAGATTGATCTTTGGCTTGGGCAGAACTTTTGAGTTTCATGTCATGAATAGAAACTTTAGGTGGCCCTCTGCTTCATGCAATTTTTATATTTTCAAATGATTAAAATAAAAAAAAAAACAGTTGGTCATTTTTTACAGGTATAAAATAGTAATCAACCCAAAAAAGGAAAGCTTTTCATTAAAGAAAAGGGTAAAGGCAATTTATATTTAATGACTATGTCAGTTGAAAGGGGAAAAAATAAAAAGATTTTTTTTTAGTACTGTTTAATTCGAATCATTTTAATTTAATTTAGTTTTTAAAGTAATTTAATTTACTTTAATTTTAGATTTTAAAAATTTTAATTATTTTAATTTTATTTAATTTAAAAAAGAAAAATCAATTGAATAGAATCAAATTAAATTATTTTATTAATTTTTAAATTATTTTAATTTTTATAGAGAATTTATATATTTTATATATTTTTGTATAGATAAATTATTTAATTTAATTAATTAATAGTTATCGATTCAAATTACAGTTAAAATCAAACTAAATAACTTCAAAATCAAGTATATATAAAAAAAACTAATAAAAACCTAAAAACTAATCGGTTCGAATCGAATTAAAACAGTTCGATTTGAATATATATATATTCTTTAAATAAATTGATATTTATAACTTAAGATATGTTTAGTATTACTATTAAAGTTATTATCAAAAATTAATTAATCACCATATCAAATAGGCACTTACCCAAAAAAATTGATTAAAGGGAAGTTCATTTATACTCCCTTGAAATCAAAGATGATGGTGTCATATTTATCATGATAAGATAAACAACCAATGAAAATTTAGTAGTGTTAAAATTATTTTAAATCTCATATTTGAATTTCAATAGAAAAGAAACAAAAATACAAAAATCATGAACCAAATGGTAAGTATCAAGTAATGAACAGAACTAGGTGGTCCTCTCCTCAAGTCTACTTGCATATAATTCAAAACCTAGGAGGCCATTGATGGTAAAAAAAGAAAAAAAATAGTGGTCCACCAAAAGAAAAAAAAATTAAAGAAAAGGGCAAAGGTAGATCTAATCATGACTGATTAACTGGCTGAAAAAAAAGAAAAAAGATTATGCAAGGCAACTGTGAAGGCTTTTGCCTTTTTTTGATATCTCAATTCAAATACTAGCAACTTGGAGGCCTTTTAACTCTCTCTTTCCTTCTATGTGCATGCGTGCATTGATGTGAGTGCATACAATCTTGCGCATGCATCAGTGCCTCTGTCCACTCCCATTCTAATTGAAAATTGCTAATGGGTGTCTCTGATTTTGCTTTCTCCAATCACAAATTTTTAATATTTTTCTTGTAAATTTAAGTTATAAGCTGAATTGAATTTGATTAATAGTCGGTAATTAGTGGTTAGTAGTTGAATAACTTAGTAGTATAGCTTCTCAAAATATCTATGTACTTGAGTTGTTCATCTAAATTTCGAATACTCGCATCTCGAATCATATCCATGATTTGGATTATATAGATAATTTAAACTATTGTTTAGTTTCACATATCATAACTCATATACGGTATGACTTAATCATAGAATTTTAATGGAAGTATAACTCTATCATATTCATGTGAGATTTCATATCCTACTTCTAATAAGAATTCATCGATTCATCTTACCAGCATTCCTAGTAGTAGGAGAAGTTTATCTAATACCTATATGAGGAACTCAAGACTGTTTTATTTTCTCTTTAATCCATTCAAAGATTGCTCTAAGTGCCATTAATGACTCTACATTGAAAAGAGTCAACTAAATTTTAATTTTTGTAGCCTTTATGATTTTTAAAAATCTATTCAAGTTTCATATTGACGAACGGTAAAATAATTATTTTAAATTTTTTTAACAATTTCTAACGTGATATTTAAAAAAAAAAATGAAAAATCAATTTCTTGTTTGAATTCTAACTAGTAGGATGGAATAAATGGTTCCATTCACATGTTGGCAATTGGCAGAGGCCTACAAGAACAGTATCTGAGGAAGCATTTTACAGTATCTTCTTGTGACCAGACACTGCTTTTAATTGAGAAATAATTATACCATGAGGGGAGAGTTTCCAGCCATTGTAATGTGAATTGGCCAATTGCAACTTGTCAAAAATAAAACCTCCTCTCTCTCTCTCTCTCTCTCTCTCTCTCTCGATTTATCCATCTTAATGCTTCATATACTACCGAGTGATAGTGTGATACCTCTCTTTCAGGCTTGTCAGGGCTAATAATTGCTGACACAATAAAATTTAAGACCAACCTATGAAAATGAGAATGATGACACTTGTGAAAAAAGGGAATTTGGTAGCTATCTGTTTGGATCTTGAGGGCCACACCATCTCTCCTCAACCTCTTTGCAGAACTTAGGGCTTGAATGGGAAGTGATGACAGCTTCAATAATAACAATGTGACATGAAACATGAGAATCCAAGAAAATGAAAGTAAAACTAAGAAAAAGGCTGCATGGTATTAATGAATTATGTAATTGCAGATTCATTCACTAATCCCTTGTAACTTGCATCATGATACATGACAAGCATGGAAAATATATGCACAACATCAGATATGATAAAGAGAGAGAGAGAGAGAGAGAGAGAGAGAGAGAGAGAATTAAAGAATAGAGATGAACATTAATTTGGCCAATTATAATCTAATGCATGAATGCTCTTGATGAACAAGTCAAATGCATTGTTCAACTGTAAGCAATTCAAGAGCACTTTTAATCAAGCATTTCCTCTGAATATGCATAGAATCTTTGGCAAACTCTACTACATATCCTTGGTTTGGACCTGATTGATAGTTGAAATTTCAACTTTCTTCTCTCAAATGTCAAATAGGAAACAACAATGAGCATATATACTCATGTTGGTTGAATCATCAACAATGATGGAGAATCATCAATTGACAGCATGATTTGCTTAATTTCTCAGTAGACAAAGGGATTTCCCTAGAAAAAGCGAAAAGTGCTTGGCTCCAAAGGATGACTTGTGTACTTTCGTTAAGCTCCATATACACTGTCACCTCTGTTGTGACAGCTAAAGATTTTTGGTTTCATGAATGGCACCACACAAAGTGAAATCAGCAGAATGTGAACACTGCAAATCAGTGAATCCTGGGGAAAAAAGTAGACAGGTTTTGGACTGGTACCAGCCTCTGCAGCTGCTAGATGAGCAGTGCTAAGGCGAGACAAGAAAAATGACATCACAAACTCTGTTGTCTGATAATCCTTCTGTCCCAAAAAGGCTGTCACCTTCATTTTCTCACACAGTTTAAGAAAACATAATTAATACTATGCTGCCTCACCTTTTTTTTTTTATATATATATATCCTTCTTCCTTTTATACCCCTCGTAATTTCCTACAATTTTTTTTTTATTTTTCTCTTTTCATAGAGTTATTTGCCTTTAAACTATCCAAGTTGCAATTAGTATCCCATTTTACTATGAAGTTAATGAACGGTAGAATGGGAAACCCTTTTTTTTTTTTCACTTTGTGAGAGAACCTTTCTAACTGTATTAGGAGTAATTATAATATTATATAAGATATTTTACATAAAATAATAAATAAATAAGAATTGAATATATATATGTTTTTAAAATTTAATAATTATTTTTACTTATATATCACTCATTTATTGGATTGTTATTCAATGTGATTATGTTTTCATAATATAATTATGTTAACATATAATTTCTCATATTAGGAGAAATTATTAATAATATTGTTGCTATGTAAGAATGGCAACGGATTGAATTGGGGTGGAGATTGCTCTTCCACCTTCGTTTCATAGGAAATTGGAATCAGGGTACAAGCTTCTTTACCAGGAAGTGGGGAGAGACTTTTATTTATTTAAAAATAGATTATAAGTTAGAAATATAAGTTTTAAATATAATTTTAATAATATATATATATTTTGTTAAATTATAATATTTAAATATATAATATAAAAATTAAATTATTTTAATAAAAAATAATATATAATACTATTCGAGACAGATTACAAGAATTCAGAGTTGGAGAATTTCTCTTCATCCTTGTTCCATATAATATCGGAATCTGAATTAGATGGACGAGAATTAATCATGTGGGGCATATTGAATCGGGTTGGTGAATTTTTGCCATCCCTACTGCTATGATTAAATGAAAGAAAAACAGGAAGCCTGTAATCAACAGTTTGGTAAAAAAAAACAAGCAACATTCAATACAGTGGATGCATGTGTCAAACCAAATGATTGGTACTTGTTTTGCTGTGTTGACTATGTTCACAAAAAAAAAATTGCTTGGTTGTGGAGAATTTACTTGTGTTAAGAAGCAATTGTCAATGAACTGGAAAAGGGAAAATTCATCAAATAATATTTATTTTCTCGCTTTACTCACTTCTGCATCAAAGCCCAAATGAATATGCATAGATTCAATGCTAAAATACAGCTTTTCTAGCATGTACAAACTGCAACACAACATAATTAGTATAGAAAAATCATTGCAGTGGTTTCTCATTTACAACTTCTAGATATTGGTGCGGATTTAGTGTTGTAGTTTCTCATTCATCACTTACCACTTCAAGAATCAAATATACCCACTTGGCCACTTCTCAGCTTCACTTCAACTGCTCTTTTGTTTTCAACATCAATCTTTTCCACATGACTTCTTAAAGGAATCTGTCCACCAAACTTGTGGACGAGAGCATTAACAACAGCCTACTTCCATGAAGAATGGCGTAAACCATTCTGGAGGGCTCGTTAAACCTATTTTGATTCATTGTTCTGGTTATATTAATATTGTAAAGTTTGGTTTCGATTATATTATTTTTATGTTTCTTGTGAGTAAAATCGGAGGGGTCAGAGACAATGCCATGGCCAAATGGGAAAGATAATCTATTGCCTTAGCTGAAAAATTTGGGTAAAGTAAGTAAATATGTGCAAAGATGAAGCATCAATAGGGAATGGTATAGCTATTGGCATTTGCAGCTCTCTCCAAAGGTTAGTAGTGTTGGAGCTATCGACACCTAATATAGTTTCTTTGGTCATGTCCTTTACAGTTACGCAGTGGGATATTGTATCTGATTGGGCATGAGACATGATTTGCAGCATCCCTGGTCCATCTTTTTTCTCTAATTCTTTTTTCATAGACAATTCTCTTTGTATTATTTTAATAAATTTTTTTTTTTATTTTTATATAAAAAACAAACCACGTAGACGAAAAAGATATAAATGTACCACCACGGCTCGCGCAACATATCAATATACTAACTGATATTAAATGCTGTCATCGAATTTAAAGGTCCAAAATTACATTTTATTAAAAAAAAAAAGTATTTTAAATGTTATTAAGAAATAGTTTAATAAAAATTATTTTATTATTTTAATATTATTATGACTAAAACTTATAAATTAAATTAGGACAAACGCTTTTCAGCCCAGAGCCTCGCCTCAGGATAAAACACAGGTTTGGGACAACATTGAGAGCTAATGACGTGAGCATAGCATTCCTGAAAATAGATTTGAAGAGAAAAGAAAATTAACATAAGTGGAATATAAATAGGAATTGCAATCACATAGCACCAAAGCAACTTTCCATTAACAAAAGTTTCACAGCCACTAACAAAGACCCAACTAGTTCCTGGCCGTCTCATAACATTCATCCACTCTTCTAAAAACACTCCATTTAACCATCAGTCCATTCACATACTCGAACTTCTACCATCACTACTACTCTCAGCACAGCTAAACAAAGATCTTCCCACCTTTTCTTCTCTTTGACAAGTGACAAGAACCCAATTATAGATAGCCCTGCAAAATACATGGGGCTATAAACAAATTCTCACCAAATCGAGTAATGCTAGACTGCTTAACAAGACGCATATTAAGAAACATGGGAAATCAAGTAAGGCTCTTGCTTTCGATACTTATATACAGTTTCAATCAGAGTGAGGGATCAACCTATAGAACTAGAATATCCCGATTTGCAGTCGGTCAAAGGCAACAATGAGGACATCAATGGCTTCCTCTGGTGAGTAGAACCCCACAAAGGGTCACCCTGGAGAAATCTGTGGTCCTATATAGGATTTATAATGAAGATATCTTTTTCCTTTTTTTTTTTTAATCTTTTTCCTTCCTTTCTTCCTCCTATTTTGAGCTGTCTTTGACTAAAGATCGGGATTTTCTGCAATCCACCAAGTATATAATTACACAATTATCCGGCATCATTGACATTATCTTTCCCTTCTAGGTTTCCCGAAGAAAACCCTTCTCTGCTGAAACTTCTTCACACCTGACCATCTGTTCAGTAAAAAGAGACAGCCAACCGCGTACAGCAAGTGCATGCTCCAAAATTTCATGGGACTATGCATTCCAATGCAAAATAATGACTGCACAGCATCATCAGAAAAACCAGAAGCAAAATAGTCAAAACATCAGGCAACTTCAGAAAAATGAAATGTTGAATCCGGGTACTGAAAAAATTCTTTTGTAAGAGTTGCAATGTCAGAGTGCAGAGATTATCTATTATGAAATAACATCACAACGCACACCAACTGATTATGAAATAAACAATGCCATAACTGTTCATTTTTTAATAATTTTTTTTTTAAAAAAATTAAAATTTATGTGGGGCCCACAATATAAAAAACAATAACTTCATCTTAATTAACTGCCACATAAGTAGTTAAGCACCCTAACTACAATTTTGAGCATCGGACAAAATTACAACTAACCTTTGAAATTGGGACTATTTAGCTAAAATTGAAAGGATAGAATATAATTGCAAAAACTTGGAAAAGTTTAGCTTTTTTAACCATTAAGAAGAAGAGTTGGTCACAATGGGATTATGAATAAGAAATGAATTTCAATCCAACAACATGCAAAAAAGAAATGAAAGCAGAATCTAGGCATACCTTTTCAAAAACTCTAAGAACCAGAATTTGGTTTTTGAACCCAGATTTGCTTCTGTGAATCCAGTGAACAAACCTTCAACTGATTAGTAAAAAATAACACAAACATGACAGAAATTTTAGGATTCAAATTTCAATGTTAGCACCTCATGGGAACCATAACCAGAAGCAACACCTCTCTTTGAAAGCTTCCCTTCACCAGATGAGCCATCCGCATCTCTTCCTGTATGAGGTCCCCTCCGACCAATATGTTTATGTGATCCTGTGTAAGATCAAGCATTCAAGTTGAGACACACAAGTTATATGAATGATCCATGCATGTGTATCAGCATGTTGATGTGGATGCAAAATCTAGATTTAGTTCCCAAACCAACCATTATCTAAAGAAGAGTGACCACCACGTCCACTTCCAAGGGTTTTAACTTCTCCACTCCTTGAATTTAATGGATCAACTTTTGTATCTCCAAGATTTCCTGGCACATCATAGACAGAAGAAATATCAAAACAAATTGCTCATGTATAAAATAAGCTGTAAAAAAACTTATGACAAGGTGGTTTTTCACAGACTAGGTGTCAGAATTATTGTACACACATGAATGTCTTCAAATATTTGGTTATTGAGACCATTTCAACTGGTCACGCAATAAAAAATACCATGATGTCCCAACAACTCATTAAACCAACATGTTCAATATTAAATTACAGCGTCCTAAACATCACCAATCCCTGAACATAAGTAAATTACATCAATAACGGTGTACCTTGAGAAGAATCTACACCTGATTGTGCAGATTGAGATGCAGATGACAATATGGATTCATCACTTGCATATGATCCATCCGATCGACGAAGAGGAGCCCATATACCACGATCAGGTCTATCCTTGCTTCTTGTGTGCTTTTCCTGCTTCTCACCAGAAAAACTATGCAAGTCATTACCCACAACCTTGTCATCTGAATCACCATTTGCATCCTTCAAAATCAGCTGCACATGCTGAGGACGAGGAGGGCGCTTGTCCTTTTCGAAATTTGAGGTTTGATTTTGCTGCTCAGACTGGACCCCAGAAGATTGGTTTTGACGTGAGTCCTTGTTTAAAAGTATGCTTCTGATTATCCTGCCACTGGCCTCGCGTCGCTGGCTCTGTTTGAGAGCAGGGCTAGTCTGATTTTTATCAAATGATGCTGCATTCTGCTGTGACATGCCACCAGACAACTGCACAATTAGTAAACACATATAATATAATCTTGGCAAGTAAAATGGCTATATACATAATTGCGGGAATTGGAGATGATCTACAGAAAAAGAGGTGAAGCATAAATCAACAAATGAGATCTAAGCATGCTTGAAGTATGGTTTTAAACCAAAAAAAAAAAAAATGAATATATCCCAAGGCTAATGCCTAAAATGAGACGAGGAAAACTAATAATCTTTATCAATAAAATGTGTAGGATGCACATAGTTAATTCAATGACTACTAAAAAGAAACTTGGATCATTTATGGTGCAATTGATTTGTGGAAAGCAAATGGCAGGAAAGTTAACTGCAGAACACTCTCCAAAAAGTGCTGAAAAACTGAGGCACTACTATAACTGCATTAGGATCTTTAATGAATTCTCTCAAGTTTCTATTGATTCCAAAGTCAAAAAGGATATTTACCAGGTGGCTTAAACTGTACTTTCCAACAAAGAGAAAGCAAGTTCATTGTAAGAGAAAGCTGTTGATGACCAGGAGAAAGTGACATATGTATTACCAGCAACAACCATGATAACAATGACACGGGTGGCAGCAGCAGCCCCAAAAACAACCCCGACGATAAAAGCATCAGGGTGAAGATGCATAAGATAGCAGTAGCGGTTTCTACAGTAAAATGACAACAATGCAGAGAAAAGGAAGCAGTAGCCTTTTTGCACTTTTAGAGTGGGGTTGGGAGTATTACAAGTGGCAGAAACAATAGTGGTCATTACACATTTGGCAGTGGTGGCAAAATTCATCCACAACATTCATTGGAAAGTCATAACATACACATCTTCTAAAAAAATAAAATATCATACACGAAAATATAGCATATAAGCAATATAAACAACTTTTTCATCAGAGACATACAGTAAAGATAGCATATCTCAGTTCACCTATTTCTCTTGGCCAGTTGGCATGTAAATTTCACTCACTTTTATTACCGCATTTCCATGAAGTTACCTTCAGAACATTAAACAAAGCCTTCATTTGCACAAAGATGCAGGTAAGTAACTTTTTCATACATGAGAATGTAGCATATAAGCAATATAAACAACTTTTTCATCAGAGACATACAGTAGAGATGGAGTATCTCAGTTCACCTATTTTGCTTGGCCTGTCAATTTTTCTCTCAATTTTATTACAACATTTCCATGAAGTTACCATCAGAACTTTAAAGAAAGCCTTCATTTGCACAGAGATGCGGGTAAGTCAACTAAAGAGCCAATAAAAAATGTAAAGAGGAATGCAAGACTTACTGTTGAAATTTCTTTCTCTTTCCCTTTCAGCAGCAGGATTTTCTTTTTCCTGGCATCAGCAATTCCAGAAATTCCTAAAACAAAACCATCAGCAACAAATCATGCTTTTACCAATGGAATAGCTAAAACAGTGCAGACAGTGAAAAGGTATATTGAGGTAAAAACATGGATAAATCATGCTAAAATATCAAAAGCAGATAATAAGAAGTTTGGCCTAAATAGATCATTAAGGACCAGAAGGATTCATGTAGTTGATTCGATTTGAAACTAATTTTTAGTTTAGTCAAGCTTAGTATATGCATAAGAAAATGCAAATTACACGACATAAATATCCTCAAAAGGAAAAAAAGATACATGTTTAAACATGCAATATTCTTTCCTGATTGCAAAATTTTGTATCTAACACATTATATATTTATACAAAACAAGAAAAAGAAATGCACATTTAAATATCCTATCCTAATTGCAAGATTTTGAATTTAACATCTAAAGTAAAGCAGATAATAAGAAGTTTGGCCTAAATAGATCATTGAACCAGAAGGATTCATGTCGTTGATTCGATTTGAAACTAATTCTTAGTTTGGTCAAGCTTAATTTATGCATAAGAAAATGCAAATTACATATGACATAAATATCCTCACAAGGGAAAAAAGATGCTTGTTTAAACATGCAATATTCTTTCCTGATTGCAAAATTTTGTATCTAACACATTATATATTTATACAAAACAAGAAAAAGAAATGCACATTTAAATATCCTTTCCTGATTACAAGATTTTGAATTTAACATCTACACTGGAGTAAATTGAAACACAACAATCTCAGATAAACATAGGGTAGCAAAAACAAAGTTTTCTTCGAGAATGATATAAAATCTTGCAGCAGATTAATCAAATTGACACCAAGTTAAAAGACAGTCTCAGTACTTAAAATTCACTCAGATTCACTAAATTCCACACTCTTTCTCAATTCATACAGAAATTTTGATCTCATAAAGGATGTAATAAAGGCCAGCATTCAGTAAAAAATAGTCCTTGTTATACAAGATGTTGTTTCACAGTGCACAATAACAACACTAACAGAATTGGCATCTTAGCAATGCCCAAATAATGAATGCCACACCATCATTTGAAATTTCAAATTCAGTTTCCTAAACCTAGTATCATATTTTATTGTGTTTCTGTGTCTGCATTAAATTACAAGTAAAACAAATGCATGCATAGTTACAATTGAAATGATCCAACAAAATAAGAAAATTGCACCATCATCCAACATTTTAAATTTATTTCCTAGCCATACCACTTTCATCTTCTAATACTTCAGTTCCTGATGCAGAAGCTAAAGTTACAGCTTTATCAGAAAGATGCTGATCATCTCGCTTAGGAACCAAAATGTACGTTGATTTTTCTTTTCCACTTGTGCTTTTCGCAGAGTCCCTCAACACATACTGCCATCAGAAAGGACAAATTATTAATATTCTCCAAACATAAGAGATATCAGCCTATAAAAGTTATGGCTTCTACAAGATAATTAAAAACAAAAATAAAAAATAAAAACCAATCACTTAATAAGCATATGAGAATCTAAGTGTGGGTTGTGCGTCATGCATAACTCAATGACAAGCTTCATGGAAAGAAGAATCGACCTATGAAATTCCAATCAGGCATGACATTTATCACATTCTAAGGTATTGTTTGCCAACCAAGATGCTGTCCATGTAGAATCAACAAATATCTCACATGCAACTTATAGTTTGAATCAACAAAGCAAATATATAGAACTCTGGTTGTGCCTAACAGTCAATTATTCCACATTCCAATTTCTCTATAATTTCATTTCACTCTCTTCAGTGAACACATGGTCACCCAACTTGTAAAGTAACCCCACTCACCATCTACAACAAGGGGAAAAATACATGACAATCTCAGTATGTACCTAAGAGACAGAAGACATATTGATATCACACTCTGTCTTTAAATCATCAAGACACAAAGTACACTTAAGCTTATATCAATCAAATGTTTAAAGCATAAATGTGAACCTATTTCTTAAACATCTTGATTAAGATTCTTTGATCCCTATATTTTAGCACTAAATGGTATCCAAGTCCCCGCAATACATTTCACTTGTACAATAGAGTTTGTGATAGCTTCCATCCCAAGCATTGATCTTAGCAAATGCATTTGTATGCAAACAAAAGATTGGATTTTAGTATCAATCAGGGATAACTAGTAGAGGTACGTCTAAATATTTACACATTGATACTTGTTCGTGCACTTCCATAAGAAAATATTGTAACAAACATCAAACACTAAGCTATAATAAGCGTCTTCACTATCTCCCAAGCTCATAATAACACTTGACTATGCAGATAGAGGCTCAAAGCTATATAATGCTACTCGCCTAAACTAAGTCAAATAGCCAATGCTTGGAACGAAAGATCCAACGTGGCAGTCAAAAGTATCTACGCTCGGTCAAAGGGTTTAACTGAGCAAGAGTCTGCTCAGACCGAACAAGATCAAGCCGAGCAGCATATAACAGAACGATAGGAGATGCAGTGTTAATGCTCGCCTGCCACGCCTAGCATCATATAAACCAAGCAGCAACATTGCCAAGTTAAGATTAAATCCTAATTTATAGAAAGTATCTCGAGATATAAACCCAATTTCCGAGATTGTGGCAAATAGCTATAATAGTTATTTTGCTTACCACTATAAATATTAGAAATTGCCATTAACCAAGGACGAAACTCAGCCAAATTTACCATTCAATTGCTTTCTCTTTTTTTTTTTTTTTATCTACACTCACTATCTGCAAATGCTAACTTGAGCATCATAGTGGTTGGCCAGAAGGCCACCGATCTCACATTTTCTTGGTTTTACAGGCTTACGTGGCACTAGGAGTAGATTTCATAAACTCACGGCAACATCACTATCTATCATCAATAACGCAAGCTATAAAAAAAATAACACCTAATATCATGCATAACATAAATTAGCTAATGAAGTACCTCTAAAAATACATGAATCTCAGTATGCCCTCATGAACATAATATACTGAAAGTTATAACCATGAATACCATTGTGGTTGAAAGCCTCTTCTTGTCAGAACTTCGTTTGGATGAGGATGAGCTAGGACTTCCACTTGCACCAGCCCTTCTGCTAAGTTTCCCATTAGCCAATATTCTCTGCCACCGAAATATATTACATTCTAATGGATTTCAAATAAGATAACCAAAATAATGAGGAAGTTTATCTAAAGAGAAAAGCCACAAACTAAAGAAATACAAATCAGTCAGATCAAGATTGACATTTGAACAGGGACGTAACTTCTAGATTTAAACTTAGTTTCCAAATAATGCTCATATAACTTGAGGAAAACACATATAGTGCAAGTAAGCCTTAGCCTATGTTTGATACAAGAAAACAGATAAATGCCTCCCTTAATAGTGCACTAAATCATCAATGTAAAACCTTTGCATCATAAATTTTACAAGATGAATCCTTAGCTACCACTAAGAGGAGATAGGTGAGATAAAGGAACGAAGAAGAAGAAGGGAAAAAGAAAAGTGGAATTAGTTATTCCCTTAAAAGCCCATTTTGCTTTTCCTTCAAAACTGAGGGAATAAGAATGCTCCTCTGCTGATATTAACTAATGAAGTTCTAGAACACATTGATATTAATTTCTTTGAACATTTTGAACCTTTCAGCTGTAAATATTCAAATTAAATAATTACCCGAGATCCACTTTTCGCAGCTCTTTTCTGTCGGACAAAGTCCATTAAGGGTGTAATAATAGGAGCATCTTTTGCAGCACCTGTAGATGCATCAGAGAAGAATATAAATTGAAGTAATGAACAATGATTAATATATACAAATACTAATTTTCCAACTTTATTTGTATTATAATATTATCACGTATTGTCCCTTTTATTAGAACATTTGTTCATAAAGCTGCATGTGCCCAAGAACTTTGTGACTAACCAGCTCTTTCAGCTTCTCTTCTTTCCAATTGTATCTCTGCACTGGGAAGATTCTCGGCAGGCTTTGATATTGATTCTAGGAACTCCAAATACGCATGATCTATATGTTCAACAGGGAAATACTTGTATTTACAAGCATGAAAATGATGGCATACATAAGTTCACAAGCAACAAATATTCATGTTCACTTTCCAGAAAGAAGAATATTCTTAAAAAAAAAAAAAGTAAAACAAAACCAAACCTTTTAATATTGTGCACTCACGGCCATCTTTCTTAGACCACTGCTTTGGAACACGCTGCGAAGGAGCATATTCAACAATAGCCCTAAACTGAGTGCCTGAAAGAAATGAATAATTACTTGAAAAATCCATATCTTGTATCAAAATAAAATCTTGCAAGGATTCCAAATTCAAGAACAAACAGAAAAAATGAATTAAACATGAGAAAGACAAAATTAATGTAACTTCTTGATCCAAAATAAAACAGTGATTTGATCGAAAACAAATTCATAGACATGATTTGAGTGCCTCATCAATCTTTTTGAATGAATGATCAAGAATTACCCTTCTCATTGACGAAGAGATGGCCATTAAAGAACTCTGCAAACTCAATAACATCTTCTGGCCTTTTGAAGTCAATATAGGCTCTAGAATAGGATTGATGTTTCTGGCTGCAATCATTTCAAAAAATAATTACAAGAGAATTTTCTAAACCACAAACTTTATTTTAACAAAAATACTAACTTATGAGAAACTGTCTTCATAAATTAATTTAATTTCATTTTTACCATTCTGCATAAAATCATGATTTGAGTTAAAAAAAACTAATGACATATAGAAAGTTGTGAATTTTCCATAACAATCAGTACTCTTTCACATAGAAGCAGCAGCAATACAACCACATCATGGTGAATGTCTTTCAAACCATCTTTAGGGAAACCAAAACTGAAATCACAACTGGAAAGAACCAGAACATAAAATTTCTTTTTTTAAAAATTCAAAACAAAAAGTTCCAAGGAAAAAAAATAACATAAAACTGCTAAATTAGCAATGCTATATCAATTTTAAAGCTAAAACTCAGTGCCCTCAGTTCATAATCCACATGCACTCACACCTCTAAAAGCCCCAACCTTGCTACAGGTTCGCATAGCAACAATCCAACATGAAAGCCAATGACCGCCCCGTGCATAGATCAATAAAAAAAAATAATAAACTGAAACAAATCCACCTTAAACAGACTCAAAAACACTAAAAATTAACCAAAAACCGGTCAAAAAGTCATTCAAAAATGGTTAAATGGACCAAAATCCTAGACAAAAACCCTAAAAAATGTCTCAAATCGGGAAAAAAACGAAACCCTAACCTGTTCTTGCCAGGACGGAACGAAACCCAGTTATAACGCCCAGCAAAGGCAAAGTCGATTTGCTCCATGAACATGACCAGAGAAATCGTCGGTGGCAAGTGGCGCACCACCACCTTCGTCTTCTCAGATTGACCCTTCATGCCTTAAAAAACCTAAAAACCAAACAAAAAAACAAACAAAACAAACCCTAAAAATCCCAAATCCCCAAATCGAAACTATCTTTCGCAATTATCTATCCCTTCTTCCAAATAGATTTGAAAAGCTCGAAAATCTGTAACAGTTTACATCTTCTTCATGAAGCAATAGATTCGATCGAGAGCGATTTTGACGCCTAATTGCGGAATTGTGCCCCAATCGCCATGCAAGAGAGTTATAGAGAGGAAAAGAAGAGCACAGAGAGAGTGAAAAGAAGAAGAGGTTGAAAAAATGTATCGTATATATATATATATACGGTTGGTTATGTAGAGACGTATTTTAGCGTAGAGTATTGAGAAATTGAGATTATGCGTGTGAGCTCGTGTGGTGCGCCGAGGTGCGAAGATTTCGTCGCAATTAGCAAACTGCCGAAAACGTGACCCGTGTTTGGTCCCGGTCGAATTGAATTTCAGATTAAAAATGTAATTTTTAAAAAAATTATTTTAAATATTATTGAAAAATAGTTTAAAAATTATTTTTATAATTAAAATTCATTAAAATTAATTTTTAATACTCTAATTATTATATTTACAAAATATTTTTTTTATAAAAAAATACCATTGTGTTTTAGATAAGAATAGACAAAATGGATATATGATTGATTTGAGTTTTACTAGTTTAAGTAATTTTGGAATGAGAATATTTTGTTGGAATCTCATTCTTTCGAATGGATTTATTTTGAATTATTTTGGGTTATAAATTTAGATTATTTATTAAATTATTATAATGAAAAAGTCAATTTAAATGTTTTAAAAAATAATAAAAAATATAAAAATGTTATATAATTTTACGCTTTAATATTTCTTTTTTTAATAAATATAAGACGTGTTATTTGATTATAATATTAGATTA
Organism: Hevea brasiliensis; assembly: GCF_030052815.1. Lineage (NCBI taxonomy): Eukaryota > Viridiplantae > Streptophyta > Magnoliopsida > Malpighiales > Euphorbiaceae > Hevea > Hevea brasiliensis. Next base: position 13,168,353 of record NC_079506.1, read on the forward strand.
ATAATATTTATTTATATAATATATTTATAAATATTTTTATATTGTAAGAAAGTTATCAAAATCTAAAAAATTAAAAATTATTTAGACTCTTATTATTTTTATAAAATATAATTTATAAATAACAAAAATATTTTTTACGAAAATATTTTTTATTATTTAATTAAAATATTAAATTAATAATATATATTTATGTTATATATATATAAATATTTTTATATTTTAATAAATTCATAAAAATTTAAAAAGTAAAAAATAACTTTCTTTCTTAAGAAGAGGGAGCCATTTTTTTTAAATAATTTAATTTTTTTTAATTATAAAATATCTTTTATTTTTAATTTTCTAAGCAATTGAAACGTTAGAAAATATATAAAATATTTTTTAAAAAATAAATAGAGTCTTAATAGTTTTTTTTATTAATAAAATATTTTTTATTAAATACTCTAAATATTAAAAAATATAAAAATTATTTTCTAAAAAATACACGGAACCTAAATTAAAAATAATATATATATATAATCATATGACTAATCATTTAAACTTTTACATTCAATATAGTTAAAAATTTAAAATTTAACTAAAATTGACGGCAGAGACAATAATTTAAATTAGTGCGGTCAAAAAATTAATTAATTAAATATTTGAGATAAAATAAGTTTTCCTATAATTAAATTAAAAAATAATTAAAGCTAAACTAATTAATATAAATAAATAAATATATATAATTAAAAATAAAATTTTTAATAAATCTAATTAAAATTTTGTGGCTACTTAGCTTTTTTTTTTTTTTTTTTTTTTTTTTAATTTGTATGCATTGTGCAATGGGTATAACAATAAATTTATGTCAAAGTCAGCATTATCTTCTCCAAGGATGAAGATAATTTTTGCATCAGGTTCATCTTATTCTGAAAATAGGGATTCAATGTTATCATATTTCAATGAGATATAAGAGATTTATTAAATGTACTATAGAAACTTAACAATTTTATTTAGATTATTTAAATAATTTTTTGCATAATATTCATGGTTTTCACAAATGTAACAACCGATGATATTTCATTGTATCCATTCTTCTTTTTCTGAAATATCAAATTGATTTCTTGCCCTTTCGATGCCTTAAATAGTTTGATATTTTAGTTCGTTAAATTTATTTTATTATTTATAATGGCATTTTTTGAAAATTTAATAAGTTAAAAATATTCTATTAAGATTTTTCTATTGTCAACCGGCTGAGAAACCAATGCTCGAACGAAGGAAATTTTTCTAATTTGCCACATTTATTTTTTATTATTATTTTTAGTGGGGTCATAATTATATATATATATATATATATATAATTAATAGGTCAATTGACCCATTATAAATGTGTCCTTGACCGAGATTGAACATGGTTTAATCGTATAATATTAAATATATAACAAAATTAATAATTTATTTAAACATAATAATAAATAATATATTATTATAACTATTAGTTTGATATATTTTATAAATAATAATTTAAATAAATTTACTTAAATTTTAATGTGTAATGATTATTTAAAATAATTTACAATTTCTAATGAAATTTTAAATGATAATGGTTTACAATAAAAATATTTATAATAATAAATTTATTTGTACCAATAAAAAGAATTTTTAATATGTTAAGATTTCTTAGAAAAATAAAAAAAAATTCATATTAACACACTAATAGCATACATTATTAATACTATTAAAATAAAGAAACCTTTATTTCTCTAGTCTTTATTGCCTATCCACTGTGAATTCTCCTTCATCACCTTATTGTTATCACAGACTTTGTGTGCATTCCTTCACCTGCCTACCTACTTAACCTTTGCATGGAAATATGGTGTCTCACCTGTGCAGAATGCAGATTCTATGCTACAACTTCTCTCTTCTAAAGCTTTCCATCTATATATTACTGTAAACATCCATCAAGGATAAAACCATGAGCCTTCCTCTTCAACAATCATTTCCCAATACAGTGCATATATTTCTCAACTCATATCATCTAGCTATGAGGTCCATTCAGCTACTGAGAAGAAGCATTATCATTTCATAAGGTCAAGTATTTTGATAGAGATAAGCTACATTTGGCTCTTTCTTATGTCCAATCTTTATTAGCTATTGAGGAAGAGGATTAAATATTAAAATAATATGAAAAACTGATAATGAAATTATTTTCTAAAATAATAATTTATACAAGAAAATGTCAAGTCATTTGGTATTTTCTGTTGGTATTTTCTGTGCAACTTGACATATCATTTGGTATTTTGATCATATGTTAGACTGCATTGGAAACATTAAAAGAATTGACTTTTTTTTTTTTTGTGTGAAGCATTATTTTGATAAATAATTTCGTTTTCACATTAGTTTTGTAATTTATATTTTACATTATTGTGATAACTAATCCGATAGATGAAAAGAAAAGCATAGTTAATCTTAATAAATTTGGATGCAAATGATTTAATAGTTAAAATTCAAATTAATATTAAAATATTAATAAGTTTTTATTTAATAATATTAAAGTTATTTACAAAATTATGATAAATTTAAATTTTAACCAGACTTAAATGAAAAACTAATATTAAAATTTAAAATAAATTAATTAAATAAAATTAAAATTTTGACTAAAATAAAATATATTTATAAAGATTTCAATTTGTAAATAATTTGAACTAAAATTTTTATTTATATATAAAATATTTTTGTTTTGTAATTTATAATAAATAAAATCAAATGCATGCAAGAAATTCCCACACAAATGGCAAATCGTAAGAGGATATGATTGTGAAAGGAGGACATTTTGCAGGAGGAAATAGCTTTTCTCAAAGGCATTTTTTAAGCCCTGTTTGGTGTTGAATTTTAGAGTTTGAAATTATTTTTTTGAATAAAAGTATTATTTTAAATATTGTTGAGAAAATCAATTTGAGAAAAATTATTTTATTATTTTAACATTCTCATAATTAAAATTAATTAAATTTAATTTTTAATTATTTTTTAATACTCTCTAATTAATATATTAAAAAAATAATTTTTTTAATAATAATTTTAACAATAATAGCAAACAAGCACTTAATCCCTAAAAAAATGGCCTTTATACTTGTAATGAATATTTGGAAAACAGCTTTTTTCTGAAACCTAGAGTTAATGCTAATAGCCCAAAATTCTTTGCATTATAATGCTTTAAACTGAAGTGGCCTATATCCATGGGAACTCAAAGTCCAATAATAAAATATTGGTTGAGAAAATTGTAGCCCAGCATAGTTTTGGGCCACATCTGTGAGCAACTTGAGTCCCAGCAAATCACCATTTTGGTTTTTGGAGATGGGTTTCACAAATTGGATGGTGGGAAAAGGATATTCAAGCAATCATAAACGCATCTGTCTTATCAAAAAATGAAGTCTACAACCGATATTTACCCTGCCACCATCAATCTGACAACGATTGATTTATTTTCCATTTTTTTAGAAGAAAAAAAGAAAAACAAAAAAAAAACTTGAAAGATCCAAATATGTGGGTATAAATACAGCGAAGCAAAAGGTCTTAAAGACTCTCTTTGAGTAGGGCTTGGTCTTTTGACGCTCCTATGCTCTTACAATAAAGGGTAGAGACTGGGGAGGACTTAGGAGCAGTCTTTGGCTCTCAAAGCTCCACCCTTTTCATCTGTTTTCTCTCTGCTTGCATCCACACCCGGTAAGTTTCTGTTTTTCTGTATGTATGTGTGTTTTTGTTATTTATTTTTCCTGGTTTCTGATGTTTTGACTTTTGTTACCTTAATTTTTGTGTTTGCAGTTATTAATTTTTCTGGTGTGTGATGGGGGAGAGAATCCTACCTGGGAGTTACTTTCAGTACCCTCCCTCTGGAGCCCATCAAGCTTCTCCTCATAGGTCCAATTCTCTTCCCTCAGATCGTGAAAGGTCAGTTTGAAGTCCTTAAATATTCCATGCTTATGCAGTTTTGTTTGTTTTTTAATTTTTTGATTACAATTAAATATTAATAGTTTGTCTTTGATGAGCTTTTGTTAGATTGGTTTTATGTTTGATGTTTTATAACTTTGATTTGTTCATATTGTCATCATGGCATGACAGTCTAGTAGATTTGATGGGATTCAATTATTTGTTATTATCTTGATGTAATTATCATTCTTATGCCTTGGATTTCTGCATTGTAATTGTTGATTTCTATTTTATGTATGCTTATTTCTGGTAAGACATGAACTGAAAATGTGGGAATTAACGTGTTAGTAGTTTTCCATGTCTATCTTTAAGACATTGGTGGGAATTGTCAAGAGACATTAATATTAGGACTATTTTAATTTGGTAATATATTTTGTTTTGTTCCCCTTAGCATCACCCAGTGTGCAGGAGGTGTTTCCTCTCTATATTCACTTCATTCATTACAACAATGGTTCATTTTACCAATAAAATGGAAGACTTTGGGTATAAAAAATTCTCTAGTTTGAAAAATGTTTCGTTGTAAAAACCAAAGTAGCAATTTCAATTCTCTCAAGAAGGTGAAATCAAAAGTTAAAAGGATTAATCTTTTTTGCCTCATAAGTCATAAGTAATTTGTTGTGCTTTTTGGAGATTAAGGAACTGTCAAGTAATTCTGAATTCTTTTATCTGTACTTGATTGCACACAAAATTTTACCTTGTGTGTGGCACAACAGAAGGCTTGATGCCTATCACTGAAATAGATAATCATTACTAGATCTTAGGCATTTGGCATAGCTGCTGCTCCAAGTTCCAAAATTTTAATTTACAGAAAACACTCAAAAGTTTGTTTTCCTATTCTGCATGCTGTTAAGCATGTTATTGTCCTGCTTTTCATGTATGGTTTGAGTTTGACTAGCATAGTCATGGCAGATACGTGGCTGAATTATTGGCAGAGAGGCAAAAGTTGGTACCATTTATACAAGTTCTACCACAATGTAGCAGGCTTCTTAATCAAGGTAATTGGACTATGACCTATGCTTTGCTTTACAATGTGGTTTATTGACATGGGCCAATGTTGGTAGCATCACAGGTTTGCTCTCTGCTTTTGGATTAATGCTATTATGGTGGGTTATGTTTGTGTGTGTGCATGATACTTAAAAGCATCATTTACACACTGTTTCTGTAATTCAGAAGCAGTTTGGTTCTCATTTATGCATTATTGTTTCGTCTTGATGCTTGTACCAATGTACATGCCTCAATTCAGTAGTCTTCTTTTCCATGCATCTGTCCTTGTCTGGTTGGAGTCATAAGTGTGCATGCAAATAATAGAACATGAAAATTAAAATAAGTCTTTTATTCTCTGGCAATATATCACTGATCACTCACTGCCATGTGATAGTCAAACTATGTGAGGAGTAAAATGATGTAATACTTTTCTGTACATTAACTATTAGCCATTCCTAACTGTTTCATACTACATTGTTCTGTGATGTCAATGCAGAAATCAGACGAGTATCAGGTTTCAGTCAAAGTTTTGTAGATCATGAAAGATATGAACACGAGAGTCCATATAGGTCATTAGGCCAACAGCCAAATGGAAGATCAATGGATTTGGAGGCGTGGTCTGGGATGCAAACAGAGGTTGTGCTAGTTATAGTTTCATACCTGGTGTGGATGTTATTATACTCTATATGATTGCATCTTTAGCCTCCATGTGGTAGTCTTGAGCTTACAAGGTGCTGGCCTAGTTTTTAATGTGCATCATCTTCTATAATTAAATCTGAACTTCTGAAATTTGACATTTGAATTGCTATATTCTTCCTCGTACCAATTTTGGAGCTTCTTCTTTGTTAGTTGTGCTTATTAAGCAGAATAATGTGTTCAATTTCTTGTTTGTTCATTTCAATCAGTCTTTGCATCATATTTTCATGTATTCTCACAACCATCTTGTACCTATTCATGTGCTTTATAGTGAGAAGGCTAATCTAGGGCAGGAGTTGTTCCATTAGGAGTTCATTAAATATTTTTACTTGGATTTCTTTTTTTCTTAGTGTAATCAATCAATAACATTTGTTGTAAACTGAGTATGCTTGAGGAACTTGCAATCAAAAAGAATAAAGTGACTAAAAGTTTATTTGGCTTCTTTATAAATTTGCTCAATTTGTTGTACATTGTGTTTCATTGTTCTCTCTGATGTTTGTGAAATCTTCAGAATTTGTGTTGCATTAAGAGACCATGTAAGAAATTGCTATGAAGTTGTTCCATTGTGTCTCCAATTAGACAGTAGGAGGCTATTTCCTCCAATTGAGAAGCAAATTTTATCTGTATGCAATTTCTAAATCAATTCTTTTTTTGTTCTCGTAAATATTGAATTTTATCTAATTGATAACTGGAGGAACATTTTCTATTTTGAATCTGTGGAATATTTGGACTTTGGACGAAGAATAATTTATGGCTTTGAGGCTATCCCCCTTACAAAAAAATACCAACTGAAAAAAAGGGTAAAATTTGATAGGTACCAGTTATCCATTGATATTAATGAGATGGTCACTCAAACTTGCAAAGTTGAATGGTGCCAGTGTGGATAAGTAGAAGACTGAGTTAAAAATTTGCAGTCTTCTAAATATTTGAGTAATTTGTCAATAATAAGAGGATAGTTGTTAGGCCTCACAAGGTTGGGTGACAGACAAATCGGATAATCCATTATGAATGAGTGGAGGTAAGATAGAAAGAACATCGCTTGACTGACTGCATCCCTAATCAGCTTCTACTATTTCGTTTGGTTAAATTATGCATATTGATTGACTGAAGTCTTTGGGATGGGACCCTCTTGGGGGTGGATGTATGTTGGCATGTTCTTTGTGGCTAAGCTGGGGTCCCCAGGTGATGACAGAATAGATGAATATGGAAATTTTCACCATTTATGAGGTCTTTTTCAGTGATGTTGATGGGCTACTGGTGTTATTCTTTCTAGTGTATATATATTGTTTGATGCTGGACAAATGTTAAACACCGATATTCTGATTCTGGAAAGTGCTAATTTAAATAACAACTGTTTATTTGAAACCTGTAAGTGTATAATTAGCCCTTATTTTCACTGTCTGTTGATATCCCGCTGAGAAGTTGAAGTTGGATTTGCTTGAGTATCGCCATGCATTAGGCAGTTTGCGGGTGGTTAGACCCATTGTGTGATTGTCCAAGGATGTCTCCTATGGAAGATCAATTCATTTACAGCGTTGTGGTCTGTTTGGTAAGGAAAGAAAGAAAAGATTTCTTCAAGGGATGGAAGAAGTTTGAAGTCACATATTTGGGTTGTTTGGCAGTAGATGGTGGTGGGAATCAGCTTATTGGCTTCTTGAGCTAATTAGTTGTGCATTTATAGAATTCTGTTCTGCCTTTCCTTTTGCATATCTCATGCATGATCTTTTCTTGCTGCACTTAACGTACGATTCTCCTCTTTCCCACAACTCAAAACTAAAAAGACAACTATATTGCTGTTCATTATCTCTCTTTAGAACTGAGAAAGTTTGTCTGTAATCTTGAACAATATATTTGGAATTTCAATTGATGTTGCATTTCTTTTCGTAGGAAAATGGGCATCTTCAAAGAATGGCCTCATTTCAGGCTGCTTCAATGGGCTGGCCTGGGGTCCCTGGAGTCCAAACCACACCTGTCATAAAGAGAGTGGTCAGACTTGATGTCCCCGTTGACAAATATCCAAATGTAAGTCAAGTGGTTTCTGTTGATTTTGAAGTTGAGAATCATTAACCATGTCTAATTCAAATTGTTGGCAGTATAATTTTGTCGGCCGTATATTGGGACCACGGGGAAATTCCTTGAAAAGGGTTGAAGCCATGACAGAATGCAGGGTTTACATACGAGGCAAGGGGTCTGTAAAGGATTCTTTAAAGGTATCATTGGTTATGATATATTCATAATTTGTTAAAGGAGTCTTCTTTGAGTTGCTAATGGATCAGGTTGAACATGGTATGATGAGTTTTGTCATTCTAAACTGCTTGCCCATGAAAATTTTCTGTTTGGTTAAGTTGCATCCAGTCAAATGGATAGCTGTACTTTTTTCATTGATAATTGAATAATTACTTGTATTATTCTTTTTCCATTTCCTTTTACTCCAGTTTTCTAAAGGAAGACATGTTAAACTGTAGGTTTTGCCACAAATAGCTCTTCCCCAACTTTCTTCAATGGTGATGTGCATCTCCTTTTGCATATTTATATTCAAACTTCAAGTCTCATCTGTATAATTATGGAAGTTTGAGTCACTATATTAACATCAGCAATTTTATCTATTGAAGTTATGTCATTATAGAATTTCCTTGGATGGACTTGTAATTGGATAATGTTATTGCTCATGGATGGTTAAAAAGATTATGTTAGTGACACATGAAACAAGGTAAGTGAGGCAAAATTTGGCCTATGTAGCCTGTACATGTTTTTTCTTATTGTTCATACCATTGTAGAACTTGAGAATGCATGTTTTTTCTTATTGTTCATACCATTGTAGTACATGAGAATGCTTGTCCTTTTTCGTCTTCCTATATGAAAATAACCAAGTATATGGATAGTAAGGAGACTGAGTTGGGTTGGGTTAACTCCTTTTAGCAGAGGTTTTGTTTTCCTCTGGATTTAGATGTTTAATTGGTCATTTTATTCATTTCATATTCTCTCCTCATTGGCTTCATCTGTTCTTAGCATTCTCATTGGTTTGGGTTTCCTTGGGTATGGTGTTGTAATGATGGCTCCTTTGTGCAGATCTCAGTAGCTTTTCAGTTGGTTGGTGATTGATTGGGTGTTTACCATGAACTGTGAACAGTGCCATTTAAGGACAAATAGGGAAAAAAAGAGTTTTTTTTAATCTTTGATTTGTTGTATACGAACTTTGAATAGGAAGAGAGTGATACTGATTGTTATTTTCTGACGGGAATAAAAAAAAAGAAGAAATAAAATCTGTTAAAATCTTACTGTTTCACTCCTGAAGTTTATGGATGTGACTTGACTTCAGGGTTTCTCATCAGGTTATTACCTCTTATTTTTTATTTTCCTGTGATTTCTTTTCTATGCGGTTGATTTTTTTTTTTTTTTTTTCTTGCTGGAGTTCAAGTCTGACACTGTTTGATGTGTGAGGGGGGAGAGAGAGAGAGATGGTGGTGGTGGTGGTGGTGGCACTACTTTAGGAATGCCTTCCACATCAAATCATAGGCTTCAGTGATGATGTTAACTGCACAACTTAGCAATTGAACTTATTTGTCTGTTAAATAAAGTTGGAGGGCCAAGTTGAGCAGAGTAAAATTATAGGGGATCAGTTGAATGTTTCAATAAATATGTTGGAATTATTTGGCCTCTTCCCTGCTTATTAAAATCTATTTATTTATTTAAAGAAGATCTTGCTATGATTGGGATGGCTCTATCTGAAATCTTAATTTCTGCTAGGTTCATTTGGCTACTTTTGTACCCGATAAGTTCTCTAAGTCTTATAATTAGCCATTTTTTTTCTTCAGGAGGAGAAACTAAAAGATAAACCTGGATATGAACACCTGAATGAGCCACTGCATGTGTTGGTGGAGGCTGAATTTCCAGAGGATATAATAAATGCCCGCTTGGATCACGCTATAACAATACTAGAAACTCTCTTGAAGCCTGTGGTATGGAAACGAACAGACTAATAGATTTTTCTATGATTTTTCTCAGTTTCTGCTGCTTACATGCTTTCTTTCACTTGTACTAAGTACATTGCTCTCTCTTTGAAGGATGAATCCTCAGATCACTATAAGAAGCATCAACTAAGGGAATTGGCTATGCTTAATGGTACCCTAAGGGAGGAAAGCCCAAGTATGAGTCCAAGCATGAGTCCTAGCATGTCACCCTTTAACACTGCAGGAATGAAAAGGCCCAAGACAGGAAGATAACCTTACATTATGTAGATGGATGATTAGTTAATTGCTGGATGACAGCAACTGATTGATACAAGTCCCTGATAGCTTCTCTTCTTTATGCATTCTATTTCTCACCACCTTGGGAGCTGACTATTCAGGAAAGGCTAATCGCATGGAATCTCAGTTGGGTTCGTTTGGTTTGCTAGATTTGTTCAATATGGTATTGCATTTATCTATAGTATTTATTCTTTGTTTCTTGTATTATTATTTCTTTGAACATGAAATTAGTTATTTCATTGGTTAAATCAGATAATGTGGTGTATTTTCTTAATCTTTTCAAGTCCTGTAACCTCTTAAATGTATTAGGAGACTTGCAGAATTCATGATTGTGTTACTGTTTAATTCTGAAACATTTCTATATTCATTGATCATTGTTCATTGTTCTCTCGAGTCAGTAGCTGTGCAGCTGGCTTCCCAGAGCTTCTGGTTTTTTGTAGTTGCTCATAAACCCTATACCCACTTGTTTATTCAAAATTTATGTGGATATTCAAACCCGTAAATCTTAATTAACCCTAATCCGCATATTTGCCTTGTTAATGCTTACATTAGTAAATAGTAATACCATCATCACCCTATCACTGTTGCCACATCACAAAATTAAATCATTTTTCGGAAAAATAATTTTCTTTTAGAAGTTTTTTTTTAAATTTTAACAATCTTATATTAAAAATACAAAGACACTTATATACATATATATATGGCACAAATATATATAATTAATTTAATATTATAATTAACTAATAAAAAATATTTTTATGAAAAATATTAAATAATTTACAGGTATATATTTTCCATATAAAGTTATTTTTCACAAGATAAACAAACAGAGCCTACACTAAGGTCTGATATTTTTGAAATTGAACTAGTAATATTTAATTTAATATAGTATGAATAATCCAAAATTCTCTGCAAGAACAAAAAAGAAATCGATGTGTTTTGGGATGCATAACCTAAAAGAATTTGGGCGAAATTTTAGTTATTAAACATTAAAATGGTAAAGCAGTTTTTTTAAATTACTTTTTTTTAATAACATTTAAGTTTCTATTTACTTAATGAAAATTATTTTTCTGTAAAATATTTTTTGCACTGGTATTTGTAACACTCAGTAAAATTGGTAAAAAAAAATATATATTTTTTTGATCAAAGAAAAAATTAAATTATTTTTTAAAAAAATTTCTATTTTAAAAGAGAAAATTATTTTTATTTTTTTAAATTTTAATAATCTTATTAAAATATAATCACACTTATATATACTTGAAATGAATATATATCATTAATTTAATATTATAACCAATTCATAAAATATGACATTTTTTTCCTTAAAAGCTATTTTGGCCTTAATGACAAACAGACGCTTTACGGCTACTTTGCAGAATAGCAAGCAAGTCTATCTTATGGTTAAAAGGTGCATTATTCCCTCTCTTCTTCCTCTTTTTTTTTTCCTTCTTTTTAATGACAAACAGTTACATGACTTAGAAGCATTACACATTTCTGAAGATTTAATCAAAAATCATTCATAATGAAAAAAGCGAATCCATTTAGCCGACCCCAAATTTTTGGGATAAAGGCTTAATTGAGTTGAGTTTAATGACAAACAGTTGATAAAATTGTTTTTAAAAAAGAAAATGTCCATAGATTAGCACGGCTGTTAGATTTGGCCATGTTTGAAATTACAATCAAATTGGTTCAATTAAAAACCTAAATCAAATTAAAATAATCAAAATTAGATTGATTAAAATAGAACTGATCAAAATTTCAACGTCAAAATTGAACTAAACCAAGGCCAGGATGAAACTTTTAGTCAAATTTCAATTAATCCTAGTTATTAAATAATGTTAAATCAAAATAGACCCGAACCAAAACTTTGGGCACTTCTCTTTTTTATGGATAGTTCTTTTTTCCATATTATACTCAATTATCTTGAAGGATAATAGAATATTCTTTGATTTCAAAGGAAAACCAGATTTATGACCACAGAATAATCTCTTTTTTTCCTCTCATCTCAAAGAATATGCTTCGGTCAAGCTTCATCCTTTCTATTAAATAAAATATCAAATTCAAGGGAAGTATCTTCAACAAGTTGAGCATGCAAGAAACCACCAACCGGCGGCTGCGCAGCAGCCAGCAGAACATTGACCGGTGGAGGACCCATTCAAGTAGACTAGAAAACGAATTTGAAGAAGTATTTGATTCTCTTTTACTTTTCTTCCTTTTGATTTTACAAGGGAGATTAGGACCAACCCTGCTTAGTGCTTCGCCAATTCAAAGTTTTCCTAATATCATTCAACGGAGAACCCACAATTTTATATAAACTTCAAACTCAATTTGAACATGAAAGAAGACAGCGATAAAAGGAAATTCAGTGAACAATGTACATCACAATTACTCAGCAAAAAATGCAGCCGTGATACATGCCAACAAAAAAAAAATCCTTCACTAAACAAGAAAAAGATCAAGGGTGTGCCCACAAACTCACACTGGTAGAAAATATTGCTTCAAATATAATTTAGCAGATACCGAAATCGTGAACCTGACCTCCAAAACTCAGGGTGAGAGTTGCATCACTTGTCCTTTCCAGTAATAAGAAACGTATACTGCTATTCAAGAATCCTCAGTCAAATCTCTTAATTCTTATACAACTTCAATGTCTATCAGAATAAAGATTTCATTTTTACAATCTGGAGCTCAGACCCCTCATACATCTTATACAAGATAGTATCCTTCTCTTCTCTAGATACTCTAAAGAATCGATATCGATTACAAGTTCTAATTTTGAAAATTGATTACAGATATCACACTATGTAATTGAGAAACATCTAACCTCAAAGTGGGACATCCCCAAATCCCAATCATGGCCCTCAGGGGAAGGAGTTTTCCTAGTAATAATTCCATTTTAGCCTGCACATCAAAGACAAAAATGGAAACCATTGGTAGCCACAGAGGTAAAATACCATCACTAAATCAAGTATTCAACAGCTCTTGCTAGAATGGAATGCCAAAAAAGTTTAAGTGTAGGATAACAAGGAAAGAAGTAACCTCTTATAAATTTGAATCACAAAATAGAATAGCTTGTATTTAGCAGAAGCTTCATTACATGTGATCATTGATAACAACAAAATACTCATTTGTCTCCTTATTCTTTCTTCCATGTTGGGCCGTAGGAATGGAGCAAAATGATAGATATTAATACAAAATGTGCAAAAATTGTTATGCTGACATCGCAAGGACCTTAGTGATTGAATATACACTCACTATTCATAGAAGTACAGGAAAGAATATTTTTTTTGGTGAGAAAGCTTGTTCACAGTACATTTTACCAATTCCTTAACAAAAACAAAACAAAAAAGAAGAAAATCTTAACAAATAAAACCAGATATGTCTATAAGAACATTAAACAAGTGAAAGGGAGAGAAGAAAAATTCCAGAAGCCATCAGGCTTCTGTGCGAAAAGACAATGGATAAAGGAGTCAGAGGCTGGATGTTGTAGGGGAAAAGTGATCGATGGATAAATCCTGGAACTCAGATCTAATGGGAAGATAGATAGACATGGAGCAAATATGAGGAAGAGACGGATTGGACATTCATACATATTGCTAGCAACCCCTAATAATGTTATTAAGCATAAGCTTCCTCTCCCACATATTTATACTTTCATTTTGTTCATCCATGTTCAACAATTAATGCTATATGGGTAAAAAAAGGAAAAGATAAAAATATAAAAAAAAAGGGACATGATCGCATGCACAGATTAATTCATGAAACAATTTGAAGACCATCAGACTTTTTGGCGTGCATGGACTGCAACTTTGAGTGACTAGAAGACTAGGCCAGGTCTTCACCAAACCCAAAAGTGCAAGCTCCCTCCACACATGCATTTTAGTTTTACTAATTTAATTCAACAGTTTAAGCATCAATCCATAAACAAACTTTATGCCTAAAGCATATTAACAAAGAAACTATAAAATCTCACAAACGGGAACCAAACGCATAAAATTAATAATCGCACCTCAAACTACAATGAATGTAATTTTCAACACTTAAAGCATCAATCCCGCAGCCCAAGTTCAACCTCAAGCTCATCATCCTCTTCAAACAACTTCAGAAGACGAGCATACTGCTCTTCTCTTTTCTTCTTTTGCCAAAATTTGAAAAGGAAAAATGAAAACAACCCTACTGCCACAAACACAAGAAGTATGATGACAATCTTTCTCCCAGTATTGCTACCAGAAGTATGGGCATTGGCCTTTGTGCCATTTTTGGAACTAGATGGATCACCAGAAATGCCTGAAAAGAGGAAATTTGGAACCAAATGAGTTTATCAGAGATACCCGGAAAGAAGGGAGAGATATCTGAAGCTGCTCAAAATGGTAGCAGCCAATTAAGCATTGTTCCATTTAAGCATATACCTCAATGAAATATCAAATTATGGGGGAAAAAAGTTACCAGCTACCAACTGATCTAAGTCCCAGCTGGAAATCAAATATTATTCAAATGTTAATATTAGGGGCCAATAGATCATTCCTACCAGTGTATATAAGAAAATGATAGATTTAGCAATAAGGATTTAGGATCAAACTAGTGATTATAGTCAAAGAATATCTCACAAAGTATTGTCATGGTCCTAAAGGAAACCCATTTGATTAATGCCATTATAACCCCCATCCCAAATACAATTATGCCATTCCAGTTAACCCATAAATAGCAACTTCTGAATTCAGACAATTGGATAGTTTCTGGTTTGCTCAAACATATCAGCCGAACTTTTCCTTTTTCATTCACTCAATCCAATCTAAGAAACCCAAAAAAAAAAAAAAAACATTTTGTTGTTTTAATTTCCCCTGATCAAATTTCTAAAAAGGGCATGACAAAATTAACCAAATAACAGATTTTGATTGAAAAATAAGAAAACTGCATAAAATTAATGAATCATCAACGTGAACATATTAAAAAAAAATTAAAAAGAAAAAAAAAGAGATCTAAAAGACAAACCTGAAATAAATTGCAGAGAAATTGAGGCGAAAAATAATATTAAGGAACGCAAACGCAACGATCTGGTTATTGAGATTGAACTCATCCTTCCCTCCCTTTGTCTCTCAAAGATCTTTTCTTCAATAAATTTTCCCTCGGGGACGGTGGAGAGATCGATGTCTCCTGCAAGCTGCAACTTGAAGCTATCGATTTTTCGAAAAAACAAAATTATATTATATACGATGTTTTTATGCCGTCGCCCACAATCCAAAAAAAAAAAAAAAAAAAAAAATTATATATATATATATATATATATATATATATATATATATATATTAAAATTAAGCCTTGAAAAGTTTTATAAACGTGTGCCGCGCATTTTAAAAACTACCGCGTTATCTCTTTTTATCTATATATTACATATTCCGGAAAAAAAAATCTATATATTATATATCTCTTTTATCTATATTTTTAAATTTATATATAAAAATTAAATTATTATATCAAATATTAATTTTTATCAAAATATTTTTAAATTTAATTATTAAAATCTTATCTCACTTATTAAAATTTAAAATTTTTATAGGTTTATAAATTTAAATATTAAAAAAATACTTAAATATTTTTAAAAATATTTTTTATAATTAAAATATAAAAATTTTAATAATTTATATAATATATAAATGTGTGAATGGAGGGAAAATATTAATTTTATCTAAATTGCCTTTATTATTTATAATATTTATAATTATATTTTTTATTATTTAATTTAATTTTAAAATTTATATAAATATTTACATAATTTTAGAGTTTATATAATTTTAAAATTTTTAATTCTGTTTATTTAAATTCTACTTAATTAAATATTTATTATAATATAATTTATAATAAAATTTTATAAAAATACTTTTATGATTTATATTATTTATAAAAATAAATAATATTTTATTTTTATGAATAATTTTTTTAATGAATCTTAATAAATTTTTATCTCTATCTTAATTATAATTATTTATAAAAATATTTTATATAAAAAAATTTATATTTTTAATTATAGATATATTTCTAAAACCTTTTATTATTGTCTTAATATATAAGTTAGTACATGTGTGTGTATATATAAACATTAGAAAAATATTATAAAAAATTAATATTCATTGATTTATAAAAAAATAATTATAATATGAAATATGTAATAAAATTATGTGAATTTAAAATTTTTAAATAATACATAATCACATATATAAAAAAAATTATATATATATAAAAAATTTAAATAAATAAATATATATTATTTAAAAAATTGAGTTTAATTATAAAATTAATATAATTCATAGGATCACTAGAATTTATAATACTATTTTTTTTATTTGAAATAGTGCATTATTAAAAATTTAAAAATATTAATGTGTATATATATAGAAAAATATAATAATTTTTTAGTATTATAAACTTATGTTAACTTGATAAATAGTAAACATATATAAAAAGAATTAAGAATTATATTTTGAATATAGAATTATTATTTTAATTTAATAAATTTATATTTAAATATAAATATAAAATAATATTTGATGTAAAAAGAGTCTAATTTTTATATGAATATAAGTATTATATTATTTAACAAAATTTTTATTTTTTTGGATTTAACAACTTTTTTTTATTGAAATTTAATGTTTATTGTTAGAAAGATAATTATAAAAATTTTAATTTTAAAATACAATATAAGTTAGTTTGATAAAATATTTTATTTTAAATCAAATAATTATTTACAATTTTTTACTATAAACATTCCACTTAAAAATAATAATATACTAATATTAGTATTTTTCATTATATTAACATGATTTTTTTATTTTTTATAAAAAAAGAAATTTTACTTATTAATTTATTGGTGTTAATATATTTGTCAATCTTATTTAATTTTTTTTATATCATAAGAAAATATGAAATTATGTAAAATATTATATATCAAATAAAAATGAATAATATTGATATTTATTAATATGAGTATTCACAATTAATTTTACCAAATAAGATAAGAATAGAAAAATAATTAAAAACAAAAAATATCAATGAAATTATATAAAATTAAATTTATTTTACTATTATATTTATAAATTATTAAATAAAATTGAAAAAACATTTAAATTTTTTACACTGGTTTTATATGTTTTATAAAAATTATAAAATGTTAAAATCTAATTAATAATTCATGAAAATATATGAATTAATAAAATAATAAATAATTAAATTTATATATTTATAAAACACTAATTATAAAATTATATTATAAAATTAAAATTTTCACACTGGTCATATATGTTTTATAAAAATTATAAAATATTAAAATCTATTAATAATTCACAAAAATATATGAATTAATAAAATAATAAATAATTAAATTTATATATTTATAAAACACTAATTATAAAATTATATTATAAAATTAAAATTTTCATAATAAATTTTATATCTATAATTTTTTTAATTTTCACTTATGTACTTTTATTTTTATTAACTTAATATAAAAATTATAACATATATTAACTTAATTTTTTTACTTTCACATGCAACATACATATCATATCATGAAACATGAAAAATTATATAATAATAATAATAATAAAATTAATAATAATAATAATATTATTATTATTATTATTATTATACGAAAATTAATAAAAATTTTAAATAAAAATATTAAAATTATGAATATATATGATAAGTGCAAAAAATATGCATTGCACGTTTTAAAAAAACTAGCGATATATATATATATATATATATATATATATATATATATATATATATATATATATATATATATATATATATATATATATTAAAAAACAATAAAAAATAATCATTAATCAACTTGTTTATTTATTAAATTTGAAATATAATTATAATTAATTAAAATTTTATAATATAATGATGAATAAATAAAATATTATAAAATAAAATATTAAATTATATATTTAAAATAAAATAATAAATAATCCACTTAACGGGTGTTTCTATTATTTTCAACTTGTACTCTCTTATTTTTATTTCATTTCATTTTTTATTTATTTTAAATTAAACTTTTCATTTTTTAACCACAATTTCATTTTTTTTAATATAATAATAATTAGAGATTTCAAATAATCATGATTCATAAGAATTAGCAATTTGTGTTTTTTTTTAATCTATTCATTATTTTCAATTTGATTTTAAAATTAATATTTAAAAAGTATATTTTTTTAATTTTATAAGAATTTATATAATAAAAAATAACTGAATTTAATGCTAATCATCGATCAATTGTTGCTAAATATAAATAAATAAATTTGAAAATAAGACATAATTATTACTGTCATAAATATTTTTTTTTATTGAGCAATTACGGGTTTGCGGCTTTTACATTTTGAATGTTTTATTTATGTTGGTTGGACAGTGATGGGTTGGCATTGGGCATATTTTCCTGTCTTCTAGGCAAAAAAAATTCATGATTCATAATGTGAACAGAATTTATTAGAAATAGAATTAAAATGCAAAAATCTTCAATTGGTTCAACTGACACATTTTACATGTTTAATTTAGAGTCTATTTAATATTATTGTATCTTTTGTTAAAAAAATAGTTTATTAAATCTATTAATTAAATAATATTTAAATTTAACAGGTTTTAATTATGAAAATTTAAATAATTAAATTTTTATTAATTTTGATAATATTTAAAATGATATTAAAAAAATAATTGAAAAAATAAATATAATATAATTATTCATATAAAATATATTTAAAATAAGTCACTATAACATAATAATAATTTAAAAATTAAAGAACTAAGGGATTGAATACTTAAAACATCATTTTTTTATCTTTTGAAAGTAATGATTTAACAAAACGACATCATTTTGAATAAATTGACTAAATGAAAAAAATAATAATGAAGATCTATCCAATTCATTAAATTCACAATGGGTCAAATGAGTACCCTGTTGAATAAAATTAGTGGTTTGTTTTCTTTTGTCCTAGTTCTTAGGATATTCAGTTGTTCTATTAGTATTTATCTACTCCATAGGAATCTGTTATGTAGTTCCTTCTTTCATGCTATTGTTTGTTACATATCAGCCTATATAAAGGCCATTTATTAAATTAATAAGATGTGCAGACATGTCTTTTCTCCTGTTCTATTTTCTTTTAGCTTTTCTACTCTTGACAGTAACAGTGGTATCAGAGCCTGAGTGAAACACGTGAAAGAAAAAAAAAAGAGTTTGCAGCAGCAACGCAAGTGACTTATGGCTTCAGAAAATTTTGTACAAGCAGCAATTCCTCACTTTGATGGTCATTATGATCACTGGAGCATGTTGATGGAGAATTTCTTGAGATCGAAGGAGTATTGGCAAGTTGTTTCCAATGGAATATCAGAGCTAGCAACTGGCACAGCAGTGTCAGATGCACAGAAAGCTGAAATAGAAGTAATGAAATTGAAAATTCTCAAAGCAAAAAATTATCTCTTCCAGGCTATTGACCGTCCAATCTTGGAAACCATTCTTTGCAAAGATACTTCCAAGCAGATTTGGGATTCTATGAAGTAGAAGTACCAAGGAAATGCAAGGACAAAGAGGGCATAGCTTCAAACTCTTCGTGGTGAGTTTGAGACCTTGCGCATGAAGTTAGGAGAGACAGTTTCAGAGTACTTTTCAAGGACGATGGCCATTGCAAACAAGATGTGAATTCATGGTGAGAAGCTGGAGGATGTCACCATCATGGAGAAAATTCTACCCACAATGACAGCAAAGTTCAATGTTGCTTGCTGCATTGAAGAATCCAAAGACATTGATGCTCTCTCAATTGATGAATTGTAGAGTTCTTTGTTGCTGCATGAACAAAAAGTTGAATCAGCAAGACAAAGAGGAGCAAGCATTAAAAGCATCAGCATATCAAAAAGGACATGATCGTGAGAAAGGAAAAAGGAAGGGCAAGAGTGGACAACATAAAAATGAGAAAAATAGAGCTGGTGATTCTCAAGGAAAAGAGAAAGGGCACAACAAATCAAATGTGGAATGCTTTCGATGCCATAGGTATGGACATTATCGTTTTGAATGTCGAACTAATTTGAATAAATATCGTGGAGGTAGATCTAATTTTGCAGAGGCAAAGGAAACAAAGACATATGAAGAAGAGGTTTCTCTTTTGATAGTGTGTCATCCCAAGGAAGAAACTTCCTCAAATATATGGTATCTTGATACGGGTTGCAGTAATCACATGTGTGGGAACAAATTAGCTTTCTCTAAATTGGATGAATCTTTTCACAACACTGTGAAATTTGGAGACAATTCCACTGTCTCTGTCATGGGAGAAGGGAAGGTACAAGTCTCAACTAAGAACAACTCCATTCACACTATTAATAATGTTCTCTTTGTTCCAGATTTGAAGACAAATTTGTTAAGTGTTGGGCAGCTTCAAGAAAAGGGATATGAGGTTAACATTAAGGGTGGAGTTTGTCAAATTCGAGATTCAAAATTGGGCTTAATTGCTCAAGTTAATATTAGGGTAAATCGAATGTTTCCTTTACATCTTCACAACACCACTCAATTATGTTTCTCTGCAAAAGTAAAGGATGAAGCATGGCTATGGTATTATCGCTATGGACATCTAAGTTTTGGTGGATTAAAAGCACTACAACAGAAAAACATGGTGTCTGGCCTCCCGCATTTTGAGTCTCCATCAGATATTTGTGAAGAATGTGCCGTGAGCAAGCAACATCGTGACCCTTTTCCTAAAGGGAAGTCATGGAGAGCAAAAAAGGCACTGGAAATAGTTCATTCAGATCTTTGTGGCCCAATAAATCCTGCATCTAATGGAGGTAAACGGTACTTTATATCCTTCATTAATGACTTTACCCAAAAAACATGGGTTTATTTTTTACAGGAGAAATCTGAAGCTTTCTTAGCCTTTCAAAGTTTCAAGGTGGTTGTTGAAAAGGAAGCTGGTTGTCTAATAAAAGTACTTCACACAGATCGTGGTGAAGAATTTAACTCACAAGAATTTGCAAATTTCTGTGAGAAGCATGGAATTAAAAGACAACTTACTGCAACCTATACACCTCAACAAAATGGCGTATGTGAAAGGAAAAATTGCACAATTCTTAACATGGTGCAGAGTCTCTTGGCAAATAGTAATGTTCCTAAAACCTTCTGGCCTAAAGCAGTACTTTGGAGCATTCATATTCTTAACAGATCGTCAACTTTTGCTGTTCAAAATATGACTCCTCATGAAGCTTGGAGTGGACACAAACCAAAGTTGCTTACTTTAGAATTTTTGGGTGCATAGCATATGCTCATATTCCAGATGCAGCAAGAAGAAAATTGGATGACAAAGGGCAAAAATGCATTTTTCTTGGTATTAGTGATGAGTCAAAGGCTTACAAATTATTCAATCCTATTAGCAAGAAAATTGTTATTAGCCGAGATGTAATTTTTGATGAAAAAGCAACCTGGAATTGGAGCAGTAATGGTCTTCATCATCAAATTACAACAAGATTAGAAGATGAGGATGAACAACAGCCTATGGAAATTAGTCCACAAGTTGGTCTAGCAGTACAAGAACATGGAGGGGCTATAATTGCTTCAAATCCAACAACAAGTGAATCAAATGATGCCCAGTCTCCCAATGAACACCCTCGACAAAGTAGACGATCACTTGCTTGGATGGAAGACTATGAGTTATATGGAATTGACCAATCTGAAGATCCTCTCTCTCATTTTGCTCTATTTTTAGATTGTGACCCAACAACTTTTGAAAGTGTCGTCAAAGAAGCAAAATGGAGAAAGGCTATGGATGATGAAATTGCAGCCATTGAGAAAAATGATACATGGGAGCTGACTGATCTTCTAAAAGGGCGTAAAATGATTGATGTAAAATGGGTCTACAAAACAAAACTGAGAGAGAATGGAGAAGTTGACAAGTACAAGGCACGTTTAGTGGCTAAGAGCTATAAACAAGAGTTCGGTGTGGATTACAAAGAAGTTTTCGCCCCTATAGCAAGGCTTGATATAATCAGATTGGTGATTGCATTGGCTGCTCAAAGCTCATGGTCCATCTACCAACTAGATGTAAAGTTGGCATTTTTAAATGGAGAATTGCAAGAACAGGTATTTATTGAATAACCTCCAGGCTATGTGAAAATTGGTGAAGAGAATAAAGTTTATAAATTGAAAAAAGCTCTATATGGACTAAAACAAGCACCTAGAGCTTGGTATAGTCATATAGATACTTATTTTCAAAAGGAAGGTTTTCAAAAATGCCCATATGAGCATACTCTTTACACAAAATATGAAGATGGAGGGAAGATGTTAATTGTGTGCTTGTATGTAGATGATTTGATTTATACAGGAAATTGTTAATAGTATGCCATAGAGCATATCATTTAGTATGTATCTTGTACATATTTTATTAATAAAAAGCAATTTCACTTTTCCGTTTACATAATGTATTTATGTGTAATAGAAAATATCCATTGATATTTTGTTAGAAATTCTATTCTTAAGTTGTTAAGAATATGAGTGACAGTATTTCTAGCACAAAGTATCATAAATTGGTTTACAATTGATGATACTTCACAATAAGGACATGACTTATCCAGAAAGATTATAATCATATTTGTTCCCAAAATATTTATATAAGATATAAATAATATGAAATAGTGAGTCTCATGTCATATAATAAATATGATAGACACTTATACATAATAAGTATGCTGAACCATTGACGCATATGACAAGCACACGAAGTTTACTCTTATCAATGCATTGTCATATATCATATCAGTGCATATAATCTTTATACCTAAGATAACCTAAAATGAATTGCAGAGAAATTGAGGCGAAAAATAATATTAAGGAACGCAAACGCAACGATCTGGTTATTGAGATTGAACTCATCCCTCTCTCCCTCTGTCTCTCAAAGATCTTCTCTTCAATAAATTTTCCCTCGGGGACGGTGGAGAGATCGATGTCTCTTGCAAGCTGCAACTTGAAGCTATCGATTTTTCAAAAAAACAAAATTATACCATATACGATGTTTTTATGCCGTCGGCCACAATCAAAGAGTATATATATATATATATATATTAAAATTAAGCCTTGAAAAGTTTTTTAAACCTGTGCCGCGTCTTTAAAAAACTACCGCGTTATCTCTTTTTATCTATATATTACATATTCCGAAAAAAAAAATCTATATATTACATATCTCTTTTATCTATATTTTTAAATTTATATATAAAAATTAAATTATTATATCAAATATTAATTTTTATCAAAATATTTTAAAATTTAATTATTAAAATCTTATCTTAATTATTAAAATTTAAAATTTTTATAGGTTTATAAATTTAAATATTATAAAAAATACTACCATATTTTTAAAAATATTTTTTATAATTAAAATATAAAAATTTTAATAATTTATATAATATATAAATGTGTGAATAGAGGGAAAATATTAATTTTATCTAAATTGCCTTTATTATTTATAATATTTATAATTATATTTTTTATTATTTAATTTAATTTTAAAATTTATATAAATTTAAAATTCTTATAATTTAAAATTTAATTATCTACATAATTTTAGAGTTTATATAATTTTAAAATTCTTAATTCCGTTTATTTAAATTCTACTTAATTAAATATTTATTATAATATAATTTATAATAAAATTTTATAAAAATACTTTTATGATTTATATTATTTACAAAAATAAAAAATATTTTATTTTTATGAATAATTTTTTTAATGAATCTTAATAAATTTTTATCTCTATCTTAATTATAATTATTTATAAAAATATTTTATATAAAATAAATTTATATTTTTAATTATAGATATATTTCTAAAACCTTTTATTATTGTCTTAATATATAAGTTAGTACGTGTGTGTGTATATATATATATACAATAGAAAAATATTATAAAAAATTAATATTCATTGATTTATAAAAAAATAATTATAATATGAAATATTTAATAAAATTATGTGAATTTAAAATTTTTAAATAATACATAATCACATATATAAAAAAAATTATATATATGAAAAAAATTTAAATAGATAAATATATATTATTTAAAAAATTGAGTTTAATTATAAAATTAATATAATTCATAGGATCACTAGAATTTATAATACTAATTTTTTTTTATTTGAAATAGTGTATTATTAAAAATTTAAAAATATTAATGTGTATATATATAGAAAAATAAAATATTTTTTTAGTATTATAAACTTATGTTAACTTGATAAATAGTAAACATGTATAAAAAGAATTAAGAATTATATTTTTGAATATAGAATTATTATTTTAATTTAATAAATTCATATTTAAATATAAATATAAAATAATATTTGATGTAAAAAGAGTCTAATTTTTATATGAATATAAGTATTATATTATTTAACAAAATTTTTATTTTTTTGGATTTAACAACTTTTTTTATTGAAATTTAATGTTTATTGCTAGAAAGATAATTATAAAAAATTTAATTTTAAAATACAATATAAGTTAGTTTGATAAAATATTTTATTTTAAATCAAATAATTATTTACAATTTTTTACTATAAACATTCCACTTAAAAATAATAATATAATAATATTAGTATTTTTCATTATATTAACATGATTTTTTTATTTTTTATATAAAAAATAAATTTTAGTTATTAATTTATTGGTGTTAATATATTTGTCAATCTTATTTAAATTTTTTTTATATCATAAGAAAATATGAAATTATGTAAAATATTATATATCAAATAAAAATTAATAATATTGATGTTTATTAATATGAGTATTCACAATTAATTTTACCAAATAAAATAAGAATAGAAAAATAATTAAAAGCAAAAAATATAAATGAAACTATATAAAATTAAATTTATTTTACTATTATATTTATAAATTATTAAATAAAATTAAAAAAACATTTAAATTTTTCACACTGGTTATATAAGTTTTATAAAAATTATAAAATGTTAAAATCTAATTAATAATTCATGAAAATATATGAATTAATAAAATAATAAATAATTAAATTTATATATTTATAAAACACTAATTATAAAATTAAATTTTTATAATAAATTTTATATCTATATTTTTTTTTAATTTTCACTGGTGTACTTTCGTTTTCATTAACTTAGCATAAAAATTAACATATATTAACTTAATTGTTTTACTTTCACATTCAACATACATATAATAATAATAATAATAATAATAATAATAATAATAATAATAATATTATTATTATTATTATTATTATTATTATTATTAAGAAAAAATTAATAAAAAATTTTAAATAAAAATATTAAAATTACGGATACATACAATAAATGAGAAAAATGTGCATTGCACATTTGAAAAAAAACTAGTGATATATATATATATATATATATATATATATATATATATATATATATATATATATATATATATATATATATATATATAATTTAAAAAACAATAAAAAATAATCATTAATCAACTTGTTTATTTATTAAATTTGAAATATAATTATAATTAATTAAAATTTTATAATATAATGATGAATATATAAAATATTATAAAATAAATATTAAATTATATTTTTAAAATAAAATAATAAATAATCCACTTAACGGGTGTTTCTATTTTTTTCAACTTGTACTCTCTTGTTTTTATTTTATTTCATTTTTTATTTATTTTAAATTAAACTTTTCGTTTTTTAACCACAATTTCTTTTTTTTTAATATAATAATAATTAGAGATTTCAAATAATCATGATTCATAAGAATTAGCAATTAGTGTTTTTTTTTAATCTATTCATTATTTTCAATTTGATTTTAAAATTAATATTTAAAAAGTATTTTTTTTTAATTTTATAAGAATTTATATAATAAAAAATAACTGAATTTAATGCTAATCATCGATAAATTGTTATTAAATATAAATAAATAAATTTGAAATTAAGACATAATTATTACTGTCATAAATATTTTTTTTATTGATTCTAGCAATTACGGGTTTGAGCTTTAACATTTTGAATATTTTATTTATGTTGGTTAGACATTGATAGGTTGGTATTGGGCATATTTTCTTAGCTTGTAGGCTAAGAAATAGAATTAAAATGCCAAAATCTTCAATAGGTTCAACTCACACATTTTACATATTTCATTTAGATTCTATTTAATATTATTGAATCTTTTGTTAAAAAAATAGTTTATTAAATATATTAATTAAATAATATTTAAATTTAACAGGTTTTAATTATGAAATTTTAAATAATTAAATTTTTATTAATTTTAATAATATTTAAAATCATATTAAAAAAATAATTAAAAAATAAATATAATATAATTATTCATATAAAATATATTTAAAATAAGTGACTCTAACATAATAACAATTTAAAAATTAAAGAACAAATGGATTGAATATTTAAACGTCATTTTTTGGTCTTTTAAAAGTAATTCAAAGGAGAAAGAGCAAGGATTACATCAGGCAAGCTTAAAATTTGCTGATAACAGCAGAAGTGAAAGGGGCAGAAGAGCAGGCTCTGAAACCATGCCACCAAATGAGACCCTATCTACAAATGTATAGTCTATATCCAGTAGGTTCTCAAATTATCTACCATGAGCTTAGCAAGTAAAGGTAATTTGCATTGTGATATCCAAGTTTCAGATTGCAGGCTGTCGTATGTAGCAATAAATGATCTCAAAGACCTCATGCATCAAATATATGAATTAGAAAATTAAGTTTAGCATCTTTGGTATTTATAAAGATCCAGAAAATCAAATTGAATATAGATAAAATATAAAACCTACCGAATAGGGAAAAAAAAAAATATAAAACTAAAAAGGCTTAACACAATTATTTTAATTTAATCAAATGCCTCAAATACGTAAGCTACTGAAAATCTAAATAATAATCTAATCTTCCTACGATATATAGCCAACTAAGATCCTGAAATATAAATATATTCTTTAAAGGCATTCGGCTACAAATTAATATTAATTGACTAATGATGAGCTGAACAATATTGTACCAAAGTAGGAGGCACAAAGTAGGAGACAAGCTTAGGAATTTCCTCGTTTCCACCAAAACAATCGTCAGCCCATTGTGTAAACATATTGCAACATCCTTCAGCCATTTGAAGGTTTTGAAAAACTGTACCTACGGCAGATCGAGCCCAACACAAACCCACATTAACTGAGGATGCAGCACAGGCTGGAGATAAAAAGAATTGGGGAGAAGGTGCTCCAGGGACTTGAGGGGTTGACGGTCCACTTGGAACTTGAGGAGTTGATGGTGCCTTTGGATCTTGAGGAGTTGATGGTGCCTTTGGAACTTGAGGAGTTGATGATGGACAATGGCATACACATATACATTGTGTCCCGATTACACCTCGCCCAATTTGAACCTGCCTTACCTCATAAGGGCAGCCGGAACAAGTAGCAGTACAGCCACAATATGCAACAGCCTGTTCACTTGCAGAATCTGAACTAAAAGGATTTGCTAACCCATCATTAATTAACCCTGCCAAGCAAGCAAGAACAAATACCAACCAAATTGAGCGCCTCATTTTTGCTAATGATAACTAATTTTTCTTTCTTCTTTTAACAAACAATCGCTAATTTGTCTTTTGCTCTAGGATATGTGCCTATTTATAATATACCCAAAATATAATTTTACCTTATCTCATTAGCTCTAAGTTGAATTTTAATATGATTCTTTTTTATCCGATATCATGAATCTCTAATATAATTAAATTATAATACCTACCTTGTCATCACGCAGGGAAAGAATATCTGCTTCAAATTTATCATTAATTAATTATTTTAAAATAAAAATTTACAATATTAGACCTTAGTTTAATTGAATACTTCATTTATTAGTTTATAAATTGTTTCTGCAAATAACGTCTGTTACAATATTTGCCCTTGTTCTCTACCTCTTTAATTATGAGAATTCATTAATTATTTATTTTATAATCCAATTTAATTTTCTATGTCATATTTTTATTATTTATATGTTTCTTTCAATTTTAAATTTTTGTTTAATCTATGCTATGGAGATAATGTAAATGCATCAGTCATCCAATTCCATTCTACAAACATTAAATCACAGGTGTAATCCAATCCAATCCTAATATATTTGAAAAATTAATGTAAATAACTTCTAGGCTCTAAATTATCCATTAAAATTTTTCATGAAAATTGATGCTAATCATATATGAGATTAATTCCTCATTTTTGCAGCTTCTCTTGTCAGTTAATTGGTTAGTGGTTCTAACATTTAAGGCTCTAAATTATCCGTTAAAATTATCCATGAAAATTGATGCTGATCATATATGAGATTAATTAGCTTAAACATAAACACACACAAAAAAGAGCATTAAACGTGAAGTAATATTTATTTCTTGTCAATTAAATCAATCATTAGCCAGCCATTAAAGCATTTATACATTGCATTCCTGTAAAAATAAAAAATAAAAAATAAAAAATAAACGGTATGTTAAGCCCAGCAAAGAAAATTTTATTACTGTCATAAATTTTGAAATTAAGCTTTATATTTATTCATGATATTCAATTTGGCCCAATCTGAATTTAATAATTAAATTAGAATAAATCATTATTTTCTTATTTTTAAGTAATGTATTTATTAATTTATTTTTTTATAATTTACCCATAAACTTTGAAGAATATTAACCCATACAATCAACAACCTACAACATAAAAATAAAAAAAATTCAAAAATATCGAAATCACAAGCTCATATAAAACAAAAGTATCAAAACTCAGAAAATCAACAAACTCACAAAATTAATAAGACATAAAAATTAACAAAAATATGAGGGAGTTGTTACTAACCATTAATCTTGATAAGTTTCTATTTTTGAGCTAATTGCATTTTTCACACAACCTTCAAATTTTATTTCGTTATTCTGTTTCTTAATTTCGACTTGTAAATTTTTGTGTATTAATAAATTTTTAAAATATATTACATTATAAGTTATAAATTCATCACATATCGGAGTGAAAGCTCCATCGTTAACTAATGTCCATCGTTGTTTCTTGAGCAATCATTAACTTAATTAAAAAAAAAAAAACTCATCACTTATCTCTAAAGGAGTCAATTGCATCACCTGTCTTATATTGCACATCTTTCGAAAATTATATAAAATATTATATTTAGTTTCCTCCTATATTTCATAAATTTAATGAAAATTAAATTATAAATTATAAAAAAAAGTTAGATAGTAATGAGAGATTTGCAATCACCTCCATGATTTGTTGCCAATGTTCATCCCAACGAAATGTGGATAGAGCATATAAGAGAGATGAGTTCAAATTCATGAAGACCTTATTGGTTTGTCAATCATTTATAAGACCAATCCATCATATTTTTGGTGCCTGCAAGATTTTCTAGATATTTAATTTATTTAATAAATAAATTATTATTTCATCTTTCTTGAAAAAAAAAATCATCTTAAATTTTTTTTTTCAATTGTTTATTTTAAAAATAAATTACTTGATTATGATTACCTTTTTTGACTTACATGGGTATTAATATTTATCTATAAAAATAAATTTCTTGCAAATGGATAAATGCATTTCCGGAAAAAGGGATTCAGTAAATTTTTTTGCTCAAAAAAATATGAATAAATTGTAATCAAGTCCTTGAGATTTAATAAATTTCATTGATTAATCTCTTATGTAAATTTTGTAATAATTTAAACCTTCAAATTTTAATTTCATTAACAAATTGGTCTTCACATTTTACTTCTATTAACAAATTAATTTTCATGATCAGCAAATTTTGAGGGCCAATCTATTAATGAAAGTAAAATGTGAGGATCAATTTGTTAATAGAAATAAAATTTGAGGATCCAGTCATTATCAAATTTATATTAAAGATTAATTTGTGAGTTTTGTTAAATTTTAATTTTTTTTTTATAATTTGTACAAAAATATTTATGTAAGTACATACATTGCTAATATAAATGGATTTTATAAAATCTAGACACAAAAGATTTTTTATTATTTATATGGATTTCTTTAATTGGTTTCATCTTATTTAAGTTAGATGATAAAAAGTTATCATTTTTGAATGATAGTAAGAATCATTTACCGTGGGTTTTACATTTCTGAATTTCTAGTTTACTTGTTCTTTTTAATATTCAATAATTACTTTTTAATATATTGAGTGTACTCTATATTTTACTTAAAAATTTTATTTATTAATAAAAAATTAAAATAAAAAACTAAATAGTGTGGTATCATCGGTAAACAAAAGTAAAATTTATGAATGATATAAAAAACATGTTTGATTGAACTCTATGATAGAATTTATTTCATTTGCAAATGAATTTCATGATAGAATTCATTTACAAATGAATTTCTTTATGTAGTATATTTTATATTAAATATGAAATTCATTTCAAATGAAATGAATTTTGTATTTGGAATAAATAAAATGATATGTAATAGCAGGATAATTTTGTTTCTTGAAATATATATGATTTTAAGTTAAAAATTCATTTGTAAATTCTATTAATTTTGATAGTATTTGGTTTATTTATAATAAATTACATGAAATTAATTATTAATAATACTAAATGAATTTTTATCTAAACCAAATACTAAAATTTTAGATTTACAAATAAATTCCACAAAATTTTGTAGGATTCATTTATGCCAAACATTATCAAAGTTTAAATTGAATTTTATATTTATTCTTATATTCAATTTAGGTGAATATGAATGCTATGGTTAAATTAATACAAATAATTTTCTTAATTTTTAAATAATATAATACATTTTTAAATTTTAAATAATTTTAATTTTTTTTTAAATACACCAATTATTATCAACGTTGAAAATAAACAACTCAATATATATATATATATATATATATATAAATCAGAAAAATCAATAGGTAAATACTCCAATTGCTTGCTAATAATTGACTTCATTGGCAATGAAATTTATCATATCCATTAGATTATTGGTGCAAAAACATATAGATGTACAATCATTAGAAAAATTTCCGGAGACAACAATTTAGCAGCACTAAATTCAATTGTTAGATTTGGGATTAATAGACTAACACTATAGGAATACTGTGTAAAGGTTTTCAACTTTAATCCATTGCAATTCTATGAAACAAGAGAAATTTTGTTTTAAGGTAGAAAAATGGCATAGAATTCAAAATGAAGGAATTCTTATTTATAGCTCTTGCACATATGTTTGAAGACTACTGTAGTTAAAATTGTAAATATTTTGAGTTATTTTTGGAGGAGAATGAGAAGAATGTGAGATTCCTTCTGAATGTCTTGGGTTTATGAATAATATAGTTTTAATGTTGTAATTATAAATTATTTGAAGACAGTGAATGTAGATGTAGCTTCATGTTAAAAGAATAAGCCACATAATATTTACCTTCTTTCTTTGTTTCTTTGTGATTCTGCGCTTCCACAAAACACATCATTATATTCCTACAATACAATATAAGAAAATTAAGTTAAAAACAAATTAGATTATCGAAAGAAATAAACTAGTATATTTTTTCAAGAAATCAACTAACCTTGACAGCATTTTTTATGACTTTAAGAGCATTCAAACACCATATTTCATAAAATTGTTGGTGAGAGTAATCGCTTCATTAATCTTTGATGGCAACTTTGCAAGTTGAGTTTGGATGAAACTTTGATTTTGACTTGGATTTATTATTCTTTTATTATTAAAATTTAAAATATGCATTACATTGTTAGATATGCACATCTTTTGGAAATAACATTAGCATAAAATATTATATTTAGTTTCCTCATATATTTCATAAAATAAAATTTTATTTTAACAAATGATTTATTATCATTATTATTAATATTAATGCCAACTCATGCTATAGGGCTATGATATTTAAAAAGAAATTTTCATGCAAAAAGGTTTTAGTTAATTAAAGCCTTATTTTATCAAAAAAAATTAAAATCTGATATATATATATATATATATATATATATATATATATATATATATATATATATATATATATATATATATATTAAGTAAACTTTAATTCAACTAAAGATCATAAATCAGAGCTTTAATAATAAAAGGAAGTGGCACTCGAACGACTATCTCAAG
Source organism: Hevea brasiliensis (assembly GCF_030052815.1). Classification (NCBI taxonomy): domain Eukaryota; kingdom Viridiplantae; phylum Streptophyta; class Magnoliopsida; order Malpighiales; family Euphorbiaceae; genus Hevea; species Hevea brasiliensis. The sequence continues at coordinate 13,200,382 of NC_079506.1, forward strand.
TCTAACAGAGAACGAGTCGCTCTAGTAAGAAGGTGAACAACTCACATTCGCATACCGACGAACAAAATTTAAAGGAAACAGAACCTTTTCATTCATTTAAATGCAAACTTAAATTTAATTATACTATATAAAAAGTTAAATAATAATGAGAGATTTGCAATCACCTCCATGATTTGTTGCTAATATTCACCCCAATAAAATGTCATTAGAGCATATAAGAGACATGAGTTCAAATTCATATAGATCTTATTGGTTTGTCAATCGTGGTACCGATCCATCATATTCTTGGTGCCTGCAGAATTTTATAAATATTTAATTTATTTAATAAGTAAATTATTATTTCACTTTTAAATTAAAACATAAACGTAATTTGGTCATTTCACAGGGTGACATGTGGCACCATGAGATGGTGACACATGACACCATATAAGTTTGTCATTTGTCTTCCTATCATGTAAGATGATCAAAGTCAAGATTAAGTCTAGCTTTGACACTTGGCTTAATGTGATTAAGTCAATTAAAATTTAGATGCAATGTGGTAATGACATGTGGCAAGGGTTTTAAGTGATGACCTAATTATAAAAGGGAGAAGAAAGAAAAATAAAAAACACACTCTTATTTTTCTCTAAAGGTGCCGCCACATATCTCTTCTCTCTTCTCTTCTTCTTTTCTCATCAATTAAAAGAGAAATCAATTGTTTTCTTTGAATTAAAATTGCTAGAAATTGTTTCTAGTGTCCTATACACACATACAACCTCTCTAAAGGCAAAAATCCAATTTATATTTGGTTGGCAAGGCTTGAGAAGTAAGATTGGGGGCAGCCCATTGGTGATCTTGGTGTGGACAAACTAGAGGGACAATATTTGGGGTCCTAGGTACTTACTAAAGGTGCCAATTACATTAATAGTGCATCAAAAGGTTAATGCACATATTCTTCTTTTAAACTAAGGTTCAATTGAATTACTTTGTTAATTCAAAAAACTTAAATAGCAAATGTAGATCCTAATACATATTAAAAGTGTTTTAATATGCAATTGAGCATTGAAATTAATTAGACACATAATGGATGTGGCATGATGCATGAAACCCTAGAAGAAAATTTTTAAATTCAATGCTCTAATTTAACAATTTACATGCTTCTGCTCTTTCAGAAATGATGAAGCCATGTTTGAGAATTTTAAAAGGTCAATGATGCGTGAATTTGATATGTCTGATCTTGGATTGATACATTATTTTCTTGGTATAGAAGTAGTGCAATCTGCTGGTGGCATATTTTTTTTTCAAAAGAGATATGTAAAACAAATTTTAGACTGATTTCAAATGAGCAATTGCAATCCTGTTACCACACCATCAGAAGTTGGGTTGAAGCTTAACAAGAATCCTGAAGGCAAGAAGATTAATGGCACTCTCTACAAACAAATTGTAGGAAGTTTGATGTATTTGATTGCTACAAGGCCAGATATCATGCATGCTGTGAGTCTTATTAGCAGATATATGGAAAATCCAAAAGAATTGCATCTTCTAGCTGCCAAAAGGATCTTTCGATACTTAAAGGGTACTGTTGATTTTGGGTTGTTGTACAAGAAGGGAGAAAAATCGGATTTAATTGGGTTCTCTGATAGTGATTATGCTGGAGATGTGGATGATCGAAAGAGTATTTCAGGATATGTTTTCATGCTAAGTTCAAGGGCTGTTTCATGGTCATCAAAGAAGCAATCAATTGTTACTCTATCAACAACTGAAGTTGAATTTGTTGGAGCAACAGCTTGTGCTTTTCAAGCTATATAGTTGAAGAAAATTCTTAATGAGTTGCATTTTTGGAAAGAAGGACCTACTGCAATTTATTGTGACAACAATTCATCAATAAAACTCTCCCAAAACCCCTGTTCTACATGGTCGAAGCAAGCATATAGATGTAAAATATCATTTCTTGAGGGACCTCACTAAAGATGGAGTCATTGATTTAATTTACTGCAGAAGTGAGGATTAGATTTCTGAAATTCTAACCAAATCCCTTAAATTTCCAGCATTCGAAAAGTTTAGAAAGTTGCTTGGTATTTGTAGTTTTGATGTTTTAAATTTAAGGGATGATGCTTACAGGTATGCTTAAACTGAATGTTGCATGTGAGACATCAGTTTAAGGGAGGGATTGTTGAATAAAATTAGTGGTTTGTTTTCTTTTGTCCTAGTTCTTAGGATATTGAGTTGTTCTGTTAGTATTTATCTACTCCATAGGAATTTGTTATGTAGTTCCTTCTTTCATGCTATTGTTTGTTACATATCAGCCTATATAAAGGCCATTTATTAAATTAATAAGATGTGCAGACAAGTCTTTTCTCCTATTCTATTTTCTTTTAGCTTTTCTGCTCTTGATAGTAGCATACCCAACTAATTCACCAAATTTTTTCAGTTTTGGTAATATATGGATTTTGAGAGTAAACCGAATTATTTAGTAAATTGAGTTAAGATTTTCATTGTTCGACTGGTCAAATAGGTTCAAATTTCAAAACCATGGGTAATACCATTGAAAGTTAATATTGCATCTTTGTTAGTGGAAGTTTTTGGATATTGCAAATAAAACCATAATTTATAAGCTTAGTATTTAATAATATTTTATATCATTAATTTTGACTTGAGTGCACAAACCCTCAAACCTGAAAATTCCAATTTCACAAATTATTATTTCTTAAAAAATTAGAATGAATAAATCAAAATTAGGCCAAAATTAATAGAAAGAAAGTAACCTCCCAACTTAGGTCTTGATATTAATAAAAGAAAGTAACCTTAAAAAAAAAGAAAAAAAAAACTTCTCTTAAGTCAGAAGTTGCCTAACACTACTGGTGGCATGATGATTGTCGTTGATCTGTTTTGCTTTCAATGAAATTAGGTATGTTAACTTGAACATGCCATAAATTAGTATTTTTGAATTAAAATCTTAATTTAAAATTATTTTTAAATATTGTTGGCATATCACCATTAATTAGATCCAAAATAAATAAAAAATTTAAAAATTTATTGAGTGCACTCATATTATATATATATATATATATATATATATATATATATATATATATAGCGAGTTTCACATTTCTAAATTTATAATTTACCTGTTTTTCTTAATATCTAATAAATTACTTTTTAATACATCGAGTGTGTTTTATATTTTGCTTAAAAAAAATTTATTAATAAAAAATTTAAAGGAAAAATATATCATCAGTAAATAAAACTGAAATTTTCATTATATAAGGTGAGCAGTATTTTTTTTTTAATTATAAAAAATAGGACCTTGCGGATGTAACAGTCATAATTCTCTTAGTCTCAGAGTCACCGGTTATGTTCTTGATTGAATTCAATCCTATAAAAAAAGAACTTACTATTGAACTCAAGATGGTATCCAATGAGATGAACCATTGAGTAATTTGTCATCTTTTTTCATTACACTAATAAATATAGATAATATTTATTATGTAATAAATCAAATAAAAATAAAATAAAACTATTTTATTAAGTTAATCACTAAGCTATAAAGACAAAATGAAATTCGGTATATGTGATTTAAAATATTTTTTAGAACAATCTTAGCATATGGCCATCAATCAGATCAAAAATGGACAAGGATCTTCTTTAGAAAAAAGAAAGAAAAAGGTTAAATGATGTGATATGATCAATAAAGAAAAGTAAAATTTATTAATGATATAAAAATTTAAATTGGACTTTATATTTATTCCTAATATTCAATTTAGGTGATAATAAATTCTATGATTAAATTAATATAATCATTTTTTAATTTCCAAATAATATAATACATTTTTAAAATTTAAATAATTTCATAAATTTTTTTTAAATACGCCAATAACACCAACCCATAAAATCAACTATCCAAACATAAAAAACACAAAACTTAGAAAATCAATGGGACCACTAGGGCTCGAAATACCATGGCGCTAACACGTTTTGGAGTTTTAAGTACAAGGAGCAAGGTGTAAGTGTGCATCTGAGCGTGATAAGGCCAAATAAATAAATAAATGTAAATATTTTATTAAATTTTAAATAAAATAAAATTAAAAATAATAATAACTTATAAATATTTAAGCGTTAATATATATCAAGTAATTATAAAATAATTACTTTCAATCTTAATATATATTTTAAATTAAACTTTTGTTTTTTAACCACAATTTCATTTTTTTAATATAATAATAATTAGAGATTTCAAATAATCATGATTCATAAGAATTAGCAATTTGTGTTTTTTTTTAATCTATTCATTATTTTCAATTTGATTTTAAAATTAATATTTAAAAAGTATTTTTTTTAATTTTATAAGAATTTATATAATAAAAAAATAACTGAATTTAATGCTAATAATCGATCAATTGTTGCTAAATATAAATAAATAAATTTGAAATTAAGACATAATTATTACTGTCATAAATATATTTTTTATTGAGCAATTACGGGTTTGCGGCTTTTACATTTTGAACGTTTTATTTATGTTGGTTGGACAGTGATAGGTTGGCATTGGGCATATTTTCCTATCTTCTAGGCCAAAAAAATTCATGATTCATAATGTGAACACAATTTATTAGAAATATAATTAAAATGCAAAAATCTTCAATTGGTTCAACTCACACATTTTACATGTTTCATTTAGAGTCTATTTAATATTATTGTATCTTTTTGTTAAAAAATATATAATTATTAAATCTATTAATTAAATAATATTTAAATTTAACAGGTTTTAATTATGAAATTTTAAATAATTAAATTTTTATTAATTTTAATAATATTTAAAATGATATTAAAAAAATAAATATAATATAATTATTCATATAAAATATATTTAAAATAAGTGACTATAACATAATAACAATTTAAAAATTAAAGAACAAAGGGATTGAATATTTAAACGTCATTTTTTGGTCTTTTAAAAGTAATTCAAAGGAGAAAGAGCAAGGATTACATCAGGCAAGCTTAAAATTTGCTGATAACAGCAGAAGTGAAAGGGGCAGAAGAGCAGGCTCTGAAACCATGCCACCAAATGAGACCCCATCTACAAATGTATAGTCTATATCCACTAGGTTCTCAAATTATCTACCATGAGCTTAGCATGTAAAGGTAATTTGCATTGTGATATCCAAGTTTCAGATTGCAGGCTGTCGTATGTAGCAATAAATGATCTCAAAGACCTCATGCATCAAATATATGAATTAGAAAATAAAGTTTAGCATCTTTGTTATAATCAAACTGAATATAGATAAAATATAAAACCTACCGAATTGGGAAAAAAATTATATATAAAACTAAAAAGGAACACAATTATTTTAATTTAATCAAATGTCTCAAATACGTAAACTACTGGAAATCTAAATAATAAACTAATCTTCCTACGATATATAGCCAGCTAAGATCCTGAAATATAAATATATTCTTTAAAGGCATTCGGCTACAAATTAATATTAATTGACTAATGATGAGCTGAACAATATTGTACCAAAGCAGGAGGCACAAAGTAGGAGACAAGCTTAGGAATTTCCTCGTTTCCACCAAAACAATCGTTAGCCCATTGTGTAAACATATTGCAACATCCTTCAGCCATTTGAAGGTTTTGAAAAACTGTACCTACGGCAGATCGAGCCCAACACAAACCCATATTAACTGAGGATGCAGCACAGGCTGGAGACAAAAAGAATTGGGGAGAAGATGCTCCAGGGACTTGAGGGGTTGACGGTCCACTTGGAACTTGAGGAGTTGATGGTGCCTTTGGATCTTGAGGAGTTGATGGTGCCTTTGGAACTTGAGGAGTTGATGATGGGCAATGGCATACACATGTACATTGTGTCCCGATTACACCTCGCCCAATTTGAACCCGCCTTACCTCATAAGGGCAGCCGGAACAAGCAGCAGTACAGCCACAATATGCAACAGCCTCTTCACTTGCAAAATCTGAACTAAAAGGATTTGCTTACCCATCATTAATTAACCCTGCCAAGCAAGCAAGAACAAATACCAACCAAATTGAGCGCCTCATTTTTGCTAATAATAACTAATTTTTCTTTCTTCTTTTAGCAAACAATTGCTAATTTGTCTTTTGCTCTGCAATATATGCGTATTTATAATATACCGATAATATAATTTGACCTTATCTCATTAGCTCCAAGTTGAATTTTAATATGATTCTTTTTTATCCGATATCATGAATCTTTATTATAATTAAACTATGATACTTACCTTGCCATCACGCAGGGAAAGAACATCTGCTTCAAGTTTATCATTAATTAATTATTTTAAAAAAGAAATTTACAATATTAGACCTTAGTTTAATTGAATGCTTCATTTATTAGTTTATAAATTGTTTCTGCAAATAACGTCTATCACAATATCTGCCCTTGTTCTCTATCTCTTTAATTATGAGAATTCATTAATTATTTATTTTATAATCCAATTTAATTTTCTATGTCATGTTTTTATTATTTATATGTTTCTTTCAATTTTAAATTTTTGTTTAATCTATGCTATGGAGATAATGTAAATGCATCAGTCATCCAATTCCATTCTACAAACATTAAATCACAGGTGTTATCCAATCCAATCCTAATATATTTGAAAAATTAATGTAAATAACTTCTAAGGCTCTAAATTATCCATTAAAATTATCCATGAAAATTGATGCTAATCATATATGAGATTAATTCCTCATTTTTGCAGCTTCTCTTGTCAGTTAATTGGTTAGTGGTTCTAACATCTAAGGCTCTAAATTATCCGTTAAAATTATCCATGAAAATTGATGCTGATCATATATGAGATTAATTAGCACACACAAAAAAGAGCATTAAACGTGAAGTAATATTTATTTCTTGTCAATTAAATCAATCATTAGCCAGCCATTAAAGCATTTATACATTGCATTCCTGTAAAAATAAAAAATAAAAAATAAACGGTGTGTTAAGCCCAGCAAAGAAAATTTTATTAATGTCATAAATTTTGAAATTAAGCTTTATATTTATTCATGATATTCAATTTGGCCCAATCTGAATTTAATAATTAAATTAGAATAAATCATTATTTTCTTATTTTTAAGTAATGTATTTATTAATTTATTTTTTTTTATAATTTACCCCATAAACTTTGAAGAATATTAACCCATACAATCAACAACCTACAACATAAAAATAAAAATAAAAAAATTCAAAAATATCGAAATCACAAAATTAATAAGACATAAAAATTAACAAAAATATGAGGGAGTTGTTACAAACCATTAATCTTGATGCAGCATCCCACGTTTGAGTTGAGTTTGGATGGTACCGCTAATCTTTAGTTAAGTTTCTATTTTTGAACTAATTGCATTTTTCACACAACCTTCAATTTTTATTTCGTTGTTTTGTTTCTTAACTTCGACTTGTAAATTTTTGTGCATTAATAAATTTTAAAAATATATTACATTATAAGTTATAAATTCATCACATATCGGAGTGAAAGCTCCATCATCAACTAATGTCCATCGTTGTTTCTTGAACCGTCATTAACTGAATAATAATAAAAAAAACTCATCACTTATCTCTAAAGGAGTCAATTGCATCACCTGTCTTATATTGCACATCTTTTGAAAATTATATAAAATATTATATTTAGTTTCCTCCTATATTTCATAAATTTAATAAAAATTAAATTGTAAAAAAAAAGTTAGATAGTAATGAGAGATTTGCAATCACCTCCATGATTTGTTGTCAATGTTCATCCCAAAGAAATGTGGATAGAGCATACAAGAGAGATGAGTTCAAATTCACAAAGACCTTATTGGTTTGTCAATCATTTATAAGACCCATCCATCATTTTTTTGGTGCCTACAGGATTTTCTAGATATTTAATTTATTTAATAAGTCAATTATTATTTCTTCTTTCTTGAAAAAAAAAATCATCTTTAAATTTTATTTTTTTTCAATTGTTTATTTTAAAAATAAATTACTTGATTATGATTACATTTTTTGACTTACATGGGTATTAATATTTATCTATAAAAATAAATTTCTTGCAAATGGATAAATGCAGTTCCGGAAAAAGGGATTCAGCAAATTTTTTTATTAAAAAATTATGAATAAATTATAATCAAGTCCCTAAGATTTAATAAAATTCATTTATTAATCTATAGTGTAAATTTTGTAATAATTTAAACCTTCAAATTTTATTTTCATTAACAAATTGGTCTTCACATTTTACTTTTATTAACATATTAGTTTTCATGATAAGCGAATTTTGAGGACTAATCTATTAATAGCAGTAAAATGTAAGGATTAATTTGCTAATAGAAATAAAATTTGAGGATCAAGTCGTTATCAAATTTATATTAAAGATTAATTTGTGAGTTTTGTTAAGTTTTAAAATTTTTTTTATAATTTGTACAAAAATATTTATGTAAGTACATACATTGCTAATATAAATGGATTTTATAAAATCTAGACACAAAAGATTTTTTATTATTTATATGGATTTCTTTAATTGGTTTCATCTTATTTAAGTTAGATGATAAAAAGTTATCATTTTTGAATGATAGTAAGAATCATTTACCGTGGGTTTTACATTTCTAAATTTCTAGTTTACTTGTTCTTTTTAATATTCAGTTACTTTTTAATATATTGAGTGTACTCTATATTTTACTTAAAAATTTTATTTATTAATAAAAAAAAACTAAATAGTGTGGTATCATTGGTAAACAAAAGTAAAATTTATGAATGATATAAAGAACATGTTTAGTTGAACTCTATGATAGAATTTATTTCATTTGCAAATGAATTTCATGATAGAATTCATTTACAGATGAATTTCTTTATTTGGTATATTTTATATTAAATATGGAAATCATTTCAAATGAAATGAATTTTGTATTTGGAATAAATAAAATAAATAAAATGATATGTAATATATAGGAGGATAATTTTATTTCTTAAAATATATATGATTTTAAGTTAAAAGTTCATTTGTAAATTCTATTAATTTTGATAGTATTTGGTTTATTTATAATAAATTACATGAAATTAATTATTAATAATACTAAATGAATTTTTATCTAAACCAAATACTAAAATTTTAGATTTACAAATAAATTTCACAAAATTTTGTAAGATTCATTTATGCCAAACATTATCAAAGTTTAAATTGAATTTTATATTTATTCTTATATTCAATTTAGGTGAGTATGAATGCTATGGTTAAATTAATATAAATAATTTTCTTAATTTTTAAATAATATAATACATTTTTAAATTTTAAATAATTTTATTTTTTTTAAATACACCAATTATTATCAACGTTGAAAATAAACAACTCATAATTAAAATTATTTAAAATTTAAAAATGTATTATATTATTTAAAAATTAAGAAAAATCAATAGGTAAATACTCCAATTGCTTGCTAATAATTGACTTCATTGGCAATGAAATTCATCATATCCATTAGATTATTGGTGCAAAAACATATAGATGTACAAAAATCCTCCAAAATATATAGATATACAATCATTAGAAAATTTTCCGGAGACAACAATTTAGCAGCACTAAATTCATTTGTTAGATTTGGGATTAATAGACTAACACTATAGGAATACTGTGAAAAGGTTTTCAACTTTCACCCATTGCAATTCTATGAAACAAGAGAACTTTTGTTTTAAGGTAGAAAAATAGCATAGAATTCAAAATGAAAGAATTCTTATTTATAGCTCTTGCACATATGTTTGAAGACGACTGGTAGTTAAAATTATAAATATTTTGAGTTATTTTTGGAGGAGAATGAGAAGAATGTGAGATTTCTTATAAATGTCTTGGGTTTATGAATAATATAGTTTTAATGTTGTAATTATAAATTATTTGAAGACAGTGAATGTATATGTAGCTCTATGTTAAAAGAATAAGCCACATAATGTTTACCTTCTTTCTTTATTTCTTTGTGATTTTGCGCTTCCACAAAACATATCATTATATTCCTACAATACAATATAAGAAAATTAAGTAAAAAAAAAAAAGATTATCGAAAGAAATAAATTGGTATATTTTTTCGAGAAATCAACTAACATTGACAGCATTTTTTATGACTTTAAGAGCATTCAAACACCATATTTCATAAAATTGTTGGTGAAAGTAATAGCTTCATTAATCTTTGATGGCAACTTTGCAAGTTGAGTTTGGATGAAACTTTGATTTTGACTTGGATTTATTATTCTTTTATTATTAAAATTTAAAATATGCATTACATTATTAGATATGCACATCTTTTGGAAATAAGATTAACATAAAATATTATATTTATTTTCCTCATATATTACATAAAATAAAATTTTATTTTAACAAATGATTTATTATTATTATTATTATTATTATTATTATTATTATTATTATTATTATTATTATTATTATTATTATTAATGCCAAGTCATGCTACAAGGCTATGACATATGAAAAGAAATTTTCATGTAAAAAGGTTTTAGTTAATTAAAGCCTTATTTTATCAAAAAAATTAAAATGTGATATATATATATTATGTAAACTTTAATTCAACTAAAGATCATAAACCAGAGCTTTAATAATAAAAGGAAGTGGCACTCGAACGACTATCTCAAGTCTAACAGAGAACGAGTCGCTCTAGTAAGAAGGTGAACAACTCACATTCGCAGACCGACGAACAAAATTTAAAGGAAACATAACCTGTTCATACATTTAAATGCAAAAAATTATATATAAAACTAAAGCAAGAATGTTTCCTAACACAATTACTTTAATTTAATCAAATGTCTCAAATACGTAACAACTACTGGAAATCTAAATAATAAACTAATCTTCCAACGATATATAGCTAGCTAAGATCCTGAAATATAAATATATTCTTTAAAGGTATTCGGCTACAAATTAATACTAATTGACTAATGATGAGCTGAACAATATTGTACCAAAGCAGGAGGCACAAAGTAGGAGACAAGCTTAGGAATTTCCTCGTTTCCACCAAAACAATCGTCAGCCCATTGTGTAAACATATTGCAACATCCTTTAGCCATTTGAAGGTTTTGAAAAACTGTACCTACGGCAGATCGAGCCCAACACAAACCCACATTAACTGAGGATGCAGCACAGGCTGGAGACAAAAGGAATTGGGGAGAAGGTGCTCCAGGGACTTGAGGGGTTGACGGTACACTTGGAACTTGAGGAATTGATGGTGCCTTTGGAACTTGAGGAGTTGATGATGTACAATGGCATACACATGTACATTGTGTCCCGATTACACCTCGCCCAATTTGAACCGGCCTTACCTCGTAAGGGCAACCGGAACAAGTAGCAGTACAGCCACAATATGCAACAGCCTTTTCACTTGCAGAATCTGAACTAAAAGGATTTGCTAACCCATCATTAATTAACCCTGCCAAGCAAGCAAGAACAAATACCAACCAAATTAAGGGCCTCATTTTTGCTAATGATAACTAATTTTTGTTTCGTCTTTTAGCAAACAATCGCTAATTTATCTTTTGTTCTACTTTATATGCGTATTTATAATATATCCACAATATAATTTGACCTTATCTCATTAACTCCAAGTTGAATTTTAATATGATTCTTTTTTATCGGATATCATGAATCTCTATTATAATTAAACTATGATACCTACCTTGCCATCACACAGGAAAAGAATATATGCTTCAAGTTTATCATTAATTAATTATTTTAAGAAGGAAATTTACAAGAATGCTTCATTTATTAATTTATAAATTGTTTCTGCAAATACTGTCCATCACAACTTCTGCCTTCGTTCTCTACCTCTTTAATTATGAGAATTCATTAATTATTTATTTTATAATCCAATTTAATTTTCTATGTCATATTTTTATTATTTATACGGGTCTTTCAATTTTAAATTTTTGTTTAATCTATGCTATGGAGATAATGTAAATGCATCGGTCATCCAATATATTATATTATTAAAATAATATATCTCACTAATTTTATAACTGAAATAAGAAAATAATTAAATTCTTTAAAAATAATTAAATAACTTTAAAAGTTTGCTTCATGTCCAACGCCTCATCACCTGTATCATTTTTTCTAGTACTCACAGGCCACTTTTGTCTCCACTTAATTCTGGATGAGCTCCATGTTTTCAGCCCCAGTCGTTGGCACCGCTAATGGTGTTGCAGGCGGGTGGGGCAATCTTGGTGGTGGGGCGACGCAGCTGATCATGCCCTTGTTTTTGGCCTAATCCGTGACATTGGAGCAGTGAAATTTACAGCTTGGAGAATTGCATTTTTCATTCCTGCCCTGTTTCAAATGTTATCAGCATTTGCAGCATTGATCTTCGGCCAGGACTTGCCAGACGGGAACTTCGGTAGGCTACGAAAGTCAGGGGATAAACCCAAAGATAAATTCTCAAGCGTCTTCTATCATGGGGTTACAAATTACAGAGGGTGGATCCTGGCATTAACTTGAGGATACTGTTTTGGGGCGGAGCAGACAATTGACAATATAATAGCTGAATATTGTTATGACAGATTTGATCTGGAAATCCACACAGCAGGAATTACTGCAGCAACTTTTGGACTAGCAAATAGTGTTTCTAGACCAGCTGGAGGATTGATTTCTGATGTCGTAGCAAAGAGGTTTGGAATGAGAGGTAGGCTATGGGCTTTGTGGATAGTGCAGACATTAGGAGGTGTACTGTGTATCATTCTTGGGCAAGTGGGATCCTTAAGTGCATCCATTGTAGTGATGATTGCTGTCTCTTTTTTTTCCTGCCAAGGAGCATGTGGGCTAACATTTGGGGTGGTTCCTTTTGTCTCAAGGAGGTAATTAAGATTTCTACTTCCACTTGATTCCATTCCTTTTCTATCTCGCAGAGGATCAATTCTAATATTTATGCATCCATACGTTTAATTCAAAAAAATAAAAAATTGGCCAGTGATTCAATCTCTCTTTTCTTATTTATGGATTTCAATGATGGTTTTAGTTCAATTTTTCTAATGATGTGATAGCTTTAAATTTCATAACAAAACCTACTCTGTTCCATATAATGCCACGGAAACTGCTCTCTTTATTGATGTTTTCTTGTTTAATAAATTTTACTGAAAAGTGCTTCTGCAAATGACGATTTTTTGAATAAACAAATTTAATAAATAATTTCATTTCACACTAATTTGGTAAGGATTTGATTAGGTGTATAAAAAAGTACAAACGGCGATAATTCAATAAATTTTAAGCATTTTTTAAATATGTATACGAGGATGTTCAGTTCATTTAAAAAAAATAAAAATTGGAGCTTGGTTAACCTGAACCCTGTGCTTGAGGTGTGCCTTTAATAATTATGCACAAAAATAAAGTAGTAGAGTCACTAATTACAAAATTCACCCATGTATTTGTAGAGTCTTACAGTAAAATAACTAAACCAGAAACATAAACAATTGGATTTCAAAGTGATAATCGAACCAAATTTGGCTATAAGAGAGGGCAGAAGTCGACGTCCACCTATATGGTCAACTGATTATGTTTCCGGTGAAGGTTTGTTTGAAGAAGATGATATTAACATGGCGTATTTGACGATTTCAGATCCTGTAAACTTTGAGGAAGCAGTCAAAAGCTCAAAGTGGAGATTGGCTATGGATGAGGAGATTAAATCCATTGAAAAAAACCAGACTTGGCACTTAGTAGTTCTACCCGCTGGTGCAAAGAAAATAGGAGTAAAATGGATTTATAAAACTAAGCTAAATGAGCTTGGAGAGGTTGATAAATACAAGGCGAGGTTGGTGGTGAAAGGCTACACACAAGAGCATGGAATTGATTACACTGAAGTTTTCGCGCCTGTGGCCAGAATGGATACTGTAAGGATGATCATAGCTTTTGCGGCTCAGAAAGGCTGGAAACTTTATCAGTTAGATGTAAAATCAGCTTTTCTACATGGAGAATTGAAAGAAGATGTCTTTGTAGAACAACCGAAAGGCTATGAAAAAAAGGGGAGTGAACAAATGGTGTACAAGCTCAACAAAGCACTCTATGGGTTAAAACAGGCACCTAGAGCCTGGTTTAGCCGAATTGAATCCTACTTCATCAAAGAAGGATTTGAAAACAGTTCTAGTGAGCATACGCTCTTTGTTAAAAGGAAGAAAGGTAACATTCTTATTGTAAGCATTTATGTTGATGATCTTTTGTTTACTAGCAATGATGAAATATTGTTGGGAGAATTTAAATGTTCTATGAAAAAGGAGTTTGATATGACTGATCTGGGTCAGATGAGGTTCTTTCTCGGAATTGAAGTAATACAGCGATCAGATGGCATTTTTATATGTCAAAGAAAGTATGCAGCTGAGGTTTTGAAGCGATTTGAGATAGAAAATTACAACTCTGTTTGTAATCCCATTGTTCCAGGACAAAAAATTGGCAAAGACGAAAATGGCATTAAAGTGGATGCAACTTTTTTCAAATAGATAGTGGGAAGCTTGATGTATCTCACTGCCACTCGTCCTGATCTTATGTTTATTGTAAGTCTAATAAGTCATTTTATGGCTTGTCCGACACAACAACATTTTGCAGCAGCAAAAAGGGTCTTGAGGTACTTGAAAGGTACTGTTAACTATGGTGTATTCTACAAAAGGGGAGGAATTAGTGAGTTGATTGGTTTTACTGATAGTGACTATGCCGGAGATATGGAAGACAGCAAAAGTACTTCAGGCTATGTGTTTATGATGAGTGAAGGAGCAGTGGCATGGTCAACTAGAAAGCAACCTATAGTCACCTTATCAACTACAGAAGCGGAGTTTGTTGCCGCTGCTGCATGTGCATGTCAAGCTGTTTGGATGAGAAGAATACTCAAAGAGATCGGTCATTTACAGGTAGAAGGAACCAAGCTTATGTGTGATAATGCTTCAACTATTAAGTTGTCAAAAAACCCAGTTCTGCATGGTCGTTCCAAGCACATAAGGGTAAGATTTCATTTTCTTAGAGATCTTACTAAGGAAGGAACTGTCAACTTATTGTTTTGTGGTACTCGAGATCAACTTGTTGATTTGTTGACAAAGCCTCTCAAGTTGGAGGCATTTCAAAAACTGCGTAAAGAGCTTGGTGTATGTGATGTTTCAGACATAAACTAATTATTGTTATAAAATCCAAAAAAAAAAAAAAAGGGAATAAGTTTAAGGGAGGGAATGTTAGGAGTTCTTGGTCCAGTCAATTTCTGTTAAAATAAAGTCCTATTCTTCAGGAAGTCCTATTCTTTTGGGACTGTTAGGATTTATCTGCTGTTATTTGTGTTTATCTATCTTTTGTAAGGCTATATATTGCCATGTCTAATTTCAATATATAGCCTTACAAAAGATAGATAAACACAAATAACAGCAGATAAATCCTAACAGTCTCAAAAGAATAGGACTTCCTGAAGAATAGGACTTTATTTTAACAGAAATTGACTGGACCAAGAACTCCTAACATTCCCTCCCTTAAACTTATTCCTTTTTTTTTTTTTTTTTTTTTTTTTCTCTTAGCATCTAGAATATGAACATATCCCACACATCCGAAAACTCGAAAATAGTCAACTGATGGTTTTTCTCCACTCCAAGCCTCTTCTGGTGTCATATCCTTTACTGCAAGTGTCGGTGATCGATTCAAGACATGATTCGCCCACATGACAGCTTCAGGCCAGAATTTCTTAGGTACTTTCTTTTCTGTCAACATAGCTCTTACCAAGTTCATCACTGTACGATTTTTGCGTTCAGCTACTCCGTTTTGTTGTGGAGTATAAGCTGTGGTCAGTTGTCTCTTCACTCCATGTTGCTTGCAAAAGTCATTAAATTCTGCAGAATTGAATTCTCCTCCTCTATCTGTTCTTAGGCATTTTATGGGCATTCCAATTTCTTTTTCCACCAAAATTTTGAAACATTTAAAATGGTAAAATGTTTCTGATTTTTCTGGGAGAAAGTACATCCATGCCTTTCTAGAAAAATCATCTATAAAACATAGCAAGTACCTTTTTCCGCTGCTTGAAGGCGGTGTAATAGGACCACATAGATCCGCATGAACAAGACCCAATTTTTCAGTTGCTCTCCACTGACTTCTTTTTGGAATGGGAGTCCGATGTTGTTTGCCCTTCATACATGCTTCGCAAGTGATGCTTGGATCAACAATTTGCGGCAAACCTTCCACCATGTTTTTATGTTGCAAGATACGAAGGCCTTTGTAGCTGAGATGGCCATAACGATAGTGCCAGAGTATTGACTGATCCGAATTTGAAACTTGGAGGCATCTCCCTTCATGTGTTGTGATTGATGACTCTGCAAGCAAAATGAACATCCGGTTTGCACTCATAATTGATTCTGCCATTTTCCCTTTTTGTGGATGATAAATACTGCATACTCCATTTTTGAACAGCACTGCTACTCCCTTTTCTTGAAGTTGTCCAACACTCAAAAGATTATTTTTGAGTTCAGGTGCCCAATATACTTCTCCAATGGTGTAACAATTTCCCTGTAAAATCAATTTCACAGTACCTTTTCCAGACACTTTCATTCTTGTATTATTTCCAAGCTTGACACTATGAGTGAAAGTTGTGTCTAAGCTTGAAAACATACTTTTATTACCACACATGTGATTTGAGCAACCCGAGTCTAAGAACCATGCGTCACTTCTTTTTGCTTCATGGAGTTCTACATAGGCCATTAGCAGCAACTCATCTTCTTCGTCGAGCTCGGCATAATTTGCTTCATTTTTCCACTTTGGACATTCATACTGAAAATGTCCTAAGTCGTGACACTTATAACATTCAACAGTTACTTTGTTGAAATTTGTTCTCCCTCTTCCACGCCCTCTTCCTCTGTAAGTTCCTCTTCCTCTATTATTTGTACTTGATCGACCTACAACATTCAGCACTTGATCCTCATCATTGTTGCTAGGACGTCGAAATTTCTGTTCATGCACCACTAACGAACTCTGTAACTCATCAATGGACATAGTATCAGTATCCTTTGATTCTTCGATGGACACTACAACATATGTAAATTTGTCAGTTAGAGTGCGTAGGATTTTCTCTATAATTTTCTTGTCTGGCATTTCTTCTCCATTGCTCCTCATCTTATTGGAGACCATCATTAGTCTTGCAAAGTAATCAGTGATGGTTTCATCCTTCTTCATCTCTAGAACCTCAAACTCTCTCCTTAGTGCATTAAGAAGAGATTTCTTCACCTTTAGATTCCCACCAAACTTCCGTTTCAGTGAGTCCCAAACACTCTTGGCTGTGCGACGGTCCAAGATTTGCTCAAAGACAGTTCGATCAATCGCTTGAAAGAGGTAATGCTTGACTTGGTGATCTTTGAGTCTAGCATCATCGAACTGCTCCCGTTGTGCCTCAGTTAGTATCGTTCCTTCTATTGGTTCTGTAAAACCAATTTCCACTAAACTCTACAGACCCTTTGCTCTAAGCAAATTTTCCATCAGTTCACTCCAATGATCATAGTGACCGTCGAAGTGAGGAATTTTTGTTAGAGTTTTATCTTCACTCATACTCTCTGTGTTTGATCACTCGAAGATTGCTACTTCCCTTTTTTTCAAAACCCAGTGGGGGCTCTGATACCAATTGTAGAGTCTTACAGTAAAATAACTAAACCAGAAATATAAACAATTGGATTTCAAAGTGATAATCTTATTGAAATTAGACATGGCAATATATAGCTTTACAAAAGATAGATAAACACAAATAACAGCAGATAAATCCTAACAGTCCCAAAAGAATAGGACTTCCTGAAGAATAGGACTTTATTTTAACAGAAATTGACTGGACCAAGAACTCCTAACAGTATTTTGCTGAAACTTACACTCAAATATGCACGAAAAAGGAAATAGTAGCCGATTTTGATATGAAAATACAAGTATAATTTAATTAGCTTAAAATAAACACACACAAAAAGAGCATTAAACGTGAAGTAATATTTATTTCTTGTCAATTAAGTCAATCATTAGCCAGCCATTAAAGCATTTATACATTGCATTCCTGTAAAAAAAAAATAAAAAATAAACGGTGTGTTAAGCCCAGCAAAGAAAATTTTATTAATGTCATAAATTTTGAAATTAAGCTTTATATTTATTCATGATATTCAATTTGGCCCAATCTGAATTTAATAATTAAATTAGAATAAATCATTGTTTTCTTATTTTTAAGTAATGTATTTATTAATTTATTTTTTTATAATTTATCCCATAAACTTTGAAGAATATTAACCCATATAATCAACAACCTACAACATAAAAATAAAAATAAAAAAAATTCAAAAATATCGAAATCACAAACTCATATAAAACAAAAGTATCAAAACTCAGAAGATCAACAAACTCACAAAATTAATAAGACATAAAAATTAACAAAAATATGAGGGAGTTGTTACTAACCATTAATCTTGATGCAGCATTCCACATTGAGTTGAGTTTGGATGGTACCGCCAATCTTTAGTTAAGTTTCTATTTTTGAGCTAATTGCATTTTTCACACAACCTTCAAATTTTATTTCCTTGTTCTATTTCTTAACTTCGACTTGTAAACTTTTGTGTATTAATAAATTTTTAAAATATATTACATTATAAATTATAAATTCATCACATATCAGAGTAAAAGCTCCATCATCAACTAATGTCCATCGTTGTTTTTTGAGCCATCATTAACTTAATTAAAAAAAAAACTCATCACTTATCTCTAAAGGAGTCAATTGCATCACCTGTCTTATATTGCACATCTTTTGAAAATAATATAAAATATTATATTTAATTTCCTCCTATATTTCATAAATTTAATAAAAATTAAATTATAAATTATAAAAAAAGTTAGATAGTAATGAGAGATTTGCAATCACCTCCATGATTTGTTGCCAATGTTCATCCCAACGAAATATGGATAGAGCATATAAGAGAGATGAGTTCAAATTCACGAAGACCTTATTGGTTTGTCAATCATTTATAAGACCAATCCATCATATTTTTGGTGCCTGCAAGATTTTCTAGATATTTAATTTATTTAATAAATAAATTATTATTACATCTTTCTTGAAAAAAAAAATCATCTTTAAATTTTATTTTTTTTTCAATTGTTTATTTTAAAATAAATTACTTGATTATCATTACATTTTTTGACTTCCATGGGTATTAATATTTATCTATAAAAATAAATTTCTTGCAATGGATAAATGCATTTCCGGAAAAAGGGATTCAGTAAATTTTTTTGCTGAAAATAATATGAATAAATTATAATCAAGTCCTTGAGATTTAATAAAATTCATTGATTAATCTCTAATGTAAATTTTGTAATAATTTAAACCTTCAAATTTTATTTTCATTAACAAATTGGTCTTCACATTTTACTTTTATTAACATATTAATTTTCATGATAAGCGAATTTTGAGGACTAATCTATTAATAGCAGTAAAATGTAAGGATTAATTTGCTAATAGAAATAAAATTTGAGGATCAAGTCGTTATCAAATTTATATTAAAGATTAATTTGGGAGTTTTGTTAAATTTTAAAATTTTTTTTATAATTTGTACAAAAATATTTATGTAAGTACATACATTGCTAATATAAATGGATTTTATAAAATCTAGACACAAAAGATTTTTTATTATTTACATGGATTTCTTTAATTGGTTTCTTCTTATTTAAGTTAGATGATAAAAAGTTATCATTTTTGAATGATAGTAAGAATCATTTACCGTGGGTTTTACATTTCTAAATTTCTAGTTTACTTGTTCTTTTTAATATTCAGTAAATTACTTTTTAATATATTGAGTGTACTCTATATTTTACTTAAAAATTTTATTTATTAATAAAAAATTAAAAAAAAAACTAAATAGTGTGGTATCATCGGTAAACAAAAGTAAAATTTATGAATGATATAAAGAACATGTTTGGTTGAACTCTATGATAGAATTTATTTCATTTGCAAATGAATTCCATGATAAAATTCATTTACAGATGAATTTCTTTATTTGATATATTTTATATTAAATATGGAATTCATTTCAAATGAAATGAATTTTGTATTTGGAATAAATAAAATAAATAAAATGATATGTAATAGGAGAATAATTTTGTTACTTAAAATATATATGATTTTAAGTTAAAAATTTATTTGTAAATTCTATTAATTTTGATAGTATTTGGTTTATTTTTAATAAATTACATGAAATTAATTATTAATAATACTAAATGAATTTTTATCTAAACTAAATACTAAGATTTTAGATTTACAAATAAATTCCACAAAATTTTATAAGATTCATTTATGCCAAACATTATCAAAGTTTAAATTGAATTTTATATTTATTCTTATATTCAATTTAGGTGAATATGAATGCTATGGTTAAATTAATATAAATAATTTTCTTAATTTTTAAATAATATAATACATTTTTAAATTTTAAATAATTTTAATTTTTTTTAAATACACCAATTATTATCAACGTTGAAAATAAACAACTCATAATATATATATATATATATAACTCAGAAAAATCAATAGGTAAATACTCCAATTGCTTTCTAATAATTGACTTCATTGGCAATGAAATTCATCATATCCATTAGATTATTGGTGCAAAAACATATAGATGTACAAAAATCCTCCAAAATATATAGATATACAATCGTTAGAAAATTTTCCGGAGACAACAATTTAGCAGCACTAAATTCAATTGTTAGATTTGGGATTAATAGACTAACACTATAGGAATACTGTGAAAAGGTTTTCAACTTTCACCCATTGCAATTCTATGAAACAAGAGAAATTTTGTTTTAAGGTAGAAAAATGGCATAGAATTCAAAATGAAGGAATTCTTATTTATAGCTTTTGCACATATGTTTGAAGACGACTGGTAGTTAAAATTGTAAATATTTTGAGTTATTTTTGGAGGAGAATGAGAAGAATGTGAGATTCCTTTTGAATGTCTTGGGTTTATGAATAATATAGTTTTAATGTTGTAATTATAAATTATTTGAAGACAGTGAATGTAGATATAGCTTTATGTTAAAAGAATAAGCCGCATAATATTTACCTTCTTTCTTTATTTCTTTGTGATTCTGCGCTTCCACAGAACACATTATTATATTCCTCCAATACAACATAAGAAAATTAAGTTAAAAAAAATTAGATTATCGAAAGAAATAAACTAGTATATTTGTAACGGCCTCACCGTAGGTAGTCTGTACATTTTACTGTTCCGAAGACTAATGTCTGTTCGGACAGTCAAGATGTCTGGAACTACACTTAAACTATAGTGAGGAGGCATAAATTAATGAAATTAATGTTAAGAAAATATAGAAAAAATGTAGAGAAAAAAAAATTAAAGTTTAGAGAATTTATAAATTGGTATAAAAATAATAAAAATAACCTAATATGCACTACTAAGGGCATTTTGGTCATTTCACCTCCAAAGGTGAATTTTGACCTAAATGTCAAAATAAAAAAAATTAGAGAATAAAATAATTAACATTAATTAAAATTTATGAAATAGATTAGGAAAATGAGAAGAGAAAAGAAAAGAAAAGAAAAGAAAAAGCTTAGGAAAATTAAAAAAAAAATTATAAATAGGCATTAGAGAACAAACTCCCATCCACTTCCATCTTCTTCCTCCATTTCTTCTCTCTCTCTTTCCCTCATTTCCTCCATTGTTGTCAAGCTTCCAAGCTTGATTTCCCAAGCTTCTACACATCAAAACCCATAGCCCACTTCACAAAAAATACTCCCCACACCCTAAAGAAGCTATAGACACCCATTAGAAGTAAGAAATTTGAAGTTAGGGAAGCTCAAGTACGGTAAGTGCACTAATGCCTCTTCTTCTCTTTATTAAACATGAAAAGCATGTTTAGCCAAGCATAAATATCATTAAAATAAAAAGAAAATCTTAAGGAAAGAACCCTTGAATTTTTGGCAGCCATGGAACTTGAAGTTTATTGCTTTTAAGTGATAAAAAATGGTTCCATGAGAATGTGTGATGAGTTGAAATGTTTGGGTGTTTGATTATGTAGTGTTTGTGAAAATTTAAAAATTTGAAAACTAGGGCTTGTGTAAATGCTTGAGAACTTAGTATAAATGTTGAAATTGACCTATTGAGTTGAAATTGTTGCTTATAGAAGTGTATTGCATGCAAATTGAAGTAAGGAAGTTGAAGGAATTGAGATATTGAGAGTGTTCAATTTTCTGCAGGTTTGGACTCAATGAGTCCAGTGAGTTTATTGACCCATAACTGAAAATGTGTGACTCCAATTGGTATGAGGCCAATTGGAGATGAAAATAGACTCAAAATAACCCATTTTTCATGTAGAAACCATGCTCAAATTTTGCCAAAATCATGACCAATTCTTTGCCCAAACCTGGATGACCAAACATTGAAACCTAGAAAATGACCAAATAAACAGTACTTGTTCATTTGGTCATAACTCTCTCTATACTGGTCCAAATGACCTAAAATTTACATCAATGGAAAGCTTAGACATAGGGCTACACTTTTCATGAAGACTACTTGACCCAGTTTTGTTTTTAACCAAATCAAATTGTTAGCACAATTTGAGTCACTAAAACTGCCAACCCAGAAAATGACCAAATGAACAATACTCATTTGGTCATAACTCTCTCTATACTGGTCCAAATGACTTAAAATTTACATCAATAGAAAGCTTAGACATAGGGCTACACTTTTCATGAAGACCACTTGACCCAAGTTTGCTTTTAACCAAATCAAATTGTTAGCACAAGTTGAGTCACTAAAACTGCCAATCCAGAAATTGTCCAAAATACTGTTCCTTTAGTATGCTTGACCAGTTTTGGCAAAAATTCCATAACTTGATCTCCAAAGTTGTAAATTGAGTGAAACTAGTGCCAAAAGTTTTATAAGACATAGCACAATAATTTTTATGTTTTGACCAAGCTCTAGAAACCATTGCATCCTAGGAAAAATATTAGCCAAAATTAGGAATTGAAATATGGAAAATGTTAAGTGGAACCCAGAATGCCATTTGATACCCGTGTGTTCATTTGGCCATAACTCGCACTAGGAAATTCCATTTGAGATGTGCCAATATGATATGGAAACATGATACTTAGGGCTACAACATTGATTTAGACACTTTTGCCAAATACTAAGGGTAAAGACCCTAAAAAGAGGATCAAACATACTGCCCTGAAGTTTGGTTATTGCCTTTATAGGATTAAGAGTCCAGGTTAATACATTGACTATAACTTACTATACCAAGCTTGAAAAATTATGAAATTGTACCTGGGAGTCCCTAAGACATAGAGGAACATATCTTGTGAAGGAACCTAAGTCTAAAAATAACCATAAAATGATCAAATGACTGGTCAAAGTTATTGACCAGGAATTGTAAATTCTGGACAGTTTTGAGGCAAAGGGACCGGTTATGGTATTTTGACCATAACTTGAGTTCTATAACCCCAAATTCAGTGATTAAAAAGCTAAAATTCAAGTCTAAACCTAGAGGAGCAATTGTTATGGAGAAAGTGTGACTAAATAGACATCCTAACCTAGTCAAATTCCTAGATAAATATAACACATCAACATGAACCTAAAGAAAGATTCATGGAAAAAATGCTATATATGATAATTAAAATACTCATAAGGATAATTAAATATTAAAAATGATATGAATATGTAAATTGGGACTAATGTCTTATTAATATGAAATTAATGGTACCAATAAACAGTACCAGAAAATAGTAACAGTGAATAGTGCTAAAATAATTAAAAATATTTAATTGCCCATAGTATACCTAGACTTATTTATTTAGTTTGGATAAATTGGTATACCAATTAGGGACTACAGATAGCAGTACTGCCTACCAAGAAAATCATGAACTGACAAAATATGTCTTGTATGATTGTTCTACAGGCTATATGCCTACTTACTGGCCATTGTGCCTACTTTATTTCTGGCTTTACAAGCCTGACAGCAGGTCTCGTGCCCGACAGCTGGCCTCGTGCCTGACAGACGTATACTGGATAGACATATGGCTGTCTAACCAGTATACACCTGTGCATCCAGCTTTTATAATTTGTTATAGGTTTCTTGGGCACTGATAAAAATTAATTAAGACTTAAAATACAATAAGCAATCATAAAAGATCCCGATAATGTTAATTGCTTCCAAAGAGCAATAAAAAATATAAAAGACCCAGAAATTATGATTTGCAGATATTATTTCAATTGTTAAATTATTGTTATTATAAATTATGCACCACTAAGCATTATGCTTAGCGTTTTAGTTTTCCATCGTGTAAGTATTGGAGATCAGTCCCATCAGCCGCAACAGCAGCACCAGTAGTGCACTGACAAAGCTCTGACCAGATCTACCACTGTCCAGAGTCACATCACCGGTCTTTTGTATTTTGGTAGGGCCCATGTATAGACTAGTATTTTGGTTCATTATGTCTAGTCATGATATATTTCATTTTGGACTTGTAATTAAACTTTGAGATTAAAATGAAAACTTGTAATTTATTATCTATGAATTTCTATTTGAATGCAATAGATAATACTTCATTTTTAGATCTTATAAATAATTGTAAATGATATGATACACGAGAATATGATATGGAAATGTATAAAATGAATATGGACATGTTAACAGGTGATTAGTGAAACCCGCCAGATGCTAATAAAATAGGGAATGCTCTGTCCGGGTCTCCATAGAAATAAGATATAAAAAAAAATTTTTTCATACGTAGAATACATGTTTTAAATGACATCAAAAGTTTACAATAGATATGATAAAACAAGATAGGGTGCTCCGGCACCGAATGTGGCACTTCTTGCTCGGCTATACAGTAGACGGGTAAGGGGCATTTTCAAATGAGATATGTAAAAGAAATTTTAGACTGATTTCAAATGAGCAATTGCAATCCTATTACCATACCATCAGAAGTTGGGTTGAAGCTTAATAAGAATCCTGAAGGCAAGAAGAGTAATGGCACTCTCTACAAACAAATTGTAGGAAGTTTGATGTATTTGACTGCTACAAGGCCAGATATCATGCATGCTATGAGTCTTATTAGCAGATATATGGAAAATCCAGAAGAATTGCATCTTCTAGCTGCCAAAAGGATCTTTCGATACTTAAAGGGTGTTGATTTTGGGTTGTTGTGCAAGAAGGGAGAACAATCAGATTTAATTGGGTTCTCTAATAGTGATTATGCTGGAGATGTGGATGATCGAAAGAGTATTTCAGGATATGTTTTCATGCTAAGTTCAGGGGCTGTTTCATGGTCATCAAAGAAGCAACCAATTGTTACTCTATCAACAACTGAAGCTGAATTTGTTGCAGCAACAGCTTGTGCTTTTCAAGCTATATGGTTGCAGAAAATTCTTAATGAGCTGCATTTTAGGAAAGAAGGACCTACTGCAATTTATTGTGACAACAGTTCATCAATAAAACTCTCCCAAAACCCTGTTCTACATGGTTGAAGCAAGCATATAGATGTAAAATATCATTTCTTGAGGGACCTCACTAAAGATGGAGTCATTGATTTAATTTACTGCAGAAGTGAGGATCAGATTTCTGATATTCTAACCAAATCCCTTAAATTTCCAGCATTCCAAAAGTTTAGAAAGTTGCTTGGTATTTGTAGTTTTGATGTTTTAAATTTAAGGGATGATGCTTACAGGTATGCTTAAACTGAATGTTGCATGTGAGACATCAGTTTAAGGGAGGGATTATTGAATAAAATTAGTGGTTTGTTTTCTTTTGTCCTAGTTCTCAGGATATTGAGTTGTTCTGTTAGTATTTATCTACTCCATAGGAATCTGTTATGTAGTTCCTTCTTTCATGCTATTGTTTGTTACATATCAGCCTATATAAAGGCCATTTATTAAATTAATAAGATGTGCAGACAAGTCTTTTCTCCTATTCTATTTTCTTTTAGCTTTTCTGCTCTTGACAGTAGCATACCCAACCAATTCACCGAATTTTTTCAGTTTTGGTAATATATGGATTTTGAGAGTAAACCGAATTATTTAGTAAATTGATTTATGATTTTCATTGTTCGACTGGTCAAATCGGTTCAAATTTCAAAACCATGGGTAATACCATTGAAAGTTAATATTGCATCTTTATTAGTGGAAGTTTTTGGATATTGCAAATAAAACCATAATTTATAAGCTTAGTATTTAATAAAATTTTATATCATTAATTTTGACTTGAGTGCACAAACCCACAAACCTGAAAATTCCAATTTCACAAGTTATTATTTCTTAAAAAATTAGAATGAATAAATCAAAATTAGGCCAAAATTAATAGAAAGAAAGTAACCTCCCAACTTAGGTCTTGATATTAATAAAAGAAAGTAACCTTAAAAAAAAAAAAAAAAAAAACTTCTCTTAAGTCAGAAGTTGCCTAACACTACTGGTGGCATGATGATTGTCGTTGATCTGTTTTGCTTTCAATGAAATTAGGTATGTTAACTTGAACATGCCATAAATTAGTATTTTTTAATTAAAATCTTAATTTAAAATTATTTTTAAATATTGTTGGCATATCACCATTAATTAGATCCAAAATAAATAAAAAATTTAAAAATTTATTGAGTGCACTCATATTATATATATATATATATATATATATATATATATATATATCTTTATTTATAGCGAGTTTCACATTTCTAAATTTATAATTTACCTGTTTTTCTTAATATCTAATAATTAAATTACTTTTTAATACATCGAGTGCATTTTATATTTTGCTTAAAAAAAATTTTATTAATAAAAAATTTAAAGGAAAATATATCATCAGTAAAGAAAACTGAAATTTATTAATGACGTAAAGTTTAAATTGGATTTTATATTTATTGTTGATATTAAATTTAGGTGAATATGAATGCTATGGTTAAATTAATATAAATCATTTTCTTTGTTTTTAAATAATATAATATATTTTTAAATTTTAAATAATTTCAATTATTTTTTTTTAAACCAATATTACCAACGTTGAAATCAACAATTCATAACATACAAAAAAAAACTCGGAAAAATCAACAGGTAAATAATCCAATTGCTTGCTAATAATGGACTTCATTACCATTCATCATATCCATTAGATTATTGGTGCAAAAACATATAAATATTAAAAAATCTTCCAAAATAAATATATATACAACTAAATTCAATTGTTAGATTTGGGATTGATGGACTAACAATATAGAATATTCTGAATAGATTTTTCAGTTTTCTTCCATTGCAATCATATGAAATGAGAGAAATTTCGATTGAAGGTAAAAAATGGCATAGAATTTGAAAAGAATGAATTCTTATTCATTGAAAGAGCTCTTACGCATATACTTAAAAGACGATTAGTAGTTAAAATGGTAAATATATTGGGTTATCTTTTAAGGAGAATGAGAAGAATGTGAGATTCCTTTTGAATGTCTTGGATTTATGAGTAGTATAGTTTTAATGTTGTAATTATGAATTATTTGAATATAGTGAATACGGATACAGCCCCATAATAAGAGAATAAGCCGCATAATGTTTGCCTTCTTTCTTTATTTTTTTGTGATTCTACGCTTCCACAGTTTACAACAATCAATATATCTCTACAATACAATATAAGGAAATTGAGTTAAAAAAAAAAAAAGATTATCAAAAGAAATAAATTAGTATATTTTTTCAAGAAATCAACTAACCTTGACAGCTTTTTTAGATTCAATATCATGGATTTTAACTTATCAATGATCTAGCCTTGGAAGGATGCATAGTTATATTCATTACCTTCAATCTCTCCAACAATGAATAGATATGTTTTATATTTCTTAGTACAATCTGTAAATTATAATAAAGATGAAACATTAACCACCATAGTTATATCTATGTTGGATTTATTATATTAAAAAGCTAAAATAATTTATTATTATTCCAAAATTAATATCAAAAGCAATAAAATCCAAGAAATCACAAAATCATATAAAACATAAGTATTAAAACTCAGAAAACTAACAAACCCACAAAATTAAAAAGACATAAAAATCAATAAACTAAAAGAAAAACACCAAATTCCAAAAAAATCAACAAACCTAGAAATTAAAGAATATCAAAATATGGGAAATTCTCACAAACAATTTTATGAAGTTGGTGAGAGTATTAGCTCCATTAATTTTGATGGCAACTTGCTATAAGTCTATAATATATAAAAAGAAATTTTCATGTGAAAAGGTTTTAATTAATTAAAATCTTATGTTAATTTAAAAAAAATATATATAATTTTTTTTAACGTAAACTTTAATTCAACTAAAAATTATGACCAGAGCTTTAACAATAAAAGAAGATTGCAATCACCTTCCATGATTAGTTGCTAATATTCATCCCAATAAAATGTCATTAGAGCATATAAGAGACATGAGTTCAAATTCATATGGATCTCATTGGTTTGCCAATCGAAGTACCGATCCATCATATTTTTGGTGCCCGCAGGATTTTATAAATATTTAATTTATTTAATAAGTAAATTATTATTTCACCTTTAAAATTTATTATTTCTATTTTTCAATAATTTATTTTTAAAAAATAAATTAAAACATTCATAAAATTTAATTCTTTAATTTATATAATTTTAAAATTAAATTTCTCTATCATATGCCAATTATAATTATTATTTAGAACCTAGTTTTACCAACAATTATTTTTAGTGGAGAATCTGTAAATTTTATTGTGAAAAAATTTCTCCCACCTCAACTCTATTATTTATGTTTATCTTCCTTGCTTGGTTTGTGCGAAAATAAAAGTATAGGATTTAATCCAAGCAAGTCTGATATAAGGATGAATGTGTATTGCATCTTATGGATTAGTCAATAAATTGAGGAAGACCTCACTTTATACGTTTAACGCTCAATTAATAAACCTAAAAAAAGAATATAAAGTTTAACATAACACAATAAAGTTTAATATGATTTCAGCAATAATTCTTCTTCAATGATCTCCCAAAATTATATTTATTGAAACAAAATTTTTGTATTTATAAAGTAATTGATTATGATCACTTTATAGGCTTATTTGGGTATTACCATTTATCTGTAAAAATAAATTTTTTATAATGGATAATAGCATGTTGGCGAGGATTTTTCTTACCTATATCAAATTTAACATAAACTCAAAATATAAGATATATGATAGGATTCATCTATTAAATACATAAATTTCACATATATGTATCTTAGGTTTATGATGAATCGAGTTTAGATTTGTGTTTATAAAAAAATATTCATAAATTCAAGTTTTATATATTAAGTACTTATTATCTAGGAAGATTATAAAGTATTCATAGTACACATAAAAATAGTGTTCTCTCTCTTACAGAAAAGTGAGCCCTCCTTATAATGTGAAGTGTGAGTTTCATGAGATTGTGAGAAATAGTGCATGTACACCATATGCACGTAGTAATCTATAGTTAGAAGTGCTCAGTTAGTATATAAGCCAAGCTGGCGTCAAGTATTCAAGCGATATGAAATTTTTACTTCACACGCCCTATATTTATAAATTTTTATATAAATTATATTTTAAATAAATAAATGTTAAATTTTAAATATTTATAGAATTATTATTATTTTATTAATTTGATCTTGATAAATATTTATTTTATATATAAAATTTGGTTATACATTTTATATTTTATATGATGAGCCGTAAAAGATGACAAAATGAAATTAAACATATGTGATTTAAATCTTTTTTTAGAACATTGTTGGCATATGGCCATCAATCAGATCTAAAACAGAGAAAGATCTTCTTTAGAACAAAAAAAGAAGGAAAGAGGTTGATGGTGCATTTGATACTACTGTTAAAATTATTGTTGAGAAATTTATTTTTTTTAAATATATTTTTTTAAAAATAATTTAAAATTAAATTTAATAAATTTTAATCATAATAATATTAAAATAATAAAATATTTTTTTAAATTATTTTTTTAATTATATTAATATAATATTTTTATTAAAAAAATAATTACAGACCTCCAAATGCAATTCAACTATTCAAATGATATGATATAACTAATAAAGAAAAGTAAACTTTATTAATGACATAAAAATTTAAATAGGATTTTAATAATTATATATATATATATATATATTTTAAATACACTAATAACACCAACCCAGAAAATCAACTATGCAAACATAAAAAAAACAATGGGACCACTGAAGCTCAAGGCAGTAAGGCGCTAGAAAGTTTTGGAGCCTAAGCATACGGAGCAAAGTACAGACGTGTGTTTTGGCAAAAAAAAAAAAAAAAGTGTACAGATGTGTGTTTGAGATTAAAAATAATAATAATAAAATAAATTTTATTATTTCATCGAATAATAAAAATAATAATAACAAAATAAATTTTATTATTATGAGGCGCGAAAAAAAAAGTGAATATTTCATCAAATTTTAAATAAAATAAAATTAAAATAATAATAAATAAAAGGCATTCAATTATTAATATATTTAAACTTAAATAGTGCTTTAATGTTTCAAAATTAAAGTCAAGTAATTATAAAATAATTGCTCTTTAATCTTAATTAAGAGTAAGATTATAATCTTTTTCTACACTAAAGCAAGAATGTTGCTTAACACAATTACTTTAATTTAACCAAATGTCTCAAATAAGTAATAACTATTAGAAATCTAAATAATAAATTAATCTTCCTACGATATATAGCTAGCTACGATCCTGAAATATAAATATATTTTTTAAAGGAATTCAGCTACAAATTAATACTAATTGACTAATGATGAGCTGAACAATATTGTACCAAAGCAGGAGGCACAAAGTAGGAGACAAGCTTAGGAATTTCCTCGTTTCCACCAAAACAATCGTCAGCCCATTGTGTAAACATATTGCAACATCCTTCAGCCATTTGAAGGTTTTGAAAAACTGTACCTACGGCAGATCGAGCCCAACACAAACCCACATTAACTGAGGATGCAGCACAGGCTGGAGACAAAAAGAATTGGGGAGAAGGTTCTCCAGAGACTTGAGGGGTTGACGGTCCACTTGGAACTTGAGGAGTTGATGGTGCCTTTGGATCTTGAGGAGTTGATGGTGCCTTTGGAACTTGAGGAGTTGATGACGAACAATGGCATACACATATACATTGTGTCCCGATTACACCTCGCCCAATTTGAACCTGCCTTACCTCATAAGGGCAGCCGGAACAAGTAGCAGTACAGCCACAATATGCAACAGCCTCTTCACTTGCAGAATCTGAACTAAAAGGATTTGCTAACCCATCATTAATTAACCCTGCCAAGCAAGCAAGAACAAATACCAACCAAATTGAGCGCCTCATTTTTGCTAATGATAACTAATTTTTCTTTCTTCTTTTAGCAAACAATCGCTAATTTGTCTTTTGCTCTAGGATATGTGCCTATTTATAATATACCCATAATATAATTTGACCTTATCTCATTAGCTCCAAGTTGAATTTTAATATGATTCTTTTTTATCCGATATCATGAATCTCTATTATAATTAAACTATGGTACCTACCTTGCCATATATCTGCTTCAAGTTTATCATTAATTAATTATTTTAAAAAGGAAATTTACAATATTAGACCTTAGTTTAATTGAATGCTTCATTTATTAGTTTATAAATTGTTTTTGCAAATAACGTCTATCACAATATCTTGTTCTCTACCTCTTTAATTATGAGAATTCATTAATTATTTATTTTATAATCCAATTTAATTTTCTATGTCATATTTTTATTATTTATATGTTTTTTTCAATTTTAAATTTTTGTTTAATCTATGCTATGGAGATAATGTAAATGCATCTGTCATCCAATTCCATTCTACAAACATTAAATCACAGGTGTAATGCAATCCAATCCTAATATATTTGAAAAATTAATGTAAATAACTTCTAAGGCTCTAAATTATCCATTAAAATTATCCATGAAAATTGATGCTAATCATATATGAGATTAATTCCTCATTTTTGCAGCTTCTCTTGTCAGTTAATTGGTTAGTGGTTCTAACATCTAAGGCTCTAAATTATCCGTTAAAATTATCCATGAAAATTGATGCTGATCATATATGAGATTAATTAGCTTAAACATAAACACACACAAAAAAGAGCATTAAACGTGAAGTAATATTTGTTTCTTGTCAATTAAATCAATCATTAGCCAGCCATTAAAGCATTTATACATTGCATTCCTGTAAAAATAAAAAATAAAAAATAAACGGTGTGTTAAGCCCAGCAAAGAAAATTTTATTAATTTCATAAATTTTGAAATTAAGCTTTATATTTATTCATGATATTCAATTTGGCCCAATCTGAATTTAATAAGTAAATTAGAATAAATCATTATTTTCTTATTTTTAAGTAATGTATTTATTAATTTATTTTTTTATAATTTACCCCATAAACTTTGAAGAGTATTAACCCATACAATCAACAACCTACAACATAAAAATAAAAATAAAAAAATTCAAAAATATCGAAATCACAAAATTAATAAGACATAAAAATTAACAAAAATATGGGGGAGTTGTTACAAACCATTAATCTTGATACAGCATCCCACGTTTGAGTTGAGTTTGGATGGTACCGCTAATCTTTAGTTAAGTTTCTATTTTTGAACTAATTACATTTTTCACACAACCTTCAATTTTTATTTCGTTGTTCTGTTTCTTAACTTCGACTTGTAAATTTGTGTATTAATAAATTTTAAAAATATATTACATTATAAGTTATAAATTCATCACATATCGGAGTGAAAGCTCCATCATCAACTAATTTCCATCGTTATTTCTTGAACCATCATTAACTTAATAATAATAATAAAAAAAAAACTCATCACTTATCTCTAAAGGAGTCAATTGCATCACCTGTCTTATATTGCACATCTTTTGAAAATTATATAAAATATTATATTTAGTTTCCTCCGATATTTCATAAATTTAATAAAAATTAAATTATAAGAAAAAGTTAGATAGCAATGAGAGATTTGCAATCACCTTCATGATTTGTTGCCAATGTTCATCCCAACGAAATGTAGATAGAGCATATAAGAGAGATGAGTTCAAATTCACAAAGACCTTATTGGTTTGTCAATCATTTATAAGACCCATCCATCATATTTTTGGCGCCTGCAAGATTTTCTAGATATTTAATTTATTTAATACATAAATTATTATTTCATCTTTCTTGAAAAAAAAGAAATCATCTTTAAATTTTATTTTTTTTTTCAATTATTTATTTTAAAAATAAATTACTTGATTATGATCACATTTTTTGACTTACATGGTATTAATATTTATCTATAAAAATAAATTTCTTGCAAATGGATAAATGCAGTTCCGGAAAAAGGATTCAGTAAATTTTGTTATTAAAAAAAATGAATAAATTATAATCAAGTCCCTGAGATTTTACAAAATTCATTGATTAATCTTTGGTGTAAATTTAATAAAAATTTAAACCTTCAAATTTTATTTTCATTAACAAATTGGTCTTTGCATTTTACTTTTATTAACAAATTAGTTTTCATGATAGGCAAAGTTTGAGGACCAATCTATTAATAGAAGTAAAATGTGAGGATCAATTTGTTAGTAGAAATAAAATTTGAGGATCAAGTCATTATCAAATTTATATTAAAGATTAATTTGTGAGTTTTGTTAAATTTTAAAGTTTTTTTTATAATTTGTACAAAAATATTTATGTAAGTACATACATTGCTAATATAAATGGATTTTATAAAATCTAGACACAAAAGATTTTTTATTATTTACATGGATTTCTTTAATTGGTTTCATCTTATTTAAGTTAGATGATAAAAAGTTATCATTTTTGAATGATAGTAAGAATCATTTACTGTGGGTTTTACATTTCTAAATTTATAGTTTACTTGTTCTTTTTAATATTCAGTAAATTACTTTTTAATGTATTGAGTGTATTCTGTATTTTGCTTAAAATTTTATTTATTAATAAAAAATTAAAAAAAAACTAAATACTGTGATATCATCGGTAAATAAAAGTAAAATTTATGAATGATATAGTTGAACTATATGGTAGAATTCATTTCATTTGTAAATGAATTCGAATTCATTTCAAATGAAATGAATTTTGTGCTTTGAATAAATAAATAAAATAAAATGATATATAATAAGAGGATAATTTTATTACTTGAAATATATATAATTTTAAATTTAAAATTTATTTATAAATTTTATTAATTTTGATGAAATTTTATTTAGTTATAATAAATTGTATAAAGTTGATTATTACTAATTCCAAATGAATTTTTATTTAAACTAAACACTAAACTTTTAAATTTACAAACAAATTCTATAAAATTTTATAGAATTCATTTATACAAAACCTTCAAATTTTATTTCGTTATTCTGTTTCTTAACTTCAACTTGTAAATTTTTGTGTATTCATAAATTTTTGAAATATATCGGAGTGAAAGCTCTATCGTCAACTAATGTCCATCCTTGTTTCTTGAGCCATCATTAACTTAATTTAAAAAAAAAAAAAACTCATCACTTATCTCTAAAGGAGTCAATTGCATCACCTGTCTTATATTGCACAATTTTAGAAAATTATATAAAATATTATATTTAGTTTCCTCCTATATTTCATAAATTTAATAAAAATTAAATTATAAAAAAGGGTTAGATAGTAATGAGAGATTTGCAATCACCTCCATGATTTGTTATGAGTTCAAATTCACGAAGACCTTATTGGTTTGTCAATCATTTATAAGACCCATCCATCATATTTTTGGTGCCTGCAAGACTTTCTAGATATTTAATTTATTTAATAAATAAATTATTATTTCATCTTTCTTGAAAAAAAATATCTTTAAATTTTATTTTTTTTCAATTGTTTATTTTAAAAATAAATTACTTGATTATGATTACATTTTTTGACTTACATGAGTATTTATATTTATGTATAAAAATAAATTTCTTGCAAATGGATAAATGCAGTTCCGGAAAAAGGGGTTCAGCAAGTTTTTTTATTAAAATAATATGAATAAATTATAATCAAGTCCCTGAGATTTAACAAAATTCATTGATTAATCTCTAGTGTAAATTTTGTAATAATTTAAAGCTTCAAATTTTATTTTCATTAACAAATTGGTCTTCACATTTTACTTCTATTAACAAATTAATTTTCATGATCAACGAATTTTGAGGGCCAATCTATTAATGAAAGTAAAATGTGAGGATCAATTTGTTAATAGAAATAAAATTTGAGGATCAAGTCGTTATCAAATTTATATTCAAATGAAATGAATTTTGTATTTAGAATAAATAAAATAAATAAAATAATATATAATAGGAAGATAATTTTGTTACTTGAAATATATATGATTTTAAGTTAAAAATTCATTTGTAAATTCTATTAATTTTGATAGCATTTGGTTTATTTATAATAAATTACATGAAATTAATTATCAATAATACTAAATGAATTTTTATCTAAACCAAACATTAAAATTTTAGATTTACAAATAAATTCCACAAAATTTTATAGGATTCATTTATACCAAACATTATCAAAGTTTAAATTGAATTTTATATTTATTCTTATATTCAATTTAGGTGAATATGAATGCTATGGTTAAATTAATATAAATAATTTTCTTAATTTTTAAATAATATAATACATTTTTAAATTTTAAATAATTTTAATTTTTTTAAAATACACCAATATTATCATCGTTGAAAATAAACAACTCATATATATATATATATATATATATATATATATATATATATATATATATATATATATATGTATAAGTCAGAA
Source organism: Hevea brasiliensis (assembly GCF_030052815.1). Taxonomy (NCBI): domain Eukaryota; kingdom Viridiplantae; phylum Streptophyta; class Magnoliopsida; order Malpighiales; family Euphorbiaceae; genus Hevea; species Hevea brasiliensis. Next base: position 13,236,188 of record NC_079506.1, read on the forward strand.
AAATCAATAGGTAAATACTCCAATTGCTTGCTAATAATTGACTTCATTGGCAATAAAATTCATCATATCCATTAGATTATTGGTGCAAAAACATATAGATGTACAATCATTAGAAAAATTTCCAGATACAACAATTTAGCAGCTCTAAATTCAATTGTTAGATTTGGGATTAATAGACTAACACTACAGGAATACTGTGAAAAGGTTTTCAACTTTCACCCATTGCAATTCTATGAAACAAGAGAAATTTTGTTTGAAGGTAGAAAAATGGCATAGAATTCAAAATGAAGGAATTCTTATTTATAGCTCTTGCACATATGTTTGAAGACGAGTGGTAGTTAAAATTGTAAATATTTTAAGTTATTTTTGGAGGAGAATGAGAAGAATGTGAGATTCCTTCTGAATGTCTTGGGTTTATGAATAATATAGTTTTAATGTTGTAATTATGAATTATTTGAAGACAATGAATGTAGATGTAGCTCTATGTTAAATGAATAAGCCACATAATGTTTTCTTTCTTTATTTCTTTGTGATTCTGCGTGTAACGGTCGGGCTCCAACCACTAGAGGAATTGTCCGCTTTGGCCATAAATCTCACGGTTTTGTCCTATAGGTGGAATGGAGAACTTCCCAGGAGGTCACCCATCCTAGGATATCTATCAAGCGAGCACGCTTAACCCTAGAGTTCTTCCGACTCTCCAGGCCATTCCACCAAAAGGCACCTCTTATAATTAGTTCCCCCATTTTATATATCATTACTTTTTGAACCCAAGACCATCTTCGTGCTTTGCCGATGTGAGATTTGCCTAAGGGACCTTTCTCCCCCTCTTTCAGGACTCAGCGTCCTTGCTGAGGTTTGCCCCATCATCGCCCAAGAGGATACGCGAGTGGCTCCGATACCAATTGTAACGATCGGGCTCCAACCACTAGAGAAATTGTCCGCTTTGGCCATAAGCCTCACCGTTTTGTCCCATAGGTGGAATGGAGAACTTCCCAGGAGGTTACCCATCCTAGGATTTCTCTCAAGCGAGCATGCTTAACCCTGGAGTTCTTCCAACTCTCTAGGCCATTTCACCAAAAGACGCCTCTTGTGATTAGTTTCTCAATTTTATATATCATTATTTTTTGAACCCAAGACCAACTCCATGCTTTGCCAATGTGGGATTTGCCTAAGGGACCTTTCTCCCCCCCTTTCGGGACTCAGCGTCCTCACTGAGATTTGCCCCACCATCGCCCAAGAGGACACGATTGATACCAATTGTAACGGTCGGGCTCCAACCACTAGAGGAATTGTCTGCTTTGGCCATAAGCCTCACGGTTTTGTCCCATAGGTGGAATGGAGAACTTTCCAGGAGGTCACCCATCCTAGGATTTCTCTCAAGTGAGCACGCTTAACCCTAGAGTTCTTCCAACTCTCCAGGCCATTCCACCAAAAGGTGCATCTTGTTATTAGTTCTCCCATTTTATATATCATTACTTTTTGAACCCAAGACCATCTCCGTGCTTTGCCGATGTGAGATTTGCCTAAGGGACCTGTCTTTCCTCCTTTTGGGACTCAGCGTCCTCGCTGAGGTTTGCCCCACCATCACCCAAGAGGACACGCGAGCAGCTCTAACACCACTAAATGTGACACTCCTTACCCGTCTACTGTATAGCCGAGCAAGAAGTGCCACATTCGGTGCCGGAGTACCCTATCTTGTTTTATCATAACTATTGTAAACTTTTGATGTCATTTAAAACATGTATTCTATGTGTGGACATTTTTTTTTTATATCTTATTTCTGTGGAGACCCGGACAGAGCCTCCCCTGTTTTATTAGCATCTGGCGGGTTCCATTAAGTACCTGTTAACATGTCCATATTCATTTTACATATTTTCATATCATATTCTCGTGTATCATATCATTTACAATTATTTATGAGATCTAAAAATGAAGTATCATCTATTGCATTCATATAGAAATTCATAGATAATAAATTACAAGTTTTCATTTCAATCTCAAAGTTTAATTACAAGTTAAAAATGAAATACATCATGACTAGACATAATGAACCAAAATACTAGTCTATACATGGGCCCTACCAAAATATAAAAGACTGATGAGGTGACTCTAGACAGTGGCAGATCTGGTCAGAGCTCTGTCAGTGCACTACTGGTGGTGCTGCTGCGGCTTATGGGACTAATCTCCAGTACCTACGCAATGGAAAATCAACGCCCAAAGCATAACGTTTAGTGGTGCATAATTTATAATAACAATAATTTAATAATTGAAATAATATCTGCAAATCATAATTTCTGGATCTTTTACATTTTTATTGCTATTTGGAAGCAAATAATATTATCGGGATCTTTTATGATTACTTATTGTATTTTAAGTCTCAATTAATTTTTATCAGTGCCCAAGAAACCTATAACAAATTATAAAAGCTGGATGCACGGGTGTATATTAGTTAGACAACCATATATATCGTCAAAGATACATCCGCTGAGCACGAGACCATTGTTGGGCATGAGACTCTTTATCGATCTTGTAAAGCCAGAAATAAAGTTAGGCACAATGGCCAATAAGTAGGCATATAGCCTGTAGAACAATCATACCAGACATATTTTGTCAGTTCATGATTTTCTCGGTAGGCAGTACTGCTATCTGTAGTCCCTAATTGGTATACCAATTTATCCAAACTAAATAAATAAGTCTAGGTATACAATGGGCAATTGAATATTTTTAATTATTTTGGTACTATTCACTGTTACTATTTTATGGTACTGTTCATTGGTACCATTAATTTCATATTAATAGGACATTAGTCCCAATTTACATATTCATATCATTTTTAATATTTAATTATTATTATGAGTATTTTAATTATCATATATAGCATTTTTTCCATGAACTTTTCTTTAGGTTTATGTTGATGTGCTATCTTTATATAGGAATTTGACTAGGTTAGGATGTCTATTTAGTCACAGTTCCTTCATAACAATTGCTTCTCTATGTTTAAACTTGAATTTCAGTTTTTTAAACACTGAATTTGGGGTTATAGAACTCAAGTTATAGTCAAATACCATAACTGGTCCCTTTACTTCAAAGCTGTCCAGAATTTATAATTCCTGGTCAATAAAATTTGACCAGTCATTTGATCATTTTATGGTCATTTTTAGACTTAGGTTCCTTCACAAGATATGTTCCTCTATGTCTTAGGGACTCCCAGGTACAATTTCATAATTTTGCAAGCTTGGTATAGTAAGTTATAGTCAATGTATTAACTTGGACTCTCAATCCTATAAAGGCAATAAACAAACTTCAGGGTAGTATCTTTGACCCTCTTTTTAGGGTCTTTACACTTAGAATTTGGCAAAGGTGTCTAAATCAATGTTGTAGCCCTAAGTATCATGTTTCCAGATTATATTGGCACATCTCAAATGGAATTTCCTAGTGGGAGTTATGGCCAGATGAACACACGGGTAGCAAATGGCATTCTGGGTTCCACTTAACATTTTCCAGATTTCAATTCCTAAATTTTGGCTAATATTTTCCCTAGGATGCAATGGTTTCTAGAGCTTGGTCAAAATATAAAAATTGTTGTGCTATGTCTTATAAAACTTTTGGCACTAGTTTCACTCAATTTGCAGCTTTGGATACCAAGTTATGGCATTTTTGCCAAAACTGGTCAAGCACACCAAAGGAACAGTATTTTGGACAATTTCTGGATTGGCAGTTTTAGTAACTCAAATTCTGCTAACAATTTGATTTGGTTAAAGGCAAAATTGGGTCAAGTGGTTCATGAAAAGTGTAGCCCTATGTCTAAGCTTTCCATTGATGTAAATTTTAGGTCATTTGGACTAGTATAGAGAGAGTTATGACCAAATGAAGTACTGTTTAATTGGTCATTTTCTGGATTTTAGCGTTTGGTTATCCGGGTTTGGGCAGACAATTGGTCATGATTTTGGCAAAATTTGGGCATGGTGTCTACATGAAAAATGGGCTATTTTGAGTCTATTTTCACCTCCAATTGGCCTCATACCAATTGGAATCACACATTTTCAGTTATGGGTCAATAAACCCACTGGACTCATTGAGTCCAAACCTGTAAAAAATTGAACATTCCAATATCTCAATTCCTTCAACTTCCTTACTTCAATTTGCATGCAATACACTTCTATAAGCAATAATCTCAACTCAATAGGTCAATTTCAACATTTACACCAATTCCTCAAACATTTACACAAACCCTACTTTTCAAAGTTTTAAATTTTCACAAACACTACACAATCAAACACCCAAACATTCCAACTCATCACACATTCTCATGAAACCATTTTTTATCACTTAAAAGCAATAAACTTCAAGTTCCATGGCTGCTAAAAATTCAAGGGTTCTTTCCTCAAGATTTTCTTTTTATTTTAATGATATTTATGCTTGGCTAAACATGCTTTTCATGTTTAATAAAGAGAAAAAGACGGATTAGTGCACTAACCTCTTGTGACCTAACTTCAAACTTCAATTTCTCTTCTTCAAATGGGTATCTAAAGCTTCCTTATGGAGTGGGGAGAATTATTTGTGAAGAGAGCTATGGGTTTTGATGGGTAAATGAAGAGGAAATCAAGCTTTAAGCTTCATAACAATGGTGGGGAGGTAGAGACTAAGGGAGACGGCAAGGAGAGAGAGAGAAGAGGAAGAAGAAGATGGTTGGTGAGGTTTTGTCTCTTGTGGGTATTTATATATATATATATATTTATGTGTACTTTATTGTTTTTAAATTTCATAAATCTATTTCCTTTCTTTTCTTTTCTTTTCTTTTCTTTTCTTCTTCTTTCTCTTCTCATTTTTCAAATTCAAATTCATAAATTTAATTTATGTTAATTATTTTATTTCCTAATTTTTAATTTGACATTTAGGTCAAAATTCACCTCTAGGGGTGAAATGACTAAAATGCCATTCATAATGCATATCGGGTCATTTTTATTATTTTTGTACCAATTTATAAATCCTCTAAACTTTAATTTATTTTTCTCTAAATTTTTCATATATTTTCTTAATATTTATTTCTTCAATTTATGCCTCCTCACTATAGTTTAGGTGTGGTTCCAGACATTTTTTACTGTTCGAACAGACATGAGTAATCAAAATAGTAAAATATACGGACTAGGCGTTACATTGCGCTTCCACAAAACACATCATTATATTCCTACAATACAATATAAGAAAATTAAGTTAAAAAAAATTAGAATATCGAAAGAAATAAATTAGTATATTTTTTCAAGAAATCAACTAACCTTGACAGCATTTTTTATGACTTTAAGAGCATTCAAACACCATATTTCATAAAATTGTTGGTGAGAGTAATAGCTTCATTAATCTTTGATGGCAACTTTACAAGTTGAGTTTGGATGAAACTTTGATTTTGACTTGGATTTATTATTCTTTTATTATTAAAATTTAAAATATGCATTACATTGTTAGATATGCACATCTTTTGAAAATAACATTAGCATAAAATATTATATTTAGTTTCCTCATATATTTCATAAAATAAAATTTTATTTTAACAAATGATTTATTATTATTATTATTATTATTATTATTATTATTATTATTATTATTATTATTATTATTATTATTATTATTATTATTAATGCCAAGTCATGCTATAGGGCTATGATATATAAAAAGAAATTTTCATGTAAAAAGGTTTTAGTTAATTAAAGCCTTATTTTATCAAAAAAAATTAAAATCTGATATATATATATATATATATATATATATATATATATATATATATATTAAGTAAACTTTAATTCAACTAAAGATCATAAACCAGAGCTTTAATAACAAAAGGAAGTGGCACTCGAACGACTATCTCAAGTCTAACAGAGAACGAGTCGCTCTAGTAAGAAGGTGAACAACTCACATTCGCAGACCCAGGAAACAGAACCTTTTCATACATTTAAATGCAAACTTAAATTTAATTATACTATGTAAAAAGTTAAATAATAATGAGAGATTTGCAATCACCTCCATGATTTGACCTTATCTCATTAACTCCAAATTGAATTTTAATATGATTCTTTTTTATCCGATATCATGAATCTCTATTATAATTAAATTATGATACCTACCTTACCATCACGCAGGGAAAGAATATATGCTTCAAGTTTATCATTAATTAATTATTTTCAGAAGGAAATTTACAATATTAGACCTTAGTTTAATTGAATGCTTCATTTATTAATTTATAAATTGTTTTTGCAAATAATGTCCATCACAATATTTGCTTCATTAAATCACAGGTGTAATCCAATCCAATCCTAATATATTTGAAAAATTAATGTAGGTAACTTCTAAGACTCTAAATTATCCGTTAAAATTATCCATGAAAATTGATGTTGATCATATATGAGATTAATTCCTCATCTTTGCAACCTTCAGCCTCTCTTTTCTTATTTGTGGATTTCAATGACGGTTTTAGTTCAATTTCTCTAATGATGTGATAGCTTCAAATTTCACAACAAAACTTGCTATGTTCCATATAATGCCACGGAAACTGCTCTCTCTATTAATGTTTTCTTGTTTAATAAATTTTACTGAAAAATGTTTCTTAACATAATTACTTTAATTTAACCAAATGCCTCAAATACGTAACAACTATTGAAAATTTAAATAATAAACTAATCTTTCTACAATATATAGATAGCTAAAATTCTTAAATATAAATATATTCTTTAAAGGCATTCGGCTACAAATTAATATTAATTGACTAATGATGAGCTGAACAATATTGTACCAAAGCAGGAGGCACAAAGTAGGAGACAAGCTTAGGAATTTCCTCGTTTCCACCAAAACAATCGTCAGCCCATTGTGTAAACATATTGCAACATCCTTCAGCCATTTGAAGGTTTTGAAAAACTGTACCTACGGCAGATCGAGCCCAACACAAACCCACATTAACTGAGGATGCAGCACAGACTGGAGATAAAAAGAATTGGGGAGAAGGTGCTCCAGGGACTTGAGGGGTTGACGGTCCACTTGGAACTTGAGGGGTTGACGATACGCTTGGAACTTGAGGAGTTGATGGTGCTTTTGGAACTTGAGGAGTTGATGATGGGCAATGGCATACACATGTACATTGTGTCCCGATTACACCTCGCCCAATTTGAACCCGCCTTACTTCATAAGGGCAGCCGGAACAAGCAGCAGTACAGCCACAATATGCAACAGCCTCTTCATTTGCAGATTCAGAACTAAAAGTATTTGCTAACCCATCATTAATTAACCTTGCCAAACAAACAAGAACAAATACCAACCAAATTGAGCGCCTCATTTTTGCTAATGATAACTAATTTTTCTTTCTTCTTTTAGCAAACAATCGCTAATTTGTCTTTTGCTCTAGGATATGTGCCTATTTATAATATACCCAAAATATAATTTGACCTTATCTCATTAACTGCAAGTTGAATTTTAATATGATTCTTTTTTATCCGATATCATGAATCTCTATTATAATTAAACTATGGTATCTACCTTGCCATCACGCAGGGAAAGAATATCTGTTTCAAGTTTATCATTAATTAATTATTTTAAAAAAGAAATTTACAATATTAGACCTTAGTTTAATTGAATGCTTCATTTATTAGTTTATAAATTGTTTCTGCAAATAACGTCTATCACAATATCTGCCCTTGTTCTCAGCCTCTTTAATTATGAGAATTCATTAATTATTTAATTTATAATCCAATTTAATTTTCTAAGTCATATTTTTATTATTTATATGTTTCTTTCAATTTTAAATTTTTGTTTAATCTATGCTATGGAGATAATGTAAATGCATCAGTCATCCAATTCCATTCTACAAACATTAAATCACAGGCGTAATCCAATCCAATCCTAATATATTTGAAAAATTAATGTAAATAACTTCTAAGGCTCTAAATTATCCATTAAAATTATCCATGAAAATTGATGCTAATCATATATGAGATTAATTCCTCATTTTTGCAGCTTCTCTTGTCAGTTAATTGGTTAGTGGTTCTAACATCTAAGGCTCTAAATTATCCGTTAAAATTATCCATGAAAATTGATGCTGATCATATATGAGATTAATTAGCTTAAACATAAACACACACAAAAAGGAGCATTAAACGTGAAGTAATATTTGTTTCTTGTCAATTAAATCAATCATTAGCCAGCCATTAAAGCATTTATACATTGCATTCCTGTAAAAATAAAAAATAAAAAATAAACGGTGTGTTAAGCCCAGCAAAGAAAATTTTATTAATGTCATAAATTTTGAAATTAAGCTTTATATTTATTCATGATATTCAATTTGGCCCAATCTGAATTTAATAATTAAATTAGAATAAATCATTATTTTCTTATTTTTAAGTAATGTATTTATTAATTTATTTTTTTTTATAATTTACGCCATAAACTTTGAAGAATATTAACCCATACAATCAACAACCTATAACATAAAAATAAAAATAAAAAAATTCAAAAATATCGAAATCACAAAATTAATAAGACATAAAAATTAACAAAAACATGAGGGAGTTAATACAAACCATTAATCTTGATGCAGCATCCCACGTTTGAATTGAGTTTGGATGGTACCGCTAATCTTTAGTTAAGTTTCTATTTTTGAACTAATTGCATTTTTCACACAACCTTCAATTTTTATTTCATTGTTTTGTTTCTTAACTTCGACTTGTAAATTTTTGTGTATTAATAAATTTTAAAAATATATTACATTATAAGTTATAAATTCATCACATATCGTAGTGAAAGCTCCATCATCAACTAATGTCAGATGGACAATTCTTGAACCATCATTAACTTAATAATAATAATAAAAAAAAAAAACTCATCACTTATCTCTAAAGGAGTCGATTGCATCACTTGTCTCATATTGCACATGTTTTAAAATTATATAAAATATTATATTCAGTTTTCTCCTATATTTCATAAATTTAATCAAAATAAAATTATAAAAAAAAGTTAGGTAGTAATGAGAGATTTGCAATCACCTCCATGATTTGTTGCCAATGTTCATCCCAACGAAATGTGGATAGAGCATATATGAGAGGTGAGTTCAAATTCACAAAGACCTTATTGGTTTGTCAATCATTTATAAGACCCATCCATCATATTTTTGGTGCCTGCAAGGTTTTCTAGATATTTAATTTATTTAATAAATAAATTATTATTTCATCTTTCTTGAAAAAAAAAAATCATCTTTAAATTTTATTTTTTTTCAATTGTTTATTTTAAAACTAAATTACATGATTATGATTACATTTTTTTGACTTACATGGGTATTAATATTTATCTATAAAAATAAATTTCTTGCAAATGGATAAATGCAGTTCCGGAAAAAGGGATTCAGTAAATTTTTTTATTAAAAAAATATGAATAAATTATAATCAAGTTCCTAAGATTTAATAAAATTCATTGATTAATCTCTAGTGTAAATTTTGTAATAATTTAAACCTTCAAATTTTATTTTCATTAACAAATTGGTCTTCACATTTTACTTTTATTAACATATTAGTTTTCATGATAAGCGAATTTTGAGGATTAATCTATTAATAGTAGTAAAATGTAAGGATTGATTTGCTAAAGTCATTATCAAATTTATATTAAAGATTAATTTGTGAGTTTTGTTAAATTTTAAAATTTTTTTTATAATTTGTACAAAAATATTTATGTAAGTACATACATTGCTAATATAAATGGATTTTATAAAATCTAGACACAAAAGATTTTTTATTATTTATATGGATTTCTTTAATTGGTTTCATCTTATTTAAGTTAGATGATAAAAAGTTATCATTTTTTAATGATAGTAAGAATCATTTACCGTGGGTTTTACATTTCTAAATTTCTAGTTTACTTGTTCTTTTTAATATTCAGTAAATTACTTTTTAATATATTGAGTGTACTTTATATTTTACTTAAAAATTTTATTTATTAATAAAAAATTAAAAAAAAAAAACTAAATAGTGTAGTATCATCGGTAAACAAAAGTAAAATTTATGAATGATATAAAGAACATGTTTGGTTGAACTCTATGATAGAATTTATTTCATTTGCAAATGAATTCCATGATAGAATTCATTTACAGATGAATTTCTTTATTTGGTATATTTTATATTAAATATGGAATTCATTTCAAATGAAATGAATTTTGTATTTGGAATAAATAAAATAAATAAATGATATGTAATAGGAGGATAATTTTGTTTATTGAAATATATATGATTTTAAGTTAAAAATTCATTTGTAAATTCTATTAATTTTGATAGTATTTGGTTTATTTATAATAAATTACATGAAATTAATTATTAATAATTCTAAATGAATTTTTATCTAAACCAAATACTAAAATTTTAGATTTACAAATAAATTCCACAAAATTTTGTAGGATTCATTTATGCCAAACATTATCAAAGTTTAAATTGAATTTTATATTTATTCTTATATTCAATTTAGGTGAATATGAATGCTATGGTTAAATTAATATAAATAATTTTCTTAATTTTTAAATAATATAATACATTTTTAAATTTTAAATAATTTTATTTTTTTTAAATACACCAATTATTATCAACGTTGAAAATAAACAACTCATAATATATATATATATATATATATATATATATATATATATATATATATATATATATATATATATATATAACTCAGAAGAATCAATAGGTAAATACTCCAATTGCTTGCTAATAATTGACTTCATTGGCAATGAAATTCATCATATCCATTAGATTATTGGTGCAAAAACATATAGATGTACAAAAATCCTCCAAAATATATAGATATACACTCATTAGAAAAATTTCCGGAGACAACAATTTAGCAGCACTAAATTCAATTGTTAGATTTGGGATTAATAGACTAACACTATAGGAATACTATGAAAAGGTTTTCAACTTTCACCCATTGCAATTCTATGAAACAAGAGAAATTTTGTTTTAAGGTAGAAAAATGGCATAGAATTCAAAATGAAGGAATTCTTATTTATAGCTCTTGCACATATGTTTGAAGACGACTGGTAGTTAAAATTGTAAATATTTTGAGCTATTTTTTGAGGAGAATGAGAAGAATGTGAGATTCCTTCTGAATGTCTTGAGTTTATGAATAATATAATTTTAATATTGTAATTATAAATTATTTGAAGACAATGAATGTAGATGTAGCTTTATGTTAAAAGAATAAGCCATATAATGTCTACCTTCTTTCTTTATTTCTTTGTGATTCTGCGCTTCCACAAAACACATCATTATATTCCTACAATACAATATAAGAAAATTAAGTTAAAAAAAATTAGAATATCGAAAGAAATAAATTAGTATATTTTTTCAAGAAATCAACTAACCTTGACAGCATTTTTTATGACTTTAAGAGCATTCAAACACCATATTTCATAAAATTGTTGGTGAGAGTAATAGCTTCATTAATCTTTGATGGCAACTTTGCAAGTTGAGTTTGGATGAAACTTTGATTTTGACTTGGATTTATTATTCTTTTATTATTAAAATTTAAAATATGCATTACATTGTTAGATATGCACATCTTTTGGAAATAAAATTAGCATAAAATATTATATTTAGTTGCCTCATATATTTCATAAAATAAAATTTTATTTTAGCAAATGATTTATTATTATTATTATTATTATTATTATTATTATTATTATTATTATTATTATTATTATTATTATTATTATTAATGCCAAGTTATGCTGTGTGACGCCCCTCATCCGTCTACAGTGTAGCCGAGCGATGAGTGCCACATTTGGTGCCGGAGCACCCTATCTTGTCTTGTCTTGTTTATTGTAAATTTTAATGTCATTTAAATCAGGTAATTTATGTGTTGAATTTTTTTTTTATATCTTATTTCTGTGGAAACCGGACAGATCCTCCTCTGTTTTATTACCATCTGGCGGGTTTCACTATCACCTGTTAACATATTCATAGTCATCTCACATATTTTCATATCATATTCTCTTTTATCATATTATTCACAACTATTTATGAGATCTCAAAATGAAGTATCATCCATTGCATTCATATGGAAATTCATAGATAATAAATTACAAGTTTTCATTTCAATCTCAAGTTTAATTTCAAGTCCAAAATGAAATACATCATAAACTAGTAATTACATTATGACTAAACATAATGAACCAAAATACTAGTCTATACATGAGCCCTACCAAAATACAAAAGACCAGTGAGGTGACTCTGGACAATGGCAGATCTGGTCAGAGCTCTGTCAGTGCACTACTAGTGCTGCTGCTGCGGCTGCTGGGACTGATCTCCAGTACCTACGCGATAGAAAACCAACGCGCTAAGCATAATGCTTAGTGGTCCATAATTTATAATAACAATAATTTAACAATTGAAATAATATCTGCAAATTATAATTTCTGGGTCTTTTACATTGTTATTGCTCTTTGAAAGCAATTAACATTATCAGGATCTTTTATGATTACTTGTTGTATTTTAAGTCTTAATTAATTTTTTTATCAGTGCCCAAGAAACCTATAACAAATTATAAAAGCTGGATGCATGGGTGTATATTGGTTAGACAGCCATATGTCTATTTAGTATACGTCTGTCAGGCACGAGGCCCGCTGTCAGGCTTGAGACCCGCTGTCAGGCTTGTAAAGCCAGAAATAAAGTAGGCACAATGGCCAGTAAGTAGGCATATAGCCTATAAAACAATCATACCAGACATATATTGTCAGTTCATGATTTTCTCAGTAGGCAGTACTACTATTTGTAGTCCCTAATTGGTATACCAATTTATCCAAACTAAATAAATAAGTCTAGGTATACTATGGGCAATTAAATATTTTTAATTATTTTAGCACTATTCACTGTTAATATTTTCTGGTACTGTTCATTGGTACCATTAATTTCATATTAATAGGACATTAGTCTCAATTTACATATTCATATCATTTTTAATATTTAATTATCCTTATGAGTATTTTAATTATCATATATAGCATTTTTCCCATGAACCTTTCTTTAGGTTCATTTTGATGTGTTATCTTTATCTAGGAATTTGACTATGTTAGGATGTCTATTTGGTCACACTTCCTTCATAACAAATGCTCCTCTATGTTTAAACTTGAATTTCAGTTTTTTAATCACTGAATTTGGGGTTATAGAACTCAAGTTATAGTCAAAGTAACATAACTAGTCCCTTTTCCTATAAGCTGTCCAAAATTTACAATTTTTGGTTAATAAATTTTGACCAGTCATTTGATCATTATATTGTCATTTTTAGACTTAGGTTCCTTCACAAGATATGTTCCTCTATGTCTTAGGGACTCCCAGGTAAAATTTCATAATTTTTCAAGCTTGGTATAGTGAGTTATAGTCAATGTATTAACCTGGACTCTCAGTCCTATAAGGGCAATAACCAACTTCAGGGCAGTATGTTTGACCCTCTTTTTAGGGTCTTTACACTTAGAATTTGGCAAAGGTGTCTAAATCAATATTGTAGTCCTAAGTATCATATTTCCATTGATGTAATTTTAGGTCATTTGGACCAGTATAGAGAGAGTTATGACCAAATGAACACGTACTGTTTATTTGGTCATTTTCTGGGTTGGCAGTTTTAGTGACTCAACTTTTGCTAATAATTTGATTTGGTTAAAAATAAAACTGGGTCAAGTGGTCTTCATGAAAAGTGTAGCTCTATATCTAAGCTTTCAATTGATGTAAGTTTAGGTCATTTGGACTAGTATAGAGAGAGTTATGACCAAATGAACACGTACTATTCATTTGGTCATTTTCTGGGTTTCAATGTTTGGTCATCCAGGTTTGGGCAGAGAATTGGTCATGATTTTGGCAAAATTTGAGCATGGTATCTACATGAAAAATGGGCTATTTTGAGTCTATTTTTACCTCCAATTGACCTCATACCAATTGGAGTCACACATTTTCAGTTATGGGTCAATAAATCCACTGGACTCATTGAGTCCAAACCTGCAGAAAATTAAACACTCCAAATATCTCAATTCCTTCAACTTCCTTACTTCAATTTACATGCAATACACTTCTATAAGCCACAATCTCAACTCAATAGGTCAATTTCAACATTTACACCCAGTCCTCAAGCATTTACACAAACCCTAGTTTTCAAAGTTTTAAATTTTCACAAACACTACACAATCAAACACCCAAACATTTCAACTCATCACACATTCTCACGGAACCATTTTTTCATCGCTTAAAAGCAACAAACATTAAGTTCCATGGCTACCAAAAATTTAAGGGTTCTTTTTTCAAGATTTTCTTTTTGTTTTAATGATATTTATGCTTGGCTAAACATGCTTTTTATGTTTAATAAAGAGAAGAAGAGGGATTAGTGCACTAACCTTACTTGAGCTTCCCTAACTTCAAATTTCTTGCTTCCAATGGATGTCTATAGCTTCCTTAGGGTGTGGAGAGTATTTTTTATGAAGTGAGTTATGGGTTTTGGTGTGTAGAAGCTTGGGAAATCAAGCTTGGAAGCTTGACAACAATGGAGGAAATGAGGGAAAGAGAGAGAGAAGAAATGGAGGAAGAAGATAGAAGTGGGTGGGAGTTTGTCCTCTAGTGCTTATTTATAATTTTTTTTTTGGAATTTTCCTAAGCTTTTTTTTTTCTTTTCTTTTCCTTTCTTTTCTTTTCTCTTCTGATTTTCCTAATCTATTTCATAAATTTTAATTAATGCTAATTATTTTATTCTCTAAATTTTTTTTATTTTGACATTTAGGTCAAAATTCACCTTTGGGGGTGAAATGACCAAAATGCCCTTAGTAGTGCATATTGGGTTATTTTTATTATTTTTGTACCAATTTATAAATTCTCTAAACTTTAATTTATTTTTTTCTCTACATTTTTTCTATATTTTCTTAACATTTATTTCTTCAATTTATGCCTAGGTGTAGTTCCAGACATTTTAACTGTCCGAACAGACATTAGTCGTCGGAATAGTAAAATGTACGGACTACCTATGGTGAGGGCGTTACATGCTATAGGGCTATGATATATAAAAGGAAATTTTCATGTAAAAAGGTTTTAGTTAATTAAAGCCTTATTTTATCAAAAAAATTAAACTGTGATATATATATATATATATATATATATATATATATATATATATATATATATATATATATGTATGTATGTATATATATATATATATATGTTAAGTAAACTTTAATTCAACTAAAGATCATAAGGAAGTGGCACTCGAACGACTATCTCAAGTCTAACAGAGAACAAGTCGCTCTAGTAAGAAGGTGAACAACTCACATTCGCAGACCGACGAACAAAATTTAAAGGAAACATAACCTTTTCATACATTTAAATGCAAACTTAAATTTAATTATACTATATAAAAAGTTAAATAATAATGAGAGATTTGCAATCACCTCCATGATTTGTTGCTAATATTCACCCCAATAAAGTCATTAGAGCATATAAGAGACATGAGTTCAAATTCATATAGATCTTATTCGTTTGGCAATCGAAGTACCAATCCATCATATTTTTGGTGCCCGCAGGATTTTATAAATATTTAATTTATTTAATAAGTAAATTATTATTTTACTTTTAAATTTTATTATTTTCAATTATTCATTAATTTATTTTATTATTTTTTTATTGAATTCAATCATGGTAAGCTAAATTTATTTGATTTTCTCACTTTTAAATCAAATCAAACTAAATCAACAGTGCTCTACTGAACACTGTAAAACTTAGCTAAATCTCTAATCATCAATCAACTTATTCATAAATTTCGTTACATAAGGTGAGCAGTATTTTTTTTTTTTTTATTATTATAAAAAATAAGACCTTGCGTATGTAACAGTCATAATTCTCTTAGTCTCAGAGTGACCGGTTATGTTCTTGATTTAATTCAATCTTGTAAAAAAGAACTTACTATTAAACTCAAGATGGTATCCAATGAGATGAATTATTGAGTAATTTATCTTCTTTTCTTATTACACTAATAAATATAGATAATATTTAATTATTATAATTATGTAATAAATTAAATTAAAATAAAACAAAATTATTTTATTAAGTTAATCACTAAGCTACACGATAAAATGAAATTCGATATATGTGATTTCAAATATTTTTTAGAACAATCTTAGCATATGGCTATCAATCAGATCAAAACTAGACAGGGATCTTCTTTAGAAAAAAGAAAGAAACAGGTTAAATGATGTGATATGACCAATAAAGAAAAGTAAAATGTATTAATGATATAAAAATTAAAATTGGACTTTATATTTATTCCTAATATTCAATTTAGGTGATAATAAATTCTATGATTAAATTAATATAATCATTTTTTAATTTCTAAATAATATAATACATTTTTCAAATTTAAATAATTTCATATATTTTTTTTAAATACGCCAATAACACCAACCCATAAAATCAACTATCCAAACATAAAAAAACACAAAACTTAGAAAATCAATAGGACCACTAGGGCTCGAAGTACTATGGCGCTAACACGTTTTGGAGTTTAAGTATAAGGAGCAAGGTGTAAGTGTGCATCTGAGCGTGATAAGGCCAAATAAATAAATAAATGTAAATATTTTACTAAATTTTAAATAAAATAAAATTAAAATTAATAATAACTTATAAATATTTAAGCGTTAATATATATCAAGTAATTATAAAATAATTACTTTCAATCTTAATATATATTTTAAATTAAACTTTTGTTTTTTAACCACAATTTTATTTTTTTAATATAATAATAATTAGAGATTTGAAATAATCATGATTCATAAGAATTAGCAATTTGTGTTTTTTTTAATCTATTCGTTATTTTCAATTTGATTTTAAAATTAATATTTAAAAAGTATTTTTTTTTAATTTTATAAGAATTTATATAATAAAAAATAACTGAATTTTATGCTAATAATCGATCAATTGTTGCTAAATATAAATAAATAAATTTGAAATTAAGACATAATTATTACTGTCATAAATATTTTTTTTATTGAGCAATTACGGATTTGCGGCTTTTACATTTTGAATATTTTATTTATGTTGGTTAGACAGTGATAGGTTGGCATTGGGCATATTTTCCTATCTCCTAGGCAAAATTAAAATGTGAACATCTATTAATTAAAAATTATGAACCAGAGCTTTAACAATAAAAGAAGATTGCAATCACCTCCATGATTTGTTGCTAATATTCATCCCAATAAAATGTCATTAGAGCATATAAGAGACATGAGTTCAAATTCATATGGATCTCATGGGTTTGGCCATCGAAGTACCGATCCATCATACTTTTGGTGCCTGCAGGATTTTATAAATATTTAATTTATTTAATAAGTAAATTATTATTATATAAAATAAATTTATATTTTTAATTATAGATGTATTTCTAAAACCTTTTATTATTGTCTTAATATATAAGTTAGTACGCGTGTGAATATATATATATATATATATATATATATATATATATATATATATATATATATATATATATATATATATATATATATATAAACGATAGAAAAATATTATAAAAAATTAATATTCATTGATTTATAAAAAAATAATGATAATATGAAATATATAATAAAATTATGAGAATTTAAAATTTTTAAATAATACATAATCACATATATAAAAAAAATTATATATATGAAAAAAATTTAAATAGATAAATATATATTATTTAAAAAATTGAGTTTAATTGTAAAATTAATATAATTCATAGGATCACTAGAATTTATATTACTATTTTTTTATTTGAAATAGTGCATTATTAAAAATTTAAAAATATTAATGTGTATATATATAGAAAAATATAATAATTTTTTAGTATTATAAACTTATGTTAACTTGATAAATAGTAAACATGTATAAAAAGAATTAAGAATTATATTTTGAATATAGAATTATTATTTTAATTTAATAAATTCATATTTAAATATAAATATAAAATAATATTTAATATAAAAAGAGTCTAATTTTTATATGAATATAAGTATTATATTATTTAACAAAATTTTTATTTTTTTGGATTTAACAACTTTTTTTATTGAAATTTAATGTTTATTGTTAGAAAGATAATTATAAAAAATTTAATTTTAAAATACAATATAAGTTAGTTTGATAAAATATTTTATTTTAAATCAAATAATTATTTACAATTTTTTACTATAAACATTCCACTTAAAAATAATAACATACTAATATTAGTATTTTTCATTATATTAACATGATTTTTTTATTTTTTATATAAAAAAGAAATTTTAGTTATTAATTTATTGGTGTTAATATATTTGTCAATCTTATTTAAATTTTTTTTATATCATAAGAAAATATGAAATTATATAAAATATTATATATCAAATAAAAATTAATAATATTGATATTTATTAATATGAGTACTCACAATTAATTTTACCAAATAAGATAAGAATAGAAAAATAATTAAAAACAAAAAAATCAATGAAACTATATAAAATTAAATTTATTTTACTATTATATTTATAAATTATTAAATAAAATTGAAAAAACATTTAAATTTTTCACACTGGTTTTATATGTTTTACAAAATTATAAAATGTTAAAATCTAATTAATAATTCATGAAAATATATGAATTAATAAAATAATAAATAATTAAATTTATATATTTATAAAACATTAATTATAAAATTAAATTTTTATAATAAATTTTATATCTATAATTTTTTTTTTATTTTCACCGGTGCACTTTCGTTTTCACTAACTTAGTATAAAAATTATAACATATATTAACTTAATTTTTTTACTTTCACATACAACATACATATAATGAAACATGAAAATTTATATACTAATAATAATAATAATAATATATTATGCAAAAATTAATAAAAAATTTTAAATAAAAATATTAAAATTACAGATACATACAACAAGTACAAAAAATATGCATTGCACATTGAAAAAAATTAGTAATATATATATATATATATATATATATATATATATATATATATATATATATATATATATATAATTTAAAGAACAATAAAAAAAATCATTAATCAACTTGTTTATTTATTAAATTTGAAAATAATTATAATTAATTAAAATTTTATAATATAATGATGAATATATAAAATATTATAAAATAAATATTAAACTATATTTTTAAAATAAAATAATAAATAATCCACTTAACGGGTGTTTCTATTATTTTCAACTTGTACTCTCTTATTTTTATTTCATTTCATTTTTTATTTATTTTGAATTAAACTTTTCGTTTTTTAACCACAATTTCTTTTTTTTTTAATATAATAATAATTAGAGATTTCAAATAATCATGATTCATAAGAATTAGCAATTTGTGTTTTTTTTTTTAATCTATTCATTATTTTCAATTTGATTTTAAAATTAATATTTAAAAAGTATTTTTTTTAATTTTATAAGAATTTATATAATAAAAAATAACTGAATTTAATGCTAATCATCGATCAATTGTTGCTAAATATAAATAAATAAATTTGAAAATAAGACATAATTATTACTGTCATAAATATATTTTTTATTGAGCAATTACGGGTTTGCGGCTTTTACATTTTGAATGTTTTATTTATGTTGGTTGGACAGTGATGGGTTGGCATTGGGCATATTTTCCTGTCTTCTAGGCAAAAAAAATTCATGATTCATAATGTGAACAGAATTTATTAGAAATAGAATTAAAATGCAAAAATCTTCAATTGGTTCAACTGACACATTTTACATGTTTAATTTAGAGTCTATTTAATATTATTGTATCTTTTGTTAAAAAAATAGTTTATTAAATCTATTAATTAAATAATATTTAAATTTAACAGGTTTTAATTATGAAATTTTAAATAATTAAATTTTTATTAATTTTGATAATATTTAAAATGATATTAAAAAAATAATTGAAAAAATAAATATAATATTATTATTCATATAAAATATATTTAAAATAAGTGACTATAACATAATAACAATTTAAAAATTAAAGAACTAAGGGATTGAATACTTAAAACGTCATTTTTTAATCTTTTAAAAGTAATGATTAAACAAAATGATATCATTTTAAATAAATTAATTAAATAAAAAATAATAATAATGAAGATCCGTTCAATCCATTAACTTCACAACGAGGCGAATGAGTATCCAACCAATTCACCAAATTTTTTCAACTTTGAGAGTAAATCGAACTATTTAGTGAATTGATTTATGATTTTCATTGTTCGACTGGTCAAATCGGTTCAAATTTCAAAACCATGGGTAATACCATTGAAAGTTAATATTGCATCTTTATTAGTGGAAGTTTTTGGATATTACAAATAAAACCACAATTTATAAGCTTAGTATTTAATAAAATTTTATATCATTAATTTTGACTTGAGTGCACAAACCTTCTAACCTGAAAATTCCAATTTCACAAGTTACTATTTTTTAAAAAATTAGAATGAATAAATCAAAATTAGGTCAAAATTAATGGAAAGAAAGTAACCTCCCAACTTAAGTCTTGATATTAATAAAAGAAAGTAACCTTAAAAAAAAAAAAATTACCAACATTGAAATCAACAATTCACAACATAAAAAAAAAACTCAGAAAAATCAACAGGTAAATACTCCAATTGCTTGCTAATAATTAACTTCATTACCATTCATCAAATCCATTAGATCATTGGTGCAAAAACATATAAATATACAAAAATCTTCCAAAATATATAGATATACAACTAAATTCAATTGTTAGATTTGGGATTGATGGACTAACAATATAGAATATTCTGAATAGATTTTTCAGTTTTCTTCAATTGCAATCATAGAGAAATTTCAATTGAAGGTAAAAAATGACATACAATTCAAAAAGAATGAATTCTTATTTATTGAAAGAGCTCTTACACATATACTTAAAGACAATTTAGCAGTTAAAATGGTAAATATATTGAGTTATTTTTTGAGGAGAATGAGAAGAATGTGAGATTCCTTTTGAATGTCTTAGATTTATGAGTAGTATAATTTTAATGTTGTAATTATGAATTATTTAAATACAGTGAATACGGATACAGCCTCATATTGAGAGAATAAGCCACATAATGTTTGCCCTTTTTATTTGTTTTTTTTTTTTTTTTGTGATTCTATGCTTCAGAGTTCACAACAATCAATATATCTCTACAATACAATATAAGGAAATTGAGTTTAAAAAAAATAGATTATCAAAAGAAATAAATTAGTATATTTTTTCAAGAAATCAACTAACCTTGACAGCATTTTTTGATTCAATATCATGGATTTTGTGACACCTCTTACCCGTCAACAGTATAGCCGAGTAAGATATGCCACATAGTGTACCGGAACACCCTATTTTATTTCAATCATTTTTATCTTTCCTAATTTATATTTTTTTTCCAAAATTATGAAGTACAATTTATGAAATATAATTCATTTAAGTCATTTATTGAAATTATAATTTATTTGAGGTTTCGAAAATTTTATAGGAAATCCGACAGAGTACCGGCTAAAAATGGAGAAAACAGTTCTTCGGAACCTATGAAAAACACTTCTAATAATCATTTCCAATCATTCTCAAACTCCAATAATCATCAAAATCTCAATATTTTTCAATAACATTTCTATTTCTCAATCATTCATTTCTCATGGTATTCATATATAAGCAATAAATAAATACTCAATTTTCCATTCATAAACACAATTTCCACTATTTACATTAACATCAAAATACATTACATAAGTCTTAATTACACAAGAGAAAATAAAGTTGGTTACAAAATACCAACTCACACATTTTATTAGAAATAGAATTAAAATGCAAAAATCTTCAATTGGTTCAACTCACACATTTTACATGTTTCATTTAGATTCTATTTACTATTATTGAATCTTTTATTAAAAAATAGTTTATTAAATCTATTAATTAAATAATATTTAAATTTAACAGGTTTTTATTATGAAATTTTAAATAATTAAATTTTTATTAATTTTAATAATATTTAAAATGATATTAAAAAAATAATTAAAAAAATAAATATAATATAATTATTCATATAAAATATATTTAAAATAAGTCACTATAACATAATAACAATTTAAAAATTAAAGAACAAAGGGATTGAATATTTAAACGTCATTTTTTGGTCTTTTAAAAGTAATTCAAAGGAGAAAGAGCAAGGATTACATCAGGCAAGCTTAAAATTTGCTGATAACAGCAGAAGTGAAGGGGGCAGAAGAGCAGGCTCTGAAACCATGCCACCAAATGAGACCCCATCTACAAATGTATAGTCTATATCCACTAGCTAGGTTCTCAAATTATCTACCATGAGCATAGCAAGTAAAGGTAATTTGCATTGTGATATCCAAGTTTCAGATTGCAGGCTGTCGTATGTAGCAATAAATGATCTCAAAGACCTCATGCATCAAATATATGAATTAGAAAATAAAGTTTAGCATCTTTGGTATTTATAAAGATCCAGAAAATCAAACTGAATATAGATAAAATATAAAACCTACCGAATAGGGAAAAAAAATTATATATAAAATATAAAAGGCTTAACACAATTACTTTAATTTAATCAAATGCCTCAAATACGTAAACTACTGGAAATCTAAATAATAAACTAATCTTCCTACGATATATAGCCAGCTAAGATCCTGAAATATAAATATATTCTTTAAAGGCATTCGGCTACAAATTAATATTAATTGACTAATGATGAGCTGAACAATATTGTACCAAAGCAGGAGGCACAAAGTAGGAGACAAGCTTAGGAATTTCCTCGTTTCCACCAAAACAATCGTCAGCCCATTGTGTAAACATATTGCAACATCCTTCAGCCATTTGAAGGTTTTGAAAAACTGTACCTACGGCAGATCGAGCCCAACACAAACCCACATTAACTGAGGATGCAGCACAGGCTGGAGATAAAAAGAATTGGGGAGAAGGTGCTCCAGGGACTTGAGGGGTTGACGGTCCACTTGGAACTTGAGTTGATGGTGCCTTTGGATCTTGAGGAGTTGATGGTGCCTTTGGAACTTGAGGAGTTGATGATGGACAATGGCATACACATATACATTGTGTCCCGATTACACCTCGCCCAATTTGAACCTGCCTTACCTCATAAGGGCAGCCGAAACAAGTAGCAGTACAGCCACAATATGCAACAGCCTGTTCACTTGCAGAATCTGAACTAAAAGGATTTGCTAACCCATCATTAATTAACCCTGCCAAGCAAACAAGAACAAATACCAACCAAATTGAGCACCTCATTTTTGCTAATGATAACTAATTTTTCTTTCTTCTTTTAGCAAACAATCGCCTAATTTGTCTTTTGCTCTAGGATATGTGCCTATTTATAATATACCCATAATATAATTTGACCTTATCTCGTTAACTCCAAGTTAAATTTTAATATGATTTTTTTTTATCGGATATCATGAATCTCTATTATAATTAAATTATGATACCTACCTTGCCATCACGCAGGGAAAGAATATCTGCTTCAAATTTATCATTAATTAATTATTTTAAGAAGGAATTTACAATCTTAGTTTAATTGAATGCTTCATTTATTAGTTTATAAATTGTTTCTGCAAATAATGTCCATCACAATACCTGCCCTTGTTATCTACCTCTTTAATTATGAGAATTCATTAATTATTTATTTTATAATCCAATTTAATTTTCTATGTCATATTTTTATTATTTATACGTTTCTTTCAATTTTAAATTTTTGTTTAATCAATGCTAAGGAGGTAATGTAAATGCTTCGGTCATCCAATACCATTCTACAAACATTAAATCACAGGTGTAATCCAATCCAATCCTAATATATTTGAAAAATTAATGTAGGTAACTTCTAAGACTCTAAATTATCCGTTAAAATTATCCATGAAAATTGATGTTGATCATATATGAGATTAATTCCTCAGCTTTGCAACCTTCAGCCTCTCTTTCAATTTCTAAAATGATATGATAGCTTTATATTTCACAACAAAACCTGCTCTGTTCCATACAATGCCACTGAAATTGCTCTCTCTATTGATGTTTTCTTGTTTAATAAATTTTACTGAAAAGTGCTTCTGCGGATGACGATTTCTTGAAAAAACAAATTTAATAAGTAACTTCATTTCACACTAATTTGGTAAGCACTTGATTAGGTGTACAAAAATCTGAATACAAAAAAGTGCAAACAAGGATAATTCAGTAAATTTTAATTATTTTTTGATATGCATGCGAGGGTGTTTGGTTCACTTAAAAAAATGAAGTTGATAGTTGATAAATACCCAAATAAATGAATTAGAGTGTTTAGTAAATTTTAAAAAATAAAACTAATAGCTGATGGGTAACAGATATAATACTCATAACTGCAATTTGTATCAAAATATAGTTGTTTCTCATTAGCTGACAGTTGATTTGATTTTATTTTTTACTTAGATCATATTAACCTTTTTTCATTTAATTCGAAAATTAATATTTTTAATGCTTTTATCTTTTTTATTTATTTTTTAATATTTTTATTAGCGCATTATAACTTTTTTAAAATATTTTTTTATTAATAACATAAAATATGAAATATTTATTTATTATAAAAAAATGTTTTTTTTACATTTAAGAATTTAAAATTAGTTATAAATTTTTTCTTTATCAACAATAATAATTACTTTATTATTTTATAACTATATTTTTAAAGTTATTGAATTATTTTTTAAAGAATTTAATTATTTTTTTATTTCAATAATAAAATAAATAATATAATATAATGAATCAATAATTATAGATTTATTTTAATAATATAATAAATGATATAATATATTAATTTAATAATTAAATATTTAATTTAATAATAATATATAAATAATATAATAAATTTATAAAATTATATTTATTTCAATAATAAAATAAATTATATGGTATATATACTGTTATTAGTCATTTTACATATGAATATTAATAATTAAACATAATTTTACCAAATACTTAACATAAATCAGTTATCATTATATATATATATATATATATATATATATATATATATATATATATATATATGTGCAAGAATATTGCTTTAACACATTTACTTTTATTTAATCAAATACCTCAAACACTTAAAACTATTAGAAATCTAAATAATAAATTAATTAATCTTCCTACCATATATAGCTAGCTAATATCCTAAAATAACAAATATATTTTCCGATGAATTCGGCTTCAAGTTAGTACTAATTGACTAATGATGTGTTGAACAATATTGTACCAAAGCAGGAGGCACCCAGTAGGAAACGATTCTAGGAATTTCCTCATGTCCACCAAAGCAATCATGAGTCCATTGCATAAACATACTGCAGCATCCTTCAGCCATTTGAAGGTCTTGAAAAATTGTACCAATGGCAGATCGAGCCCAACACAAACCCACATTAACTGAGGATGCAGCACAGGCCGGAGACAAAGTCAATGGTGGAGAAGGTGCCCCAGGAACTTGAGGAGTTGATGGTGCTTTTGGAACTTGAGGAGTTGATGATGCTGGTGGAGTTGGGCTATGGAAGAAAGGATTTGATGGGCAATGGCACACACATGTACACTGTCTTCCGATTGAACCTCGCCCCCCTTGAAGCCAACTTATCTCATAAGGGCAGCTAAAACATGCAAGAGTACAGCCACAATCAAATGCAACAGCCTCTTCACTAATAGGATTTGCTAATCCATCATTCATCAACCTTGCTAAGCACACAAGAACAAATACAAACCAGATTGAACACCTCATTTTGACTAATAATGACTAATAATGACAACGACTTTTTCTTTTGTTCTATGATATTTATGTAGTGTGATTTGATTTTAATCTCGTTGAGCAGCTCAGGTATTTATAGAATACCCACAATCTAATTTGAAATTATGTCAATAACTCCAAGTTGAATTTTAATTTAATTCTTGTTTATCTGATATCATGAATTTCTATCACAATTAAACTATGCTACCTGTCTTTTCATAATTGAATCACGCAGGAAAAGTATATCTCCTATAAATTTATCATTAATTTAAGAAGGAAATTAACAATACTAGATCTCTAATTTAATTACGTGTTATCATTTATTAGTTTATAAATAAATTGTTTCTGCAAACAAAGTCCATCACAATATCTGCTCATGTTTTCTATCTCTTTTATAATTAGGAGAATTCATTATTTATTTTATCAATTATAATTAGTGTTTATGAAGATTTATTTAAATTACCTTCTTCCTAATTAAAATTTTAGTAATACATTAAATTTTTTATTTTATAATTATATTTAAATAAGTTTTTAATCTAATTATTTATAAAAATTCAAACTAATTGAATTAAATTAAAAGCCTGTTTAATTTAACTGTTGGATGTAATTGATAACTGATAATTATTACTGTTATTTGATAATTAATGGCTGATAGCTGATTATAGTTTATTTATGTTAAGTGTTTGATAAAATTATATTTAACTGTTGCTATTGACATGTAAAATGACTGATAAGGGTATGTTTTATATAATTTATTTTATTATTAAAATAAATATAAAATTATAAATTTTTTACATTATATTATTTATTTTATTATTAAATTAAATATATAATCATTAATTTAATATATTATATTATTTATTATATTATTGAAATAATATATCTCATTAATTTTATAACTGAAATAAGAAAATAATTAAATTCTTTAAAAATAATTAAATAACTTTAAAAGTTTGCTTCATGTCCAACGCCTCATCACCTGTATCTTTTATCCTAGCACTCTTTTTCACAGGCTTCTCCTTGGCCACTTTTGTCTCCACTCAATTCTGGATGAGCTCCATGTTTTCAGCCCCAGTAGTTGGCACTGCTAATGGTGTTGCAGGCGGATGGGACAATCTTGGTGGTGGGGGCCTAATCCGTGACATTGGAGCAGTGAAATTTACAGCTTGGAGAATTACATTTTTCATTCCTGCCCTGTTTCAAATGTTATCAGCATTTGCAGCATTGATCTTCGGCCAGGACTTGCCAGACAGGAACTTCGGTAGGCTACGAAACTCAGGGGATAAACCCAAAGATAAATTCTCAAGCGTCTTCTATCATGGGGTTACAAATTACAGAGGGTGGATCCTCGCATTAACTTGAGGATACTGTTTTGGGGCGGAGCAGACAATTGACAATATAATAGCTGAATATTTTTATGAAAGATTTGATTTGGAACTCCACACAGCAGGAATTATTGCAGCAACTTTTGGACAAGCAAATATTGTTTATTGCAGCAACTTTTGCACTAGCAAATATTGTTTCTAGACCAGCTGGAGGATTGATTTCTGATATCGTAGCAAAGAGGTTTGGAATGAGAGGTAGGCTATGAGCTTTGTGGATAGTGCAGACATTGGGAGGTGTACTGTGCATCATTCTTGGGCAAGTGGGATCCTTAAGTGCTCGAGGAGGTAATTAAGATTTCTACTTCCACTTGATTCCACTCCTTTACTATCTCGCAGAGGATCAATTCTAATATTTATGCATCCATACGTTTAATTCTCCAGGTCATTAGGGCTAATATCCGGTATGACAGGCGGTGGTGGAAATGTGGGTGCTGTTCTGACTCAACTAATTTTCTTCAAAGGATCCAAATACTACAAAGAAAAAGGGATAACACTCATGGGTATTATGATTATATGCTGCACTCTCGCAATATGTTTAATATACTTCCCGCAATGGGGTGGAATGTTTTGTGGCACATCATCCGAAAATACTGCAACAGAAGAATACTATTACATGTCTGAATGGAATTCAAAGGAGAAAGAGCAAGGATTACTTCAGGCAAGCTTAAAATTTGCTGACAACAGCAGAAGTGAAAGAGGCAGAAGAGCAGGCTCTGAAACCATGCCACCAAATGAGACCCCATCTACAAATGTATAGTCTATATCCACTATCTAGGTTCTCAAATTATCTACCATGAGCTGAGCAAGTAAAGGTAATTTGCATTGTGATATCCAAGTTTCAGATTGCAGGCTGTCGTATGTAGCAATAAATGATCTCAAAGACCTCATGCATCAAATATATGAATTAGAAAATAAAGTTTAGCATCTTTGGTATTTATAAAGATCCAGAAAATCAAACTGAATATAAATAAAATATAAAACCTACTGAATAGGGAAAAAAATTATATATAAAACTAAAGCAAGAATGTTGCTTAACACAATTACTTCAATTTAACCAAATGCCTCAGACACGTAACAACTACTGGAAATCTAAATAATAAACTAATCTTCCAACGATATATAGCTAGCTAAGATCCTGAAATATAAATATATTTTTTAAAGGCATTCGGCAACAAATTAATATAAATTGACTAATGATGAGCTGAACAATATTGTACCAAAGCAGGAGGCACAAAGTAGGAGACAAGCTTAGGAATTTCCTCGTTTCCACCAAAACAATCGTCAGCCCATTGTGTAAACATATTGCAACATCCTTCCGCCATTTGAAGATTTTGAAAAACTGTACCTACGGCAGATCGAGCCCAACACAAACCCACATTAACTGAGGATGCAGCACAGGCTGGAGACAAAAAGAATTGGAGAGAAGGTGCTCCAGGGACCTGAGGGATTGACGGTACACTTGGAACTTGAGGAGTTGATGGTGCCTTTGGAACTTGAGGAGTTGATGATGGGCAATGGCATACACATGTACATTGGGTCCCGATTACCCCTCGCCCAATTTGAACCCGCCTTACCTCATAAGGGCAGCCGGAACAAGCAGCAGTACAGCCACAATATGCAACAGCCTCTTCACTTGCAGAATCTGAGCTAAAAGGATTTGCTAACCCATCATTAATTAACCCTGCGAAGCAAGCAAGAATAAATACCAACCAAATTGAGCGCCTCATTTTTACTAATGATAACTAATTTTTCTTTATTCTTTTAGCAAACAATCGCTAATTTGCCTTTTGTTCTATGATATGTGCGTATTTATAATATAGCCATAATATAATTTGACATTATCTCATTAACTCCAAGTTGAATTTTAATATGATTATTTTTTATCCGATATCATGAATCTCTATTATAATTAAACTATGATACCTATCTCGCCATCACGCAGGAAAAGAATATCTGCTTTAAGTTTATCATTAATTAATTATTTTAAGAAGGAAATTTACAATATTGGACCTTAGTTTAATTGAATGCTTCATTTATTAGTTTATAAATTGTTTTTGCAAATAACGTCCACATTAAATCACAGGTGTAATCCAATCCAATCCTAATATATTTGAAAAATTAATATAGATAACTTCTAAGACTCTAAATTATCCATTAAAATTATCCATGAAAATTGACGCTGATCATATATGAGATTAATTCCTCAACTTTGCAACTTCTCTCGTCAGTTAATTGGTCAGTGATTCTAACTTCTAAGGCTCTAAATTATCCGTTAAAATTATCCATGAAAATTGATGCTAATATTCATCCCAATAAAATGTCATTAGAGCATATAAGAGACATGGGTTTAAATTCATATAGATCTTACTGGTTTGTCAATCGTGGTACCGATCCATCACATTTTTGGTGCTGCAGGATTTTATAAATATTTAATTTATTTAATAAGTAAATTATTATTTCACTTTTAAATTTTATTATTCTCAATTATTCATTAATTATTTTAAAAAATAAATTAAAAGATTCATAAAATTTAATTCTTTAATTTATATAAATTTAAAATTAAATCTCTCAATTTTATGTCAATTATAATTATTACTTAGAATCGAATTTTACCAACAATTATTTTTAGTGGCCAATCTATAAATTTTACTGTGAAAAAATCTCTCCCTACCTAAACTCTATTATTTGTGCATATCTTGCTTGCTTGGTGTCCATTAAAATATTTTCAATACGTATGAAAATAAAAGCACGGGTTTAATCCAAGCAAGTCCGATATAATAATGAATGCGTACTACACTTTATGGATTAGTCAAGTGTTCGATCTATAGAGTTAATAAACTGAGGAAGGCCTCACTTAGCATTCAATTAATGAAACTAAAAAAGAATATAAATTTTTATATAACACAATAAAGTACATGAGTTGAATTGGCAAACTAACTACAAGTAGAGGAGATTAAGTATAATTTTAGCCTTTTATCTTTTTCTCTATTACTGCAAAAATTATTTATGATTTGAGTAACAATTCTTCTTCAATGAACACCCAAAATTTTATGTATTGAAACAAAATTTTTGTATTTATAAAGTAATTGATTATGATCACTTTTTAGGCTTATTTGAGTATTACCATTTATCTATAAAAATGAATTTTTTATAATATCTGCACATAAGATTTTTGTATTATTTATATTATTTCTTTGACTGGTTTGACTCTTCAGATGATAAAAAAAATTACGAAATTATTATGTCTGACTTTTGGATGAGAGAAAGGACGGCAATGGATTAAATATTTTCAAGTATCTAATTCAATCAAATTTTATTAGGTCGGTTTGAATAGTCTATAATTAAATTAGAGATAAATTTATGTTTATAAAATAATATTCATGGATTAGAGGCTAATCCCTTTTGTAAATAATTAATTAAATATAAAATATATTTTTATAATAGTATTTATAAAATTTTTATATACATTATATTTTAAATAAATAAATTTTAAATATTTTATAAAATTATTTTTTTTATTGAATTCAGTCTTGGTAAGTTAAATTTATTTGATTTTATCACTTTTAGATCAAATCAAACTAAATCAACAGTGCTGTACTGAACACTGTAAAACTTAGCTAAATCTTTGATCATCAATCATACATAAACATGTGTCTTATTTATTTTATTCATAAATTTCATTATATATGGTGAGCTGTATTTTTTTTTTTTAATTATAAAAAATGAGAGCTCCGTGAATATAAGGGTCATAATCTTCTTAGATTTGTCATTGATTTAATTCAATCCCATAAGAAGGGACTTATCACCGAACTCAAGATGGTACCTAATGAAATAAATTATTGAATAATTCGCCTACTTCTCTTATTACACTATTAAATAAAAATAATATTTAATCATTATGATTGTGCGAGGAGTCAGATCAAGATAAGATAAGGTCATCTCACCAAATTAATCACTATACTATTATGCTCAATGATTATATATACCTAATTTCATTTTGTCATCTTTTACGGCTCGCCATATAATCATCGAGCATAATATAATCATCATTTATGCTCGGTGATTATATGGCGAGTCGTAAAAAGTGACAAAATGAAATTAGGCATACATGATATAAATATTTTTTAGAACATTGTTGGCATATGGCCATCAATCAGATCCTAAAAAGACAAGGATCTTCTTTAGAAAAAAAGAAAGAAAAAGGTTAAATGATGTGATATGACAATAAAGAAAAGTAAACATTATTTAGGTGATAATAAATTCTATTATTAAATTAATATAATCATTTTTTAATTTGTAAATAATATAATACATTATTTAAAATTTTAATAATTTCATATACTTTTTTTAAATACGCCAATAACACCAATTCATAAAATCAACTATCGAAACATAAAAAACACAAAACTTAGAAAATCAATGGGAACACCAAGGCTCAAAGTACTAAGGCGCTAACAAGTTTTGGAGTTTAAGTACAAGGAGCAAGGTGTAGGCGTGCATCTGAGCGTGATAAGGCCAAATAAATAAATAAATATAAATATTTTATTAAATTTTAAATAAAATAAAATTAAAAATAATAATAACTTATAAATATTGAAGTACTAATATATATCAAACAATTATAAAATAATTACTCTTCAATCTTAATCAGGAGTAGTATCATAATTTTTTCATTTTCTTTTACAACTTCATTATTTTAATACTCATCTTCAAAAAAATGAAAATATGGGAGGTCGTAGTCCTGAGTGTGATAGTTCGATGAGATTTTGACAAATTTCAAATTGAGTAGTAATACTTTTTATCAATTAAAGTACTCGTCAAAGGTAGAAATAAAGAAAGCGTGCCTTTCTAGGGTCCTGTGCTTTAAATAAAGTGCACGCCTTGATCTCTTGTAGAGATGTTAGGGTTAGAGCCTGACGAACTTAAAACCTGAAATGTGTCTTGCTGAAACTTACAGTCAAATATGCACCTTGAAGAAATACTAGCCGATTTTGTTATGAAAATACAAGTATAATTTAATTAGCTTAAACATAAACACACACAAAGCATTAAACGAGAAGTAATATTTATTTCTTGTCAATGAAGCCAGCCATTAAAGCATCCTGTAAAAAAAATAAAAAAAATAAATGATGGTGATAAGGCCAGTAAAGAAAATTTTATTAATTTCATAAATTTTGAAATTGAACTTTATATTTATTGAAGATATTTTTGTAATTAAATTAGAATAAATCATTATTTTCTTATTTTTAAGTAATGTAATACATTTCAAAATTTTAATAATTTATTATTATTATTTTTTTTAAATTTACCCCATAAACATTGAGCACTAACCTATACAATCAACAACCCATAACATAAAAAATAAGAAACCCAAAAAATCAACAATATTAAAATCACAAGACATAAAAATCAACAAACTCAAAAAAATATATATATATATGGGAGAGTTCTTAACATTAATCCTGATGCAGCTTCCCACAATGAGGCGAGTTCTAGTTAAGCTTCTATTTTTGAGCTAGTTGCATATTTCACACAGCCTTCAATTTTTATTTCATTGCTCTGTTTCTTGATTTTGATTTGTTAATTTTTGTATATTATTAAATTTTAAATATGTATTACATTATAAGTTATATATTCATCACTTATCTCTAAATGACTCAATTGCATCACCTATCTTATATTACACATCTTTTGAAAATAATATAAAATATTATATTTAGTTTCCTCTGATATTTCATAAATTTAATAAAAATAAAATTATATAAAAAGTTAAATAGTAATGAGAGATTTCCAAAGACCTCCATGATTTGTTGCTAATGTTCATCCCAATTGAAATGTGGATAGAGCATATAAGAGACATGAGTTCAAATACACATATATCTTATTGGTTTGTCGATAATAATACCGATCCATCATATTTTTGGTGCCTACAAGATATTCTAAATATTTAATTTATTTAATAAATAAATCATTATTTCATCTTTTAAAAAAAAAATATTATCTTTAAATTTTATTATTTTTTTAATCTTTTATTAAAGTACTTGATTATGATCTTTTTTGGACTTACATGGGTATTAACATTTATTTATAAAAATAAATTTCTTGCAAATGGATAAATGCAGCTCCGGAAAAATGCAGTTAGTAAATTTTTTTATTAAAAAAATGGATAAATTACAATGAACTCGCTGAAGTTTAACAAAATTTATAGATTAATCCATGATGTAAATTTAGTAATAATTTAATCCTTTAAATTTTATTTTCATTAACAAATTAATCTTTATATTTTACTTCTATAAATAAATTAGTTTCTATGATCTGTGAATTTTAAAGACTAATTTGTTAATAGAAATGAAATATGAGGATCAATTTGTTAACAAAAATAAAATTTAAGGATTAAATCGTTATTAAATTTACATTAAAGATTAGTTTGTGAGTTTTGTTAAACTTTAAAATATTTTTTATAATTTATACAAAAATATTTATGTATGTATATATATTGCTAATATAAATAGATTTTATAACATCTAGACACAAACGATTTTTTATTATTTACATGGATTTTTTTTTATTGGTTTAATCTTATTTAAGTTAGATGATAAAAAGTTATCATTTTTGAATGATAGTAAGAATCACAATGAATTGGACATTTTTGAATACCTAATTTACTAAATCTTATTAAGAGTGGTTTGAATAATATATAATTAAATTTGAGATAATTTTAAATTCAAAAATAATTAATTGTGTTGTCCGCATATTACATTAATTATTTATTATTTTATTTTAGTAATATAAAATAAAATATTTTATATTTTATATTTTTATAATTACATTATAAAATTATGCTAATGATAAAATTTTTAATTAATTATAATTTTATTTCAGGTGATAATAATTCTTTAATGCTTAAAATTATAAATTTAAGAATTTCAAAATTTTTAAAAGATGTTGTAAAAAAGAAATTTATATATATTTTTATATAAGATAAGATTTTGATAGTTAAAAATTGATGTTTAATACAATAAGTTAATTTTTTATATAAAAAATACAAATAAAAGTAATAAAGACACTGTACTATACTGCGATTTTTAAGTAGCTTTTATAGTTTAGATGACACACTTTTGTATATCAATTTTGAAATTTCAGCTTTAATATTGATATATTAATTATAAAATATGTTAGTGATAAAATTTTTAATTAATTATATTTTTATTTTAAGTGATAATAAATTGTTTAATGCTTGAAATTATAAAAAATTTTAAAAGATATTGTAAAAAAGAAATTTAGATTTTTTTTTTTGGGTATGAAATAAGATTTTGATAGTTAAAATTTGAAAAAAAAAAACTTAAAAATTGATGTTTGATAAGCTTATTTTTTTATATAAAAAATATAAAAATAAAAATAATAAAGAGGTTGTGTCACATGAAGATTTTTTACTATTAGAAAATTTATATATTAATACTTGAAATAAAATCAGTTTTTTATTTAAATATTTTTAAATTTTAATTACTAAAATCTTATCTGATATTAAAAAAATAATTATTAAAAAAACAAATTTTAATTTAATTTTCAGTTAGATTAAAAAAAGGATGAGTTATTTTCTAAAAATTATATTAATATATATAAATAATTATTCACTACAAAATTATTTATAAAAATCTAAATATTTATTTTTAAAAACATTTCTTATATTTAAAATTTAAGAATTTTAATAATGATATGGATTTTTTTTTTTAATTTTGTTTATCCTTTTATTGGTATATAACGACTAATTTAAAGAAAACTTCAAACACCTGTAAAAACACTTCCAATAATTCATTTCATCAAAATCAATCACTACCACAACACAAATCAACATCATTTCCCCCAACTCCATAATTCAAAATAATTCTCAATTCAATTGTCTTCAAAAATAATACTAAATAACTTCATTCATATTCCATTAAAGAAAAATCAATTTACATTCATCAGCTCAAAATTTATATTAGAAAATTTAAAATAATATTATTATAAAATCTATACAATTGCTCAAGATCAGTTTATACATGT
Source organism: Hevea brasiliensis (assembly GCF_030052815.1). Classification (NCBI taxonomy): domain Eukaryota; kingdom Viridiplantae; phylum Streptophyta; class Magnoliopsida; order Malpighiales; family Euphorbiaceae; genus Hevea; species Hevea brasiliensis. The sequence continues at coordinate 13,271,446 of NC_079506.1, forward strand.
ACATACAGTTACATACACCAAAATAAACTTTACAATCAGGGTATAAAATTATACTCGATCAAATCTCAAGGATGTAGCTTCGAGATCCTCAGCAGCTCACTCTGCTACTCCACTAGTCTCTCTATTTGCGACAGCAATAAATAGCCATCGCTGAGTACTATGACTTAGTGGTGCACAATATACTAAAATGACATTTTATGCATAATTCAAATCACATTTATTCAAATATAATACTGAAAAATAAAAAGTAGATACAAAAGACAATTTATAATTTTAGTTAAAACAGTCTCATTTCGGAAGTCTCAAAATAGGTTTCATAAAAACACACAGTTATATCATGCCATCAAAACAATGTTCATCTCAATAGCCGGAGGCTTATGAGGAATCACAAGGCTAGCTAGCTCAATCTATGGGTACCCATTCAATTTCTTTCTCTACTGGCACACACCTCAATACTTTAGCCAGAGAGAGAATCAAAATTCAAAACTAATTCCTCCCACTAGTCATGCTAGTGAGGCATTCAAATATATAGTCATGACACTGTGGTTTCAAAACTGTCTTAGCAATTTACTAAATATTTATTGTCAAATCAAACACATACAATTAAACTTTACAACAATTTAGGTCAACAAAATTTGTTCATTTCAATCACAAAGTTGCAATCAAAATAAATCACAATTCATTTTATACAATTGCAAAAGAAATTTAAAGATAAATTTTATGTTGTGCACAAACCTTATGCGAGTCGCCTTTTGGCCTTGACTCGATGCCTCTGGTTCTTTTCCGGTATTCTTTTCGACTGAAACACACAATTTTACAGTGTTTCAGTATCATAATTTATCATAAATCCAAAAATAAATTCAAATCTATTTATTTCTAGCTTTAATATGCTTAACTTGACGTTCTTTAAAATTTGCATTTTGGGATTACTATTCACGATACTATTCAAGTCAAATTGTTGACTTTCTCATGCTTAATAGGTATAGGAATTTTAATTTCACCCACATACCACATTTTGATTACCTAATTTATTGATTTTGGTTGTTTCCTCAAATTTTAAGTCTCTTAAGTGAAATTTCAAAATTTTAGATTTGGTGTCCTGTTTTGCACTGTTCCATTGGTCAAGTTGCTGTTGAAATTTGGCTAAGTTTTCTTCATAGAAGTTGTTCCTTATTGTCTTAACTTTATTTCCCTTTTTGAATCACTCCATTTGAAGTTTTGTAGCCCAAGATATGACTATTTGAATGGGGCTGGCCGGATTTGGTGTTACCCAGAATTCTGGACATTTTTTGGATACTGATAGTTTTGGTGTGCTGACTGCAGGTGACTTTTTGGATAGGTTATGATCAAATTTTGGGTTTTTTTTCTTCATGAAAGATGTAGGGCTATGTCTCAGCTTTCTATCGGTATAAGATTCAGGTCATTTGGACCTTCCTAGACCAAGTTATGGTCATTTAAGTAACTACTATTTATTTGGTCATTTTTATGCAGGACAGTGAGCCCAAATCCAGATTTGGCCTAATTGTTCACTATCCTAATGTCATTTTCTAGGCATGGTTCCTAAATGAAAAATGTGCTATTTTGTGTCTATTTTCATTCTCAATTAACCTCACACCAATTGGGTTGGTAAATTTTCAGTTTTAGTCCCTGAAAGGGACCTAGGTCAAGCTGTCAGTATACTGACCCAAACCAATCCGAATTGAAACATGGTTCTAGCAATTTACACACACCACAAATGGCCACAATTGACCATTTCTTAACTCAAGTAAGGTCAATGGCATCAATTAACCAATTCTCTAATTTTTTTTCCTAATTGTCAAAATACTCAAGAACCCTAATTATAAAAAGTTCAAATCTAATGCATTCAAAACATATATCCATACTCTACATACATAACTCAACCTAATTATACTTTTAATTGCATCAAAATCATGCAAACCCTAGTTCACTACATGTTGGCCGAAATTCCATTAGTGGTCTACATGCTTGATTTTGTAATTGCATCAGTCATCCAATTCCATTCTACAAACATTAAATCACATGTGTAATCCATCACAATATCTACCCTTGTTCTTTACCTCTTTAATTATGAGAATTCATTAATTATTTATTTTATAATGCAATTTAATTTTCAAGTTCATATTTTTATTATTTATACGTTTCTTTCAATTTTAAATTTTTGTTTAATCTGTGCTATGGAGATAATGTAATTGCATCCGTCATCCAATTCCATTCTACAAACATTAAATCACATGTGTAATCCAATCCAATCTTAATATATTTAAAAAATTAATGTAGGTAACTTCTAAGACTCTAAATTATCCGTTAAAATTATCCATGAAAATTGATGTTGATCATATATGAGATTAATTCCTCAGCTTTGCAACCTTCAGCCTCTCTTTTCTTATTTGTGGATTTCAATAACGGTTTTAGTTCAATTTCTCTAATGATGTGATAGCTTTAAATTTCACAACAAAACCTGCTCTGTTCCATACAATGCCACGGAAACTGCTCTCTCTATTGATGTTTTCTTGTTTAATAAATTTTACTGAAAAGTGCTTCTGCGAATGACGATTTCTTGAATAAACAAATTTAATAAATAACTTCATTTCACACTAATTTGGTAAGCACTTGATTAGGTGTATAAAAATCTGAATACAAAAAAAGTGCAAACAAGGATAATTCAGTAAATTTTAAGTACTTTTTGGATATGCAAGCGAGGGTATTTGGTTCACTTAAAAAATTGAAGTTGATAGCTGATAGACATCCAAATAGGTAAATTAGAGAGTTTGGTAAATTTTAAAAAATAAAGCTAATAGCTGATGGGTAACTAATATGGTACTCATAACTGCAGTTTGTATCAAAATAGAGTTGTTTCTTATCAACTCACAGTTGATTTTATTTTATTTTTTACTTAGATCATATTAAACTTTTTCATTTAATTCAAAAATTAATATTATTAATGCTTTTATCTTTTTTATTTATATTTTAATATTTTAATTAACGCATTATAACTTTATTAAATTATTTTTTTATTAATAACATAAAATATAAAATATTTATTTATAATAAAAAAAACGTTTTTTTACATTTAAGAATTTAAAATTAGTTATAAATTTTTTCTTTATCAACAATAATAATTACTTTATTATTTTATAACTATATTTTTAAAGTTATTGAATTATTTTTTTATTTCAATAATAAAATAAATGATATAATATAATGAATCAATAATTATAGATTTATTTTAATAATATAATAAATGATATAATACATTAAATTAATAATTAAATATTTAATTTAATATTAAAATAAATAATATAATATAATAAATTTATAATATTATATTTATTTCAATAATAAAATAAATTATATGATATATATATATCGTTATTAGTCATTTTACATATGAACATCAATAACTAAATATAATTTTATCAAACACTTAATATAAATCAGTTATCATTATATATATATATATATATATATATATATATATATGCAAGAATATTACTTTTAACACATTTACTTTTATTTAATCAAATGCCTCAAACACGTAAAACTATTAGAAATCTAAATAATAAATTAATTAATCTTCCTACCATATATAGCTAGCTAAGATCTTAAAATAACAAATATATTTTCCAAGTTATTCAGCTTCAAGTTAGTACTAATTGACTAATGATGTGTTGAACAATATTGTACCAAAGCGGGAGGCACCCAGTAGGAAACGATTCTAGGAATTTCCTCATGTCCACCAAAGCAATCATCAGTCCATTGCGTAAAAATGCTGCAGCATCCTTCAGCCATTTGAAGGTCTTGAAAAATTGTACCTATGGCAGATCGAGCCCAACACAAACCCACACTAACTGAAGATGCAGCACAGGCTGGAGACAAAGTCAATGGGGGAGAAGGTGCCCCAGGAACTTGGGGAGTTGATGGTGCTTTTGGAACTTGAGGAGTTGATGATGCTGGTGGAGTTGGGCTAGGAAAGAAAGGATTTGATGGGCAATGGCACACACATGTACACTGTCTTCCGATTGAACCTCGCCCCCCTTGAACCCAACTTATCTCGTAAGGGCAGCCAAAACATGCAACAGTACAGCCACAATCAAATGCAACAGCCTCTTCACTAATATGATTTGCTAACCCATCATTCATCAACCTTGCTAAGCACACAAGAACAAATACCAACCAGATTGAACACCTCATTTTGTCTAATAATGATAACTACTTTTTCTTTTGTTCTATAATCTTGTTGAGCAGCTCGGGTATTTATAGAATACACACAATCTAATTTGAAGTTATGTCAATAACTCCAAGTTGAATTTTAATTTAACTCTTGTTTATCCGATATCATCAATTTCTATTATAATTAAACTATGCTACCTATTTTTTCATAATTGAATCACGCAGGGAAAGTATATCTCCTATAAATTTATCATTAATTTAAGAAGGAAATTAATAATACTAGATCTCTAATTTAATTACGTGTTGTCATTTATTAGTTTATAAATAAATTATTTCTGCAAACAAAGTCCATCACAATATCTGCTCACGTTTTCTATCTCTTTAATAATTAGGAGAATTCATTATTTATTTTATTAATTATAATTAGTGTTTATGAAGATTTATTTAAATTACCTTCTTCCTAATTAAAATTTTAGTGGATAAGATGAGATTTAACCACGTTATTATCATTAAATTAAGAATCAATTCAATTATTAGAGTGGCTAATGGCACATTCAACCAAGTTAAATTTTTAATATTTTATTATTGTTTTAGTAATACATTAAATTTTTTATTTTATAATTATATTTAAATAAGTTTTTAATCTAATTATTTATAAAGATTCAAACTAATTGAATTAAATTAAAAGCCTGTTTAGTTTAGCTGTTGGATATAATTGATAACTGATAATTTTTACTGTTATTTGATAACTAATGGCTGATAGCTGATTATAGTTGATTTATGTTAAGTGTTTGGTAAAATTATATTTAACTGTTGTTATTGATATATGAAATGACTAATAAGTGTATGTTTTATATAATTTATTTTATTATTAAAATAAATATAAAATTATAAATTTATTATATTATATTATTTATTTTATTATTAAATTAAATATATAATTATTAATTTAATATATTATATTATTTATTATATTATTAAAATAATATATCTCACAAATTTTATAACTGAAATAAGAAAATAATTAAATTCTTTAAAAATAATTAAATAACTTTAAAAGTTTGCTTCATGTCCAACGCCTCATCACCTGCATCTTTTTTCCTAGAACTCTTTTTCACAGGCTTCTCCTTGGCCACTTTTGTCTCCGCTCAATTCTGGATGAGCTCCATGTTTTCAGCCCCAGGAGTTGGCACCGCTAATGGTGTTGCAGGCGGGTGGGGCAATCTTGGTGGTGGGGCGACGCAGCTGATCATGCCCCCTTGTTTTTGGCCTAATCCGTGACATTGGAGCAGTGAAATTTACAGCTTGGAGAATTGCATTTTTCATTCCTGCCCTGTTTCAAATGTTATCAGCATTTGCAGCATTGATCTTCGGCCAGGACTTGCCAGACGGGAACTTCGGTAGGCTACGAAAGTCAGGGGATAAATCCAAAGATAAATTCTCAAACGTCTTCTATCATGGGGTTACAAATTACAGAGGGTGGATCCTGGCATTAACTTGAGGATACTGTTTTGGGGCGGAGCAGACAATTGACAATATAATAGCTGATTATTTTTATGACAGATTTGATCTGGAACTCCACCAAGCAGGAATTATTGCAGCAACTTTTAGACTAGAAAATATTGTTTCTAGACCAGCTGGAGGATTGATTTCTGATGTCGTAGCAAAGAGGTTTGGAATGAGAGGTAGGCTATGGGCTTTGTGGATAGTGCAGACATTAGGAGGCGTACTGTGCATCATTCTTGGGCAAGTGGGATCCTTGAGTGCATCCACTTTAGTGATGATTGCTGTCTCTTTTTTTTTTCTGCCAAGGAGCATGTGGGCTAACATTTGGGGTGGTTCCTTTGTCTCGAGGAGGTAATTAAGATTTCTACTTCCACTTGATTCCATTCCTTTTCTATCTCGCAGAGGATCAATTCTAATATTCATGCATCCATACGTTTAATTCTTCAGGTCATTAGGGCTAATATCCGGCATGACAGGCGGTGGTGGAAATGTGGGTGCAGTTCTGATTCAACTAATTTTCTTCAAAAGATCCAAATATTACAAAGAAAAAGGGATAACACTCATGGGTATTATGATTATATGCTGCACTCTCGCAATATGTTTAATATACTTCCCACAATGGGGTGGAATGTTTTGTGGCACATCATCCGAAAATACTGCAACAGAAGAATACTATTACATGTCTGAATGGAATTCAAAGGAGAAAGAGCAAGGATTACATCAGGCAAGCTTAAAATTTGCTGATAACAGCAGAAGTGAAAGAGGCAGAAGAGCAGGCTCTAAAACCATGCCACCAAATGAGACCCCATCTACAAATGTATAGTCTATATCCACTAGGTTCTCAAATTATCGACCATGAGCTTAGCAAGTAAAGGTAATTTGCATTGTGATATCCAAGTTTCAGATTGCAGGCTGTCGTATGTAGCAATAAATGATCTCAAAGACCTCATGCATCAAATATATGAATTAGAAAATAAAGTTTAGCATCTTTGGTATTTATAAAGATCCAGAAAATCAGACTGAATATAGATAAAATATAAAACCTACCGAATAGGGAAAAAAAATTATATATAAAACTAAAGCAAGAATGTTGCTTAACACAATTACTTCAATTTAATCAAATGCCTCAGACACATAACAACTACTGAAAATCTAAATAATAAACTAATCTTCTTATGATATATAGCTAGCTAAGATCCTGAAATATAAATATATTCTTTAAAGGTATTCGGCTACAAATTAAATCTAATTGACTAATGATGAGCTGAACAATATTGTACCAAAGCAGGAGGCACAAAGTAGGAGACAAGCTTAGGAATTTCCTCGCTTCCACCAAAACAATCGTCAGCCCATTGTGTAAACATATTGCAACATCCTTCAGCCACTTGAAGGTTTTGAAAAACTGTACCTATGGCAGATCGAGCCCAACACAAACCAACATTAACTGAGGATGCAGCACAGGCTGGAGACAAAAAGAATTGGGGAGAAGGTGCTCCAGAGACTTGAGGGGTTGACGGTACACTTGGAACTTGAGGAGTTGATGGTGCCTTGAGAAGTTGATGGTGGGCAATGGCATACACATGTACATTGTGTCCCGATTACACCTTGCCCAACCTTACCTCATAAGGGCAGCCGGAACAAGCAGCAGTACAGCCACAATATGCAACAGCCTCTTCACTTGCAGAATCTGAACTAAAAGGATTTGCTAACCCATCATTCATTAACCCTACCAAGCAGCCAAGAACAAATACCAACCAAATTGAGCGCCTCATTTTTGCTAATGATAACAAATTTTTCTTTCTTATTTTAGCAAACAATCGCTAATTTGTCTTTTGTTCTACAATATGTGCATATTTATAATATACCCATAATATAATTTGACCTTATCTCATTAACTCCAAGTTGAATTTTAATATGATTCTTTTTTATCCGATATCATGAATCTCTCTATTATAATTAAACTATGATACCTACCTTGCCATGCCATCATATAGGGAAAGAATATTTGCTTCAAGTTTATCATTAATTAATTATTTTAAGAAGGAATTTTACAATATTGGACCTTAGTTTAATTGAATGCTTCATTTATTAGTTTATAAATTGTTTCTGCAAATAATGTCCATCACAATATCTGCCCTTGTTCTCTACCTCTTTAATTATGAGAATTCATTAATTATTTATTTTATAATCCAATTTAATTTTCTATGTCATATTTTTATTATTTATACGTTTCTTTCAATTTTAAATTTTTGTTTAATCAATGCTATGGAGGTAATGTAAATGCTTCGGTCATCCAATACCATTCTACAAACATTAAATCACAGGTGTAATCCAATCCAATCCTAATATATTTGAAAAATTAATGTAGGTAACTTCTAAGACTCTAAATTATCCGTTAAAATTATCCATGAAAATTGATGTTGATCATATATGAGATTAATTCCTCAGCTTTGCAATCTTCAGCCTCTCTTTCAATTTCTAAAATGATATGATAGCTTTATATTTCACAACAAAACCTGCTCTGTTCCATACAATGCCACTCAAATTGCTCTCTCTATTGATGTTTTCTTGTTTAATAAATTTTACTGAAAAGTGCTTCTGCGGATGACGATTTCTTGAAAAAACAAATTTAATAAGTAACTTCATTTCACACTAATTTGGTAAGCACTTGATTAGGTGTACAAAAATCTGAATACAAAAAAAGTGCAAACAAGGACAATTCAATAAATTTTAATTACTTTTTGTTATGCATGCGAGGGTGTTTGGTTCACTTAAAAAAATGAAGTTGATAGTTGATAAATACCCAAATAAATGAATTAGAGTGTTTGGTAAATTTTAAAAAATAAAGTTAATAGCTGATGGGTAATTGATATGGTACTCATAACTGCAATCTATATCAAAATATAGTTGTTTCTTATTAGCTGACAGTTGATTTGATTTTATTTTTTACTTAGATCATATTAACCTTTTTTCATTTAATTCGAAAATTAATATTTTTAATGCTTTTATCTTTTTTATTTATATTTTAATATTTTTATTAGCGCATTATAACTTTTTTAAAATATTTTTTTATTAATAACATAAAATATAAAATATTTATTTATTATAAAAAAATGCTTGTTTTACATTTAAGAATTTAAAATTAGTTATAAATTTTTTCTTTATCAACAATAATAATTACTTTATTATTTTATAACTATATTTTTAAAGTTATTGAATTATTTTTTAAAGTATTTAATTATTTTTTTATTTCAATAATAAAATAAATGATATAACATAATGAATCAATAATTATAGATTTATTTTAATAATATAATAAATGATATAATATATTAATTTAATAATTAAATATTTAATTTAATAATAATAATATAATATAATATAATAAATTTATAAAATTATATTTATTTCAATAATAAAATAAATTATATGATATATATACTGTTATTAGTCATTTTACATATGAACATTAATAATTAAACATAATTTTGTCAAATACTTAACATAAATCAGTTATCATTATATATATATATATATATATATATATATATATATATATATATATATATATATATATATATGCAAGAATATTGCTTTTAACACATTTACTTTTATTTAATCAAATACCTCAAACACTTAAAACTATTAGAAATCTAAATAATAAATTAATTAATCTTCCTACCATATATAGCTAGCTAAGATCCCAAAATAACAAATATATTTTCCAATGAATTCGGCTTCAAGTTAGTACTAATTGACTAATGATGTGTTGAACAATATTGTACCAAAGCAGGAGGCACCCAGTAGGAAACGATTCTAGGAATTTCCTCATGTCCACCAAAGCAATCATGAGTCCATTGCATAAACATACTGCAGCATCCTTCAGCCATTTGAAGGTCTTGAAAAATTGTACCAATAGCAGATCGAGCCCAACACAAACCCACATTAACTGAGGATGCAGCACAGGCCGGAGACAAAGTCAATGGTGGAGAAGGTGCCCCAGGAACTTGAGGAGTTGATAGTGCTTTTGGAACTTGAGGAGTTGATGATGCTGGTGGAGTTGGGCTATGGAAGAAAGGATTTGATGGGCAATGGCACACACATGTACAGTGTCTTCCGATTGAACCTCGCCCCCCTTGAAGCCAACTTATCTCATAAGGGCAGCCAAAACATGCAAGAGTACAGCCACAATCAAATGCAACAGCCTCTTCACTAATAGGATTTGCCAATCCATCATTCATCAACCTTGCTAAGCACACAAGAACAAATACCAACCAGATTGAACACCTCATTTTGACTAATAATGACTAATAATGACAACGACTTTTTCTTTTGTTCTATGATATTTATGTAGTGTGATTTGATTTTAATCTCGTTGAGCAGCTCAGGTATTTATAGAATACCCCCAATCTAATTTGAAATTATGTCAATAACTCCAAGTTGAATTTTAATTTAATTCTTGTTTATCTGATATCATGAATTTCTATCACAATTAAACTATGCTACCTGTCTTTTCATAATTGAATCACGCAGGAAAAGTATATCTCCTATAAATTTATCATTAATTTAAGAAGGAAATTAACAATACTAGATCTCTAATTTAATTACGTGTTATCATTTATTAGTTTGTAAATAAATTGTTTCTTCAAACAAAGTCCATCACAATATCTGCTCACGTTTTCTATCTCTTTTATAATTAGGAGAATTCATTATTTATTTTATCAATTATAATTAGTGTTTATGAAGATTTATTTAAATTACCTTCTTCCTAATTAAAATTTTAGTAATACATTAAATTTTTTATTTTATAATTATATTTAAATAAGTTTTTAATCTAATTATTTATAAAGATTCAAACTAATTGAATTAAATTAAAAGCCTGTTTAATTTAACTGTTGGATGTAATTGATAACTGATAATTATTACTGTTATTTGATAATTAATGACTGATAGCTGATTATAATTTATTTATGTTAAGTGTTTGATAAAATTATATTTAACTGTTGCTATTGATATGTAAAATGACTGATAAGGGTATGTTTTATATAATTTATTTTATTATTAAAATAAATATAAAATTATAAATTTTTTACATTGTATTATTTATTTTATTATTAAATTAAATATATAATCATTAATTTAATATATTATATTATTTATTATATTATTGAAATAATATATCTCATTAATTTTATAACTGAAATAAGAAAATAATTAAATTCTTTAAAAATAATTAAATAACTTTAAAAGTTTGCTTCATGTCCAACGCCTCATCACCTGTATCTTTTATCCTAGCACTCTTTTTCACAGGCTTCTCCTTGGCCACTTTTGTCTCCACTCAATTCTGGATGAGCTCCATGTTTTCAGCCCCAGTAGTTGGCACCGCTAATGGTGTTGCAGGCGGATGGGGCAATCTTGGTGGTGGGGCGACGCAGCTGATCATGCCCCTTGTTGTTGGCCTAATCCGTGACATTGGAGCAGTGAAATTTACAGCTTGGAGAAATGCATTTTTCATTCCTGCCCTGTTTCAAATGTTATCAGCATTTGCAGCATTGATCTTCGGCCAGGACTTGCCAGACGGGAACTTCGGTAGGCTACGAAATTCAGGGGATAAACCCAAAGATAAATTCTTAAGCGTCTTCTATCATGGGGTTACAAATTACAGAGGGTGGATCCTGGCATTAACTTGAGGATACTGTTTTGGGGCGGAGCAGACAATTGACAATATAATAGCTGAATATTTTTATGACAGATTTGATCTGGAACTCCAGACAGCAGGAATTATTGCAGCAACTTTTGGACAAGCAAATATTGTTTATTGCAGCAACTTTTGCACTAGCAAATATTGTTTCTAGACCAGCTGGAGGATTGATTTCTGATATCGTAGCAAAGAGGTTTGGAATGAGAGGTAGGCTATGGGCTTTGTGGATAGTGCAGACATTGGGAGGTGTACTGTGCATCATTCTTGGGCAAGTGGGATCCTTAAGTGCTCGAGGAGGTAATTAAGATTTCTACTTCCACTTGATTCCATTCCTTTACTATCTCGCAGAGGATCAATTCTAATATTTATGCATCCATACGTTTAATTCTCCAGGTCATTAGGGCTAATATCCGGTATAACAGGCGGTGGTGGAAATGTGGGTGCTGTTCTGACTCAACTAATTTTCTTCAAAGGATCCAAATACTACAAAGAAAAAGGGATAACACTCATGGGTATTATGATTATATGCTGCACTCTCGCAATATGTTTAATATACTTCCCACAATGGGGTGGAATGTTTTGTGGCACATCATCCGAAAATACTGCAACAGAAGAATACTATTACATGTCTGAATGGAATTCAAAGGAGAAAGAGCAAGGATTACTTCAGGCAAGCTTAAAATTTGCTGACAACAGCAGAAGTGAAAGAGGCAGAAGAGCAGGCTCTGAAACCATGCCACCAAATGAGACCCCATCTACAAATGTATAGTCTATATCCACTAGGTTCTCAAATTATCTACCATGAGCTTAGCAAGTAAAGGTAATTTGCATTGTGATATCCAAGTTTCAGATTGCAGGCTGTCGTATGTAGCAATAAATGATCTCAAAGACCTCATGCATCAAATATATGAATTAGAAAATAAAGTTTAGCATCTTTGGTATTTATAAAGATCCAGAAAATCAAACTGAATATAGATAAAATATAAAACCTACCGAATAGAGAAAAAAAATTATATATAAAACTAAAGCAAGAATGTTGCTTAACACAATTACTTCAATTTAATCAAATGCCTCAGACACGTAACAACTACTGAAAATCTAAATAATAAACTAATCTTCTTACGATATATTGCTAGATAAGATCCTGAAATATAAATATATTCTTTAAAGGTATTCGGCTACAAATTAATACTAATTGACTAATGATGAGCTGAACAATATTGTACCAAAGCAGGAGGCACAAAGTAGGAGACAAGCTTAGTAATTTCCTCGCTTCCACCAAAACAATCGTCAGCCCATTGTGTAAACATATTGCAACATCCTTCAGCCATTTGAAGGTTTTGAAAAACTGTACCTATGGCAGATCGAGCCCAACACAAACCAACATTAACTGAGGATGCAGCACAGGCTGGAGACAAAAAGAATTGGGGAGAAGATGCTCCAGAGACTTGAGGGGTTGACGGTACACTTGGAACTTGAGGATTTGATGGTGCCTTTGGAACTTGAGGAGTTATGTCCCGATTACACCTTGCCCAACCTTACCTCATAAGGGCAGCCGGAACAAGCAGCAGTACAGCCACAATATGCAACAGCCTCTTCACTTGCAGAATCTGAACTAAAAGGATTTGCTAACCCATCATTCATTAACCCTACCAAGCAGGCAAGAACAAATACCAACCAAATTGAGCGCCTCATTTTTGCTAATGATAACAAATTTTTCTTTCTTCTTTTAGCAAACAAATAGCTAATTTGTCTTTTGTTCTACAATATGTGCATATTTATAAAATACCCATAATATAATTTGACCTTATCTCACTAACTCCAAGTTGAATTTTAATATGATTCTTTTTTATCCGATATCATGAATCTCTATTATAATTAAACTATGATACCTACCTTGCCAGGAAAGAATATTTGCTTCAAGTTTATCATTAATTAATTATTTTAAGAAGGAATTTTACAATATTGAACCTTAGTTTAATTGAATGCTTCATTTATTAGTTTATAAATTGTTTCTGCAAATAATGTCCATCACAATATCTGCCCTTGTTCTCTACCTCTTTAATTATGAGAATTCATTAATTATTTATTTTATAATCCAATTTAATTTTCTATGTCATATTTTTATTATTTATACGTTTCTTTCAATTTTAAATTTTTGTTTAATCAATGCTATGGAGGTAATGTAAATGCTTCGGTCATCCAATACCATTCTACAAACATTAAATCACTGGTGTAATCCAATCCAATCCTAATATATTTGAAAAATTAATGTAGGTAACTTCTAAGACTCTAAATTATCCGTTAAAATTATCCATGAAAATTGATGTTAATCATATATGAGATTAATTCCTCAGCTTTGCAACCTTCAGCCTCTCTTTTCTTATTTGTGGATTTCAATGACGTTTTTAGTTCAATTTCTAAAATGATGTGATAGCTTTATATTTCACAACAAAACCTGCTATGTTCCATACAATGCCACTCAAATTGCTCTCTCTATTGATGTTTTCTTGTTTAATAAATTTTACTGAAAAGTGCTTCTGCGGATGACGATTTCTTGAATAAACAAATTTAATAAGTAACTTCATTTCACACTAATTTGGTAAGCACTTGATTTGGTGTACAAAAATCTGAATACAAAAAAAGTGCAAACAAGGATAATTCAGTAAATTTTAAGTACTTTTTTATATGCATGCGAGGGTGTTTGGTTCACTTAAAAAAAATGAAGTTGATAGTTGATAAACACCCAAATAGATGAATTAGAGTGTTTGGTAAATTTTAAAAAATAAAGCTAATAGCTGATGGGTAATTAATATGATACTCATAACTGCAATTTATATCAAAATATAGTTGTTTCTCATTAGCTGACAGTTGATTTGATTTTATTTTTTACTTAGATCATATTAACCTTTTTTCATTTAATTCGAAAATTAATATTTTTAATACTTTTATCTTTTTTATTTATATTTTAATATTTTAATTAGCGCATTATAACTTTTTTAAAATATTTTTTTATTAGTAACATAAAATATAAAATATTTATTTATTATAAAAAAATGTTTTTTTTTTTACATTTAAGAGTTTAAAATTAGTTATAAATTTTTTCTTTATCAACAATAATAATTACTTTATTATTTTATAACTATATTTTTAAAGTTATTGAATTATTTTTTAAAGAATTTAATTATTTTTTTATTTCAATAATAAAATAAATGATATAATATAATGAATCAATAATTATAGATTTATTTTAATAATATAATAAATGATATAATATATTAATTTAATAATTAAATATTTAATTTAATAATAATAAATAATATAATATAATAAATTATATTTATTTCAATAATAAAATAAATTATATGATATATATACTGTTATTAGTCATTTTACATATGAACATCAATAACTAAACATAATTTTGCCAAATACTTAACATAAATAAGTTATCATTATATATATATATATATATATATATATATATATATATATATATATATATATATATATGCAAGAATATTGCTTTAACACATTTTGTAACGTCCTCACCAAAGGTAGTCCGTACATTTTACTGTTCTGATGACTAATGTCTGTACGGACAATAAAAATGTCTGGAACTACACTTAAACTATAGTGAGGAGGCATAAATTAATGAAATAAATATTAAAAAAATATAGGAAAAATTTTGAGAAATAAAATAAAATTTAGAGAATTTATTTATTTGGTACAAAAATAATAAAAATAACCCGATATGCACCATGAAAGGCATTTTGGTCATTTCACCCCTAGATGTGAATTTTGACTTAAATGTCAAATTAAAATTTGGAAATAGAATAATTAACATAAATTAATTTTATGAATTTGAAATTGAAAAATGAGAAGAGAAAGAAGAAGAAAAGAAAAGAAAAGAAAGGAAAGAAAAGAAAAGAAAGGAAAGAAAAGAAAAGAAAGGAAATAGATTTATGAAATTTAAAAACAATAAAGTACACATAAATATATATATAAATACCCACAAGAGACAAAACCCACCAACCCTCTTCTTCTTCCTCTTCTCTCTCCCTCCTTGCCGTCTCCCTTAGTGTCTCCCTCCCTCCATTTTTGTTCTTCTTAAAGCTTGATTTTCCAAGCTTTCTCCTCCCCAAAACCCATAGACCCCTTCACAAAAAATTTAGCCCACACCATAAGGAAGCTTTAGATACCCATTAGAAGAAGAAAGATTAAAGTTTGAAGTGGGTCACAAGAGGTTAGTGCACTAATCCCTCTTCTTCTCTTTATTAAACATGGAAAGCATGTTTAGCTAAGCATAAATACCATTAAAACAAAAAGAAAATCTAGAGGAAAGAACCCTTGAATTTTTGGCAGCCATGGAACTTGAAATTTATTGCTTTTAAGTGATGAAAAATGGTTCTATGAGAATGTGTAATTAGTTGAAATGTTTGGGTGTTTGATTGCGTAGTGTTTGTGTAAATTTGAAACTTTGAAAACTAGGGTTTGTATAAATGTTGAGGACTTTGTGTAAAATGTTGAAATTGATCTATTGGGATGAGATTGTTGCTTATAGAAGTGTATTACATGCAAATTGAAGTAAGGAAGTTGGAGGAGATTGAGTTTTGGAAGTGTCAATTTTCTGCAGGTTGTGTTTGTTGAGGGCAGTGTACATTTTAGGCCATAAATAAAATTGTGTGATCCCAATTGGTATGAGGCCAATTGGAGGTGAAACTAGACCCAAAATAGCCCATTTTCCATGAAGAAACCATGCCCAAATTCTGTCCAAAACTTGACCTAAATACTGCCCAAATTCGGATTTCCCTGCAACCCAACCCATAAAATGACCAAATGAACAGTACGTGTTCATTTGGTCATAACTCTCTCTATACTGGTCCAATTGACCTAAAATTTTAACCATGGAAAGTTTAGACATAGGGCTACATTTTTCATGAAGACCACTTAACCCAGTTTTGCCTTTAACAAATTCAAATTGTTAGCACAAGTTGGGTCACTGAAACTGCCAACCCAGAAAATGACCAAATGAACAGTACGTGTTCATTTGGTCATAACTCTCTCTATACTGGTCCAATTGACCTAAAATTTTAACCATGGAAAGTTTAGACATAGGGCTACATTTTTCATGAAGACCACTTAACCCAGTTTTGCCTTTAACAAATTCAAATTGTTAGCACAAGTTGGGTCACTGAAACTGCCAACCCAGAAAATGACCAAATGAACAGTACGTGTTCATTTGGTCATAACTCTCTCTATACTGGTCCAATTGACCTAAAATTTTAACCATGGAAAGTTTAGACATAGGGCTACATTTTTCATGAAGACCACTTAACTCAGTTTGGCTTTTAACCAAATCAAATTGTTAGCACAAGTTGAGTCACTAAAACTGCCAACCCAGAAATTGTCTAAAATACTGTTCCTTTGGTATGCTTGACCAGTTTTGGCAAAAATGCCATAACTTGGTCTCCAAAGCTGCAAATTGAGTGAAACTAGTGCCAAAAGTTTTATAAGACATAGCACAACAATTTTTATGTTTTGACCAAGCTCTAGAAACCATTGCATCCTAGGGAAAATATTAGCCAAATTTAGGAATTGAAATCTAGAAAATGTTAAGTTGAACCCAGAATGCCATTTGATACCTGTGTGTTCATTTGGCCATAACTCCCACTAGGAAATTCCATTTGAGATTTGCCAATATGATCTAGAAACATGATACTTAGGACTACAATATTGATTTAGACACCTTTGCCAAATTCTAAGTGTAAAGACCCTAAAAAGAGGGTCAAACATACTGCCCTGAAGTTGATTTTTGCCCTTATAGGACTGAGAGTCCAGGTTAATACATTGACCATAACTCACTATACCAAGCTTGAAAAATTATGAAATTGTACCTGAGAGTCCCTAAGACATAGAGGAACATATCTTGTGGAGGAACCTAAGTCTAAAAATGACAATAAAATGATCAAATGACTGGTCAAAGTTTATTGACTAGAAATTGTAAATTCTGGACAGCTTAGAGGCAAAGGGACTAGTTATGGTATTTTGACCATAACTTGAGTTCTATAACTCCAAATTCAGTGATTCAAAAACTGAAATTCAAGTTTAAACATAG
The DNA here is from genome assembly GCF_030052815.1 of Hevea brasiliensis. NCBI lineage: Eukaryota > Viridiplantae > Streptophyta > Magnoliopsida > Malpighiales > Euphorbiaceae > Hevea > Hevea brasiliensis. The sequence goes on from NC_079506.1 coordinate 13,288,962, forward strand.
AGGAACAATTGTTATGAAGGAAGTGTGACTAAATAGACATCCTAACCTAGTCAAATTCCTAGATAAAGATAACACATCAACATGAACCTAAAGAAAGGTTCATGGGAAAAATGCTATATATGATAATTAAAATACTCATAAGGATAATTAAATATTAAAAATGATATGAATATGTAAATTGGGACTAATGTCTCATTAATATGAAATTAATGGTACCAATGAACAGTACTAGAAAATAGTAACAGTGAATAGTGCTAAAATAATTAAAAATGTTTAATTGCCCATAGTATGCCTAGACTTATTTATTTAGTTTGGATAAATTGGTATACCAATTAGGGACCACAGATAGCAGTACTGCTTACAGAGCAAATCATGAACTGACAATATATGTCTGATATGATTGTTCTACAGGCTATATGCCTATTTACTGGCCATTGTGCCTACTTTATTTCTGGCTTTACAAGCCTGACAGCGGGTCTCGTGCCCGACAGCTGGCCTCGTGCCTGACAGATGTATACAGGGTAGACATATGGCTGTCTAACCCGTATACTCCCGTGTATCCAGCTTTTATAATTTGTTATAGGTTTCTTGGTCATTGATAATAATTAATTAATACTGAATATACAATAAGTAAATAGGAAAGATCTCAATAATTTTAATTGATTCCAAAGTGTAAAAAAATGTAAAAGACCCAGAATTTATGATTTGTAAATATTATTTCAATTGTTTAATTATTATTATTATAAATTATGCACCACTAAGCGTTATGCTTAGCGCGTTGGTTTTCCATCGCGTAGGTACTGAAGATCAGCCGCCACAAGAGTATTCGGACGAGTTTCACGGATCTGCCACCGATCAGAGTCACCTCATCAGTCTTTTGTATTTTGGTAGGGCCCATGTGTAGCCTAGTATTTTGGTTCATTATGTCTAGTCATTATGTAATTACTAGTTTATGATGTATTTTATTTTGGACTTGAAATGAAAACTTATAATTTATTATCTATGAATTTCAATATGAATGCAATAGATGACACTTCATTTTGAGATCTCATAAATAGTTGCGAATGATATGATAAAAGAGAATATGATATGGAAATATGTGAGATGACTATGAATATGTTAACAGGTGATAGTGGAACCCGCCAGATGCTAATAAAACAGAGGAGGATCTGTTCGGGTCTCCACAAAAATAAGATATAAAAAAAAAAAAAATTTCTACACGTAAATTACCTGATTTAAAGGACATTAAAATTTACAATAGACATGACAAGACAAGATAGGGTGCTCCGGCACCGAATGTGGCACTTCTTGCTCGGCTATACAATAGACGGGTAAGGGGCGTCACACATTTACTTTTATTTAATCAAATGCCTCAAACACTTAAAACTATTAGAAATCTAAATAATTAATTAATTAATCTTCCTACCATATATAGCTAGCTAAGATCCTAAAATAACAAATATATTTTCCAATGAATTCGGCTTCAAGTTAGTACTAATTGACTAATGATGTGTTGAACAATATTGTACCAAAGCAGGAGGCACCCAGTAGGAAACGATTCTAGGAATTTCCTCATGTCCACCAAAGCAATCATGAGTCCATTGCATAAACATACTGCAGCATCCTTCAGCCATTTGAAGGTCTTGAAAAATTGTACCAATGGAAGATCGAGCCCAACACAAACCCACATTAACTGAGGATGCAGCACAGGCCGGAGACAAAGTCAATGGTGGAGAAGGTGCCCCAGGAACTTGAGGAGTTGATGATGCTTTTGGAACTTGAGGAATTGATGATGCTGGTGGAGTTGGGCTATGGAAGAAAGGATTTGATGGGCAATGGCACACACATGTACACTGTCTTCCGATTGAACCTCGCCCCCCTTGAAGCCAACTTATCTCATAAGGGCAGCCAAAACATGCAACAGTACAGCCACAATCAAATGCAACAGCCTCTTCACTAATAGGATTTGCTAATCCATCATTCATCAACTTTGCTAAGCACACAAGAACAAATACCAACCAGATTGAACACCTCATTTTGGCTAATAATGACAACGACTTTTTCTTTTGTTCTATGATATTTATGTAGTGTGATTTGATTTTAATCTCGTTGAGCAGCTCAGGTATTTATAGAATACCCACAATCTAATTTGAAGTTATGTCAATAACTCCAAGTTGAATTTTAATTTAATTCTTGTTTATTTGATATCATGAATTTCTATCATAATTAAACTATGCTACCTGTCTTTTCATAATTGAATCACGCAGGAAAAGTATATCTCCTATAAATTTATCATTAATTTAAGAAGGAAATTAACAATACTAGATCTCTAATTTAATTACGTGTTATCATTTATTAGTTTATAAATAAATTGTTTCTACAAACAAAGTCCATCACAATATCTGCTCACGTTTTCTATCTCTTTTATAATTAGGAGAATTCATTATTTATTTTATCAATTATAATTAGTGTTTATGAAGATTTATTTAAATTATCTTCTTCCTAATTAAAATTTAATAATACATTAAATTTTTTATTTTATAATTATATTTAAATAAGTTTTTAATCTAATTATTTATAAAGATTCAAACTAATTGAATTAAATTAAAAACCTGTTTAATTTAGCTGTTGGATGTAATTGATAACTGATAATTATTACTGTTATTTGATAATTAATGGCTGATAGCTGATTATAGTTTATTTATATTAAGTGTTTGATAAAATTATGTTTAACTATTGCTATTAATATGTAAAATGACTGATAATAGTATGTTTTATATAATTTATTTTATTATTAAAATAAATATAAAATTATAAATTTATTATATTATATTATTTATTTTATTATTAAATTAAATATATAATCATTAATTTAATATATTATATTATTTATTATATTATTGAAATAATATATCTCATTAATTTTATAACTGAAATAAGAAAATAATTAAATTCTTTAAAAATAATTAAAAAACTTTAAAAGTTTGCTTCATGTCCAACGCCTCATCACCTGTATCTTTTATCCTAGCACTCTTTTTCACAGGCTTCTCCTTGGCCACTTTTGTCTCCACTCAATTCTGGATGAGCTTCATGTTTTCAGCCCCAATAGTTGGCACCGCTAATGGTGTTGCAGGCGGATGGGGCAATCTTGGTGGTGGGGCGACGCAGCTGATCATGCCCCTTGTTTTTGGCGTAATCCGTGACATTGGAGCATTGAAATTTACAGCTTGGAGAATTGCATTTTTCATTCCTGCCCTGTTTCAAATGTTATCAGAGCATTTGCAGCATTGATCTTCGGCCAGGACTTGCCAGACGGGAACTTCGGTAGGCTACGAAATTCAGGGGATAAACCCAAAGATAAATTCTCAAGCGTCTTCTATCATGGGGTTACAAATTACAGAGGGTGGATCCTGACATTAGCTTGAGGATACTGTTTTGGGGAGGAGCAGACAATTGACAATATAATAGCTGAATATTTTTACGACAGATTTGATCTGGAACTCCACACAGCAGGAATTATTGCAGCAACTTTTGGACAAGCAAATATTGTTTATTGCAGCAACTTTTGCACTAGCAAATATTGTTTCTAGACCAGCTGGAGGATTGATTTCTGATGTCGTAGCAAAGAGGTTTGGAATGAGAGGTAGGCTATGGGCTTTGTGGATAGTGCAGACATTGGGAGGTGTACTGTGCATCATTCTTGGGCAAGTGGGATCCTTAAGTGCTCGAGGAGGTAATTAAGATTTCTACTTCCACCTGATTCCATTCCTTTACTATCTCGCAGAGGATCAATTCTAATATTTATGCATCCATACGTTTAATTCTTCAGGTCATTAGGGCTAATATCCGGTATGACAGGCGGTGGTGGAAATGTGGGTGCCGTTCTGACTCAACTAATTTTCTTCAAAGGATCCAAATACTACAAAGAAAAAGGGATAACACTCATGGGTATTATGATTATATGCTGCACTCTCGCAATATGTTTAATATACTTCCCACAATGGGGTGGAATGTTTTGTGGCACATCATCCGAAAATACTGCAACAGAAGAATACTATTACATGTCTGAATGGAATTCATAGGAGAAAGAGCAAGGATTACTTCAGGCAAGCTTAAAATTTGCTGATAACAGCAGAAGTGAAAGAGGCAGAAGAGCAGGCTCTGAAACCATGCCAGCAAATGAGACCCCATCTACAAATGTATAGTCTATATCTCCTAGGTTCTCAAATTATCTACCATGAGCTTAGCAAGTAAAGGTAATTTGCATTGTGATATCCAAGTTTCAGATTGCAGGCTGTCGTATGTAGCAATAAATGATCTCAAAGACCTCATGCATCAAATATATGAATTAGAAAATAAAGTTTAGCATCTTTGGTATTTATAAAGATCCAGAAAATCAAACTGAATATAAATAAAATATAAAACCTACCGAATAAGGAAAAAAAATTATATATAAAACTAAAGCAAATGCTTAACACAATTACCTCAGACACGTAAAAACTACTGAAAATCTAAATAATAAACTAATCTTCCAACGATATATAGCTAGCTAAGATCCTGAAATATAAATATATTCTTTAAAGGCATTCGGCAACAAATTAATACAAATTGACTAATGATGAGCTGAACAATATTGTACCAAAGCAGGAGGCACAAAGTAGGAGACAAGCATAGGAATTTCCTCGTTTCCACCAAAACAATCGTCAGCCCATTGTGTAAACATATTGCAACATCCTTCAGCCATTTGAAGGTTTTGAAAAACTGTACCTACTGCAGATCGAGCCCAACACAAACCCACATTAACTGAGGATGCAGCACAGGCTGGAGACAAAAAGAATTGGGGAGAAGGTGCTCCAGGGACCTGAGGGGTTGACGGTACACTTGGAACTTGAGGAGTTGATGGTGCCTTTGGAACTTGAGGAGTTGATGATGGGCAATGGCATACACATGTACATTGTGTCCCGATTACACCTCGCCCAATTTGAACCCGCCTTACCTCATAAGGGCAGCCGGAACAAGCAGCAGTACAGCCACAATATGCAACAGCCTCTTCACTTGCAGAATCTGAACTAAAGGGATTTGCTAACCCATCATTAATTAACCCTGCCAAGCAAGCAAGAATAAATACCAACCAAATTGAGCGCCTCATTTTTGCTAATGATAACTAATTTTTCTTTCTTATTTTAGCAAACAATCGCAAATTTGTCTTTTATTCTACGATGTATGTGTATTTATAATATAGCCATAATATAATTTAACATTATCTCATTAACTCCAAGTTGAATTTTAATATGATTATTTTTTATCCGATATCATGAATCTCTATTATAATTAAACTATGATACCTACCTTGCCGTCACGCAGGGAAAGAATATCTGCTTCAAGTTTATTATTAATTAATTATTTTAAGAAGGAAATTTACAATATCTGCTTCATTTATTAGTTTATAAATTGTTTTTGCAAATAACGTCCACATTAAATCACAGGTGTAATCCAATCCAATCCTAATATATTTGAAAAATTAATGTAGATAACTTCTAAGACTCTAAATTATCCATTAAAATTATCCATGAAAATTGACGCTGATCATATATAAGATTAATTCCTCAACTTTGCAACTTCTCTCGTCAGTTAATTGGTCAGTGATTCTAACTTCTAAGGCTCTAAATTATCCGTTAAAATTATCCATGAAAATTGATGCTAATATTCATCCCAATAAAATGTCATTAGAGCATATAAGAGACATGGGTTTAAATTCATATAGATCTTACTGGTTTGTCAATCGTGGTACCGATCCGTCACATTTTTGGTGCCTGCAGGATTTTATAAATATTTAATTTATTTAATAAGTAAATTATTATTTCACTTTTAAATTTTATTATTCTCAATTATTCATTAATTATTTTAAAAAATAAATTAAAAGATTCATAAAATTTAATTCTTTAATTTATATAAATTTAAAATTAAATCTCTCAATTTTATGTCAATTATAATTAAATCTCTCCCTACCTAAACTCTATTATTTGTGTATATCTTCCTTGCTTGGTGTTTATTAAAAAATTTTCAATATATATGAAAATAAAAGCACGGGGTTTAATTCAAGCAGGTCTGATATAATGATGAACATATACTATATGCTTTATGGATTAGTCAAGTGTTCGATCTATAGAGTTAATAAACTGAGGAAGGCCTCACTTAGCATTCAATTAATGAAACTAAAAAATAATATAAATTTTTATATAACACAATAAAGTACATGAGTTGAATTGGCAAACTAACTACAAGTAGAGGAGATTAAGTATAATTTTAGTCTTTTATCTTTTTCTCTATTACTGCAAAAATTATTTATGATTTGAGTAACAATTCTTCTTCAATGAACACCCAAAATTTTATGTATTGAAACAAAATTTTTGTATTTATAAAGTAATTGATTATGATCACTTTTTAGGCTTATTTGGGTATTACCATTTATCTATAAAAATAAGTTTCTTATAATATCTGCACATAAGAATTTTGTATTTTTTATATTATTTCTTTGACTGGTTTGACTCTTATTAAAGTTACATGATTAAAAAAATTATGAAATTATTATGTCTGACTTTTGGATGAGAGAAAGGATGGCAACGGATTAAATATTTTCAAGTATCTAATTTAATAAAATTTTATTAGGACGGTTTAAATAATATATAATTAAATTGGAGATAAATGTATGTTTATAAATAATATTCATGGATTAGAGGTGAATCCTTTTTATAAATAATTAATTGAATATAAAATATATATTTATAATAGTATTTATAAAATTTTTATATACATTATATTTTAAATAAATAAATTTTAAATATTTTATAAAATTATTTTTTTTATTGAATTCAGTCTTGTTAAGTTTAATTTATTTTATTTTATCACTTTTAAATCAAATCAAACTAAATCAACAGTGCTGTATCGAACACTGTAAAACTTAGCTAAATCTTTTATTTATTTCTTGTCACACAACCTTCAAATTTTATTTCGTTATTCTGTTTCTTAACTTCGACTTGTAAATTTGTGTATTAATAAATTTTTAAAATATATTACATTATAAGTTATAAATTCATCACATATCAGAGTGAAAGCTCCATCATCGACTAATGTCCCTCGTTGTTTCTTGAGCCATCATTAACTTAATTAAAAACTAAAAAAAAAACTCATCACTTATCTCTAAAGGAGTCAATTGCATCACCTGTCTTATATTGCACATCTTTTGAAAATTATATAAAATATTATATTTAGTTTCCTCCTATATTTCATAAATTTAATAAAAATTAAATTATAAAAAAAAGTTAGATGGTAATGTGAGAGATTTGCAATCACCTCCATGATTTGTTGCCAATGTTCATCCCAACGAAATGTGGATACAGCATATAAGAGAGATGAGTTCAAAATCACAAAGACCTTATTGGTTTGTCAATCATTTTTAAGACCCATCCATCATATTTTTGGTGCCTGCAAGATTTTCTAGATATTTAATTTATTTAATAAATAAATTATTATTTCATCTTTCTTGAAAAAAAAAATCATCTTTAAATTTTATTTTTTTTCAATTGTTTATTTTAAAAATAAATTACTTGATTATGATTACATTTTTTGACTTACATGGGTATTAATATTTATCTATAAAAATAAATTTCTTGCAAATGGATAAATGCAGTTCCGGAAAAAGGGATTCAGCAAATTTTTTTATTAAAAAATTATGAATAAATTATAATCAAGTCCCTAAGATTTAATAAAATTCATTGATTAATCTATAGTGCAAAATTTGTAATAATTTAAACCTTCAAATTTTATTTTCATTAACAAATTGGTCTTCACATTTTACTTTTATTAACATATTAGTTTTCATGATAAGCGAATTTTGAGGACTAATCTATTAATAGCAGCAAAATGTAAGGATTAATTTGCTAATAGAAATAAAATTTGAGGATCAAGTCGTTATCAAATTTATATTAAAGATTAATTTGTGAGTTTTGTTAAATTTTAAAATTTTTTTTATAATTTGCCCAAAAATATTTATGTAAGTACATACATTGCTAATGATATTATTTATATGGATTTCTTTAATTGGTTTCATCTTATTTAAGTTAGATGATAAAAAGTAATCATTTTTGAATGATAGTAAGAATCATTTACCGTGGATTTTACATTTCTAAATTTCTAGTTTACCTGTTCTTTTTAATATTCAGTTACTTTTTAATATATTGAGTGTACTCTATATTTTACTTAAAAATTTTATTTATTAATAAAAAAAAACTAAATAGTGTGGTGTCATCGGTAAACAAAAGTAAAATTTATGAATGATATAAAGAACATGTTTGGTTGAACTCTATTATAGAATTTATTTCATTTGCAAATGAATTCCATGATAGAATTCATTTACAGATGAATTTCTTTATTTGGTATATTTTATATTAAATATGAAATTCATTTCAAATGAAATGAATTTTGTATTTGGAATAAATAAAATAAATAAAATGATATGTAATAGGAGGATAATTTTGTTTCTTGAAATATATATGATTTTAAGTTAAAAATTCATTTGTAAATTCTATTAATTTTGATAGTATTTGGTTTATTTATAATAAATTACATGAAATTAATTATTAATAATACTAAATGAATTTTTATCTAAACCAAATATTAAAATTTTAGATTTACAAATAAATTCTACAAAATTTTGTAGGATTCATTTATGCCACACATTATCAAAGTTTAAATTGAATTTTATATTTATTCTCATATTCAATTTAGGTGAATATGAATCCTATGGTTAAATTAATATAAATAATTTTCTTAATTTTTAAATAATATAATACATTTTTAAATTTTAAATAATTTTAATTTTTTTTAAATACACCAATTATTATCAACGTTGAAAATAAACAACTCATAATATATATATATATATATATAACTCAGAAAAATCAAGAGGTAAATACTCCAATTGCTTGCTAATAATTGACTTCATTGGCAATGAAATTCATCATATCCATTAGATTATTGGCGCAAAAACATATAGATGTACAAAAATCCTCCAAAATATATAGATATATAATCGTTAGAAAATTTTCCGGAGACAACAATTTAGCAGCACTAAATTCAATTGTTAGATTTGGGATTAATAGACTAACACTATAGGAATACTGTGAAAAGGTTTTCAACTTTCACCCATTGCAATTCTATGAAACAAGAGAAATTTTGTTTTAAGGTAGAAAAATGGCATAGAATTCAAAATGAAGGAATTCTTATTTATAGCTTTTGCACATATGTTTGAAGACGATTGGTAGTTAAAATTGTAAATATTTTGAGTTATTTTTGGAGGAGAATGAGAAAAAAGTGAGATTCCTTTTGAATGTCTTGGGTTTATGAATAATATAGTTTTAATGTTGTAATTATAAATTATTTGAAGACAGTGAAGGTAGATGTAGCTTTATGTTAAAAGAATAAGCCACATAATGTTTACCTTCTTTCTTTATTTTTTTGTGATTCTGCGCTTCCACAAAACACATTATTATATTCCTACAATACAACATAAGAAAATTAAGTTAATAAAAATTAGATTATCGAAAGAAATAAACTAGTATATTTGTAACGCCCTCACCGTAGGTAGTCTGTACATTTTACTGTTTCGAAGACTAATGTCTGTTCGGACAGTCAAGATGCCTGGAACTATACTTAAACTATAGTGAGGAGACATAAATTAATGAAATAAATGTTAAGAAAATATAGGAAAAATGTAGAGAAAAAAAATAAATTAAATTTTAGAGAATTTATAAATTGGTACAAAAATAATAAAAAGAACCCAATATGCACTACTAAGGGCATTTTGGTCATTTCACCCCCAAAGGTGAATTTTGACCTAAATGTCAAAATAAAAAAAAATTTAGAGAATAAAGTAATTAACATTAATTAAAATTTATGAAATAGATTAGGAAAATGAGAAGAGAAAAGAAAAGAAAAGAAAAGAAAAGAAAAAGCTTAAGGAAATTCAAAAAAAATTATAAATAGGCACTAAAGAACAAACTCCCACCCACTTCCATCTTCTTCCTCCAATTCTTCTCTCTCTCTTTCCCTCATTTCCTCCATTGTTGTCAAGCTTCCAAGCTTGATTTCCCAAGCTTCTACACATCAAAACCCATAGCCCACTTCACAAAAAATACTCCCCACACCCTAAAGAAGCTATAGACACCCATTAGAAGCAAGAAATTTGAAGTTAGGGAAGCTCAAGTACAGTAAGTGCACTAATCCCTCTTCTTCTCTTTATTAAACATGAAAAGCATGTTTAGCCAAGCATAAATATCATTAAAATAAAAAGAAAATCTTCAGGAAAGAACCCTTGAATTTTTGGCAGCCATGGAACTTGAAGTTTATTGCTTTTAAGTGATAAAAAATGGTTCCATGAGAATGTGTGATGAGTTGAAATGTTTGGGTGTTTGATTATGTAGTGTTTGTGAAAATTTAAAACTTTGAAAACTAGGGCTTGTGTAAATGCTTGAGAACTTGGTGTAAATGTTGAAATTGACCTATTGAGTTGAAATTGTTGCTTATAGAAGTGTATTGCATGCAAATTGAAGTAAGGAAGTTGAAGGAATTGAGATATTGGGAGTGTTAAATTTTCTGTAGGTTTGGACTCAATGAGTCCAGTGGGTTTATTGACCCATAACTGAAAATGTGTGACTCCAATTGGTATGAGGCCAATTGGAGATGAAAATAGACTCAAAATAGCCCATTTTTCATGTAGACACCATGCCCAAATTTTGCCAAAATCATGACCAATTCTTTGCCCAAACCTGGATGACCAAACATTGAAACCCAGAAAATGACCAAATAAACAGTACGTGTTCATTTGGTCATAACTCTCTTTATACTGGTCCAAATGACCTAAAATTTACATCAATGGAAAGCTTAGACATAGGGCTACACTTTTCTGAAGACCACTTGACCCAGTTTTGTTTTTAACCAAATCAAAATGTTAACACAAATTAAGTCACTAAAATTGCCAACCTAGAAAATGACCAAATGAACAATACGTGTTCATTTGGTCATAACTCTCTCTATACTGGTCCAAATGACTTAAAATTTATATCAATGGAAAGCTTAGACATAGGGCTACACTTTTCATGAAGACCACTTGACCTAGGTTTGCTTTTAACCAAATCAAATTGTTAGCATAAGTTGAGTCACTAAAACTGCCAATCCAGAAATTGTCCAAAATACTATTCCTTTGGTATGCTTGACCAGTTTTGGCAAAAATTCCATAACTTGGTCTCCAAAGCTGTAAATTGAGTGAAACTAGTGCCAAAAGTTTTATAAGACATAGCACAACAATTTTTATGTTTTGACCAAGCTCTAGAAATCATTGCATCCTAGGGAAAATATTAGCCAAAGTTAGGAATTGAAATATGGAAAATGTTAAGTGGAACCCAGAATGCCATTTGATACCCGTGTGTCATTTGGCCATAACTCGCACTAGGAAATTCCATTTGAGATGTGCCAATATGATCTGGAAACATGATACTTAGGGCTACAACATTGATTTAGACACCTTTGCCAAATACTAAGGGTAAAGACCCTAAAAAGAGGATCAAACATACTGCCCTGAAGTTTGGTTATTGCCTTTATAGGATTGAGAGTCCAGGTTAATATATTGACTATAACTTACTATACCAAGCTTGAAAAATTTTGAAATTGTACCTAGGAGTCCCTAAGACATAGAGGAACATATCTTGTGAAGGAACCTAAGTCTAAAAATAACCATAAAATGATCAAATGACTGGTCAAAGTTATTGACTAGGAATTGTAAATTCTGGACAGCTTTGAGGCAAAGGGACCAGTTATGGTATTTTGACCATAACTTGAGTTCTATAACCCCAAATTCAGTGATTCAAAAGCTGAAATTCAAGTTTAAACATATAGGAGCAATTGTTATGAAGGAAGTGTGACTAAATAGACATCCTAACCTAGTCAAATTCCTAGATAAAGATAACACATCAACATGAACCTAAAGAAAGATTCATGGAAAAAATGCTATATATGATATTAAAATACTCATAAGGATATATTAAAAATGATATGAATATGTAAATTGGAACTAATGTCTTATTAATATGAAATTAATGGTACCAATAAACAGTATCAGAAAATAGTAATAGTGAATAGTGCTAAAATAATTAAAAATGTTTAATTGCCTATAGTATACCTAGACTTATTTATTTAGTTTGGATAAATTGGTATACCAATTAGGGACTACAGATAGCAGTACTGCCTACCAAGAAAATCATGAACTGACAAAATATGTCTTGTATGATTGTTCTACAGGCTATATGCCTACTTACTGGCCATTGTGTCTACTTTATTTCTGGCTTTACAAGCCTGATAGCGGGTCTCGTGCCCGACAGCTGGCCTCGTGCTTGATAGACGTATACTGGATAGACATATGGCTGTCTAACCAGTATACACCCGTGCATCCAGCTTTTATAATTTCTTATAGGTTTCTTGGGCACTGATAAAAATTAATTAAGACTTAAAATACAATAAGTAATCATAAAAGATCCCGATAATGTTAATTGCTTCCAAAGAGCAATAAAAAATGTAAAAGACCCAGAAATTATGATTTGCAGATATTATTTCAATTGTTAAATTATTGTTATTATAAATTATGCACCACTAAGCGTTATGCTTAGCGTTTTGGTTTTCCATCGTGTAGGTACTGGAGATCAGTCCCATTAGCCGCGTGTAGCCTGAAGCACCGGTAGTGCATCGACAAAGCTCGACGGATCGCCCTGTCGAGTCACCTCACTGGTCTTTTGTATTTTGATAGGGCCCATGTATAGACTAGTATTTTGGTTCATTATGTCTAGTCATGATATATTTCATTTTGGACTTGTAATTAAACTTTGAGATTGAAATGAAAACTTGTAATTTATTATCTATGAATTTCTATTTGAATGCAATAGATGATACTTCATTTTTAGATCTCATAAATAATTGTAAATGATATGATACACGAGAATATGATATGGAAATGTATAAAATGAATATGGACATGTTAACAGGTGATTAGTGGAACCCGCCAGATGCTAATAAAATAGGGGCTCCACAAAAATAAGATATAAAAAAAAAATTTTCATACGTAGAATACATGTTTTAAATGACATCAAAATTTTACAATAGATATGATAAAACAAGATAGGATGCTCCGGCACCGAATGTGGCACTTCTTGCTCAGCTATACAGTAGACGGGTAAGGGGCATTTTCAAATGAGATATGTAAAAGAAATTTTAGACTGATTTCAAATGAGCAATTGCAATCCTATTACCACACCATCAGAAGTTGGGTTGAAGCTTAACAAGAATCCTGAAGGCAAGAAGATTAATGGCACTCTCTACAAACAAATTGTGATGCCCCTTACTCGTCTATTGTATAGCCAAGCAAGAAGTGCCACATTCGGTGCCGGAGCACCCTATCTTGTCTTGTCATGTCTATTGTAAATTTTAATGTCATTTAAATCAGGTAATTTATGTGTAGAAATTTTTTTTTTTAATATATATATCTTATTTCTGTGGAGACCCGGACAGATCCTCCTCTGTTTTATTAGCATCTGGTGGGTTCCACTATCACGTGTTAACATATTCATAGTCATCTCACATATTTCCATATCATATTTTCTTTTATCATATCATTCACAACTATTTATGAGATCTCAAAATGAAGTGTCATCTGTTGCATTCATATGGAAATTTATAGATAATAAATTATAAGTTTTCATTTCAAGTCCAAAATAAAATACATCATAAACTAGTAATTACATCATGACTAGACATAATGAACCAAAATACTAGTCTACACATGGGCCCTACCAAAATACAAAAGACTGATGAGGTGACTCTGATCGGTGGCAGATCTGGTCGAAACTCTGTCCGAATACTACTGTGGCGGCCGATCTTCGCACTACGCGATGGAAAACCAACGCGCTAAGCATAACGCTTAGTGGTGCATAATTTATAATAATAATAATTAAACAATTGAAATAATATTTACAAATCATAAATTTTGGGTCTTTTACATTTTTTTATTACACGTTGGATTCAATTAAAATTATTGGGGTCTTTCCTGTTTACTTATTGTATATTCAGTATTAATTAATTATTATCAATGCCCAAGAAACCTATAACAAATTATAAAAGCTGGATACAAGGGAGTATACGGGTTAGACAGCCATATGTCTACCCTGTATACATCTGTCAGGCACGAGGCCAGCTGTCGGGCACGAGACCCGCTGTCAGGCTTGTAAAGCCAGAAATAAAGTAGGCACAATGGCCAGTAAGTAGGCATATAGCCTGTAGAACAATCATATCAGACATATATTGTCAGTTCATGATTTGCTCTATAAGCAGTACTGCTATCTGTGATCCCTAATTGGTATACCAATTTATCCAAACTAAATAAATAAGTCTAGGTATACTATGGGCAATTAAACATTTTTAATTATTTTAGTACTATTCACTGTTACTATTTTCTAGTACTGTTCATTGGTACCATTAATTTCATATTAATGGGACATTAGTCCCAATTTACATATTCATATCATTTTTAATATTTAATTATCCTTATGAGTATTTTAATTATCATATATAGCATTTTTGCCATGAACCTTTCTTTAGGTTCATGTTGATATTTTATCTTTATCTAAGAATTTGACTAGGTTAGGATGTCTATTTAGTCACACTTCCTTCATAACAATTGCTCCTCTATGTTTAAACTTGAATTTCAGTTTTTGAATCACTGAATTTGGGGTTATAGAACTCAACTTACGGTCAAAATACCATAACTAGTCCCTTTGCCTCTAAGCTGTCCAGAATTTATAATTTCTAGTCAATAAACTTTGACCAGTCATTTGATCATTTTATTGTCATTTTTAGACTTAGGTTCCTCCACAAGATATGTTCCTATATGTCTTAGGGACTCCCAGGTACAATTTCATAATTTTTCAAGCTTGGTATAGTGAGTTATGGTCAATGTATTAACCTGGACTCTCAGTCCTATAAGGGCAAAAATCAACTCCAGGGCAGTATGTTTGACCCTCTTTTTAGGGTCTTTACACTTAGAATTTGGCAAAGGTGTCTAAATCAATATTGTATCCCTAAGTATCATGTTTCTAGATCATATTGGCAAATCTCAAATGGAATTTCCTAGTGGGAGTTATGGCCAAATGAACACACAGGTATCAAATGGCATTCTGGGTTCAACTTAACATTTTCTAGATTTCAATTCCTAACTTTGGCTAATATTTTCCCTAGGATGCAATGGTTTCTAGAGCTTGGTCAAAACATAAAAATTGTTGTGCTATGTCTTATAAAACTTTTGGCACTAGTTTCACTCAATTTGCAGCTTTGGAGACCAAGTTATGGCATTTTTGCCAAAACTGGTCAAGCATACCAAAGGAACAGTATTTTGGACAATTTCTAGGTTGGCAGTTTCAGTGACCCAACTTGTGCTAACCATTTGAATTGGTTAAAGGCAAAACTGGGTTAAGTGGTCTTCATGAAAAATGTAGCCCTATGTCTAAACTTTCCATGGTTAAAATTTTAGGTCAATTGGACCAGTATAGAGAGAGTTATGACCAAATGAACATGTACTGTTCATTTGGTCATTTTCTGGGTTGGCAGTTTCAGTGACCCAACTTGTGCTAACAATTTGAATTTGTTAAAGGCAAAACTGGGTTAAGTGGTCTTCATGAAAAATGTAGCCCTATGTCTAAACTTTCCATGGTTAAAATTTTAGGTCAATTGGACCAGTATAGAGAGAGTTATGACCAAATGAACACGTACTGTTCATTTGGTCATTTTCTGGGTTGGCAGTTTCAGTGACCCAACTTGTGCTAACAATTTGAATTTGTTAAAGGCAAAACTGGGTTAAGTGGTCTTCATGAAAAATGTAGCCCTATGTCTAAACTTTCCATGGTTAAAATTTTAGGTCAATTGGACCAGTATAGAGAGAGTTATGACCAAATGAACATGTACTGTTCATTTGGTCATTTTCTGGGTTGGGTTGCAGGGAAATCCGAATTTGGGCAGTATTTAGGTCAAGTTTTGGACAGAATTTGGGCATGGTTTCTTCATGGAAAATGGGCTATTTTGGGTCTAGTTTCACCTCCAATTGGCCTCATACCAATTGGGGTCACACAATTTTATTTATGGCCTAAAATGTACACTGCCCTCAACAAACAAAACCTGCAGAAAATTGACACTTCCAAAACTCAATCTCCTCCAACTTCCTTACTTCAATTTGCATGTAATACACTTCTATAAGCAACAATCTCATCCCAATAGATCAATTTCAACATTTTACACAAAGTCCTCAACATTTATACAAACCCTAGTTTTCAAAGTTTCAAATTTACACAAACACTACACAATCAAACACCCAAACATTTCAACTAATTACACATTCTCATAGAACCATTTTTCATCACTTAAAAGCAATAAATTTCAAGTTCCATGGCTGCCAAAAATTCAAGGGTTCTTTCCTCTAGATTTTCTTTTTGTTTTAATGGTATTTATGCTTAGCTAAACATGCTTTTCATGTTTAATAAAGAGAAGAAGAGGGATTAGTGCACTAACCTCTTGTGACCCACTTCAAACTTTAATCTTTCTTCTTCTTATGAGTATCTAAAGCTTCCTTATGGTGTGGGCTAAATTTTTTGTGAAGGGGTCTATGGGTTTTGGTGAGTAAAAGCTTGGGAAATCAAGCTTTAAGCTTGATAAAAATGGTGGGGAGGGAGAGAGCAAGGGAGACGGCAAGGAGAGAGAGAGAAGAGGAAGAAGAAGATGGTTGGTGGGGGGTTTTGTCTCTTGTGGTTATTTATATATATATATATTTATGTGTACTTTATTGTTTTTAAATTTCATAAATCTATTTCCTTTCTTTTCTTTTCTTTCCTTTTCTTTTCTCTTCTTCTTTTTCCTAATTCAAATTCATAAACTTGTAATTTTAATTTATGTTAATTATTTTATTTCCTAATTTTAATTTGACATTTATGTCAAAATTCACCTCTATGGGTGAAATGACCAAAATACCCTTCATGGTGCTCATCGGGTTATTTTTATTATTTTATACCAATTAATAAATTCTCTAAATTTTATTTTATTTTCTCTAAATTTTTTTTTAACATCTTTAATGTCATTTTTACCTAAATAAACCTTAAATTTGGTCCCAAAATTATTTCCTATATTTATTAAATTTTCTTAACATTTATTCCATCAATTTATGCCTCTTCACTATAGTTTAAGTGTAGTTCCAAACATTCTGACTGTCCGAACAGATATTAGTCGTCAGAACAGTAAAATGTACGGACTACCTTTGGTGAGGGCGTTACACAAATTGTAGAAAGTTTGATGTATTTGACTGCTACAAGGCCAGATATCATGCATGCTGTGAGTCTTATTAGCAGATATATGGAAAATCCAAAAGAATTGCATCTTCTAGCTGCCAAAAGGATCTTTCGATACTTAAAGGTACTGTTGATTTTGGGTTGTTGTGCAAGAAGGGAGAAAAATCAGATTTAATTGGGTTCTCTGATAGTGATGATGCTGGAGATGTGGATGATCGAAAGAGTATTTCAGGATATGTTTTCATGCTAAGTTCAGGAGCTGTTTCATGGTCATCAAAGAAGCAACCAATTGTTACTCTATCAACAACTGAAGCTGAATTTGTTGCAGCAACAGCTTGTGCTTTTCAAGCTATATGGTTGAAGAAAATTCTTAATGAGCTGCATTTTAGGAAAGAAGGACCTACTGCAATTTATTGTGACAACAGTTCATCAATAAAACTCTCCCAAAACCCTGTTCTACATGGTCGAAGCAAGCATATAGATGTAAAATATCATTTCTTGAGGGACCTCACTAAAGATGGAGTCATTGATTTAATTTACTGCAGAAGTGAGGATAAGATTTCTGATATTCTAACCAAATCCCTTAAATTTCCAGCATTCCAAAAGTTTAGAAAGTTGCTTGGTATTTGTAGTTTTGATGTTTTAAATTTAAGGGATGATGCTTACAGGTATGCTTAAACTGAATGTTGCATGTGAGACATCAGTTTAAGGGAGGGATTATTGAATAAAATTAGTGGTTTGTTTTCTTTTGTCCTAGTTCTTAGGATATTGAGTTGTTCTGTTAGTATTTATCTACTCCATAGGAATCTGTTATGTAGTTCCTTTTTTCATGCTATTGTTTGTTACATATCAGCCTATATAAAGGCCATTTATTAAATTAATAAGATGTGCAGACAAGTCTTTTCTCCTATTCTATTTTCTTTTAGCTTTTCTGCTCTTGACAGTAGCATACCCAACCAATTCACCGAAGTTTTTCAGTTTTGGTAATATATGGATTTTGAGAGTAAACCGAATTATTTAGTAAATTGATTTATGATTTTCATTGTTCGACTGGTCAAAACGGTTCAAATTTCAAAACCATGGGTAATACCATTGAAAGTTAATATTGCATCTTTATCAGTGGAAGTTTTTGAATATTGCAAATAAAACCATAATTTATAAGCTTAGTATTTAATAAAATTTTATATCATTAATTTTGACTTGAGTGCACAAACCCTCAAACCTGAAAATTCCAATTTCACAAGTTATTATTTCTTAAAAAATTAGAATGAATAAATCAAAATTAGGCCAAAATTAATAGAAAGAAAGTAACCTCCCAACTTAGGTCTTGATATTAATAAAAGAAAGTAACCTTAAAAAAAAAAAAAAAAAAAAACTTCTCTTAAGTCAGAAGTTGCCTAACACTACTGGTGGCATGATGATTGTCGTTGATCTGTTTTGCTTTCAATGAAATTAGGCATGTTAACTTGAACATGCCATAAATTTGTATTTTTGAATTAAAATCTTAATTTAAAATTATTTTTAAATATTGTTGGCATATCACCATTAATTAGATCCAAAATAAATAAAAAATTTAAAAATTTATTGAGTGCACTCATATATATATATATATATATATATATATATATATATATATATATATATATATATATATATATATATACACATCTTTATTTACAGCGAGTTTCACATTCTAAATTTATAATTTACCTGTTTTTCTTAATATATAATAAAATACTTTTTAATGCATTGAGTGTATTTTATATTTTGCTTAAAAATTTTTTTTATTAATAAAAAATTTAAAGGAAAAATATATCATCAGTAAAGAAAACTGAAATTTATTAATGACGTAAAGTTTAAATTGGATTTTATATTTATTGTTGATATAAATTTAGGTGAATATGAACGTTATGGTTAAATTAATATAAATCATTTTCTTAATTTTTAAATAATATAATATATTTTTAAATTTTAAATAATTTCAATTATTTTTTTTAAACCAATATTACCAACGTTGAAATCAACAATTCATAACATACAAAAAAAACTTGGAAAAATCAACAGGTAAATAATCCAATTGCTTGCTAATAAATGACTTCATTACCATTCATCATATCCATTAGATTATTGGTGCAAAAACATATAAATATTAAAAATCTTCCAAAATATATAGATATACAACTAAATTCAATTGTTAGATTTGGGATTGATGGACTAACAATATAGAATATTCTGAATAGATTTTTCAGTTTTCTTCCATTGCAATCATATGAAATGAGAGAAGTTTCGATTGAAGGTAAAAAATGACATAAAATTCAAAAAGAAATGAATTCTTATTCATTGAAAGAGCTCTTCCGCATATACTTAAAGACGATTAGTAGTTAAAATGGTAAATATATTAGGTTATCTTTTAAGGAGAATGAGAAGAATGTGAGATTCCTTTTAAATGTCTTGGATTTATGAGTAGTATAGTTTTAATATTGTAATTATAAATTATTTGAATATAGTGAATACGGATACAGCCTCATATTGAGAAAATAAGCCACATAATGTTTGCTTTCTTTCTTTATTTTTTTTGTGATTCTACGCTTCCATAGTACACAACAATCAATATATCTCTACAATACAATATAAGAAAATTGAGTTAAAAAAAATTAGATTATCAAAAGAAATAAATTAGTATATTTTTTCAAGAAATCAACTAACCTTGACAGCATTTTTAGATTCAATATCATGGATTTTAACTTATCAATGATCTAGCCTTGGAAGGATGCATAGTTATATTCATTACCTTCAATCTCTCCAACAATGAATAGATATGTTTTATATTTCTTAGTACAATCTGTAAATTATAATAAAGATGAAACATTAACCACCATAGTTATATCTATGTTGGATTTATTATATTAAAAACCTAAAATAATTTATTATTATTCCAAAATTAATATCAAGAGCAATAAAATCCAAGAAATCACAAACTCATATAAAACATAAGTATTAAAACTCAGAAAACTAACAAACCCACAAAATTAAAAAGACATAAAAATCAATAAACTAAAAGAAAAACACCAAATTCCAAAAAAATCAACAAACCTAGAAATTAAAGAATATCAAAATATGGGGAATTCTCACCAACAATTTTATGAAGTTGGTGAGAGTATTAGCTCTATTAATTTTGATGGCAACTTGCTAGAAGTCTATAATATAGAAAAAGAAATTTTCGTGTGAAAAGGTTTTAATTAATTAAAATCTTATGTTAATTTAAAAAATATATATATAATTTTTTTTTAATGTAAACTTTAATTCAACTAAAAATTATGAACCAGAGCTTTAACAATAAAAGAAGATTGCAATCACCTCCATGATTTGTTGCTAATATTCATCCCAATAAAATGTCATTAGAGCATATAAGAGACATGAGTTCAAATTCATATGGATCTCATTGGTTTGGCAATCGAAGTACCGATCCATCATATTTTTTATGCCTGCAGGATTTTATAAATATTTAATTTATTTAATAAGTAAATTATTATTTCACCTTTAAATTTTATTATTTTCTATTTTTCAATAATTTATTTTTAAAAAACAAATTAAAACATTCATAAAATTTAATTCTTTAATTTATATAATTTTAAAATTAAATTTCTCTATCATATGTCAATTATAATTATTATTTAGAATCTAGTTTTACCAACAATTATTTTTAGTGGAGAATCTGTAAATTTTATTGTGAAAAAATCTCTCCCTACCTCAACTCTATTATTTGTGTTTATCTTCCTTGCTTCGTATGTGCGAAAATAAAAGTATAGGATTTAATCCAAGCGAGTCTGATATAACGATGAATGTGTATTACATCTTATGGATTAGTCAATAAATTGAGGAAGACCTCACTTTACACGTTTAACGCTCAATTAATAAACCTAAAAAAAGAATATAAAGTTTAATATAACACAATAAAGTTTAATATGATTTCAGCAATAATTCTTCTTCAATGATCTCCCAAAATTATATTTATTGAAACAAAATTTTTGTATTTATAAAGTAATTGATTATGATCACTTTATAGGCTTATTTGGGTATTACCATTTATCTTTAAAAATAAATTTTTTATAATGGATAATAATAGGTTGGGGAGGATTTTTCTTACCTATATCAGATTTACTATAAACTCAAAATATAAGATATATAGTAAGATTCGTCTATTAAATACTTAAATTTCACATATTTGTATCTTAGGTTTATAATGAATCAAGTTTAGATTCGAGTTTATAAAATAATATTCATAGATTCAAGTTTTATATTTTAAGTATTTATTATTTAGAAAGATTATAGAGTACTCATAGAACACATAAAAATAGTATTCTATTTCTTACAGAAAAGTGAGTCATTCTTATGATGTGAAAGGTGAGTTTCACATGATTGTGAGAAATGATGCATGTACACCATGTGCATTTAATAATCTATAGTTAGAAGTGCTCAGTTAGTATATGAGCTAATATGTTATAAGGTATTCAAGCGATGTGGAATTTTTACTTCACACGTCATATATTTATAAATTTTTATATAAATTATATTTTAAATAAATAAATTTTAAATTTTAAATATTTATAAAATTATTATTTTTTTATTAATTTGATCTTGTAAATATTTATTTTATATATAAAATTTCGTTATGCATTTTATATTTTATATGGGGAGCTGTAAAAGATGACAAAATGAAATTAGACATGTGATTTAAAATAAGTTTTTAGAACATTGTTGGCATATGGCCATCAATCAGATCTAAAACAGAGAAAGATCTTCTTTAGAACAAAAAAAAGAAAGAAAGAGGTTGATGGTGCATTTGATACTATCGTTAAAATTGTTGTTGAAAATTTTATTTATTTTTTAAATATATTATTTTAAAAATAATTTAAAATTAAATTTAATAAATTTTAATCATAATAACATTAAAATAAAAAAATAATTTTTTTAAATTATTTTTTTAAATAATATTTTTATTTAAAAAAATAGTTTCAAGACTTCAAATGCAATTAAACTATTCAAATGATGAGATATGACTAATAAAGAAAAGTAAACTTTATTAATGATATAAAAATTTAAATTGGACTTTATATTTATTCCTAATATTCAATTTAGGTGATAATAAATTCTATGGTTAAATTAATATAATCATTTTTAATTTCTAAATAATATAATATATTTTTAAAATTTTAATAATTATATATATATATATATATATTTTTTAAACACACTAATAACACCAACCCAGAAAATAAACTATCCAAACATAAAAAAACACAACTTGGAAAATCAATGGGACCACTGAAGCTCAAGGCAGTATGGCGCCAAAAAAAAAAAGTGAATGCTTCATTTATTAGTTTATAATAGTTCATCACAATATCTATCCTTGTTCTCTATCTTTTTAATTATGAGAATTCATTAATTATTTATTTTATAATCCAATTTAATTTTCAAGTTCATATTTTTATTATTTATACGTTTCTTTCAATTTTAAATTTTTCTTTAATCTATGCTATGGAGATAATGTAATTGCATCAATCATCCAATTCCTTTCTACAAACATTAAATCACATGTGTAATCCAATCCAATCCAATCCTAATATATTTAAAAATTAATGTAGGTAACTTCTAAAACTCTAAATTATCCGTTAAAATTATCTATGAAAATTGATGTTGATCATTTATGAGATTAATTCCTCAGCTTTGCAACCTTCGGCCTCTCTTTTCTTATTTATGGATTTCAAAGACGGTTTTAGTTCAATTTCTCTAACTATGTGATAGCTTTAAATTTCACAACAAAACCTGCTCTGTTCCATACAATGCCACGGAAACTACCCTCTATATCTGTTCCATACAATGCCACGGAAACTACCCTCTATATTAATGTTTTCTTGTTTAATAAATTTTACTAAAAAGTGCTTCTGCGAATGACGATTTCTTGAATAAACAAATTTAATAAATAACTTCATTTCACCCTAATCTGAATACAAAAAAAGTACAAACAAGGATAATTCAGTAAATTTTAAATAGTTTTTGGATATGCATGCGAAGGTGTTTGGTTCACTTAAAAAAATGAAGTTGATAGCTGATTGACACCCAAATAGGTGAATTAGAGTGTTTGGTAAATTTAAAAAAATAAAATAAATAGCTGATGGATAACTGATATGGTACTCATAACTGCAGTTTGTATCAAAATAGAGTTGTTTCTCATCAGCTGACAGTTGATTTGATTTTATTTTTTACTTAGATCATATTAACATTTCTCATTTAATTCGAAAATTAATATTATTAATGCTTTTATCTTTTTTATTTATATTTTAATATTTTAATTAGCGCATTATAACTTTATTAAAATATTTTTTTATTAATAACATAAAATATTTATTTATTATAAAAAAAGTTTTTTTACATTTAAGAATTTAAAATTAGTTATAAATTTTTTCTTTATCAACGATAATAATTACTTTATTATTTTATAACTATATTTTTAAATTTATTGAATTATTTTTTAAAGAATTTAATTATTTTTTTATTTCAATAATAAAATAAATGATATAATATAATTAATCAATAATTATAGATTTATTTTAATAATATAATAAATGATATAATATATTAAATTAATAATTTAATATTTAGTTTAATAATAAAATAAATAATATAATATAATAAATTTATAATATTATATTTATATCAATAATAAAATAAATTATATGATATATATACCGTTATTAGTCATTTTACATATAAACATCAATAACTAAACATAATTTTACCAAATACTTAACATAAATCAGTTATATATATATATATATATATATATATATATGCAAGAATATTGCTTTAACACATTTACTTTAATTTAATCAAATGCCTCAAACACGTAAAACTATTAAAAATCTAAATAATAAATTAATTAATCTTCCTACCTTATATAGCTAGCTAAGATCCTAAAATAACAAATATATTTTCCAAGGCATTCGGCTTCAAGTTAGTACTAATTGACTAATGATGTGCTGAACAATATTGTAACAAAGCAGGAGGCACCCAGTAGGAAACGATTCTAGGAATTTCCTCATGTCCACCAAAGCAATCATGAGTCCATTGCGTAAACATACTACAGCATCCTTCAGCCATTTGAAGGTCTTGAAAAATTGTACCTATGGCAGATCGAGCCCAACACAAACCCACATTAACTGAGGATGCAGCACAGGCTGGAGACAAAGTCAATGGGGGAGAAGGTGCCCCAGGAACTTGAGGAGTTGATGGTGCTTTTGGAACTTGATGAGTTGATGATGCTGGTGGAGTTGGGCTAGGGAAGAAAGGATTTGATGGGCAATGGCACACACATGTACACTGTCTTCCGATTGAACCTCGCCCCCCTTGAACCCAACTTATCTCATAAGGGCAGCCAAAACATGCAACAGTACAGCCACAATCAAATGCAACAGCCTCTTCACTAATAGGATTTGCTAACCCATCATTCATCAACCTTGCTAAGCACACAAGAACAAATACCAACCAGATTGAACACCTCATTTTGGCTGATAAAGATACTACTTTTTCTTTTGTTCTATAATATTTACGTAGTGTGATTTGATTTTTATCTTGTTGAGCAGCTCGGGTATTTATAGAATGCCCACAATCTAATTTGAAGTTATGTCAATAACTCCAAGTTGAATTTTAATTTAATTCTAGTTTATCCGATATTATGAATTTCTTTCATAATTAAACTATGCAATCTGCCTTTCTATAATTGAATCACGCAGGGAAAGTATATCTCCTATAAATTTATTATTAATTTAAAAAGGAAATTAACAATACTAGATCTCTGATTTAATTACGTGTTGTCATTTATTAGTTTATAAATAAATTGTTTCTACAATATCTGCTCACGTTTTCTATCTCTTTAATAATTAAGAGAATTCATTATTTATTTTATTAATTATAATTAGTGTTTATGAAGATTTATTTAAATTACCTTCTTGAGATTTAACCACGTTATTATCATTAAATTAGGAATCAATTCAATTATTAGAGTGGCTAATGGCACATTCAGCCAAGTTAAACTTTTAATATTTTATTATTGTTTTAGTAATACATTAAATTTTTTATTTTATAATTATATTTAAATAAGTTTTTAATCGAATTATTTATAAAGATTCAAACTAATTCAAACTCAGAAAACCTAACAGGTAAATACTCCAATTGCTTGCTAATAATTGACTTCATTGGTAATGAAATTCCTCATATCCATTAGATTATTGGTGCAAAAACATATAGATGTACAAAAATCCTCCAAAATATATAGATATACAATCATTAGAAAAATTTCCGGAGACAACAATTTAGCAGCACTAAATTCAATTGCTAGATTTGGCATTGATAGACTAACACTGTAGGAATATTGTGAAGAGGTTTTCAACTTTCACCTATTGTAATTATATAAAATAAGAGAATATTTAATCATTATAATTATACAATAAATCAAATCAAAATAGAATAAAACTACTTTATCAGGTTAACTACTAAATTATCATGCCCAGTGATTATATTGCGAGCTGTAAAAGATGACAAAATGAAATTCCGTATATGTGATTTGAAATATTTTTTAGAACAATCTTAGCATATGGCCATCAATCAGATCAAAAATAGACAAGAATCTTCTTTAGAAAAAAGAAAGAAAAAGGTTAAGTGATGTGATATGACCAATAAAGAAAAGTAAAATTTATTAATGATATAAAAATTTATATTGGACTTTATATTTATTCCTAATATTCAATTTAGGTGATAATAAATTCTATGATTAAATTAATATAATCATTTTTTAATTTCTAAATAACACAATACATTTTTAAAATTTTAATAATTTCATATATTTTTTTAAATAACACCAACCCATAAAATCAACTATCCAAACATAAAAAACACAAAACTTAGAAAATCAATGGGACCACTAGGAGCAAGGTGTAAGTGTGCATCTGAGCGTGATAAGGCCAAATAAATAAATAAATAAATAAATGTAAATATTTTATTAAATTTTAAATAAAATAAAATTAAAAATAATAATAACTTATAAATATTTAAGCATTAATATATATCAAGTAATTATAAAATAATTACTTTCAATCTTAATATATATTTTAAATTAAACTTTTGTTTTTTTAACCACAATTTCATTTTTTTAATATAATAATAATTAGAGATTTCAAATAATCATGATTCATAAGAATTAGCAATTTGTGTTTTTTTTTAATCTATTCATTATTTTCAATTTGATTTTAAAATTAATATTTAAAAAGTATTTTTTTTAATTTTATAAGAATTTATATAATAAAAAATAACTGAATTTAATGCTAATCGTCGATCAATTGTTGCTAAATATAAATAAATAAATTTTAAATTAAGACATAATTATTACTGTCATAAATATATTTTTTATTGAGCAATTACGGGTTTGCGGCTTTTACATTTTGAATGTTTTGTTTACGTTGGTTGGACAGTGATAGGTTGGCATTGGGCATATTTTCCTATCTTCTAGGCAAAAAAAATTCATGATTCATAACGTGAATAGAATTTATTAGAAATAGAATTAAAATGCAAAAATCTTCAATTGGTTCAACTCACACATTTTACATGTTTAATTTAGAGTCTATTTAATATTATTGTATCTTTTGTTAAAAAATAGTTATTTAATCTATTAATTAAATAATATTTAAATTTAACAGGTTTTAATTATGAAATTTTAAATAATTAAATTTTTATTAATTTTGATAATATTTAAAATGATATTAAAAAAATAATTGAAAAAATAAATATAACATAGTTATTATCTAGGAAGATTATAGAGTACTCATAGTACACATAAAAATAGTATTCTCTCTCTTACAGAAAAGTGAGCCCTCCTTATGATGTGAAGGGTGAGTTTCACATGATTGTAATAAATGATGCATGTACACCATGTGCACCTAATAATCTATAGTTAGAAGTGCTCAGTTAGTATATAAGCTAATCTTGAAGGAGCGGAAGCATGAAAAACACAAGTTTATACCATTGAATTCAAAAATTTTTACCTAGGGTCACATGCAGCATGCAAGATTTATTTTTATCTATTTGATTTCAATGATAAACAACATATTAAAACTCTTTTAATATGTTTTTTGGATCTATATTTGTCATTTAAGATTTTAGAATTAATCAGATTAATTTTAGAACCCTAGATTAGATCAAGAATAAATACACTAACCTCTTGATGCACTGCAGCATATTTGTACCTTTGGGATGCGTCTTTAGGACACCAGATGTTGTTCCTCTAGCTTGTCCACACCAAGTTCACTTATGACAGCCTTTGAACAACTTCTGAAGCTTTTTCTATTAATTAGAAAATCAAGTTTTACTTTTTAAGAGATTAAAGATGTAAACATGACACTAGAAATAATTTTTAGTCCTTTTAATTCAAGAGATTGTTTGCTAATCTCTTGAAATTGATGAGAGATGAAGAAGAAGAGAGAATGGCAGCCTCAAGGGTGGCGGCACAAATGGGAGAAAGCAGCTGGTTGTAATTTTTCTTTTTATAACAACACTTATATAGCTAGGTCACCACTTAAAACCCTTGCCACAATGAGTCGAATGAGTATCCAACCAATTCACCAAATTTTTCCAGTTTTGAGAGTAAATCGAACTATTTAGTGAATTGATTTATGATTTTCATTGTTCGACTGGTCAAATCGGTTCAAATTCCAAAACCATGGGTAATACCATTGAAAGTTAATATTGCATATTTTTTAGTGGAAGTTTTTGGATATTACAAATAAAACCATAATTTATAAGCTTAGTATTTAATAAAATTTTATATCATTAATTTTGACTTGAGTGCACAAACCCTCAAACCTGAAAATTCCAATTTCACAAGTTAGTATTTCTTAAAAAATTAGAATGAATAAATCAAAATTAGGCCAAAATTAATAGAAAGAAAGTAACCTCCCAACTTAGGTCTTGATATTAATAAAAGAAAGTAACCTTAAAAAAAAAAAAAAAACTTCTCTTAAGTCAGAAGTTGCCTAACACTACTGGTGGCATGATGATTGTCGTTGATCTGTTTTGCTTTCAATGAAATTAGGTATGTTAACTTGAACACGCCATAAATTAGTATTTTTGAATTAAATTCTTAATTTAAAATTATTTTTAAATATTGTTGGCATATCACCATTAATTAGATCCAAAATAAATAAAAAATTTAAAAATTTATTGAGTGCACTCATATTATATATATATATATATCTTTATTTATAGCGAGTTTCACATTTCTAAATTTATAATTTACCTGTTTTTCTTAATGTCTAATAAATTACTTTTTAATGCATCGAGTGTATTTTATATTTTGCTTAAAAAAAATTTTTATTAATAAAAAATTTAAAGGATAAATATATTATCAGTAAAGAAAACTGAAATTTATTAATGACGTAAAGTTTAAATTGGATTTTATATTTATTGTTGATATAAATTTAGGTGAATATGAATGTTATGGTTAAATTAATATAAATCATTTTCTTAATTTTTAAATAATATAATATATTTTTAAATTTTAAATAATTTCAATTATTTTTTTTAAACCAATATTACCAACGTTGAAATCAACAATTCATAACATAAAAAAAAACTCGGAAAAATCAACAGGTAAATAATCCAATTGCTTGCTAATAATTGGCTTCATTACCATTCATCATATCCATTAGATTATTGGTGCAAAAACATATAAATATTAAAAAATCTTCCAAAATAAATAGATATACAACTAAATTCAATTGTTAGATTTGGGATTTATGGACTAACAATATAGAATATTCTGAATAGATTTTTCAGTTTTCTTCGATTGCAATCATAGAGAAATTTCGATTGAAGTTAAAAAATGGCATAGAATTCAAAAAGAATGAATTCTTATTCATTGAAAGAGCTCTTACGCATATACTTAAAGACAATTAGTAGTTAAATGGTAAATATATTGGGTTATCTTTTGAGGAGAATGAGAAGAATGTGAGATTCCTTTTGAATGTCTTGAATTTATGGGTAGTATAGTTTTAATATTGTAATTATGAATTATTTGAATATAGTGAATACGGGTACAGCCCCATATTGAGAGAATAAGCCGCATAATGTTTGCCTTCTTTCTTTGTTTTTTTGTGATTCTACGCTTCTACGGTTCATAACAATTAATATATCTCTCCAATACAATATAAGGAAATTGAGTTTAAAAAAAATTAGATTACCAAACCCACAAAATTAAAAAGACATAAAAATCAATAAACTAAAAGAAAAACACCAAATTCCAAAAAAATCAACAGACCTAGAAATTAAAGAATATCAAAATATGGGGAATTCTCATCAACAATTTTATGAAGTTCGTGAGAGTATTAGCTCCATTAATTTTGATGGCAACTTGGCAACTTGCTATAAGTCTATAATATATAAAAAGAAATTTTGGTGTGAAAAGGTTTTAATTAATTAAAATCTTATGTTAATTTAAAAAATATATATCATTTTTTTTAATGTAAACTTTAATTCAACTAAAAATTATGAACCAGAGCTTTAACAATAAAAGAAGATTGCAATCACCTCCATGATTTGTTGCTAATATTCATCCCAATAAAATGTCATTAGAGCATATAAGAGACATGAGTTCAAATTCATAT
Source organism: Hevea brasiliensis (assembly GCF_030052815.1). Lineage (NCBI taxonomy): Eukaryota > Viridiplantae > Streptophyta > Magnoliopsida > Malpighiales > Euphorbiaceae > Hevea > Hevea brasiliensis. The sequence continues at coordinate 13,319,104 of NC_079506.1, forward strand.
GGATCTCATTGGTTTGGCAATCGAAGTACCGATCCATCATATTTTTGGTGCCTGCAGGATTTTATAAATATTTAATTTATTTAATAAATAAATTATTATTTCACCTTTAAATTTTATTATTTTCTATTTTTCAATAATTTATTTTTAAAAAATAAATTAAAACATTCATAAAATTTAATTCTTTAATTTATATAATTTTAAAATTAAATTTCTCTATCATATGTCAATTATAATTATTATTTAGAATCTAGTTTTACCAATAATTATTTTTAGTGGAGAATCTGTAAATTTTATTGTGAAAAAATCTCTCCCTACCTCAACTCTATTATTTGTGTTTATCTTCCTTGCTTGGTATGTACGAAAATAAAAGTATAGGATTTAATCCAAGCGAGTCTGATATAACGATGAATGTGTATTACGTCTTATGGATTAGTCAATAAATTGAGGAAGACCTCACTTTATACGTTTAACGCTCAATTAATAAACCTAAAAAAAGAATATAAAGTTTAATATGATTTCAGCAATAATTCTTCTTCAATGATCTCCCAAAATTATATTTATTGAAACAAAATTTTTGTATTTATGAAGTAATTGATTATGATCACTTTATAGGCTTATTTGGGTATTACCATTTATCTGTAAAAATAAATTTTTTATAATGGATAATAGAAGGTTGGGGAGGATTTTTCTTACCTATATCGGATTTACCATAAACTCAAAATATAAGATATATGGTAGGATTCATCTATTAAATACATAAATTTCACATATTTGTATCTTAGGTTTATGATGAACTGAGTTTAGATTCGAGTTTATAGAAAAATATTCATAGATTCAAGTTTTATATATTAAATATTTATTATCTAGGAAGATTATAGAGTATTCATAGTCCTCAAGCATTTACACAAACCCTAGTTTTCAAAGTTTTAAATTTTCACAAACACTACACAATCAAACACCCAAACATTTCAACTCATCACACATTCTCATGGAACCATTTTTCATCACTTAAAAGCAATAAACTTCAAGTTCCATGGCTACCAAAAATTCAAGGGTTCTTTCCTCTATATTTTCGTTTTGTTTTAATGATATTTATGCTTGGCTAAACATGCTTTTCATGTTTAATAAAGAGAAAAAGAGGGATTAGTGCACTAACCTTACTTGAGCTTCCCAAACCTCAACTTTCTTGCTTCTTATGGGTATCTATGGCTTCCTTATGGAGTGAGAAGTATTTTTTGTGAAGGGTGCTAAAGGTTTTGATGGGTAAAAGCTTGGGAAATCAAGCTTGGAAGATTGACAACAATGGAGGAAATAAGGGAAAGAGAGAGAGAAGAAATGGAGGAAGAAGATGGAAGTGGGTGAGAGTTTGTCCTCTAGTGCCTATTTATAATTTTTTTTTGAATTTTCCTAAGCTTTTTCTTTTCTTTTCTTTTCTTTTCTCTTCTCATTTTCCTAATCTATTTCATAAATTTTAATTAATGTTAATTATTTTATTCTCTAATTTTTTTTTTATTTTGACATTTAGATCAAAATTCACCTTTGGGGGTGAAATGACCAAAATGCCCTTAGTAGTGCATATTGGGTTATTTTTATTATTTTTGTACCAATTTATAAATTCTCTAAACTTTAGTTTATATTTTTTTCTCTACATTTTTCCTATATTTTCTTAACATTTATTTCTTCAATTTATGCCTCCTCACTATAGTCTAAGTGTAGTTCCAAACATTTTAACTGTCCGAACAGACATTAATTGTCGGAACAGTAAAATGTACGAACTACCTATGGTGAGGGCATTACAATTTTCTTTTAGCTTTTTTGCTCTTGACAATAACAGTGGTATTAGAGCCTGAGTGAAACACATGAAAGAAAAAAAAAAGAGTTTGCAGCAGCAACACAAGTGACTTATGGCTTCAGAAAATTTTGTACTAGCAGCAATTCCTCACTTTGATGGTCATTATGATCACCGGAGCATGTTTGATTATGAAATTTTAATTATGAAATTTTAAATAATTAAATTTTTATTAATTTTAATAATATTTAAAATGATATTAAAAAAATAAATATAATATAATTATTGTAATGGCCCGGCCCACTAGTGATATTGTCCGCTCTGGGCCAAAGCCCTCACGGTTTTAAAACGCGTCAATAGGGGTTACGAACTATCAACTTATGAACCCAGCATCTCTCCCGTGTTTTGTCGATGTGGGATTTGCCTAGGGTGTTACAATCCACCCCCCTTATGGGACTCAGCGTCCTCGCTGAGGTTTGCCCCACCATCGTTCAAGGTTGCACGCGGAGCGGCTCTGATACCACAAATGTAACGGCCCGGCCCACTAGTGATATTGTCCACTCTGGGCCGAAGCCCTCACGGTTTTAAAACGCGTCACTAGGAGTTACGAACTGCCAACTTATAAACCCAGCATCTCTCCCGTGTTTTGTCGATGTGGGATTTGCCTAGGGTGTTACAATCCACCCCCCTTATGGGACTCAGCGTCCTCGCTGAGGTTTGCCCCACCATCGTTCAAGGTTGCACGCGGAGCGGCTCTGATACCACAAATGTAGTGGCCCGGCCCACTAGTAATATTGTCCGCTCTGGGCCAAAGCCCTCACGGTTTTAAAACGCGTCAATAGGGGTTACGAACTATCAACTTATGAACCCAGCATCTCTTCCGTGTTTTGTCGATGTGGGATTTGCCTAGGGTGTTACAATTATTCATATAAAATATATTTAAAATAAGTGACTATAACATAATAACAAATTAAAAATTAAAGAACAAAGGGATTGAATATTTAAACGTCATTTTTTGGTCTTTTAAAAGTAATGATTAAACAAAACGATATCATTTTAAATAAATTGATTAAATGAAAAAAAAAATAATAATGAAGATCCGTTCAATCCATTAACTTCACAACAAGTCGAATGAGTATCTAACCAATTCACCAAATTTTTTCAGCTTTGAGAGTAAATCGAATTATTTAGTGAATTGATTTATGATTTTCATTGTTCGACTGGTCAAATCGGTTCAAATTTCAAAACCATGGGTAATACCATTGAAAGTTAATATTGCATCTTTATTAGTGGAAGTTTTGGATATTACAAATAAAACCGCAATTTATAAGCTTAGTTTTTAATAAAATTTTATATCATTAATTTTGACTTGAGTGCACAAACCCTCTAACCTGAAAATTCCAATTTCACAAGTTACTATTTCTTAAAAAATTAGAATGAATAAATCAAAATTAGGTCAAAATTAATGGAAAGAAAGTAACCTCCCAACTTAAGTCTTGATATTAATAAAAGAAAGTAACCTTAAAAAAAAAAATATTACCAACATTGAAATCAACAATTCATAACATAAAAAAAACTCAGAAAAATCAACAGGTAAATACTCCAATTGCTTGCTAATAATTAACTTCATTACCATTCATCAAATCCATTAGATCATTGGTGCAAAAACATATAAATATACAAAAATCTTCCAAAATATATAGATATACAACTAAATTCAATTGTTAGATTGGGATTGATGGACTTACAATATAGAATATTCTGAATAGAATTTTCAGTTTTCTTCAATTGCAATCATAAAGAAATTTCGATTGAAGGTAAAAAATGACATAGAATTCAAAAAGAATGAATTCTTATTCATTGAAAGAGCCATTACGCATATACTTAAAGACAATTAGTAGTTAAAATGGTAAACATATTGGGTTATCTTTTGAGGAGAATGATAAGAATGTGAGATTCCTTTTGAATGTCTTAGATTTGTGAGTAGTGTAATTTTAATGTTGTAATTATGAATTATTTGAATATAGTGAATACGGACACAACCTCATATTGAGAGAATAAGCCATATAATGTCTGCCCTTTTTCTTTGTTTTTTTTGTGATCCTCCACTTCCACAGTTCACAACAATCAATATATCTCTACAATACAATATAAGGAAATTGAGTTAAAAAAAATTAGATTATCAAAAGAAATAAATTAGTATATTTTTTCAAGAAATCAACTAACCTTGACAGCATTTTTAGATTCAATATCATGGATTTTAACTTATCAATGAACTAGCCTTGGAAGGATGCATAGTTATAGTCATAACCTTCAATCTCTCCAACAATGAATAGATATGTTTTATATTTCTTAGTACAATCTGTAAATTATAATAAAGATGAAACATTAACCACCATAGTTATATCTATGTTGGATTTATTATATTAAAAAGCTAAAATTTATTATTATTCCAAAATTAATATCAAGAGCAATAAAATCCAAGAAATCACAAACTCATATAAAACATAAGTATTAAAACTCAGAAAACTAACAAACCCACAAAATTAAAAAGACATAAAAATCAATAAACTAAAAGAAAAACACCAAATTCCAAAAAAATCAACAAACCTAGAAATTAAAGAATATCAAAATATGGGGAATTCTCACCAACAATTTTATGAAGTTGGTGAGAGTATTAGCTCCATTAATTTTGATGGCAACTTGGCAACTTGCTATAAGTCTATAATATATAAAAAGAAATTTTCGTGTGAAAAGGTTTTAATTAATTAAAATCTTATGTTAATTTAAAAAATATATATAATTTTTTTTAATGTAAACTTTAATTCAACTAAAAATTATGAACCAGAGCTTTAACAATAAAAGAAGATTGCAATCACCTCCATGATTTGTTGCTAATATTCATCCCAATAAAATGTCATTAGAGCATATAAGAGACATGAGTTCAAATTCATATTGATCTCATTGGTTTGGCAATCGAAGTACCGATCCATCATATTTTTGGTGCCTGCAGGATTTTATAAATATTTAATTTATTTAATAAGTAAATTATTATTTCACCTTTAAATTTTATTATTTTCTATTTTTCATTAATTTATTTTTAAAAAATAAATTAAAACATTCATAAAATTTAATTCTTTAATTTATATAATTTTAAAATTAAATTTCTCTATCATATGTCAATTATAATTATTATTTAGAATCTAGTTTTAGCAACAATTATTTTTAGTAGGGAATCTGTAAATTTTATTGTGAAAAAATCTCTCCCTACCTCAACTCTATTATTTGCGTTTATCTTCCTTGCTTGGTATGTACGAAAATAAAAGTATAGGATTTAATCCAAGCGAGTCTGATATAATGATGAATGTGTATTACATCTTGTGGATTAGTCAATAAATTGAGGAAGACCTCACTTTATAAGTTTAACGACTCAATTAATAAACCTAAAAAAATAATATAAAGTTTAATATAACACAATAAAGTTTAATATGATTTCAGCAATAATTCTTCTTCAATGATCTCCCAAAATTATATTTATTGAAACAAAATTTTTGTATTTATAAAGTAATTGATTATGATCACTTTATTTGGGTATTACCATTTATCTGTAAAAATAAAATTTTTATAATGGATAATAGTAGGTTGGGGAGGATTTTTCTTACCTATGTCAGATTTACTATAAACTCAAAATATAAGATATATAGTAGGATTCGTCTATTAAATACTTAAATTTCACATATGTGTATCTTAGGTTTATGATGAATCGAGTTTAGATTCGAGTTTATAAAATAATATTTATAGATTCAAGTTTTATCTATTAAGTATTTATTATCTAGGAAGATTATAGAGTATTCATAGTACACATAAAAATAGTGTTCTCCCTCTTACAGAAAAGTGAGCCCTCCTTATGATGTGAAGGATGAGTTTCACATGATTGTGAGAAATGATACATGTACACCATGTGCACCTAATAATCTATAGTTAGAAGTGCTCAATTAGTATATAAGCCAAGCCGGGGTCAGGTATTCAAGCGATGTGAAATTTTTACTTCACACGTCTTATGTTTATAAATTTTTATATAAATTATATTTTAAATAAATAAATTTTAAATATTTATAGAATTATTATTTTTTTATTAATTTGATCTTGGTAAATATTTATTTCATATATAAAATTTCATTATACATTTTATATTTTATATAGTGAGCTGTAAAAGATGACAAAATGAAATTAGACATATGTGATTTAAAATCATTTTTTTGAACATTGTCGGCATATGGCCATCAATCAGATCTAAAACAGGGAGATCTTCTTTAGAACTAAAAAAGAAAGAAAAAGGTTGATGGTGCATTTGATACAACGGTTAAATTTGTTGTTGAGAAATTTATTTTTTTTTTAAATACATTATTTTAAAAATAATTTAAAATTAAATTTAATAAATTTTAATCATAATAATATTAAGATAATAAAATAAAATTTTTTAAATATTTTTTTAATTATATTTAATATGATATTTTTATTCAAAAAATAGTTTCAGGCTTCTAAATGTAATTGAAGTATTCAAATGATGTGATATGACTAATAAAGAAAAATAAACTTTACTAATGATATAAAAATTTAAATTAGATTTTATATTTATTCTTAATATTCAATTTAGGTGATAATAAATTCTATGGTTAAATTAATACAATCATTTTTAATTTCTAAATAATATAATATATTTTTAAAATTTTAATAATTATATATATATATATATATATTTTAAATATATATATATATATATTTTTTAAATACACTAATAACACCAACCCAGAAAATCAACTATCCAAACATAAAAAAATACACTTGGAAAATCAATGTACAGACGTGTGTTTTGGCAAAAAAAAAAAAAGAAGTACAGACGTGTGTTTGAGTGATATAAGGCGAGAAAAAAAAAAGAATATTTCATCAAATTTTAAATAAAATAAAATTAAAAATAATAATAAATAATAGCATTCAATTATTAATATATTGAAACTTAAATAGTGCTTTAATATTTCAAAATTATAGTCAAGTAATTATAAAATAATTGCTCTTTAATCTTAATTAAGAGGAACATTATAATCTTTTTTTATCTTTTTCTATACTAAAGCAAGAATGTTGCTTAACACAATTATTTTAATTTAACCAAATGCCTCAAATACGTAACAACTACTGAAAATCTAAATAATAAACTAATCTTTCTACGATACATAGCTAGCTAAGATCCTGAAATATAAATATATTCTTTAAAAGTAATCGGCTACAAATTAATACTAATTGACTAATGATGAGCTGAACAATACTGTACCAACACTTAGGAATTTTCTCGCTTCCACCAAAACAATCGTCAGCTCATTGTGTAAACATATTGCAACATCTTTCAGCCATTTGAAGGTGTTGAAAAACTGTACCTACGGCAGATCGAGTCCAACACAAACCCACATTAACTGAAGATGTAGCACAGGCTGGAGACAAAAAAAAATTGGGGAGAAGGTCCTCCAGGGACTTGAGGGGTTGACGGTACACTTGGAACTTGAGGAGTTGATGGTGCCTTTGGAACTTGAGGAGTTGATGATGGGCAATGGCATACACATGTACATTGTATCCCGATTACACCTCACCCAATTTGAACCCGCCATACCTCATAAGGGCAGCCGGAACAAGCAGCAGTACAGCCACAATATGCAACAGCCTCTTCACTTGCAGAATCTGAACTAAAAGGATTTGCTAACCCATCATTAAGAAACCCTGCCAAGCAAACAAGAACAAATACCAACCAAATTGAGCGCCTCATTTTTGCTAATGATAACTAATTTTTCTTTCTTCTTTTAGCAAACAATCATTAATTTTCATTTTGTTTAACGATATGTGTGTATTTATAATATACCCACAATATAATTTGACTTTATCTCATTAACGCCAAGTTGAATTTTAATATGATTCTTTTTTTATCCGATATCATAAATCTCTATTATGATTAAACTATGATACTTACATTGCTATCGCGCAGGGAAAGAATATCTGCTTCAAGTTTATACGTTAATTAATTATTTTAAGAAGGAAATTTATAATATTGGACCTTAGTTTAATTGAATGCTTCATTTATTAGTTTATAAATTGTTTTTGCAAATAATGTCCATCACAATATCTGCTTCATTAAATCACAGGTGTAATCCAATCCAATCCTAATATATTTGAAAATTTAATGTAGGTAACTTCTAAGACTCTAAATTATCCATGAAAATTGATGTTGATCATATATGAGATTAATTCCTCATCTTTGCAACCTTCAGCCTCTCTTTTCTTATTTGTGGATTTCAGTGACGGTTTTAATTCAATTTCTCTAATGATGTGATAGCTTTAAATTTCACAACAAAACCTGCTTTGTTCCATACAATGCCACGGAAACTACTCTCTCTATTGATGTTTTCTTGTTTAATAAATTTTACTGAAAAGTGTTTCTGCGAATGACGATTTCTTGAATAAACAAATTTAATAAATAACTTTATTTCACACTAATTTGGTAAGCACTTGATTAGGTGTACAAAAATTTGAATACAAAAAAAGTGCAAACAAGGATAATTCAATAAATTTTAAGTACTTTTTGGATATGCATGCGAGGGTGTTTGGTTCACTTAAAAAAATGAAGTTGATAGCTGATAGACACCCAAATAGATAAATTTAAGAAAATAAAGTTAATAACTGATGGGTAACTGATATGGTACTCATAACTGCAGTTTATATCAAAATAGAGTTGTTTCTCATCTGACAGTTGATTTGATTTTATTTTTTACTCAGATCATATTAACCTTTTTCGTTTAATTCAAAAAGTAATATTATTAATGCTTTTATCTTTTTTATTTATATTTTAATATTTTAATTAGCGCATTATAACTTTATTAAAATATTTTTTTTATTAATAACATAAAATATAAAATATTTATTTATTATAAAAAAACGTTTTTTTACATTTAAGAATTTAAAATTAGTTATAAATTTTTTATATATCAATAATAATAATTACTTTATTATTTTATAACTATATTTTTAAAGTTATTGAATTATTTTTTAAAGAATTTAATTATTTTTTATTTCAATAATAAAATAAATGATATAATATAATAAATCAATAATTATAGATTTATTTTAATAATATAATAAATGATATAATATATTAAATCAATAATTAAATATTTAATTTAATAATAAAATAAATAATATAATATAATAAATTTATAATATTATATTTATTTCAATAATAAAATAAATTATATGTTATATATACCGTTATTAGTCATTTTACATATGAACATCAATAACTAAACATAATTTTGTCAAACACTTAACATAAATCAGTTATCATTATATATATATATATATATGCAAGAATATTGCTTTAACACATTTACTTTTATTTAATCAAAAGCCTCAAATGTGTAAAACTATTAGAAATCTAAATAATAAATTAATTAATCTTCTTACCATATATAGCTAGCTAAGATCCTAAAATAACAAATATATTTTCCAAGGCATTCGACTTCATGTTAGTACTACTTGACTAATGATGTGTTGAACAATATTGTACCAAAGCAGGAGGCATCCAGTAGGAAACGATTCTAGGAATTTCCTCATGTCCACCAAAGCAATCATGAGTCCATTGCGTAAACATACTGCAGCATCCTTCAGCCATTTGAAGGTCTTGAAAAATTGTACCTATAGCAGATCGAGCCCAACACAAACCCACATTTACTGAGGATGCAGCACAGGCTGGAGACAAAGTCAATGGGGGAGAAGGTGCCCCAGGAACTTGAGGAGTTGATGGTGCTTTTGGAACTTGAGGAGTTGATGATGCTGGTGGAGTTGGGCTAGGAAAGAAAGGATTTGATGGGCAATGGCACACACATGTACACTGTCTTCCGATTGAACCTCGCCCCCCTTGAACCCAACTTATCTCGTAAGGGCAGCCAAAACATGCAACAGTACAGCCACAATCAAATGCAACAGCCTCTTCACTAATAGGATTTGCTAACCCATCATTCATCAACCTTGCTAAGCACACAAGAACAAATACCAACCAGATTGAACACCTCATTTTGGCTAATAATGATAACTGGCTTTTCTTTTGTTCTATAATATTTATGTAATGTGATTTGATTTTAATCTTGTTGAGCAGCTCGGGTATTTATAGAATACCCACAATCTAATTTGAAGTTATGTCAATAACTCCAAGTTGAATTTTAATTTAACTCTTGTTTATCCGATATCATGAATTTCTATTATAATTAAACTATGCTGCCTGTCTTTCCATAATTGAATCACGCAGGGAAAGTATATCTCCTATAAATTTATCATTAATTTAAGATGGAAATTAATAATACTAGATCTCTAATTTAATTACGTGTTGTCATTTATTAATTTATAAATAAATTATTTCTACAAATAAAGTCCATCACAATATCTACTCATGTTTTCTATCTCTTTAATAATCAGGAGAATTCATTATTTATTTTATTAATTATAATTAGTGTTTATGAAGATTTATTTAAAATACCTTCTTCCTTGTTGACCCCACAAGCTCAAAGGAGCATAGATTTTGATGATACCAAAACTCAACTAGAATCAAACTAACATTGTTTTAAGTGTTGTGCATCTCAAAGATAAGTCACAAGGATTTTATGATGGATTCGTGCCTCTGAAGAAAGGATGACATTCTAAGGATAACACAGGACGAATCAAAGGAGATAAAAGAAGAAAAGTTACCTTCCAAGGCTGCATTGAAAAATCAGATTTGAAGGTACATCTAGTATAGAAGTTAGTTTTAATTTCTAGAATTGGTTGTGAAAAGAATTGAGGAGTAAAAGTCAATGATGTTTATTTTCAATCCCTCAAAAGATTTTCTTTTTAAATATCATTACTGGCCTAAAAGTATTTGACTATGATTTGGTGTAAAGTTTTATAGTTTTAAAAGTTATGCAGAAAAGTTTTCCTGGTATGCTAACTGGTTTGCTACTTATTTTAGTATGCTAACTGGTTTGCTATTTTCTCAAGTATGCTAACTGTCTCAACTCTGCACAACATCGCAGAAAACGATAAAATAACAGCTATTTTCTTGAAATTCGTATCTGTAACGTTCAAATGAGTTATGCAACGGTAAAAAACGTTCCAAAGCTATAAATACACCTTCCTTTGGCCATTTTGCAATTAATGAAAGTCCCTCTACTGTTCAAAATCATAAAAGCTTTCATTCAAAGTGCTCAAAGTGTTTTATTGCTCATCATTGGCTTATTTACTCAACTCTTCTTTATAGAATCTGTTGTATTGAGTGAGAGTGAGTTTTAAACACATTATTATCATTTATGAGAGGTCATTCAAGCACCTATTGAAGCTTGGTTGTGAAAAGTGTTTGGGATAACACTTGGTAGAAGTGTGAAGCTACTTGTAAAAGCTTTGGTGAGAAGATTTGTAAAGGGCTTTTGTCTCTTGCCTTTAAAAGAGAAGAATAGTGAAGTGAATACTCAAAGTGGGATCTTTGAGAGAGTGGATGTAGGCTAGTTAAAGCCGAACCACTATAAAAATTTCAGTGTTCATTTTCTTAACCCTTGCTCTTTACATTTATGCAATTTAGCTTTATGATTGATATGCTTTTGCTGATATGAAAGTTGATATCATTTGCTGTTGATCTTGCTGCTATTTGAGAAAATCAGTTTACTGCTAAATCTGCTGATATCTGATATAATCTGCTTGTTGTTTGATTTGCTGTCAGTTAGGATATCTGGTATTCTGCTCTGGTTGCTGTGTTAAAAAATTTATCCAGATTACTGTTATCTTTACTGAATGCTGATATAATTTGTTAGATCAGTATACTGATTGCATATAGCCTATCTTTGAATAAACTTGTCAATAGAGCTGTATTGTTCATATTTCACATTAGTCAATTGAGTTGAACCTAGCTACAATTTTCAAAGGTTTTGAGCAAGAACCGAAAATTGTTTTTAAAGTCCAATTCACCCCCCTCTTGGACATATTTTGGGACATCAATTTGGTATCAGAGCTTGTCTCTCTTGCTTGAGGATTAAACCCCTTAGAGTGATCCATACACATGGCTAGTTCATCTAGAAATTCTGCTGGTATACCTGCCCCCTTAGCTGAAGGTTATTCCATCACTAGACCACCACTTTTTAATGGCACAAATTACTCCTTTTGGAAAACTAGAATGAGAAACTTTATACAATCTGTTGACATTGATGCTTGGAGAATAATTAAAGATGGTCCTTATATTCCTTACAAAACCAGTGAAGGAACTGTACAAATTCCTAAAGCTGAAGTTGAGTTTGATGATAATGATTGGAAGAAAATTTCTACAAATGCCAAGGCTATTAACATTCTTCATTGTGCTCTTGATATTAATGAGTATAATCGTATTTCAGGATGTCAAACTGCAAAAGAGATATGGGACAAACTAGAAGTCACATATGAAGGAACTGATGTGGTGAAAGAGTCAAAGGCAAACCTCCTCATCCGTGATTATGAATTATTTGAGATGAAACCTGGTGAAACTATTGCTGAGATGAGTACCAGATTTACAGACCTTGTAAATCTACTTAAAGCTCTTGGAAAGAGATTTGAAGAACAAGAACTTGTAAAGAAAATTTTAAGGTCTCTTCCAAAGACGTGGAAAGCAAAGACTACTGTTATTCAAGACACCAAGGATTTCAGAAAATACACCTATGATGAGCTAATTGGTTCTCTCATTGCACATGAGATGATTTATAAGAAAGATGAGAATGAAGGTGATCAAAAGAAAAAGAAAGGCATAGCTTTCATATCCGAAAAAGTAGATGAGAAAAAGAAAAATGTTGCTCTTAAAGCTAGTTCAAGTGATGATTCAAGTGCTTCAAGTGATGATGATGAAGATATGGCTATGATAGTCAAAAGATTCAAAAGAGCATTTAGAAAAGGTGGAAGCAAATATAAGAAGTTCACAAAGAAATATGCTCCAAAGACTCCAAATCATCCAAGTGAAATAGTTTGTTATGAGTGTAACAAACCAGGCCACATTAAGCCAAAGTGTCCTACATTGAAGAAGAAAAACAAGTTTAGAAAGGACAAAAACAAAAAGGCAATGGCAGCAACATGGAGTGACTGTGACTCTTCATCAAATGATGAAACAAGTGACAAAGAAGTTGCAAACACTTGTATGATGGCAATTGAAGAAAAAGGTGAAAGCTCACACATCGAAGATAGTGAAAATGAGGTAAATCTTGAACTTTCTAACGTTGATGAATTAGAACTTGCATTTGTGAAGACATATGATAAATATAGAACTTTTAAAAAGAAATGCAAAATTTTAGTTCATGAAAATTGTGCTTTAAGATCAGAAAATATTTCCTTGAGTATGGCTTCAAAAGAGAATGAATTTTACAAATCTCAAATGAAATTATTTAAGGAAGTTAATGATGAGCTTCAAAGATCAAAAGAAGTGTGTGAACAACTTCTTGAGAAAAACAGAATTCTTGAAGAAAAAGTTGAATCTTTGACAAGAGATTTATCTAAATTTACAAAAGGAAAAGAAACACTTGATATACTTCTTGGGAATCAAAGATCCACAAATGAAAAATCTGGAATTGGTTATGATGGATTTATGAAGTATGGAAAATATAAACAATTTTTTGTTAAAGCTACATCCTTTTCTCAACCGAGTATTACATGCTTTTATTGCAATCACAATGGTCATATGATTAATGCTTGTCCTATTAGGAAAGGAACCTTTAAGGCAAAGAAAGTATGGGTGCCTAAAGGAACCCTACCTAATGTTACTAACACTCAAGGACCCAAAGTTGCTTGGGTACCTAAGAACAGTTAACTGATTTCAGGTCTGCCTAAGGAGTATCTTTGGAAATGAACATTGGCACATTGATAGTGGCTGCTCTAGGCACATGACAGGAAATAAAGGCAAGTTTTCCTCTCTTACTTTGAAAGAAGAAGGTTATGTGAAATTTGGTGATAAAAGCAAAGCTAAAATTGTTGGATGTGGAACTATTGGTAAAAATCCTTGCATTGAGAATGTTGCATTAGTTCAAGGATTAAAGTATAATCTTTTAAGTGTTAGTCAACTATGTGATAATGGTTTCAAAGTTATTTTTACTTCTACACATTGTGAGATTCATGGAAATAATGTTATGTTTGCTGGTGCTAGAATAGATAATATTTACTTACTTGATTTAACAAGTCTTGAAGAAAATTGTGAAACATGCTTTATGACTTCAGATGATAGTGCATGGTTATGGCATAGAAAATTAGGACATGCTAGCATGAGTACACTTGCTAAACTCTCTAGAAAGAACCTTGTTAGAGGACTTCCAAAGCTAAGATTTGAAAAAGAATTTCAATGCAAAGCTTGTGCACTTGGTAAGCATACAAAATCATCTTTTAAATAAAAAAATGTTGTAACTACGTCTAGACCATTGGAATTATTACATCTTGATCTTTTTGGCCCAATCACACCTAGAAGTCTAGGAGGCAAGGCATATGCATTTGTAATTGTTGATGATTTTTCAAGATTTACATGGACTTTCTTTCTTGCTCATAAAGATGAAACCTTTGATATATTTGAAGCTTTTTGCAAAAGAACTCAAAATAAAAAAGGATATTGCATTACATCCTTGAGGAGTGATCATGGAAAAGAATTTGAAAATAACTTGTTTGAAAATTTCTGCTCTCAAAATGGTACATTTTCAGCTCCTAGAACTCCACAACAAAATGGAGTTGTTGAAAGGAAAAATAGATCTTTGCAAGAAATGGCAAGAACAATGCTGAATGAAAACAGTTTACCAAAATATTTCAAGGCGTGTCAGAATACAAAGATGCTACATTTTGAACAGAGTTTCCATTAGAGCCATTTTAAAGAAAACTCCTTATGAACTTTGGAAAGGAAGAAAACCCAATATTGCATATTTTCATGTCTTTGGTTGCAAATGTTACATTTTGAATAACAAAGACAGCAATCTCAAGAAATTTGATGCTAAATCTTGTGAAGGAATATTTCTAGGCTATTCCACAAATAGCAAAGCATATAGGATCTTCAATAGAAAAACATTGACAATGGAAGAATCAATGCATATACTTTTTGATGATGCTAACACTTCCTTGCAAAGAAAAGATTCTTGTGATGATGAAATTGAGCAGATTCTAAACTCAAAGAGTTCGAATAATGATGAGCTTGAATCAAAAGAACCAGTGGAGGATGATCAAAATGACAAAGAAGAAGAACTCCCTTGCTCCACAAATGTTGAAATTCAAAATGACTCCCAACCAAATGTGGAAGAACTACAAATTGAGGAACCTCAACATCAAGATATTCCATAAGAATGGAGGTACCATAGAAATCATTCCAAAGATGACATTCTTAATAGTCCATCACAAAGAATGATGACAAGAGCTCAACTTAGAAGATATTTTGGTAATGTTGCTTTTGTTTCTCAATTTGAACCCAAAACATATGATGATGCTCAAAATGATGAAAATTGGCTTTTTGCTATGCAAGAGGAATTAAATCAATTTGAAAGAAACAAAGTTTGGACACTTGTTCCTAAACCTAAAAAGCACTCTGTTATTGGAACTAAATGGGTATTTAGGAATAAGATGGATGAAAAAGGACATGTAGTTAGAAATAAAGCAAGACTAGTAGCTCAAGGATACAACCAAGAGGAAGGTATAGATTTTGATGAAACCTTTGCCCCGGTTGCTAGAATTGAAGCTATTAGAATGTTATGTGCATTTGCATGTTTTAAGAATTTCATGCTTTATCAAATGGATGTTAAAAGTGCATTTTTAAATGGATATATTGATGAAGAAGTTTATGTAGCTCAACCTCCTGGTTTTGAAGACCCTCACTTTCCAAATCATGTTTACAAGCTTACTAAAGCTCTCTATGGTTTAAAGCAAGCTCCTAGAGCATGGTATGAGAGACTTAGTAAATTCGTGCTTCAAAATGATTTTAAAAGAGGAAAAGTGGACACTACTCTTTTCATTAAGAAAATAGGAAAAGACATGCTTATTGTGCAAATTTATGTAGATGATATTATTTTTGGTGCTACTAACCATTCTCTTTGTAAGAAATTTTCCAACATGATGAAAAGTGAATTTGAAATGAGTATGATGGGTGAACTTACCTTCTTTCTTGGATTGCAAATTAAGCAAATGAAAGATGGAATTTTTATAATCAGTCCAAGTACATAAAGGATATGCTAAAGAAGTTCAAAATGGAGGATATGAAAAGTGTTGGAACTCCCATGAGCTCAACAATTAAATTGGAGAAAGATGAAAAAGGTAAAGAGGTAGATAACAAACTTTATAGAGGTATGATTGGTTCTTTACTCTACTTGACAGCATCTAGACCAGATATTCATTTCAGTGTATGTTTATGTGCAAGATTTCAATCATGTCCAAAAGAATCTCATCTTGTAGCAGTTAAGAGAATTTTTAAGTACCTCATTGGCACTCACAACATTGGCTTGTGGTATCCAAAATGTGAATCATTTGATCTTATTGGTTATAGTGATTCAGATTTTGCTGGTAGTAGATTGGACAGAAAAAGCACTTCTGGAACTTGTCAATTTCTAGGTCATGCATTAGTTTCATGGCACAGTAAAAAGCAAACCTCTGTTGCACTTTCTACTGCAGAAGCTGAATATATTGCAGCTGGAAGTTGTGTTGCACAGATTTTGTGGATGAAACAACAGCTTGAAGACTTTGAAATTAAATTTGATCACATTCCCATAAGATGTGACAATACTAGTGCTATAAACCTATCAAAAAATCCTGTTCAACACTCTAGAAGCAAGCATATTGAAATTAGACATCATTTTATTAGGGATCATGTTCAAAATGGTGATATTCAAATTGAATTTGTCCCTTCTGAAAAACAGCTTGCTGACATTTTTACAAAGCCACTTAATGAGGAAATTTTCTGCAAAATAAGAAGAGAACTTGGTATGATTGATGCTTTTGATTAAGTTTTGATGCATTCTCATATTTCCATATGAAAATGAAGTGATATATGTTAGTTTGTAGTGTTAAAGATGCATTCTGATATTTTTGGTGCAATTTGAAAAATTCTGGGTCATATCAGATATGAACAGTAATCTGCAGAATTTGATCTCAGTGGCATACTAATCCGTTTGCTAATTTTCTTGTTTGCTAAATGCTTTACCACTACTCCTACTTTTTCGTTGGCAAACTGGAAGTCAGGTCTGATTGCACTAAAACTCTAAAATTATTTTTTTCGAGCGCCTATTCTGCATGTTTAAAGCCCATATTACTTAAATACCCCTCTACTTAGAGTATTGCATCTTTATGTATTTAAGGGCAAAATGGACTTTTTAACACATTAATTTGCGCGGGATTCAATTTTTTTTCTGAACCATCAATCTTCTCACCGTCTCTCCTCTGCTACACGCTACCCATTCTCTGCAAATACCTACAGTTGTGTCTTTTCAGTTTTAAAATTCAAAACCCCTCTTATTTCCGTCGCATCGTCTCCCAAATCTCGAACGGATGCATTTTCTTTCCACTTGCAAACCCATTTCGGTCGCACCCTTCCAAGCCATCGTCTCCCTTCATCATTCTTAAATATTTCCGAAACCTATTGGCAGTGAATCGATTAAATCGATTGTTTCAAGATAGAAAATCCCCAAAATTTTTCGTTTCCGTTGTTTCTCTAAATCTGCCGAAAGAAATTATTTGCTGTTGGATATTTTTCTTTTGCCTAAATCGATTCGCACTCTCTATTTCAGTATATCTCAGGTATAAAATCTAAAACTTTAATGGAATCGTGTTTTACATTTTATCTATGCTTGTTTTATTTGCTTTCGCAATATGCTAATAATTTTTTTTATTTTATTTTATTCTGTTTGATTTGCTTTCGCTTGTTTGTTCTGTTTTCACACTCAGTTGTTTATTTTTTTGGCATTAACATTTCGTAAAATGTGGTATATAATAATAAATCGATTGCCATGGATTCGTAAGAACCCGAATATCTCTTGCTGTCTGTTCTATTTTTGTGTGACATTGCGCTCAGTTGTGCTAAATGTATGTTGACTTGCTTCGACTGATTATTTATATAAATATATATTGGCTGCTCACATCGCTGAATTTATAATCTCAGTCTTCACTATCCTTACGGCCTAATTTGCTTCTAAGATTGGTCATGGCACGTGAAAAAGGGAAAGGCAAAGCAAAAATCCCCACATATTCATCCTCGGACTCCACTGACGCAAGTGTTCCTGCGTCTCCTCCTCCACAAAAAGATGCTCCTCTGGTAATTGGCAAATCAAAAGAAACACCCAAGAAAAGAACCAGTGAGCCAGTCCAAGAAAAAGGAACCAAAAAGAAAAAGACTTCAAAAGCTCCAGTTATGCATATGGAGAGGGCTATTCATGAGCCAAGGTATATCCACTGGCCTGCTTTTATTGAAGTTTCTGTTCCTTTACAATCCTTATTTGAATATCAGAAATGGGATAAATTGTGTTCTGACACTGAAGGAGTGTATGTGGATTTAGTTCAAGAATTTTATAAGAATTTGAGGGTTGATGATTCTGACAAAGATGAGTCTTTTAAGGTGAAAATGAAAGGGAAAATCTATGAAGTGACAGTTGCTAGATTAGCTAAAGCCCTAGGAATTCCAAACAGTGAGAATAAAATCTGTTCTCACAAAGATGTTTTTGCTGTTGGTGGATTTAACAAAAGAGATTTTGAGGGTGAAGTGTTTAAAGGGGAAGTGAAGGATAAAACTAGCATTACTCATGCTCATCAACACATCAAAATTCTTCATAGTTTTATCATTTATGTGTTAAATCCTAGAACTGGCAGTCCTAACTATTTGAGTACCCTTGATCTCTGCATAATTTGGCATATTGTAAACCAAATTGAATTTAATCTTGCCTATTTTATGCTGAAGCAAATCATGAAATGGAAACCACCTTACAAGCTACCTTATGCCCATCTTCTTAATGGTCTGTTTAGAGACTTTGGGATACCTTTGGAAACCGAGAAACTTAGGACCAATATGATCCCAATCACAAGTTTGCAAAAAGATGATGATGGTAGAAAGCTTAGGTTTGAACAAGGTGCTAGTTCCAAAGATAGTGCAAGTGGTACTTTAAATGTTGAAGGAATTTTAGAGGAAGTAAACAACTTGAGGGAATTTGTTGAAATGGAACTTGGGGAGATACAGAAATTTAGAGGTTTCCAAACTGTTCTTATGAATGCTCTTGACTCTAAAGTTGATGGGACTTTGATGTTGATGTACAAAATTGTGGAAGAATTGTTCAAAATCAAAGTTCATTTGGGTATTTCAACCACTGAGGCTGGAGAAACCAGTAAAGCTGCTACTGGTTCTACTCCTCAACCAGAGAAAGAAAAAGAGAAAGAAGAAGAGAAAGGAGAAGAGGAAGAACAGGAAACAGAAGAGGAAGAGGAAGAAGAAACAGAAGAAGAGGAAGAGAAAGAAACAGAAGAAGAAGAAGAGAAAGAGGAAGATAAGGAAGAAGAGGAAGAAGATGAAGCTGAAAAAGATGAAGATGATTCTGATGATGGGAATGGTAATGGAGGCAGCAAAGAAGGTAGTGGGAAAGATATGAGTGACTCAGAGTCTGAGGCAGAACCAGAGACCCCTGCTCCTGCTGCTCCTGGAAAAGGAAAAGGAAAAACAGCTCAAAAGGAACAAAGAAGCAAACAGAAAGAGGAAACTGGTAAACCATCTGGCAAAAAGACTAAAATTGGCAAAAGTCTGCGGTGATGCAGTACTCTGCAACTGAGTTAACAGCTGGGCCTATTATTCCCTTGACACCAGGAACTGAATTGGCTGCTGCAATTCTTCAAACCTTGAGTGACAAACCTGTCAAGCCCAAAAAGCTGAAAATGGCTGCTCCAAAACCAATCAGAAGAAGCTCTAGGCTGAAAGGATAAAATGAATCTTGATTGAATTTTGTCTAACAGTCTGTCTGTTAGTTTGCTACTTAGTTTGCTACTTTTGGTTTTTCTAAACTTTAAATTAGTCTGCTATATCAGTTACTGTTTTGACTGTTTATTCACTGCTCTTAGACTGAATTTTGACATGCTTTCTCCCATATTCTTTTGATGCTGACAAAAAGGGGGAGAAAAGTAATGAATGGTAATCTTGACACTCATGGTTGATATAGTTTGTGAATAGTATATTGTTGATATAACTTTATGGTGTGCATATTGTTGATATAACTTGTGAATGATATACAGTTTGTGATTAGTGTGCATATTGTGCATATTGTGCATACTCATGGTTGATATAGTTTGTGAATAGTATATTGTTGATATAACTTTATGGTGTGCATATTGTTGATATAACTTGTGAATGATATACAGTTTATGATTAGTGTGCATATTGTGCATATTTAGTTAGTATCTTTAGTCACACTTGACTTCTTAAGAAAATGCTTATGAATATTTTATTGAAATTATTAAGGGGGAGTTATTTGTGATTAATTGTTGATATAAGCACATACATAGGGGGAGTTATTCTCACATATACATTCATACATATACTCACACTTATCAATACTTACATGGTGATTCAATTGAGTTTTGTCATCATCAAAAAGGGGGAGATTGTTGACCCCACAAGCTCAAAGGAGCATAGATTTTGATGATACCAAAACTCAACTAGAATCAAACTAACATTGTTTTAAGTGTTGTGCATCTCAAAGATAAGTCACAAGGATTTTATGATGGATTCGTGCCTCTGAAGAAAGGATGACATTCTAAGGATAACACAGGACGAATCAAAGGAGATAAAAGAAGAAAAGGTTACCTTCCAAGGTTGCATTGAAAAATCAGATTTGAAGGTACATCTAGTATAGAAGTTAGTTTTAATTTCTAGAATTGGTTGTGAAAAGAATTGAGGAGTAAAAGTCAATGATGCTTATTTTCAATCCCTCAAAAGATTTTCTTTTTAAATATCATTACTGGCCTAAAAGTATTTGACTATGATTTGGTGTAAAGTTTTATAGTTTTAAAAGTTATGCAGAAAAGTTTTCCTGGTATGCTAACTGGTTTGCTACTTATTTTAGTATGCTAACTGGTTTGCTATTTTCTCAAGTATGCTAACTGTCTCAACTCTGCACAACATCGCAGAAAACGACAAAATAACGGCTATTTTCTTGAAATTCGTATCTGTAACGTTCAAATGAGTTATGCAACGGTAAAAAACGTTCCAAAGCTATAAATACACCTTCCTTTGGCCATTTTGCAATTAATGAAAGTCCCTCTACTGTTCAAAATCATAAAAGCTTTCATTCAAAGTGCTCAAAGTGTTTTATTGCTCATCATTGGCTTATTTACTCAACTCTTCTTTATAGAATCTGTTGTATTGAGTGAGAGTGAGTTTTAAACACATTATTATCATTTATGAGAGGTCATTCAAGCACCTATTGAAGCTTGGTTGTGAAAAGTGTTTGGGATAACACTTGGTAGAAGTGTGAAGCTACTTGTAAAAGCTTTGGTGAGAAGATTTGTAAAGGGCTTTTGTCTCTTGCCTTTAAAAGAGAAGAATAGTGAAGTGAATACTCAAAGTGGGATCTTTGAGAGAGTGGATGTAGGCTAGTTAAAGCCGAACCACTATAAAAATTTCAGTGTTCATTTTCTTAACCCTTGCTCTTTACATTTATGCAATTTAGCTTTATGATTGATATGCTTTTGCTGATATGAAAGTTGATATCATTTGCTGTTGATCTTGCTGCTATTTGAGAAAATCAGTTTACTGCTAAATCTGCTGATATCTGATATAATCTGCTTGTTGTTTGATTTGCTGTCCGTTAGGATATCTGGTATTCTGCTCTGGTTGCTGTGTTAAAAATTTATCCAGACATCGTTATCTTTCTTGAATCTTGATATAATTTGTTAGATCAGTATACTGATTGCATATAGCCTATCTTTGAATAAACTTGTCAATAGAGCTGTATTGTTCATATTTCACATTAGTCAATTGAGTTGAACCTAGCTGCAATTTTCAAAGGTTTTGAGCAAGAACCGAAAATTATTTTTAAAGTCCAATTCACCCCCCCTCTTGGACATATTTTGGGACATCATTCCTAATTAAAATTTTAGTGGATAAGATGAGATTTAACCACGTTATTATCATTAAGTTAAGAATCAATTTAATTATTAGAGTGGCTAATGGCACATTCAGCCAAGTTAAATTTTTTATATTTTATTATTGTTTTAGTAATACATTAAATTTTTTATTTTATAATTATATTTAAATAAGTTTTTAATTGAATTATTTATAAAGATTCAAACTAATTGAATTAAATTAAAAACCTGTTTAGTTTAACTGTTGGATGTAATTGATAACTGATAATTTTTTCTGTTATTTGATAACTAATGGGTAATAGCTGATTTATGTTAAGTGTTTGGTAAAACTATGTTTAACTGTTGTTATTGATATGTAAAATGGCTAATAAGTGTATGTTTCATATAATTTATTTTATTATTAAAATAAATATAAAATTATAAATTTATTTTATTATTAAATTAAATATATAATTTATTATATTATTAAAATAATATATCTCACTAATTTTATAACTGAAATAAGAAAATAATTAAATTCTTTACAAATAATTAAATAACTTTAAAAGTTTGCTTCATGTCCAACGCCTCATCACCTGTATCTTTTTTCCTAGTACTCTTTTTCACAGGCTTCTCCTTGGCCACTTTTGTCTCCGCTCAATTCTGGATGAGCTCCATGTTTTCAGCCCCAGTAGTTGGCACCGCTGATGGTGTTGCAGGCGGGTGGGTCAATCTTGGTGGTCGGGCGACGCAGCTGATCATGCCCCTTGTTTTTGGCCTAATCCCTGACATTAATTGGAGCAGTGAAATTTACAGCTTGGAGAATTGCATTTTTCATTCCTGCCCTGTTTCAAATGTTATCAGCATTTGCAGCATTGATCTTCGGCCAGGACTTGCCAGACGGGAACTTCGGTAGGCTACGAAAGTCAGGGGATAAACCCAAAGATAAATTCTCAAGCGTCTTGTATCCTGGGGTTACAAATTACAGAGGGTGGATCCTGGCGTTAACTTGAGAATACTGTTTTGGGGTGGAGCAGACAATTGACAATATAATAGCTGAATATTTTTATGACAGATTTGATCTGGAACTCCACACAGCAGGAATTATTGCAGCAACTTTTGGACTAGAAAATATTGTTTCTAGACCAGCTGGAGGATTGATTTCTGATGTCGTAGCAAAGACGTTTGGAATGAGAGGTAGGCTATGGGCTTTGTGGATAGTGCAGACATTAGGAGGTGTACTGTGCATCATTCTTGGGCAAGTGGGATCCTCAAGTGCATCCATTGTAGTGATGATTGCTGTCTCTTTTTTTTCTGCCAAGGAGCATGTGGGCTAACATTTGGGGTGGTTCCTTTGTCTCAAGGAGGTAATTAAGATTTCTACTTCCACTTGATTCCATTCCTTTTCTATCTCGCAGAGGATCAATTCTAATATTTATGCATCCATACGTTTAATTCTTCATGTCATTAGGGCTAATATCCGGCATGACAGGCGGTGGTGGAAATGTGGATGCAGTTCTGACTCAACTAATTTTCTTCAAAGGATCCAAATACTACAAAGAAAAAGGGATAACACTCATGGGTATTATGATTATATGCTGCACTCTCGCAAATGGGGTGGAATGTTTTGGGGCACATCATCCGAAAATACTGCAACAGAAGAATACTATTACATGTCTGAATGGAATTCAAAGGATAAAGAGCAAGGATTACATCAGGCAAGCTTAAAATTTACTGATAACAGCAAAAGTGAAAGGGGCAGAAGAGCAGGCTCTGAAACCATGCCACCAAATGAGACGCCATCTACAAATTTATAGTCTATATCCACTAGGTTCTCAAATTATCTACCATGTGCTTAGCAAGTAAAGGCAATTTGCATTGTGATATCCAAGTTTCAGATTGCAGACTGTCGTATGTAGCAATAAATGATCTCAAAGACCTCATGCATCAAATATATGAATTAGAAAATAAAGTTTAGCATTTTGGTATTTATAAAGATCCAGAAAATCAAACTGAATATAGATAAAATATAAAACCTACCGAATAGGGAAAAAAATTATATATAAAACTAAAGGAAGAATGTTGCTTAACACAATTACTTTAATTTAATCAAATGTCTCAAATATGCAACAACTACTGAAAATCTAAATAATAAACTAATCTTTCTACGTTATATAGTCAGCTAAGATCCTGAAATATAAATATATTCTTTAAAGGCATTCGGCTACAAATTAATACTAATTGACTAATGATGAGCTGAACAATATTGTACCAAAGCAGGAGGCACAAAGTAGGAGACAAGCTTAGGAATTTCCTCGTTTCCACCAAAACAATCGTCAGCCCATTGTGTAAACATATTGCAACATCCTTCAGCCATTTGAAGATTTTGAAAAACTGTACCTACGGCAGATCGAGCCCAACACAAACCCACATTAACTAAGGATGCAGCACAGGCTGGAGACAAAAAGAATTGGGGAGAAGGTGCTCTAGGGACTTGAGGGGTTGACGGTCCACTTAGAACTTGAGTAGTTGATGGTGCCTTTGGATCTTGAGGAGTTGATGGTGCCTTTGGAACTTGAGGAGTTGATGATGGGCAATGGCATACACATGTACATTGTGTCCCGATTACACCTCGCCCAATTTGAACCCGCCTTATCTCATAAGGGCAGCCGGAACAAGTAGCAGTACAGCCACAATATGCAACAGCCTCTTCACTTGCAGAATCTGAACTAAAAGGATTTGCAGAATCTGAACTAAAAGGATTTGCTAACCCATCATTAATTAACCCTGCCAAGCAAGCAAGAACAAATACCAACCAAATTGAGCGCCTCATTTTTGCTAATGATAACTAATTTTTCTTTCTTCTTTTAGCAAACAATGCTAATTTGTCTTTTGCTCTGTGATATGTGCGTATTTATAATATACCCATAATATAATTTGACCTTATCTCATTAGCTCCAAGTTGAATTTTAATATGATTCTTTTTTATCCGATATCATGAATCTCTATTATAATTAAACTATGATACCTACCTTGCCATCACACAGGGAAAGAATATCTGTTTCAAGTTTATCATTAATTAATTATTTTAAAAAGGAAATTTACAATATTAGACCTTAATTTAATTGAATGCTTCATTTATTAGTTTATAAATTGTTTCTGCAAATAACGTCTATCACAATATCTGTCCTTGTTCTCTACCTCTTTAATTATGAGAATTCATCAATTATTTATTTTATAATCCAATTTAATTTTCTATGTCATATTTTTATTATTTATATGTTTCTTTCAATTTTAAATTTTTGGTTAATCTATGCTATGGAGATAACGTAAATGCATCAGTCATCTAATTCCATTCTACAAACATTAAATCACAGGTGTGATCCAATCCAATCCTAATATATTTGAAAAAATAATGTAAATAACTTCTAAGGCTCTAAATTATCCATTAAAATTGATGCTGATCATATATGAGATTAATTCCTCAATTTTGCAGCTTCTCTCGTCAGTTAATTGGTTAGTGGTTCTAACTTCTAAGGCTCTAAATTATCCGATAAAATTATCGATGAAAATTGATGCTGATCATATATGAGATTAATTAGCTTAAACATAAACACACACAAATAAGAGCATTAAACGTGAAGTAATATTTATTTCTTGTCAATTAATTCAATCATTAGCCAGCCATTAAAGCATTTATACATTGCATTCCTGTAAAATAAAATATAAAAAATAAACGGTGTGTTAAGGCCAGCAAAGAAAATTTTATTAATGTCATAAATTTTGAAATCAAGCTTTATATTTATTCATGATATTCAATTTGGCCCAATCTGAATTTAATAATTAAATTAGAATAAATCATTATTTTCTTATTTTTAAGTAATGTATTTATTAATTTATTTTTTTATAATTTACCCCCATAAACTTTGAAGAATATTAACCCATATAATCAACAACCTACAACATAAAAATAAAAATAAAAAAATTCAAAAATATCGAAATCACAAAATTAATAAGACATAAAAATTAACAAAAATATGAGCGAGTTGTTACAAACCATTAATCTTGATGCAGCATCCCACGTTTGAGTTGAGTTTGGATGGTACCGCTAATCTTTAGTTAAGTTTCTATTTTTGAACTAATTGCATTTTTCACACAACCTTCAATTTTTATTTCGTTGTTTTGTTTCTTAACTTCGACTTGTAAATTTTTGCGTATTAATAAATTTTAAAAATATATTACATTATAAGTTATAAATTCATCACATATCAGAGTGAAAGCTCCATCATCAACTAATGTCCATCGTTATTTCTTGAACCATCATTAACTTAATAATAATAATAAAAAAAAAAAAAACTCATCACTTATCTCTAAAGGAGTCAATTGCATCACTTGTCTCATATTGCACATCTTTTAAAATTATATAAAATATTATATTTAGTTTCCTCCTATATTTCATAAATTTAATCAAAATTAAATTATAAAAAAAAGTTAGGTAGTAATGAGAGATTTGCAATCACCTCTATGATTTGTTGCTAATGTTCATCCCAATTGAAATGTGGATAGATCATATAAGAGACATGAGTTCAAATTCACATAGATCATATTCGTTTGTCAATCATTTATAAGACCGATCCATCATATTTTTGGTGCCTGGAAGATTTTCTAGATATTTAATTTATTTAATAAATAAATTATTATTTCTTTTAATTTATATAATAAATAAATTATTATTTCATCTTTCTTAAAAAAAAAATTCATCTTAAAATTTTTTTTTTCAATTGTTTATTTTAAAAATAAATTAATTGATTATGATTACATTTTTTGACTTACATGGGTATTAATATTTATCTATAAAAATAAATTTCTTGCAAATGGATAAATGCAGTTCCGGAAAAAGGGATTCAGCAAATTTTTTTATTAAAAAAATATGAATAAATTATAATCAAGTCCCTAAGATTTAATAAAATTCATTGATTAATCTATAGTGTAAATTTTGTAATAATTTAAACCTTCAAATTTTGTTTTCATTAACAAATTGGTCTTCACATTTTACTTTTATTAACATATTAGTTTTCATGATAAGTGAATTTTGAGGACTAATCTATTAATAGCAGCAAAATGTCAGGATTAATTTGCTAATAGAAATAAAATTTGAGGATCAAGTCGTTATCAAATTTATATTAAAGATTAATTTGTGAGTTTTGTTAAATTTTAAAAATTTTTTTATAATTTGCACAAAAATATTTATGTAAGTACATACATTGCTAATGATATTATTTATATGGATTTCTTTAATTGGTTTCATCTTATTTAAGTTAGATGATAAAAAGTAATCATTTTTGAATGATAGTAAGAATCATTTACCGTGGGTTTTACATTTCTAAATTTCTAGTTTACTTGTTCTTTTTAATATTTAGTTACTTTTTAATATACTGAGTGTGCTCTATATTTTACTTAAAAATTTTATTTATTAATAAAAAAAAAAACTAAATAGTGTGATATCATCGGTAAACAAAAGTAAAATTTATGAATGATATAAAGAACATGTTTGGTTGAACTCTATGATAGAATTTATTTCATTTGCAAATTCATTTACAGGTAAATTTCTTTATTTGGTATATTTTATATTAAATATGGAATTCATTTCAAATGAAATGAATTTTGTATTTGGAATAAATAAAATAAATAAAATGATATATAATAAGAGGATAATTTTGTTACTTGAAATATATATGATTTTAAGTTAAAAATTCATTTGTAAATTCTATTAATTTTGATAGTATTTGGTTTATTTATAATAAATTACATGAAATTAATTATTAATAATTCTAAATGAATTTTTATCTAAACCAAATACTAAAATTTTAGATTTACAAATAAATTCCACAAAATTTTGTAGGATTCATTTATGCCAAACATTATCAAAGTTTAAATTGAATTTTATATTTATTCTTATATTCAATTTAGGTGAATATGAATGCTATGGTTAAATTAATATAAATAATTTTCTTAATTTTTAAATAATCTAATACATTTTTAAATTTTAAATAATTTTAATTTTTTTAAATACACCAATTATTATAAACGTTGAAAATAAACAACTCATAATATATATATATATATATATATATATATATATATATATATATATATATAACTCAGAAAAATAAATAGGTAAATACTCCAATTGCTTGCTAATAATTGACTTCATTGGCAATGAAATTCATCATATCCATTAGATTATTGGTGCAAAAACATATAGATGTACAAAAATCCTCCAAAATATATAGATATACAATCATTAGAAAAATTTCCGGAGACAACAATTTAGCAGCACTAAATTCATTTATTAGATTTGGGATTAATAGACTAACACTATAGGAATACTGTGAAAAGGTTTTCAACTTTCATCCATTGCAATTCTATGAAACAAGAGAAATTTTGTTTTAAGGTAGAAAAATGGCATAAAATTCAAAATGAAGGAATTCTTATTTATAGCTCTTGCACATATGTTTGAAGACGACTGGTAGTTAAATTTGAAAATATTTTGAGTTATTTTTGGAGGAGAATGAGAAGAATGTGAGATTCCTTCTGAATGTCTTGGGTTTATGAATAATATAGTTTTAATGTTGTAATTATAAATTATTTGAAGACAGTGAATGTAGATGTAGCTCTATTTTAAAAGAATAAGCCACATAATGTTTACCTTCTTTCTTTATTTCTTTGTGATTCTGCGCTTCCACAAAACACATCATTATATTCCTACAATACAATATAAGAGAATTAAGTTAAAAAAAAAAAGATTATCGAAAGAAATAAATTAGTATATTTTTTGAAGAAATCAACTAACCTTGACATCATTTTTTATGACTTTAAGAGCATTCAAACACCATATTTCATAAAATTGTTGGTGAGAGTAATAGCTTCATTAATCTTTGATGGCAACTTTGCAAGATGAGTTTGGATGAAACTTTGATTTTGACTTGGATTTATTATTCTTTTATTATTAAAATTTAAAATATGCATTACATTGTTAGATATGCACATCTTTTGGAAATACAATTAGCATAAAATATTATATTTAGTTTCCTCTTATATTTCATAAAATAAAATTTTATTTTAACAAATGATTTATTATTATTATTATTATTATTATTATTATTATTATTATTATTATTATTATTATTATTATTATTATTATTATTATTATTATTATTAATGCCAAGTCATGCTATGTGACGCCCCTCACCCGTCTACAGTGTAGCTGAGCGATGAGTGCCACATTCGGTGCCGGAGCACCCTATCTTGTCTTGTCATATCTATTGTAAATTTTAATATCATTTAAATCAGGTAATTTATGTGTATTTTTTTATATCTTATTTCTGTGGAGATCCGGACAGATCCTCCTCTGTTTTATTACCATCTGGCGGGTTCCACTATCACCTGTTAACATATTCATAGTCATCTCACATATTTCCATATCATATTCTCTTTTATCATATCATTCACAACTATTTATGAGATCTCAAAATGAAGTATCATCTATTGTATTCATATGGAAATTCATAGATAATAAATTACAAGTTTTCATTTCAATCTCAAGTTTAATTTCAAGTCCAAAATGAAATACATCATAAACTAGTAATTACATCATGACTAAACATAATGAACCAAAATACTAGTCTCTACATGGGCCCTACCAAGATACAAAAGACCGGTGAGGTGACTCTGGACAATAGCAGATCTGGTCAGAGCTCATCGGTGCACTCTTCAGTGCCATGCTGGGGTGATCTCCAGTACCTACGTGATGGAAAACCAACGAGCTAAGCATAACGCTTAGTGGTGCATAATTTATAATAACAATAATTCAACAATTGAAATAATATCTGCAAATCATAATTTCTGGGTCTTTTACATTTTTATTGCTCTTTAAAAGCAATTAACATTATCAGGATCTTTTATGATTACTTATTGTATTTTAAGTCTTAATTAATTTTTTTATTGGTGCCCAAGAAACCTATAACAAATTATAAAAGCTGGATGCACGGGTGTATACTGGTTATACAGCCATATGTCTATTCAGTATACGTCTGCCAGGCACGAGGCCAGCTGTCGGGCACAAGACCCGTTGTCAGGCTTGTAAAGCCAGAAATAAAGTAGGCACAATGGCCAGTAAGTAGGCATATAGCCTGTAGAACAATCATACCAGATATATATTGTCAGTTCATGATTTTCTCGAGGGCGATCTTGCTATCTGTAGTCCCTAATTGGTATACCAATTTATTCAAACTAAATAAATAAGTCTAGGTATACTATGGGCAATTAAACATTTTTAATTATTTTAGCACTATTCACTGTTACTATTTTCTGGTACTGTTTATTGGTACCATTAATTTCATATTAATAGGACATTAGTCCCAATTTACATATTCATATCATTTTTAATATTTAGTTATCCTTATGAGTATTTTAATTATCATATATAGCATTTTTCCCATGAACCTTTCTTTAGGTTCATTTTGATTTGTTATTTTTATCTAGGAATTTGACTAGGTTAGGATGTCTATTTGGTCACACTTCCTTCATAACAAATGCTCCTCTATGTTTAAACTTGAATTTCAGTTTTTGAATCACTGAATTTGGGGTTATAGAACTCAAGTTATGGTCAAAGTAACATAACTGGTCCATTTGCCTCTAAGCTGTCCAAAATTTACAATTTCTGGTCAATAAATTTTGACCAGTCATTTGATCATTTTATTGTCATTTTTAGACTTAAGTTCCTTCACAAGATATGTTCCTCTATGTCTTAGAGACTCCCATGTACAATTTCATAATTTTTCAAGCTTGGTATAGTGAGTTATAGTCAATGTATTAACCTAGACTCTCAGTCCTATAAGGGCAATAACCAACTTCAGGGTAGTATGTTTGACCCTCTTTTTAGGGTCTTTACACTTAGAATTTGACAAAGGTGTCTAAATCAACGTTGTAGCCCTAAGTATCATGTTTCCATTGATGTAATTTTAGGTCATTTGGACCAGTATAGAGAGAGTTATGACCAAATGAACACGTACTATTTATTTGGTCATTTCTGGGTTGGCAGTTTTAATGACTCAACTTGTGCTAACAATTTGATTTGGTTAAAAGCAAAACTGGGTCAAGTGGTCTTCATGAAAAGTGTAGAGAGAGTTATGACCAAATGAACACTTACTATTCATTTGGTCATTTTCTGGGTTTCAATGTTTGGTCATCCAGGTTTGGGCAGAGAATTGGTCATGATTTTGGCAAAATTTGGGCATGGTGTCTACATGAAAAATGGGTTATTTTGAGTCTATTTTCACCTCCAATTGGCCTCATACCAATTGGAGTCACACATTTTCAATTATGGGTCAATAAACCCACTGGACTCATTAAGTCGAAACCTGCAAAAAATTGAACACTCCTAATATCTCAATTCCTTCAACTTCCTTACTTCAATTTGCATGCAATACACTTCTATAAGCCACAATCTCAACTCAATAGGTTAATTTCAACATTTACACCAAGTCCTCAAGCATTTACACAAACCCTAGTTTTCAAAGTTTTAAATTTTTACAAACACTACACAATCAAACACCCAAACATTTCAACTCATCACACATTCTCATGGAACCATTTTTCATCACTTAAAAGCAACAAACATTAAGTTCCATGGCCGCCAAAAATTTAAGGGTTATTTTCTCAGGATTTTCTTTTTGTTTTAATGATATTTATGCTTGGCTAAACATGCTTTTCATGTTTAATAAAGAGAAGAAGAGGGATTAGTGCACTAACCTTACTCGAGCTTCCCTAACTTCAAATTTCTTGCTTCCAATGGATGTCTATAGCTTCCTTAGGGTGTGGGGAGTATTTTTTGTGAAGTGGGTTATGGGTTTTGGTGTGTAGAAGCTTGGGAAATCAAGCTTGGAAGCTTGACAACAATGGAGGAAATGAGGGAAAGAGAGAGAAGAAGTGGAGGAAGAAGATAGAAGTGGGTGGGAGTTTGTCCTCTAGTGTCTATTTATAATTTTTTTTTTGAATTTTCCTAAGCTTTTTTTTTTCTTTTCTTTTCCTTTCTTTTCTTTTCTTTTCTTTTCTCTTCTCATTTTCCTAATCTATTTCATAAATTTTAATTAATGCTAATTATTTTAATCTCTAAATTTTTTTTATTTTGACATTTAGGTCAAAATTCACCTTTGGGGTTGAAATGACCAAAATGCCCTTAGTAGTGCATATTGAGTTATTTTTATTATTTTTGTACCAATTTATAAATTCTCTAAACTTTAATTTATTTTTTTCTCTACATTTTTTCTATATTTTCTTAATATTTATTTCTTCAATTTATGCCTCCTCACTATAGTCTAGGTGTAGTTCCAGACATTTTAACTGTCCGAACAGACATTAGTCGTCGGAATAATAAAATGTATGGACTAGCTATGGTGAAGGCGTTACATGCTATAGGGCTATGATATATAAAAGGAAATTTTCATGTAAAAAGGTTTTAGTTAATTAAAGCCTTATTTTATCAAAAAAATTAAAATGCGATATATATATATATATATATATATATATATATATATATATAGCTTTAATAATAAAAGGAAGTGGCACTCGAACGACTATCTCAAGTCTAACAGAGAACGAGTTGCTCTAGTAAGAAGGTGAACAACTCACATTCGCAGACCGACGGACAAAATTTAAAGGAAACAGAACATTTTCATACATTTAAATGCACTTAAATTTAATTATACTATATAAAAAGTTAAATAATAATGAGAGATTTGCAATCACCTCCATGATTTGTTGCTAATATTCGCCCCAATAAAATGTCATTAGAGCATATAAGAGACATGAGTTCAAATTCATATAGATCTTATTCGTTTGGCAATCGAAGTACCAATCCATCATATTTTTGGTGCCCGCAGGATTTTATAAATATTTAATTTATTTAATAAGTAAATTATTATTTTACTTTTAAATTTTATTATTTTCAATTATTCATAAATTTATTTTATTATTTTTTTATTGAATTCAATCTTGGTAAGCTAAATTTATTTGATTTTCTCACTTTTAAATCAAATCAAACTAAATCAACAGTGCTCCACTGAAAATACGATACGATATAAAACACAACATCATCATATTCCTACAATACGATATAAGAAAAGTAAGTTAAGAAAAAATAGATTATCAAAAGAAATAAATTAGTATATTTTTTCAAGAAATCAACTAACCTTGACAGCATTTTTTGACTTTAAGAGCATTCAAACACCAATTTCATAAAATTTTTGGTGAGAATAATAGCTTCATTAATCTTGATGGCAACTTCGCAAGTTGAGTTTGGATGACAGTTTGATTTTGACTTGGATTTATTATTTTTTTATTATTAAAATTTAAAATATGCATTACATTGTTAGCTATGCACCTCCTTTGGTAGTAACATTAACATAAAATATTATATTTAGTTTCATCATATATTTCATAAAATAAAGTTTTATTTTAACAAAGGATTTATTATTATTATTATTATTATTATTATTATTATTATTATTATTAATGCAAAGTCATGCTATAAGTCTATGACATATAAAAAGAAATTTTCATGTAAAAAGGTTTTAGTTAATTCAATTCTTATTTTATCAAAAAATTAAAATCTTACATATATATAAAAGTAAACTTCAATTCAACTAAAGATCATAAACCAGAGCTTTAATAATAAAAGGAAGTGGCAGTCGAACCACTTTCTCAAGTCTAACATAGAACGAGTTGCCCTAGTAAGAAGGTGAACAACTTACATTTATAGACCAACAACAAATTTAAAGGAAACAGAATCTTTTCATACATTTAAATGTAAAAATTTAATTAAAATTATACTCTATAAAAAGTTAAATAGTAATGAGAGATTTGCAATTACCTGCATGATTTGTTGCTAATATTCATCCCAATTGAAATGTGGATAGAGCATATAAGATACGAGAAATTATTACGTGCACCCGGTGCACATACACCATCTCTCACAATCATGGTCTAATTTTCTGTGAGAGAGAGAACACTATTTTTTAGTGCTCCCGGTGTATGTAATAATTAGCTATAAGAGACATGAGTTTAAATTCATACAGATCTTATTGGTTTGTCAATCGTGGTATCGATCCATCATATTTTTGGTGCCCGCAGGATTTTATAAATATTTAATTCTTTTAATAAGTAAATTATTATTTCACTTTTAAATTTTATTATTTTCAATTATTCATTAATTTATTTTAAAAAATAAATTAAAATATTCATAAAATTTAATTCTTTAATTTATATAATTTTAAAATTAAATCTCTCTATTATATGTCAATTATAATTATTACTTAGAATCGAATTTTACCAACAATTATTTTTAGCGGGCAATCTATAAATTTTACTGCAAACAAATCTCTCCCTACCTAAACTCTATTATTTGTGTATATCTTACTTGCTTGGTGTCTATTAAAAAATTTTCAATATATATGAAAATAAAAGCACGGGGTTTAATTCAAGCAGGTCTGATATAATGATCAACATATACTTTATGGATTAGTCAAGTGTTCGATCTATAGAGTTAATAAACTGAGGAAGGCCTCACTTAGCGTTCAATTAATGAACCTAAAAAAGAATATAAAGTTTTATAACACAATAAAGTACATGAGTTGCATTGGCAAACTAACTACAATTAGAGGAAATTGAGAATAATTTTAGCCTTTTATCTTTTTCTCTATTACTGCATAAATTATTTATGATTTGAGTAACAATTCTTCTTCAGTGAACACCCAAAATTTTATGCATTGAAACAAATTTTTTGTATTTATAAAGTAATTGATTATGATCACTTTTTAGGCTTATTTGGGTATTACCATTTATCTATAAAAATAAATTTCTTATAGTGGATAATAGTATTTATAAAACTTTTACATACATTATATTTTAAATAAATAAATTTTAAATATTTTACAAATTTTTTTTTTATTGAATTCAATCTTGGTAAGCTAAATTTATTTGATTTTATCACTTTTAAATCAAATCAAACTAAATCAACAGTGCTCTATTGAACACTGTAAAACTTAGCTAAATCTCTTATCATCAATCAACTTATTCATAAATTTCATTATATAAGGTGAGCTGTATTTTTTTTTTTAAATTATAAAAAATAGGACCTTGCGGATGTAATGGTCATAATTCTCTTAGACTCAGAGTCATCGATTAATGTTCTTGATTTAATTCAACCCTATAAAAAAGAACTTACTATTGAACTCAAGATGATACTCAATGGGATGAAATATTGAATAATTTGTCATCTTCTCTCATTACACTTCTAAATATAGATAATATTTAATCATTATAATTATGTAATAAATCAAATCAAAATAAAATAAAATTATTTTATTAGGTTAATCACTAAGCTACACGAGAAAATGAAATTCGGTATATGTGATTTAAAATATTTTTTAGAACAATCTTAGCATATGGCCATCAATCAGATAAAAATAGACAAGGATCTTCTTTAGAAAAAAGAAAGAAAAAAGGTTAAATGATGTGATATGATCAA
Organism: Hevea brasiliensis; assembly: GCF_030052815.1. Taxonomy (NCBI): domain Eukaryota; kingdom Viridiplantae; phylum Streptophyta; class Magnoliopsida; order Malpighiales; family Euphorbiaceae; genus Hevea; species Hevea brasiliensis. The sequence continues at coordinate 13,354,605 of NC_079506.1, forward strand.
TAAAGAAAAGTAAAATTTATTAATGATATAAAAATTTAAATTCAACTTTATATTTATTCCTAATATTCAATTTAGGTGAAAATAAATTCTATGATTAAATTAATATAATTATTTTTTAATTTCTAAATAATATAATACATTTTTCAAATTTAAATAATTTCATATATTTTTTTAAATACGCCAATAACACCAACCCATAAAATCAACTATCCAAACATAAAAAACACAAAACTTAGAAAATCAATGGGACCACTGGGGCTCGAAGTACTATGGCGCTAACGCGTTTTGGAGTTTAAGTATAAGGAGCATGGTGTAAGTGTGCATCTGAGCGTGATAAGGCCAAATAAATAAATAAATGTAAATATTTTATTAAATTTTAAATAAAATAAAATTAAAAATAATAATAACTTATAAATATTTAAGCGTTAATATATATCAAGTAATTATAAAATAATTACTTTCAATCTTAATATATATTTTAAATTAAACTTTTGTTTTTTAACCACAATTTCATTTTTTTAATATAATAATAATTAGAGATTTCAAATAATCATGATTCATAAGAATTAGCAATTTGTGTTTTTTTTTAATCTATTCATTACTTTCAATTTGATTTTAAAATTAATATTTAAAAAGTATATATTTTTTTTAATTTTATAAGAATTTATATAATAAAAAATAACTGAATTTTATGCTAATCATCGATCAATTGTTGCTAAATATAAATAAATAAATTTGAATTTAAGACATAATTATTACTGTCATAAATATTTTTTTTATTGAGCAATTACGGGTTTGCGGCTTTTACATTTTGAATGTTTTATTTATGTTGGTTAGACAGTGATAGGTTGGCATTGGGCATATTTTCCTATCTTCTAGGCAAAAAAAATTCATGATTCATAATTTGAACAGAATTTATTAGAAATAGAATTAAAATGCAAAAATCTTCAATTGGTTCAACTCACATTTTGCATGTTTCATTTAGAGTCTATTTAATATTATTGTATCTTTTGTTTAAAAATAGTTATTAAATCTATTAATTAAATAATATTTAAATTTAACAGGTTTTAATTATGAAATTTTAAATAATTAAATTTTTATTAATTTTGATAATATTTAAAATGATATTAAAAAATAATTGAAAAAATAAATATAATATAATTATTCATATAAAATATATTTAAAATAAGTCACTATAACATAATAACAATTTAAAAATTAAAGAACAAAGGGATTGAATACTTAAACATCATTTTTTGATCTTTTGAAAGTAATGATTTAACAAAACGACATCATTTTGAATAAATTGACTAAATGAAAAAAATAATAATGAAGATCTATCCAATTCATTAAATTCACAACAGGTCAAATGAGTACCCTGTTGAATAAAATTAGTGGTTTGTTTTCTTTTGTCCTAGTTCTTAGGATATTCAGTTGTTCTGTTAGTATTTATCTACTCCATAGGAATCTGTTATGTAGTTCCTTCTTTCATGCTATTGTTTGTTACATATCAACCTATATAAAGGCCATTTATTAAATTAATAAGATGTGCAAACAAGTCTTTTCTCCTGTTCTATTTCTTTTAGTTTTTCTGCTCTTGACAGTAACAGTGGTATCAGAGCCTAAATGAAACACGTGTAAGAAAAAAAAGAGTTTGCAGCAGCAACACAAGTGACTTATGGCTTCAGAAAATTTTGTACAAGCAGCAATTCCTCACTTTGATGATCATTATGATCATTGGAGCATGTTGATGGAGAAAATCTTGAGATCGAAGGAGTATTGGCAAGTTGTTTCCAATGGAATACCAGAACTAGCAACTGGCACAGCAGTGTCAGATGCATAGAAAGCTGAAATAGAAGCAATGAAATTGAAAGATCTCAAAGCAAAAAATTATCTCTTCCAGGCTATTGATCGTCCAATCTTGGAAACCATTCTTTGCAAAGATACTTCCAAGCAGATTTGGGATTCTATGAAGTAGAAGTACCAAGGAAATGCAAGGACAAAGAGGGCACAGCTTCAAACTCTTCGTGGTGAGTTTGAGACGTTGCGCATGAAGCTAGGAGAGACAGTTTCAGAGTACTTTTCAAGGACAATGGCCATTGCAAACAAGATGCGGATTCATGGTGAGAATCTGGAGGATGTCACCATCATGGAGAAAATTCTACCCACAATGACAGCAAAGTTCAATGTTGCTTATTGCATTGAAGAATCCAAAGACATTGATGCTCTCTCAATTGATGAATTGCAGAGTTCTTTGTTGTTGCATGAACAAAAGTTGAATCAGCAAGACAATGAGGAGCAAGCATTAAAAGCATCAGCATATCAAAAAAGATCGTGAGAAAGGAAAAAGGAAGGGCAAGAGTGGACAACATAAAAATGAGAAGAATAGAGTTGGTGATTCTCAAGGAAAAGAGAAAGGGCATGACAAATCAAATGTGGAATGCTTTTGATGTCATAGGTATGGACATTATCGTTCTGAATGTCGAACTAATTTGAATAAATATCGTGGAGGCAGATCTAATTTTGAAGAGGCAAAGGAAACAAAGACACGTGAAGAAGAGGTTTCTCTTTTGATGATGTGTCATCCCAAGGAAGAAACTTCCTCAAATATATGGTATCTTGATACGGGTTGCAGCAATCACATGTGTGGGAACAAATTAGCTTTCTCTGAATTGGATGAATCTTTTCACAACACTGTGAAATTTGGAGACAATTCCACTGTCTCTGTCATGGGAAAAGGGAAGGTACAAGTCTCAACTAAGAACAACTCCATTCACACTATTAATAATGATCTCTTTGTTCCAGATTTGAAGACAAATTTGTTAAGTGTTGCGCAGCTTCAAGAAAAGGGATTTGAGGTTAACATTAAGGGTGGAGTTTGTCAAATTCGAGATTCAAAATTGGGCTTAATTGCTCAAGTTAATATGATGGTAAATCGAATGTTTCCTTTACATCTTCATAACACCACTCAATTATGTTTCTCTGCAAAAGTGAAGGATGAAGCATTGCTATGGCATTATCACTATGGACATCTAAGTTTTGGTGGATTAAAAGCACTGCAACAGAAAAACATGGTGTCTGGACTCCTACATTTTGAGTCTCCATCAGATATTTATAAAGAATGTGCCGTGAGCAAGCAACATCGTGACCCTTTTCCTAAAGGGAAGTCATGGAGAGCAAAAAAGGCACAGGAAATAGTTCATTCAGATCTTTGTGGCCCAATAAATCCTGCATCTAATGGAGGTAAATGGTATTTTATATCCTTTATTAATGACTTTACCTGGAAAACATGGGTTTATTTTTTACAGGAGAAATCTGAAGCTTTCTTAGCCTTTCAAAGTTTCAAAGTGGCTGTTGAAAAGGAAGTTGGTTGTCCAATAAAAGTACTTCGCACAGATCGTGGCGAAGAATTCAACTTACAAGAATTTGCAAATTTCTGTGAGAAGCATGGAATTAAAAGACAACTTATTACACCCTATACGCCTCAACAAAATGGCGTATGTGAAAGGAAAAATCGCACAATTCTTAACATGGTGCCGAGTCTCTTGGCAAATAGTAATGTTCCTAAAACCTTTTGGCCTAAAGTAGTACTTTGGAGCATTCATATTCTTAACAGATAGACAACTTTTGCTGTTCAAAATATGACTCCTCATGAAGCTTGGAGTGGACGCAAACCAACAGTTGCTTACTTTAGAATTTTTGGGTGCATAGCATATGCTCATATTCCAGATGCAGCAAGAAAAAAATTGGATGACAAAGGGCAAAAATGCATTTTTCTTAGTATTAGTGATGAGTCAAAGGCTTACAAATTATTCAATCCTATTAGTTATTAGCCGAGATGTAATTTTTGATGAAAAAGCAACCCGAAATTGGAGCAGTAATGGTCTTCATCATCAAATTACAACAAGATTAGAAGATGAGGATGAACAACAGCCTATGGAAATTAGTCCACAAGTTTGTCCAGCAGTACAAGAACATGGAGGGGCTATAATTACTTCAAATCCAACAACAAGTGAATCAAATGATGCCCAGTCTCCTAATGAACGCCCTCGACGAAGTAGACGATCACCGGCTTGGATGGAAGACTATGAGGTATATGGAATTGACCAATCTGAAGATCCTCTTACTCATTTTGCTCTATTTTCATATTGTGATCCGACAACTTTTGAAAGTGCCATCAAAGAAGCAAAATGGAGAAAGGCTATGGATGATGAAATTGCAGCCATTGAGAAAAATGATACATGGGAGCTGACTAATCTTCCAAAAGGGCATAAAACGATTGATGTAAAATGGGTCTACAAAACAAAACTGAGAGAGAATGGAGAAGTTGACAAGTACAAGGCATGTTTAGTGGCTAAGGGCTATAAACAAGAGTTTGGTGTGGATTACAAAGAAGTTTTTGCCCCTGTAGCAAGGCTTGATATAATCAGATTGGTGATTGCATTGGCTGCTCAAAGCTCATGGTCCATCTACCAACTAGATGTAAAGTCGGCATTTTTACATGGAGAATTGCAAGAACAAGTATTTATTGAACAACCTACTGGCTATGTGAAAATTGGTGAAGAGAATAAAGTTTATAAATTGAAAAAAGCTCTATATGGACTAAAAGAAGAACCTAGAGCTTGGTATAGTCATATAGATACTTATTTTCAAAAGGAAGGTTTTCAAAAATGCCCATATGAGCATATTCTTTACACAAAATATGAAGATAAAGGGAAGATGTTAATTGTGTGCTTGTATGTAGATGATTTGATTTATATAGGAAATTGTTAGTAGTATGTCCTAGAGCATATCATTTAGTATGTATCTTGTACATATTTTATTAATAAAAGGCAATTTTACTTTTCCATTTACATAATGTATTTATGTGTAATAGAAAAGGTCCATTGATATTTTGTTAGAAATTCTATTCTTAAGTTGTTAAGAATATGAGTGACAGTATTTTTAGCGCAAAGTATCATAAATTGGTTCACAATCGAGGATACTTCACAATAAGGACATGACTTATCCAGAAAGATTGTAATCATATTTGTTCCCAAAGTATTTATATGAGATATAAATAAGATGGAATGGTGAGTCTCATGCTATATAACAAACATGATCGACACTTATACATGATAAGTAGGCCGAACCAGTGACGCATATGACAAGCACATGGAGTTTACTCTTGTCAATGTATTGTCATATATCATATCAGCGCATATAATCTTTAGATCTGAGATAACACAGTTATCTTGTATATAGGTGGTTTGAGTTTGATACTGCTTTCATACTTGTACTGTGTATGGGTATATGGGCATGTGTTGGCTCCTACTAGTTATATATGGAGATAGGTGTTGATCAAGATGGAATCTGTTACCCTAAGTAAATAGAGATAAAATCTTATGTTCATTTAATTATTCTTGATGTTTCAAGTTCCTAGCTAGGACGAACAGATTTAGTCAGAAAAGAGTTTCTGACAAGAAAATCTAATTAATCAAGAACTAGAATTAAAATAGAACATAATATTCATAGCAAATGGGGTTTGACATAAACCATGACTCCAGCTCGTATTGGGATTTTATAACAGAGAGATTCTAGTGCATGGTAACATATGATTAAAGGTTCATTTAAAGGTATTCCTTGTTACTGATTGGGTCGCCATGGCACGCTATGCTAGGTATCAACCATGGTCTATGAGATGCCTAAAATGATTTAGAGAAATCATTTATGGTAAGAAAGAGTACTGATGATATTAAGAGTTAATATCATATCTCATTGCCAATTAGTGATGAGCCTAGTAAGTCACACGCATACACAAGATAATCACAAAGTAAAATGTGATTTAATTGATTAATTAAAGAGTTTAATTAATTAATTAAATATGCCGGGCAATAAAGGAAAAGAGGTAGTTTTGATTGCATCTTCTTCTGCTGGAAAGTCCAACAAGAAGAAGGGCAATAAGAAAAAGAAACCTCAAGTTCCAGGACCTTCCAAAAAGATAGCCAAACAGAAAGCGAAGACCAAAGCTGATGAAGGCAAAGGAAAGTGTTTCTACTGCCAGAAGGACGAGCACTGGAATAGGAACTGCCCAGAGTATAACAAGTAGTAGTAGTTTGCAGTAATGAGATATTAGACTTCGAGTTGGCAATAGCTCAACTGTTGAAGCTTTAGCCATAGGATCTAAATCTTTATACATGTGTGGACATGTTTTGTATTTAAGTAAGGTTTTTCATGTACCTGATGCTTTTAAGAACATCATTTCTATATCTAGTTTGACTAGAAATGGTTATGAATTTTAGTTCATAAATGATGTTTGCAATATTTATTTTGGAAATAAATATGTTGGTTCGAGTTATATGCATGATGGTCTTTATTATTTAAATAATAATGTTAAATACAAATCTAATGCAAGCAATCTAAATGAATGTAATGCCATGATGAAAATCAACTAAAATTCAAAATATATTTGGCACTTTAGATTAGGTTATATTGCAGAAGATAGGATTGCAAAACTGAAGAAAATAAGGACTTTATCCTCATTGGGTTCTGAACCTACTCCAATTTGTGAATCCTGCCTTCAAGGTAAAATGACTATATCACCCTTTGTTGGATAAGGACTAAGAGCTGAAAATATTTTGGAGCTAATACATAGTGATGTATGTGGTCCATTTAAGGAAATGGCTAGAGGCGGTTTTCATTACTTTATTACCTTTACTGATGATAAATCAAGGTTTGGGTATTTATATTTGATGAAATACAAACATGAATCCTTTTAAAACTTCAAAGAATTTAAATCTGAAGTAGAAAATCAAACAGAAAAAAGTATTAAAATTCTTCGATCAGATCGTGGAGATGAATACTTAAGTGCTGAATTTGATAAATACTTGAAAGAGCATGGCATTGTTTCCCAGTTGACTCCTCCAAGAACGCCACAGCTGAATGGTGTATCTGAAAGGAAAAATCGTACCCTATTAGATATGGTACGTGGTATGATGAGCTATACTAATATGCCAATCTCATTTTGGGGATTTGCATTAGAATCAGCTTTGCATATTCTGAATAGGATTCCATCAAAATCAGTTTCTTCCATACCTTATGAGATATGGCATGGAAGAAAACCAAGTCTTAAGCATGTTAAGATTTGAGGTTGTCCAGCTTATATAAAAAAGCTGAACATTGATAAATTAGAAACCATATCAGAAAAAGGTCGATTTGTTGGATATCCAAAAGAAAGTTTTGGATATTATTTTTATTTGCCTGCATCACAAAAGGTTGTGGTAAGCAGAGATGTCATATCTCTTGAACAATAGTTTATTCAAGAAGGAGGCAAAGGAAGGCAAATAGAGTTAGAATTGGAGAATTCTGACCAACCAACAGATCAAATGGATATAGATCCATCTAGTCAACCTACACCTATTGATGAAATATCTACAGTAATTCCTCGCAGATCAACCAGGATATCTTACCCACCAGTGAGATATGGTTTTCTTCATGAAGATGAACAAGAGTTGTTTATTCATGAAGAAGTAGATCATGGAGATGATCCACTTACTTATGAAGAAGCTATATCAAATATAGACTCTTCAAAATAGATTGAAGCTATGAAATTCAAAATTGATTCCATGTATAAGAACTAAATTTGGGACCTTGTTGACCCACCTGAAGGCATTGTACCTATAGGGAATAAATGGGTTTTCAAGAAGAAAATTGGTTCTGATGGAAAGGTAGAGACCTATAAAGCAAGGCTAGTAGCGAAAGAGTTTTGTCAAAGGAGAGGAATCGACTATGAGAAGACTTTCTCGCTTGTTACCATGCTTAAATCAATTAGGATTCTATTAGTAATAGCTGTATACTATGATTGTGAGATTTGGCAGATAAATGTCAAAACAGCTTTTCTCAATAGATACATTGAAGAAAATATTTTCATGGAACAACTTAGGGGTTTTGAATCTCAAGATAGTTCCAAGGTATGCAAGCTAAAGTGATCCATTTATGGGTTAAAACAAGCTTCGAGGAGTTGGAACATCTGTTTTGATGAAGCCATTAAGTCCTTTGGTTTTTATAAAAAATGTGGATGAACCATGTGTTGGTTTTTATAAAAAATGTGGATGAACCATGTGTATATAAGAAGGTTAGTGATAGTGCTATTATTTTTCTTGTCTTATATGTGAATGATGTTCTGTTGATAGGTAATGACATAGGCATGTTGACAACTGTAAAGGTATGGTTGTCAAATACATTCTCCAAGAAAGACTTAAGGGAGGCAACCTATATTCTTGGTATTCGCATCTATAGAGATAGAGAGAAAAGAATAATTGGTTTATCTCAAAGTCTATACTTGGAAAAGGTGTTAAAGAGGTTTAACATGCTTGATTCCAAGAGAGGATTGTTACCAGTAAGAAATGGTATCCACCTTTCTAAAGAGATGTCTCCAAAGTCACCTGAAGAAAGAGATAAAATGGTCAAGATTCCATATGCTTCGGCTATTGGAAGTTTAATATATGCAATGATATGTACTAGGCTGAATATCGCATATGCTGTTAGTTTGACTAGCAGGTTTCAATCCAATCCAGGTTTGGAATACTGAATACCTGTCAAGAATATCCTTAAGTACTTGAGAAGAACTAAGGATTTATTCTTGATTTATGGAGGTGGTGACTTGCAATTAGATGGTTATACTGATTCTGATTTCCAATCAGATATCGATGATAGAAAGTCTACCTCTGGGTTTGTGTTCATTTGTAATGGAGGTGCAGTCAGTTTCAAACAGAGTACGACTGCTAATTCCGCTATAGAGGCTGAGTACATTGCTGCATCAGATGCTGCAAAAGAGGCTGTTTGGATATAAGAAACCCCGATCTTCCAAACACATAGAAAGGCGCTACCACATTATCAGAGAAATAGTTGGGCGAGGTGATGTAGCCATGCAGAAAATAGCATCAGCTGAAAATCCAGTTAATCCATTCACGAAGCCTATATCACAAGCTCAATTAGACAGACATCTTGAGAAGATGGGTCTAAGATATTGTAATGAATGGCTCTAATGCTAGTGGGAGATTGTTAGTAGCATGCTTTAAAGCATATCATTTAGTATGTATCTTGTACATATTTTATTAACAAAAGGCAATTTCACTTTTCCATTTACATAATGTATTTATGTGTAATAGAAAATGTCAATTGATATTTTGTTAGAAATGCTATTCTTAAGTTATTAAGAATATGAGTGACAGTATTTTTAGCACAAAGTATCATAAATTGATTCACAATCGATGATACTTCACAATAAGGACATGACTTATGTAGAAAGATTGTAATCATGTTTGTTCCCAAAGTATTTATATGAGATATAATAAGATGGAATGGTGAGTCTCATGCCATATAACAAATATGATAGGCACTTATACATGATAAGTAGGCCAAACCAGTGACGCATATGACAAGCACATGGAGTTTACTCTTGTCAATGCATTGTCATATATCATATCAGTGCATATAATCTTTAGACCTGAGATAACACAGTTATCTTGTATATAGGTGGTTTGAGTTTGATATTGCTTTCATACTTGTACTGTGTATGGGTATATGGGCATGTTTTGGCTCCTACTAGTTATATATGGAGATAGGTGTTGATCAAGATGGAATCTGTTACCCTAAGTAAATAGGGATAAAATCCTATGTTCATTTAATTATGCTTGATATTTCAAGTTCCTGGCCAGAACAGACAGATTTAGTCAGAAAAGAGTTTTTGACAAGAAAATCTAATTAATCAATAACTGGAATTAAAAGAGAACATAATATTCATAGCAAATGGGGTTTGACATAAATCATGATTCTAGCTCGAATTGGGATTTTGTAATAGAGAGATTCTAGTGCATGGTAACATATGATTAAAGGTTCATTTAAAGGTATTCCTTATTACTGATTGGGTGGCCATGGCACGCTATGCTAGTTGTCAACCATGGTCTATGAGATGCCTAAAATGATTTAGAGAAATCATTTATGGTAAGAAAGAGTTCTGATGATATTAAGAGTTAATATCATATCTCATTGCCAATTAGTGATGAGCCTAGTAAGTCACACACATACACAAGATAATCACCAAGTAAAATGTAATTTAATTGATTAATTAAAAAGTTAATTAATTAATTAAATAGGTTTGGTTTGCAATAAGATTACAAAGTCCTTAGCATGACTTGAAACCAAATCTAGGTTATTGGATGTATAGTACAAGTTAAATTTATATTTAAAGTATTTAAATATGAATTTAATTGTGAGAAATTAATTAATGGAGATTAATTAATTAATTTATATTTGATATAAATTGATTAGAAGAGAAGAAATAATGATTTTGGATTGAGAACTCAAAATTAAAACATAAGGGTAATTTGGTCATTTTACAGAGTGACATGTGGCACCATGAGATAGTGACACATGACACCATATAAGCTTGTCATTTATCTTCCTATCATGTAAGATGATCAAAGTCAAGATTAAGTCTAGCTTTGACACTTGGCTTAATGTGATTAAGTCAATTAAAATTTAGATGCAATGTGGTGATGACATGTGACAGGAGTTTTAGGTGATGACCTAATTATAAAAGGGAAAAGAAAGAAAAATAAAAAACACACTCTTATTTTTCTCTAAAGGTGCCGCCACATATCTCTTCTCTCTTCTGTTCTTCTTTTCTCATCAATTCAAAGAGAAATCAATTATTTTCTTTGAATTAAAATTGCTAGAAATTATTTTTAGTGTCCTATACACACATACAACCTCTCTAAAGGCAAAAACCCAATTTATAATTGGTTGGCAAGGCTTGAGAAGCAAGATTGGGGGCTGCCCATTAGTGATCTTGGTGTGAACAAACTAGAGGGACAACATTTGGAGTCCTAGGTGCTTCCTAAAGGTGCCAATTACATCAATTGTGCATCAAAAGGTTTGTGCACATATTCTTATTTTAAACTAGGGTTCAATTGAATTAATTTGTTAATTCAAAAAACTTAAATGGCAAATGTAGATCCTAATACATATTAAAAGTATTTTAATATACAATTGAGTATTGAAATTAATTAGGCACATAATAGATGTGGCATGATGCATGAAACCCTAGAAGAAAATTTTTAAATTCAATGCTCTAATCTAACAATTTACATGCTTTCGCTCCTTCAGAAATGATGAGGCCATGTTTGAGAATTTTAAAAGGTCAATGATGCGTGAATTTGATATGTTTGATCTTGGATTGATGCATTATTTTCTTGGTATAGAAGTAGTGCAATCTGCTGGTAGCATATTTATTTCTCAAAAGAGATATGTAAAAGAAATTTTAGACTGATTTCAAATGAACAATTGCAATCCTGTTACCACACCATCAGAAGTTGGGTTGAAGCTTAACAAGAATCCTGAAGGCAAGAAGATTAATGGCACTCTCTACAAACAAATTGTAGGAAGTTTGATGTATGTGACTGCTACAAGTCCAGTTATCATGCATGCTGTGAGTCTTATTAGCAGGTATATGGAAAATCCAAAAGAATTGCATCTTCTAGCTGCCAAAAGGATCTTTCGATACTTAAAGGGTACTGCTGATTTTGGGTTGTTGTACAAGAAGGGAGAAAAATCAGATTTAATTGGGTTCTCTGATAGTGATTATGCTGGAGATGTGGATGATCGAAAGAGTACTTTAGGATATGTTTTCATGCTAAGTTCAAGGGCTGTTTCATGGTCATCAAAGAAGCAACCAATTGTTACTCTATCAACAACTGAAGCTGAATTTGTTGCAGCAACAACTTGTTCTTGTCAAGCTATATGGTTGAAGAAAATTCTTAATGAGCTGTATTTTAGGAAAGAAGGACCTACTGCAATTTATTGTGACAACAGTTCATCAATAAAACTCTCCCAAAACCCTGTTCTACATGGTCGAAGCAAGCATATAGATGTAAAATATCATTTCTTGAGGGACCTCACTAAAGATGGAGTCATTGATTTAATTTATTGCAGAAGTGAGGATCAGATTTCTGATATTCTAACCAAATCCCTTAAATTTCCAGCATTCCAAAAGTTTAGAAAGTTGCTTGGTATTTGTAGTTTTGATGTTTTAAATTTAAGGGATGATGCTTACAGGTATGCTTAAACTGAATGTTGCATGTGAGACATCAGTTTAAGGGAGGGATTGTTGAATAAAATTAGTGGTTTGTTTTCTTTTGTCCTAGTTCTTAGGATATTGAGTTGTTCTATTAGCATTTATCTACTCCATAGGAATCTGTTATGTAGTTTCTTCTTTCATGCTATTGTTTGTTACATATCAGCCTATATAAAGACCATTTATTAAATTAATAAGATGTGCAGACAAGTCTTTTCTCCTGTTCTATTTTCTTTTAGCTTTTCTGCTCTTGATAGTAGCATACCCAACCAATTCACCGAATTTTTTCAGTTTTGGTAATATATGGATTTTGAGAGTAAATCGAATTATTTAGTAAATTGATTTATGATTTTCATTGTTGGACTGGTCAAATCGGTTCAAATTTCAAAACCATGGGTAATACCATTGAAAGTTAATATTGCATCTTTATTAGTGGAAGTTATTGGATATTGCAAATAAAACCATAATTTATAAGCTTAGTAGTTAATTAAATTTTGTATCATTAATTTTGACTTGAGTGCACAAACCGTCAAACCTGAAAATTCCAATTTCACAAGTTATTATTTCTTAAAAAATTAGAATGAATATATCAAAATTAGGCCAAAATTAATAGAAAGAAAGTAACCTCCCAACTTAGGTCTTGATATTAATAAAAGAAAGTAACCTTTAAAAAAAAAAAAAAAAAAAAAAAAAAAAAAAAAAAAAAAAAACATCTCTTGAGTCAGAAGTTGCCTAACACTGCTGGTGGCATGATGATTGTCGTTGATCTGTTTTGCTTTCAATGAAATTAGGTATGTTAACTTGAACATGCCATAAATTAGTATTTTTGAATTAAAATCTTAATTTAAAATTATTTTTAAATATTGTTGGCATATCACCATTAATTAGATCCAAAATAAATAAAAAATTTAAAAATTTATTGAGTGCACTCATATTATATATATATACATCTTTATTTATAGCGAGTTTCACATTTCTAAATTTATAATTTACCTGTTTTTCTTAATATCTAATAAATTACTTTTTAATATATCAGCTGTAATTTATATTTTACTTAAAATTTTTTTTTATTAATAAAAAATTTAAAGGAAAAATATATCATCAGTAAATAAAACTGAAATTTATTAATGACGTAAAGTTTAAATTGGATTTTATATTTATTGTTGATATTAAATTTAGGTGAATATGAATGTTATGGTTAAATTAATATAAATCATTTTCTTAATTTTTAAATAATATAATATATTTTTAAATTTTAAATAATTTCAATTATTTTTTTAAAACCAATATTACCAACGTTGAAATCAACAATTCATAACATACAAAAAAAACTCGGAAAAATCAACAGGTAAATAATCCAATTGCTTGCTAATAATTGACTTCATTACCATTCATCATATCCATTAGATTATTGGTGCAAAAACATATAAATATTAAAAAATCTTCCAAAATATATAGATATACAACTAAATTCAATTGTTAGATTTGGGATTGATGGACTAACAATATAGAATTTTCTGAATAGATTTTTCAGTTTTCTTCCATTGCAATCATATGAAATGAGAGAAATTTCGATTGAAGGTAAAAAATGGCATAGAATTCAAAAAGAATGAATTCTTATTCATTGAAAGAGCTCTTACGCATATACTTAAAGATAATTAGTAGTTAAAATGGTAAATATATTGGGTTATCTTTTAAGAAGAATGAGAAGACTATGAGATTCCTTTTGAATGTCTTGAATTTATGAGTAGTATAGTTTTAATGTTGTAATTATGAATTATTTGAATATAGTGAATACGGATACAGCCCCATATTGAGATAATAAGCCGCATAATATTTGCCTTCTTTCTTTATGTTTTTGTGATTCTACGCTTCCATAGTTCACAACAATCAATATATCTCTACAATACAATATAAGGAAATTGAGTTAAAAAAAAAAATTAGATTATCAAAAGAAATAAATTAGTATATTTTTTCAAGAAATCAACTAACCTTGACAGCATTTTTAGATTCAATATCATGGATTTTAACTTATCAATGATCTAGCCTTGGAAGGATGCATAGTTATATTCATTACCTTCAATCTCCAACAATGAATAGATATGTTTTATATTTCTTAGCACAATCTGTAAATTATAATAAAGATGAAACATTAACCACCATAGTTATATCTATGTTGGATTTATTATATTAAAAAGCTAAAATAATTTATTATTATTCCAAAATTAATATCAAGAGCAATAAAATCCAAGAAATCACAAACTCATATAAAACATAAGTATTAAAACTCAGAAAACTAACAAACTGTAACACCCCAAAAATTTTAAATTTATGAGCATTTTTGGTATTTTAATTTTATTTAAATTTTAGGAATTTTTTTGAGATTTTTCGGATTTTAAAAATCGGGTTCGATTTTTCGAAAATATAAACTTTGATGATTTTTAAAAATTAATTTAAAGACCACGTGGCAAAACTAAAAATATATTTAGAGTCTACGTATTTTTCTGAGTTTTCTGGAATTTTTTTGGAATTTTTGGACCTCGTTTTCGGTCCCGAGGCAGAGTAAAAATTCAAAATTTTGTATTCTGAATCGAACCGGCCGAATCGAACCGGACCGGATCGGACCGGCCGAATCGAACCGGACCGGATCGGACCGGTCGAATCGGACCGGCCTTTTCCTTCTTCCCTTTTTCTTCCCCGCGCGCGTCGTCCCTCTCCCTTCTCTCTCTCTTTTCTCTCTCCTCCCCACCCCGGCCACCACCGCCACTGCCCCAGCCTCACGCCGGCCAGCCAATGGCCGCCTCCCAAACGGGAAAACACGCTACAAACGCCCCATGCCGTCAGCTTCCCCGGCCAAATTCGGCCGATCCGGCCACCAATTCGACCGGGTCTTGTGTCCAAAATCATCTACTCGGCGAGAGCTTTCCATAGACACCAAGAACGCCGAAATCCATCGAGCGGTTTGTCCGATTTTTGCTCGGGAAGATTTTAGCCCATTTCGACTTTTGGGCTAGATTTCTCGAAAACCGTGAATCCCACGAGAAAACCGAGGCTACCAGCACGCTCCACTTGTCG
This sequence comes from Hevea brasiliensis, assembly GCF_030052815.1. Lineage (NCBI taxonomy): Eukaryota > Viridiplantae > Streptophyta > Magnoliopsida > Malpighiales > Euphorbiaceae > Hevea > Hevea brasiliensis. The sequence continues at coordinate 13,369,795 of NC_079506.1, forward strand.
AGAGCTTCGCAACGACATAAATTTCGAATTTTTCCGACACCGTTTTTCGGTGGGTCCCACGGAACTTCGCAGTGTTTTTCCGAGCATTAAATGAGCTTAGAAAATTTTCAAAAATTTATGTACTAACCCCCGTGTTATGGGCTTCGTGTAGGTATCCTCGATTCACGGAAATTCGACGATTGACCGTTCGCAAATTTCGGCGAACGGACTGCACTGGAAAAGTCTCCGAATTGGACCGAGGTTTTGGCTACCCCCCATTGTCAGACGTCCCGAGTGCGTCCCCGAAATCGGAATCGGCAAAGGTAAACCCGAACCTTGTTTTTACGTAATTTTCTAGTGCTTAAATAGGATTAAAAATCCATAAAATATTCGTGGTAGCTTAGAAAATTACGATTCTTTTTGCAATAGCTTAGTAATATTGCTAAGGGCCGCGGGGCAAAGTTTTATAATTTTTAGAGCTTGTTTGGGCAGTTTTTGCAAAAATGATCAATAATATGGACTAAATTGAAATTTTGCGTATTGTGATGGATGACTGATTTGATGGGCCCAGGAGGGGCTGTGTGATATGATTGAACTGTTGATATATGGATTGTGAATATAGAAGTGCGTTTTTAGCCATTTTGCAGGTTGGGTAGGTCCTAGGTATAGGGGAGACTCTGTCGGATTTTCGGCACGACTTAGGATGTATTGGTCTTTTTCTTTGTTGTATTGAGTCAAATTTGTATTAAATAATTGTAATATAATTGTCAGGTGAGCGATGACCTTCTTCCTCCGCCACCGCCACAAAGATGATTGTCGTCAAGTCTGTGAGTAAAATATTAATTTTAATTGTAATTTCGATATTATTATATGTTCAGCATGCCCATGCATCACTTATATGCATATATTTATGTAGTTAAACTCTAGGCACGATTTATGATGCATTGATAAATGTTTAAGTGCCATGATGTTGTTGTGGTAATTTGGAGCAGTGTGCGTGCGTTGGCGTGCGTGTGATGTGGTGTGGACTATGGATAGGACGGGTAGTCACGGCTTGAGTTCTTCGCTGGGAACCCGATCCTTCGAGGGGTAGTCACGGCTTGAGTTCTTCGCTGGGACCCTCGATTTGGCTTATTAAGCGAAAGTCCGGCTTGAGTTCTTGGCACGAGTTGGATTTAAGAGAGCTGTATAGGGGATCAGCTCCCATATGTTATGATTGATGCTACAGGGTGCGTGAGTGCTCCAAATTACCTTTTTGATGTTATGATGTGAAAATGATGTGGATGTTGCATTTCACTCTACAGGGTGCATTAGTTTTAGATAGTTATAGAGATTATGGTTAAAATTGATATTTTACTCTCTGAGTCGAACGCTCACTCCTGTTCAAAAATTTTTACAGGCCACAGGAGGATATTTTGTTCTGGGTTAACCTGCTTTTCTACTTCGCAGGTTGTTTATTAATAATTGTGTAATTTTAATTACTCCTAGAATTTCCGCATGTGTTAGCAGTAATTATTTGAATTTGGTCTGTAATATTATTATCATGTTGGACCTGTAAACTTAATATTTTAAGTCTGTTTTGATGGATTGGATGAGGGAGCTGAGCTCCCATTTATTATTATGTTGATGAGTATGTGGAGGATGAGCTGAGCTCCCCAATGGATTATTTATTGTGTTTACAGGTCGGGTGAGTCGAAAACTCCCCGTTGGAAAGTCCATTTTATGGCCGGACTCTGTCCGTTTGTTTTCTTGAATTTGGGCCCAATGGGCCTTAGAGTTGGGTTAATGAACAGTTAGGCTTACTACGGGCCTCGGGGGCTTTAGGCTGGCCCAGGTCCTAGTGCCGGTCCGGCCCATAGGTTGGGTCGTGACACAAACCCACAAAATTTAAAAGACATAAAAATCAATAAACTAAAAGAAAAACAACAAATTCCAAAAAAATCAACAAACCTAGAAATTAAAGAATATCAAAATATGGGGAATTCTCACCAACAATTTTATGAATTTGGTGAGAGTATTAGCTCCATTAATTTTGATGGCAACTTGCTATAAGTCTATAATATATAAAAAGAAATTTTCGAGTGAAAAGGTTTTAATTAATTAAAATCTTATGTTAATTTAAAAAATATATATAATTTTTTTTAATGTAAACTTTAATTCAACTAAAAATTATGAGAATTCATTAATTATTTATTTTATAATCCAATTTAATTTTCTATGTCATATTTTTATTATTTATACGTTTCTTTCAGTTTTAAATTTTTGTTTAATCAATGCTATGGAGGTAATGTAAATGCTTCGGTCATCCAATACCATTCTACAAACATTAAATCACAGGTGTAATCCAATCCAATCCTAATATATTTGAAAAATTAATGTAGGTAACTTCTAAGACTCTAAATTATCCGTTAAAATTATCCTTGAAAATTGATGTTGATCATATATGAGATTAATTCCTCAGCTTTGCAACCTTCAGCCTCTCTTTCAATTTCTAAAATGATATGATAGCTTTATATTTTACAACAAAACCTGCTCTGTTCCATACAATGCCACTGAAATTGCTCTCTCTATTGATGTTTTCTTGTTTAATAAATTTTACTGAAAAGTGCTTCTGCGGATGACGATTTCTTGAAAAAACAAATTTAATAATTAACTTCATTTCACACTAATTTGGTAAGCACTTGATTAGGTGTACAAAAATCTGAATACAAAAAAAGTGCAAACAAGGATAATTCAGTAAATTTTAATTACTTTTTGATATGCATGCGAGGGTGTTTGGTTCACTTAAAAAAATGAAGTTGATAGTTGATAAATACCCAAATAAATAAATTAGAGTGTTTGGTAAATTTTAAAAAATAAAGCTAATAGCTAATGGGTAATTGATATGGTACTCATAACTACAATTTGTATCAAAATATAGTTGTTTCTCATTAGCTGACAGTTGATTTGATTTTATTTTTTACTTAGATCATATTAACTTTTTTTCATTTATTTCGAAAATTAATTTTTTTAATGCTTTTATCTTTTTTATTTATATTTTAATATTTTTATTAGCGCATTATAACTTTTTTAAAATATTTTTTTATTAATAACATAAAATATAAAATATTTATTTATTATAAAAAAATGTTTTTTTTTACATTTAAGAATTTAAAATTAGTTATAAATTTTTTCTTTATCAACAATAATAATTACTTTATTATTTTATAACTATATTTTTAAAGTTATTGAATTATTTTTTAAAGAATTTAATTATTTTTTTATTTCAATAATAAAATAAATGATATAATATAATGAATCAATAATTATAGATTTATTTTAATAATATAATAAATGATATAATATATTAATTTAATAATTAAATATTTAATTTAATAATAATAAATAATATAATATAATAAATTTATAAAATTATATTTATTTTAATAATAAAATAAATTATATGATATATATACTGTTATTAGTCATTTTACATATGAACATTAATAATTAAACATAATTTTACCAAATACTTAACATAAATCAGTTATCATTATATATATATATATGCAAGAATATTGCTTTAACACATTTACTTTTATTTAATCAAATACCTCAAACACTTAAAACTATTAGAAATCTAAATAATAAATTAATTAATCTTCCTACCATATATAGCTAGCTAATATCCTAAAATAACAAATATATTTTCCAATGAATTCGGCTTCAAGTTAGTACTAATTGACTAATGATGTGTTGAACAATATTGTACCAAAGCAGGAGGCACCCAGTAGGAAACGATTCTAGGAATTTCCTCATGTCCACCAAAGCAATCATGAGTCCATTGCATAAACATACTGCAGCATCCTTCAGCCATTTGAAGGTCTTGAAAAATTGTACCAATGGCAGATCGAGCCCAACACAAACCCACATTAACTGAGGATGCAGCACAGGCCGGAGACAAAGTCAATGGTGGAGAAGGTGCCCCAGGAACTTGAGGAGTTGATGGTGCTTTTGGAACTTGAGGAGTTGATGGTGCTTTTGGAACTTGAGGAGTTGATGATGCTGGTGGAGTTGGGCTATGGAAGAAAGGATTTGATGGGCAATGGCACACACATGTACACTGTCTTCCGATTGAACCTCGCCCCCCTTGAAGCCAACTTATCTCATAAGGGCAGCCAAAACATGCAAAAGTACAGCCACAATCAAATGCAACAGCCTCTTCACTAATAGGATTTGCTAATCCATCATTCATCAACCTTGCTAAGCACACAAGAACAAATACCAACCAGATTGAACACCTCATTTTGACTAATAATGACAACGACTTTTTCTTTTGTTCTATGATATTTATGTAGTGTGATTTGATTTTAATCTCGTTGGGCAGCTCAGGTATTTATAGAATACCCACAATCTAATTTGAAATTATGTCAATAACTCCAAGTTGAATTTTAATTTAATTCTTGTTTATCTGATATCATGAATTTCTATCACAATTAAACAATGCTACCTGTCTTTTCATAATTGAATCACGCAGGAAAAGTATATCTCCTATAAATTTATCATTAATTTAAGAAGGAAATTAACAATACTAGATCTCTAATTTAATTACGTGTTATCATTTATTAGTTTATAAATAAATTATTTCTGCAAACAAAGTCCATTACAATATCGGCTCACGTTTTCTATCTCTTTTATAATTAGGAGAATTCATTATTTATTTTATCAATTATAATTAGTGTTTATGAAGATTTATTTAAATTACCTTCTTCCTAATTAAAATTTTAGTAATACATTAAATTTTTTATTTTATAATTATATTTAAATAAGTTTTTAATCTAATTATTTATAAAGATTCAAACTAATTGAATTAAATTAAAAGTCTATTTAATTTAACTGTTGGTTGTAATTGATAACTGATAATTATTACTGTTATTTGATAGTTAATGGCTGATAGCTTATTATAGTTTATTTATGTTAAGTGTTTGATAAAATTATATTTAACTGTTGCTATTGATATATAAAATGACTGATAAGGGTATGTTTTATATAATTTATTTTATTATTAAATTAAATATATAATCATTAATTTAATATATTATATTATTTATTATATTATTGAAATAATATATCTCATTAATTTTATAACTGAAATAAGAAAATAATTAAATTCTTTAAAAATAATTAAATAACTTTAAAAGTTTGCTTCATGTCCAACGCCTCATCACCTGTATCTTTTATCCTAGCACTCTTTTTCACAGGCTTCTCCTTGGCCACTTTTGTCTCCACTCAATTCTGGATGATGAGCTCCATGTTTTCAGCCCCAGTAGTTGGCACCGCTAATGGTGTTGCAGGCGGATGGGGCAATCTTGGTGGTGGGGCGACGCAGCTGATGATGCCCCTTGTTTTTGGCCTAATCCGTGACATTGGAGCAGTGAAATTTACAGCTTGGAGAATTGCATTTTTCATTCCTGCCCTGTTTCAAATGTTATCAGCATTTGCAGCATTGATCTTCGGCCAGGACTTGCCAGACGGGAACTTCGGTAGGCTACGAAATTCAGGGGATAAACCCAAAGATAAATTCTCAAGCGTCTTCTATCATGGGGTTACAAATTACAGAGGGTGGATCCTGGCATTAACTTGAGGATACTGTTTTGGGGCGGAGCAGACAATTGACAATATAATAGCTGAATTTTTTTATGACAGATTTGATCTGGAACTCCACACAGCAGGAATTATTGCAGCAACTTTTGGACAAGCAAATATTGTTTATTGCAGCAACTTTTGCACTAGCAAATATTGTTTCTAGACCAGCTGGAGGATTGATTTCTGATATCGTAGCAAAGAGGTTTGGAATGAGAGGTAGGCTATGGGCTTTGTGGATAGTGCAGACATTGGGAGGTGTACTGTGCATCATTCTTGGGCAAGTGGGATCCTTAAGTGCTCGAGGAGGTAATTAAGATTTCTACTTCCACTTGATTCCATTCCTTTACTATCTCGCAGAGGATCAATTCTAATATTTATGCATCCATACGTTTAATTCTCCAGGTCATTAGGGCTAATATCCGGTATGACAGGCGGTGGTGGAAATGTGGGTGCTGTTCTGACTCAACTAATTTTCTTCAAAGGATCCAAATACTACAAAGAAAAAAGGATAACACTCATGGGTATTATGATTATATGCTGCACTCTCGCAATATGTTTAATATACTTCCCACAATGGGGTGGAATGTTTTGTGGCACATCATCCGAAAATACTGAACAGAAGAATACTATTACATGTCTGAATGGAATTCAAAGGAGAAAGAGCAAGGATTACTTCAGGCAAGCTTAAAATTTGCTGACAACAGCAGAAGTGAAAGAGGCAGAAGAGCAGGCTCTGAAACCATGCCACCAAATGAGACCCCATCTACAAATGTATAGTCTATATCCACTAGGTTCTCAAATTATCTACCATGAGCTTAGCAAGTAAAGGTAATTTGCATTGTGATATCCAAGTTTCAGATTGCAGGCTGTCGTATGTAGCAATAAATGATCTCAAAGACCTCATGCATCAAATCTATGAATTAGAAAATAAAGTTTAGCATCTTTGGTATTTATAAAGATCCAGAAAATCAAACTGAATATAAATAAAATATAAAACCTACTGAATAGGGAAAAAAATTATATATAAAACTAAAGCAAGAATGTTGCTTAACACAATTACTTCAATTTAACCAAATGCCTCAGACACGTAACAACTACTGGAAATCTAAATAATAAACTAATCTTCCAACGATATATAGCTAGCTAAGATCCTGAAATATAAATATATTCTTTAAAGGCATTCGGCAACAAATTAATACAAATTGACTAATGATGAGCTGAACAATATTGTACCAAAGCAGGGGGCACAAAGTAGGAGACAAGCTTAGGAATTTCCTCGTTTCCACCAAAACAATCGTCAGCCCATTGTGTAAACATATTGCAACATCCTTCCGCCATTTGAAGATTTTGAAAAACTGTACCTACGGCAGATCGAGCCCAACACAAACCCACATTAACTGAGGATGCAGCACAGGCTGGAGACAAAAAGAATTGGGGAGAAGGTGCTCCAGGGACCTGAGGGGTTGACGGTACACTTGGAACTTGAGGAGTTGATGGTGCCTTTGGAACTTGAGGAGTTGATGATGGGCAATGGCATACACATGTACATTGTGTCCCGATTACCCCTCGCCCAATTTGAACCCGCCTTACCTCATAAGGGCAGCCGGAACAAGCAGCAGTACAGCCACAATATGCAACAGCCTCTTCACTTGCAGAATCTGAGCTAAAAGGATTTGCTAACCCATCATTAATTAACCCTGCGAAGCAAGCAAGAATAAATACCAACCAAATTGAGCGCCTCATTTTTACTAATGATAACTAATTTTTCTTTATTCTTTTAGCAAACAATCGCTAGTTTGTCTTTTGTTCTAGGATATGTGCGTATTTATAATATAGCCATAATATAATTTGACATTATCTCATTAACTCCAAGTTGAATTTTAATATGATTATTTTTTATCCGATATCATGAATCTCTATTATAATTAAACTATGATACCTACCTTGCCATCACGCAGGGAAAGAATATCTGCTTTAAGTTTATCATTAATTAATTATTTTAAGAAGGAAATTTACAATATTGGACCTTAGTTTAATTGAATGCTTCATTTATTAGTTTATAAATTGTTTTTGCAAATAACGTCCACATTAAATCACAGGTGTAATCCAATCCAATCCTAATATATTTGAAAAATTAATATAGATAACTTCTAAGACTCTAAATTATCCATTAAAATTATCCATGAAAATTGACGCTGATCATATATGAGATTAATTCCTCAACTTTGCAACTTCTCTCGTCAGTTAATTGGTCAGTGATTCTAACTTCTAAGGCTCTAAATTATCCGTTAAAATTATCCATGAAAATTGATGCTAATATTCATCCCAATAAAATGTCATTAGAGCATATAACAGACATGGGTTTAAATTCATATAGATCTTACTGGTTTGTCAATCGTGGCGCCGATCCATCACATTTTTGGTGCCTGCAGGATTTTATAAATATTTAATTTATTTAATAAGTAAATTATTATTTCACTTTTAAATTTTATTATTCTCAATTATTCATTAATTATTTTAAAAAATAAATTAAAAGATTCATCAAATTTAATTCCTTAATTTATATAAATTTAAAATTAAATCTCTCAATTATATGTCGATTATAATTATTACTTAGAATCGAATTTTATCAACAATTATTTTTAGTGGGCAATCTATAAATTTTACTGTGAAAAAATCTCTCCCTCCCTAAACTCTATTATTTGTGCATATCTTGCTTGCTTGGTGTCCATGAAAATATTTTCAATACATATGAAAATAAAAGCACGGGTTTAATCCAAGCAAGTCCGATCTAAAAAAGAATGCGTACTACACTTTATGGATTAGTCAAGTGTTCGATCTATAGAGTTAATAAACTGAGGAAGGCCTCACTTAGCATTCAATTAATGAAACTAAAAAAGAATGTAAATTTTTATATAACACAATAAAGTACATGAGTTGAATTGGCAAACACTTACTTGGGTATTACCATTTATCTATAAAAATAAATTTCTTATAATATCTGCACATAAGATTTTTGTATTATTTATATTATTTCTTTGACTGGTTTGACTCTTATTAAAGTCAGATGATAAAAAAAATTATGAAATTATTATGTCTGACTTTTGGATGAGAGAAAGGATGGCAACGGATTAAATATTTTGAAGTATCTAATTCAATCAAATTTTATTAGGTCGGTTTGAATAGTCTATAATTAAATTAGAGATAAATTTATGTTTATAAAATAATATTCATGGATTAGAGGCTAATCCCTTTTGTAAATAATTAATTAAATATAAAATATATTTTTATAATAGTATTTATAAAATTTTTATATACATTATATTTTAAATATTTTATAAAAATTTTTTTTTATTGAATTCAGTCTCGGTAAGTTAAATTTATTTGATTTTATCACTTTTAGATCAAATCAAACTAAATCAACAGTGTTGTACCGAGCACCGTAAAACTTAGCTAAATCTTTGATCATCAATCATACATAAACATGTGTCTTATTTATTTTATTCATAAATTTCATTATATATGGTGAGCTGTATTTTTTTAATTATAAAAAATGAGAGCTCCGTGAATATAAAGGTCATAACCCTCTTAGGTTTGTCATTGATTTAATTCAATCCCATAAGAAGGGACTTACCACCGAACTCAAGATGATACCTAATGAAATAAATCATTGAATAATTTGCCTACTTCTCTTATTACACTATTAAATAAAAATAATATTTAATCATTATGATTGTGCGAGGAGTCAGATCAGGATGAGATAAGGTCATCTCACCAAGTTAATCACTATACTATTATACTCAATGATTATATATACCTAATTTCATTTTGTCATCTTTTACAGCTCGCCATATAATCATCAAGCATAATATAATCATCGATTATGCTCGATGATTATATGGCGAGCCGTAAAAAGTGACAAAATGAAATTAGGCATACATGATATAAATATTTTTTAGAACATTATTGGCATATGGCCATCAATTAGATCCTAAAAATACAAGGATCTTCTTTAGAAAAAAAGAAAGAAAAAGGTTAAATGATGTGATATGACAATAAAGAAAAGTAAACATTATTTAGGTGATAATAAATTCTATTATTAAATTAATATAATCATTTTTTAATTTCTAAATAATATAATACATTATTTAAAATTTTAATAATTTCATATACTTTTTTTAAATACGCCAATAACACCAATCCATAAAATCAACTATCGAAACATGAAAAACACAAAACTTAGAAAATCAATGGGAACACCAAGGCTCAAAGTACTAAGGCGCTAACAAGTTTTGGAGTAGTACAAGGAGCAAGGTGTAGGCGTGCATCTGAGCGTGATAAGGCCAAATAAATAAATAAATGTAAATATTTTATTAAATTTTAAATAAAATAAAATTAAAAATAATAATAACTAATAAATATTGAAGTACTAATATATATCAAACAATTATAAAATAATTACTCTTCAATCTTAATAAGGAGTAGTATCATAATTTTTTCATTTTCTTTTACAACTTCATTATTTTAATACTCATCTTCAAAAAAATGAAAATATGGGAGGTCGTAGTCCTGAGTGTGATAGTTTGACGAGATTTTGACAAATTTCCAATTGAGTAGTAATACTTTTTATCAATTAAAGTACTCGTCAAATGTAGAAATAAAGAAGGCGTGTCTTTCCAGGGTCATGTGCTTTAAATAAAGTACACGCCTTGATGCATAAGACGAGGATTCGGTGAATTTGTCGAAATTTTTTCTCCTTTAGAGATATTAGGGTTAGAGCCTGACGAACTTAAAACCTGAAATGTGTCTTGCTGAAACTTATAGTCAAATATGCACCTTGAAGAAATACTAGCCGATTTTGTTATGAAAATACAAGTATAATTTAATTAGCTTAAACATAATTTCTTGTCAATGAAGCCAGCCATTAAAGCATCCTGTAAAAAAAAAAAATTAAATGATGGTGATAAGGCCAGTAAAGAAAATTTTATTAATGTCATAAATTTTGAAATTGAACTTTATATTTATTCATGATATTTTTGTAATTAAATTAGAATAAATCATTATTTTCTTATTTTTAAGTAATGTAATACATTTCAAAATTTTAATAATTTATTATTATTTTTTTTAAATTTACCCCATAAACATTGAGCACTAACCTATACAATCAACAAGCCAAAACATAAAAAATAAGAACCCAAAAAATCAACAATATTAAAATCACAAGACATAAAAATCAACAAACTCAAAAAAAAAAATATGGGAGAGTTCTTACCCACCATTAATCTTGATGCAGCTTCCCACAATGAGCTGAGTTCTAGTTAAGCTTCTATTTTTGAGCTAGTTGCATATTTCACACAGCCTTCAATTTTTATTTCATTGCTCTGTTTCTTGATTTTGATTTGTTAATTTTTGTATATTATTAAATTTTAAATATGTATTACATTATAAGTTATAAATTCATCACTTATCTCTAAAGGACTCAATTGCATCACCTATCTTATATTGCACATCTTTTGAAAAAAATATAAAATATTATATTTAGTTTCCTCCTATATTTCATAAATTTAATAAAAATTAAATTATATAAAAAGTTAAATAGTAATGAGAGATTTCCAAAGACCTCCATGATTTGTTGCTAATGTTCATCCCAATTGAAATGTGGATAGAGCATATAAGAGACATGAGTTCAAATACACATATATCTTATTGGTTTGTCGATAATAATACCGATCCATCATATTTTTGGTGCCTACAAGATATTCTAAATATTTAATTTATTTAATAAATAAATCATTATTTCATCTTTTTTTAAAAAAATATATTATCTTTAAATTTTATTTTTTTTAATCTTTTATTAAAGTACTTGATTATGATCTTTTTTGGACTTACATGGGTATTAACATTTATTTATAAAAATAAATTTCTTGCAAATGGATAAATGCAGCTCCCGGAAAATGCAGTTAGTAAATTTTTTTATTAAAAAAATGGATAAATTACAATGAACTCGCTGAAGTTTAACAAAATTTATAGATTAATCCATGATGTAAATTTAGTAATAATTTAATCCTTTAAATTTTATTTTCATTAACAAATTAATCTTTATATTTTACTTCTATAAATAAATTAGTTTCTATGATCTGTAAATTTTAAAGACTAATTTGTTAATAGAAATCAAATATGAGGATCAATTTGTTAACAAAAATAAAATTTAAGAATTAAATCGTTATTAAATTTACATTAAAGATTAGTTTGTGAGTTTTGTTAAACTTTAAAATATTTTTTATAATTTATACAAAAATATTTATGAATGTACATATATTGCTAATATAAATAGATTTTATAACATCTAGACACAAACGATTTTTTATTATTTACATGGATTTTTTTATTGGTTTAATCTTATTTAAGTTAGATGATAAAAAGTTATCATTTTTGAATGATAGTAAGAATCACAATGAATTGGACATTTTTTAATACCTAATTTACTAAATCTTATTAAGAGTGGTTTGAATAATATATAATTAAATTTGAGATAATTTTAAATTTAAAAATAATTAATTGTGTTGTCCGCATATTACATTAATTATTTATTATTTTATTTTAGTAATATAAAATAAAATATTTTATATTTTATATTTTTATAATTACATTATAAAATTATGTTAATGATAAAATTTTTAATTAATTATAATTTTATTTCATGTGATAATAAATTCTTTAATACTTAAAATTATAAATTTAAGAATTTCAAAATTTTTAAAAGATGTTGTAAAAAAGAAATTTATATATTTTTTTTATATAAGATAAGATTTTGATAGTTAAAAATTGATGTTTAATACAATAAGTTAATTTTTTTATATAAAAAATACGAATAAAAGTAATAAAGAGACTGTGCCATACTGCGATTTTTAAGTAGCTTTTATAGTTTAGATGACACACTTTTGTAAATCGATTTTGAAATTTCAGCTTTAATATTGATATATTAATTATAAAATATGTTAGTGATAAAATTTTTAATTAATTATATTTTTATTTTAAGTGATAATAAATTGTTTAATGCTTGAAATTATAAAATTAAGAATTTCAAAAATTTTAAAAGATATTGTAAAAAAGAAATTTAGATTTTTTTTTTGTATGAAATAAGATTTTGATAGTTAAAATTTGAAAAAAAAAAACTTAAAAATTGATGTTTGATAAGCTAATTTTTTATATAAAAAAATATAAAAATAAAAACAATAAAGAGGTTGTGTCACATGAAGATTTTTTACTATTAGAAAATTTATATATTAATATTTGAAATAAAATCAGTTTTTTTTATTTAAATATTTTTAAATTTTAATTACTAAAATCTTATCTGATATTAAAAAAATAATTATTAAAAAACAAATTTTAATTTAATTTTCAGTTAGATTAGAAAAAGGATGAGTTATTTTCTAAAAATTATATTAATATATATAAATAATTATTCACTACAAAATTATTTATAAAAATCTAAATATTTATTTTTAAAAACATTTCTTATATTTAAAATTTAAGAATTTTAATAATGATATGCATTTTTTTTTTATTTGAAAAATTAATGTAGTTAACTTCTAAGATTCTAAATTATCCGTTAAAATTATCCATGAAAATTGATGTTGATCATATATGAGATTAATTCCTCAGTTTTGCAACCCTCAGCCTCTCTTTTCTTATTTGTGGATTTCAATGACGGTTTTAGTTCAATTTCTCTAATGATGTGATAGATTTAAATTTCACAACAAAACATACTCTGTTCCATACAATGCCACGAAAACTACTCTCTCTATTGATATTTTCTTGTTTAATAAATTTTACTGAAAAGTGCTTCTGCGAATGACGATTTCTTGAATAAATAAATTTAATAATTTCATTTCACACTAATTTGGTAAGAATCTGAATACAAAAAAAGTACAAATAAGGATAATTCAGTAAATTTTAAGTACTTTTTGAATATGCATGTGAAGGTGTTTGGTTCATTTAAAAAAATGAAGTTGATAGCTGATAGACACCAAATAGATAAACTAGAGTGTTGTGGTAAATTTAAAAAAATAAAGCTAATAGCTGATGAGTAACTGATATGGTATTCATAACTACAGTTTGTATCAAAATAGAGTTGTTTCTCATCAGCTGATAGTTGATTTGATTTTTTTTTACTTAGATCATATTAACTTTTTTAATTTAATCCGAAAATTAATATTATTAATGTTTTTATCTTTTTTATTTATATTTTAATATTTTAATTAGCGCATTATAATTTTATTAAAAATTTTTTTATTAATAACATAAAATATAAAATATTTATTTATTATAAAAAAAAACGTTTTTTTACATTTAAGAATTTAAAATTAGTTATAAATTTTTTCTTTGTTAATAATAATAATTACTTTATTATTTTATAACTATATTTTTAAAGTTATTGAATTATTTTTTAAAGAATTTAATTATTTTTTTATTTCAATAATAAAATAAATGATATAATATAATGAATCAATAATTATAGATTTATTTTAATAATATAATAAATGATATAATATATTAAATTAATAATCAAATATTTAATTTAATAATAAAATAAATAATATAATATAATAAATTTATAATATTATATTTATTTCGATAATAAAATAAATTATATGATATATATACCGTTATTAGTCATTTTACATATGAACATTAATATCTAAACATAATTTTGACAAACACCTAACATAAATCAGATATCATTATATATATATATATATATATATATATATATATATATATATATATATATATATATATATATATATATATATATATATGCAAGAATATTGTTTTAACACATTTACTTTTATTTAATCAAATGCCTCAAACTCGTAAAACTATTGGAAATCTAAATAATAAATTAATTAATCTTCCTATCATATATAGCTAGCTAAGATCCTAAAATAACAAATATATTTTCCAACGCATTTGGCTTCAAGTTAGTACTAATTGACTAATGATGTGTTGAACAATATTGTACCAAAGCAGGAGGCACCCAGTAGGAAACGATTCTAGGAATTTCCTCATGTCCACCAAAGCAATCTTGAGTCCATTGCGTAAACATACTGCAGCATCCTTCAGCCATTTGAAGGTCTTGAAAAATTGTACCTATGGCAGATCGAGCCCAACACAAACCCACATTAACTGAGGATGCAGCACAGGCTGGAGACAAAGTCAATGGGGGAGAAGGTGCCCCAGGAACTTCAGGAGTTGACGGTGCTTTTGGAACTTGAGGAGTTGATGATGCTGGTGGAGTTGGGCTAGGGAAGAAAGGATTTGATGGGCAATGGCACACACATGTACACTGTCTTCCGATTGAACCTCGGCCCCCTTGAACCCAACTTATCTCATAAGGGCAGCCAAAACATGCAACAGTACAGCCACAATCAAATGCAACAGCCTCTTCACTATTAGGATTTGCTAGCCCATCATTCATCAACCTTGCTAAGCACACAAGAACAAATACCAACCAGATTGAATACCTCATTTTGACTAATAATGATAACTACTTTTTCTTTTGTTCTATAATATTTATGTAGTGTGATTTGATTTTAATCTTGTTGAGCAGCTCGGGTATTTATAGAATACTCACAGTCTAATTTGAAGTTATGTCAATAACTCCAAGTTGAATTTTAATTTAATTCTTGTTTATCCGATGTCATGAATTTCTATCATAATTAAACTATGCTACTTGCCTTTCCCTAAAGTATATCTCCTATAAATTTATCAATAATTTAAAAAGGAAATTAACAATACTAGGTGTTGTCATTTATTAATTTATAAATAAATTATTTCTGCAAACAAAGTCCATCACAATATCTGCTCACGTTTTCTATCTCTTTAATAATTAGGAGAATTCATTATTTATTTTATTACTTACAATTAGTGTTTATGAAGATTTATTTAAATTACCTTCTTCCTAATTAAAAATTTAGGGGATAAGATGAGATTTAACCACGTTATTATTATTAAATTAAGAATCAATTCAATTATTAGAGTGGCTAATGGCACATTCAGCCAAGTTAAATTTTTAATATTTTATTATTGTTTTAGTAATACATTAAATTTTTTATTTTATAATTATATTTAAATAAGTTTTTAATCGAATTATTTATAAAGATTCAAACTAATTGAATTAAATTAAAAGCATGTTTAGTTTAGCCGTTGAATGTAATTGATAAATGATAATTATTAGTGTTGTTTGATAACTAATGACTGATAGCTGATTATAGCTGATTTATGTTAAGTGTTTAGTAAAATTATGTTTAACTGTTGCTATTGATATATAAAATGACTAATAAGGGTATGTTTCATATAATTTATTTTATTATTAAAATAAATATAAAATTATAAATTTATTATATTATATTATTTTATTTTATTATTAAATTAAATATATAATTATTAATTTAATATATTATATTATTTATTATATTATTAAAATAATATATCTCATTAATTTTATAACTGAAATAAGAAAATAATTAAATTCTTTAAAAATAATTAAATAACTTTAAAAGTTTGCTTCATGTCCAACGCCTCATCACCTGTATCTTTTTTCCTAGTACTCTTTTTCACAGGCTTCTCCTTGGCCACTTTTGTCTCCACTCAATTCTGGATGAGCTCCATGTTTTCAGCCCCAGTAGTTGGCACCGCTAATGGTGTTGCAGGCGGGTGGGGCAATCTTGGTGGTGGGGCGACGCAGCTGCTAATCATGCCCCTTGTTTTTGGCCTAATCCGTGACATTGGAGCAGTGAAATTTACAGCTTGGAGAATTGCATTTTTTATTCCTGCCCTGTTTCAAGTGTTATCAGCATTTGCAGCATTGATCTTCGGCCAGGACTTGCCAGACGGGAACTTCGGTAGGCTACGAAAGTCAGGGGATAAACCCAAAGATAAATTCTCAAGCGTCTTCTATCATGGGGTTACAAATTACAGAGGGTGGATTCTGGCATTAACTTGAGGATACTGTTTTGGGGCGGAGCAGACAATTGACAATAAAATAGCTGAATATTTTTATGACAAATTTGATCTGGAACTCCACTCAGCAGGAATTGTTGCAGCAACTTTTGGACTAGCAAATATTGTTTATTGCAGCAACTTTTGGACTAGCAAATATTGTTTCTAGACCAGCTGGAGGATTGATTTCTGATGTCGTAGCAAAGAGGTTTGGAATGAGAGGTAGGCTATGGGCTTTGTGGATAGTGCAGACATTAGGAGGTGTACTGTGCATCATTCTTGGGCAAGTGGGATCCTTAAGTGCATCCATTGTAGTGATGATTGCTGTCTCTTTTTTTTCTGCCAAGGAGCATGTGGGCTAACATTTGGGGTGGTTCCTTTTGTCTCAAGGAGGTAATTAAGATTTCTACTTCCACTTGATTCCATTCCTTTTCTATCTCGCAGAGGATCAATTCTAATATTTATGCATCCATACGTTTAATTCTTCAGGTCATTAGGGCTAATATCCGGCATGACAGGCGGTGGTGGAAATGTGGGTGCAGTTCTGACTCAACTAATTTTCTTCAAAGGATCCAAATACTACAAAGAAAAAGGGATAACACTCATGGGTATTATGATTATATGTTGCACTCTCGCAATATGTTTAATATACTTCCCACAATGGGGTGGAATGTTTTGTGGCGCATCATCCGAAAATACTGCAACAGAAGAATACTATTACATGTCTGAATGGAATTCAAAGGTGAAAGAGCAAGGATTACATCATGCAAGCTTAAAATTTGCTGATAACAGCAGAAGTGAAAGGGGCAGAAGAGCAGGCTCTGAAACCTTGCCACCAAATGAGACCCATCTACAAATGTGTAGTCTATATCTACTAGCTAGGTTCTCAAATTATCTACCATGAGCTTAGCAAGTAAAGGTAATTTGCATTGTGATATCCAAGTTTCAGATTGCAGGCTGTCGTATGTAGCAATAAATGATCTCAAAGACCTCATGCATCAAATATATGAATTAGAAAATAAAGTTTAGCATCTTTGGTATTTATAAAGATCCAGAAAATCAAACTGAATATAGATAAAATATAAAACCTACCGAATAGGGAAAAAAAATTATATATAAAACTAAAGCAAGAATGTTGCTTAACACAATTACTTTAATTTAACCAAATGTCTCAAATACCTAACAACTACTGGAAATCTAAATAACAAACTAATCTTCCTACGATATATAGCCAGTTAATATCCTGAAATATAAATATATTCTTTAAAGGCACTCGGCTACAAATTAATACTAATTGACTAATGATGAGCTGAATAATATTGTACCAAAGTAAGAGGCACAAAGTATGAGACAAGCTTAGGAATTTCCTCATTTCCACCAAAACAATCGTCAGCTTATTGTGTAAACATATGACAACCTCCTTCAGCCATTTGAAGGTTTTGAAAAACTGTACCTACGGCAGATCGAGCCCAATACAAACCCACATTAACTGAGGATGTGGCACAGGCTGGAGACAAAAAGAATTGGGGAGAAGGTGCTCCAGGGACCTGAGGGGTTGACGGTACACTTGGAACTTGAGGAGTTGATGGTGCCTTTGGAACTTGAGGAGTTGATGATGGGCAATGGCATACACATGCACATTGTGTCCCGACCTCGCCCAATTTGATCCTGGCTTACCTCATAAGGGCAGCGGGAACAAGCAACAGTACAGCCACAATATGCAACAGCCTCTTCACTTGCGGAATCTGAACTAAAAGGATTTGCTAACCCATCATTAATTAACCCTGCCAAGCAAGCAAGAATAAATACCAACCAAATTGAGCGCCTCATTTTTGCTAATGATAACTAATTTTTCTTTCTTCTTTTAGCAAACTCAAAAATCAACAATATTAAAATCACAAGACATAAAACTCAACAAACTCAAAAAAAAAATGTGGGAAAGTTCTTACCAACCATTAATCTTGATGCAGCTTCCCACATTGAGCTGAGTTTTAGTTAAGCTTCTATTTTTGAGCTAATTGCATATTTCACACAGCCTTCAATTTTTATTTCATTACCCTGTTTCTTGATTTTGATTTGTTAATTTTTGTATATTATTAAATTTTAAATATGTATTACATTATAAGTTATAAATTCATCACTTATCTCTAAAGGACTCAATTGCATCACCTATCTTATATTGCACATCTTTTGAAAATAATATAAAATATTATATTTAGTTTCCTCCTATATTTCATAAATTTAATAAAAATTAAATTATATAAAAAGTTAAATAGTAATGAGAGATTTCCAAAGACCTCCATGATTTGTTGCTAATGTTCATCCCAATTGAAATGTGGATAGAGCATATAAGGGACATGAGTTCAAATACCCATATATCTTATTGGTTTGTCGATAATAATACCGATCCATCATATTTTTGGTGCCTACAAGAAATTCTAAATATTTAATTTATTTAATAAACAAATCATTATTTCATCTTTTTTTTAAAAAAAAATATAATCTTTTAATTTTATTATTTTTTTTAATCTTTTATTAAAGTACTTGATTATGATCTTTTTTTGGACTTACATGGGTATTAACATTTATTTATAAAAATAAATTTCTTGCAAATGGATAAATGCAGCTCCGGAAAAATGCAGTCAGTAAATTTTTTTATTAAAAAAATGGATAAATTACAATGAACTCGCTGAAGTTTAACAAAATTTATAGATTAATCCCTGATGTAAATTTAGTAATAATCTAGTCCTTTAAATTTTATTTTCATTAACAAATTAATCTTTATATTTTACTTCTATAAATAAATTAGTTTCTATGATCTGTGAATTTTAAAGACTAATTTGTTAATAGAAATGAAATATGAGGATCAATTTGTTAACAAAAATAAAATTTAAGGATTAAATTGTTATTAAATTTACATTAAAGATTAGTTTGTGAGTTTTGTTAAACTTTAAAATATTTTTTATAATTTATACAAAAATATTTATGTATGTATATATATTGCTAATATAAATAGATTTTATAACATCTAGACACAAACGATTTTCTATTATTTATATGGATTTTTTTTATTGGTTTAATCTTATTTAAGTTAGATGATAAAAAGTTATCATTTTTGAATGATAGTAAGAATCACAATAAATTGGACATTTTTGAATACCTAATTTACTAAATCTTATTAAGAGTGGTTTGAATAATATATAATTAAATTTGAGATAATTTTAAATTTAAAAATAATTAATTGTGTTGTCCGCATATTACATGAATTATTTATTATTTTATTTTAGTAATATAAAATAAAATATTTTTTATTTTATATTTTTATAATTACATTATAAAATTATGTTAATGATAAAATTTTTAATTAATTATAATTTTATTTCATGTGATAATAAATTCTTTAATACTTAAAATTATAAATTTAAGAATTTCAAAATTTTTAAAAGATGTTGTAAAAAAGAAATTTATATATTTTTTTATATAAGATAAGATTTTGATAGTTAAAAATTGATGTTTAATACAATAAGTTAATTTTTTATATAAATTATAAAATATGTAAGTGATAAAATTTTTAATTAATTATATTTTTATTTTAAGTGATAATAAATTGTTTAATGCTTGAAATTATAAACTTAAGAATTTCAAAAATTTTAAAAGATATTGTAAAAAAGAAATTTAGATTTTTTTTTTTTTGTATGAAATAAGATTTTGATAATTAAAATTTGAAAAAAAAAAACTTAAAAATTGATGTTTGATAAGCTAATTTTTTATATAAAAAAATATAAAAATAAAAATAATAAAGAGGTTGTGTCACATGAAGATTTTTTACTATTAGAAAATTTATATATTAATATTTGAAATAAAATCAGTTTTTTTATTTAAATATTTTTAAATTTTAATTACTAAAATCTTATCTGATATTAAAAAAATAATTATTAAAAAACAAATTTTAATTTAATTTTCAGTTAGATTAGAAAAGGGATGAGTTATTTTCTAAAAATTATATTAATATATATAAATAATTATTCACTACAAAATCATTTATAAAAATCTAAATATTTATTTTTAAAAACATTTCTTATATTTAAAATTTAAGAATTTTAATAATGATATGCATTTTTTTTTATTTGAAAAATTAATGTAGGTAACTTCTAAGACTCTAAATTATCCGTTAAAATTAATTCCTCAGTTTTGCAACCCGCAGCCTCTCTTTTCTTATTTGTGGATTTCAATGAGGTTTTAGTTCAATTTCTCCAATGATGTGATAGATTTAAATTTCACAACAAAACATACTCTGTTCCATACAATGCCACGAAAACTACTCTCTCTATTGATGTTTTCTTGTTTAATAAATTTTACTGAAAAGTGCTTCTGCGAATGACGATTTCTTGAATAAACAAATTTAATAACTTCATTTCACACTAATTTGGTAAGCACTTGATTAGGTGTAAAAAAATCTGAATACAAAAAAAGTACAAATAAGGATAATTCAGTAAATTTTAAGTACTTTTTGAATATGCATAGTGTTTGGTTCATTAAAAAAATGAAGTTGATAGCTGATAGACACCCAAATAGATGAATTAGAATATTTGATAAATTTAAAAAAATAAAGCTAATAGCTTGAGTAACTGATATGGTACTCATAACTACAGTTTGTATCAAAATAGAGTTTGTATCAAAATAGAGTTGTTTCTCATCAGCTGATAGTTGATTTGATTTTTTTTTTTTTTTACTTAGATCATATTAACTTTTTTAATTTAATTCAAAAATTAATATTATTAACGTTTAATCTTTTTTATTTATATTTTAATATTTTAATTAGCGATTTATAACTTTATTAAAATATTTTTTATTAATAACATAAAATATAAAATATTTATTTATTATAAAAAAACGTTTTTTTACATTTAAGAATTTAAAATTAGTTATAAATTTTTTCTTTATCACAATAATAATTACTTTATTATTTTATAACTATATTTTTAAAGTTATTGAATTATTTTTTAAAGAATTTAACTATTTTTTTATTTCAATAATAAAATAAATGATATAATATAATGAATCAATAATTATAGATTTATTTTAATAATATAATAAATGATATAATATATTAAATTAATAATTAAATATTTAATTTAATAATAAAATAAATAATATAATATAATAAATTTATAATATTATATTTATTTCATTAATAAAATAAATTATATGATATATATACCGTTATTAGTCATTTTAGATATGGAATTAATAACTAAACATAATTTTGCCAAACACTTAACATAAATCAGTACACATTTACTTTTATTTAATCAAATGCCTCAAACTCGTAAAACTATAAGAAATCTAAATAATAAATTAATTAATCTTCCTATCATATATAGCTAGCTAAGATCCTAAAATAACAAATATATTTTCCAACGCATTCGGCTTCAAGTTAATACTAATTGACTAATGATGTGTTGAACAATATTGTACCAAAGCAGGAGGCACCCAGTAAGAAACGATTCTAGGAATTTCCTCATGTCCACCAAAGCAATCTTGAGTCCATTGCGTAAACATACTGCAGCATCCTTCAACCATTTGAAGGTCTTGAAAAATTGTACCTATGGCAGATCGAGCCCAACACAAACCCACATTAACTGAGGATGCAGCACAAGCTGGAGACAAAGTCAATGGGGGAGAAGGTGCCCCAGGAACTTGAGGAGTTGATGGTGCTTTTGGAACTTGAGGAGTTGATGATGCTGGTGGAGTTGGGCTAGGGAAGAAAGGATTTGATGGGCAATGGCACACACATGTACACTGTCTTCCGATTGAACCTCGCCCCACTTGAACCCAACTTATCTCATAAGGGCAGCCAAAACATGCAACAGTACAGCCACAATCAAATGCAACAGCCTCTTCACTATTAGGATTTGCTAACCCATCATTCATCAACCTTGCTAAGCACACAAGAACAAATACCAACCAGATTGAACACCTCATTTTGGCTAATAATGATAACTACTTTTTCTTTTGTTCGACAATATTTATGTAGTGTGATTTGATTTTAATCTTGTTGAGCAGCTCGGGTATTTATAGAATACCCACAATCTAATTTGAAGTTATGTCAATAACTCCAAGTTGAATTTTAATTTAATTCTTGTTCATCCGATGTCATGAATTTCTATCATAATTAAACTATGTTACTTACCTTTCCATAATTGAATCACACAGAGAAAGTATATCTCCTATAAATTTATCATTAATTTAAGAAGGAAATTAACAATACTATATCTCTAATTTAATTACGTGTTGTCATTTATTAGTTTATAAATAAATTATTTCTGCAAACAAAGTCCATCACAATATCTGCTCACATTTTCTATCTCTTTAATAATTAGGAGAATTTATTATTTATTTTATTAATTATAATTAGAGTTTATGAAGATTTATTTAAATTACCTTCTTCCTAATTAAAATTTTAGTAATACATTAAATTTTTTATTCTATAATTATATTTAAATAAGTTTTTAATCGAATTATTTATGAAGACTCAAACTAATTGAATTAAATTAAAAGCCTATTTAATTTAGCTGTTGGATGTAATTGATAACTGATAATTATTACTGTTATTTGATAACTAATGACTGATAGCTGATTTATATTAAGTGTTTAGTAAAACTATATTTAATTGTTGCTATTAATAGGTAAAATGACTAATAAGAGTATGTTTCATATAATTTATTTTATAATTAAATTAAATATATAATTATTAATTTAATATATTATATTATTTATTATATTAATAAAATAATATATCTCATTAATTTTATAACTGAAATAAGAAAATAATTAAATTCTTTAAAAATAATTAAATAACTTTAAAAGTTTGCTTCATGACGAAGCATCACCTGTATCTTTTTTCCTAGTACTCTTTTTCACAGGCTTCTCCTTGGCCACTTTTGTCTCCACTCAATTCTGGATGAGCTCCATGTTTTCAGTCATCCAATTCCATTCTACAAACATTAAATCACAGGTGTAATCCAATCCAATCCTAATATATTTGAAAAATTAATGTAAATAACTTCTAAGGTTCTAAATTATCCATTAAAATTATCCATGAAAATTGAAGCTGATCATATATGAGATTAATTCCTCAACTTTGCAGCTTCTCTCGTCAGTTAATTGGTTAGTGGTTCTAACTTCTAAGGCTCTAAATTATCCGTTAAAATTATCCATGAAAATTGATGCTAATCATATATGAGATTAATTAGCTTAAACATAAACACACACAAAAAAGAGCATTAAACGTGAAGTAATATTTATTTCTTGTCAATTAAGTCAATCATTAGCCATCCATTAAAGCATTTATACATTGCATTCCTGTAAAAAAAATATATCAAAAATAAACGGTGTGTTAAGCCCAGCAAAGAAAATTTTATTAATGTCATAAATTTTGAAATTAAGCTTTATATTTATTCATGATATTCAATTTGGCCCAATCTGAATTTAATAATTAAAGTAGGATAAATCATTATTTTCTTATTTTTAAGTAATGTATTTATTAATTTATTTTTTTATAATTTACCCCATAAACTTTGAAGAATATTAACCCATGCAATCAACAACCAACAACATATTCAAAAACATCGAAATCACAAAATTAATAAGACATAAAAATTACTTTTATTAACATATTAGTTTTCATGATAAGCGAATTTTGAGGACTAATCTATTAATAGCAGTAAAATGTAAGGATTAATTTGCTAATAGAAATAAAATTTGAGGATCAAGTCGTTATCAAATTTATATTAAAGATTAATTTGTGAGTTTTGTTAAATTTTAAAATTTTTTTTTATAATTTGTACAAAAATATTTATGTAAGTACATACATTGCTAATATAAATGGATTTTATAAAATCTAGACACAAAAGATTTTTTATTATTTATATGGATTTCTTTAATTGGTTTCATCTTATTTAAGTTGATAAAAAGTTATCATTTTTGAATGATAGTAAGAATCATTTACCGTGGGTTTTACATTTCTAAATTTCTAGTTTACTTGTTCTTTTTAATATTCAGTAAATTACTTTTTAATATATTGAGTGTACTCTATATTTTACTTAAAAATTTTATTTATTAATAAGAAATTAAAAAAAAAAAACTAAATAGTGCGGTATCATCAATAAACAAAAGTAAAATTTATGAATGATATAAAGAACATGTTTGGTTGAACTCTAAGATAGAATTTATTTCATTTGCAAATGAATTAACTATTATGCAATTCATTTGCAAATGAATTTTTTTATTTAGTATATTTTATATTAAATATGGAATTCATTTCAAATGAAATGAATTTTGTGTTGTTCATTTAGTCATTTTCTGGGTTTCAGTGTTTGGTCATTCGGGTTTGGGCAGAGAATTGGTCATGATTTTAACAAAATTTGGGTATAGTGTCTACATGAAAAATGAGCTATTTTGAGTCTATTTTCACCTCCAATTGGCCTCATACCAATTGGAGTCACGCATTTTCAGTTATGGGTCAATAAATCCACTGGACTCATTGAGTCCAAACCTGCAGAAAATTGAACACTCCCAATATCACAATTCCTTCAACTTCCTTACTTCAATTTGCATGCAATACACTTCTATAAGCAACAATCTCAACTCAATAGGTCAATGTCAACATTTTACACAAAGTCCTTAATATTTACATAAATCCTAGTTTTCAAAGTTTCAAATTTACACAAACACTACACCATCAAACTCCCAACCATTTCAACTCATCAAACATTCTCATGGAACCTTTTTTCATCACCTAAAAGCAACAAACCTCAAGTTCCATGGCTACCAAAAATCAAGGGTTCTTTCCTTCAAATTTTCTTTTCAATTTCATGCAAATTTTCACTTGATTTAGCATGATATTCATGCTTAAAAAAGAGATTTAAAATTTAAAGCACTAACCTTTGTGGTGACCCAACTTCAAGCTTCCTAAACTTCAACTTTTCTCCTCTTTATGGGTATCTATGGCTTCCTTATGGAGTGGTGATGGGTGTCGAATCCACCAGAAATTAAATTAACTGAAATTATCAATTGTGAAATATTTTCTGTAGCAAGTGGTAAATCCAGGTCGAACCCTAGAGATTTAATTATTAAATTTTGTGCACTTGTGTGTAATGGAAAATGAAAGAAACAAAGATTTGGGGGGGGGGGGTGAGGGGATTGTTTGTAACACAAAATCAGAAGAAATCAGAAATTTAAGAACTAAATATGAAAATCTTAATTTAAACAAACTTCAATCCAAGGAAATTCGCATTCCAATGCATTGATTTGATCATAGACAAAAGAAATACAATTATATCTTATTGAATACTTAACGTAAATTTACCAAACAGTGAGGTAAACCCATGACTTCCCTAAACTAATCAATTCGAGCCCAGCACTCTTATTGACTCTAATTATTAACTGAGTTGGTATTAAGCAATCCTCATCAAATTAATAACTATTTTAAGAAAAGGAAGTAGTTACGCTGAACAATAATTTATGAAGCATAAATCATTTAATCCACCCTATTGTTTCCTTAGGTTATTATCGAAAACTTGGATCATAATCAATAAAACCTAATTGCTACTCATATTCAATCTTACACAACAATTACGGATTATGAAGATGAACTAGCAATTGATCAAATCAAACAATTAACTAATAGGCCTTTTTAGAAAATCATTCAACAAATCAAAACACTTAAATCAGAAAACAATAGATATTCAAAAAGACATAAATAAAATTAAGAACTCGATCTCACAAATTAAACAAAAGAACTTGAATCCCTTGAACTGAATTAAAAACTTAGCCACTTATGTTTGTGGCTTATAGAAAAATAAAGAAAAAATAGAAATCTAAAACTATGGATGAGAATGGAGAATGAAGGTGTTAGAGGCGTTTGAATTGGGATGCTCTTAGCTGCTAGCCAAAGACATATTTATAGTAGAAAACCTAACCTCAAAGATAGGAACCAAACTAGGAAAAGTTTTGAAATTCAAAATGCGGATTTTCAGCCTGCATTCACATCTGTGGAATCAAGGCTGATTTTCAGTGACTTTCTTTTCGAATCTGCCTCTGCCTTCTTCAGGAAAGTTGTAGCCCTATTTCTTAGCTTTCCAACGGGTATTAATTCTCCCAAATTCGAGGTCTACAGCCCAAGTTATTGCCCAAAAATCGAGACTGATTAAGACAGACCATCCAGCCCATAGTGACAACTTCATTGCCATTTTTGACAATTAAAATGGCCTCATCTCGCATCCAACCCTTCATAGAAGTTGTAGAGGTGGCTCTTAAGGTTCAATTGGGCTTGGGCCTGCTTCATTTGGACATCTGAAACTTCATATATAAAATAAATACCGAAACTGATCGTGACACATCAAGTTTGGGCTTTTACAATAGATCCATAGCTCATTTTGTCAACCTTAAAGACTGATTTGGGCTTTGGTCCCTCCTTCTCTTTTGAAGTGCTCTATCTTAGCTTTTCAATGGATTAAAAAACACTTAATTTAGAGATCCACAACTTTAGAAACACCTGAGAAATACAGCAAAGGTCAAATGCTGAAAATTTCTCCATTTAACACAATTATTCTACAACTATCTACAAATATGTCTAAATGATAAATATATTTTAACCAACTGAATTAAACATAAAAATACACTAAAAACACTAAATGTGATGGGAGTAAAATTAATAAATTATGCACTTATCAAATTCCCCCACACTTATTCCATGCTTATCCTCATGCATGACTTAAACTCTCAATCAACTCCATTTATAAGTTCTTTAACTTCACCCTATCACAACATTCTCTAACAAAAAATTAAAAGTTTGAAAGAAGAGGCAAGTAAGGTAATAACCATCATAACAAATTCCATCAACACCATACCAATATATCAACAATTTTCCAACACAAAACAAAAGGCTTGAAATCAATTAAACTCACACAATTAAAGTTCCATAAAATTTTAAGTCAATACACACCAAAACACAAGGCTAATTTATCAAGGCACAACCTTTTTTTTTATATATATATATTTGAAATTGGTACTTCTCTCTTGTCACAGTTACTTTTTTTTCTTTTTCAACCACCACCTTCAGAAAAGCACCTTGCTCATATCTTAGCTAGCTTTTGGCCTGAGAATCGACATGGGGTTCATGAAGACCCCTGGTTAGTTTACTTAACTAAAATAGATGAGCAATTTTCAAGTTCAACATTTTATAAAGTGCCCTGATAGATTAAATAAAGTTTTGAAATATGCATGATATTAGTTTAAAGCACACATAACTAATCATTTCACCATTAAATCAAGCCTAGATAATTTATGCAGAAAAAAAAATTACTCTATGATATGGAGAAGAGGGAAAATCTATCATTAAAGTTACTATTACCTTGCCTAAAATCTCAAAAATTCAATCTAAAATAGAAAAGTCATTTCAAGGACAAAGCGCTTCTCTCCAAGAGTTAATAAAGAATCATGAATCAAGCTTATGAGAAAAAAAATTTTTTATTTTTGTTTTTTATTTTTATTTTTATTTTTTAACAATTAAAGAGATTACAACAACAAATTTCTCCTCCCCCACACTTAAAACTTACATTGTCCCCAATGTAAAACCCAAATGCAAAAGAGAAAAAAAAATGCTAGAAAATAAAATAAAATAAGAGAAAGAAAACAAATCTGATTGTGGCTAACAAGCCATCCATGGGTTGCCTCCCAAGAAGCGCTTTTGTTTATCGTTGTTAGCTCAACATGGTAAAGCTCTTTAATCCACTGAATGCTTCTCAAACCCCCCATAAAATAGCTTGAGTTCATGACTGTTGACCTTGAACACTTTGTTAGTTCCTAAACTTTGAATTTCAACTGCACCATAAGGAAACACATTAGTAACAACAAAGGGTCCAATCCAACGAGAACGCAACTTACCAGGCATCAGCTTCAATATGGAATTATACAATAAAACTTTTTGTCCAATCACAAATTGCTTCCTTAGTTTGTCATAGAATGCCTTTGTCTTTTCTTTATAAAGCCTAGAATTCTCATAAACTTTAAGGCGAATTTCCTTTAATCCATGCAATTGTAATTTTCTTTCCACACCAGTAGTATCCAAATTCAAATTACAATGTCTAACAGCCTTATGTTCCAACTCATCCTCCATGCTTAACTCAAACACATCCTGCATAAATGTATCAACAACATTAATAGAAAAGACAGAATGATTATCAGCAGGATATTTCATAGCATCAAAGACACTAAATTTGACAGTTTTTTCATCAAATTCCATAGTTAAGGTACCCTTATCCACATCAATTTTTGTCTTGGCAGTTTTTAGGAAAGGTCTTCTAAACAAAATCAAAGCTGAATTTGATGAGAGAACACTATTATTCTCCATATCCAAAATGTAAAAATCTGCAGGAAAAATCAATCCTCCAACCTGCACCAACACATCCTCAACTACTCACAATGGGTAAGTATTAGAACGATCAGCTAACTGAATAATGACATTGGTTTCTTTCAAAGGACCCAAATTTAAAGTTTGAAAAACTAAATTTGACATAACATTAATAGATGCTCCTAAATCTACCATTGCACTTTCAAATTTAGAATTACCTATTCTCCAGGGAATAAAAAACGAACCTGGATCCTTACACTTAGGGGGTAATTTTCACTGAATTAATGCTGACACATTTTCCCCCATTCTGATCTTCTCATTATTCCTCAACTTGCACTTTGTAGTGCATAACTCCTTAAGGAATTTAGCATACCTGGGAATTTGTTTGATCGCATCAAGTAAAGGTATATTAACCTCTACCTTCCTGAAAGTCTCCAAAATTTCTTTCTCTTATTCTTCTTTCTTCGTCTTGGCCAACCTGCAGGGGAATGAAGGAATAATAGAATTATTAACCTTATTCAGTTTAGGTTCAGTATTTACCTCAACTTTAGGAACTTCAGACTCTTTTTCTCCTTGCTTCTTCTTTTTCGATGACTCATGTGGAGTCTGGTTATCAACTTCTTTCCCACTCCGCAACAGTATCGCACTCACATTTTCTCTAGGATTCATGACTGTTTGTGATGGAAGCTTTCCAAAACCTTGAGCTTCTAGCTTACTCACAGATGAGGCTAACTGACCAATCTGCCTCTCTATGTTTTGAATGCTATTTCTGGTCTCCTGTTGAAAATGTTGTGTATTGTTAGCTAAAGCCTTAACAATTTCATCAAGCGACATACCTTGATTTGAGAGAGGCAGAGGTGGAAGTGGTTGATTCACTTGTGGTCTTTGCTGCTGGTATCGGTTTTGCACCGGTTGATTCCCATAACTCAAATTAGGATGATCTCGCCATCCTGGATTATAAGTATTGGAAAAGTAATCATACATTTGTTGTGGCTGTCCATAATTTCCTACTGCATTAACATGTTGCATTGATTCATCCTCTTGTAATGCAGGACACGTGTCAATAGCATGACCCGAACCCGAACAAATCCCACACACCTTAACAATTTGCATTTTCCCTACAGCCAACTGCCTCACCAAAGAAGTTAAATCAGAAATTTGTTTCTCAAGGTTAGATGTACTTACCTCATTAACCTTCATGGGTGTGTGATCCATTCTCATTCCAAACTGCTGAGAATTTGCTGCCATGTTAGCAATCAGCCTCTTTGCCTCATCTGGTGTTTTGTCAACCAAAGCTCCTCCACTGGTAGCATCTATCATACTGCGGTCCATTGGTAGAAGTCCCTCATAGAAATGCTGAATCAACAGCTGCTCACTTATTTGATGATGGGGACAGCTTGCACACAACTTCTTAAATCTCTCCCAATACTCATACAAACTCTCTCCATTGTACTGCTAGATGCCACAAATTTCTTTTCTTATGTTGGCAGCATGGGAAGCAGGAAAATACTTTTCCAAAAATATCTGCTTTATTCCATTTCATGAGTTGACAGATCCAGAAAGAAGGTAATACAACCAATCCTTAGTTGTGCCCTCCAGTGAGAAAGGGAAAGCTCGAAGCTTGATGTGATCCTCTGAAACTCCTTGAGGTTTCATGCTGGAACACACAACATGAAATTCCTTTAGATGCTTATGTGGATCCTCACCTGCAAGACCATGAAACTTAGGCAACAAATGGATTAGTCCAGATTTCAACTCAAAAGCAACATTTAAAGCAGGGTATTAAATACACAAAGGCTGTTGGTTTATATTAGGGGCAGCCAATTCTTTCAAAGTCCTAGCAGCCATGGTTTCGTTTTCAGAATTTGACTCTGAATCAGAATCCGAACTTAACTCCCTTGGAGATTGGACTCCTTCAGATGTACTCGGAACCTGCCTAGCTTGCTTAGCCAATTTTCTCAACCGTTTAGCTATTTTTTCTATTTCTGGATCAAAGATCAACTCACCAGATTGAGAAGTTCTTGTCATAAACAAAAAGAAATCAAAGTAAAAACAGAAAAATGCCTCAAAACCCTAGAAAACAATCGAATTTGGCCTAAGAGGGTGGGGCCAAAGAATCTAATGGATTCATTGGTCTTGATCAGAGCATCATTTCCTTCAAAATAGGTATAGGCTGCCCTCCAAATTCAACCAAAATTCTTAATGAACAGTAACACCGTATTTTTTTTTTTCAAAACCTGAAAATAGTAACAGTTCACAAACAAAATTAATAACAGAATACACAAAACACAAAACACAAAATCCAATAAATTTCAGTCCCCGGCAACGGCGCTAAAATTCTTGACGGGTTTTCGAATCCACCAGAAATTAAATTAACTAAAATTATCAATTGTGAAATATTTTCTGTAGCAAGTGGTAAATCCAGGTCGAACCCTAGAGACTGAATTATTAAATTCCATGCACTTGTGTATAATGGAAAACGAAAGAAACAAAGATTGGGGGGCGGGGGGGTGTTTGTAACACAAAATCAGAAGAAATCATAAATTTAAGAACTAAATATGAAAATCTCTGTTTAAAAAACTTCAGTCCAAGGTAATTCGCATTCTAATGCATTGATTTGATCATAGATAAAAGAAATACAATTATATATTATTGAATACTTAACGTAAATTTACCAAACAGCGAGTAAACCCCTGACTTCCCTATACTCATTAATTCGAGTCCAACACTCTTATTGACTCTAATTATTAACTGAGTTGGTATTAAGCAATCCTCATCAAATTAATAACTGCTTTAAGAAAAGGAAGTAGTTAAGCTGAACAATAATTTATGAAGCATAAATCATTTAATCCACCCTATTATTTCCTTAGGTTATTATCAAAAACTTGGATCATAATCAATAAAACCTAATTGCTACTCATGTTCAATCTTACACAACAATTACAGATTATGAAGATGAACTAGCAATTGATCAAATCAAACAATTAATTAATAGGCCTTTTTAGAAAATCATTCAACAAATCAAAAACACTTAAATCAGAAAATAATAGATATTCAAAAAGACATAAATTAATTAAGAACCTGGTCTCATAAATCAAATAAAAGAACTTGAATCTCTTGAACTGAATTAAGAACTTAGCCACTCATGTTGATGGCTTACAGAAAAATAAAGGAAAAATAGAAATCTAAAACTATGGATGAGAATGGAGAATGAAGGTGTTAGAGGCGTCTGAATTGGGATGCTCTTAGCTACTGCCCAAAGACGTATTTATAGTAAAAAATCTAACCTCAAAGATAGGAACAAAACTAGGAAAAGTTTTAAAATTTAAAATGCAGATTTTCAGCCTACATTCACGTCTCTAGAATCAAGGCTGATTTTCAGTGACTTTCTTTCTGAATCTGCCTCTACTCTCTTCAGGAAAGTTGTAACCCTATTTCTTAGCTTTCCAACGGGTACTAATTCGCCCAAATCCGAGGTCTATAGCCCAAGTTATGGCCCAAAAACGGGGACTGGTTTAGACAGACAGTCCAGCCCATTGTGACGACTTCATTGCCTTTTTTTACAATTAAAATGGCCTCATCTCGAGTCCAACCCTTCATAGAAGTTGTAGAGGTGGCTCTTAAGGTTCAATTGGGCTTGGGCTTGCTTCATTTGGACATCTGAAACTCCAGATATAAAATAAATACTGAAACTGGTCGTGACACATCAAGTTTGGGCTTTTATAATAGATCCATAGCTCATTTTGTCAACCTTGAAGACCGATTTGGGCTTTGGTCCCTCCTTATACTATTGATATGTAAAATGACTAATAAGGGTATGTTTCATATAATTTGTTTTATTATTAAAATAAATATAAAATTATAAATTTATTATATTATATTATATTATTTTATTATTAAATTAAATATATAATTATTAATTTAATATATTATATTATTTATTATATTATTAAAATAATATATCTCATTAATTTTATAACTGAAATAAGAAAATAATTAAATTCTTTAAAAATAATTAAATAACTTTAAAAGTTTGCTTCATGTCCAACGCCTCATCACCTGTATCTTTTTTTCCTAGTACTCTTTTTCACAGGCTTCTCCTTGGCCACTTTTGTCTCCACTCAATTCTGGATGAGCTCCATGTTTTCAGCCCCAGTAGTTGGCACCGCTAATGGTGTTGCAGGCGGGTGGGGCAATCTTGGTGGTGGGGCGACGCAGCTGCTAATCATGCCCCTTGTTTTTGGCCTAATTCATGACATTGGAGCAGTGAAATTTACAGCTTGGAGAATTGCATTTTTTATTCCTGCCCTGTTTCAAATGTTATCAGCATTTGCAGCATTGATCTTCGGCCAGGACTTGCCAGACGGGAACTTCGGTAGGCTACGAAAGTCAGGGGATAAACCCAAAGATAAATTCTCAAGCGTCTTCTATCATGGGGTTACAAATTACAGAGGGTGGATTCTGGCATTAACTTGAGGATACTGTTTTGGGGCGGAGCAGACAATTGACAATAAAATAGCTGGATATTTTTATGACAAATTTGATCTGGAACTCCACACAGCAGGAATTGTTGCAGCAACTTTTGGACTAGCAAATATTGTTTATTGCAGCAACTTTTGGACTAGCAAATATTGTTTCTAGACCAGCTGGAGGATAGATTTCTGATGTCGTAGCAAAGAGGTTTGGAATGAGAGGTAGGCTATGGGCTTTGTGGATAGTGCAGACATTAGGAGGTGTACTGTGCATCATTCTTGGGCAAGTGGGATCCTTAAGTGCATCCATTGTAGTGATGATTGCTGTCTCTTTTCTTTCTGCCAAGGAGCATGTGGGCTAACATTTGGGGCGGTTCCTTTTGTCTCAAGGAGGTAATTAAGATTTCTACTTCCACTTGATTCCATTACTTTTCTATCTCGCAGAGGATCAATTCTAATATTTATGCATCCATACGTTTAATTCTTCAGATCATTAGGGCTAATATCCGGCATGACAGGCGGTGGTGGAGATGCGGGTGCAGTTCTGACTCAACTAATTTTCTTCAAAGGATCCAAATACTACAAAGAAAAAGGGATAACACTCATGGGTATTATGATTATATGTTGCACTCTCGCAATATGTTTAATATACTTCGCACAATGGGGTGGAATGTTTTGTGGCGCATCATCCGAAAATACTGCAACAGAAGAATACTATTCCATGTCTGAATGGAATTCAAAGGAGAAAGAGCAAGGATTACATCAGGCAAGCTTAAAATTTGCTGATAACAGCAGAAGTGAAAGGGGCAGAAGAGCAGGCTCTGAAACCTTGCCACCAAATGAGACCCCATCTACAAATGTGTAGTCTATATCTACTAGCTAGGTTCTCAAATTATCTACCATGAGCTTAGCAAGTAAAGGTAATTTGCATTGTGATATCCAAGTTTCAGATTGCAGGCTGTCGTATGTAGCAATAAATGATCTCAAAGACCTCATGCATCAAATATATGAAATAGAAAATAAAGTTTAGCATCTTTGGTATTTATAAAGATCCAGAAAATCAAACTGAATATAGATAAAATATAAAACCTACCGAATAGGGAAAAAAAATTATATATAAAACTAAAAAGGCTTAACACAATTATTTTAATTTAATCAAATGCCTCAAATACGTAAACTACTGGAAATCTAAATAATAAACTAATCTTCCTACGATATATAGCCAGCTAAGATACTGAAATATAAATATATTCTTTAAAGGCATTCGGCTACAAATTAATATTAATTGACTAATGATGAGCTGAACAATATTGTACCAAAGCAGGAGGCACAAAGTAGGAGACAAGCTTAGGAATTTCCCCGTTTCCACCAAAACAATCGTCAGCCCATTGTGTAAACATATGACAACCTCCTTCAGCCATTTGAAGGTTTTGAAAAACTGTACCTACGGCAGATCGAGCCCAATACAAACCCACATTAACTGAGGATGTGGCACAGGCTGGAGACAAAAAGAATTGGGGAGAAGGTGCTCCAGGGACCTGAGGGGTTGACGGTACACTTGGAACTTGAGTAGTTGATGGTGCCTTTGGAACTTGAGGAGTTGATGATGGGCAATGGCATACACATGCACATTGTGTCCCGACCTCGCCCAATTTGATCCTGGCTTACCTCATAAGGGCAGCGGGAACAAGCAACAGTACAGCCACAATATGCAACAGCCTCTTCACTTGCGGAATCTGAACTAAAAGGATTTGCTAACCCATCATTAATTAACCCTGCCAAGCAAGCAAGAATAAATACCAACCAAATTGAGCGCCTCATTTTTGCTAATGATAACTAATTTTTCTTTCTTCTTTTAGCAAACTCAAAAATCAACAATATTAAAATCACAAGACATAAAACTCAACAAACTCAAAAAAAAAATGTGGGAAAGTTCTTACCAACCATTAATCTTGATGCAGCTTCCCACATTGAGCTGAGTTTTAGTTAAGCTTCTATTTTTGAGCTAGTTGCATATTTCACACAGCCTTCAATTTTTATTTCATTTCTCTGTTTCTTGATTTTGCTTTGTTAATTTTTGTATATTGTTAAATTTTAAATATGTATTACATTATAAGTTATAAATTCATCACTTATCTCTAAAGGACTCAATTGCATCACCTATCTTATATTACACATCTTTTGAAAATAATATAAAATATTATATTTAGTTTCCTCCTATATTTCATAAATTTAATAAAAATTAAATTATATAAAAAGTTAAATAGTAATGACAGATTTGCAATCACCTCCATAATTTGTTGCTAATGTTCATCCCAATTGAATTGTGGATAGAGCATATAGGAGACATGAGTTCAAATTCACATGTATCTTATTGATTTGTCGATAATAATACCGATCCATCATATTTTTGGTGCCTACAAGATTTTCTAAATATTTAATTTATTTAATAAATAAATTATTATTTCATCTTTCTTTAAAAAAAATTATCTTTAAATTTTATTATTTTTTTAATCTTTTATTAAAATACTTGATTATGATCACTTTTTGGACTTAAATGGGTATTAACATTTATCTATAAAAATAAATTTCTTGCAAATGGATAAATGCAGCTCCGGAAAAATGCAGTCAGTAAATTTTTTTATTAAAAAAATGGATAAATTACAATCAAATTGCTGAAATTTAACAAAATTTATAGATTAATCCTTAGCGTAAATTTAGTAATAATTTAACCCTTTAAATTTTATTTTCATTAACAAATTAATCTTTACATTTTACTTCTATAAACAAATTAGTTTATATGATCAATGAATTTTAAAAACTAATTTGTTAATAAAAATAAAATGTGAGGATCAATTTGTTAACAAAAATAAAATTTAAGAATCAAATCATTATTAAATTTACATTAAAAATTAATTTGTGAGTTTTGTTAAACTTTTAAATTTTTTTATAATTTATAAAAAAATATTTATGTTTGTATATACATTGCTAATATAAATAGATTTTATAACATCTAGACCCAAACGATTTTTTTGATTGGTTTCATCTTATTTAAGTTAGATGATAAAAAGTTATCATTTTTGAATGATAGTAAGAATCACAATGAATTGGAATTTTTTAATACATAATTCACTAAATCTTATTAAGACTGGTTTCAATAATATATAATCAAGTTTGAAATAAATTTAAATTTAAAAATAATTAATTATTTTGTCCATGTATTACATGGATTATTTATTATTTTATTTTAGCAATATAAAATAATATATTTTTTATTTTATATTTTTATAATTATATTATAAATTATGTTAATGATAAAATTTTTAATTAATTATTTTTTTTAGGTGATAATAAATTCTTTAATACTTAAAATTATAAATTTAAGAAGTTCAAAATTATTAAAAGATGTTGTAAATAAGAAATTTGGAATTTTTTTTATATGAGATAAGATTTTGATAGTTAAAAATTGATGTTTAATATAATAAGTTAATTTTTTATATAAAACATACAAATAAAAGTAATAAATAGATTGTGCCATACGGTGATTTTTAAGCAGCTTTTATAATTTAGATAACACACTTTTGTAAATCAATTTTGAAGTTTCAGCTTTAATATTGATATATTAATTATAAAATTATGTTAATGATAAATTTTTAATTAATTATATTTTTATTTTAAGCGATAATAAATTGTTTAATGCTTGAAATTATAAACTTAAGAATTTCAAAAATTTTAAAAGAAATTGTGAAAGAGAAATTTAGATTTTTTTTTTTTTTAAATTTTTAGTATGAAATAAGAGTTTGATAGTTAAAATTTGAAAAAAAAAAAACCTTAAAATTTGATGTTTAACAAAATAAGCTATTTTTTTATATAAAAAAATATAAAAATATAAATAATAAAGAGGTTGTGTCACATGAAGATTTTTTACTATTAAAAAATTTTTACATATTAATACTTCCAATAAAATCAGTTTTTATTTAAATATTTTTAAATTTTAATTACTAAAATCTTATCTGATATTAAAAAATTAATTATTAAAAAAACATTTTTTTATTTTAATTTTCAGTTAGATTAGAAAAGGGTGAGTTATTTTTTAAAAATTATATTAATATATATAAATAATTATTCACTAGAAAATTATTTATAAAATCTAAATATTTATTTTTAAAAAACATTTCTTATATTTAAAATTTAAGAATTTTAATAATGACATAGATTTTTTTTTTAATTTTGTTTATAATTTAAGAATTTTAATAATGACATAGATTTTTTTTTTTAATTTTGTTTATCCTTTTATTGGATATGACAACTAATTTAAAGAAAATATAAAAGAATCTATCAATTAACTTATTTTGAAATTAAAATTAAATGATACATTATCAAAATATAAAATTATATCGATTACTATTAAAATATATATATATTAACATTTGAAATAAAATTACAATTAATTAAAACTTTTACCGTTAATAAAATTTTATAATATAATTATGAAAATATAAAACATAAATAAATATGTATTAAATTATATTATTAAAGTAAAATAATATTATGCTCAAATTGTGGGCAATGCTCTTCAATTTTAATCAAGAATAGCATCATAAGTTAGATTGGCATAAATCTTAAAATAGATGTATATTAATGTTAGTGTTGAAAATGAAAATATGAGAGGTTCATGATTTGACTAGTAGTTTGATGAGATTTTAACAAATTTAGAGGAGTTGAGTGATAATACTTTTTGTCAATGAAAGTACGCATCGAAGATGGAAATAAAGAAGGTGTGCCTTTTAAGAGTCTTGCGCTTGAAACAAAATGCATCCCTAGATGCACAAAGCGACAATCTAGTGAATGTTGTCACTTTATTTTTTAGAAATGCTAGGGTTAGAGTCTAGTGAACTTAGAACTTGAGACGTGCTTTTAATAACTATGCACATAGATAATGTAGGAGAGCTAGCAATTACAAAATGCACCCATGTGTCTTGCTGAAACTTGCACTTAAATATGGACCAAGAAGAAAATACTAGCTGATTTTGCTATGAAAATACAAACAATTATAATCTCGTCGATCTTTTTTGACTCTCTGTCCTTACAGAGTAGACGTCTGAGAACACGCATTATCCTTATCCAGAGAATTTTTGTTGGCAGTCTCGACTCTCTTGTGCCCCTGCGCTTACCGTATCCAGAATGGTGTCCTTGCAACTTCCTTTTGCTGCACTTGAACACTCTCTGCACTTACATAGTAGACTCCTGAGAACACACATTCTCCTTATTCAGAGAATTTTTGTTGACAGTCTCGACTCTCTTATGCCCCTGCACTTGCCATATCCAGTATGACGTCCTTGCTCCTTCACTTTGCCGCATTTGAGCTCGTTGGCGGCGAGTCGCTTTTGGAGCTAGAGATTATAAAAGGTACAATTTATTTGTTGTTCTGTTTTGACTTCAATTTGTTAATTTTTGTGTATTATTAAAATTTTAAATATGAATTGCATTATTAATTATAATGCATCACCTATCCTATATTGCACATTTTTTGCAAATAATATAAAATATTATATTTAGTTTTCTCCTATATTTCATAAATTTAATAAAAATTAAATTTTAAAAAAAGTTAAATAGTAATGACAGATTTGCAATCACCTCCATGGTCAGTTGCTAATGTTCATCCCAATTGAAATGTCGATAGAGCGTATAAGAGACATGAGTTCAAATTCACACGTATCTTGTTAGTTTGTCAATCATAATACCGATCCGTCATATTTTTGGTGACTGCAAGATTTTCTAGATATTTAATTTATTTAATAAATAAATTTTTATTTCATCTTTCTTTAAAAAAAATATTTTATTTTTAAGTTTTATTATCTTACTTGAATATGATCACCTTTTGGACTTACATAGATATTAACATTTATCTATAAAAATAAATT
This sequence comes from Hevea brasiliensis, assembly GCF_030052815.1. Taxonomy (NCBI): domain Eukaryota; kingdom Viridiplantae; phylum Streptophyta; class Magnoliopsida; order Malpighiales; family Euphorbiaceae; genus Hevea; species Hevea brasiliensis. The sequence goes on from NC_079506.1 coordinate 13,409,214, forward strand.
TCTTGCAAATGGGTAAATGCAATTCCGGGAAAAGGAGTCAGTAATTTTTTTATTTAAAAAAATGGATAAATTATAATCAAATCCCTGAAGTTTAATAAAATTTACAGATTAATCCCTAGTGTAAATTTAATAATAATTTAATTATTTAAATTTTATTTTCATTAACAAATTATTCTTTATATTTTACTTCTATCAAATTTGTCACGACCCAACCTATGGGCCGGACCGGCACTAGGACCTGGGCTAGCCTAAAGCCCCCGAGGCCCGTAGTAAGCCTAACTATTCATTAACCCAACTCTGAGGCCCATTTGGACCCAATTTCAAGAAACCAACCGGACAGAGTCCGGCCATAAAGTGGACCTTTCAACGAGGAGTTTTTTACTCACCCGACCTGTAAACAAAATATATCATCAATTGGGGAGCTCAGCTCACCCTTCTCATACTCATATCAGCATCAAAAAATAAATGGGAGCTCAGCTCCCTCATCCAATCCATCAAACATGCATATAATAATTTTACAGATCCACATGACAATTTATATTACAGACCCGAATCATTTAAATATCTCTAACACATGCGAAAATTCTAGGAGTAAATAAAATTACATAAACATTGATAAACAACCTGCGAGGGAAGAAAGCAGGTTAACCTCAAAAATATCCTCCTGTGACCTGAAAAAATATTGAACAGGAGTGAGCGTTCGACTCAGAGAGTAAAATATCAATTTTAACCATAATCTCTATAACTATCTAAAACTAATGCACCCTGTAGAGTGAAATGCAACATCAACAACATTTTCACATCATAACATCAAAATGGTAATTTGGAGCACTCACACACCCTGTAATATCAATCATAATATATGGGAGCTGATCCCCTATACAGCTCTCTTAAATCTAACCTGGTGCCAGCGAAGAACTCAGCTCGGACTTCCACTTAATAACCAAATCGGGGTCCCAGCGAAGAACTCAAGCCGTGTCTACCCCGAAGGACCGGGTCCCAGCGAAGATCTCAAGCCGTGTCTACCCGTCCTATCCATAGTCCACACCACATCACACGCACGCCAACGCACGCACACTGCTCCAAATTACCACAACAACATCCATGGCACGCTAACAGTTATGAATGCAACATAAATCGTGCCCAGAGTTTAACTACATAAATATATGCATATAAGTGATGCATGGGCATGCTTGAACATATAACAATATCGAAATTATAATTAAAATTAATATTTTACTCACAGACTTGACAACGGTCACTGTGGCGGCTGGGCGGAGGAAGAAGGCTGTCCCGGCTCACCTGACAATTACATTACATTTATTTAATACAAATGACTCAATACAAATCAAGAAAAGACCAAATACGTCCTAAGTCGTGCCGAAAATCCGGCAGAGTCTCCCCTATACCTAGGACCTACCCAACCTGCAAAATGGCTCAAAACACACTTCTATATTCACAATCCATATATCCACAACTCAATCACATCACACAGCCCCTCCTGGGCCCATCAAATAAGTCATCCATCACAATATGTAAAATTTCAATTTAGTCCTTATAATTGATCATTTTTGCAAAAACTGCCCAAATAAGCTGTAAAAATTCTAAAACTTTGCCCCGCGGTCCTTAGCAATATTACTAAACTATTGCAAAAAGAATCATAATTTTCTAAGCTACCACGAATATTTTATGGATTTTTAATCCTATTTAAGCACTAGAAAATTACGAAAAAACAAGGTTCGGGTTTACCTTTGCTGATTCCGACTTCGGGGACGCGCTCGGGACGTCTGACAATGGGGGGTAGCCAAAACCTCGATCCAATTCGGAGACTTTTCTGGTAACGGGTCTGTCTGGCCAGAAATTCACAGACCCGGACAACTGTCGAATTTCCGCGAATTGAGGATACCTACACGAAGCCCATAACACGGGGGTTAGCACATAAATTTTTCAGAATTTTCTAAGCTCATTAAATGCTCGGAAAAACACTGCGAAGTTCCATGGGACCCACCGAAAAACAGTGTCGGAAAAATTCAAAATTTATGTCGCCGCGAAGCTCTCGACGAGTGGAGCGCTCTGGTACTCTCGGTTTTCTCGTGGGATTCACGGTTTGTGAGAAATCTAGCCCGAAAGTCAAAATGGGCTAAAACTTCCCGGACAAAAATTGGACAAACCGCTCAATGGATTTCGGTGTTCTTGGTGTCTATGGAAAGCTCTCGACGAGTAGATGAGTTTAGACACAAGACGGTCCGATTGGTGGCCGGATCGGCCGGATTTTGGCCGGGAAGGTGAACGGTCGTGTCGCGCGCTGCGCGTTGCTTCTGGAGCCATTTTCCGGCGTTCCAGGCAGCGGCCGACCGTGGGGGAGGGCTAAGTTGGGGCGCCGGCGAGGTGGGGAGGCAGGGGAGGTGGCGGCGCGGCAAGGGGAGGAGGGAGGAGAGAGAAAAAGAGAGAAGCAGGGAGAGGGGTTGGACGCGTGCGGGGAGGAGGAAGAAAAAGAAGAAGACCGGTCCGATTCGATCGGTCCGATCCGGTCCGGTTCGATTCGGACGGTTCGATTCAGAACACAAAATTTTGAATTTCTACTCTGCCTCGGGACCGAAAACAAGGTCCAAAAATTCCGAAAAAATTTCAGAAAACTCAGAACAATTCGCAGACTCCAAATATATTTTTAGTTTTGCCACGTGGTCTTTAAATAAATTTTTAAAAATCATCAAAGTTTATATTTTCGTAAAATCGAACCCGATTTTTAAAATCTGAAAAATCTCAAATAATTTCTTAAAATTTAATTAAAATTAAAACCTCAATAATACTCATAAAATAATAAAATTTAAAATCTTGGGGTGTTACAAAATTAGTTTTTATAATAAGTGAATTATGTGGATCAATTTGTTAATAAAAGTAAAATGTGAGGATTAATTTGTTAATAGAAATAAAATTTAAGTACTAAATAGTTATTAAATTTATATTAAAGATTAATTTGTAAGTTTTATTAATTTTTAATTTTTAATTTTTTTTATAATTTATACAAAAATATTTATGTATGTGCATTCATTACTAATATAAATAGATTTTATAAAATGTAGACAGAAAAGGATTTTTTATTATTTATATGGATTCTTTGATTGAATTCATCTTAACTAGGTTAGATGATAAAAATTATCATTTCTGAATGATAGTAAGAATAGCAATGAATTGGATATTTTTAATACCTAATTTATTAAATTTTATGAAGATTGATTTGAATTATAATCGAGTTTTAGATAAATTTAAGTTTAGAAAATAATTAGTCATACACATTATAGAAATTATTTATTATTTGTTGTTAATAATATAATTTAATATATATTTTATAATATTTTCTATTTTCATAATTATATAATGAAATTTTAATTAATTATAACTTTATTTTAAATTTAATAATATAAATAAGTTGATTAATAAATTATTTTTTATTATTTAAATTATTTATCATATATCAATAAAATGATATATAAAATAAAAATAAATGCATAGGCACTTGCCATTTTTAAAATATTATTATTAAAATTTATCTTTTACGTATAAGAAATATTTTAAAAATATGTATTATGTTGAATTTGTAAATTTAAGAAAATTTTAAAATTTTTAAAATATATAATAAAAAAATTATATTTTAATAATTGAGATAAAACTTTAAAAATTAAAATTTAAAAATATTTAAATAAAAGTAATATTTATTATGATAAATTAATTATATATAATTAAATTTAAAAATATAAATAAAATGAGGTTTCACTTGATAACATTTTAAATATTCTTATACGCGCACGCTGAATTTAAAATAAATTTTAATATTAAAATTATTATTTAAATACAAATTCAAATAAAATAATTTTCGTAAATCTATCCGTTGCTACTCGCGAGGATAAATCTATAAAATTCAACTTAAATTTACAAAAGCTAAATTGGCGAAGAGCAGGTCAAAATTAAAAAATAAAATAAAATTTTTCATTATTTGCCTTTCTTATTTTCTTTCCTCTTCCAACGTGTTAGTCACCAATCAGAGCATGAGCCTCCCATCCGACCGTTGACTCATCCCTTCTCTTCTCTTCCTTGCTCAGCTACTCACACGCCTCACTCCCATGTTACTGCTTTTAAGCCTCTGCCTCTTCTTCTCCACTCCCTACTATTGCCTTACCTATTTGTCTTCAATTCCTCAGAAACTTCAGCCTTTCACGGTTTCTGAAGCCGGAATTTCTCTCCATTGATGAGAGGTTTACTTGTTCTTCTTATGTAAGTTCTGCTTTTCCTTCCTTTTCAATCTTGAAATTTTCCTGTCTTTGCAGCTTATTTGTGTTGTGAGATTTAGTCTGTGTGATTAGATTGTTTGATTTGCTCAAACTCGTTTGATTTTGAAATTTGATTTCATTGCATTGCGAACAGGACAAAGCCGTTCTTGAGAACTAGACGAAATTTTATTTTGAATTTATTTTGCCGTTTTTAATGCTTATAAAAAAGAATGAGAAAAAAAAAACCTTTAAATCCTTTTGATTGACTAAGAAATCGAGGTCATCATGACTGTTTTTGCTTTCATCCATGACTTTTTTTTTCTCCTGCAGGTACCATTTTTTATGAAAGAGGAAGACATCGCCACAACCCTAATGGATAAACCGAATTGAACTTCGATTCGGTTCAATTCAGTTCTTTTTATTCATTTCATAGGTTCAATTTATGAATCAAACCGAGTTTAAATCAAATTAATTCGAAAAAAATAATCAACTGCAAATTGTTTCTGCATTCCATGTGCTGGAGAAGATGTATACTAGTATAAAGATCCAAAAAGCAAATTGCTGTACGTGCATCATTTTCATACTAGTATCCGAAACCAAAACAAAAAATCAAAAGCCAAATTCCTTCTCCACTTGGAAAGCCACCAAAGCAAAATAATTAAAGCGTGGAATTCAAGTAGGATATATTCCATCGATATGACACGGAACTTGTAAGCCATATATCCTCTACCCATATCATTCAATTCTATATTTCCTGTGCTAGCATACCCTTGAACCTTTCCTCCTGTTTCTCTCTTTTGTCTCTCAGTAGAAGAGAAATTAATATCCATGAGTGATCTTGATTGTGACTGTGATTTTGGTGATTGTGATTGCGATTGCGATTGTTGTTGCTGCTGCTGCTGTTGTGATGATTGTGATTGCGATTGTGATAAATCATGCTCTTGGGTAAGAATTTATTGCATTTTTGTTTCTTTCATTGAACTTTGATATCTTCCAAAGCTTTTATTTTTATGTTTCTGCTTTTTGATTTTTTATATCGATCACATGATTCTTTGTAGTTGTAACTTGGAAGATTAATATGCTAATCTTGTTGTACTAACATATAGTGGTTCTTGAACAGGATAAAATTTGCTGTATTATATGCATTAACGTTGATAATGATAATGGTAGAAGGCATAATCCTCATGATGACACCTGCTACCATTTGTGCTGTTGTTGCTGTTGCGATGATAATTATCAAAGAAGAAGAGTACCAACCCAATCGAAGCAAGAAGAATTTAATCCCAAAAACCAAGAAGAGAAAAGGAGGAAAGAATCTGATTTTGAGCATGCACCAAATTGCCCATGTCGTGGATCCCCTATACCAAAGAATAGATGTCCTTATAAATGCTGGTTAGCGTCACCATCACTTGATTTAGATCCTCCAATGATTCAGCGGTTCCAAGCCCTGGATAGAGAAAAATATGTGAGAGGGTATGAGTCCTCTGGGAAGCGGAGGCATTATTGGTGATTTGGTTGCCTGCAAAGTTAACTGTATATAATTAAGCCAAATGAGGGTTCAGCTGTACTTGTACTGTACAGGGTTTATTTTATGAAGTTTTCGTACCGTACATTCTTTTGTTTTCTTTGTAACAAAGTTCTAATCATGAACTAATTAAAGTGCTTATATTAATGTTACCAAAGTGAGAAAGTAGCATTTATAGGCTATGCATAAAGGAGACACTGTAGTTGTTAAGAAAACTCTTAGGTCAACATAAGGCAAAGATCAGCAACTATAATTAATTATTGGTCATTAGTAATTAATGAATAAATGTTAGTGGTTAAATGCTACTCCTTCCGTCTTTTACTTTATTTTATTATTTTAAAAAATTAAGAAAAAATATATATTTTTTTTTTGTTTTATACTTATCTATCATTAAAGGCATATTTATCAATTTTATTTATATATATATATATAGTAGAGTTTATTTCATTAAACTCAAAATAGATCTTGATTATTCACAGTGTCTTGCATTTAATTAACTAGCTTATACATTTTTTTTTAAAATTTATTTAGCTTTAATTGAAATTCTAACTCATATTCTTATAATTTTAACATAATTCTTGAGCTTATGCATGTGTTATATACGAAACCTAATCTATTATTTTATAAATAGAGCGTAGTACAGTACAAGCATTTAAGTCCACAGCCTAATCTCTTTTTTTTTTTTTTTTTGTCATCAAGGTACAGGAAAAAGGGGGAGGGGAAACCTCGAACTTAGCTTGGCCAGGTTTTCAGAAGTGTGTTATGCCAACAAACTCCAAAAAGTGCCTAGCCCAGGAAAGAGGGGTAGGAATTTACACAGTTTGATGTCGTCAATTTGGAATGAATATTTGAAGCCAAATTTATTGAACTGGATCTAATTTAATTTCAATTGAAGATACCAAATAAAACTGTAACACCAACCAAGTTAATTTTGCTATTTCTTTTTTTCAAAACATTATTCATTAATTTCGCTAAAAAGCTTGCAAAACATATTTTAAATTAAACTGAAAATAAAATAAAATTACATATTTTTATTTAAATTGAATATGAACTATAAATGAAAAAATATTCATTGATTAAATTAATAAGAGATAATGAATTTGTAATTACTAATAAATAGACAAATTTTTATATATTTATATTTTAAATATAATTTTAAAATTTTTTATCAAAAAATTTATAAGCGGTTAATGTGGCTGCTTGTGGTTTTGAGGGGGAATGGCCCGTGTGTCTTCTGTTTAGCTCCACCCTTGAGCAGGGGATTGCAAGAGTAGATATTCTAATTTGAATACCGAGCAAGTGATCTATGTATGCCCATTTTCAACGGTATTACATTTCATTTGGATAGGTCATGAATTTTAAAAACAAATAAAAAGGGATAAGTAATTTCTAGATTTTGACAAACACCATCAACACAATTGTCAATTTTCTCCAGGGTGCTTTTGACATCATAATTAGCCGATGCTCATTTGTCTTGCATTACAAAACACACACATGACGAGATACTGTTAATAATAAAATTACTCTCATAATCAAAATGCACCAGATACCAATTGAGAAGTACGTTTATGAGGACATTAGAGGCCCAAGAGCATAGTTATACCATGTAAAATCACAAAAAGCTACACTTAAATTTGTCTGAAACAAGAGATACAAAATCACTATCAAAAAAAATTTTGCAAAAAATTTACGGATGCAGGCTAAAGCATAAGTTAAGTGATAAACGGTTACTTCACTTAAAGCACTTGGCATCCAAAAGAGGCTCTCCCTCGAAAGGCTCTTGATCTTCAATCATCTGGTTGACTCGCTCCTTTTGGGCTTCATCTGAGAGGTCAACCTTCTTCCAGTCGTACAGTTCCATGTCATAGCACTCATCGATAACAAATTGAGGAATTTCTTGGCCACGGAAAAGCCACAGCCCCTTAACCTTGTATGGAGGGTTTTCGCCAATCACTAGCATCTTTCCAAATGCATACTTGCGAGCAAGATCCATCCGTTGAAGAAATCCACTGACCTTGTTCAGAGTAACAAATGACACACTGTTCTCCTCATTGTACTTGTAGTCACAGAACCACAGGGAGTATCCCTCAGGATCATACATGTCCCAGAATCCTGGAATAGATTAAAGATTGCCAGTCATGAATATCATTGACGTTATGGGCAAAACCTTCATTCCACAGAAAATAAAAAAATGGAAAAAAAAAAGTTTTTGCTCTTCAAATACTACAAGATTGACACCGCCAAGGAAGCATATGTCAAACAACATTCCTACCATTTGGTATCCCGATTTTCTCTACTTTTGAGAAAATAATACAAATCTGAAAGACAACTATTGAATGCAATGCTCTAAACAAAGGGAAAGGGGAATTAAAAAAATAAGGAGGAGGAAATACCTTTAATTGCAACCTCACGGAAGTTGCTCTTGGTGTTTGAGTAGAGTCTCTTCCACTCATCCAATATCATCTTACTTGGAGGCAGCAAATCAAGAGGATTCTTGGGTTTGGGCTTTGGAGCATCTTCCTCTTCCTCAGCAGCTTCTTTGGGCTTTGTCGGCTCTTTCTCCTTTTTGGTTTCTTTCTTTGGTTCATCCTTAGGTTTTGGTTTAGCAGATTCTTTGGGAGGGGCAGGCTTCTTTGTTGACTGGATAGGAAGAACCGATTCAGTCTGCTTGACTTCACCCAATATCTTTTTGAAATTAGGTTGATTGACCATAGTCCAGAAGTATCTCTCAACATGAGGAAACTCTGAAGTAAAGCTCTTAGTCATGAGCCGAGCAAACCCCAGATAGAGATTGCATGTAGTAACAATGTCAGCCAAAGTCACAGCATGCCCAACCAAGTAGGTGTTTGAGGCAAGATAAGTATTCAAAGCGCCTAAACCTCTTTTCAATGCAGAAATTGCAGCTTCCTCGGCCTTCATACATAAAGTTCAAAGATAAAATGTCCTTAGAAGCCAGCAATGATAAAATATTACGATGATCAAAAGCAATATTTATATGAGAATGATAAGAACAGAATAAAATAATACATTATGAAACAATAAATGTTATTAAAAAAATATTTCAGTAAATATAATACATGTTATTAAAAGAAAAAACTATTTCAGTAATGAAACAACTAAATAAATGTTATAATCCATGTTATTAAAAGAAAAAACTATTTCAGTAATGAAACAACTAAATAAATGTTATAATCCATGTTATTAAAAGAAAAAACTATTTCAGTAATGAAACAACTAAATAAATGTTATAATCCATGTTATTCACTCTTTAAATTACCAGATTATTATAAATGCAACAAAAAATTATAATTGGCCATGACAAACAACACTTGGATAGGCACAGAAAGATGATATTATATAAATATAATAACGTGAATAATAGAAAAAGGACTCACCGGCGGAAGATATTGGGCAAATCCCATTCTAGGTCTGAGCCAAGCCAAAAGATTGGCATCAATCTCTAATGATGCAAAATCAATCCACTGCTCAATACGGGCCTAAACATCCAAGCATACAATGAATATAAGTATTATACAGGTAAAGAAACAATTAACTCATCAGCCACAAAAACAAAGAGGGAGAGCAGATGTGGAAAACTAAAGCTCCTGGCTAACAAGAAATGGAACTAATCTTACATAATCAATCAGGGATGAACCATACAGAGGATTGTCAGCCTTCAAGCGGGTAACTGCATAAACAAATTAAGAATCAAAAGAGTTTCGATACAATCACCACCGAGAGACAGAGAATGGGGTGGCATAAAAGGGATAGTATAGCCTTACCATAACGGGCCATAGCATTGCTCTCAAATACAGGCCCATCTGGTGTCTCCAACACAGGAACCTAAAAGATTAACCAAGTCATTTTCACCCATCTAGTGCAAAAAAAATGCAAATTTCTTGGGCACAACAATATACATACAGAACAGAGATCTACCTTCCCAATCGGATTCATCTTGAGGAATTCAGGAGTCTTATTTGCACCAATCTCAAAATTCTTAACCAGTTCAACTTTCACACCAGAGTACTCTGCTGCAATCAGTGTCTTGAAAGCATTTTTATTGGTCTTCCCGGCATGAATAACCTGCAATAACAATAAAACCCAATTAAGCAAAGAACAAATCAATCTAACAGATTCCCTAACATATCAAAACCACATACTAGAACAATAACATACATTCAAAAAAATCGAAACAGGATTTACGTATGTAAACACTTAAAAGAATTCCAATAAAACAGAAGATAAGAATCGAACTCACTAGAGCCATGGCTCAACGGAAAAACTAGTGACTCCAATTTCAGATCTGAAATCAGAAACAGCAATTCAAGTCAAAATTTCACTTCAACTAATTAAATATGCAGAGATTAATCTGAGATCAGAAACAGCAATTCAAGTCAAAAGTTCACTTCAACTAATTAAATATGCAGAATGTAAAGAATGAGGTACCTGACCAAAGGAACGTTCTTCCGCAAGCAGGAGAAGCAGAAAACACGCGACGGCTAGAGATAGCGGGCGAGGAAGCGAGTGAGGAAGAGAAATGAAGTGAAGTGAACTAGGGTTTTGTTTAGAAAGCAAATGGCCAATGGGATATTCTTTGGATCGGAATCGAATAGTCGGTTCACATTCGGATCCAACCCGACCTTTACAAACCATTGATTTAATGTGCTTTTGGATTTTTCTTTATGGTTAATAATTTTAACTATTAAAATAAATAAAATCTTTTATATCTCGAATTTAAAATTTTATAAGAGTTTAATTTAATTAATTTTTTTATTATTTTTTATTTTTAACAAAAATTTAATTCTTTTAATTAAAAAATTTTTTATTTTAAAATAAATAAAAATTAATAATAATTTTGCAAGAAATTAATTTATTTTTTTATAAATAATTTATTTCAAATGAAATCAATAAAATTTCATATATTATTGAATTTTTTCTGAAAAAATAAAAATTAAAAAACTTGAAAAATTCTAAACTCATATCAGCTTAATTTAGAAAATTTTCAGTTTATTCAAGTTTTTTCTTAACGCATTTCAATTTTGTTAAAATATTTTTTTATTAAATAATAATTATTATTTTATTATTTTATCTATATTTTTAAAATTATTTAATTATCTTAAAAAATAATTATTTTTTTTATTTCAATAATAAAATAAATGATATAATATATTAATTTAATAATTATATATTTAATTTAATAATTATATATTTAATTTAATAATAAAATAAATAATATAATATAATAAATTTATAATTTTATATTTATTTAAATAATGAAATAAATTATATAATATATACTCTTATTAGTCATTTCGCATATCAAGAGCAACAGCTAAATATAATTTTATCAAACACTTAATATAAAACAGCTATCGTCAATTATCAGTTATCAGTCAACAGTAATAGCTATTAGTTAACAGCTATCAGTTGTATTCAACAATTAAACCAAACATACCCTTATTTCATAGGTTTGTAAATTGACTCATTTACAACTTTATTGATATTATTTATTAGAATTTTTAACATTATTAGAAAATAAATCTTCCAAACAGCTCATTTATTTAATTAAAAATAAATTTAATATACTTTACATTTATAAATATTAAAATAATAAAATTTATTTTTAAAATAATTTTTTTAATGACATTTAAAATGGTATTCTTCTTAAAAATTATTTTTTATTCTAAAACTTAATGTCAAATGCTAAGAGCTTGTTAACTTGTAAAAATTGGCTAAGTTTTTTTTTTTAATTAAAAAACAAAATTTCGTGTTCAAATGTGTAAAGAGTTAGAAAATTAACTTTTTAAAATTTTTAAAATTTAACTACAATTTGAAAAATAGTTTCAAATTATTTTTCACTATTTTTTTAAAGTAAAATTTTGTTTTCCTTATTGTTTATCAAATAAAAAATAATCAATTTTTATAATAAAATTATAATATATTTTTTTCATAACTAAAATTGAATAAATATTTAAAAAAAAATTTTCCATCTATATGACACGGAACTTATAAGCCATATATTCTCTACCCGTATCATTCAATTCTATATTTCCTGTGCTAGCATATCCTTGAACCTTTCCTTTTGTTTCTCTCTTTTATCTCTCAGTTGAAGAGAAATTAATAACAATGGGTGATCTAGGTTGTGACTGTGATTTTGGTGATTGCGATTGCGATTGCGATTGTTGTTATTGCTGTTGCTGTGATGTTTATGATTGCCATTGTGATACATTATGCTATTGGGTAAGATTTATTGCAATTTTGTTTTTCTTTCATTGAATTTTGATATCCTCTAAGACTTTTATTTTTTGTGTTTATGCTTTTTGATTTTTTATATCAATAAAATGATTTAACTTGGATAATTACTATGCTAATCTTGTTGTACTAACATGCAGCGGTTCTTGAACAGGATAAAATTTGCTGTATTATATGCATTAACGTTAATAATGATAATGGTAGAAGGCATAATCCTCGTGATGACACCTGCTACCATTTGTGCTGTTTTTGCTGTTGCGATGATGATTATCAAAGAAGAAAAGTACCAACCCCAATCGAAGCAGGAAGAATTTAATCCCAAAAACCAAGAAGAGAATATGAGGAAAGAATCTGATTTTTGAGCATGTACCAAGTTGCCCATGTCGTGGATCCCATATACCAAAGAATAGATGTCCTTAATGCTGGTTAGCGTCACCATCACTTGATTTAGATCCTCCAATGATTCAGCGATTCCAAGGCCTTGATAGAGAGATATGTGAGAGGGTATGAGTCCCCTGGGAAGCAGAGGCATTATTGGTGATTTGGTTGGTTGCCAAGTTAACTGTATATAATTAAGCCAAATAAGGGTTCAGCTGTACTTGTACTGTACAGGGTTCATTCCTCTGTTTTCTTTGTACTAAAGCTCTAACCATGAACTAATTAAAATGCTTATATTTATGTTACCAAAGTGAGAAAGTAGCATTTATTGGCTATACATAAAAGAGATAGTAATTTGGCTTGTTGCTGGAGGTTAATTCAAAATTTTTCTTCCTTACGGGCCCGAATGATTAAAGGTCTCTATTTCCCTCATAATTCTTTCTGGCAAGCCCCTTCCTCTAAAAAGCAAAGCTCTTGGGTTTGGCAAAGCCTTCTGGAAGGAAGAAATATTTTGAAGGAAGTGATCAGACACAATGTAGGAGACGGGAGGGATACTCTCATTTGGTACTACCCTTGGGTTCCTCATGTGCAAGATTTCAAAGTCCAGCAGCTCAATCACTGTCTTTTGGATATTAACCATTTTTTTGATTTAATTGATCATGACAATCTACAATGAAAGAATGAGTTAGTGAAGGAGAGGTTGCTATAGTTATAAAATCAATTCCAGTAGCTCCCTTGGAATGTAAAGATTCAGTGATATGGCATTATGATAAGTCTGGAGCATACTCAGTTCGATCAGGCTATCATTTTTTGCTGGACAAGGCCAATCAATCTACTATTCACAGTCCCAACAACTCACTTTCCATTCCATAGCATACTTGGAGGAAATTATGGAATCTCCCTCTATATTCCAATTTAAAAGCTTTTGTGTGGAAAGCTTTGCTGAATGCTTCACCAGTTAAGAGAAATTTGGCTCACAAACGTATCCCTCTTAGTCCCACTTGTCCTATGAATTTCAAGCCTCCTCTCCTCTGGTGGGTGAAGCTCTACCATCCTTAAAGCGGTTAACCTTGCTATTTCTATGGGTGCAAAATCTCAGAGATCATTCATTTTGCTATTATTCAACAGAACAATTTGGTTCCTTGGGAAATTCAGGCTGCGGTCTAAGCTATTATTACAAGAAGTAGTTTCTTTAATCATGTATCTTTCTCTCTAATTAAGAGATTAGCTAATAGAGCTGTAGATTGTATTGCGAAAGTTTTTAGATCAAGCAATCTTTATAGTTCTTGGAATATAAATTCTCCTGAGATTTTGAGCTCTATCTTGTTTTTTGGTGCCCATTTCCAAGACTTGCAATGCAAGCTTTGCAGTAAAAAATAAAAAAAGAAAAAAGAAAAAGAAAAAGAAAAAGAAGGGAAAAAAACTCTTATGTCAACATAAGGGACTTTTAGTTCAGCAACTATAATTAATTGTTGGTCATCAATAATTAATAGATAAATTGTTTGTCATTTTAAAAATTAAAGAAGTATTAATTATTCTCTCTCTCTCTCTCTCTATATATATATATATATTACCCATAAATTCACTTGTTTTGATCGTTATTATACTTAATATATAATAATAATAATTACATTTAGATTAATAATTATTTTACTTATTGTTTTAGTAATTGACATATAATATATGAAAATTTTAGTATATTAATTAGTTTGTTGGCTAGTGAAAATTGACATTATTATTATCTATTACAATGACATGTGTTAAAGAGTATTTTCTACAATGAAATTTATGAAGACTCAATTAAATGATTGAGTAAAAAATCAATTGTTAATTGATTATTTGATTGCATATACTGAAAGATGTTTTTGATAGCATTAATTATAATGAAGCAATCAAGTAATGCTTCAAAAAATGAAAAATTATGGAAAATAATTCTAAATTTAAGATTATAGTAAGAATTTATTATTTTATGAATTTTTTTTTCTACTTGATTGTTGTTACATATTTACATATATTATTATATTTTTTTTCTTGGTAAATAGTTTATTATTATATATAATATTTTATTTTTCTCTAAATATTAAGCAAAATAAAATTTTATTGACCATACCGACTCAAATTGCTGGCTTCGCTCTTATTTATTATTATTCTCAATATATTTATCTCTTTTATTATTTTTCTACATTCCATGGATACTAAAGAGTTTTTTAGTCAATTATAAGGCCATTCGATCATTTCTTAATTCTTGTGAAAAACCTTAAAAATCAATTGAAACATGATAGAGGGAATTGTAATCAATTGTGAATTTACTAAACCCTAAATTGATAATCGAGAATTTTAAAACTAAAAGTTTTCAACTCTAAAGGAGAAGAAGTTGGAAGACCATCAGCACTGGATCAAGAATTCTCAGAAAAACAAAAAAGCGTGAATTCCTTCACCTGAGTATCAATGGCTGCAAAAATTTGTTCCTTCAGAACACATTTTCATAGAGAAAGAGCCTGAATTGGTGGTTCCTCCAGAACATATTTTTATGCAGAAAGAACCTCAACTAAGCACATGCAGCCAATAAATGAAAGTCCTCCCCATTAAAATCAGTGTCCTCAAGCATTAGTTCTGCATACTGTTGAAAAACAAAAGCATATTTTCATGGAGGAAGAACCTCAAAGTATATATATGTATAGAGAGCAGAGTTTATTTCATTAAACTTAAAATAGATGTTAATTATTCATGGTGTCTTGCATTTAATTTACTAGCTTATGCATTTTTTTTTTAAATTTATTTAGCTTTAATTGAAACTCTAACTCATATTCTTATAATTTTATACATAATTTCATTACCATTGAGCTTATTTATATACATGCATTAAATACATAAGCTAATCTTTTATTTTATAAATCGATCGTAGTACACAGTACAAGCATTTAAGTCCACAGAACAGGAAAGAGAGATAGGAATTTACATAGTTTGATGGGTCAATTTGAATGAATATTTGAAGCCATATCTATTGAACTGGATCTAATGTGATTTCATTTGAAGATTCCAAATAAAATTGTAATACCAACAAAGTTAGCAGCTTTGTATAGAAAGATGATATCTCTCCTTTATGTTTTCACTTAGCGGCTTATTTCTCTTTTTCCTGTAATGATTGTCGGCCTTCTTTTGTCTTATCCGGGCAAGGGATGACTTCTTTCTCTTGCCCAGAGCATAGGTTTTCCCTCCTCACCTCCGGGCAGGGGCTATAAATATGGTCTTTTTTTTTTTTTTTGCAAGAATGGGCTTCATGGGATCTTAGACTATTGCATTGTGTTGAGCAGTTACCCATCTCTATGGCTAGAGTTTTGCTTGTTTGTTGTGGGTTTGTGCTATTTGGTTGTGTGTGTGGTAGTCTCTTAACTCTTGAAATCTCCATTGATTCACGATGCTACTTGCTCGGCTTTTCAGTACTTAAAAGGGCTACAAAGACTGAGACCTTCGCTGCCGATTAATATAATATTTCCGTCTTTAGAGGAAAAAAAAACAGTTAACGATTTTGTTTTTTTGTAGGGAATTAGAAGAAAAAATAAAAAAAAGTTAGCGACTTTGCTTCTTTCAGTAGGGGGCAATGGCAGAGTTAAACAATAATATTTGAAGAGACCGAAGAAAATTATAAATTAAATTATTAATTATTTATATTACTCATAATTAAAAATATATATTTTTATATTTATACATACTTAAATTATAAAATATTTTCATTATAAACTATTACACCTGAAAAAATAATATGAATTCACTTAGTTATTAATTTAATCTATTTTATTAATTAATTTTCTTTTTTAAAACATTATTCATTAATTTTGTTAAAAAGTTAGCAAAATATTTTAAATTAACCTAAAAAAATAAAATTAAATATTTTTATTTAAATTGAGAATGAACAATACAACTCAACTCAACTAAGTTTTTATCCTAAAAATTTGAGGTCGTCTATATGAATTCTCTTTCTCCACTCTAAACGATTTTGGGTTAAATCCTCGGAAATGTGTAATGCTTCTAAGTCATGTTGTACTACTCTCATCCAAGTCAGTTTAGGCTTACCCCTACTTTTCTTTCTATTCTTTAACATAATGTGCTCTACTTGTCTAACTGGAACCTCTGTATGTCTACGCTTCACATAACCAAACCACCTCAATTTCTCTTCTCTCAACTTATCCTCAATTGACACCATTCATACCTTTTCTCTAATACTCTCATTACGGACTTTATCTAGTCCAATATGGCCACTCATTCACTTTAACATTCTCATCTCTGCAACCCTTATCTTAGACACATACGACTCATTCAGTGCCCAACACTCACTACCATATAACATGGCCGGTCGTATGGCTGTACGGTAAAATTTTCCCTTCAACTTATTGAGAATTTTGCAATCACATAAAATTTAAGTAGCACGTCTCTATTTCAACCATCTAGTTTTAATTCTATGACTAACATCCTCCTCACATCCCCCATTTACTTAAAGAATTGAGCTGAGATATTTAAATTAATTACTTTGGGGCAGTACTACCATTTAAACTAACACTTTCCCTATCACCAGTTTGGACTTCACAAAACATGCAATGTATTTATTCTGTCTTCGTTCTACTTAACTTAAAGCCCTTTGACTCTAGAGTGTTTCTTCAAAGCTCTAACTTTCTATTGACTCCTTCTCGTGTCTCATCTATCAGAACTATATCATCCGTAAATATCAAGCATCAAGAGATACTCTCTTGTATATGTTTCGTCAATTCATCTAAAACTAATGTAAAAAAGTAAAGGCTTACAGTTGAACCTTGGTGTAATCCAACTGATATAGGAAAATCTCTTGTGTCCCCTCCCACTGTGCGCACAATAGTAGTTGCTCCTTCATACATATCCTTCAACACTTGTATGTATCTCATAGATACTCTGTTTTGTTCTAACACTCTTCATAAGATATCTCTTAAAACACTATCATAAGCCTTCTCCAAATCAATAAAAACTATATGTAGATTTTTCTTCACATCTCTATATTTCTCCATCAAGCTTCTAATGAGAAAGATCGCTTCCATAGTTGAACAACCGGGCATGAAGTCAAATTGATTGGAAGAGATTGAAGTGTCCTGACATAGTCTATGTTCCACAACTCTCTCCCACGACTTCATAGTATGGCTCATGAGTTTAATTCCCCTATAGTTTGAACAACTCTGTATATCTCCCTTATTTTTAAAAATAGATATTAAAATACTCCTCCTCTATTTATCAGGCATTTTCTTTGAGTTTATAATCTTATTAAACAAGTTAGTTAACCATGTCACTCCCACATCTCTCAAAAACTTTTACACTTCAATTGGTATTCCATCAGGTATAGGCTTTACCTACTTTCATTCTCTTAAATGCTTCCTTTACTTCTAAAGATTTAATCCTTTTAGTATAATTTATATTTTTTTATGTAGTCTATATTCCTGCTATTACCACTTTGACTATTATTAAAGAGATCATCAAAATAATTTCTCCATCTTTCTTTAATTTTCTCATCTTTCACCAACACTTTTTCTTCTTTATGCTTAATACACCTAAATTGATTGAGATCTTGACATTTCTTTTCTCTCCTCCTTGCTAATCTATAAATATCTTTTTACCCTTCTTTAGTTCCAAGTTTCTCATATAACTTTTCAAAGGCCTGCGCTCTTGCTTGACTAACTACCTTTTTTGCCTCTTTCTTTGCTATATTGTACTGTTCATATGCCTCATTATTATTACACTTAGGTAATTTCTTATACTATTCTCTCTTTCTCTTCACTGCCTTTTGTACTTCCTCATTCCATCACCATCTCTCTTTTGAGGGTAGTCCATATCCTCTAGACTCCTGGTTAAGAGGAAGTCAATTTTTCTTCTATGTTGCCCACTTTTGAAAGTCACTAAATGCGACTCTCTTTTTAAAAAGTAGGTATTTGCTAGTATTAGGTTGTATGCCATAACAAAATCCAGGATATTTTTTCCCTTCTCATTTAAGCTACCAAAACCAAAACTTCCATGAACATTCTCATAACCTTGCCTATCACTTCCTATATGTCCATTCAAATCTCCACCGATGAAAACATTCTCTTCATTCGGTATGCTTTGCATTAGATCATCCATATCTTCCAAAAACATTTGTTTACTCTTACTATCTAGTTCTATTTGTGGGGTATAAGCACCAACTACATTTATTGTTTTTCCTTCTAGTACTAGTTTTACTAGTATAATTCTATCTCCTACCCTTTTCAGAGCTATTACAACATCTTTCAATGTCCTGTCTATAATTATGCCCACTCCGTTCTTGTTCCTCTCCTTTTCGATAAACCACAGTTTGTATCCTGAGTTACCTACTTCCTTACTTTTCTCTCCTACCCATTTAGTCTCCTGAATGCAAGCAATATTCACCATTGTCCTTTCCAAGTTATCTACAAGCTCCATTAATTTTCCTGTAAGTGATCCGACATTCCAAGTACCAACCCTGATTCTCTTCCTATCATATTACTTCCTAATTGATCTCCTTCTATGATATCTTCTATTGCTCTCTATGCCTATTTGTGTTCTGTTCCACTATCTCCTTCTATGATATCTTCTATTGCTCTCTATGCCTATCTTGTGTTCTGTTCCACTATCCATTCTACTATCTGTCTTATGGACTAACTTATTTACCCACATCCGTCCTTTATGTGGGAACCTTTGTTCATTTAACACCACACCCCGAGCGCCGGTATGGTGCGTCGCTTTCATTGAACGCCCTACACCCTTACATATTTCTCACTATACCCGAGCTCCGATGTAGCGCGTTGTAAGTAGATTTTTACGCTGGTTGTCACCTATCGCAACCCTTCTTCTTTATCCGGACTTGGGACCGATTAAGCAGAAACTACTTAGACAGAGTTTTAAATTGAGAATGAACAATAAATGAAAAAAAAATTATTGATTAAATTAATATGAGATAATAAATAATTGAATTTATAATTACTAATAAATAGATAAATTTTTATATATTTATATAAATATTTATATTTAAATATAAACTTAAAAATTTTTTTATCAAAAAATTTATAGGTGGTTAATATGGCAGCATGGAGTTTCGAGGGGAATTGGCCCCTCTTGCTCCCGTTTAGCTCCACCCTGAGCAGGGGACTGAGCGAGCAGATACTTTTAACTTAGATCTGCCAGTGATGGCTCATTTTCAAAGCTATTACAATTCATTTGGATAGGACTTTCAATTTGACACTTAAGTTGAAATTTTATATTTTTTACTTAACACAGATCCAAATAGACATATAACAGAATATACTCACCTATTTACAAGAAAATGCTATCTCAATAATAGATTGAGGAATTTCTTGGCCACGGAAAAGCCACAGCCCCTTAACCTTGGATGGAGGGTATTCGCCAATCAGTAGCATCTTTGCAAATGCATACTCGCTAACAACTTCCATCCGCTCAAGAAAGCTACTGACCTTATACGCAGTATCAAACATCTCTCTGTTCTCATCATTGTATTTGTGGTCACAGAACCACAGTGAGTATCCCTCAGGATCATACATGTCCCAGAATCCTGGAATAGATTAAAGATTGCCGGTCAATAATGTTATGGGCAAAACCTTCATTTGACTGAAATTAGAAAAAAAAAAAAAAAAAAGAAGGTTTTGCTCTTCAAAGACTACAAGACTGACACCGCCAAAGAAACACATGTCAAACTATATTCCTAGCATTTGGTATCCCGATTTTCCACACTTCTGAGAAAAGAATACAAATCTGAAAGACAACTGTTGAATGCAATGCTCTAAACAAACGGAAAGGGGAATAAAAAAAGAAAAAAATCAAAAGGAGGATATATACCTTTAGTTGCAGCCTTCCTCTCGGCGGTTGAGTAGAATTTCTTCCACTCAGCCAATATCATCTTACTCGGAGGCAGCAAATCAAGAGCATTCTTGGGATTTGGGCTTTGGAGCCTCTTCCTCTTCCTCTTCCTCTTCCTCAGCAGCTTCTTTGGGCTTTGTCAGCTTTTTCTCCTTTTTGGTTTCTTTTCTTTGGGAGGTGCAGGCTTCTTTGTTGACCGGAAAGGAAGAACCGATTCAGTCTGCTTGAGTTCACCCATGTTTCTCTCAACATGGAGAAACTGTGAAGTAAAGCTCTTTAGTCGTGAGGCAAGCAAATCCCATATAAAGATTGCATTCGTAACAGTGTCAGCCACAGTCACAGAATGCCTAATCAAGCAGGCATTTTAGGATAAATAAAAACTGATAATAATCTTTTGATAATTTAATTTAATTTAATTTTTTAAAAATAATTTATTTCAAAATGGAATCAATAAAATCTAATATATTATTTATTTTTTGCTGTAAAAAAAATAAGAAGGTGAAAAACTCGAAAAATTCTAAACTCATGTTAGCTTAATTTAGAAAATTTGTAGTTTACTCAAGTTTTTTTTTTTTTATATGAAAAAAGACGATCATGTATTAATTATCGCCCTTTTGATTTGAATCCGCCATTGTCTTTTCCAATTTAAGCTATCCCATGGAATTTATAGCCCATCAATTACTAAGGAGAGATTTTTTTTTTCATAAAATTGTAGTAAATTTTATTTTATTTTTATTTCAATTTAAATACTAAATTAATATTAAAATATCATTGAAAAATATAAATAATTAAAAATAAATTAAACTAATGTATATATAAATCTATTTATTGATTTTAAATAATTAAAATTTTTCATAAAAATTAAAATTTGTACATGAATTAAGTTACCCATACCTACTCCAAGCTCTAGAATCAATTTTATAAATATTCGGTTCAATTTTATAAATTTAATATAATTTACTTTTAAAAATATTAAAATAATAAAATTATTTTTTAAAATTACACTTTTTAATAATATTCAGAATGATATTTTTCTTGAAAACTAGCATGTTAAGTTGTGAAAAATTAGATAAATTATTTTAAAAATAAAAAAATAAAAAAATTTTGAAAATTTAACTAAAATTTAATAATCAAAATTACAACATAATTTTTTACAATTAAAATTAATAAATAAATAACACATTAATTTTTTACAATTAAAATTAACAAATAAATAACACATTAAAAATTTTAATGCAAAAATAAGTTTTTAAATATATTTTAAAACAATTTATTTTTTAATTTTAAAAGATATGAGTACTTTTTTACTTTATTAAATTAAAAAATATTATTAATAAAGGAACACAATTTTTATATTTTATATTATATTTTTATAAAAGATAAAAATCAAATTTTTTCTTAAAAATAAAAATTAAAAGATATTAATTTCTGCAAGAAGAGAGTCTAACTCTCCAGTGGCAGACTGATAATTTGACGTCATATACTGTTTCAAGGGTATTTTTGACATTGCAAACTTCTTCAATTTAATATTTGAACATTTTGAATATGCATTCAAAAATCATCTTCTTCCTCTGCGTTTTTTTCCCCTTTTCTTCTCTTCTTTTCTCCCCTTGTGTCTTAAAACGATCGAATCTCTAGGGGCAGAGATATTCTCTCTAGAGAAGCAAATGGCGAGGAGACCGGACGAGGAATACGATTACCTCTTCAAGGTTGTATTAATCGGCGATTCTGGAGTAGGAAAATCCAATCTTCTCTCCCGATTTACTCGCAACGAGTTCTGTTTGGAGTCTAAGTCTACCATTGGTGTCGAATTTGCCACCCGTACTCTTCAAGTACCTTCTCTTTTTCTCTCTCTCTCTCTCTCTTAAACGCACACTTTCTCTAGAATTTTCTGTGTATGGAAGTATGACTATTGAGTATGATTTAGTAGTATCTTAAGTTGATCTAGTTCGATTCGAATATGTGATAGTCGTTTATGTAAATTTTTGATCTTTTGCTATTGTTGCTTGATTCGATTCGATCTGAGTTGGTTTTGGATGGGTGAATTTGTTTTCGTACTTTAGATAAGCATTTTGATTTTGACTCTGAATTTGAATTTGAATTTTAGATTCTGTCAAGTTTTCAATTTCTTCTTCTCCTTCTCTTCTCTTATATATATATATATATATATATATATAATTTCGTTTAATTATTCTGGTATTTTTGGTTGATTTTACATTTATGATCTTTGCTGCCAATTGGGTGGTGCTGTTGATTAGAATTTTGTTATCTGTTAGAGAAAATGGAGCAACTCTTTTCTTTTTTTTTTTAATGTTTGGGGGAAATTTTTTTTTTACTAATAAATCAAAGATCAGAACTTTATTGGGATAGTACAGTTCTCAATGAAAGACCTCCTAAAAATGAGCATTGGAACGTGGAAACTGTTACTTCTGCCTCTGCTCAGATTTCAACAAGCATGGAAACTAATGAGGACCATGTCAAGATAATGTTGTGAGAATCTCAGAAAGGGACTCTCCATCTCAAGATATTTGATGGTAGAAAGAACTTTTAAAGGAATCAGTTAAAATTGGTAAGAGGACTATTGGAATTTGCCTAGACTTGGAATCATGGATATGAAATACGCAAAAATTGACTGAGAAATAAGTTCAGAATGCGAAGAGGGATGATAGTTGCAGTTTTATGGTATAATATAATAATATAAATATATAATTAAAGAGAAAATCTCTACAAATTGGCTAGCATAACTTCCAATTGAGGTTGGAAGTATTAAAGTGTGATGGTTTGAATTATTAGATTGTTTAATAAGATTTTGATCATGAAAAAAATTTGGGGCGAGTAGAAGAAATAATTTGATGACATATATAGATCAGTTAATAGTGGGACGACTGTTAATATTGTGGATTGGCTAAGAAAATCATAAACTACAGTAAGTTTGCACAAGTCATCAGCTTTAAGCCTTTGGGCTTTTTTTGTATAGTCATGCATGTCTAGTGGGAGGGCATGATGGTAATATTATCAAAGAAAACAGTATGGTTTTGTGATAGAGAAACTTACAACAGAAGCTATAGTTCTTACTTGAGTGAAAGAGCTGTGATCATTGTGAGACCTGTGTTGGGGATGACATTGTCATGAACAAATTCCAAATTTAGAATTGACTGGCATCAATGGTCAATTTTAAATACTTGGTTATTCTTTCCATCATAAATGAGTTTACCATGCACATTCGTGGTTAGTTGTGTTAGTAAATTTTGATTGCAATTGATGTATTGTTGATGGAAGATGGATGAAAATTAGGTATTCTTTACTTGTGTAAGTTGGTGGGATAATTTTATATTTGAGAGCAAGCTTTTAGGTCATCTATCTTGTTAATGACTGGGACACCAATTTCTTGTTAGATAAAAATGTTAGCATCAAATGATGTGTTGGCTTCTTAATTTTGTTTATGTTGCTTGAGCAGTTCATCTAATTTTCTCCTCGGGCCATGTAACTTTTTCTTTCAGAGAATTCAGAGGGGGAATAATTAAGTAAATATTGGTTTCCTTATTTCGCTGAAATGTGGCTATTTATAGTTAAATTGTTTTGGCCTTCCACTATATATATATATATATATTACTGTTGCATTTGCTTTATGTTTCTCATTAACAGATTCACAGTTTCCCTTTGATTTTATTAGTTTTATGCAAGACAAGTATCCGAGAATTATCCCTCAGTTTATAAAAAAATTTAGTGAGAGTTATTTGTAAATGCATCTTCATCTTGTATCTCTAAAGAGACGAGCATGCATTTTTTGCTTAGGTTGAGGGAAGGACTGTCAAAGCTCAAATATGGGACACAGCTGGGCAGGAACGATACAGAGCAATAACTAGTGCCTATTATAGAGGTGCCCTTGGAGCTCTTCTAGTATATGATGTTACAAAACCAACAACATTTGAAAATATCAGTCGATGGTTGAAGGAGCTAAGGGACCATGCGGATGCGAACATCGTGATCATGCTAATTGGCAACAAGACTGATCTGAAACATCTCAGAGCAGTGGCCACCGAGGATGCTCAAAGTTACGCAGAGAGAGAAGGACTTTCATTCATTGAAACATCTGCTCTTGAAGCAACAAATGTTGAGAAGGCTTTCCAGACAATCCTTTCTGAAATATACCGGATCATTAGTAAGAAATCACTTTCATCAGAAGAACCAGCACCTGCCAACATCAAAGAGGGGAAGACCATTGTGGTTGGAGGGTCTGAGGGTAACGCTAAGAAACCTTGCTGCTCTTCATCCTAGAAAATTTGTATTTACATCAATTTGCACCCCTTAATGGGATTGCTGCCTCGGCTTCTTATTGATTCTTTTTATGTTCGAACTTTCGAACTGTGTTGTCGGATTATTTATTATTTCGCATGAGATGTCCTATAGTTTTTTATGCTTTTATTGATGTATCTTGATATTTGTTATGCTTCTATAAAGTTTTGCCATGATTTCTTCCTTATTTTCCCTAACCCTCCTTCTGCAAGATGGGAATACAGTAATTCCATTGTGAATTGTTGGAAATGAGCTCAAATCGAAGCTAAGATGGTTGTCTTTAATCCACATGAACAGTTGTGCTGTCTATGTTGTCTGCTCATCAATATAGTAGCCTGTGTTGCCTGGCAAATACTCCAAATTGCAGCACTATCGATCCAATTATTAGATATGTGGGCCCCTTTATTGACAAAATGTTCCTTGAAATTTGAATTCTTGTCCAATTGAAATCTGAATTCCAAATCAAAGATAGCCATTTGACAATAAGCATGGCAGCAGAAAAGAACAAATGTTCCATTCATCTACCCAATTCAGATCTGAGTTCCCATTGAGAACAGTTATGACCTACAATTTCAAGCAAACACTGGCTGCCTTGAATGTCCCATCCAGGGCAATAAATATTAAAATTAATGTTAGATCCAATCTTTTATGCAAGCGTTTACTTTGGCGATAATTCCCACCATCAAAACCTTACCTTTTGTATTTCTATTTACTCTGGGGCTCACATGGGCACTTAGTGCACATACACATAATTTCCTCTAATGCACGCCAGGCTAGAGACTTGAGATGCCACATTCAATTTGAATAGTAACAGAACCCTAAGAGAATTTGAATGATATTTCATTTCAGTCCCTTTCCATGATTTCTATAATAATACAGCCTGGTAACATATCATCAAAATTTGCATGCTGATAAGGAAAAATGCACGCCTAGGAGACTGCCTACTGCAACACTAGAACACTCAGGCTTGCAACAATAAGATTGTAAATTCCATACTTTACAGCGGCAGTAGCTTGGTAGTAGCCATTTTTCTTCAAAGGAAATGTAAGAATTTTCATTTTTCAGACAACCATAGAATATTTGACAACATCTGATTGATCCATATGATAACAACATTCATGGTATACTTAAGTCTTAGCAATCTTAAGACATAAAATTAAAAATACAAGTGAATGGCTAACCACAACAGTTATTCTTCTGCTGGATTGGCTGCCCTTTCATTTGAACAGTTCCTGTTGACTTACTTGCAGTTGGCTGGCTACCCATTCTGCATAGCATTTACAATGAATTATTTTTCTAAAAAAAATAAAAAAGAACTGAAAGTACGTATCAGTATGAAAACACTCCATTTCTACAATATGGGACAAGAGTGAATTCACTTTTCACAAGTTCTCCATGAATCACTTTTGCAATGCATATTTGCTATGATGTTATTGGTCCACTGAAGGACAGTTTTGGTTCGGAAAATTATATAAGGTAATGATGTTAAATATAGCCAAATGATAAATCTAAGCAGGTAAAGATGGCAACATAAGTACTTGAACAATACATAATAATTTCTAAAAAAAATCATCATACACAAAAACAATAAAGCACATGGAAAAAGAGCAGCAGGAAAAGTTCATCAGTAGTTTTACTTTTTCTTAATTTCTCCGGCCATGGTCAAGAAAGCCTGCTCCACATTAATTGAATCTTTAGCACTAGTCTCTAGGAAAGGAATTTCAAGCTCATCTGCGAATGCCTGCATTTTGTTTGGGTACAGGAAAGCAAGAAAAACTTAAACCAGTAAACACCATAATCAGATTACAATAAGACTATGTCTTTTTCAATGTGTCCTTCAAGTAATCAAATTCACAGATATTCAATTCATTCTCTGGGCACAAGTTATCAAGTTCACCTAATTCAGGCTATTCAATTAACCTCAAAGGTCACTGCTTCATTGAAAGTTTAAACCAACAAAGAACTCAAATGCATCTAAAGAATGTTTTTATTCCTTGCATATCAAAATACACAAGCTACAAATACCTTTTTGATATGGATATGCTATGCAAAAATACACCCTTTAAAAGGAATTTTCTCACCATTTCAAGAAATGTGGTTCAATGCATCTTTACCTGTTTCAGTAAGATTGACCATGCGTAAAAGCTTTTGTCAAGGAAATAAGTAATTAGTAAGATATAACAACTGCACAAGCGACCATTTTTCCATTTACTATACACTAGGAAATAGGAGCATGAATTAATAGGCAAGTTTAATACGGTGGCTCAAAAAAGAGTTTCCCACTGTTAAGCACACTTTGTGAGAAGAAATTATGAACAAGAGAATGCATTTAAGGCAACAATTGTAACCAACTATACCTTTGCAGTTTGCGTGTCCACAACCTTGTTCTCAACTAGATCACACTTGTTTCCAACTAAAAGTTTGCACACACTATCATTTGCATATCTATCAATCTCATTTAACCACTGCTTGACATTGTTGAAGCTCTCCATCTCGGTAACATCATATACTATCTGTGATAATCGCCATGCAAATCACAAATCTCTTTATATGGGAGATTAAGAATTGAAACAACATGAAAACAAAGTAGTACAAACATACCATTCAGAAAATCATGCCATAGTATCCCCAGTTATAATCCTTATTATCAATACAAACAAGTAAAAAGGATGCAGGCAAAAGTAATATAAAGCATGGAAGCCAGAATCAACCAATGTAAATTAGTAATCCACAAAATGCTACAGCATAATCATGTGCTGATAACAAAGATACAAGCATAAGCAGTAAGAAACCCAAGTTCATTTGAAGCTTAAGTTTATTTTCTGAAAGCAATGAAGAATAATGGCCATTTAATCTAACAATAAGCCCTGTGGGGAAAAATAGCAGGGCAGTTTTGGGTGATAAATGATCAAAACCCATCAATGGGAGGTCACAGAGAGGCGAATTGGAGGAGGGGGGAAGGGGTTCATGAAGCTCTCTGGCTAAATCCGATTGTGCAAAGTTGTTATCACTTATCACTCATCTTTATGTTCTGTAAGTGTTAATGCAGCCAAATCTTACTCCTTCAGCCTTCAGGTTAGAAGCATTTACATCATGAAAACCCAGCCTACAACATGTAATTTGCAGGGAAGCTAGGATCTTTCAAAATTCCAGCATGATGATACTACAACGAACCAAAGATCAAACACAATATAAAATTTTCTGCTTCCATATAATAGCAAGCCATAATTTCTTACTATTATCCCATGTGCACCTCGGTAATAACTACTTGTTATAGTCCGGAAACGCTCCTGTCCAGCAGTATCCCACTAAAGAAACAAATAAAAAAAAATTAGGTCAAATTTGAAGTAGAATCATGAAATATATTTGGAACAATAAAATAATGCGCATTTCTTTTCCTGCCAAGTTTAGAGACCCAAATCTAATAGTGTTACGTGATTTCTAGTTTGCCATGGTACGCGGCATGGGCATGGATATGGATACGCCAATAATTGGTGATATGGTGGGGTAGGTTTAATTGATATACTACATGGGATTGCGGTACACTTAAATATATTGCTCAATTCATTTTGAATTATATGCATGAAAAATATGTAATTCAAAGCAACTAATTTATAAAATTTAAGCTATATGTGTATGTAAAATTCAAATAATAAAAAGCAAAACAGAATCAATTAAGTATTCTATTTAATTAAAACAATTATTTTTTATTTCGTATATTATTTCCTTCTCTTGCAAAGCTACATTTTTTTTTTTAACTTTTCTTTCATAGATTTCACCAATTTAAGTGTTCTGGTACACGTTTAGGGGGTAGAAGCGATTCAGGTAACACATTCTAATACGCATTCAAACTTGATTGTTTTGAACATGTACTTAATAACCAATTCACAATCTCACTCAGAGAACCCAGAACCAACAAATAAACACCAAACTTCAAAATAGAGCAATTATATCTTCAGTTACTCACAATCTGCAGCTTAATTGTCTTGCCATCCAGCTCCACAGTTCTGATTTTCTAAAAAACCATCAAAAAAAATTATGACTCTTCAACTATTACAGACAATATATAACAAATACACAAAAATAAATATATATGGGAGAGAAAGAAAGAGGAGAAGCTCACAAAATCAACTCCAATAGTACTGATATAGCTGTCCACGTAGGAATCATCCTGAAAAAAATTAAGAAACATAAAAAAAAATTTAAATACTATATAATTACTAAATGCTCAATCTTTAACACTAATCCCCTTAATTACCCACCAATCCACTAATATTAACAACAAATATCATCATATCAAATGTACATTTAATTCATAGAAAATAATAAATTTAATCAGAAAAAGGAAAAAAAGGTCAAGAGAAAGTCAAGCTCACGGCAAATCTGAGAAGCAGACACGATTTTCCAACGGACGAGTCTCCGATTAGCAGAAGCTTAAAGAGATAATCACTAGAAAAAACAGAAAGAAGAACAAGTATAAGCAATAATGCGAATAGAAAACGGGGAAATGATTAAGAGGTGAAATATCAAGAGAGAGAGAAAGGAGGGTTACTATTCGTTGCTCATGATTGGAGGCGTTTGGATCGAAGTGGACAATCCTGTGGTGTAATTTTCTCGTGGTTTCTCTTCGACAAAGAAAGGGAAAGCATAGAAGGAGAGAAACGAAAGAGGGAAAGGGATTTTATTTTAATTTTTTAATTATTAATTATAATTAGTAATAATTAATTAATGATAAAAATAATTCGAAGGTGGGGTTTTTATATTATAGTGGCTGTCCACGATGTCATTTACAAGATTACAAGAGCAACTCTATCCTTTGCTGGCTGTTGGGCTCCACTACGATGGACAAAGCCTTGCTAATACTATTTTACTGGGGAAATTGACAATTGGATGGAGTTTGATTTGGTTATTTTTTTTAAAATTTTTTATTTAAAATTTATTTTTTAATTTATAAATTTATTTTAAAATAAATAATTAATTATTTAATAAAATTATTATTTAAGTGTTTAGTTTAAAGTAGTTTAATTTATTAAAATAATAATAAATGTAATTTAATGTTAAAATAGTTACAATGAATATATAGTTGATATTTTTAAAAGTTATTAAGGTAATAATATTTTTTTATTTGATTTAAAAATAATTTAAAAATAAGTAGATAAATTATAAGTAAAATATCTTATTTATAATTTTTATTTTATTTTAAATAATTTATTTTAATTTATAAATTAAATTAAATAATAATATATTTATAACTTTTTATTTATTTTAAATATTTTAATTAATTTATAAGTTAAATTAAATACTCTTTTAATTTTTATATTTTAAACAGAATTTAATTATTTAATTTTTTTATTTTAAAAAATATACTATTTAATATCCTATTTTTAATCTTTTAAATTATTTATTTTTTATTAATTTTTTTAATTACTAAATTTTAATATCAATTAGACTATTATTTAATTTTTTATATAAAATATTAAAGAATATGATAATAAAAAGTAAAAAAAAAATATCTATATTTTTTTATTTGATTGCCTTTTTATTATTTTTTAAATAATTTAATTAAATATTGTTTAATTTGAATAAAAATTTTATTTATAAAGATTTGCTATCTATTTTTATGCACCATCAACTAAACAATTCCCTAAGAACACAAACACAACCGCAATAAAAAAAAATGTGCTCAAATTGTCAAACAGCGCAGATCACTATTATACGTAACAATGGAATTTTTTTTTTTTTTTTTTTGTTATAGATGAGATATTCTGATAGGAATTTACTACTATTAAAATTATAGTAATTTTGAGAGGATTTTATTCTCATATAATCTCATTCATGCACACTTTATAAATAATGTGAGACACCAAAGTGTCAATACGATGTCAATGTAGACACAACACACACTGCAACCACTTAGATTTTTTGTCTTTTTATGTTATAAATGAGAGAATACACGCACACAAGATTCAGTGACGAGAATAAATTGTTATTAAAATTATGACAATTTTGATGTAATATCTGAATTTTTAAATAATTATTTTATATGTAAATTATAATATTTTATTGTATTAAATATTATGAAAATTTAATTGAAATTTTCTGAATTTTTAAAATCGAATTTTTTTTTTGAGACGATAAAATTTATCAATTTTTAAAAATTAATTTAAAGACTATGTGACAAAACTAAAAATATATTTAGATTTCACAATTTTTCTAGTTTTTTTATAATTTTTTTAGAATATTGGGGTCTCATTTTAGGTCATACGGCAGAGTAAAAAATTTAATTTATGGTCCCCTGAATCAAATCGACAGAATCAAACTGGATCAAGTCAGACCGGTCAAATTTGATTGGTCTTCTACTTCTTCTTTTCCTTTCCCTTTCGCGCGACGGACGCCCTCCCCTTCTTTCCTCATTTTCTCTCTTCTCTCCTCTCCCCTCCCCACTGTCAGCCACCACCTCCCTCTCCTTCCTCCCTCGTCAGTGCTCCATCGACGCCCCTTCCTTGCCGCCGTTGCCCTCTTTTTCGGCCAAAAAAGCCACCCAAAACTCTCTTCTCTCAAGGCGTGCTGTTTCACCCTCTCTCCTCAAAATCTGGCCGATCCGGCCACCGATCGGACCGGGTCTAATCCCAATCACGTTCTACTCTCTGAGAGCTTTCTAAAGACACCAATAATGCTCATTTTCATTGAGCAGCTTGTTTGATTTAAGTCTGAAAAGTTTTAACCTATTTCAATTTTTGGGCTAAATTTCTCCTAAACTGGGAACTCCATGGCAATTTTGAGACTACTGGCACGCTCTACTCTGCGAGAGCTTTGCGGTGATATAAATTTCAAAATTTTTTAACTCTAAAAATCTGATGGGACCTGAGAAATTTGCAATATTTTTTCGAATCTTTAATGAGCTTATTTAATTAAATAAAAATTATATTCTAAAAATAAAAATTATATTCTAACTCCTGGTATTGTGGGCTTCGCATAGATACTTTCATTTCTTAGAAATTTCACCAGCGTCCGGATCTGCATTTTCGGGCCGGACAGACGAGCTGTCAAAGCTACCATGGAAACGGGTCAAAATTTTAAGCCACCATTTTCAGATACCCCGAACGCATTCCCAGTGTCATAATTGGCATAGGTAAACCTGAACTTCAAATTGCCTTA
Organism: Hevea brasiliensis; assembly: GCF_030052815.1. Classification (NCBI taxonomy): domain Eukaryota; kingdom Viridiplantae; phylum Streptophyta; class Magnoliopsida; order Malpighiales; family Euphorbiaceae; genus Hevea; species Hevea brasiliensis. The sequence goes on from NC_079506.1 coordinate 13,440,975, forward strand.
TTAGTCTACTGCTGAGTTTAGAATAAAAATCCATAAAATATTCGTGGGTGACTATAAAATCATAATTCATTTTGCAATAGCCTTATAGCATTGTTAAGGACTGCGAGGCATGTTTATAGAAATTTTGAAGTTGATTTGAGTGACTTTTGCAAAATATTAATTTTAAGCCTTATAACTGAATTGTCGGACTATATGAGATTTGTCTGGTTTGGAGGGCTTAGGAGCGGACATGTGATATTGTTAGAATGTGGACTTGAGGTTTGTGATCTTATAAGTGTTATTTGAGCTATTTTATAGGTTGGATAGCTCCTAGATACAGAGAAAATTCTACCGGATTTTCGACATAAATTAGGATGTCTTTGCCTCTTTAAATTGTTATTTGGAAATAGTACTAATGAATTCATTAATATAAATATTTAGGTGAGCAGGGTCAGCCTTCCTCCTCCACCCAGCCGCCGCGGTGATTTTCTGGTGTATTGTGAGTAAATATTGATTTTATTTATAATTTTAATATTATTATATATTCAATATATATTCATGCATTCACTTATAAATATATGTATATAGTTAATTATTAGGTGGGCCTTATATTGCATATGTATATGATGAATTTGTTGTGGATGTTGCTTTACGGTAATTTGGAACTCTCTGTATATGTCGACATATGTGTGGTGTGATTATGGATATGGGTAGGACTAGGAGTGTGCAAACGGTCGGTTCGGTTTCGAACCGAACTGAACTGATAAAACCGAAAATAGAAAATCAAAAATTTTAAAAACCGAACCAAATCGATTAATAAGAGAAAATCGAACTAAACCAAACCAATAAATATCGATTCGGTTCGATTTTAAACAGATCAAATCGAATTTTATAAAATTTCATATTTTCAACATTAAATCTAAATAATAAAAACATAAAAACAAAAAAAAATAGAAATCAAAACTAAAAAATCTTAGGGTTCGGTTCGATTTTCTTTGATTTTCCTTGATATACATATATATTAATAATTTCGGTTAGGTTCTATTTTTTTTATTTTTTATGAAAATAACCGAACCGAACTGATTAACCGAAATTATCAAAAATTATAAACCGAACCAATTGGACCGAATTGACTCGGTTCGGTTTAATTTTTCAGTTTAAACCAAAATCTGCTCTCCCCTAGGTAGGACAGGTAGACGCGGTTGGAGCTTAACTCGCTGAAACTCGATCATTTTATTGGATAAGTCGGGGTGAGTACGGCTTTAAGTTTATCTCGCTAACTCCCACATTTGAATTATTAAGCGAAAGTCTACTTGAATTGATCTCGCTGGCAATTATTAAAATTAAGAGAGCTGTATAGGGGATCAACTCCCACGTATATATTTGTATAGATGGATTTGACACACGAGTGTGTGAGTGCTCCAAATTACTTTTTATGCGAATATTATTTGACTTGTTTAAAATATGTGAATGTGTTGTATTTCACCTTTAAGGTTGCATTAGACTTAAATATTTATAGAAATTTTATCTAAAATCAACGTCTTACTCTATGAGTCTAATGCTTATTCTTGTTCATTATATTTTTTTCATGTTACAAAATGACCTTTTTGTGATTAACCTACTCCCTTTCTCGCATGTCTATTAACAGTAAATATGTGTATTTTATTCTATTAATTTGAAATCTAAAACTTCGCATATATTATGGTATTATGCTCTTATAAGGGATTGTATAATTAAAATCTTTTGATATTATTGTATTTTATATAATTATGTATGGATGTTTAGAGGGTTACCTCCTTGGCCGAGGGAGCTAAGCTCCCATTTGATTATGTGATTTGTTAAGGATTATGAGGGTGAGCTGAGCTCCTTAATTTGATATTTTTTTTATTTACAGGTCGGGTGAGCTAAAAATCTTATATTGGATAGTCCAGATTATGGTCTGACATGTCCGATTGATTTCTTGATATTGAACTACAGTAATGAGCTTTAGAGTTGGGTTAGGAATAATAGGCTTACTATAGCTTTAAGAGCCTTATGCTGACCTAAATCGTAGAACTGATTCGGCCCATAATTTAGGTCGTAATATTTAATATGATCCTTATTTCCATATAAACTCCAATAATTGAATTTAATTTCACAATGCATAACAATTTCCATATTCTACATAGAATATGGCAAATTGATAGAGGTTAAGTATGTATAATTTATATATATGCTCGAATTTTTATTGACTTGTCATTTCATGTAATACACTTATATAAAATAATAAATTTATAATATAATTTCTCACAGAATCCAGCGCCCCCCCCCCCCCCATCTCTTTTTTAACAATCCTAACTCCTTTTGTGGAAAAAACATTATAAACCAATTTATCCATTATTAAATAATAAAAATAACACAATCAAAATAATGCATATAAAAAAATTTACATAATATCTCAATTTTTATTAATAATAATATATATCTAAGGCTTTGTTTGTTTCATATAAAATAATTTATATATGTAAACTATTTTTTAAAATATTTTTTATAAAAATTATTTTATAAGAAAATATTTTTCATGTAAATATTTTTTGTTATTTTATTGTAATATGAAATTAATAATACTATTTTTTATATTTTAATAAAATTATTAATATTTAGAAAATATTTTTTAAAAATTTTTTTAATTAAAAGAATATTATTTATTATCTTATTTTCTGAATACTTTAAATATTAAAAAATATTTTTCAAAAAAATATATGTGAGAAACAAACAGCCTTGTATGTGCATATTATTAACATGCTACCGATAATATGAAATGTCATTTAATATTCTCACGTTTTTTAATGAGCAAGCTACTTTACTATTATCTACGATATGTTGATGGAATATATCGCAGAATACTTACTGTTAGTAAAGAATCTTTAATGTAACCAGCTACAACCAATCATTTCATGACAGCTCGATAATCACAATCTAATTTTAGACAGATAGGTAAAATCATTTTTTTTTATTTTCTATATTCTTTTTACATCACACAGAATATTAATCTCTTTGGATTCTGATTGCTCTGCTAACAATGCATTTTTTAAAGATCAAATTTTAGCTTTTTTTCAATACTTATTGATAAAGTCATAATTTAATAAGGCATAAATATTAAAAAAAAAATTATCTTCAAATGCATAAAAGTAGGATTTAGAGACGTCAGATCACAAAACAAATTGCTTAATTGTAACCTTACTAGAATGTCAAATATATTCTTAAGATTATATTCAAAATTTATATTAATTAAAAATATTTTATTATATAATAATAAATTAAAATAAAAATAAAAGCCTCCGGGGGAAACCTCTGTCGTTCTTTCCCCAACTCTAAACTCTAAATGATGACGGGAAGCGATTTCTGCCTTCATCCGTCCCGTAGTAATTCCTGCACGGAGTGGCAAATTCGTAATAATATCACCCAGAAGTAAAACCAAGTAACCAACGACGGAATACGTATAAATATTCGCGGGAAACAAACGAATAAGAATCCTCCTCATCCTAAGACATGCAGACCAATAAAAACAAAGCTTCCTCAAACCCTCGTTGCTGTTCTTGTTATTCTTCCAAAAACCAAATCAATTCCACTGCGTTTGAAACCCGCAAATAATATACTCATTGCCTTACTTTTCCCACAATAATGGGCTTTAAATTTCTCTTTCTCACTCGCTGGCTCTTAATTTGCTCAAGCACAAGTTGGAAGTATTTCCTCCAACTGCCCTTTGCCGGTTGGTCGGGAACCAGAGGTATTTACTCTATGATTCGACCCTTTGTGTAATTTTTTTTTATCGGTGATGTGTTTTATTAGAGTTGTTAATTGATTATTTAGGGGTTTTAATTGAAATGTTATCTTCATTTTCTGCTGTTTAGCTTATTTATGTGTATATGTTCATGAATTTGTTTTTTTGGTAGTTTCCGTAATCTGTGTTAATGGGTTGATAATGAGAAGAAATCTTATTAATTTTCTTTGTATTTGCTAAGCTTCTGCATCTCTTCGAGTTATAAACTGAATCTTCTGGATGCCAATTGCCATGTTTGATTAGTTTGGTCTTCAATTGGGTTATTAGGAGGAATCTAATATATTTGCTGTATCAGATTATGAATTTTTTTTTTTAATATAATTCACAATTATAACTTGCATATTAAATTTAATTTACAACGGAAAATTTATTATTTGTTGAAGTAGACCAAAATTGACCATATGAATGGGAGTGCATGATTTGTCTTAGCTTTTCCTTCCTTCCAAACAAGATGAGGATAAATATTTTATATTACCCCAAACATTGTCGAACAGTGTAGAAAAGCAAATAAAACTTGAGTTCAATTTTTACCTGTGCTTATAGGTGTATTGGCCTATGCTATGAGTGTAGAGATAGAGAAAGGGTAAAAAAAAATAGGACTTATGTTCAATTCTCACCTATGTGCATATGTATAGGAGGAAGGGGAAGTATTATTCTATATATATATATTTATTTATTTATTTATTTATTTGCACATTAGTATCTAATGTAGATAATTGATACCTTTATCAGTTACAGGCTATTCTGAACTTTAATCCATATTTTAATTTTAGTAATACATTTTTTTGTTCTTATTGATATTATTTAATTTTGTTATGTGAAATATTTTGAAAATTTTCTAAGAATATTTCATCTTAGTTTTCCATGAAATTGTCATGGGCATAAAAAGTTTTGTCTAAAATATACATATGTGGATACAAAAGAATAATAAAAAAATAAGGGCTTGGGATAATTAACTAGAGGAGAGAGGAAAATTATAAACTTTTTTTAAAAAAATTAAAAACCATGTGCAAAGCATGGGCAACTTGCGAGCTATTTGTGGGAAGGTATTTACATTTGTTTCAGTAATGGAGGAATTGCAATTGTTACTGGACTTTCTTGTTCCTCATGCTGGTTTTCACTTAGTTGTACCTTCTTTGCAAAAATTGTTCGTTTTTAGCTTGCATACTGGTCTTAGAGTTGGGAATTTGTTTACAGCATTCTTTTTATTGCAGTGCCCATCAATTTTGTGAAATGGCAACAGACGGTGCAAAAAGTTTTGCGAGGAGGGACCGTCTCTTGGAGATTGAGCAGAAGGTTCGAGGCTGGTGGGAGGAGAAAGATGTTTTCAGGGCTGAACCTGGAAAAGAGCCTCCTAAACCAGATGAGAAGTTCTTTGGCAACTTTCCATTTCCTTACATGAATGGGTTTTTGCATCTTGGACATGCATTCTCACTGTCCAAGCTTGAATTTGCTGCTGCCTATCATAGATTAAGGGGTGCGAATGTGCTCTTGCCATTTGCTTTTCACTGCACCGGTATGCCCATCAAGGCATCAGCGGATAAACTTCGTCGGGAGATTCAGCAGTTTGGTGATCCACCTGATTTTGCCAAAGAAGAGGATGAGCAATTAAAATCACAACCAGAACCTGATGACGCACATGGAAGTGTACCAGCAGATAAGTTTAAGGGCAAAAAGTCAAAGGCTGCATCAAAATCGGGGGGACAAATGTTCCAGTGGGAAATTATGCGTAGTTATGGGCTTTCTGATAGTGAGATATCAAAGTTCCAGGATCCATACGAATGGCTGAGGTTCTTTCCTCCCTTAGCCATGGAAGACCTTAAGGCATTTGGCTTGGGTTGTGACTGGAGACGCTCCTTTGTCACTACAGAAGTAAACCCATACTTTGATTCTTTTGTGCAGTGGCAGATGAGGAAATTAAGATCTATGGGTAAGATTGTCAAAGACGTGCGTTACACAATTTACTCTCCCTTAGATGGCCAACCATGTGCAGATCACGACAGGGCAATTGGTGAAGGAGTGCAGCCTCAGGAATACACTGTTGTTAAGATGGAGGTGTTGCCACCTTTCCCCACCAAACTGGGGCCATTAGAAGGGAAAAAGGTGTTTCTAGGTGCTGCTACGTTGAGACCTGAGACAATGTATGGACAAACAAATGCCTGGGTCTTGCCTGATGGTGAATATGGAGCTTTTGAAATCAATGAAACGGATGTGTTCATCATCACAGAAAGAGCAGCCCTCAACCTTGCCTATCAAAATTTCTCAAGGTTCCCTCAGAAACCTAGCTGCTTGGTTGAGCTAAGTGGTTATGATTTGATTGGTCTTCGCTTGAAGTCTCCACTTTCTTTCAATGAGGTCATATATGCTCTTCCTATGCTCACTATTCTGACAGACAAAGGCACTGGGATAGTGACCAGTGTACCTAGCGATGCCCCTGATGATTACATGGCATTGCAAGATTTGAAAGTAAAACTAGCTTTCAGGGAAAAATATGGTGTGAAAGATGAATGGTTAATGCCCTTTGATATTGTACCGATTATCAATATTCCAGAATTTGGAGATAGGGCAGCTGAAAAAGTTTGTCTGGATCTGAAAATTAAGAGCCAAAATGAGAAAGAGAAACTTGCTGAAGCAAAGAGGTTAACCTACCTGAGAGGATTCACAGAGGGGACAATGCTTGTTGGAGAACTTGCAGGGAGAAAAGTCCAGGAAGCAAAGCCATTGATTGGGGCCAAGCTCATTGAAACAGGTGAGGCGATTATGTATAGCGAACCCGAGAATAAGGTTGTATCAAGGTCTGGTGATGAATGTGTTGTGGCACTTACTGATCAATGGTACATTACATATGGGGAAGAAGAATGGAAGAAGTTGGCTGAAGAATGCTTATCCAATATGAATCTCTACTCTGATGAGACACGGCATGGCTTTGAGCACACATTAAGCTGGTTAAATCAGTGGGCTTGTTCACGATCTTTTGGGCTTGGGACTCGCATTCCCTGGGATAAAGATTTCCTTGTTGAATCCTTGTCTGACTCCACAATCTACATGGCTTATTACACTGTTGCCCATCTGCTTCATAATGATGACATCTATGGCACAAACAAGTCTCATTCTGTTCAGCCTGCTCAAATGACTGATGAGGTCTGGAATTTTATCATCTGCGGTGGTCCATACCCCAAATCATCTACTATATCTTCATCCATACTTGACAAGATGAAGCAGGAATTTGAATATTGGTACCCATTTGATCTTCGAGTTTCTGGTAAGGACCTCATACAGAATCATTTGACATTCAGCATTTACAACCATACAGCAATCATGCAGAAGCACCACTGGCCTCGTGGATTTAGGTGTAATGGGCACATTATGCTCAATTCTGAAAAGATGAGCAAGTCTACAGGAAATTTTAGGACAATCCGCCAGGCTATTGAGGAATTCTCTGCCGATGCAACTAGATTCTCTCTCGCTGATGCTGGGGATGGTGTTGATGATGCGAACTTCGTATTTGAAACTTCAAATGCTGCAATCCTCCGCCTCACTAAAGAGATTTCATGGATGGAAGAGATTCTAGCTGCGGAATCATCTCTGAGAACAGGTCCCCCATCTACTTATGCTGATCAAGTGTTTGTAAATGAGATAAATATTGCAGTCAGAATGACCGAGAAAAACTACCGGGATTACATGTTTAGAGAAGCTCTGAAAACTGGATTTTATGATTTGCAAGCTGCCAGAGATGAGTACAGGTTCTCATGTGGCAGTGGGGGCATGAACCGTGACTTGGTATGGCGATTTATGGATGTTCAGACTCGGCTTCTTACTCCTATCTGTCCACACTATGCAGAATATGTTTGGAGAGAGCTTTTGAAGAAGGATGGATTTGTGGTGAATTCAGGCTGGCCGACAGCTAATTCTCCTGATCTAACTTTGAAGGCTGCCAACAAGTACTTGCAGGACTCAATTGCTCTGATGAGGAAGCTGCTTCAAAAACAACTCCTAGGTTCAAAGAAGGCCAATAAGGATGGAGCTCCAGTTGCAACGCTGACTGAAGACAAGATAACAGGTTTAATATATGTGAACGAGCAATTTAATGGATGGAAGGCAGAATGCTTGAGGATACTTCAAAGCAAATTTGACCACAAGACCTGTGCTTTTGCCCCTGATGAAGAGATAATGGAGGCACTAAAGAATAGTTCTATTGGCCAGGCCACAAATTTTAAAGATATGCAAAAATTTTGTATGCCTTTCTTGAGGTTCAAGAAGGATGAGGCCATTGCACTTGGGGCTAAGGCCTTGGATCTGAGGCTACCTTTTGGAGAGATTGAGATCCTTCAGGAGAACTTGGACTTGATTAAGAGACAAATTGGTCTTGAAGAGGTGGAAGTATTGTCTGTGGCTGACCCTGATTCGTTTGCTAAAGCTGGTTCTTATGTGTCACTGCTGAATCAGAATCCTCCTTCTCCTGGTGACCCAACTGCAATCTTCTTGATCAGGTGAGTGAACTCATTCACTTGTAATTATTTGGAGCATCTCTATTCTCTGCCTCTTTTGGCAAAACTTTGTTAGATGTTTGCTAGGCTCTAATGTACCTTATTCTAATCATTATGTTCTTGCCTATATCTTCCTTTGTTGTTCTGAAATTGTCCCTCATCTTCTCTGTATTAGTAGGTAGTTGACAAAACCACACACAGAAAGATGGTGGACGAGTTCTTGACTTGATTACAAACTGATGCTATTGTTATATGTATTGCCTTGGAAAAAAGTAATTATGGTTGAGGAATTTGTTACTGGGATGCCATCAGTTTGAAAGCTGTACATTCTGTCAGCAACAGAAGCATGTTGTACTAGCAAAGACTATAGGTGTCCTTATGTTGAATCGGTTAAGATCTTGTATATATTCCCTGTTATAAGAAATGTAATGGTTACGTATTATCAAAACTAGATTTCTGGTATAAAAGCTGTAGGTGTATCTAGCATGGAGCAGCTGCCCTCTTTATTTGAAGGTCAAGTCAATGGTATGTAAGCATGCGAGTCTCTCAACTCCTATAATAAAAATTTGATTCGCTAAATTTATTTGTTTCTTGTAGTTTTAAGGTTCTGTAATGTGAATAATTAGAGATAAGATTTTGATAGATTAGCGAATTCAATCATACCATTTAGGTGACTGAGTTGAACTGATGGCAAAATTAGTAACTTAAAATTCAAATGTTACAGCTAATTGGCCAAGGCTTAATTTCCATTCTGAATATAATTTCTATTACTTATAAGTCGTAATGCAAAAGTTTAATTAACAGAAAAATTAAAATAAAAATTTCTTAAAAATTTTCAAGATTCATAAGACTATTAGTTGTGAAAATTAAAAATAAATGAAAAATTTGAATTTAAAAAAAAAAACTAGTTTCTGTGATAATAATAAGCAGCTTGAGAGTGTTGTGCAATCGTTATAGGTAGTTTATGTGAGGATTATAATTAGGAAAATTCTATCTATATTGAAACAAAAATTTATATAACTAATTAAAAAAAACTATCAAATCCGAAATAGGATTTTTTTTCCCTTTTTTTTTTTGGGTCCATACAGCCTGGGAAATTTCAAATCTTTGTTAATCACATTATAGTTGCTCATCCCCATTGGCCATCGCACCCACTCACAACTCACAAGCCATATGTTGTGCCAAAATGAAACCAAGTTCTTTAAAAATGGACAAAAATGGCAGAGGATAAAAAAGGCAGGAACAAGGGAAAATACATAAAGACCAACAGAAATCTACTCAGGGCAAAAGGGCCTGTCCAAGGCACCCCTGTGGCTAGGAATGGTGAAGTGCCTTAACCTCCCTTCCTGTTTCTTCATATACCCTTCACAGAGAAATACCTTAGAAAATGTATCTTCCACTTCTCTATTCACATCATGCACAAACACCTCAGTTTCTTCTCCCTCTGCCCTGTTCCTAGCCATCATTCCTGCAGTATATATAGCAGTCATTCTTCCTGGTGCCTCTTCATAGTAACCTGTAGGTGCATCAACCATGATTAAATCCCATTTTATGTCATAAACTTCATTAGGCAAGCCTTTCAAGGCAAGTTGGCACATAGAGAACTTGGGATCACTGACTGCTGTGCACTCAGGTCCTCTGCCTACCTCCATGAGATTGTTTGCTTCGTTCACCTTACTATCATAGGTCACATGATAGGACTCTAACATGGGGAACCTTCTCCTAATTTGTGAAATCCAAGCCTCATCTTCTTCAAGGAAAATTGTTCTTCCTCCATAGTTTAGTGTACTCCACATAAGACTGTCATGACCAAGCCCAAAAACCAAGAAGTTGCATGGAGATTTCTTCTCTAAAACTTTTGCTGTTGCTGAGATTTCTTTAAGTGTTTGTTGTGGTGTAATGGTTGAGGTTGTGTAATGGATGAGAGCTTGAGCTAGGGACCGTGGGATCTTGTTGCAAGTTGGGGAACAGCTTGTTGCATTTGCTTCATCATGTTTTGGGATTTTGGATTTAAAGGTACTTGAACTAGGAGATGGGTTTTCCTTGGAAGAAGATGATATATTTGATCTTAACAAAAATAACAGAAAGAAAGCAAGGAAGACACCAAAGAGGAGAAGCTTAAAGTTGGGGATTTGTTGGCTTTTAGGCCTCATGTTTTTTCTGCCTCAAGAGGTGGTCTTTTGCTCTTCTTGGGTTTGAAAGGAAGAAATGGAGATTGAAATTTGAGATTTTGAAGGTGAATTCAAGGTTATATTTTGGTGGTTTGTAGTTGGAAGAAGAAAAGGAGGTGAGTTGAGATGTAGAGAATAGAAGGTAGTGCGATTGCATGTTGATGCTTAGACATGAAGGGAAGAAATATTGGGTAATTGATAAGGACAAGATAGCTTCTAAGTTTTTGGAGGAAGCAAAATTATGGTTGGTAGATCTACAAGTTTGGTGGAGTGTTGTAGACTATCCAACATTTGATTTGTTCATTTGTGTTGAATTGCTTTTACTTCTTGTTTCACGGCTGATGTTAAATGGGTTTAGAGAAGTTGACATGCCTCTCATCTTTTTGGCCACTTTGCTAAGTTTGCTTTTGTTTGTGATTAAAGTGCTGAAAAGGATGTGTTCATAGCTGAAATTCAAAAAAAAACTATATAAATTATATTAAAATAAAACATAATTGGATTTTTTTTTTATCTCTCTCTTTATTTTAAGTTGAAATATAATATCACATGTTGGATAATCTGGGTTGTGTAGCAGCCGGTAAATAGTAAGAGTCATAATTCATAATGAATAAGTAATTATTTGAGGGACTCCAGAATCATGCGTATTTTATAGTTTATTGATTTTATTATAAAGTAAACTTATTTTATTATAGAAAATAAAATAATTTAATAAAATTTTATAATTCATTTTATCAAATTTTTTATAAACTGATTTTTTTATAAAATAATTAATAATGAAAGATTCATTAATTCAAAAAAAAATAAATTTCTTCATGTTAAAAAAAATAATATTTTTTAAAAAATCTTATAGATAAACTATATATGGTAAATTTTATTAAAAAATTATAGTAACTGATTTAGGATTTATTAAATATTATCTATTGGATTTATGATACATTTTTTTTTTGCTAAATTAGGAAAAGAAAGAATATTTTACAAAATTTTCATGAGTTGTAAATTTATGTTAAATTATTTTATTTTTTGTAATAAATTTTTTTTACTTTGTATAAATCCAAATAACTATAGAAAACACCCAAAATCAACATGTTTTTGGAACAAAATTTCTACTAAATATAAATAAGAAAGGATTACTTTGCTTCATAACTCAAAAATTATAATATAATAAATAAATGAAAAGTTCTTTTTATTTTCTCCTGAAATGATTACACAATATAAAGATATAAATTATTGTGATTGGTACTTTCAAAAGTATTTTTATTTATTATCAATCACCTTCCATGCATTACTCAAACTTATACTAGTTTAATTTATCAGTAAAAACTTATTTCAGTTATTTTTTTAGTATAACATAGCAATATTCATTAGTTAATCAAGATTCTAATCCATTATGCTTTCTCTCTCTCTCTCTCTCTCTCTCTCTCTCTCTCTCTCTCTCTCTCTCGTCTTAATGTTACTGTCCTAATTACAATGGGTTTGTTTGATTTAAAAATAAATTTAATAAATTTTAATCATTAAAACACTAAAATCATAAAATTATTTTTTAAAATTTTTTAACAGCATTCAAAATAATGATTTTTTTTTCTGAAAAATAATTTTCCCACGAATCGTAATGCCAATCAGACACTATGATTTTATCCCAAGACAACTGAAGCCACTCAAAATTTATAAAAACTCAGCTCTAAGTATTTACTTGTTTATCACACCCCACACCTTACAAACAAAATAAGAATAAAGAAAGACGTGGAAGATTCCCCTCAATGTATCAAGCCAAAGAAAAAAAAAATAATAAGAAACTGCATTGGTGTATTTGGAGTGTGCAGCTGTCTTAAGCAAAGGTTTGAGTGAAGTGAGCAATTGGGATTGTTGTGACCTTGTAGTTGTACACTAAATGAGAAAATTTATTGGAAGAAGAAAACAACATACAGATTTCAGCTGTACAAAATATAACTTTCAAACTGAACAATGCCAAAAAGCAAAGAGAGATTCTCCCTTTGGAGTCAAATAATTTGCTGTGGTGGATTCAATTGGCTTTCCAACTAATCACATTTCTGAATTATCTACAGCATTTTTATAACTTGAACCTCATTGTGATGACAGATAACTATCTGATGGGTTGATCCCCATAGAAGCTCAATAATCGTTAAGTCTCGTGCAGTGTTGAGATTTGTCAGATTCCAAACGGGAATACCTGATAATTATGCTTTTCTGCACTGGTGCTCTGGTGCTTCAATAAAGGATGCATGATGCATCTTTCAACTCCAACTGTCACCTGCCATTTTTTACATGGTGTAGTAGTGATTCTGTTTGTCCAACTTCACTGTAGGCTTTATTGGTATTGGTCTTGGTCTTGTCTGAACGTGCTTTGCGGACAGCTTCCTGGATTTGTTTCTCGTGCTGTTTGAGCATCTCATCAATGTTTCCTCCTGCAGTCATCAATGGTCCGGAGTAATGCATCTGACCTTTCTTTTGAAAGTAACCCTGAGGTGACAAGCAAATGCAAAGTGGTAAGTATAAAACTCCAAAATCTCAAAGGCAAGACAGATAAAAAGACACAAGGCAAATAGCTGTGCTGTTTAAAAAAATTGTGAAAATTGTTGGGTTTTAAACTGCACAGTTTGAAGTTATGCGAATTTTATATATGTGATCTGAAATTGAATTTGTAAGTCCAGTTCCAAGAGAAAGTATATTAGAAGTCAGGGCCATTGTGGCCTTTTTTTCAACTTCAACTGAATCAAACAGGAACAGTGCTGAGAACAAGAGCATAAGATTGAAGTACACATATACTATTTCAGAAATTCCCTTACCGTTGCAGACTCTAAACCAGATGGCCGACCCTCCTTGTTTGAGAACTTTGGCCTACTCAGTAAATGGTGGGAGGAATCATCCAGGTGGTTATATCGTGGATCAAAACGATCCTCTTTCCAGTGTGGATTCACTGTAGTTGCACAGCTGCTATCCAATTGTGAACTGCCTCTAACTGCAACAGAATTAGAAAATCTGGACAAATGGGCTGCTCCCCGATGAATGAAAGATCTCTGAGTTCTTGGCTCTTCGGTATTCCTAGGAGAAACAAATGCTTGGCTGGGAGCTCCAAGAGTCTCACTTTCATTAACATTCATACCACGTGACGATCCAAAGTTTGTAGGATGCATGGACTGCCCTGAATGGGAGTAGACATGTTTTGCTGTTCCTTCAGGAGGCTCAACAGGTAAGTCAGAACCATCTTCTTGGGGATTGTACTGTTCACTGATGCTTTTAGGTTTAGACTGCCCTTTTCGCTTCTGTATTGACATGAAACATAGATAATTCATGAACCAGAAAACTAATTCTTCATAAACATTAAGAATATGGGAAAAGTAATCATGAACATGCAAGGTCTCAATTACCTGTATGGATGCTGGCAACTCTGCATTGGCATCTGGTGCTGGAATAGCCCTAGATCCTCTAAAATTCTTTCTAGTTGTTTCATGTACACGCCCTTTACCTCTACGCCTAATGCCAAATGATAATCAGGTAACATACACAAAAGCGTGGCAACATAAAGCTCCATAACAATGGCCAAATCCAGATCTTATCAAAAGGAGAGGCAAGGCAAAAAAGAAAATGATAAGTTGAGAAATTCCTTACCTTCTTGCATCGTCATCCCGAACTTTTATATCGAACTCCTTGGTTGGTAGGTTCTTGGGCAAACTTGAAGGATCACAGGGAAGGGGGTTTGTTGTGAAGAACTGGAGAAAGAAAAACAAAGTCCAAGTAACATAACTTCAGAACCAGCAGGGTGGAATAATAACAAGGCTAGCAGCAGCATTAGAATCTCTGAAAAATATAGTGGACGATAAAAAGCAAGATTGATATTTACTGCTAGCAAGCCATTAGAGCGGATATTCTAAATCCTAAGCTAAACAGTAAAATGAACTTAGATTTACCTCACTACCAAGTGCTGAAGAAGCTGTTCCACGGTCCTCGGGTTCTATTGCGAGGAGGACATCCAAAAGGGCCAAAGCAGTTGAAGGAAAGTCCTTGTATGTATCAGCAACACAACGCTTATAAGGTTGTTGAGGTTTAAAAATGGTTGCATGCCGTAGTTTTGATCTCTTCCAATACTCTTCAGATGGTGAGCCACAGAGTTTGAAGATTTTATGCAGTTGCTCCACCTAGAAATGATAGGTAATTTAATAAGATCTTGATGCCCAATCAAAGTAATGTCACCTAAAACACCCACTCAAATCAATTTTTTTCCAAAACATCTGCATAGGTATTACTTATAAACAGATCAATCAGTAAAATTGGCAGGCCAAAAACAATTGTACAGGTAAAATTTCATATGCTTGCACGCGACATGAGCACATTGCCAATCTATTGAAACAAGTTGGCTAAAAACAGCCAACAGCAACAAGTTTTTCATCTGATTTGCATTAATCATCTTCCACTGGCCATAATGATAAACAGTGTTTGCTCGACGACTAGCAACTAGAACATATCTCACATCATTATCTACATGTCAAACCAAACCTCCATTAAGAACAGTTGTTAAATTATTTATTCCCACATCACTGCAGAAACTACTAGCGTTTTAATGGCCAAAGTGCAAGATTGCCGAACAATTAACCATGGATGATGCTAAAGGGCAAATCTTTTGGCCTACAAGTCTGCTGAAAAAGATCCAGCAAATGTATAGTTTGACAATTTTTGTGTAAAGTTTAACAACATGAACAATTACCCTGCACTCTAAATGTTCACGGACTTTCATAATGCATGCACAAACAAAGAAAGATATAAGATATGCACAGTTATTAATTAATCTATTTCAACGATAAAATCACAGCCATTTTTGGATCAGAAGATCATAGATGTTTATTAGTAGATTCAATATTACCAATTCTTACAACCCTACGAAAATGATAAAAGTACCTCTGTTCTTCCAGGCATAATAGGCTTCCCAGCAAACAATTCTGCTAAAATGCAACCAGTGCTCCAAAGATCCACAGCAACACCATAACTTGTGGCACCAAGCAAGAGCTCAGGGGGCCTGTACCATAATGTTACTACACGACTTGTCAGAGGCTGCTTCTGAGGAGAGAAAAAGGTTGCCAACCCAAAATCACCAATCTTGAGATTGCCATTTAGATCAATCAGAAGATTTGACCCTTTGATGTCACGGTGCAAAACTCCACGACTGTGGCAGTGTTCAAGTCCGCGAAGCAGTTGTTGCATATAACATTTAACCTGCAGAATAAAAGCATCACATCAAATTCAAGAAAATTTGAACAGAAATAATCCAATGAAAATGTTCACTGATATTTTAATCAAGGATAACAACAAAAAAATCGAACAAAAAAAAAATCAACCAAGAAAGAGATGCATCACAAAAAAGCAACACATATTATGAAATCATCATTCCATTTTCATCCAGAGTATCTTGAAGTTGATCTCAGACTCACAAAAGGCAGATCCAGAGGATCAACAAAGGAAAAGCCATTTTAAAGTTATTGTTAAAAAATGAGTTAAAATCCACCACAGATGCCACAATTTAATTAAAAATAATCTCACAGTGGAAGTCAACTGGGTAAGAGTACGGACCTGTGCTTCAGTGAACTTAACCCCTGGTGTTGCCAAAAGCCCAGCAAGATCATGCTCCATGTATTCAAATATAAGGTATAAACTACCAGACATCTTCGAAGTAATTATTCCTTCAAGTTTCATGACATTCGGGTGATCAAGCCTACGCAAAATTATGATTTCCCTTGCCATAAAACGTACACTTTCTGGATCCATGTTAGCAAACCGGACCTTCTTCAATGCGACAAGTTTGTTTGTGTCAAGATCACGGGCTTTGTACACACTGCTGTAAGTTCCTTGTCCAACCTGCATCAATTTCAGGGAAGTTTAATTCAAAAAGAGGTTGTCCAAAAATCTAGTCTTATCAACTCATGTAAAATTCACATCAATTGCTGTAAAACTCTCAGTTTGAAACCAAATGAAAATGGATTCCAGGAGAGGCATGGCTATCAACTGAAACCAGTTGAGTTTTTCCCTTTTTTGTGTAGCTTAATCATTTTTAATTCAAGAACTTCTCTAATATATATGCACTTTCTTCATTAAGAAGCCATTTTGCAAAGGATATAACTTACAGAAGAAAACAAAAACTTTTCCGCTCAAAAGAGATTCAAGTGATTAAGGGCAGACAGATAACAGATGAATAAAGGAATTACATTTCCAGAAGAAACAAAATGTCCATGCAGATGTAGTTGCAATTTTGCAACCCACAACTGAATTATCAAAGCATTTTTGTCTCAAAGCACCCTAAACTACACCATTCACTAGGAACCTTGTGTGTGTGTGTGTGTGTGTGTGTGTGTGTGTGTGTGTGTGTGTGTGTGTGTGCGCGTGTGTGTTTTCAGATAGGACAGACACTCTTATGAATATGAACCAACAATGTGTTCCCAACATAAGATTAAAAAAGAAAAACTCCTTTCCTGGTATACCTAAGAATAAAACTAACCTGAAAAATAAAGAAAAATAAACAAAATGAAGCATTTCAAATCAGTAAGCAAAATTAAAGAAGGCTAATGCAAATTCTATTATTATAACCAACAAAATATTCATTCCAAGGACTGATGAAGTGATGCTCTAGTTTCAGCATTGAAGAGCAAATTATTGCATCTTTATGCAAATTATTACCATTGACTTTAGATAAAAGAAAAACTACTAAAACCATGAATGAGATATCAAAAATTCATGCAGCAAACTGACCTTATCCAACTTCTCAAATGAATCTGCCCTTCGAGGCACCCATCCATTGATGGCTTCTCCAGCCACAGCAGTCAACCAAGAAGGCCAACCAGCAATAACTTGTGCTCCTTTTTCCCCATTGGTCAAACTCAATAGCCTAGATACCTTCTGATCACTAGCGTTTGTAGATTTTTTCTTATCCTCATCAGATGATACAGAGGTAGAGCCCCCATTGTTATTTCTGGGTTGGTTTGATATAAGACCTGCAGTGGCATCATTGCCACTGCCTTCCACCTCTACTACAGCTTCATCTCTTTTGGAAGAAGAGACTGAACGTTTGCTAGATTTAGTTGTTTCTTTGCTTGGGGCATTGTTTTGTACATAGTCATTTGCTCGAGTTCCTTTCGAGCAAATGCAGCCCATAATTCTAATCCACAGTTCTCTTAGTGTCAACAGGATGATTGGTTTTATTGGCCTCAGTTCTTTCAACCACTAAACCCCAAAAATCATCAAACAAAATGTTGCTATCTTCTCTTCTCCCACTTTATCTCCAATCCATCAGTGCACTACTTGAAAGTTCCAATTCTTGACTTTGGGTATACGTAAGGATAGATTTAAAAAAAAAAAAAAAGGTCCAGATCTCCAAATCAAAGTAAATCAATGATGAAAAGCTAACAAGAAAGGTAAAAATCTGACAATTTAAGCAATCCCATAAATCTGTTCTGAGAATTTACTAGAATCCAGATCCCCAAATTAAAGAACACTGACAAAAACAACATAATCCAAAAAAATGCGGCTGTTTGCTAAATTAACAAGAACCCAGATCCCCAATTAGGAAGATACACCAATGGAAAGACAAATAAATTGCTAAAAACAAAACTAAATCAAGAACTCTAAAATGTGATGCAGACGATAATAAATAACGCATTAGGTTAACGTTTTAAGAGCAACGAATTTTCTGTTTGTAAATTCTGCTAAAGGCCAGAAAATTTGAAGTTGGTCAGCAACTCACAAAACCAACGCAAAAAACTAACCAAGAAAAAAAGAGAATACCTTTTTGGGATTGGAATAAGCAAATGTGAGTCATGAAACAAAGGAGAGACAGCTACAGAGAGAAGAACAGAAACAAAACAGAGAGAGAGAGAGAGAAATCCGGATCTGGGTAGTTCCTAAAAACAAGATTAACCAAGAGACTTTTTTGGGTCTAAATATAGAAAAGTTGATCTCTTTCTCTTTTCTTTTTTCCGTTCTGTTTCTTTTCTTTTTTCTTTGGTTCTATAAAGACACAAAACAAATAAAAAGAAAGAACAGGAAACAGGAAAAGGCAAGAAACAGTAATGTTTCCTTCTAAGATCAGAGCAACAAAAGGAATGTCAAGCGATGTATCTGTTACAGAAATGGAAGAACACAGTAACAGTAAGGACAGTGGATGCATACATAAGCAACTTGTGAATGAAGAAAATGAAGCAGAGTTTTTACTAGAGAGGTGGGAGAAGAGAAGAGAGACAGTGAGTACACTGAGTGACGAATGAAGTGTGCCACGTGGCACAGAAGTGGCAGCTGAGATGTCCCACAGAAGATACTTCCTGATAATGACAGGAAAAAGAGTAGAGGAGGCGACATGGGCTTGAAGCTGGTCGGTGATGGTTAGACGGATGGGCTCAGCCAATCCAAGCTCTTGCTTTTGTACTCAACAACTCCAAATTCGAAAACCCATTAGTATTTAGTAGTGAAGAGCGGTTCGGTTGCAGCTAAAAAAATTCAACCAAATCGTTATATATAGTCTGGTTTTCATCATAGTAAATTTATTTATATTAATAAAAAATAATTAAGTTAAACTATCGTGCAATTAATTAATTATGCAAATAAAATAATTAATAAATAAAAAAAATTTTACTTTTCACTTTTTCAAGTTATCTTCAAAAGTAATTAATTTATTAATTTTCTAATGTACTCATATCTTTTTATTGAATCAGACTGTTTAATTGAAATAAGCATCATTCAGAAACAGGGCTACTTGTATTAATGAAGTTTCTTGGAGAAATTTACGTTCAATATCCTGACATTATTGAAAACATTGGAAATGTTCTTAGAGTGATATAAATTATTTTTTTTTTTAAATTCAGTGATTTGGAGGAAGGACATCAAGCATTGCAATTAGGTGGGAAGCTTTCTGGGGTGGGTTTTAAGGGAGGAAGACTTTCCTCATATATTTATTGGGAAAACGCCATGCATTGGGAAACAAAAAGAAGAGCTAACAAAGAAGTAGAAGAAGCTGACTGAATCTTCTGCACTCTTAGAGCTAATTCATAAATTGCCAAATGGTTTATCTGAACTATTTCCTTGTGTATTCCTATTCATGAGCCTCTGAGCCTAAATCTGATGAGAAATTTGTCTTATCTTTTGTTGAATCAAATTATCTAGCTGAAATAGACATCCGTTGTGGGGGAGGACTAGAAAAGGCTGGTTGTCTTTCTTGGGCTAGAAAGAAAAAATTATTAATTTTATATATCAAAGACCCTTTGTAATTGAGGTTGAGAAGCTTAAAATAACATTTTGAAAAATCATATTTTCAATATTGTTGAAAAATTGTTAAAATATTGTGAAAAAAAAAACAGCTTAAAACCGTTATTTAATCATTTTAAGTTCAATTTTAGAAGATTTTTGTAAAAAAAAAAAAAAAAAAAAAAACTCTGCCACAACTAGATGATGAAGGAAAAAAAAAACTTGTAAGAACGGATTGATTATATAAATAATGTGTTTTTAAAAATATTTTATTAAAATAATGTGAATCTGATATTATTTATCAATATAGCGTGTACTTGTGAAAACGTCAACTCAAAAAGTAATTTCAATGTTTAACAAAAAAAGCATAAAGGGCTCGTTTGATATTGTTGTTGAAACTGCTGTTTAAAAAATTACTTTTTTAAATATACTAGTCAAAGAGTATTAAAAAATAATTAAAAATTAAATTTGATCAGTTTTAGTTATAAGAACACTAAAATAATAAAATAATTTTTTCTAAACTGTTTTTTTCAATAATATTTAAAATAGTACTTTTATTCGGAAAAGTAGTTTCAGCCTTTAAAATTCAATGCCAAACAAGCTGAAAACTGTCAATACAAAAGGCAGTTTCAGTTGCAATATCAATGTCTCTTATTAGAGTGTCAAAATTATTGTGTGTGTCAGAATCAACGTGACAGTGTGTCAGACACACAAAAAACCATCAGTCAATGTCACGACCCAACCTATGGGCCGGACCGGCACTAGGACCTGGGCCAGCCTAAAGTCCCCGAGGCCCGTAGTAAGCCTTAACTGTTCATTTACCCAATTCTAAGGCCCATTGGGCCCAAATTCAAGAAAACAAACGGACAGAGTCCGGCCATAAAATGGACATTCCAACGGGGAGTTTTCGACTCACCCGACCTGTAAACACAATATATAGTCAATTGGGGAGCTCAGCTCACCCTCCACATACTCATCAACATAAAATAAATGGGAGCTCAGCTCCCTCATCCAATCCATCAAACATGCATAGCACATTTAAGTTTACAGGTCCAAAAATAATAATTTAGTTTACAGACCCAAATCAAATAAACATTTCTAACACATGCGGAAATTCTAAGATTTAACAAGTTTATACAAGCGAGTAATCGACTGCGAGGGAGAAAGCGAGTTAACCTCAAAAATATCCTCCTGTGGCTGTAAAAATTTTTGAACAGAGTGAGCGTTCGACTCGAGAGTAAAATATCAATTTTAACCATAATCTCTATAACTATCTCAGAACTAATGCACCTGTAGCGTGAAATGCAACATCAACATCATATTCACATCATAGCATCAAAAGGTAATTTGGAGCACTCACGCACCTGTAGCATCAATCATAATATATTGGGAGTGATCCCTATACGCCTCTCTCTTAGATCCAACACGGTGCGTGAAGAACTCAAGCGGGACTTTCGCTAATAAACCAAATCGAGGGTCCCAGAAGAACTCAAGCCGTGACTACCTCGAAGGAATGGGTCCCAACAAGAACTCAAGCCGTGACTACCTGGCCCTATCCATAGTCCACACCACATCACACGACGCCAACGCACGCACACCGCCTCCAAATTACCACAACAACACTCATGGCACATTAATGATTATGAATGCAACATAAATCGTGCCTAGAGTTTAACTACATAAATATATGCATATAAGTGATGCATGGGCATCTGAACATATAATAATATCGAAATTATAATTAAAATTAATATTTTACTCACGGACTTGACGACAATCACTGGCGGCCGGGCGGAGGAAGAAGGTCATTCCGCTCACGACAATTACATTACATTTATTTAACACAAATGACTCAATACAAATAAAGAAAAGACCAAATACGTCCTAAGTCATGCCGAAAATCGTGAGTCTCCCTATACCTAGGACCTACTCAACTGAAAAAGGGCTCAAAACACACTTCTATATCCACAATCCATATATCCACAACTCAATCACATCACACAGCCCATCCTGGGCCCATCAAATCAATCATTCATCACAATATGGAAAAATTTCAATTTAGTCCTTATAATTAATCATTTTTGCAAAAAATTGCCCAAACAAGCTCTAAAAATTATAAAACTTTGCCCCGCGGTCCTTAGCAATATTACTAAGCTATTGCAAAAAGAATCGTAATTTTCTAAGCTACCACGAATATTTTATGAATTTTTAATCCTATTTAAGCACTAGAAAATTACGAAAAAGCAAGGTTCGGGTTTACCTTTGCCGATTCCGACTTCGAACGCTCGATGCCCGACAATGGTGGGGTAGCCAAAACCTCGATCCAATTCGAGACTTTTCCAGTGGTCCTGTTCGCCGGAAATTCACGATCCGGACAAGCCGCCGAATTTCCGCGAATTGAGGATACCTACACGAAGCCCAATAATAATATATAAAAAATCAGGGGTGTTACATTCTTCCCCCCTTACAGAAAATTCGTCCTCGAATTTTTTACACAAGGCAGAATAAAGTACATGATTATACATTGAACAAGTAAGGGTACTTGCTACGCATGTCCCGCTCGACTTCAGTGCACTCTTCCACCGACTGACTCCTCCACAAAACCTTAACCATAGGGATCTGTTTTGATCTCAGTTGTCTCACTTGGTAGTCCACTATGGCTACAGGCTGCTCCTCAAATGTCAAATTTTCTTTTAGCTCTATCACATCCATTTGAAGACATGAGAAGGATCGGGAATGTATTTCTGAGCATGGAGATGTGAAACACGGATGAACGTGAGAGAGGTTGGGTGGTAGCTCCAACCGTAGGCAACTGCTCCAACTCTATCCGTAACCTCAAAATGTCCGATATACTGAGGTGCCAACTTGCCCTTCTTTCCGAATCTCATGACTCCCTTCATTGGAGATACCTTCAGGAATACATAGTCGCCCACCGCAAACTCCACATCCCTCCGTCTGGGGTCTGCATAACTTTTCGTCTCTTGAAAGCCGCCTCGATCGTTCCTCGATTAAAGGAACTACCTCTGAAGTGTACTGCACTAGGTCTACATCATGCACCCTTGCTTCCCCCATTTCTGTCCAACACAGAGGAGACCTACACTTTCTTCCATATAGTGCCTCATAGGGTGCCAACCTATCTTTGGAGTGATAACTGTTGTTGTAGGCAAACTCCACTAAAGCGAGCGGCTCATCCCATTGACCTCAAAAATCAAAAACACTCATGCTAAGCATGTCTTCCAGTGTTTGGATCGTCCTTTCGGACTGTCCGTCTGTCTGAGGGTGGAATGCCGCTTGAAGTTCAATCGTGTGCCAAGTGCCTCTGCAACTTTCTCCAAAATCGAGAAGTGAATCGGGACCCTCTCGGATATTATGGAAGGAACTCCATGCAACTGACTATTTCTCGAATGTAGAGCCGGGCATACTGTGCCACAGAGTATGTAGTCTTTACAGGTAAGAAGTGAGCTGATTTGGTCAAGCGGTCTACAATTACCCATATCGAATCATATCCCCGCATGGTACGAGGTAAACCAGTCACAAAATCCATAGTAATCATTTCCCACTTTCATTCTGGGATAGGGAGCTCTTGTAGCTTCCTTGACGGCCTCTGGTGTTCAAATTTTACCTTCTGACAAGTTAAGCACTTGGACACAAAGTTTGCTATATCTCTCTTTATGCCATTCCACCAATAGCTATCTTTCACATCATGGTACATCTTGGTGGAACACAGGTGAATCTTGCATGATGTATAGTGTGCCTCTCGCATGATTTCATTCCTGAGGTTGTCCACATCGGGCACACATATCCTAGAACCTTGCACTAGGGCGCCATCATTGGCAAACCCAAACTCACCACCTTCACCTTGCTATACTCTTTCTATGATCTTCATCAATTGTTGGTCTCTGTGCTGGGAAACTCTAACTCTGTCCCTCAAGTCTGGCCTCACTGAAAAGTGAGCCAACAATACCCCATCATCTGAAAGATCTAGGATTAAACCTTGATCCATCAACTCATGTACCTCCTGAATCAACAGTCTCTTCTCTGAAATGTGCGCCAAACTGCCAGAAGATTTTCTGCTTAAAGCATCTGCTACTACATTGGCCTTCCCAGGGTGGTACTGGATGGGGCAATCATAGTCTTCCAGAAGCTTCATCCATCTCCTCTGTCTCAAGTTTAAATCCCTCTGTTGGAAGATGTACTTCAAACTCTTATGGTCGGTGTATATCTCGCACACTTCACCATACAGGTAGTGTCTCCAGATTTTTAGTGCAAAGAATACACCGCCATTTCCAAATCATGGGTGGGATAGTTACTGCTCATGCCTCTTCAGCTGCCTTGAAGCATAAGCCACTACTTTTCCATTCCGCATCAAAACACACCCTAGGCCAACTCTGGAGGCGTCACAGTACACGGTGTATCCTTCACCGCTCATAGGTAGTGTTAACACAGGGGCAATGGTTAGACACTCCTTATCCTCATCATTATAACTGACTCTATCGAGCTCTCTTCCTGTCCTTTGCATCTTATCCACTTCCCTTTTCCTATTTTTGGTATTGTTGGTATCATTTCAACCTGCTGTACTTATTCCTTAATTTTAGTCCTATATCATCCTTACACCTTTTCCTTCAAAGATGTCTATCCCATCATCAACTTTAACTTTCTTTTTATTTCTTAGTCTTATCTTGAATACTAGTTTCATTACTTCAAGAATTCTAACCCTATGATTTACTCCTACCAGCACATTCTTCACCTTATGTAACACTTATAATTACCCATAGAGAATTTTTTTTTTTTTTTGTACCTCTTTTTTTTTTCCAACTTAACTATCGGAACATTATCATTCCCTACCAGCCTTAGTAGGAAATTGCTTATCCTGGATGAATATGAGCCCCATAAACTATAAGTTCCATCCGAACTAACACTACTGTAGGAAATATGTGTCATGCCTTAATTCCAAACAAGATACTTCACGTGTTCATTCTCCTTAATATAATCATATATACCGCCCATAGCTTTCTAAACTTCAACCTCAAATTACCCATCAGAACAATTTCATCTATTGAATCTCAACCATAAATAGTACTTCCTCCACTCATAGTTTAAAACAGATTTGCAAGCCTTAGTAGCTAACTCAATTTAACTCCTGTCATTACTCTGTTCGTCCTTTCATACTTAATACTAGGTATGCACTTACTGTCATTCTCATATCATAAAATTATTTATGAATTTGTGCCTACTAAACTCTAAATAACTAGGACTCCATGACTCATTTAATGTTCATAATATAACCTTATAGAACAAAAAGCACAAGCTAAACTTGAAAAGAAAGAAAATATCCTCTTATATTCAACTACACCCGATTGTCATATTATAACGTTTCACCTAAGTTTCTTGGTCTTTCTCTCCAAATTTCATCATCTCCTAGCACAATTATGCTCTACCTATAAGGTATCATCTGCATGAACCCTTTACCGTACCATTTTCCTTCTTGACATAATATTTTATAATTTATTAACTTTACTTATACTCGACCTATGATTCATATCTATCATCGTTTTTATTGTGCCATTAACTTTTGTTGATTCCTGAAAGATTTCTCTCACTAATAAATTATTCCAACACTAATTCCACCCTTATCTAGGGTCATTAATTTGATCCTTGAACTTTCTACTGATTTATAACCATCCAGACTTGTCACTTTTCGTTCTACCCCTACTATTGTCCTGTCGTTATTGCTTCACTACAAAGTGATTCTGTTGATCACACTAAAAATGTTTGCCTGACATTCATAACTAACCTCTAACTACCTTCTCACTATCTCAAAAGTCTAACCTAAAACCTATGTGTCATTATCTATCATTCTTTTCCTCTCATCATACCTATTTGATCCCTTAGATGACTTTTATTCAACTTATCCTTACTAACTTCTCTTTCTCTACCTATTTAGGTAGTCCGCAATACCATCGCACACCTTCTAACATTTACTCATTATTATTGTATTCCATACCTCCATCACTTTTCTCACTAATGTGGTCCCATTTTGGGTTTTCCATCCTTGTCATTCTCCTTGCCAAGAATAACACTTAGCCTATCCTATATCTTAACTTTTTTCCTTTTATTATGCGCTCTTTAGGTTGTCCTTTCATTTATTTCCTTTGTCTTACCCAAAATAGAACTTGACTATTCTATCCTCGGTTCCATTCTTCTTCCTAACATAATAGTGTACTTGCTAACTATATCTTCAGAGTCTCTATCGTTATCATATGTCCATACTCAGATTTGGTCCTTTGACCACTCTAGCTAGTACTTCCACTAGCATTTAGATTATATTGCATCTGCAATCAATTGCCCAAACTTTCATTCTGCACTTTCTTTATCCATTGGCCTTCTGTGATTTATCTTCGCTAATTTATTACTCTTAACACTATTATTATTATTATTATTTTCCATGTTTACTCAATTCCAAAACTTAAGATTTGGCACCCAAACCCGTCATCCAATTCAAAGGATTTACATCCATCGTGATCCGATTATATATGATTCCTATAATGGAACTTGTATCCTCTCCGTGATACCCGAGCCAACTACTCTCTACCATACTCTACGGTCCCATCCGGGACACTATTCCATAAGTCATCATTATCGGTAATAACCTTGATCCATTCGAAAAGATAGGACTATATCCTAACTTGTCGCAACAAAGGTACTACATCTACCACCTTGCCGAACCATGTCAAGTTAATGACTCTTTTATCATATCATAGCTCTATAAATCATCAATTCATAGTTTCGACCTTCTCTAGGTAGTAGAGTTGTACTTTATTCCATCTTGATACACACAAGGTATACTATTCTCACTCTATAAGTGTCACCTTTACTTTGCAACTAGTCCAAACCTGCAGTCCGATGGCAACTCTTGATGTAACTCTAGCTCATGTGGGTAATCGAGTCACCGACTCTAGTTATCACCCAACCGTGACCTTTCAATATTCTAACTCTAGACTCTTAGCCAGAGTTCCCAACTCCTCTGCAAATATAGAACTCTGCTCGCATAAG
This sequence comes from Hevea brasiliensis, assembly GCF_030052815.1. Taxonomy (NCBI): domain Eukaryota; kingdom Viridiplantae; phylum Streptophyta; class Magnoliopsida; order Malpighiales; family Euphorbiaceae; genus Hevea; species Hevea brasiliensis. The sequence goes on from NC_079506.1 coordinate 13,467,725, forward strand.
CTGTACCAAAACGAAGCCATCTCAAACACCCTCATTATGGAGCACCACGGATGCACGCAGCTCTACACAATAATCTCATGTCGATCAGAATCTGCGACTTACAGATCTGACATCGAGAACATTGTATAGTTACTACGATACGTCCTGACAGACTATGTCTCCTAATTTCTTATCTCTCCTGAATCTTCTATTATCACAAACTTATTCTGACTGGGTCATCTACTGATGACTGCCAGTAGTGGTATCCTCATCCTTATCTAGGGCAACTGCATTTTTTAAGACTCACTTTTATGTACTCGTGTCTTACACGAAATGGGCACACCATTTAAACCCATACTGACAAAAATATAACATTTCTTGGAGTACGTATCCTCATGATAGATCTCACATGTCTACTAACTCTATTTCACATTTCTGTGTACTCCACGAAAATCAAGACACTAACTGAGGTAATCTTATATTTCCCGAGGTATAACGTAGAATCTAGAAACAAAGAATTACAGGAAAAGACGAAACAGAATCCTATACTCCGCATGTGACTCCTAGTAGACTCTTCCCAACATTTTAGACAAACATTCCCTAAGAATCTGGAGCCTAAGCTCTGATACCACATTTGTCACGACCCAACCTATGGGCCGGACAAGACTAGGACACAGGCCACCTAAAGCCCCGAGGCCCGTAGTAAGCCTTAACTGCTTCATTTACCCAATTATAAGGCCCATTGCTCTCAAATTCAAGAAAACAAGCGGACAGAGTCCGCCATAAAATGGACATTCCAACGGGAGTTTTCACTCACCCGACCTGTAAACACAATATATAGTCAATTGGGGAGCTCAGCTCACCCTCCACATACTCATCAACATAAAATAAATGGGAGCTCAGCTCCCTCATCCAATCCATCAAACATGCATAGCACATTTAAGTTTACAGGTCCAAAAATAATAATTTAGTTTACAGACCCAAATCAAATAAACATTTCTAACACATGCGGAAATTCTAAGATTTAACAAGTTTATACAAACAGTAGTAATCGACCTGCGAGGGAGAAAGCAGGTTAACCTCAAAAAAATATCCTCCTGTGGCCTGTAAAAATTTTTGAACAGGAGTGAGCGTTCGACTCAGAGAGTAAAATATCAATTTTAACCATAATCTCTATAACTATCTCAGAACTAATGCACTCGTAGCGTGAAATGCAACATCAACATCATATTCACATCATAGCATCAAAAGGTAATTTGGAGCACTCACGCACTCGTAGCATCAATCATAATATATTGGGAGTGATCCCTATCTGACTCTCTTAGATCCAACTCGGTGCTGAAGAACTCAAGCCGGACTTTCGCAATAAACCAAATCGAGGGTCCCAATGAAGAACTCAAGCCGTGACTACCCTCGAAGGAACGGTCCCGGAAGAACTCAAGCCGTGACTACCCCGCCCTATCCATAGTCCACACCACATCACACGCACGCCAACGCACGCTGCGCTCCAAATTACCACAACAACACTCATGGCACATTATGCTATGAATGCAACATAAATCGTGCCTAGAGTTTAACTACATAAATATATGCATATAAGTGATGCATGGGCATCTGAACATATAATAATATCGAAATTATAATTAAAATTAATATTTTACTCACGGACTTGACGACAATCACCGTGGGCGGGCGGAGGAAGAAGGCATCAGCTCACTGACAATTACATTACATTTATTTAACACAAATGACTCAATACAAATAAAGAAAAGACCAAATACGCCCTAAGTCATGCCGAAAATCCGCAGAGTCTCCCTATACCTAGGACCTACCCAACTCAAAAAGGGCTCAAAACACACTTCTATATCCACAATCCATATATCCACAACTCAATCACATCACACAGCCCATCCTGGGCCCATCAAATCAATCATTCATCACAATATGGAAAAATTTCAATTTAGTCCTTATAATTGATCATTTTTGCAAAAAATTGCCCAAACAAGCTCTAAAAATTATAAAACTTTGCCCCGCGGTCCTTAGCAATATTACTAAGCTATTGCAAAAATAATCGTAATTTTCTAAGCTACCACGAATATTTTATGAATTTTTAATCCTATTTAAGCACTAGAAAATTACGAAAAAGCAAGGTTCGGGTTTACCTTTGCCGATTCGACTTGAACGCGCTCGATGCCCGACAATGGTGGGGTAGCCAAAACCTCGATCCAATTCGAGACTTTTCCAGTGGTCTGTTCGCCTGAAATTCACAGATCCGAACAACTGTCGAATTTCCGCGAATTGAGGATACCTACACGAAGCCCAATAATAATATATAAAAAATCAGGGGTGTTACAGTCAAATTAGTATTTTTATAGTTATTAAATTGCTTGTGAAAACTCTAGTTGAAGCAGTAATTTTTTAAGCATCCATTATAATATATCAAAACTTAGGAATGCATAAAATAAAGAGAATATATTCCTCAAATGGCACGCTGAACTTTTCCTATAAATTTAAATTTTTTCTTGTTTTCTTATAATGCATATTTTAAAGGTATAAAGAGAAAAAGATTTTAGAGATTTCTTGTTACTTTCATACTGGGTTTTATTTCTTTCACCACTATCCTTTATACAATAATTTTTTTAATTCTTCATATATTTTGTGATTAATGCATATAAGGTTTTTTTTTATAGAAATTGTTATGTTATATTTGTTAATTTATGTCTATTTATTGTAATAAATAAACATATAAATATTTTTTTGAAATTATTTCTTAAAGTGAAAATTAATGAATAATTTCAAATAAATTAAGAGTATTGGAAATATTTTATATTTACATTTTTATTATTAGTGTAGTTTTTTATTTTAATTTATATTATAAATATAAATATTTATATTTCAATTTATTTTTAAATATTTCAATGTTATATAATTATAAAAATATTTTTGGGAAAATTTTCAAATAAATTCAATTAAATTTACGTTATATTAAAAAAATTAAAAAGTACATAATGTAAATAGATGATATTGAACAAATATTATAATGTAATTAATATATTAATTAAACACATATTAAATTAGATTAATATTGATCGAAGTATAATACGTAAGTTCCATGCAAATATAATACATATTTAAATAGTAAATTACTTTATCTAAATTATCCATAATGATGGCATATTTTTTTCTTCGTTATATTTAGTGCAATAATTAAATTATTTTCATTTATATTAAATGTAATAACTAAATTATTTTTTTATATATTCTAATTATAATACAATTTATTGTACCTATAACAGTAACTATTTATTTATTAAATATGTTTTATTTTTAGTATATTAAATAAAAAAGTTATATTCAACGATATAATAAATATAGCACATAAATTATAATTAAAATTTTGTATTTATAATTTTTATGTCTCAATAATTAAAAAAAAATATTAAATTTATTAAATTAAATATATATTTTTTCACAAAAATTTATCGAAACTTTATATGCATGACGCTAAAAATTTCAAATTTTAAATTTAATAAGTCACACTATATATTAATAAACATCAATTTCATGTCATTCTGATTTTTTATTTTGCAAAATTTTTTAAAAATTGACATTTTTATCAAAAGTATGTTTATGTTTATTTCATTTTTTTTTTAACTTCTCACAAACTTAATATTTCATATCATATAAACATTAAATTTAATTTTTACTAATTACAATAGTTTAAATACCTAATACTAAATTTATCAATGAACTTGACTTGTATATAACAAAATTATCATAATTAAAATATTAAATAAATATATCATATTTATTTTTACAATATGTTTATTCATCGTACTATACATATTGCACTTGAAATCACTGCTCCATTTTGTGATTTTAGTGTAAAAAAAAAGTCAAAATCTATTAATGTGATAGGGGATGAAACAAGATACAAAATTATTAATTTAATTGATGATTTTGAGAATAATATTATTCTATCACACTAACACAAAATAATAAAAATTTTATTTCAAATAACGATTTATTGTTAAAGTGTTGAAACATAAAATCGTTTTCTAAAGTAACGATTTTTATTACATTATATTATTTTAGTAAATAATTTAAAATTTATATTATTTTAATAAAATAATTTTAAAATCACATTATTTTGATTTTTATCCGTATAAGAACACTATCATAGTTAACGATTAAACTAAAAAACTATATATAAAAAAATTAAAAAAAATAAAAGAAAAAGAGTGGTTGAGAGTGATTGAATGCGGCTGTAATTTGATTATCGATGAAGAGTCAAAATCTAAAGTTTAATTACACTATTGTATTTATTAAGGAAATTTAGTTTAGTTATTTTAATTTTTTTTTATTTAATTTGGTGTATAAGTTTTAATTTAAATTTATTTTAGTTTAAAAATTAAGAAAATTAATTTTAGAATATTAAAAACTATTGCAATGACCAATGAATCGGAATTCCATTTTAGAATATATAAAATTTTGAGTAAAAATATATAAAAAATTATATACTTCTTGATATTTTGGTTTGTTTATGAATTGGAATGGAATTGAATTTAATTTTTTAGATTTTTTTTTTTATATTTTAACGTTTTAGTTCCACATGAAGTTTAATTTTTAAAATAATTTTATATAATTATTGTTTAAATTTTAAAATTAATTATTAAAAAATTTAATATAATATATATTTTAGTTATTTTTTAATTATAATATATATATAATTAAAGATTTAATATATTATATAATATATTAATATACTTATATGAATTAATTTATTTATAATTAAAAATATTAAAAAAATAAAAAATAACTATTTATATTTTCTAATGCATGCGGTTCAGTGTACAGCTTTAATTGGCAGATCTTTTTTAATAGATAAAAAATTTATTAAAAATATTAAAAATATAATATTAATATCTTATTATTATTATAAGAAAATATTTCTGAAAATTAAATTTTAATTTTTAAAATTATTTTAATAATTTATTTAGGTTAAAATTAAATAAGCATCAAATCTTCATGTTTGGACAGACTCAAATGACAAATCTATAAGCCACTTATATTTTTGGAATGAAAACTCAGAGTTAAAAAAATTGTTTTATTTTTCCATTTATTTCATTTGTATTTTATGTTGTGAGTTTATTTTAGAATAATAATAATTTTTAAATAAAAATTTAAATTGTTAAATTAAAATTTTTTAGGAATAAAAAGAAAATTGCATTTCAAGTTTGATTGTGCACGGTTTTTGAGACTTAAATCAAATAAAAAAAACTCTATCAAATTAATAGGAAATATATTGAATTAAATTTATTTTGATATTTTAATTCGATTTGAATTATTTATTAAGAGTCAAACCATGATTGTATCCACCAAAATCATATCAAATAAAAATAATTTATACATATATTATTTTTTTAATTTTTAATATATATTATATATATTTATATATATATAATTATGAATTAAATATAATTTAGTATTATATTTTATTTTTTTTATATTTTTTAATAACTTTAATTATAAATATAATAAATTACTTCATAATTTTTAATTATACATAATATATATATATATTTATTAATAATTATATTTATATTTTATAGTTAAATATTATATGATGAATATTTAAAATATTTATTATATAATATATTTAATATATATATATATATATATATTTTATAATTAAAAATTATATAATTTAAAAATAATAAAAAAATATATTATATAATATATTATGTATTAATAATTTAATTTAAAAATTAAATATTAATTAAATATAATTAAGAAAAATAATTATATAAAATTATTTTAATAATAAAAATTAAATCAAAATTATGTTAAATTGAATCTTTTTATTCAATTCTTATTTCAAAGCAGACTCCGAACAAAGAAAAAAAAAACCCTAATTCCAAGTGTGAGGAGAGAAGCTTCGCAGTCTTGAAAACGTGAGGAAACAAAACAGGCAAGTGGTTGGCGTTGTCAGTCAACAATGCAGAGGACAATTTTGTGATTAAAAATTAGAGAACGTTGAACTCTCTCCCCTTTGTCAGCTAAGATTTCGCCACGTGTCTTCATCTCAGCCGCTGCTCGCCATAGAGGAATGTGAAGAAAAGTTCCAGAATCAAACCATTCGACATCTCCCATTAGACATTTCAATGGTTTTTTAAAAAAAAAAATTAATATATAAAATTACTATCATGCCACTAACCTTAAGATCTACTCGAGTGTGCTAATGCTATGCTTACTCGCTCTTCTAGTCGTCAAGATGGATGCTTACAAACACTGAATGGCTGTGATTATAATCAGTTATGAGGATTATTTTTTAATCAAATAATAAAAATAAGGGCAATTATGTAATTTCAAATATTCCCGTGTCGCCACCCAGAAAGCTCTAACCTTCCCCTTTCTATCTCTTAAATTCTAAATCAGGTTCCTGTTCTCTTTGCTTGTTGAACGCAGTCGAAACCCTAGCGATCATCATTCTGTGTTTGAATTTTTTTTGTGTACCGAGAGAGCTCAGAAGAAAGAAATGGCGACATTCGAGCAAGCTCCACCCGGTGATCCAAAGGCCGGAGAGAAGATCTTTAAGACTAAATGCGCCCAGTGCCACACCGTCGAAAAGGGCGCCGGCCACAAACAAGGTATATTATATCTATGATTAGGTTTCTATTTTCGATTTTTTTTTATATCTGGATCAACTGGAGTTTTATTTGGTTTTCTCTAGTGGATCTGGTTTAGATTGGGTCAGTTATTGAGTTTTATTTTTTATTTTTTATTTTTTATGCAGGACCCAATTTGAATGGGCTTTTCGGAAGGCAATCTGGGACAACTGCTGGGTATTCCTACTCTGCAGCTAACAAGAACATGGCTGTGATATGGGAAGAGAAGGCTTTGTACGATTACTTGCTCAATCCGAAGAAGGTATATAACCATTTTCTTTCTTATTTGTATCCTTGTTAACTTAGTATTTGGAAATTGGTTTGTTCTGCAACTAGATAGATCAAATTGTTGGAGTAGATTCTGTGGTGAGTGGAGAAATTTTTGTATTTCTATTGGTTGCTAATGATGGGAAGTTTTAGGTGGTAGCAAGCTTTATGTTTGAAGTTTGGTTGTCTAGGATTCCCTTTCCCTATAACTTGTTTAATATTAGTGCAATAAATTTGATTTCCATATTGATTGATGGGTTTGTTCAAGATATTTGCTTTCATTATGTTGATTTTTTAGGGGTACCACCGCCACAGCCAAAAAGCTTAACAAATGCTGTAAATGGACATTACCAAAGTTACCCTTCTCAATTTATGCTCTGTTTTTTTCTCCAAAAAAAAAAAAGCTCTGTTTTATTCATTCAGCTTATCATCTGTTCATTGTTCATCTTCCCCTATCAATTTCTTAACCCTTCTCTATTTCTTTCTCTCTCCTCACAACATGTACCTCTGTTTTTTCTTCTTTTCAGAATCATTAGGTGTTTGCCTAATTCTTTTCAAAGAAAGATGATGTGGACTAAATTTAGATCCTTGCAAGTTGAGTTAAATAACTCAATCTTGAGTTTTGATCATCTATTGGTGTATTCAAGACCGAAAAGACATAAAACAAGGTCATTAGGAAAAGAGAAATAAGTTTCAACTTTTGATTAGTCATCTTGAATAAATGAAAATATAAGATGGTTAACTAAGAATTGATAATTGACCTAGAAGTATTACACATTTTCAAGGATTTAATCCAAAATTGTTTAGAGTGGAGAATACATATAGTCCACCCCAAATTTTTTGGGACAAAGGCTTAGTTGAGTTGAATTGAGTTGAGCAACTAAGAATTGATAATTGTCTTTAAGATCTGGGCAAGAGTTAATTATTTGCACTCAAATTAGAGAGAAAAGGTTGAAAAATATTGATTTTCAGTGTCAATTTATTTTGCGGTGGGGTTTCAGGGCTGCTTCAGTGCAGCTGCCATGGTGGTTACACAAGATGATTTCTACATGTTTGTGTATCCATTCCAATCTGGTCTTGGCTTTGGGTTCTGATGGGCTTTACGATATGACATCTTTTCTTCTTTACTAGTTTCTGTTATAAACAGTCAAGTTTGTGTTTGAGAATGCTAAATATCCTTGTGTACAAGCTCAATCCTAGATTCCTTGGTGGTGTGGTGGGAATGGTGGTGCCTGGCAGGTTCCTTGTGTACACTTCTGTTAGGTGTAACTATGTTTCAATTTTTTTTTAAAGATTATTAGGATAAAGAGAATGTTTGTTGCAGAAATGGTGACTGAGGGAGCAAATGAAAATGAAACAATAAATACATCATACTAAAGTTTCCTTCTTTATCTTTTGTTTTGGACCAATAAGTTATTCAAATGGTTTCAACTTGTTGTAACCGCCTTTTTTGATATAAACCTAGTTGGGCATTTGAGAATGAAGCATTGTTGAAATAAAATATGGCATTGTTCTGCTGTGCTTCGTGGCAATTTGTTAAAGTGCCTGGAGCCCTTGATTTGTTTTTCTGTTGTGCACAAATACACATTGTTAAGATATGATATTGCTGACTTGACTATTCTAAGCTGTCGTCCTTTGGAATCTACTTATTTAATCATTTTCTAATTGATTCCTTTTAATTTTGTTTTGTGCAGTACATTCCTGGAACTAAGATGGTCTTCCCTGGATTGAAGAAGCCACAGGAGCGTGCAGATCTCATTGCCTATCTGAAGGATGCAACTGCCTGATCTTCTTGATTAGTATGGATATTTAGCAAATGATTTGTGACATTAGTTACTGTCCCAAACAATTTATTTTTTCGAAGGAAGACAAAACTATCCACTTTTTGAAATAAGATGGATTAAGGCTCAAAGATGCTCTTTGCCATAAGTGTTCAGATGAGGAGGGGAAAAAAATTTCTTTTGTAAGACCCTTTTCATGAGGAATTTCATGAGCCTGTGATAATTTTTTTTTATAGCCCATACCATCAACTGATCTGTCTATTCTGATGAAATTTTACATTATGAATTTTGGTTTCTATTATTGTGTGCTGTTATGAATTTTATATCATGACCTTGAAGTTACACCGATTATGCAGGAGCCTCTCAATGATGTGTTTCCTGAACCAGTTAGTGTTTTGAGATTGCATTAGTTGCTCGACTTGACCAACAAGCATTGATTTTCTTTTATGAACACATGTCGACTTGTTTAATGTGGCACTAGTTCTTTCCTTCATTGTTATTCATGGAAATCACAGTTTGTTGTCAGTGTTTATTTCGTCAGGGTGACTTGATGAACTTCATTGGTTACAAAGCAAATCAGCTGCATTTTAGACATGCAATTGTCCTACTGGTTTTCTGGAGTATGAATCCCATAGATGAAAACAATGTAGTAGTGTTAGCAGTTCATGTGAAATTCTGTGGGATCGTCTTTGGTAGACTCTCTAGGTTGGACTCTCATTATATGGTGATATCATTTAGAAAGGACCTTTGAATGTGCAAATGCGAATTGGCTTAAATGGAACAATATGGTTTTCCAACCAATAAAACGAGTTAATTGTGATTAGAGGTAGTCTTGTTTGTGTTCCAATGTATTACGTTAATTTCCTAAAGACTTGGGTTGACCTTCTATGCTACTGCATCTAAGCCTGAAAAAAGGTTATTAAGGCTGCGTTTGAATAAATCCTGATTAATTCATTTTAATTTATAATAATTTACTGAAAACAATTGTCATAATAATTATTGAAAATATTAACGACGTAAAAATCGTCGCTAAATGAATGCTACTTTGCGGAGCCTGATTTGGTATCGGCAACGATTAATTTTTAAAAGGAAATATTCCGCCACCAACTTTTTATTAAACTTTAACATTTTTAATTTATTATTTTCGTCATTATTTAGCTTGCAAAAATCGACCGTTACTAAATTTCATCGTTAAATTGTAATTGTAATTTTTTTTATAGTGATTATTATTAGAAAAATGGAATTGAAGATGACCCAATTTCTTTTAAAAAAATCATTTCCCCAATTTTCCTTTTGAGTTTTGACAATCCCTGTTTGTCTATATGGTTAACGGAGCTTACCTTACAACTTCTCATGGTATATTTTTTTTTTCTTTTTCACTATATTTCATATAATATTCAAGGTTATCAATAATAGTTGAATTTATATTAGAGAACTAATAAAAATTACTCTAAAAACAATTTCATTTTAAAAATCACTCTTTGAATTCATTAATAGACTAATTTAAAATGGTTAAAGTAATGAGAAGAGAATTTAAAAGTTGCATCCAATAACATAAAACATCATGAGCAAAAAACAAGGCCTGGTGGTAAGATTTTTTCTTTTTTTTTTTTTTGGTAAAATTGCAATATATAATCAAATCATTTTAATTTTGATAATTTAAGCTAATTTTAAAATTATTGTCAGATTTAATATTGTATAAAAACTATTTATATAAACTCGATTAGAGGACTAATTATATCTCATTTATTATTTTGTCTAAAAATAATTCTCTCATGATTTTTTTTTAGCAAACAAATTAAGAAATTCAAACTTTGTAACAATGAATAAATAGGCTTATAAAAAAATAACGAATAAATATTTAAAAAAATATATATTTGTTATAAATTCATACTAAAATAATTTTTAATAGTTTTTATATATTTTTAATAATAAATTTTTGTAATATAAATTAAAATAAAAAAAAAACATTGATAAAATAATTCCCGAAATTGAATAACAGTAAATGAGATTAAACCTTGTAAGTTTTCTTAATTTGTTTTTTTTTTTTTTTTTTTTTCTTTTGCTCTCTTTTTCTTTTTCTTTTAAATCATAAGAGAAACTAAATAATTATATATATATTTTTTGGGTAGTGGTTCAAGATCCTTTCCAACGTAAAACAAAACTGATTTTGATGCCATTTTTGTGCTACTTCCCAGTTTGTCGTTTGATACAGAAAGAATACAATTATACGTTCCTAAAAGTGAATGAGCTTCACCCTCCACTATTAACTTGAATGATTATTCAGTGTGGCGAAGCCATGATTTTTGGGTAGAGTACAAAAATATCTTTTTTTTTTTTGCAAAATATTTTATGAAAAAATATATTTTCTTTTATCTACAAAATATTTACACATTATTAAATAAAAAAATACAATTTTCAATTTTTCTATCAAATTCAATCATATACAATAAATGCATTATAATCTCATCAAAAATTAAAAAATAATAATAATATATATTGTTTATCTATGACCCCTGTAATTCCAAAGTTGAGCTATGGGAGTTCTTTCTCTGCATGATTTTTTTATTTATTTGACTCGAATTTGAGACCTCAGTTAAGGGGAGTTGAGCCACTTTTACTCAATCCAATTTTCGTTGGTAAAAAAATATAATATATTTATTTTACATATTATAGTATAAAAAATTAATAATTATCATTTTAAATTAAAATGTGTAAGTAATATATTCTTATTAAATATAAACTTTTTTTTTATCTCATATATGTAACTAATTGATTAATTAATTACATATTAATAAGATTATTAAAAGGCTAAAAGCTTTTGTGCCATTGTTAATATATAATTAAAAAATTATAATAAACTTTTGATATTTTCTATTGGATCGAGTTTAAGTTCTTTTCGATTATAAAAGGAAAATAAAAGATTTAGTTGTAAAATATAAATTAAAAAGGAAAAATATCTAAAAGGAAAATAAGGGATTTAGTTGTAAAAAATAAATTAAAAAGGAAAAAATATTTAAAAGGGAAATAAGAGATTTAGTTGTAAAAAATAAATTAAAAAGGAAAGATATCTTTTATGATTATTTTATTTTTAATTTATTTTGTCTCCATACAAAATTATGGTAGAAAGACAAAGCGCTGGCCACTCATCAATTGCCCTGTTCAGTTTAGACAAATAGGTGACGTTAGTAACTAATACCTATTCAACTCTTGCATCTTGGATGCCAATTCAAGAATAAACTGCCAACTCGTTAGACTGTTTGCAAACATTTATATTTTGAGATCTTCCACACTATCTTTCTTGGGTAATCTAGATTTCTCTGCAAAACCTCACTCCTAGTTTCTGTACAAAGATCCTCTGTTTCAGGTCACTGTTCTTGCTCTGCTCTTCTCTTCTTTAATTTCTTTCTTGCATTTCGATTTCTTGATGTTTCTTTTAACTTATTTTATAAACGTCCATATTTATCTGTCCACGTATGTATGCTTGAGGTCTTGAATATCAATATTATGTTTCTGTCATGCAGGATGATGATGTATAATATGCATTGATTGATTCGAGTCTTTTTTTGGCTAAAGAGAGTTAATTTGTTTTGGAATGTCAATTAGATGAAGCTATGAATTCTTGTTCTTCCTTCTCTCTGGGGTTAGTTTTGGGAGATTGGGTTATGTGAGAATAACTACCCAGATCGTTATACAATAGTATTGATTGATATAAAGCTGTGAAATTTTTGAAACTGGAATTCAACTTTTATTTTTTTGGGTGTTATATGATAGGAATCATAAATAACATCTATGGATGTTACTGTAGGTCTTAGTGTAGTAACTGCTTGTAATTCTTTACTGGTGATAAGACTGTTTGGGTAATATAATGTAGGCGGAGGGGGGAGGAGTGGTCTGTGCTAAATTAGCATTGAGAAAATTGATTCTTTGGTCTTCTTGCAATTTAGCTAGTGGGAAGATTAGAGCATAAAGGTAAATATGACTTCAATTAATCTAAATGCAACTGGACTAAATTTGCTTATGTCTGTCTAGTGCAGGAAAGATGTTTGAGGGAGAGTTACTGGAGCATGGATTCAATCAACAGGATGGAGAACCTTCTGATTCTTTGGTGGATAAGGTACGATGTAGGCAACTTTTCTGTTTTACCATGAAATCAGACCATCCCTCTGTCAGAAGATTTTAATTTGTTCACAGTAGGCTTTAAAAAGGTTAGTTTGTTTTTTAGTTAGTTTTTGGCTATTTAATCAAACCTTTGGTACTTCATGTAATGTGTCATGTTCATCGACTTCCATTCAGTCCCTTAGTTTAGACAGTTGACATGGGCATGTGATAGGGTTATCCTAGCTTGAACATGAGCTAAAGCTGCCATTGGAGTGGCCATAATTTCATCACCTTATTGATTGCTCATTTTACCTTAGCAGTGGATGTTAATTCTTATTTTATTAATGTGCTGACAAAGTGATTATGGGTTTTTGGGACTCTTGTAGACAACTGTAGCATTAACTGTTATGCTGGTGTAGCATTTTCTTTTTCCACAGTTTGGGTCCCTATATGTATTATGCTAATGAATAATGAAACTTCCTGGAGAGCAGTTCATGTCACTATAGCTTTTGTTATTGTGAATATAAGATTGGGTTTTTTATTTAAAATGAATGACTTCAACTGGCATTTTTTTCTTTCCTTTAAATGCATGTCTTGTATCTAATTTCTTTTGTATATATGGATTAAGGTTGACCCCTGGAAACCTGCATCACTGACCTGGCAGCGAAAGTTAAATAGTGAGGAAGTTGCCCTTTCACTATTCACTTTAAGTTTTCAAGAGAAATTTCAACTGGTATGAACATATATATATATATATGTATATATATGTATGTATATTCTTTTCATATCCTTCAAATCATTTTCTTGTTATTTTATATAATGCATGAAGGAGCCTAAACCACTTTCATGAAGAGGGGTCTTGGAGTGCAAGGAAACTTTATTCAAGATATGTGAAAGATATATTAAATGCTGCAAATGAAGATGAACAAATGAATGTTAGTAATTTTTGACTTTTTTTTCGGGGGAAGACAAAAATGTTAGATATGCCACCTTGTGACAAATTACACTGGATGTGACTGTTCTATAGAATTGAATAACCGTACCTGGTAGATTCACCTTTCTCTTTTGGCATTACTGCATGATTTTCAAAACTCTTTGTCATCTATGTTCTCTATGACATGAATGAATGGTATATGTGTGTCCTCTTTATGTCATAAATCTGTGGCAAATCTGTGTCCTTCTCTTTGTTATATATGTCCACAAGGCAGTTTTCTTTGTTCTCTGCAGGCTCCTGTAGGTATTCGGTTGTGGCGTTATCTCCGAGAAGAAGCTGCCAAAGGAAAGGTAATGCTCATTTATCTTAATTGCTCATTGTAACTTGGTTTTGTTAACAAATTACAAAGATCAGTTTGATCTCCATGTTCTGTTTGACAATTTCAGGGTGGTGTTATCAATCCATTTTTTAAGCGCTTTGTAACATCTTGTCAAGGCATTCCACTAGGTGGCATTGGGTAGGTCTTTATAGTTGTGGTTCATTGAAAATCTTACTTTTCATATTTATTGCATTTGCTTGCCTCAGAAAATCAATATTTGAACCTTTATTGGCTCAATATCTATTTTCTTGGAAAACATAGTCTAAAAATATGGATGTATAACTTTTAGCTCGAAAATATAGTCTAGCAATATGGATGTATAACTTTTAGCTTATATTTAAAACTAAGTTATAAGAACTGATATTTAAAGTTACCAAGTTATAAATTAACTAAACTAAATTAATTTATCAATCTAACATTTTTTTGTGTATTTATGATACAAGTTTTGTGTGGTAGTCGTAGATTGCGAATCTTCATATTAAGAAGTGTGAAGGTAACATTAATTGCTCAATTTGTATTGAAATTATGTTGGCATATGGCTGGCTGGGTATTTCAGATGTCTCCCACAATTTATGCATTATTTTTTTTATTAGAGTTCTAAAATGAGAGTGTTAATTTATGAGTTTCCCTCTAACCCCCTCCTTTTTTTTGGCATATACAATTTTGACACTTCACAGCTCTGGAAGCATTGGAAGAAGTTACAAAGGTGAATTTCAGCGCTGGCAACTGTTCCCTAGAATATGTGAAGAAAAACCTGTTTTAGCAAATCAATTTTCTGTAAGTTTAGCAAACCAATTGTTCATGAATGAAATTTCATTTTGCTAACCTTAAGTAGCTGTTGTTAAATTAATTCATTTACCCGTGTAAAAATAATGCATGCCAGGCAGTGTACACTTTAAGACATGACATGCTTACAGAAAGGTCGTTATTGTTCTGTGTTTTTGAACTTATGGGAAGTAAATGTCTTGTTCACTGTCCAGTGCATGTTCTCTGCAAGAAGTCATAAATAAATGTTGGCTTTGCATAATTGATTCTCAGTAGCTGTCTCATAACATAAAGGTCATCTTTGTATTTGCATGTCATATTCAAGAAAAATACACTGCTATTATGTTATTGGATGCAAATGCTCATATGCCTTTGTAGCTTTCTGTCATTTGCAAGCTCTTTAGACAAATATACAGGCTGTTTGAGCAATTTCATTTATTAAGGGTAATGACTTACTGTTTTTTCTTGAATTTGACTTATTCCAATGGGTTGTGTGAATGTGCTTCAAAAAGATTTGAAATTAAAAACTTGGTCTTTAGAAGCACGAACTGATGATTGGCTATATGCATCATTAGTTAAATTTTGGTTACATTAAATCATACAAAGGATGAAGTATGCAGATATATGGATTATTACAGTTACAGTGATTGAAAGTTCTGGTGCTGGAATGCTGAAATAGGTTATTGGACTAGTTACTATGGAGTGCTGAGTAGTTGATCTCAACCTTTTATGTGAGATTACCAAGAATTTGTTGGTGAAAAATGGTTAGAACATTCATTAAAGAACAGAGATTCTTTTTGAAAAGAAATTTGCAATTTCTTAATGTGAATGCGAACAATTCATGCAGGTTTTCGTTTCACGCTCAAATGGTGCAAAGTACTCTAGTGTTCTGTGCCCAAGGAACCCAGAGGTGCTTAAGTAAGAGACTTTATTATTATCCACTTAAATGTATGATTAATAAATAAAGGTTGCTCCTAATTCGGTGAGAGCATTAGCTGAGGTAGATTTTTTTTAAATATACCTGTTTATGACTAACTTAACGAATGCATACTCAGAGTACCTACAATTTCTGGAATTGGATCTTGGGACTGGAATCTGAAGGGAGACAATTCAACCTATCATGCTTTATATCCAAGGTCATGGACCATATTTGAAGGTAATCTGCATTATCTGGTGTTATACAAATCAAATTGTTGAGACTATCATTGTGGAAAAAATTTTCTCATATCTGGTCATTCAACTCACTAAATACAGGTGAACCTGATCCAGAACTTAGAATTGTTTGTCGTCAAATTTCACCTGTCATTCCTCATAATTATAAGGAGAGCAGCTTCCCTGTCTCAGTCTTCACCTTTACGGTAGGAAAGTATCTCTATGAAGTTTGATTGTTGGACATTTGTATAGCTTACCATGGTATTAAGTATCAGTTATTTTCTTCAGCTCAATAATTCTGGGAAGACAGCTGCAAATGTCTCCTTGCTTTTTACATGGGCAGTAAGTCAATTTTTACCTTGCATTCATCTCTTTTCATGAATGTTTCTATGTTGCATCTCTGCTGGTTAATACTTATTTGTTTAGGCGAGTCAGACATGCTCAGTGTGAAATGAATTTTTACATAGATTTATATTTTAGAAGCCATCAAATCTCATGCAAATTCATTGTTGTATATGCCTATTCAGAATTCTGTTGGAGGGGATTCTGAATATTCTGGTCTGCACTTCAATTCTACAACAAAGTGAGAAAAGTTCCATAACTCAATTGTTTTCATTGTTATTACAGTTTTCATATTTTATTTGTGAATATAACATATAATGATTTTGACTTTTCAGATATGTAAAAGTGCATGTGTGCTTGTAATTTTTATGCTAACTGACATATTATTGGTCCTGCTAGAATGGAGGATGGTGTGCATGGTGTCCTTCTACATCACAAGTAAGCTTATTTCCTGGAATAGGAGATAAGTCTGGACTTGGTTCTCATGTGTTATATGCTTAAATATCCTATATTTAAACTTTCTTATTTATCAATACAGGACGGCGCATGGTTTTCCCCCTGTGACTTTTGCTATCACTGCACAGGAGATCAGTGGCATACATGTCTCAAAATGCCCACGATTTGTGATATGCGGAAACTCCCAAGGCATAGCAGCAAAAGATATGTGGCACGAAATAAAAGAGGTTGCTAATTTCCTGAAGCTTCTGTTCTCCTCCATCTTCTTATTCTTCTTCTTTTCCCCACCCCTAAGAAGTACGTTCTCCTTTGTTTTATATCTAGTTCTTCTTCAACAGGGAAATACATCTAATGCCATTTTGTTTTGTGCACAATGTTGTTTTTTCATCATTGTCTAGAGAACTTAATATATGTAATTGTATTTTAATAGCATGGATCCTTTGACAACCTTAAGTCAGCTGGAACATCAGTGCCATCAGAACCAGGATCATCCATTGGAGCAGCCATTGCAGCCTCTGTGACAATTCCACCAGATGCAGTACGTAGTGTTACATTTTCTTTGGCATGGGACTGCCCTGAAGTATGCTTCAGGGGTGGAAGGACTTATCATAGGTAGGTTGCCGAAGTCCTTCCTGAGCAGTTTGTAGGTTAAAAGATTCTAAATTTTCCATCAACAGGCGTTACACAAAATTCTATGGTGCTAATAGGGATGCTGCTGCAAGAATTGCTCATGATGCTATTCTAGGTAATGTCCCATTTTGTCTTGTTTATGTTGGACTCCTTTCTCTCTCTCCCTCTCTCTCTCTCTCTCTCTCTCTCTCTCTCTCTCCTTTTCAAAAGTCTGTAGCAGTTGAGTGGGACTGTGAATAACAATTGCAGACAGATTTTGCATTTAGCAACTGCTGTTGTATGTTACTTATTTTTTATACTTGAAACATAGAGCATGGCCTCTGGGAGTCCCAGATAGAAGCCTGGCAAAGACCAATTCTTGAAGACAAGAGGCTTCCTGAATGGTGAGCTTGGATGTATAATTTTCTCATTTCATTTAAAGTCAGATACTGAAGTTATCTAGAAGGATTTTTTTTTTTTTTTTTTGCAGGTATCCTATCACTCTCTTTAATGAGCTCTATTATCTTAATTCAGGGGGGACAGTTTGGACAGGTTTGTGTAGTTTATAGCCTATTCTTATTCTTGGAAGATCGAATCTGTTTGTATTAGTTTTCAATTTTCGTCGCATGAAATTCTATTAATTAATTGGGTATTCTCTTATTTTTGCAGATGGATCACCTCCATTCCAGAGTTTAGTAAGCATTGGGGGAAGGAAGTTTTCCCTTGATAGTTCAGGGGCAGGTTTGAAGAGCATTATTGATGTAGCCCATCAAAATGACACTTCTGTTGACATTCTTGGAAGGATGACTTCAATGCTTGAGCAAATTCATGCTCCTGTTGCATCAAACTCTGCTTTTGGAACTAATTTGCTTCAAGAAGGAGAAGAAAACATTGGTCAATTCCTTTATCTTGAAGGTGTTGAATATCAAATGTGGAACACCTATGATGTTCATTTCTATTCTTCATTTGCATTAGTTATGTTATTTCCCAAACTTGAACTGAGTGTTCAAAGAGACTTTGCAGCAGCAGTAATGATGCATGATCCTAGTAAGATGCAACTTCTACATGATGGACGATGGATTCGCAGAAAGGTTCTTGGAGCCGTTCCTCATGATATTGGAATGAATGATCCATGGTTTTAAGTGAATGCCTATAACCTTTACAATACTGATACATGGAAAGACTTGAATCCAAAATTTGTTCTCCAAGTTTATAGGGACGTCGTTGCCACTGGTGACAAAAAGTTTGCAGAAGCTGTTTGGCCTTCAGTTTATGTTTCCATAGCTTTTATGGACCAGTTTGACAGGGATGGTGATGGGATGATTGAGAATGATGGCTTTCCTGATCAGACATATGATACATGGTCCGTGTCTGGTGTGAGTGCATATAGTGGTGGGCTATGGGTGGCAGCGTTGCAAGCTGCATCAGCCTTGGCAAGAGAAGTTGGCGACAAAGCTTCTGAGGAATATTTTTGGGCTAGGTTTCAGAAAGCGAAAGTTGTGTATGAGAAATTATGGAATGGATCTTACTTCAATTACGACAGCAGTGGTAGTTGTAACAGTTCATCTATTCAGACTGATCAATTGGCTGGACAATGGTCTGTTTCATTTGATGTAACTTAATCTGTTTTGAATATCAAACTGTTCATCTATTAGGTGTTTTTATTAAAATCCAGATTGCTTGATTAGCATTTTGAAGTATATTTATTGCCATGAAAGCAAATTGGACTCAGGCTTGACAATTTTGGTTTGGATTTAAATTGTGCTGCACGATGTAGGTATGCACGAGCATGTGGACTTCTCCCGGTCGTTGACAAAGAAAAGGCAAGAAGTGCACTAGAAAAGATTTATAATTACAATGTCTTAAAAGTGAAGGATGGGAAACTAGGGGCTGTAAATGGAATGCTACCCGATGGGAGAGTTGACCTGTCATCAATGCAATCAAGAGAGATATGGTCCGGAGTCACATATGCTGTTGCTGCTACAATGATTCAGGAAGATTTGATGGAAATGGCATTTCATACTGCAAATGGGATCTATGAAACTGCTTGGTCTGAAGGGGGACTTGGGTAAAATCCCTTTTCCTTTTTGTTTTTCTTCTAGATTAATATCACTTCTATGGAACTAAAACACAGTGAAGTAAGAAACCATAATCTCTTGTTTTCAGTTGTACCATATAGTCTCTTCTGTTTTCTGTATTACCATGAGTACTTTTATCGAACTTAAAAGAGACAGAAATGCACTGCACACATTCATTTACGCTGACACACTAAGCTACTAACACGCTGTTCTCTTTGTAGTTATTCTTTCCAAACTCCTGAATGTTGGAACACTGATGGCCAGTATAGATCTCTATGTTACATGCGCCCTTTGGCCATTTGGGCAATGCAGTGGGCTCTGTGTAGGCCAAAACTTGATGAGGAGGAAATGAACTTAGAAGTGAAGGAAGTTTATCAGCTTCCACAACATGCTGGATTTACTAAAGTTGCTCGTCACCTAAGGTTGCCAGAAGAGGAATCATCTGTAAGTCTTTTCCAGTCTTTGTTTGACTACACTTGCAAGAAGTTGGGTTACAGTTGATTGGTGTGTATCATTATTATGGTTGATTTTTGTGTATAGTGAGGAGGAGGGTATCATTCACGTATTTGAAAAACATACATGCTTGAAGTTTTATCATAGATGCAATTGAAGGAGAATCTGTTTGGTACATCCTACGCTTACAAATACATGAGTTCCATTCGAAATTGTAGAGGTGGATCTCATATAAACGTGAGAGATACTGCAATATTTTTTAATGAGTTCTCATCTTGGGGGTGTAAAGGGTTAAAATAAGAAAAACATTTTATGCATGAAGGAAACACAGTACTAACTAAGAAAGATGCATCATTACAAACATATATAAGGATTACATAGACTAGGTATAACAAGTTATGCTTCATGGTAATCAACAGGCATTCCGCATCAGAGTCATCAATCTTGAGTACCTGAGATGGAAAAAAAGGGGTTTTTTAACCAATCTTGCATCCATTTGCAAGTAAACAACTGATGTTACAAAAAAACATTCAAAAATTTTTTTTCATATGAGCAAGGGATGGGACGATTTTGTTACATGCATATGACAAGTTTTATTCTCTATTTCAACAAATGAATAGCATTATGTACCTGCTACTTGAAGTGCACTTACAGTCTCTCCCCCCCTTGGTAATTGAGTTCCAACAAGTTTGTTTCTAATGCAAGAGAGCTGAGCAACAACATCACTTATATTCATGCGCTCTTGTGGTGATTCTGTAGAACAAGAGATTCCAATTTCTAATATTGAAATCAAGCATTCAATGAATATATCGTTTCCGCTATTCCTAAAATTGTAGTTACTATGTGCATTGAGTTGCGCTTCAAAAAGATTGGGATCTATAATCTCTTTTACTTGTTCTGGCAAAAATCTTTTGACGAAACTGTGAAGGCTCAAATTCTCTTTGAACATGTCATCGGTTGGCCTCTTTCCCGTGAACATCTCCAACAAGAGTATTCCAAAACTAAATGTGTCACCATGTGTTGATACTTCATTGCCCACACCATACTCTAAAATATACAAATCAACAAATAGTGAATTGACTTGCTTTGAAACATATAAAAAATAATGAATTCTTCTAGCCTACTAGCGTTAGAAAACTACAAATTTTAGACATCAAATTAAAACTATTAATCATGACAAGTCTATAGTTGTCATTTCATCAATTGTCTTAAAATAGTAGAAAAAGAGAAATATTATGAAGGAAATGATGAAAAATATGTATTACCATTACCTGGAGGACAATATCCGATAGTTCCCCTTATTCCAAGAGAACTAGATTGATTTGTTGAATGGCCAAGCATCCTAGTAGAAAGAAACTTTACCAACCCAAAATCACCTACATGTCCAGTCATTTTTTCGTCGAGAAGGACATTACTTGGTTTTAGATCACAATGAACAAATGGTGTTCCACAATGATAATGAAGATACTCAAGCGCAGAAGCAACATCGATGGCAATATTCAACCTTTGGATAACATTTAAAGTCCTTGGCACCTCATCTAATCCAAGAGTTGGATGTAACCAGCCATCTAAGCTCCCATTAACCATGAAATCATAAACCAATGCTTTGAAATCATTACCATGATAATCAATTCCTGAACAAGCTGTGAGTATTTTGACAAGATTTCGATGCCTGACATTTCGTAGGGCCTCACATTCGGCTATAAAACTCTTTGAAGCTCCTCGTCGCATCAGGTTAAATACCTTAATTGCAACTACCATTCCTTGTTGATCAAGAATCCCTTTATATACAGATCCAAAACTACCAATACCAATCAAATTATCTGAAGAGAATCCATTAGTGGCTTTGAGCAGACTTTGATAAGACAGCTTCAATAATGGATTTCCATCAAATAGTGATACAGAATCTCCTTTTCTCTTTCTTAAATGGCGCCAAAAAAGCAAAGAAATAAGCAAAAATGCAACGCCTATAACCCCACAAAACGTGGAAATTATGATCTTTAATTTTGTAGTTAGTCTCCTCTTTGATTGTTCAAACTTGCAAACAGGTAGCCCAAAATCAGGTATGCCACCACATAGATTTTTATTTCCTGCCACAAAGGTAGCACTAGAATTCTTGAAAACTCCTTCTACTGGTACCATGCCCTCAAAGTCATTATAAGATAAATCCAAAAGCTGTGTTGACTTGAAGCTCTTTAAAAATTCTGGAATCTTGCCTGACAGATTATTATGAGAAAGATTTAACTCTCTAATGCCACGTAATGAACTAAAAGAGGAAGGAATGGATCCTTGGAACAAGTTGGCACCCATGAACAAGAATTCTAGACTCGTACAACTGCCAAGACCACCGGGAATCTCCCCTGACAACATGTTCTCATGAAGGTCAAGGATTCCTAAATTTTTCAAATTTTCTACGTCTTTGGGAAGAGAACCAGACAAATTATTCAGAGACAAATTAAGAACTTTTGAAAAGGAGGAAAGTCCAATAACTTGTGAGGGTATGGGACCACTAAGATTGTTTATAGAAAAATCTAGTGCGAGCAAGTTTTTGCACCTGCCTAGGCTGGAAGGGATGGTACCTTGAAGATTATTGTCAGATAAATCAATTTCAAGTAAATTTGTCAGGTTTCCCAGAGATGATGGAATATATCCCGATAAATTATTGCCTCCAAGGTAAATTTTTCTTAGATTTTGAAGCAGTCCAATGCCTGATGGAATGGTACCTGAGAGTTTGTTCCTGTCTGCAACGAAAACTTCCAAGTTAACAAGAACTTGTGTTCCAACTGGGATGTTTCCGGATATCTGATTGTTTTGTATGACAAATTGGAGGAGCTCCTTTGAAAAGTTGGCGATGTGTTGAGGAAGTTCCCCTCCAAAGTTGTTGCTGCCTATCTCTAGGAATTTTAAAGCTGTGGCGTTAGTTAAACTGGAAAGAAATCTCAAGTCATCAGCTTTCCCACTTCCTAAATTGTTGACAGAAATCACCAATTCTGAAAGTCTATGCAACTTGTCAAGAGAAGGCACTCTTCCGCTGAGATCATTTTGGGCTAGATCCAGCATTTCTAGATTTGAGGCGTTAGAAATTGAAGTTGGAATGGGGCCAGTGAATTGGTTATCAGCAATAGCAAACCTTCGAAGATTTGGAAGAGATATTCCAATGCCCAAGGGAAGACTCCCTTGGAATTGGTTTTCAGCAATGCTGAAATCCTTGATCGAAGAAAGATTGAAGATGGACGGATGGACGGTACCCGAAAATCCATTATGAAAAATTGAGAAGAACCATAGACTTCTCAATTGGCCTAAGGTTTCTGGGAGATTTCCGTTCAAGTAATTTTGATATGCAGCAAGAAACTGAAGGGACGACAGATTCCCTAAAGATGGTGGGAGGCTACCTATTAAATTATTCTCCTTCAAATAGATCTCTTGGAGCTTTGGTAAGAAACCAAGCTCCACAGGGATTTCGCCTGCGAGATTGTTGTTATCCAAATAAAAGAAAAGAAGGTTTGAACAGTTAGATATGCTAGGAGGAATATGACCGTCAATTGAATTGTTATAAAGAGACAACGTTTGCAGTCTGCTTAAACGGCCAATCTGAGGAGGGATCTCATGGCTGAAGCTATTATTATAAAGAGACAACACACTTAAGAAGCTCAAATTACCAACATGTGGTGATATGGGCCCTGAAAGTTTGTGGGAGTGCAGGTCTAACGTTGTGACTCTTTGGTGTCTACGCCCACAAGTGACACCATACCACCGGCAGAAGTGAAGACTGTTATTCCATGAGCGCATGACCCCAAAAGGGTCACTTATTTTGGCCTTGAAGTCCAGCAATGCAAGCCGATCTGTCTCATTGTTCTTGTGGATGGCAGAGGCTGCTGCCAAGTTGAAGCACAAGAAATGAATAAGAGAAAACAGGCACAAAGATGAGAAAGATGCTGAGGAACTCTTGCAATAAGGCCCCATATGTGCAGTTTGAGACTTTCTTTGAGTAGGAATTGGTTGGTTCAATTAAACAAGTATAAAGCGTATTTATGGAGAAGGGATGTGATACATTAAAATTCTTTCACATGGATGAAATATTAAAATATGAAAAATAGTTGAAGAGACTAGTCACATTATTCAAAATTTATGAATAATTATAAATAAATAATGAATTTATTCATAATCATTTAACATAATACAATATTATAATAAAATTTATAAATAACTTCATAAATTAAATTTATTAAAAAATTTCTAATGAAAACATACGAGCGTTTTGTGTAGGTTACCTACCTAACCAATGACATGTCTTTAATAGAAGGTATACAACAAAATCCAACGCTTACGATAAGATGTGTATTTATTTATTTTTCATAAGAGGATTAGAGGACTCGAATCAAACATTTATAATTGATTGATGTGCTTTTTAGCCATTAGACAAATTCTAATTATATATATATATATTGAAAATTCTTGATGCATTTGATCACTATGCTGACGGCCAGTGGCCATCCAATTAAGACTTCAACTGCCCTCAACGTTTGGGATTGGTTAGACTTTTCCACGATTGAAGAAGTATTGGTTCAATTAACTCATTGACTGAACTTTTAATTAATAGAAAAATTGTACCGTTTGCACAATATCTTCAAAGAATATTTAATGATTGATTAACGTTCTGCAGACTTAATTGCCTTGGGCATTTTGGATGGGTCCCTTTTTCACGACTAATTGAACTTCTAACTAATTTGTTGGCTATTGATTAACCTTTTATGTGAGATTACCAAGAATTTGTCAGTGGAAAAAGACTAAAACATTCATTAAGGAAATTAATCAGAAATTCTTTTATGTTTGTTTGCTTTGCAATTTCTTAGTGTGAATGGCAACGATTCATGCAGGCTTTTTTACATGGGCGGTAACCTTGCATTCAACTCTTTTCATGAATGTTTCTATGTTGCATTTTTGTTAGTTAATACTTATTCGTTTAGCCGAGTCAGACATGTTCAGTATGAAATGAATTTTTAAATAAATTTTTATTTTTGAAGCCATCAAATCTCATGCATATTCATTATTCTGAATTTGCCGGTCTGCGCTTCAATTCTACAGCAATGATTCCTTGCATAACTCATAATTGTTTTCATTGTTCTTACAGTAGATGTATACTTGCACTGACATTTTATTTGTCCTGCTAGAATGGAGGATGGTGTGCATGGCATCCTTCTACATCACAAGTGAGCTCATTTAATTTCCAGGAATAGGAGATAAATCTGGACTTGGTTTGATTGCTTTATCATGTGTTATACGTTTAAACAATAATGATTTTCTTCATTTAATTTTAACAAATAATTAATTTCATTTTATTTATAAAACAAAAACTTTTTCTATTATTTAAATTATTTCTATTAGCTTAAAATAATTAAAAACTATTAGCCTATAACTATTATAAAGAAAATTGAAAATTCTTATTTTTATCTATTTATAATTTAAATAATTAATGATGTCAATAATTTGATATACTAATATGTTAACTTGAATTATTAAATTTTCATATTATTATTAATTTTATAATATTTATTTAATAATATACTAACTAAACTCTGATTTAGCTTTGGTTGAATTTTAAATCCTTAACTCTTTACTTTTATTAATTCAATAATCAGACTAAATTTAAAAATCTTGACTGCTTTCAATATTCACCAAACTGATTAATTCAATAATCAATAGTCATTCTACATCAGTCATCAATCTTGAGTACCTGAGATGAAAAAAAAAAAGAGAGAGAGATTTTTTGAACTACCTTGCATCCATTTGCAATTAAACAACTGATGTTACAAAAAAACATTCAAAAATTTTTTGGGTTATCATATGAGCAGGGGATGGAGAGATTTTGTTACATGCATATTACAAGTTTTATTCTTAATTTATTTCAAGAAAGTAAAAAAAAAAAAAAAATAGCATTCTTTATCTGCCTCTTGAAGTGCACTTATAATCTATCTTTCTCTTGGTAATCGAGTTTCAACAAGTTTGTTTCTAATGGAAGAGAGTTGAGCAACAACATCACTCATATTCATGCTCTTTTGTAATGATTTCATTAACAAGAGATTCCAATTTCTAACATTGAAATCAAGAATCCAATGAACATCAATCCCATATTCCTAAAATTATGGTTATGATTTAATGTTGCATTTGTATTGAGTTGCATCAAAAAAAGATTGGGATCTATAATCACTTGTGATGGCAAAAATCTTTTGACAAAATTGTGAAGACTCAAATTTTCTTTGAAATGTCATTGGTCGACCTTTTTCCCGTGAACATCTCCAACAAGAGTATACTAAAACTTAATATGTAACCATGTTTTGATACTTCACTGCCCACACCATACTCCAAAATACACACATCAACAAATAGTGAATTGACTTGCTTTGAAACATATAAAAAATAATGAATTCATCTAACCTACTAGTGTTAGACTACAAATTTTAGACATCAAATTAAAACTATTAATCATGACAAGTTTATTTCATCAATTGTTATCTTAAAATAGTAGAAAAAGAGAAATATGATGAAGGAACGGTGAAAAATATGTATTACGTGTTGGGGCACCACGAGAATAAGGATGTTAATGGGTTGGATTTTTGTAGGTATTTAATCCGATCGAATTTTAATAGGATATGTTTGGGTAATATATAATTGGGTTCGGAACGAGTTTGAGTTTGAAATTTAATAGCCGTAACGGGTTCAGATTTTATATGCTGAGTATTTATTATATGAACCTGTTTATATAAATATTTAATTAAATTTAAAAAATATATTTTCTTATAATAATATTTATAAATTATATTTTATTTTATATAAAATAAAATTGAAATATTTTATGGAATTATTAAATTTTTAAAATATAAATTATTAATAAAAATAATTTTTTATGTGGATGTTTAATTAAAAATATATAAAATTTCTAACACCAGAATATTCCTAATAATAAACTAGTCCAGCTGTTTTTAGTTTGACGCTGGTATCAAACGTTTAAAATATTTTTCATACATATCATCAAACTTGTCTGATTTGCTGGGAATTTTTTGGAGACAGGGCTCTCAAACTTGGCAGTTTTTCCACATTGAGAATGAGACCAATTCAAAGGATTATGACCTTAACTTTTGTTTAGTGTTTACTAATGCTGCCTATATTAATTTTTAAATTACAAATTGAACAACACGTCTGAGTATATTAAATTCTTGTTATTTGTATGAGTGGATGATAAAATGAAAATTTGTAAATATATCAACTTATCACATGATAAGGGAAAAAAATTATATGAAATTAAAAACTAGATATTTATTTAATTACGTAATAATTGATCAAACATACTATCTTATGCATGCGAAATTGAAAATTCTAATGTTAAAATTAACTAGGAAAAATTATAAATGAAAAGTATTTAATTAGAGTACGTATTCTTTAAGGAGTTTTTTTTTTTAATTAAATTGAATTTGAAGTCTAATCAAAGCACACATCATGGTTATATCTTAGATTATATATTTTGATGCTAATAATCTGCAAAATATATATGGGTTTTCATAATTAATTTTGAAATCGAGAGTGAATATGACGTTTATATATGTTGTTAAGATATAAGAAACAAGAGGCTGGACTGTTGTGCTTGGATTTTCGAAGGTATTAATTTCATTAAATGAACAAGAAAATTATTATTTATTGGACAAGTGGCCTAATTAGAACCGGAAGCTAAGAATTATAAATAAATAAAATTTTAATTAAGGACTTAAATTCAATTACTGAGAACAACAATAATTCCCTAATTTATGTCAGGGCAACAATTGAAAGTTTGATAATGAAATAGACATGTTTAAACTAATTAAAAAAATTAAGCTTTTGAAGTAAAATAAGAATAGCATTTTATTGAGTAATAGCAAACACAGTACTAAGCATACATATATCATGAAAAATTCGTTATTATATTTTATGCTTGTAAACTTTGAATACCGAGATTGATTATGGTATAAATAAATGATAACAACTTTTTTTTTATATCGTATGTAAGATGAGAGGGGAGTCAAATTTGGGTTTCGCAGACTCAATATAGATATAGTTATATATGTAGTTATCATTAAGATATGCCCACTGCTGTAAATGGCAATACTATTTATATCTTGTGTAGTTATAAATTGAGTTTTTCTTGTAATGAGTATTTTTTTTAACTCTTACTTATGTGGGAGCTAATTAATGTAATAAATAATTTAATCTTTAAGTTATGCCATTTATTAATAAATACTATAAATTAATCATAAATATTTGTTTTTAAAATAATAAAAAACAATTTAAAATTATTTTTAAATTTTATTTAACTTTTTAAAAATAATTTTCTAATTATTTATTTAAAAAATATTTTAATTTCCCACCATCAAACAGGCCTAATGTCCAAGACCGATAATGTCTTCAGTGTCGATTTGAAGTTTCTAAATTATCTGTATAGGGAGAAATTACATAATAAATCAGTTATTCCGAGTAAGCAATTATACATAGAATGACAAATCAATTAGAGAATAATAATTAAATTATAATAGATCCCATAAAATTTAGTTTTACCCATATCTTAAAAATTTTCTTTATTTTTTTTCCAAACGATAATTATCTTTTTATACTTAATTATCCTCACATGATTGATTTGCCATTTCATATTAAATATTAACATAAAATTACAGTCGCATGGGTTTCCTTGTGACTTTTACTGCCAGTGCATCCTCCGCGACAATTCCACCGGATGCAGTGTGCGGTATGTTACATTCGCCCTTTAACCGGAGTGAAATCTATTCATTCCCATTCTCCGATCAGTTTTAGTGAACCAAACAGGGTCTTAGTATATGATCCTCATTACCAGGATCATCTATTGGTGCAGCCATTGCAGCCTCCGTTTCAATTCCACCAGATGCAGTTTAGTGTTACAATTTTATTGGCATGGGACTGCCCTGAAGTATGCTTCAGAGGTGGAAGGACTTATCACAGGTAGGTTGCCAAGTACTTTCCTAAGGATGACAGAAGAGGACATGTGCTTTTGTTGTAAGCTATTTTGATCGAATAAGACATTTGATGTTACGAAGCAAATGTTCGTTACACCTGGTGTGATAGAAAATAATAAATTCTGTACTCATAAATACACGGGATTCACTGGAAATTGCAGAGGTTGATCTCATATAAACGTAAGACAGAATGCAATATTTTTTAATGAGATCTTATCTAGTGGGGTGTAAAGAGTTAATTAAGATAAAATGAGATAATCTAAATGTTGTTTATATGCAAGCAACTGATATCTATTTTATACAAATTAATATGAGATCCGTTCGATATAAACAACAAGGATAAAAAGATTTTGGAATAAAATAAGAAAAACATTTTATACATGAAGGAAACACAATACTAACTAGGCATTACAAACAAACACACACACACACACATATATATATATAATCGGTAGCTACATGAAGAGACAAATGTACATATATAACTGGTACGATAAGGATTACATTGACTTGGTTATGCTTCACAGTAATCAACAGCCATTCTCCATCAGAGTCATCAACCTTGAGTACCTGAGATGAAACAAAAAAAAAAAAAAGAAGAGAGATTTTTTGAACCACTTTGTGTAAGAGGTGAGGTCGTAGTAAGGCGTGAGCCGAAATATCATTCACTAGAATTATATAAAATACACTAGGTAATGCCCAGGAAAGATGATGGAGTCACAATCTCACTTAAGTACCACCTCCTTAGACAACATTTCCTAGACATGTACTTCATACAATCCTAATTGAATCAAACCACTGATAAGTACCATCTTCCCATAACACTACAATGATACTAAGGATTTATGCCACGAAAGCATAGATAGACAGGAGTTGCCACCCGGATAATAACCGGGACATATTCAGTATTTCTTTCGAGGGTCATGAATGACAACTTACTCCTTACAGAGTTTTCACAATCGTCATTACTATAGCCCAATGTCTAGGTTCGGTCTAGTGGGTATATAAGGGGAAGGTGTTAGACACCCCTTACCCCTGGTTTAACGTAGTTAATTCGAGTACTAGTCCTCTATTAATGTTTCTAGAAATCTTGTTTATTATTACTCAATTAAACTTTATCCTAAAAATGTAATTCTAATCCTACACATGCAGTAATTCACAAAAGGGTTATTATTTACAGACAGTTTTCATGCACAAGTAATTCCTATCTATGGGGTACGTAATTATTTAAATGACATTTACTAGATGACTAAAATTAATTTATTATTGAGAATTTAATTTACAAATAAATTCAATTTCAAGCAACCCTAAGTTTCTATTTAACCTAATTAATTAATTTTTCACCAAGTTACCTTAAGGATAATTAAACTAAATAAACTATGTATATGTGTAATTTATTCTAATATCACATAAGGCTCAAACAATCACAACCTAATAAAGATTTCTAACATCTAAATTTATTTTACAATTACCAAGTATTAAATTAAATTTATTTTACATGCCAATGTTAGTTTAATTTACAAACAATATTAATTTTAATCTATCAAATATTTATTAAAATTAATTACATGCAAAAGTCAGTTAAATTAAAAACAAAGTTAATTTTAATTTACCAAATAAAAATCATATTATAACTATAATTTTATGCCAACAACTGTTCTAAAAATTTAAGGCTACTTACTTGTTGGTAATTGCAGTTGCCATTGAGGTAAGCTACTCTTAAAAAAAAGCATTCTCTTCTAGTATAACAATGATAACCGTAGCTTACTTCCATTTAGCTCCACGTAAATGCCCTCTTTGGTACTTAGTTTAGGGCTACTTACCAATTTTGTTTGTAATAAAAAAAATAAAGAAAAATTTAAAAAAATAAAGGAAGTAAAGAAAATAAGAAAATGCTAATAACAATTCACATTGAATTCTAATTCAAGTCTCCTAAAGGGTTAAGATTCCTAATTAGTTATAATTACTCAAGGGTCCAGGTCTTCTACCATATTCCAAACATTTCATAACACTTTTTGAATTAAAAGAACATAGAAAAATATATCAAATATTAATTAGAATTCAAGAACATGCATAAACATTCAATTCTCAGATTCTGGCAGATTGACATTAATAAGAAATTTGATTTTTGAAAAATAGTTAGACATACCTAAAAATCATGAAAAAATTACAGAAGATAGCTAAAATATCATACAAGATTATAAAATTTATAGACTAAACAAAATCCTAGCTAAATGGTCTACACAAATCATAATTTTTTCAGTGACAGAATTACACTATTTTTTTGTAAAATTTATAACTCATCAACCACAACAGATATGAATGCAAAACCAATTGAAAACGATTCACAAGATTCTAAACTTAATTTTAGGCACTAGATTCGCACAAAAACTTTAAGAAACAAGGGAGATATGAGCTTTAAAAAGTCGGGTAAGCTGCAAATCGGATTTTGTAGGAACCCTAACTTCTAACAGTTATAACTTACAAAATAGAAAAGCTTTTTTTAGTGATTATTGAGCCTAAAATTAATAAAATTTTATGTACAATATGACTATAATTTTTTTAAAATTTTTACAGATTCATAAGATAATAGAAAGTAATAAAAACCTGAGAGACGAAAAAAACTGAATATGTGCAGAGTTGTGTATCATTTCAAATTAAACATGATTACATGATTTATATGAACATGCAAGACAAATTAAAAGATAAAGAACATATAATTAAATATTACGTGGCATAGATTTTAAAAAGAAAATAATGAAAACCAAACTTCAAGAAATATTGCAAGAAAATCTTCTTGAAGAAAAGAAAAGAAAAGAAAAGAAATAAGAAAGAAGTAAAAGCGTTTTGAATATCTTTAAATTTTCTATAGCTCTTTCTGAATATTTTTGAATCTTTTATTTTTCCTCCTCTCTTCCTTTTTTTCTTTTTTTTTTTCTCTTTTTATTTTTCTTTTCTTCTTTTTCTTCTCCCCCCTCTTCTCTACCCTCAGTAGGGTATTTATAGGGTTTTAGGAGAGATGTGTGATAGGATCTGAAGTCAGATAACTTAAACAACTGAGATTGGAGAATTTGGGTGAGACTGAGATATGGGTGAGGTGTTTTAACCAATAGGAAGAGAAGGAAATGGGGCAGCACCAATAGGAGGTGAGGAAGAGAGCGGGGCCACTTGGGAGAAAGCGTTTGTAAGGGAGAGTGAGAGAGAAAAATATATTTTCTTATTTTAATTTTCAGAAAACAAATAAAATTGGTTCTATTTAAAATTCCTAACTAGGCTTTCTTAGACCCATAGGGCCCAATTAAACTTAATTAGGTCCCTTTAAAAACTATCCATATTAAATTTTAAAAAAATAAAATATTATTTAAATTTAATTAAATTAATTTCTTAAAAATTATATTATTATTTTTTTTCAAGATCATGTCATGGAATTAATAATTCAGCTTCATGCCTCCAATTACATCTTACAGTCGTATAATTTTTTCATTATCGGGTTCCTTACGGCCTTAATGCACATACACATAATAAATCACAAATTAAGGGTCTACAATTTGCATCCATTTGCAATTAAACAACTGATTTTACAAAAAAAAAAAATTTATTGGGTAATTACATGAGCAGGGGATGGACAGATTTTGTTACATGCATTGACAAGCTTTATTCTTAATTTATTTCAAAAAAAAAAAAGCATTGTTTATCTTCCACTTGAAGTGCACTTATAATCTATCTTTCTATTGGTAATGAGTTCTAACGAGTTTGTTTTTAATGGAAGATAGTTGGGCAACAACATCACTCATATTCATGCTCTTTTGTGGTGATTTCATAGAATTAGAGATTTCAATTTCTAAAATTGAAATCAAGCATCCAATGAACATATTTTTTCCCATTTTCCTAAAATTGTGGATATGATTTGATGTTGCGTTTGCATTGGGTTGCATCAGAAAAATATTGGGATCTATAATCACTTGCTCTGACAAAAAACTTTCGACAAAATTGTGTAGGCTCAAATTTTCTTTAAACATGGCATCGGTTGGCCTTTTTGCAGTGAACATCTCCAACAGGAGTATTTTAAAACTTAATGTGTCACCATGTGTTGATAGTTCACTGCCCACACCACACTCTAAAATACACACATCAACAAATAGTGAATTAACTTGCTTTGAAACATACCAAAAATAATGAATTCATCTAACCTACTAGCGTCAGACTACAAATTTTAGACATCAAATTAAAACTATTAATCATGATAAGTTCATTTCATCAATTGTTACCTTAAAAGAGTAGAAAAAGAGAAATACGATGAAGGAAAAGGTGAAAAATATGTATTACGTGTTGGGGCACCACGAGAATAAGGATGGCAATGGATTGGATTTTTGCAGGTATTCGATCCGACCGAACTCTAATAAGACGGGATTGGTAGTATATGATTGAGTTCGGGACAGGTTTGAGTTTGAAATTTAATGCCCTTGTTGAGTTCGGATTTTACATGTTGGGTAGGGGTGTGCAAACGGTCGGTTCGGTTTCGAACCGAACCGAACCGATAAAACCGAAAACTGAAAATAAAAAATTTTAAAAACCGAACCGAACCGATTGATAGGAGAAAACCGAACCGATTGATAGGAGAAAACCGAACCGAATCGAACCGATAAATTTCGGTTCGGTTCGGTTTAAAACCGATCAAACCGAAATTTATAAAATTTCATATTTTTAACATTAAATCTAAATAATAAAAACAAAAAAACAAAAAAAATTAGAAATCAAAACTCAAAAATCTTTAGGTTCGGTTCGATTTCCTTTGATTTCGGTTCGGTTCGATTCAATTTGATTCGATTTTTTTGATTTTCTATATATATTAATAATTTCGGTTCGGTTCGGTTTTTTTGATTTTTTTATGAAAATAACCGAACCGAACCGATTTAACTGAAATTATCAAAATTATAAACCGAACCGAACCAATTAAATTTTAAAACCGAACCGATTGAACCGAATTAATCGGTTCGGTTCGGTTTTTCGGTTAAAACCGAAAACTGCACACCCCTAATGTTGGGTATCCGTTATCTGAACCCGTTTATATAAATATTTAATTAAATTTAAAAAATACATTTTTTATAATAATATTTATAAATTATATTTTATTTTATATAAAATAAAATTGAAATATTTTATGGAATTATTAAATTTTAAAATATAAATTATTAATAAAAATAATTTTTATGTAGATTTTTAATTAAGATATATAAAAGGGTTCTAGTATTTTCAAGGTAATAATAGTTAGGTTTGAGATGAGTTCGAGTAGTTAAGAATAAATTTTAATCAAACTTAAGGCGGTTTGAGTTTTGAAAATATTAATCGAGTTCAGGTATGGTGATTTTTGCAAGTAATCACCTGTTGCCGTCCTTACACGAGAATCATTGACTTCCGTCTCTATACTCATCCCTACCGAACCATCAGCTCTAATACTATCAGAAAGTCTAAAGCGTCTGGACAGAAAACTCTTTAATAAGCCTTGTGAAAGAATATAATTTGACATTATATCTAACTCTAAACTTTAAAACAAAAAATTTATGGATTCTTTTAACTTATATGCTTATTTATTTTTTTTATATGAAATTTCTAATACTGGAATATTCCTAATAATAAACTAGTCCAGCTGTTTTAAGTTTGACGCTGGTATCAAACATTTAAAATATTTTTCCATCCATATCATCAAACTTGTCTGATTTGCTAGGAATTTTGGGGAGGCAGGGCTCTCAAACTTGGCAGTTTTTCCACATTGAGAATGAGACCAATTCAAAGGATTATGACCTTAACTTTTGTTTAGTATTTACTAATGCTGCCTATATTAATTTTTAAATTACAAATTGAACAACACGTCTGAGTATAGTAAAGACTCGATTGACCAATAAAATTAGGTGTTTTTAAAATGATTAAGACCTAAATTTATCTATAAAATTTTCATGTTTAACTTTGATAAATTATTTTCTAAACATTAAATTCTTGTTATTTGTTTGAGTGGACGATAAAATGAAAATTTGTATATACGTCAACTCATCACATTATAAGGGGAAAAAATAATATGAAATTAAAAACTAAATTTTTATTTAATTACGTAGTAATTGATCAAACATACTATCTTAGGCATGTGAAATTGATAATTCTAATGTTAAAATAACTAGGAAAAAATTATAAATGAAAAGTATTTAATTAGATTACGTATTCCTTAAAGAGTTTTATTTTTTTAATTAAATTGAATTTGAAGTCTAATCAAAGTAAACATCATGGTTACATCTTAGATTATATATTTTGATGCTAATAATCAACAAAAAATATATAATTAATTTTGAATTCGAAAGTGAATATGACGTATATATATGTTGTTAAGATATAAGAAACAAGAGGTTGGACCGTTGTGCTTGGATTTTCGAAGGCATTAATTCCATTAAATGAACAAGAAAATTATTATTTATCGGACAAGTGGCCTAATTAGAACTGGAAGCTAAGAATTATAAATAAATAAAATTTTAATTAGGGACTTAAAATCAATTACTGAGAACAACAATAATTCCCTAATTTTTGTCAGGGCAACAATTGAAAGTTTGATAATGAAATGGGTATGTTTAAACTAATAAAAAAAAATTAAGCTTTTGAAGTAAAATAAGAATAGCATTTTATATCATGAAAAATTCGTTATTATGTGTTATGCTTGTAAACTTTGAATAGCAAGATTGATTATGGTATAAATAAATGATAATAATTTTTTTTTTTATTACGCATGTAAGATGAGAGGGGAGTCGAATATGGGTCTCGCAGACTCAACATAGATATTGTTATATATGTAGTTATCATTAAGGCATGCCCGCTACTGTAAATGGCAATAATATTTATATCTTGTGTGGTTAAAATATTGAGTTTTTCTTGTAATGAGTATTTTTTTTTTTTTTTACACTTCTACTTATGTGGGGGGTAATCAATTTAATGAATAATTTAATCTTTAAGTGATCTCTTTTATTAATAAATACTATAAATTAATCATAAATATCTGTTTTTACACAATGGAAAATATTAACAATCTTACTGATAAAATTAAATATTTAATAATAAATGAGATTAATAATCATTGATTTAGCAAGGTGATAGAATCAAGATGGAATTGAAATTAAGCTCTTAATTGTTAATTAAAATTAAGCCTTTGAAGTAAAATAGGAATAGCATTTCATTAGTGAAGCAAACAGTGCTTTTTTTTTTTTAATAGGAAAAGATATTTCATCAGTTGGAAATAGAATACGTTTACGAAGTAAATATGGAATACAAATCATCATATGACTAAATCATCATGAGTAAATACAGTACTACCCTTTGCCTCTTCTCTTGGCCCGCAAATGTCGAGGATTTAAATGAGGCTGAATTACTTGCTATCCATAAAGCCTCAAGGCTTTCTCATCAGCACTTTCTTTCGCATAATGCCCATGACTTATCTTGGACAGTGACTCCACGAATGCTATCAGGTGGGTAACCCGAAAGTCATAAGGCCCATGGAGGTTGAATGAATGATTGAATTCCACACTTTGCCTGATGCAAGCTCTCCCCATTATGTCTTTCCTATATACTTTTCGAGAAGCTAATATTTTCGAGGACTATTTGACCAAAACTGGTTGCTCGAGATTGAATGATTTTGCAGGCTTGTTATGATGGCTTTTCTCTTAATTTACTCTCATTTTGTGGTAGTTTGATTGCATTATATGTTATCTACATTTTGATTTGTCCTCCCTTATGCTGTTTTTTCATTTTGTTTTTGTTATCCATGTTTCTTGGTGGGTTTTTTCATCAGCAGGTTGTAGTGGTTTTGTAGGGGGCTGGATATGTCGATCCTGGGTTCTATGCCTCATGATTTTTCCTTACCTTCGGATTTTCCCTTTTTTTTTTATTAGTAAATTTTTTGCATATACAGGGCTACGTTGTATCACCATTTACATATCACCATAGCTACGTTGTATCGACTTAAAACTGCTTATGCAAAGGAAGACACATGTGTGTGCATAAACTTAAGATTTATTTGATATTATCGTTAAAATTGTTAAAAAATAATAATTTTTTAAAATATATTAGAAAATATTAAAAATTAATTTAGAATTAAATTTGAAATGTTTTAATCTAAAATAACTAAACTTTTTTTTTTCATTAGAATTAAACTATTTTTTAATTACTAATAAAATTAATTTTATTGAAAAAAAAATCATAAGTCCTTCGTAAGGAAGCTAGAATTTGTAATAATTCCCCTCATAGTATGGGATCAAAGACGAGTTTAATTTTCTTTAATAAATGCAAAATAAAAATCATATATATTTTGAAAAATAAATGATTTCATTGATTCATTGCATTTTCATTCTTCAAAAAATCAATAGTTCGATACTTCACAGCTCTGGAAGTATTGGAGGAAGTTATAAAGGTGAATTTCAGCATTGGAAGAACTTCTACATGATGGACGATGGGCCCGTAGAAATGCTCTTGGAGCCGTTCCTCATGATATTGGAATGAATGATCCGTGGTATGAAGTGAATGCCTATAAACCTTTACAATATTGATACGTGGAAAGCACATGTAGCAACAAGCAATTAGAAGCAAGTAGCAAGTAGCAGCATTACAAACATATATATAATCGGTAGCTAAATGAAGAGACCAATGTATATATATATAATGTTGAAAATTTGGGAGCAGAACGGAATTTTGCAGCTGGTCTTCTCCTTGATTGTTCAAACTTGCACATAGGTAGCCCAAAATCAGGCTTGCCACTACATAGACTTTAATTTCCTGCCACAGGGTAGCACTAGAATTCTTGAAATCTCCTTGTACTGGTACCATGCCCTCCAAATCATTGTAAGATAAATCCAAAAGCTTTATTGAGTTGAAGCTCTTTAATAATCTGGAATCTTGCCTGACAAATTGTTATGAGAAAGATTTAACTCTCTAATACCTCTTAATGAAACAAAAGAGGAAGGAATAGACCCCTGAAACAAGTTGGCAGATTTCCCAGAGATGATGGAATATATTCCGATAAATTATTACCTCCAAGGCGAAGCAATTTTAGATTTTGAGGCTTTCCAATGCCAGATGGAACGGTACCTGAGAGTTTGTTCCTGCCTTCATAGAAAGCTTCCAAGTTAACAAGAACCTGCATTCCAACTGGGATGTTTCCAGATATCTGATTGTGTTGTATGGCAAACCTGTGGAGCTCCTTTGAAAAGTTGGCGATATGTTCAAGAAGTTCCCCTTCAAGGTTGTTGTAGGTTATCACTAGAGTCTGTAAATATGTGGCGTTAGTTAAAGTGGAAAAAAATCTCAAGTCATCAGCTTTCTCACTTCCTAAATTGTTGTCACCAATCCCAAATACTGAAAGCCCATGCAACTTGTCGAGAGAAGGCACTCTTCCGGTGAGATCATTTCCGAATAGATTAAGAAAATATAGATTTGAGGCGTTAGAAATTGAAATTGGGATGGTGCCAGTGAATTGGAAGAGAGTTTCCAATGCCCAGGGGAAGATTCCCTTGGAAGTGGTTACATGACAAGTCTACAGTCTCGATCGAAGAAAGATTGAAGATGGAGGGAGGGATGGTACCCGAAAATCCATTTTCAAAAATTGTTAAAACCTTTAGACTTATCAATTGGCCTAAAGTTTCTGGGAGATTTCCATTCAAAAGATTTTGATATGCATAAGTTTCTCTAGGGGCGACAGGTTCCCGAAAGATGGTGGGAGTGTCCCTATTAAATTATTTACCTCTAAATAGATCTCTTGGAGCTTTAGTAAGGAACCAAGCTCCGCAGGGATTTCCCCTACAAGACTGTTGTTAGACAAATCAAAGAAAAAAAATGTTTGAACAGTTAGATATGGTGCGAGGAATTTGACCATGAATTGAGTTGTTGCCAAAGAGACAATATTTGCAGTCTGCGTAAATGGCTAATCTAATCAATTAGATTAGGAATAGCCGCGAAATATAAAAAAATAATATTAATAATAAATATTAATATTTTTATTTATTATCAATAATAAATATTAATAAGTTTATTCATTATTATTTTAATGTGATATAATATTATTAATAAATAACGTGATAAATATAAATAAATTCTCGTTATAATAAGTAAACTTTTTTTTATTTCATAAAAAAGTAAACTTTTTATTTATTAATAAAATAATAAACTGTTAAAACCTAAAATTTCAGAACAGATAATAAAAAATATATATCAAATCATATTAGGTATTAGATATTAAAAATAATTTTTTAAAGTGAATATGATAATAAATATAATAAAGATATATAATTGAATTATAAAATTAAATAAGGATAATAAAGAAAAATATTTGATCAAATTAATTTATAAGCATCTGCTTATAAGTATTAAAATAAAAAGTTCTTTCCTCTAAATTTTTTATAACTTATAAATTATAAAAATTTGTTAAATAAATAAGTTAACATAAATAATGACTTATAAGTAGGTTTAATCAACTTATAAGTCGGGCCAATTACTCTCTTCTTTTACTTTTAATATTAGATGAGATAGAAATGAAGAGAAGGCTTTTACTCATGAATTCTCGAAATACATATAATAATAATATACTATTTTTTATTAAAAAAATAATTTATTTTTATTTATTTAATTTTAATATATCTATATATTATATTTAAAACTTATATTTCTAGGTTATAATTTATTTTTAATAAATAAATTTATATTATATTATATAATAATAAATTAAAATAAAAAATAAAAAAGAAGAAAATCCTCGTTGAGAAATCCGACTTCCACTTTCGCCTTGACCCCAACCCCTCAAATTTTCATCTCAACTCTACTAATTTATAATTTGTATATAATAATTTAAATTAAAATATTAAAATTATTTTATTGTTATTAAATAAATACAAGAGTTTAATTAGAAATTAATTATTTTAATTTTCATATTTATAAATTAAAATTTGATTAGCTGTTGTTATTTGAAATTCAATTTAAAGTTAATCTAATAATTTGAAATTTAAATTAAAGTTAATCTAAAATTTTTTATAGTTTAATATTTTATATTATATTATGTGAGTGGCTGCCCTGTTAATTTTTGTCAAGCATTTACAAATGCCAACCTTATACTTTAATTTCGAAGTGAAGAACACGCCAGTCTTGGGAGGATACTTTTTATAAGCAAAAATTTTATTAGTTATAAGATTAGGAAAAATTTAACATAAGCATTGTCGATTAAACCAGGCTGATAGGCCACCCATTACATATAACCTAAACAACAGCATACTAAGTGAAAAAACTGAAAAGAGAACAAAATATACTAAAATGCATATTATAAAGTAGAAAAGAAATCCAAATTACAATATGCTGCATCCATATTGTAAGTACAAAGCTGCTTGCACAACTAAACAAGCAGAATATCTAAATATCACCCCCAGATAGTCCAGAAAGAGTAGCAAAAATTGGAAGCAATAAAATCAGAGGAGGATAAAGATTTGCATTCTCAAAGCAAGAATACTACAACCAAAGGAGTCTTGGGAAGATTAATTAGAGCCCCATTAGGCTATAATTTATGGCTATTTCATTTTTTAAAAATAAAAATATTAAAGTTTATAAAATAAAAAATTTAATTTTAGAAAAATTTAATTTTTTATAATTTATTTGAAACAAAATAACTATAAAATTTGTAGAAAGAGATGATTCTCCTTAATATCAATTAATCTGTACATGGGTATATATATATATATATAATTGATTCCTATAATTATGTTCTACTAATTAGGAAGAAATCCTAAATAAGAAATCTTAAATAGGAATACAGAATATAGAATATACAGAGAAATAATATAGTGATTGACTTTCCATAACACTCACCCTCAAGTTAGAGCATAGATGTTAATCATGCCCAACTTCTTATAAATGTAGTCAATCCTAGCTCCATTCAGAGCTTTTGTGAAAATATCTCCTAACTGCTCTCCAGTTTTGATGTGTCATATTGAGATGATCTGTTGTTGAATCTTTTCACGAATAAAGTGACAATCAATCTCAATATGTTTGGTCCGCTCATGAAACACCAGATTAGAAGAAATATGGAGAGTAGCTTGATTATCACACTACAATTTCGCAGGCAGGGAGGTCTTAAAACCTGTCTCATCTAGTAATTGAAGTATCCACATTACCTCATATCTCGATTGTGCCATGGCTCGTATTCGGATTCAGCACTAGATCGAGAAACTACACTCTGCTTCTTGCTTCTCCAAGACACCAAATTTCCTCCAACAAAAACGCAATATCCAATAATTGACCTCCTGTCAACCTTAGATCCAGCCCAATCAGCATCTAAAAAACATTCAACATTCAAATGCCCATGATTACTATATAACAAACCTTTTCCCGGAGCACCCTTCAGATAACATAAGATTTGTCCCAAGGCTTCCCAATGAGCAATAGTTGGGAAAGACATAAACTGACTTACCACACTAACGGCATAAGCAATGTCAGGACGAGTGACTATAAGATAGTTCAATTTTCCTACCAATCTCTTGTATCTCTCTGGATCTTCAAACAACTCACTATCCCCTACTAACAGTTGTAAATTTGGAGTCATTGGTGCACTACAAGGCTTAGCACCTAATTTTCCTGTCTCTGTCAATAAATCGAGGACATATTTTCTTTGAGATAAGAAAATACCCTTCTTACTTCTCATAACTTCAATACCCAAGAAATACTTTAACAATCCCAAGTCTTTGGCCCGAAACTGGGTTTAGAGGAAGGTTTTAAGAGATGAAATACCAGTAGAGTCACTCCCAATGATGCCAACGTCATCCATATAGACTACCAGGAGAATTAGACCAGCCTCAGATTGCCTATAAAATACTGAGTGATCACACTTACTCTTTTGCATACCAAATTCCTGTACTGCTTCATTAAATCTTCCAAACCAGGCCCTAAGACTTTGTTTCAAGCCATAAAGAGACTTCTAAAGCCTACAAACTTTACCCAACTCCCCCCGAGCAACAAACCCAGGTGGTTGCTCCATATACACCTCCTCCTGAAGATCACCATGAAGGGAAGCATTCTTGATATCTAATTGGTGCAGGGGCTAATCATATGTAGCTGCTAAAGAGATAAACAAGCGAACAGAAGTAAGTTTAGCTACAGGAGAAAAAGTGTCAGAGTAATCAACCCCATATGTCTGAGCATATCCTTTTGCTACAAGGCGTGCTTTTAACCTAGCCACAGAACCATCAGGATTTACCTTAACTATAAATACCCATTTGCAACCAATAGCCTTCTTACCAGTGGGCAAAGGCAACAGTTCCCATGTACCATTAGTATCTAAAGCCTCCATTTCCTCTTTCATAGCAGCACACCATCCAGGATGAGACAGTGTCTCACCAACAGTATTAGGGATAGGAATCGAGTCTAAAGAACTAATAAAACACTGAGAATAAGAAGACAATTGATTATAAGAAACAAAAGAAGAGATAGGGTAAGTACATGAACGTTTACCTTTACGAAGAGCAATGGGTAAGTCTAGATCAGAATCATGATCAGTATGAGGTACAAGATCTCCCAACAAAGTAGCTGGTGGAGGATC
Source organism: Hevea brasiliensis (assembly GCF_030052815.1). Taxonomy (NCBI): domain Eukaryota; kingdom Viridiplantae; phylum Streptophyta; class Magnoliopsida; order Malpighiales; family Euphorbiaceae; genus Hevea; species Hevea brasiliensis. The sequence goes on from NC_079506.1 coordinate 13,510,306, forward strand.
TGAGTCAGGAATCTCCAATCTCCTGGAATAAACATGAACAACGAGAGGACGAGTAGGTCTAGAGACAAAAGGAATAGGCTGTGGAAGAGGACTAGACATTGGTTGGACAGTATATATTAAGAGATCATCCTCCTCTCCCTGACTCTCATACACAGATGATTGAGGAAAAAATGGAGTGGACTAAAAAATGTGACATCTGTAGAAACAAGATAACGATTAAGAGTAGGAGAGAAACAGCAGTACCCTTTTTGTAGCCGGAAGTACCCAAGGAAGACACATTTGAGAGACTTTGGATCCAATTTAGTAACCTGTGGACGAACATCACGCACAAAACAAGTACAACAAAAAATATGGGGTTCAACAGGGAACAAAGATTTTGTAGGAAACAAAGCAGTATAAGGAATATCCCCATTAAGGACAGAAGATAGCATACGATTGATCAAAAAGCATGCTGTAGAAACTGCATCCGCCCAAAAGTGTTTAGAAACTTTCATCTGAAAAAGAAGAGCACGAGTTACCTCAAGAAGATGCTGATTTTTTCTTTCAGCCATGCCATTTTGGGATGGGGTATCCACATAGAAAGACTGATGAAGAATGCCATTTTGTATCATATAAAACTAAAATTGTGCTGAAAAGTATTCTTTGGCATTGTCACTTCTTAATATGCGCACAAAAATATTAAATTGAGTTTTGATTTCATTACAAAAGGCACAAAAGATAGAAAACAACTCAGAATGATTCTTTATTAAATATAACCAGGTAACACGAGAGTAACCATCAACAAAAGTAACAAAATAATGAAATCCAATTTTAGAAGTAACAGAACAATGACCCCAAACATCAGAATGAACTAACTCAAAAGGGGATGAAGCCCATTTATTGACTCTAGACACAGAAGGCAAATGATGATGTTTTGCAAACTGACACTACTTACATTCTAGTACTGATAAAGACTGAAACTGAGGACATAGCTTCTTCATGGTAGACAAAGAAGGATGACCCAATCTACAATGAGCTTCAAGAGGTGTTAAGGTACTAGAGCAAACAAGCGACCGCGGTACATGATTTTCCAGAATGTAGAGACCACCTGACTCAAATCCTCTACCAATAATTTGCTTTGTCATAAGATCCTGAAACAAACACTGGTCAGGAAAAAAGAAAACAGAACAATTTAATGTACGAGTAAGTTTACTAACAGAAAGTAGATTAAAAGAGAATTTTGGTAGACACAAAACAAATGACAAAGAAATTGATGAAGTCGATTCAGCCTGCAACCCATGACACAAGAAGTAGAACCATCAACTAAAGTAACAGTAGAAGAAGTGAGATTAGACTGAAAAGTAGATAGAAGACTAGAATTACCTGTCATGTGATCTGTCGCATCAGAATCAATAACCCGTTTGGATGAGGAAGACACAAGGCATGTAGTGGATTTACCTGACTCAGCGATCGCAGTGACAGGGGAACTGGTAGGCTTTAGAGATGCCTGATACTGGGAAAACTGTGCAAAATCCTCTGCAGATACCAAAATAGTTTTCTTAGATGAAGATACTGTAGAATCCTCTGCTGCCATATTTGCCATCTGTGATCGCTGATTTTTCCTCTGAAGTTGCGGACAATTATATTTTGTATGGCCAGGCTCATGGCAATAATAACAAATGACTCCTCTTGAGTCCTGATTAGAACTAGCCTCTCCATTACGCTGATTACTTATGTTGCCTGTAATTCCTCCTCTACTCCCTCTTCTATTACCCTGTTGTCCATTTGGATTACAGCTAATAAGAGCACTACTGGCAGGCTGTGAAGATTGGTTACTCTCTATACGAAGGACCCGTGTGAATGTTTTATGCAAAGAGGAAATCTCATAACTAGAGAGAATCTGAGATTTAGCAGTCTCATACTCTGAATGAAGGCCTGCAAGAAAACTCATAACAGCCGGTTGGTCCCATTGGACCTGCTGAACTTTCACATCAGGATTAAAATGCAACAATACATTAAGTTCCTCATATACCCGTTTAAAATCTATAAAATAAGCCGTGAGAGACATATCTTCTTTCTCAGGCCAGTAGAATACCTTACAAACATCATAAATACGGAAGATATTCCCTTTACCAGAATACAAAAATCTAAGTAATCCATCAATTCCTTAACAAATTCACAGTGATTAATTAAACTAATTACCTAACTGTGAAACGAGTTCCGAAGCTGCAAAAATAACCAAGCATCCTCCCTTAGCCAAGTTTGTCGTGTATCATTCATAGGTGGATCTCTAGTAAGGTGATCATCCTTATCAATGCTATGCAAATAGACCCTAACAGTCTTACTCTATTCCAGGTAATTCGAACCATTAAGTTTGTGTTCCGTGATCTTAGTCATCATCGGAATCACATCAAAAATAACATTCTTATTGTCTGCCATTTGTTGAGACAATAAAACTAATAAACGCTAATCCAAAGTGCTTATCGCAAAGAAATAACCCAAAATCACAAATCAAGCAAATACCAAAATAGAATCGAGAGCCAAACCTCGTAAGTCCTTTAATGGTATCTTTGGATCGCAACAAAGACACAAAGTGGTAGAATGAGGGGGTTGAGGCGACGCCAGCAATGTTGATTGGAGTCGAAACGGCCGGTCGGCGGCCAAGGTCTCTCCTGAGCTGGGTGGTGAGAACAAATAGTCACCCTGATAGATGACCTACTCTGATACCATGTAGCAAGAGATGATTCTCCTTAATATCAATTAACTGCATACATGGGTATATATATACAATTGATTCCTATAATTGTGTTTTACTAATTAAGAAGAAATCCTAAATAAGAAATCCTAAATAGGAATATAGAATACAGAATATACAGAGAAATAATATAGTGATTGACTTTTCATAACAAAATTTATCCATATAATATTATGAAAAATAACATTTGTATGCATTGGAGTAAAGTCAGTTTAATTATTGAGATGTTCATGAGAAGGAGAATTTCATCCGATTAAAGACTTCAACATAGCTGAACGTTTTGGATGGGTTACACTTTTATTCAATTAATAGAGCCTTTGCAGAGTTCTACAAAGAGTAATAAAAATATATAATTAAGAAAATAAGAACAGTCTATTTACATTTATATTACATTTGATCAATTAAGTATATATCCAATAATTTAATTTAATTAAGGATTTCAACAAAATCAACCAAACGATTGAAAAAAAATTCTTAATACTGATGTTGGTCAATTTAATTATACATGAAATTAATATTGATGTTGATTCTTAAATTTAGCAATTAGGTGAATTGTACGGCTAAAAAACCAAAATAATCTCAGTACTTATGACCTTAACATTCAGTAGCAGAGGGAGCGAGTAATTTAAATTAAAATTTGATTATTAATTGTTATTTGAAAATTAAATTTAAGTAATTTGATAATTTCCTATCATATAATATAAAATTATATGGGATTTTTCAATTTTTATTTTTTTTTGCTTTTCCTCTCATTTTGTGAGTACAATATAATTTTTTTTCCTTTATCTTTCCTCTCATTTAACTTTCTCTATTTTATTTTATTCAAATTAAAAACTATTTTATTTATATATATACGAGTAGATAAAATTTTCAATTTCAACTCTTATACAAATTTTAAATAGTTCATCTTAAATACATATTTATATTTAATTGATATATTTACTTTATTATTTCATTGATATGTAATTTTTCGTATTTCTTTACTTTTAACAAATTGATAACGTCATTTTTTTTATAAAAATATGTCATATTATAAATTATTGAGATGTTCATGAGAAGGAGAATTTCATCCTATGAACGTCTTGGATGGGTTACACCTTTTTAAAAATTAACAGTAAAAATGTGCGTTTGCAGAATTCTACAAAACGTTTTGAATGGTCTTTTGCAGACTAAATTGACTCTGAGCATTTTGGATTTTCACACGATTCATTGACCTTCTAACTAATTTGTTCGCACATGCTCATATAATTATTCTTTAAGAAAATAATAATTCTGTTATGTTTATTTCATGAAAAATATTTTTTAAAATTTTTTTTAACATTTAGAATATTTAAAAAAATTAATGAATTGAAAATGTTTTTTTAAAAAATTAATTTATTTATTTTTTTAAAAAATAAAAATTAAGTTATTTTTAAGAACAATGACTTCTTTTTTTTTTTTAAACAGAAAGATTTTTTTTTTATTTTTTAGACTTTAATAATCTTATTAAAAATTGAAAACACTTATAATAAATACATACCATTAATTTAACACCGCAACTAAATAACAAAATAATTTTATGAAAAATATTTTTTAAGGAAACATTTTTCACGAAAAATATTTTTTATATATCAGTTATTTTTCTTGAAGCAAATAGAACTTTAGATTTGTTACAATATATCTGTTAGTGAGTTTATACATGAAATTAATATTGATCCAATAATTAATACTCTTACTCATGTGAGAGGTAATGTAATAAATAATTTAAACTTTAATTAATATCATTTATTAATAAATACTATAAATTAATCGTAAAAAATTTTTGTTGTTACATAATAGCAAATATTAACAAACTTACTAATAAAATAAAATATTTATTAATAAATGCGATTAATAGTTGAAGAAAACAGAAATATTGAGGTCTTCCTCATTAACATCCCAACATATATAGAACTCAAAGACTCCTATACAAGAAAAGACTCCTACTAAAGATAAACTTCTATATCTGTACAAAACAAGATTTCCTATACAAAGTAAACTACTAAAAATACATCCACTGATATAGCTAAAGATCCTAAAATACCGTCCCTTTATTTGCTGCATAATTTATGCTATCCAATATTGCCTGAATACCCCCTCTCAAGTTGGAGCATAAGGATTCGAAATGCCCAAGTTGCCAAGAAGAAACTGAAATTGGTCATTCCCCAAAGCTTTAGTGAAAAAGAAGTACGCACATGAGCTGTTTCTATATTTCCATTTTGTATTTCCTCACGAATAAAATGACAATCAACTTCGATGTGTTTCGTACGCTCATGATATACTGGATTTGCTGCTATGTGTAAAGCAGATTGACTGTCACAGTATAATCGCATTGAACCAGAATGTTCTACACCAAGGAACAGCAACGAACCCTTTAACCATTTAAGTTCACAAGCTGCAGTAGTCATTGAGCGATATTCTACTTCAGCGGAGGAACGAGAAACGGTCTGTTGTTTCTTGGTTTTCCATGAAACAGGAGAAGTGCCCAAACAAATAAAATAACCTGTCAAGGAGCCTCGTGTCAAGGGACAGCTTGCCCAATCTGAGTCACAATAAGCATACAGATTGAGATCAGAGTTCGCTCGCAAAAGAATGCCTTGACCAGGATTTCCCTTCAAATAGCGCACTACTCGCAACGTAGCTTCCCAATGAGCCTTCTTTGGATGCTGCATAAATTGAGCAAGTATATGCACACAGTAACTCAATTCAGGCCGTGTAATAGTTAAATAGATAAGCCTTCCTACCAGTCGACGATATTGTGCTGGGTCATTGGCATCGTCTCCTTCTACAAGAGCAAGTTTATGATTCTACTCAAGAGGAGTTTTTGCTGGCTTAACTCCCAGCAAACCGACCTCAGAGATGATATCCAAAGCATACTTTCGTTGACATAGAAAAATCCCTTCAGTATTTCTCGCCACCTCTATGCCCAAAAAATATTTCAACCTTCCCAAATCTTTCATATGAAAACATTTGCTCAAATACTCCTTGAATTTCTGCACAGCCATGGCATCATTACCTGAAATAATAAGATCATCCACATAGACAAGAATATGTATTTGCACATTCCCTTTACGAAAAGCAAACAACGAATAGTCTGAGCAAGATTGTTGAAAACCGTACTCCTTCAAAGAAGCTGCCAATTTAGCAAACCAACAGCGTGGTGCCTGACGCAACCCATACAAAGACTTGCGAAGTCTACACACTTTCCCAGGACTTTGAGAAGCAAAACCTGGTGGCATTTTCATGTAAACTTCCTCATTTAAATCTCCATGCAAGAAAGCATTTTGCACATCCATTTGATGCAGTTCCTAGTTCTTTGCAACGGCTACCGCGAGAAAAATACGAACAGTGGCCATCTTTGCTGTGGGAGCAAAAGTTTCATGGTAGTCGACACCCTCTACTTGATTATTGCCAAGAATCACCAACCGAGCCTTACATCATTCAATGCTACCATCTGAATTATACTTTATTTTGTACACCCACTTACTGGCAATAGCCTTCTTCCCAGGCGATAAGTCTTCCACTATCCAAGTCCCATTGTCTTCCAAGGCTTGAATTTCTTTTCTCATAGCCTCCCGCCATCTTTTGTCTTTGATTGCTTCACTATAACAAGCTGGTTCTGAACCTGTAGTTATGCTTGCTAAAAAGGACTGATGTTGCGAAGAAAACTTATCATAATTGACAAAATTGGCTATGGGATAAGAAATACCTGAGGAAGTTGATTGAAGAGATGAATGCTTTGAGGGGTTGAATCTCACGTTATTTTTCACATAATCCTTGAGACGAGTTGATGACTGTTTGACCTTGTGTCCTCGACCCAGCTGGTGTTCTACAATCACTCCCTCACATTCTAAATCATTTTCCCTATTTTTGGCAGCTATGTCACCAGAATTTTCCTCAGCTGTAGGACTGTCTTCAAAAGATTTCTTATTGTCCAATATGTCCTCCTCTTCTTTGACAGTTTCCTAATTCTTATTCATGTTAGGCCCATCTACATTTCTAGTGGAACTATCACCTACAGTCACTTGTGTAGCATATGGAAAATTTGTTTCTACAAACACCACATCCCTTGAGACTAGATATTCAGAAGTTTCTAAATCATATATTTTCCATCCTTTCTTGTCAAAGGGATATCCCATAAAAATGCACCTACGACTTCTACTGGCAAATTTATCCTTGTCTCTAAGTTGTATATGTACATAACAAAGACACCCAAAAGTCCTAATGTGATTATAGGAAGGGGGCTGTCCAAAGAGAATTTCATAAGGAGTTTTTCCCTTCAAAACTGCAGATTGTGTCCTATTAATTAAGTATCCAGCTGTAAGAATGCATTCACCCCAAAAATCAATTGGCAAGTGTGCCTAAAACATCAAAGCTCTCGCCACATTAAGTATGTGACGATGTTTTATCTCTACAAGTCCATTCTGCTGGGGAGTTCCTACATAAGAAGTCTGATACAATATGCCATGCTCATCAAAATATTCTCTTAGACATACAAATTCACTGCCATTATCACTCCTAATAATTTTCACATTCCTTTCAAACTGCCTTTTAATCATAGCAATAAAATTCTTAAGAACACAAGCAACTTCATGTTTTCCTTTCAATAAATAAATCCACACAGCACGAGAACAATCATCAATAATTGTCAAAAAATAAATAGCTCCACATGAAGCAGAAACTCTATAAGGTCCCCATAAATCACAATGCATTAAATCAAAACATTCTTTGGCTTTATTCTCACTAGAATAAAACATCTCTCTAGTCTGTTTTGCTCTAAAACAAACATCACAACTTAAATTTCTACTACTTTTACTGGAAATATCAGCTGCAGAAATCAGCTCTAGCACCTTATTTGACGGATGACCCATTCTCCTATGCCAAAGATCAAAGTCTGCAACTCCAGAAGCTTTACAAGCATTTGCCAAAACCACCCCTTTGAGAAAATACAGCCCCTCACGCTGTTCACCCACTCCAATCAGCCTCCTTGAATTTTGGTCCTGTATAGCACAGATTTTGTTAGTGATTTGCAGTACCAGATTTGAGTCATTAAGAAGTTGTGAAACAGAAATTAAATTGTATTTCAAATTAGGCACAAAAAGAACATGTTGCAACTTCAATCCTCCTCCAAGATGTACTGTTCCTTCTTTTAGTGCTATAGTTTCTTCACCATTTGGCAATCCTACTGGACACAGTACAATGTCAGATAGATCTCTTAGACAAGCACTTGTGCCAGTCATATGATGGGAAGCTCCTGAATCTATTATCCAAGGCAAAATTCCTTGCTTACCAGTCAACCTTTCATTTGGTACAGTCCTCTGCGAACTCAAAATTCCCAGTAAGGTGCTCTATTGTTCGTCATTCAAGCCATTAAGCCCCTTCCTATCAGAATCTGTGACACCTCTACGACCATCCTCTGCTGCCAATGTCTGTGTGATGTTTGCTCGTGGGACACCACCCTTGTCACGTCCTCCTCCACCATTACGCTTACGCCCACTTCCTCGTCCTGTAGTACTGGAGCGAGGTCTATTTCCCCACCAATCTGGATACCCTATCAACTGAAAGCAGGTATCCGACTCATGTCCCTCACGTTTGCAATTCGAGCAAACCACAGTTTTGTCCCCCCCTGAATTTCGCCCTCCTGCTTGAACTGCAAAACTCATGGGGTTGCCTTTCTCTTCTTTTGTTCTTGTCATTGTCCTCACTCGTTCTTGTTGAACAACAATAGCATATACCTTATTCAGATTGGTTAATGGCTCAGTACTCAAGATATTAGCATGCACAGTTCCATAACTTTCTTCATCCAAACCCATTAGAAATTGATGAACTCTTTCTTCTTCCCTTTTCTTTTCCAACTCAGTAGTGAGATTGCATCTGCATCCATCACAGTTGCACAATGGTATCTTGTCATAATTATTCAATTCATCCCATATGGTTTTAAGACGTCCATAGTAATTGACAATGGTCTGTCCATCCAGCTTACAATTCGCCAAATCTGATCTCAATTGCTGCACTCTCGGTCCATTCCCAATGGAGAAGCGCTGCCTTATGTCCTCCCATAGATCTCTTACATTCTCCATATGAGAAATAGTTGAACGTAAACACGGCTTAATGGTGTTGAACACCCATGAGACAAGCATGGAATTGACTGTCCATCAATCTTCAATTTCCGGTGAGTCATCTGCCGGTTGTTTCACAGTTCCATCTATGAAACCATACTTCTTTTTGGCCCTCAAAGTAGTCCGCACTGCCCGTGCCCACTCTTCATAATTTTCTCCCTTCAACTGCACCTGAGTAATTATGTTACCCGGATTGTCATTGGAGCTCAAAGTATAAGGACTGGAAGTTTTCTTATCAGAACCAGTAGTCTCTTCATCTTTGGGAGCCATGGCTCTGATACCATGAAGAAAACAGAAATATTGAGGTCGAAAAGATGCCCCTTTCTCATTAACATCCCAACATATGTACAGCTCAAAGACTCCTATACAAGAAAAGACTCCTACTAAAGATAAACTTCTATATCTGTACAACTCAAAGACTCCTACTAAAGATAAACTTCCATATTTGTACAAAACAAGATTTCCTATACAAAGTAAACTACTAAAAATATATCCACTGATATAGCTAAAGATCCTAAAATACCGTTCCTTTATTTACTGCATAATTTATGCTATCCAATATTGTCTGAATAATAGTAAGTGATATAGTAAGGTGATAGAACCAGTCGATGGAGCTGAAATGAATTTTTTTTTTTTTTGAAATATCTGAAATGAAGCTCTTAATTAATTAAAAATTAAGCATTTGAAGTAAAATAAGATATCATTTTATTAGTGAAGCAAACGCAGTACAAAGCTAATAGAAAGCATATATCACATACGCTGACAACTACATTGTATCAACCTAAAACTGAGTATGCAAAGGAAGATGTGAGTGTGCGCGCGCAGAGTGAAGATGAGAAAGGGAAAAAGATTGTGACTATGTGAATATGAGAATGAGGATAAATGAAAATTATAAAAGGAAGAGTTAGTGAGAAAAAAAAATGGTTATGTCATTTAGAGTTTTCGTATATAAATTTTGATTTTCTTTTAAGTTTATTATTTATTTTAAAAGATTTAAATAATAGATGTTTAGGATGAAGTGTTACCAAGTCTAAATTTATTAAATAAAATAATTTTTAAAGTTTTAACAGAATAAAAAATTATTTTAGTAGGATCATGAGGGTAATTTAATACAACATGTGTATGGGAAATTTTTATTTTTTCAAATTTTTATTGTGCTAAATTGGATCAAGATGGACCTCCAACAATAATAGATTTTAAAATATTCAAGTCTAAGGATAAACGGTAATATAGCGTAAATTATACTCCTAATTATTAATAAATTAATATGCCATAATTTCAAATATGCATGATTTATGATTGTTTTAGATAAGGCTTAATAATAAAAAAAAATATATATAAATATTTATGCACTATAACACTTTTATCAAATATTTTTAATTTTAATAATTTTCAATGTTAATATGGAGTATTATTGCTGACATGATAAGTTCATGAAATATTTTTTTTTAAGATGAATAAGACTTAATTAAAAAAAAAAAGAATAAGAACTTTATTTTCATGACTTATTTTTGAATCGAATCGACACTAAAACTTTAAAAGATATAAGATAATCCAAATTTGTAATAAACATTTATTAAGTATTTACAATTCAATTATCTTGAAAAATACCTCAAAATAATATTATTGATCATAGTACGTAGCTCAAATACAACCAATATCCAAACATTCCCAGTCTACCACGATCACCACAAGGGGTGGCAGTTAGGGCACAAACCCCATCTCTTAGAACACAACAAGGGCACGCCATAGACTAATTGGAGACATTACCAAATACAGCATCGCTTATTATAATTCAAAAGTTTAAATATCCTCGTACCAAATACAACTAATTGGGGAGATTACATAGACTAAGGAACATTCAGCTTTGAAGTGATCAATCTTTAGTACCTGCGATGAAATATGTAACAGATATTATAAACGAAATATCAAAATCTTTTTGAGTATCATATTAGATTTTTTTATACGCATATGACAAGTTTCATTCTGTATTTCAACAAAAGAATAGAATTATTTACCTGCCACTTGAAGTGCACTTACAGTTTCTCTCTCCCTGGGTAATCTAGTTCCAACAAGTTTGTTTCTAATGGAAGAGAGCTGAGCAACAACATCACTCATATTCATGCGCTCTTGTGGTGATTCCATAGAACAAGAGATTCCAATTTCTAATGTTGAAATCAAGCATTCAATGAATATGTTGTTTCTCCTAATCATAAAATTGTGGTTATGATTTTGTGTTGTGTCTGCATTGAGTTGCATCTGAAAAAGGTTGGGATCTATAATCTCTTTCACTTGTTCTAGCAAACCTCTTTTGACAAAATTGTGAAGGTTCAAATTCTCTTTGAACGTGTCATCAGTTGGCCTCTTTCCTGTGAACATCTCCAACAAAAGTATGCCAAAACTATATACGTCACCTTGTGCTGATACCTCACTTCCCACACCATATTCTACAATACACACATCAAGACATAGTTAATTGATTTGATTTGAAACACATAAAAAATAATGAATTCTTCTAGCTTATTAAATTAGAAAACTACAGATTTTAGACATCAAAGTAAAACTGAGAAGTCAATGCTTGTCATTTCATCAATTATTATATTAAGTAAACAAAAGCAAATATATGGTGAAGGAAATAGTGAAAAATATGTTTTAGGGCGATTACCTGGAGGACAATAACCAATAGTTCCTCTTATTCCAAGTGAGCTAGATTGATTCGTTGAACAGTTAAGCATCCCAATAGAAAGGAACTTTACTAACCCAAAATCACTTATATGTCCGATCATATCTTCATTGAGAAGGACATTACTTGGTTTTAGATCACAATGAACAATTGGTGTTCCACAATGACAATGAAGATACTCAAGTGCAGAAGCAACATCAATAGCGATATTCAATCTTTGGATAACATTTAAAGTCCTTGGCACCTCATCTAATCGAAGAGTTGGATGCAACCAGACATCTAAGCTCCCATTAACCATGAAATCATAAACCAATGCTTTGAAATCATTGCCATGATAATCAACTCCTGAACAAGCTGTGAGTACTTTCACAAGATTTCGATGCCTGACATTTCGTAAGGCCTCACATTCGGTTATAAAACTCTTTGAAGCTCCTCTTCGCATCAGGTTAAGCACCTTAACTGCAACTACCATTTCTTCTTGATTAAGAATTCCTTTATATACAGATCCAAAGCTACCAATACCAATTAAATTATCTGAAGAGAATCCATTGGTGGCTTTAAGAAGACTTTATAAGACAACTTCAATAGTGAATTGCCATCAAATTGTGATGTAGATTCTCTTCTTCTCTTTCTTGAATGGCGCCAAAGAAGCAAAGAAACAAGCAAAAGTGCAACGCCTATAACCACAAAAACCATAGAAATTATGATCTTCAATTTTGCAGTTGGTCTTCTCATTGATTGTTCAAACTTGCACACAGGCAGTCCAAAATCAGGCCTGCCGCCACATAGATTTTTATTTCCTACCATAAAGGTAGCACTAGAATTCTTGAAAATTCCTTCTACCGGTACCATGCCCTCAAAATCATTATAAGACAAATCCAAAAGCTGTATTGACTTGAAGCTCTTTAGAAACTCTGGAATCTTGCCTGACAAATTATTATGAGAAAGATTTAACTCTCTAATGCCTCTTAATGAACCAAAAGAGGAAGGAATGGACCCTTGGAACAAGTTGGCACTCATGAATAACAATTCTAGACTTGTACAACTGCCAAGACCACTGGGAATCTCCCCTGACAACATGTTCTCATTAAGGGCAAGGGTTCCTAGATTCTTCAAATTTTCTACTTCTTTTGGAAGGGAACCAGACAAATTATTTATGGACAAATTAAAAACTATTGACAAAGAGGAAAGTCCAATAACTTGTGGGGGTATGGGACCACTAAGATTGTTTCTAGAAAAATCAAGTGTGAGCAATTTTTTGCACCTGCCCAGACTGGTAGGGATGGTTCCTTGAAGATTATTGTTATCTAAATCAATTTCAAGTAAATTTGTCAGGTTTCCCAGAGATGATGGAATATATCCCGACAAATTATTTCCTCCAAGGTTAAGTTTTTTTAGATTTTGAAGCTGTCCAATGCCAGATGGAATTGTACCTGAGAGTTTGTTCGATACTGCATTGAAAACTTCCAAGTTAACAAGAACCTGTATTACATCTGGGATGTTTCCAGATATCTGATTGTTTCCTATGTCAAAGAAGTGGAGCTGTTTTGAAAAGTTGGCAATGTGTTCAGGAAGTTCCCCTCCAAAGTTGTTTTCGGCTATTTGTAGGTGTCCTAAAGCTGTGGCATTCGTTAAAGTGGATAGAAATCTCAAGTCATCAGCTTTCCCACTTCCTAAATTGTTGCCACCAATCCCTAATTCTGAAAGTCCATTTAACTTGTCAAGAGAAGGCACTTTTCCGGTGAGATTATTTACGGGTAGATCAAGAAATTCTAGATTTGAGGCGTTAGAAATTGAAGTTGGAATGGTGCCAGTGAATCGATTATCAGCGATAGAAAAAAATTGGAGATTTGGAAGAGAGTTTCCAATGCTCAAGGGAAGGTTCCCTTGGAATTGGTTAGATGACAGGTCTAAAACCTTGATCAAAGAAAGATTGAAGATGGAGGAAGGGATGGTACCCGAAAATCCATTTTCAAAAATTGATAAAAGCCATAGACTCTTCATTTGGCCTAAATTTTCTGGGAGATTTCCTTTGAAATGATTTTTAGATGCATAAAGCATCTGAAGGGACGACAGATTCTGAAAGATGGTGGGAGAGTCCCTATTAAATTACTGCCATATATATTGAAGTATTTTAGCATCAGCAAGGAACCAAGCTCCTCAGGGATTTCCCCTACAAGATTGTTGTTAGCCAAATCAAAGATAATAAGGTTTGAACAGTTAGATATGCTGGGAGGAATTTGGCCATCAATTGAATTGTCAAAAAGAGACAACGTTCGCAGTCTGCGTAAACGGCCAATCTGAGGAGGGATCTCGTGGCTGAAGCTATTGTTTGCGAGGATCAACTTCCTTAAGAAGCTCAAATTACCAACATGTGGTGATATGGAACCTGAAAGTTTGAGGGATTGTAGGTCTAACCTTGTGACTCTTTGGTGTCTTCGCCCACAGGTGACCCCATACCAGCGGCAGAAGCGAAGAGTGCTATTCCATGAGCTCATGACCCCAAAAGGGTCGTTACTTATTTTGGCCTTGAGTTCCAACAATGCAAGTCGATCTGTCACATTGTTCCTGTGAATGGCAGAGGCTGCTGGCGAGTTGAAGCACAAGAAATGAATAATATAAAGGAGGCACAAGGTTGAGAAAGATGCTGACGAACTCTTGCAATAAAGCCCCATATCTGTAGTTTGAGAGTTTTTGAGGTTATAGATTAGGAATTGGTATGTTCAATTAATCAAGTAGAAAGCAATTTGTGGAGATGGGACGTGTGATACATTAATGTGATCAACTATTTAACACAAGTATTAAAATATTTCAGAGCGTGCTATAGGGGCAACTACCTAACCAATGACAACAATTTAGAGGAAATGATGCTTAAAGAAAAGTGACCTTTAATAGTGGGATTAAATTTTGTTACAATGAATTTGGATAATTTACCGATGAATTTTAAAAATTTATAAATAATATAATAGACTAAATTTGTTTAAAAATTTCTTATTAAAATATAGGATAACGTATTATAGGGCCACCACCCACCCAATGACAAGAATTTGAAAAAACCTGGTAGTTTTTCCACATTGAGAATGACACATATTCAAAAAGTGGATTATGACCTTAACTTTTTTCAAGTTGGAAGTGAAGAACACGTTGGCGTCTTTGAAAGATTAGAAGCTAAGTTGCTAACTTTCATTTCATGTTTGTTTTTTTCTTTTCTTTTCTTTTCCTTTTTTTTTTTTTTTAACTTTCATTAATTATTCTTGTAAGAGTGCATGATAAAATGGAAAACTATAAATATATCAGTTCACATGATGAGGAAAAGAAAAATAATGTGAAATTAAAAATTCTAATTTTTTAATTATTTAAGTACAAGAGCTTCTAATTAAATAAAAATTAAGCCTGCCATAGATGTCATCGGGACCCCAACTAAACTACCTGTAGACACCTCCAAACCTTAGTCGTGATTGCAATTATGGGATCAAATTTAACTCAGAGAGTTCAATTTTAACAACTTCAAAGCTATCTTTTGTTAGTGGAGAAGAGAAAATTGGTATTATAAGCGGTCCTCTACCTATTACTGGCCTTGCCTGTTGCATAGAATTTAAAGCGAAAGAGAATGAAAGATCAGGTGTTAGTTATGAAATGGAATTGGTGGAGGAAGTAGTGGCAGGGAAGGAGTTAAATAGAGAGAGAAATGCCTAAGATTTCATATTGGGGAGACGAGAAGCAAGAACTAGTGTTGATGGTACGTGCTCTTGCAAAGCTTCTGCTTCACTTAAGAGATTATTTAGAGGATGTTTGGTTATTAGATGCAATGGATAATTAATAGATATTTAAACAACTGAACTAACTTATTTGATGAACTTATCAAAATTGTAATTGCTAGTTAATAAACTATTTATCAATTATAATTTGTATTAGCTATAAAATATGAGTTTTTTTCTTATTAACTGATAGTTAATTTAATTTAATTTTTATTTTTATTTAGACTATATTATTTTTTAAAATTTATTAATTATAAAATTTTTATGTCTCCAAATTTTTTTTATATCAATCAATTATTTATAATTATAAGAAATTATATATATAATTAATTTGTTAAAAAATTATTTTAATTATTATATAGGTTCTATATATAAGAAATTTATAATTATATATCTATGTGAATAATAAAATTAATACTATAATACATATATTTTTTTTCATTTCACATATCAATATAATTTTACAGAATACTAATGAAATATTTGTTACAATCATCTCTATTAAATTGAATCAAATAAGGGCATGTTTTCTTTAATCTCCTCTTCCAAATAAAGCTTTTCTGCTTTTCTTTCGTCGTCATCATAATAGCTATGAGAATTAGGAGATAGAAGCTGGTGATAGGAAGAAGGATGATGGCGGGAAAACACATCGTTTTTTTCCTTTAATTTTAATAAATTTTATGTTTATTGAGAAAAGAAAATTGTAATAGGCTAACGGGCAAAAATGCTAGAATTGTAAATTTTAATTAATCATTATATTTTATTGATAAAATTTAACAATTCATGTTAAAATTGTGAAAAAAAATGTTAAAATCGATTTATTTTAATATTAAGCCTGAAATTTAAAATATAATATTGGAATATTCGTTAAAGAGATTTTTTATAATTAGATTAATTAATCATCAAAGCGCATTGGATGAATCTAATAATTTATAAGTCATAATTATTTTATTTATAATTTAAATAAAATATAATTATTTTATATTAAGAAGCAAAGACCAAAGTAAACACCATGTCTTTACATATTTGAGAAAAGTTATAAAAAGGGGTTTGCTTGTGTTATGGTTATGGTTGAAAATAGGGGTTTGAAAATTTTGATGACCAAAATAGGGGTTTGAAAATTCTGAAAGTATATAATATAATTAATTTCTTCTGTTCTTAAAGTTGGGTTATGGTTGAAAATTGTGTCTGCATTGAGTTTATGAATTGAAATTAATTTTAAATGTATAATATACCAATAATATATTTTAATATTTAATGATTTTTACTAAAATCACCAATTAAATAAAAATTTTAAATGATTAAAGGCTACGTTTGGTGATCATACAACTAGGAGAAGGAATCCAAGGTATGCATACTAACTACCATTTTGCAAGGAAACTAAAATAATTGAATTGTCACAAAAGATTATTGAACAAATGGCTTGCAATTTAGAAAGTTGGGATTTATAAATATATAAATATTATTCAATATGAGAAAAACTCAATAAAGTGTTTTCCTCACGTCTATATTGGTTAATTTACTTCTTTAATTTTTATATATTATAAATTCTTTATATGAGCGTGAAACATTAACGCACATCAACTTTAATTTGTATTATAAAATTTTATTTTTATTTTAATTAATATAAAATCCCCTACAACGTTGATAGCAAGTTCTTATAATTCTCTATTTCTATTATTTTATGATAAAAAAATATTTTGTGAATATCACCAACGGGATAGATTTCTTAACATCATTAACAATGACTGACAAAATACTTTTTCTTATTAAAATTTTAATATGTTAAAAATAGACCTTGTTAATAAAAACCATTTATTTTTTTTTTTAAATAATATCAAAACTTTAAGCATTATAAATAGTTAAAGGAGGGATACGACCACAGTCCTATAGATCAAGGCAAACAACTTGCTGTTATAGATAATAAAATTCACTTATTTTTAAATATAATGATATTGAATCTTTTTGCTTGAAAATGATATTGACAAAATATATAAATCTTTTAAGTAACTCTTGATTCTTTGATTTGTATGACACAAACTCTCTAGATCTATCATACTTGGACTATTTTTCCAAAAACTTGATACATATGAAGTATACATATGAGTTCAAGCTGCTATGCGTCAATGGAGTAACAGACTGTACTATCAGGCTCTATTGATAAAAAATGTAATATATAAATAAAGATCTAAAATCTCCAACTACATGAAACCAAATATCATACTTTCATTTATAACTAAAAACGAAATCCTCACAATAGAAGGGCCAACTACAAAAATTCAAACAAATAAATTCAGGATCTATAAAAAAGAATAGATCTGAGAATAAATTCCCAATACCTATTTCAAAATGGCACATATCTGAGAGTTATTGAAAGAAAATACATAAAAATAAAAATACAACAAGAAGAAAAGAAATGAAGAATAAAAGATCTAAAAGAGGGAGGGAGGACTATCATGAACAAGAAGCAACTCCTCCTTGATATTTAGTTGTGCGTTGAGAGAGTTTCTTTTGGGAGAAAATTCTAAAGAGAGAGACATTTTAAAATAAAGTTTTTTTTTTTTTTTTGGTGAGAGTGAGAAAAGCCAAAAGGCTAAGCAACAACAGAACGGCTGTAGGAAACTCCTACAACATCATGAAACAGCCATGACAGAATACTAATAGGAGGTTCTTCTAAGAAGTGCCGACTAAGAGGCAAAGAGTAAGCCATAGAAGCTAACCAATCAGCACTAAAATTTGCTTCCCTATAAATGTGGCTAATTTGAACATCCTAATCCTTAAGAAGAAGACTGCGAATGGAGTCCACAAGACAGCGTAAAATGCATTGATTATTCGAGACACCCAGAATAGTATTAACCGCAGTCAATTTATCACATTCCAAAATAACTTTCCTATAGCCTCTGTCATAAGCCAATTTTAGCCCCTCATACATAGACCGTAACTCAGCTCCAAGAATAGAGGAGATGCCATACGAAGCCGCAAAACCAAAGAGCCAATTCCCAGTAGCATCCCTACAAAGCCCCCCTCCAAAAGCAAAATTATTTGAGCTTCGTAAAGAGCCATCTGTATTGATCTTCACATGACCCTCTGGTGGACAAACCTAACAGATATCATGATCAACCCTGTCAGCATGTAAATATCCTTCCATGAGAATCACTCTGGTAGCACTAAAATACTCCAAAGCTCGAGAGTTGATAGCATATTAAAGAGAGTCAAGATTAATGTCCACTGAGCCAAATAAAATTGCATTTCTTCTTCCCCAAAGATACCAGCAGATGAAACCAAATAAAAAATGCCAGGGAAGATTATTAACCAAACCATTACTAGGTTTAAGATTAACCTGAAGCCAACCCTGCAGGGTCCAATGATAGGCAAAGAAAGAAGTCCTTTTATCGGGAGGAAGAAAAGCCGACCAGACTCTCCTAGCAATGGTGCAGTCTCTAAGAACATGGAGCAAAGTTTCTACATGGCCCAAACAGATGTCACAAGTATCCACATTACAAAGATGTCGTCGAGCTCTTTCCTGATTAGTAAGTAACCTATTATGCAAAGCCAACCAAAGAAAAGATCTCACCCTTTGGGGTCCAGGCCAACTCCACACTAAATTCCACATGTGATTACTCACTCTATCACACCTATTAAGCAACAGAGAATAAGCAGACTTGATAGAAAAAAACCCTGAACTAGATCTTCCCTAGAAAATTCTATCTTCTCCTAAAGTAGCCGACGGGGGATGCATGGCAGAAATGATAAGCAAAATAGATGAGGGTAACAAATGCTTGAACCTATCCCACTCCCATTTGCCATTGTCTTTAAAAAAAGTAGACAGAGAACTCATTAAAAGAGATAGAGGGATATCTAAAGTAGCAACATTACAGAGGATGATTCCCTCAAGTAGCCAAGAGTCAAGCCAAAACCTGACCTTATTACCATTACCAACTGACCAAGCTGCACCTTTTATGATCATGTTCCAGACACTACAAATACCACGCCATAAATTAGAACTTGCCCGACAATTAAGAGTAAGGGGCACTCTATCCTCCTTAACTTTATATTTAGCTTTCAACACTCGAACCCAAAGAGAGAGACATTTTAAAACAAACTTTAACTCCTTTGTTAGGAAGCTAGAATTTGAAATAATTCCTTAGGATCATAATTTTCTTCTTCAATAAATGCAAAACTAAAAGTGCAAAAAGACGGAATAATGTTTTCATATATATTTTGAAAAATAAATAAATAAATTTCATACGCAATTCATTTGGTCTGGGCGGGATGAATTAAACATGAATATTTAACCTAGCTCATATGATCTAACTCAATAAAATTATATAAAATTATATTTTTATTGGCTTGAATTGGATCAAGATGGACCTCTAACAATAAATTATGAGACTGTGCATATTGAAAAGTGAAAATTGAGGCATGTTTATTCATGATTTTTTTTTCATTTTTCCTTTTCTAAAAGTTCTTATTTTTATTTTGTATGAAAAAAAAATATAGAAGTACATTCAATTCCAAAAATTATAAAAATATATTTTTATATATATTATGTTATTTTCTATTTGGAAAATAAGATTTTTATAATAAATAAAGATAATAAGAAACAACTTAAAATTATTCTTAAATTTTATTTAAATTATAAAAATAATTTTCTAATTATTTTATTTAAAATTTAATATATATATATATATATATATAACTCTATTTTTAATTTTAATAAATTTTTAAAAATATTTTAATTTTTGTGGAAAATAGACCTAATGGCCAAAACTGATAATGTCTTTAATCTAAATTTAAACTTTCTTATTTATCGATACAGATTTTCTTGCCTAATCTCCCAATAAATCAAAAAACAAGATCCATATGAGATTCACTTATTAAATATATGAGTTTCATATATTTATTTCTTGAATCTATAATACACTAGATTTAAACAAAAATTTCTCTTCTATTTGATGAGCTCTATAATGTGGATTCAAGGGGGACGATCTAGACAAGTATGTGGAGTTTATAGCCTATTCCTAATGTTGAAAGGTTGAAGCTCCATTTATTTCGCGAAAAATATTTAAAAAAAAAATTTTTTTTGCATGGGTCAATTAAAATATTTTTTTCTCGGTAAAGAGAATGCTAAATTATTTTTAAGGAAAATAATTTTTTTTTTTAAAAAGAGGCAGTAATTGTATAAACTTTAATAATCTTATTAACATGTGAAAATACTTACACATGCATACAATTTATTTAACATTGCAATAAAATAATAGAAAATATTTTAATCTTAAAAAATAATTTTCATAAAAAATATTTTAATCTTAAAAAATAATTTTCATAAAAAATATTTTCCATATATAAGTTATTAGAATATGTTTGTGATAGTTTTCAATTCTCATCTCCTGAAATTCTATTAATTAATTGGATACTTTTTTTTAATAAACAATGAGAGAATATTATTTTCCATATGGTCGTGGATTAAATTTACCTAATGACTATGTTGTAGGTATGCACAAGCATGTGAACTTCTCCCAATCGTTGACAAAGAAAAGGCAAGAAGTGCACTAGAAAAGGTTTATAATTACAACGTCTTAAAAGGTGAAGGATGGGAAACTAGAGGTCGTTAATGGAATGCTACCTGAAGGGAGAGTTGACCTTTCATCAATGCAGTCAAGAGAGATATGGTCTGGAGTCACATATGTTGTTCCTGCAACGATGATTCAGTAAGATTTGATGGATATGTCATTTCATACTGCAAGCGGGATCTATGAAGCTGCTTTGTTATAAGCTATTTTGATCTAATAAGACAGTGAAGTTTTATTATAAATGCAATGTTATGGAGAAACAGTTCGGTACACCTGGTATGGTAGAAAATAATGCATCCTATACTCATAAATACATGAGATCCATTCAAAGGAACATTATTGCTTAGACTCAATTCATTATGGAGTCAAGATATAAGTATGAGAGATCTATATATTTAATATATGAATCTTATCATATATTTTATGTTTTGGGTCTATAGTGAATAGGGTTTAAATAAGAAAAATCTCTATTAATAATTGTAGAGGTGAATCTCATATGAATATGAGAGGTAATATTTTTTTACTTTATCTTCCCTTTCATTTTATTTTATTTTATTTTATTTAAATTAAAAATTATTTTATTTATATATATGTATAAGAAAATAAAATTTTTAATTTAAACTCTTGTGTAAATTTTAAATGGATCATCTTAAATATATATTTATTTTTAAATGATATATTTACTTTATTATTTTATTAATATGTAATTTTTCATGTTTCTTTACTTTTAACAAACTGATAACGTCATTTTTTTTTAATAAAAATACGTCATATTATAAATTATTGAGATGTTCATGAGAAGGAGAATTTCATCCTATGAACGCCTTGGATGGGTTACACTTTTTTAAAAATTAATAGTAAAAATGTACGTTTGCAGAATTCTACAAAAACGTTTTGAATGGGCTTTTGCAGACTTAATTGACTTTGAGCATTTTGGATTTCACGCGATTCATTGACTATCTTGCCAGAAAATAATAATTATCTTGCCAGAAAATAATAATTTTGTTTCATTTATTTTATAAAAAATAAAAAAAATTAATTAATAAAAAATATTTTCTTTTAAAAAAATTAAATTATTTTTAAAAGAAATTAATTTTTTTAAATAAAAAATATTTTTATTTTATTAATTTTGATAATTTTATTAAAATATAAATTTTTTTTAATAAATATATATTATTAATTTAATATTATAATTAAATAACATAAAATATTTTTATGGATAAATATTTTCAGTAGAAAATAATTTTTTATTTTCAGTACAAAACGTTTTGAATGGTCTTTTGCAGACTTAATTGACTTTGGGCATTTTGGATTTTGACACGATTCATAGACCTGCAAACTAATTTGTTCACATATGCTCATATAATTAATATAATTATTCTTTAAGAAAATAATAATTCTCAATGTTTATTTCATTAAAAATATTTTTTTAAAGATATTTTCTAAATTTTTTTGCATTTGAGATATTTAGAAAGTTAGTTAATAAAAAATATTTTATTTATCAAAGAAAAAAATTAAGTTATTTTTAAGAAAATGACTTCTTTTTTTTAATAGGAGATTTGTTAGCATAATTATAACAATTAGCATGATTATAGGAGATTTATGTAGCATAATTATAGCAATTAGCATGATTATAAGAGATTTGTGTAGCATAATTATAGCAATTATTATTCTTGTCTAAATTAGCTCATATTCTCATGTATAAATAGATGTAATATCTCTGTAAATCAGACACAGACAAATACACAGACAAATACACAATCCTTTCCTTCATTACTTGTATTCTTTCTTCTAACATGGTATCAGAGCCGTAAAGCTTTTATTTCTAGTTTCTGGGGTCTCTCTTCTCTCTTTACAACCTGTTCTGCCTCTATTTAAAGTCACTAGTTCTGGTGAGTCTCACTGCTGCCTTAGGAAGGATCACAGTAGTGTTTTCAGCCGATCCTCAAAATCCGGTGGCCGGGTTTTGTGCTAGTGGCCTTCACGCACCACTTTTTGGTTTTTGGAAATCTCTCATGCGTCGACAAGTGGCGGTGCGTGGCTTGTCTGTTTGCTGACCGGTGCTTCCTCTGACTTCGCTCAAGCATTTTCGGTGTTGGTTTGATCTTCAAAGGTCTCAATCATTCTTTATTTAATTTCTTGATTATTTGCCCGCTTGATCTGACTTGTCCGAGTCTTGTTTATCTCACAGTTACTCGACCTGATATTTCATATGATGTTCATCTGGTCACCCAGTTTATGTCTGCTTCTCGCTTAACTCATTTCTCTGCGATGCCAGAATCGCCGTTATATCAAACGTACTCTTTTTCATGGTTTGCACTTTTCCGCTACCTCCTCCCTAGTATTATCTAGCTACTCACGATCTTGATTGTTTGGTGATCGGCGGATCGTCGCTCTACCAGTTATTGTTTCTTTTTGGGTAATTCTCGATCTCTTGGCGTAGCAAAAGCAAATTGTTGTTGCACGTTCTAGCCTGAGAATCCGAATATCGTGCTCTTGGCGATGCTACATCTGAATTACTTTGGTTCTGATGGTTATTACCTGATTTGGATATCACTCATTTTTCTGCCACAATGCTTCATTGCGATAATAGAGGTGCCATACAGATTTCTCATAATGATGTATTTCATGAGCGTACCAAACACATCAAAATTGATTGTCATTTTGTATGTCATCATGTTGCTCATGGCACCATATGTTTGATTCCTGTCTCCTCTGTCAGCCAAACCGCTGATATATTCACCAAAACGCATCCTCCCGCTCACTTTCAGGATCTCTTAAGCAAACTCAAGTTGGCACCTGTGCTACCACCTTGAGTTTGAGGGGGAGTTTTAGCATAATTACAGTAATTAGCATGATTTATAGGAGATTTATGTAGCATAATTATAGCAATTAGCATGATTATAGGAGAGTTGTGTAGCATAATTATAGCAATTATTATTATTGTCTAAATTAGCTCATATTCTCATGTATAAATAGATGTAATATGTCTGTAAATCAGACACAGACAAATACACAATCCTTTCCTTCATTACTTGTATTCTTTCTTCTAACAAAATTATTTTTTATTTTTTAAATTTTGATGATCTTATTAAAATTTGAAAATATTTATAATAAACATATACCATCAATTTAGATCAATATTTTTATAAAAAATATTTTTTAATATTTTCTATAGAAAATATATTTTATATACAAGTTATATTTCTTGAAACAAATAGAAATTAATAAGAATTACAATATATCAATTAAGTATATATCCAATAATTTATGTAACACCCACGATTTTTATATATTATTATGGGGCTTCGTGTAGGTATCCTCAATTCGCGAAAATTTGTGATTGTCGGATCGTGAATTTCCGGCGATGGACTAGCTAGGAAAAGTCTCGAGTGGATCGAGGTTTTAGCTACCCCACGATTGTCGGGCATCGTAGCGTTCGAAGTCGGAATCGGCAAAGGTAAACCGAACCTTGTTTTTCGTAATTTTCTAGTGCTTAAATAGGATTAAAAATCCATAAAATATTCGTGGTAGCTTAGAAAATTACGATTCTTTTGCAATAGCTTAGTAATATTGCTAAGGACCGTGGGGCAAAGTTTTATAATTTTTAGAGCTTGTTTGGGCGTTTTGCAAAATGATCAATAATAAGGACTAAATTGAAATTTTGCGTGTTGTGATGGATGATTGATTTGATGGGCCCGGGGAGGGGCTGAGTGATATGATTGAGCTGATATATGGATTGTGAATATAGAAGTGCGTTTTTAGCCCTTTTGCGGGTTGGGTAGGTCTAGGTATAGGGAGACTCTGTAGGATTTTGTACGACTTAGGACGTACTTGATGTTTTTATTTTTTGTATTGTGTCAAATGTATTAAATATATGTAATTTAATTGTCGGTGGCAATGACCTTCTTCCTCCGCCGCCACGATAATTTGTCGTCAAGTTTGTGAGTAAAATATTAATTTTAACTGTAATTTCGATATTATTATATGTTCAGCATGCCCATGCATCACTTATATGCATATATTTATGTAGTTAAACTCTAGGCACGAATTATGTTGCATTGATAAGCATTAATGTGCCATGAGTGTTGTTGTAGTAATTTGGAGCGGTGTGCGTGCGTTGGCGTGCGTGTGATGTGGTGTGGACTATGGATGGGGCGGGTAGACACGGCTTGAGTTCTTATTTGGGACCGGTCCTTGGGGTAGACACGGCTTGAGTTCTTATTTGGGACCCGATTTGGTATTTAAGTGGAAGTCCATTTGAGTTCTTGTTGGCACAGTTGGATTTAAGAGAGCTGTATAGGGGATCAGCTCCCATATACTATGAATGATGTTACAGGGTGTGTGAGTGCTCCAAATTACCTTTTTGATGCTATGATGTGAATATGATGTAAATGTTGCATTTCACTCTCTGAGTTGCATTAGTTTGAGATAGTTATAGAGATTATAGTTAAGATTGATATTTTACTCTCACAGTCGACGCTCCTCTGTTCAAAAATTTTCTACAGCCACGGGAGGATATTTTGTTGCAGGTTAACACCTTTTCTACCTCGCGAGTTGTTTATCAATATTTGTGTAATTTTAATTACTCCTAGAATTTCCGCATGTGTTAGCAGAAATTATTTGATTATTGTATGTAATATTGTTATCATGTTGGACCTGTAAACTAAATATGCTATGCATGTTTGATGGATTGTATGAGTGAGGTGAGCTCCCATTTATTTTATGTTAATGAGTATGTGGAGTGTGAGCTGAGCTCCCCAAATGAATATATATTTTGTTTACAGGTCGGGAGAGTCAAAAACTCCCAGTTGGAAAGTCCATTTTATGGCCGGACTCTGTCAGTTTGTTTTCTTGATATTGGGCCCAAATGGGACTTAGAGTAGGGTTAATGAGCAGTTAGGCTTACTACGGGCCTCGGGGCTTTAAAGGCGGAGTCCTAGTCTTGGGTCAGGCCCATAGGTTGGGTCGTGACAAATGTGGTATCGAGCTTAGGCTCGATTCATAGGGAAAAATTATCTAAGTGTTGGGAAGAGTCTACTAGGAGTCACATGCGGAGTATAGGATTCTGTTTCGTCTTTTCCTGTAATTCTTTGTTTCTAGATTCTACGTTATACCTCGAGAAATAGTCAGATTGCATGGAGTTTCGGCTTCCATAATATCTGACAGAGGGCTCCAGTTCACTTCTCGGTTTTGGAGAAAGTTGCGGGAGGCACTTGGCACCTGATTGAACTTGGTATGGCTTTCCACCCTCAGACAGACGGACAGTCCGAAAGGACAATCCAAACACTGGAAGACATGCTTCGCATGAGTGTTTTGGATTTTGGAGGTCAATGGGATGAGCAGCTAGCTTTGGTGGAGTTTGCCTACAACAACAGTTATCACTCCAGCATAGGGATGCCACCCTATGAGGCACTATATGGAAGAAAGTGTAGGTCTCCTCTGTGTTGGACGGAAATGGGGGAAGCGAAGGTGCATGATGTAGATCTAGTGCAGAACACTTCAGAGATAGTTCCTTTAATCGAGAGCAGCGGCTGACTTCGATGGCGAGAAGAGTTATGCGGACCCAGACGGAGGATGTGGAGTTTGCGATGGCGACTATGTATTCTGAAGGTTTCTCCAATGAAGGAGTCGTGAGATTTGGAAAGAAGTGCAAGTTGGCAGCTCGGTATATTGGACCTTTTGTGGTTACTGATAGAGTTGGAGCAGTTGCCTACGGGTTGGAGCTACCACCCAACCTTTCTCACGTTCATCCCATGTTTCACATCTCCATGCTCGGAAATACATTCCGATCCTTCTCATGTACTACTGATCGGATGTAATAGAACTAAAGGAGAACTTGACATTTGAGGAGCAACTTTGTAGCCATAGTGGACTACCAAGTGAGGCAGCTAAAATCAAAGCAGTCCCTATGGTTAAGGTTTTGTGGAGGAGCGATCGGTGAAAGAGTGCACAGGGAGTCGAGCGGGATATGCGTAGCAAGTACCATATCTGTTCAATGTGTAATCATGTACTTTATTACGCCTTGTGTAAAATTCGAGGGCGAATTTTTACGTAAGAGGAAGAATGTAACACCCACGATTTTTATATATTATTATGGGGCTTCGTGTAGGTATCCTCAATTCGCGAAAATTTGTGATTGTCAGGATCGTGAATTCCGGCGAACGGACTAGCTCTGGAAAAGTCTCGAGAATTGGATCGAGGTTTTAGCTACCCCACGATTGTCGGGCATCGGCGCGTTCGAAGTCGGAATCGGCAAAGGTAAGCGAACCTTGTTTTTCGTAATTTTCTAGTGCTTAAATAGGATTAAAAATCCATAAAATATTCGTGGTAGCTTAGAAAATTACGATTCTTTTGCAATAACTTAGTAATATTGCTAAGGCCGTGGGGCAAAGTTTTATAATTTTTAGAGCTTGTTTGGGTTTTGCAAAAATGATCAATAATAAGGACTAAATTGAAATTTTGCGTGTTGTGATGGATGATTGATTTGATGGGCGGGAGGGTGAGTGATATGATTGAGCTGTTGATATATGGATTGTGAATATAGAAGTGCGTTTTTAGCCCTTTTGCGGGTTGGGTAGGTCCTAGGTATAGGGAGACTCTTAGGATTTTAAACGACTTAGGGCGTACTTGATCTTTTTCTTTGTTGTATTGAGTCAAATTTATTAAATATATGTAATGTAATTGTCGGTGGCCGGGACCTTCTTCCTCCGCCCGGCCACGGTAATTTGTCGTCAAGTTTGTGAGTAAAATATTAATTTTAAGCTGTAATTTCGATATTATTATATGTTC
Organism: Hevea brasiliensis; assembly: GCF_030052815.1. NCBI lineage: Eukaryota > Viridiplantae > Streptophyta > Magnoliopsida > Malpighiales > Euphorbiaceae > Hevea > Hevea brasiliensis. The sequence continues at coordinate 13,537,983 of NC_079506.1, forward strand.
GCATGCCCATGCATCACTTATATGCATATATTTATGTAGTTAAACTCTAGGCACGAATTATGTTGCATTGATAAGCTGTTAATGTGCCATGAGTGTTGTTGTGGTAATTTGGAGCGGTGCGTGCGTTGGCGTGCGTGTGATGTGGTGTGGACTATGGATGGGGCGGGTAGACACGGCTTGAGTTCTTATGGGACCGGTCCTTCGGGGTAGACACGGCTTGAGTTCTTATTTGGGACCCGATTTGGTATTTAAGTGGAAGTCAGTGAGTTCTTGGCACAGTTGGATTTAAGAGATTTGTATAGGATCGGCTCCCATATACTATGAATGATGTTACGAGGTGTGTGAGTGCTCCAAATTACCTTTTTGATGCTATGATGTGAATATGATGTAAATGTTGCATTTCACTCTCTGAGTTGCATTAGTTTGAGATAGTTATAGAGATTATAGTTAAGATTGATATTTTACTCTCTGAGTCGAGCGCTCACTCTGTTCAAAAATTTTTACGAGCCCACGGGAGGATATTTTGTTGCAGGTTAACTGCTTTTCTACCTCGCAGTTGTTTATCAATATTTGTGTAATTTTAATTACTCCTAGAATTTCCGCATGTGTTAGCGAGAAATTATTTGATTATGATGCGTAATATTGTTATCATGTTGGACACCTTAAACTAAATATGCTATGCATGTTTGATGGATTGGATGAGGGAGCTGAGCTCCCATTTATTTTATGTTAATGAGTATGTGGAGGGTGAGCTGAGCTCCCCAAATGACTATATATTGTGTTTACAGGTCGGGTGAGTCAAAAACTCCCCGTTGGAAAGTCCATTTTATGGCCGGACTCTGTCCGTTTGTTTTCTTGATATTGGGCCCAAATGGGCCTTAGAGTTGGGTTAATGAACAGTTAGGCTTACTACGGGCCTCGGGGGCTTTAAGCTGGCCCAGGTCCTAGTGCCGGTCCGGCCCATAGGTTGGGTCGTGACAATTTAATTTAAGGATTTTAATGGAATCAACCTGTAACACCCTAATTTTTTAAAATACAATAAAAATAAAATAATAATAATAATAATTATGGATATATTAGAAATTGAAGAGTGAGATTATAAAAAAAAAATTGGAAGAAAGTTTAATAGAAAATTAGGAATAAATATTAAAGGAATTAAATTAAATAAATTATTTATATTTATAAATGTGATCTTTTTCCTTTTTATGAATTATTATATTACTTTGAGCTGATATTGTTTGGTAAATTAATAAAAATTTAATAATTATTTTATATAAAATATACATGGTTAAGTTTATTTGGCTTTTCAGAATATAAAAGGATATTCATATATTTCAATTAGAAATTTTTTTTAGAAATATTTTGATTTGAAAAGAAAAAAAAGGAAAGGGGAATATTGAAAAGTGTTTGGGTGAAAAGCATAATTTACTTGTGAACTTTAATGACATTTTAAATGTTTTAGGGTCAAAACCTAATTTTTGAAAGTTAGGGATCAAGTTGTAATTTTTTTTTAACATGTGGTAATTTTATTACCACTCATTTCCAGTACATGTACTGGATTTTTCTAGTTTCCAGCAGGGAGAAAAGAAAGAAACAGGGAAAAGAAGAGAATTGGCGGGGAAAAAGAAAAACAGAGGAGCAAAACAGAAGAGGCAGCAGTAGTAAACCCACCCAAATCCATATTTTCTAACCAATTTTTGACTTTCTTCAGCATAAAATCAGAACTCTTGCACTTTTTAGCTCTAATCAAATTTCCTTATTGAGTTTTCAATGTAGAAATACGCAAATCAGAGGGAGAAGGAACTGTTATTGCTGTCCTCATAAGTTCAAATGCCATTACTGCCCACCAACCCTTCCATCGTTGCCTCAAATTACGCAATTACCTTATTGGGGTTTTGATTTGGCAAAAATATGAAGGGTAAACTGATTTCATGAGCAGAGATACAGAAATTTCAGCTTCGATTCATATAGCTCAAGTAAAATTTGGTGCTTATGGGTTATTTTTTTTGTGATGAGCTAATTTCATGAAGGATTATGTGTGATATGAATTGATTTGAGTTGTTAAACCTTGGGAAGTGCAGCTGATTTTTCCTTATTCAGAATTTGATTGTTACATTGTCCTATTATGTTTGGTTTCTAGACTGTTAAAAATATAGCATGGAGATGTATTGACAAAATTAGAGATTTGCCTATGTCATTGGAGTTTTTTTCTAATTCTTTTTTTTTATTTTATTTTTTTTTATACCTAGTTATGAATTATAAGGTAACAAGTTTGCCTATGTCATTGGAGTTTTTTTCTAATTCTTTTTATTTTTTTTTATACCTAGTTATGAATTATAAGGTAACAAGATACGATCTTTGATATATGGAGGGCTATACAAATTTTATACAATTACCTTGTTCTGGTATGTAGAAATTGTTGGCTTTAGCATAAATGATATACTAGATAAATTGTTGGTTTCATAGTCTAGCTCTTTAGCTAGGTGGAATTTATCAAGTTACAGTATAGGTAATTGGTTATTGAGAATTTGACTAGACCAATGTTGGGGGAGAGATTGGATTTTCCTTCCACTCTTTAAGGTAGTCACATTGTGCATAGTGTTCCTCTCTAGTTGAAATTTTGCATTATGATTAATAAATTTTTTTGTACTGATAATTGTTTCATTAGGATTTTACTTGCTTGTCTCACTACTATTTGTATAATGCGGATATACTTTGTTTTTCTTATTACTTTCAAGAGTTGGCGTAAAACATTTTTTTTTATGTTGAATATTAAATTAGAAGGTTTTGGGTGTCATCTTGAGGTTTTTTTGAATTTCCTGTTTGGTGGTTTGGACAAAATTCTCTAATTATAAGCTATTTTATGTTAGGGATAATTCTCTGATATTAACATATATGTTACAATAATATATCTTATTATACTAGGACTTCAAACCCTACCACACCTCTTACTCACTCCCTACTGGTGTCTTCCCCTTCCCCTCTCTTCTCATTGGTTGAAACACTTCATCGATATCTCAGTCTCACCTAAATTCTGCAATCCTAGTTGTTTAAGTTATCTGAATTTTATCACCCTAGGACTCCAAACCCCATCACACCTCTCTCTCAAAACCCTATAAATACCCCACTAAAAAAAAAATGTGGAGGAGGAGACAAAAAAAATAAAAAAAAGGAAAAAAAATTAAAGAGAGGAATAGCCAAAATTCTTTTAGTTCTTCTTTCTTCCTAGCGATATTTCTTAAAGGTTAGTTCTTTTATTTTCTTTTCAAGATCTATGCCATGAAATGTTTAATTCTATATTCTTTGTTTTTAATTTATTTTATATATTTATATAGATCATGTAATCATTGTTATTTTGAGGGAATACACAACTCTGCACATATTCAGTTTCCTGTCTCTCGTATTTTTATTATTTTTCGTTATTTTCTGAATCTGTAAAAAATTTGTAAAACTTATATTCATATTCTACACGAAATTCTATTAATTGTAGACTCAAGAATCACTAAAAAAGCTTTAATATTTTGTAAGTTATGGCTGCTTGAAATTAGGGTTTCTGTAAAATCTGATTTGCAGGATACCCGACTTGTGGAGCCCATATCTCCCTTGTTTCTTAATATTTTTGTGTAAATCTGGTGTCTAAAATTAAGTTTGGAATCTTATGAATCTTTTTCAATTAGTTTCGCATTCATATTTGTTATGGTTGGTGAATTATGAATTTTACAAAAAAGTAGTACGATTCTATCACTAGAAAAAGTTACGATTTCTGTAGACCATTCGGCTAGGGTTTTATTTGGTTTATAAATTTTATGATGTTGTATGATGTTTTGGCTATCTTCTGTAATTTTTTCATGATTTTTAGGCTTGTTTAACTATTTTTCAAAAATCAAATTTCTTGCTACTGTCAATCTGTCAGAATTTGAAAATTGTATATTTATGCATGTTCTTGTATTTTCTTGGGTTCCAATTGATATTTGATCTATTTTTCTGTGCTTTTTTAATTCAAGAAGTATTATGAAGTGTTTGGAATATGTTAGAAGATGTGGACCCTTAGGTAGTTGTAACTAATTAGGAATCTTAACCCTTTAGGAGACTAGAGTTAGAATCCAATGTAAATTGTTATTAATATTTTCTTATTTTATTTATTTCTTTATTTTTTATTACAAACAAAATTGGTAAGTAGCCCTAAGGTAAGTACCAAAAAGGGCATTTGCGTGGAGCTTATGTGGGGCTAAGCGGAGTAAGCCAATGATATCATTGTCATGCTAGAAGAGAAGACCCTTTTTTAAGGGTAGCTTGCTCCAATGACAATTGTATTTACCAACAGATAAGTAGTCCTAAACTCCTTGAATAACCATTGGCTTTAAATTATAGTAATAATAGAATTTTTATTTGGTAAATTAAAATTAACTTTGTTTTTAATTTAATCGACTTTTGCATATTATTAATTTAAATAAATACTTTGTAAATTAAAATTAATCTTGTTTGTAAATTAAATTAATATTTGCATGTAAAATAAATTTAATTTAATACTTGGTAATTGTAAAATAAATTTGTATGTTAGAAATCTTTATTAGGTTGTGATTGTTTGGGCTTTATGTGATATTAGAATAAATTATACATGTACATAATTAACTTCGTTGAATTATCCTTAGGGTAACTTGGTGAAAATTAATTAATTAGGTTAAATAGAAATGTAGGGTTATTTGAAATTGAATTTGTTTGTAAATTAAATTCTCAATAATAAATTAATTTTAGTCGTTTGTTAAATATCATTTAAATAATTAGCAATCCCATAGATAGTAATTACTTGTGTATGAAAATTGTTTGTAAACAACAACCTTTTTGTGAATTACTTGCGTGTGTGGGATTAGAATTGCATTTTTTAGGATGAAGTTTAATAAATGAATAATAAACAAGACTTTTAGAAACATTAGTAGAAGACTGACACTCGAATTAACGAGGTTAGACCAGGCGTAAGGGGTGTCTAACACCTTCCCCTTACGTACCCACTATCCTGAACCTAGGCATTGGGTTATGGTAATGATGGTTGTGGAAACTCTGCAAGGAGTAAGTTGCCATTCATGACCCTCGGAAGAAATATTGAATATGTCCTGGTTATTACCCTGGTGGCGACTCCTGTCTATCTATGCCTTCGTGGCATAAATCCTTAATCTAGTGGTAGTGTTATGGGAAGCGGTACTTACTAGTGGTTTGATTCTATTAGGATTATATGAAGTGCATGTCTAGGAAATCTTTGTCTAAGGAGGTGGTACTTAAGTGAGACCATTATGACTGCATCATCTTTCCTGGGCATTACCTAATGCATTTTATATAATTCTAGTAGATGATATTTCGCCTCACACCCACGCTCCTACAATTTGAGGATTAAATGAATAGTTACTCCAACATGTTTCTATTAGTCTAATATTATTCCTCTGTTAAACTTCTTGCATTACACTATACTATCACACAGATCACTCTTACCCTTTTAGCCCCGTTAGTACTAGCCTGGGAGACCATGGTTCTACTCGAGCTATGACGAATTGGTGCATGCTATCACCCCATGCAGTACCTTTGAGTATATAAAGAGCCACGACTCCTGCCGTTGTGCTTAATGGACAAGCTCTCGTATGGGTGATCCTTTTCCTGCCCGATGAAGCCCATGAGCCATAGATTTCAGCCCTAGGTACCCCATAGATTTTTATTGTGCTGGATTTATAACCTTATTGTTCAAACCATAAGTTCTAGTGGTAGTTGAGATGAACTTAGGCCTATGCATAAACCCAATGTGTGTATATGCTCAAGTCCATTTCAAAACCGTGTTAAGCAGAGGATGCTTACTTATGGTTACACTTTAAGGATATAAATACTTTGTTTGTGAGGGAAGGACCGTCCTGGACCACCCCCTGTTGGTGTGTCCAGTGTACTGTAGCCTAGGATAGAATTTTTTCTTACCCTGCGCATGAGAGTTAAAGGTATGAGGCGAAGATTGATTTTGGAGATTTTTTTTTGATTTTGATTGAGTCTTTGGGCGATTTTAGTTCGATTTATATAGTGCAGTTTTGGTTCTATTGGTATGGTTTAGTTTTGGTTTTGTAAAAGTAAAGGTAAAAAAAAGAAAAAAAAATAAAGAAAAAATTGGTCCATTCATGCATGGCATTCATGTAGATAGCATACTTAGGTTAACCCTTAAATCCTTTTTTTTTTTGAGCAAACATAGCCTCAAAACACACCAAAGAGACTTCCAATCAGGTCACTTGGGTTAGGGAAGGGAAGAGACTAGCAAGGATCTCACTTGCACTACTTAGGATGGAAGAAATTATGGCCGTGCTTGATGAAATATTGAATGCCAAGATGTTTGAGCTATAAGAGAAAATTGTGATCGACTTTAGAAAGAGGTCCCAAGGTAGGCCAATTAAGTGGCATTAAAGTTATTGAGGTTCAAATTGTGTCTCACACCCAAAGGAGATTTTTTCAATTCAGCCAACCCTTATCCGAAGTTTTGGAGTGTCTCAAAGCTCAAGACCTCCTATAGCTCTTAGCACCCAGACCACTACCAAATCCACTCCCACCTAACTATGATATCAACCAATGTTACCGGTTCTACCAATGCCCACAGTCATGACATCGACTAATGCTTTCAACTTAAGCATAATATCTAAGACCTAATTGATGCCAAAAGGATAATTGACTCAAAAAATCAACCAAAAAAAAAAAACCCACACTAGCCCTATGCATAACCAAAATTTTCACCTACACTAGGTCTTTATATGATCTCCATCACCCCAAATAACCCTAACAGAATTATTGACTTTATCCAACCCATCCAAAAGCCCAATGAACCTATCTAACCCATACAAAAGCCCAATGAACCTTAGTCTATAATGGATGTTAACATTTGTCATAATTTTAGCTATGATGAGGGTCCTTTAAATGTTTTGACCAATTTTGATGAGGAGGTAGTTGCATTAAAACTAGATGGTTCAGTTCTACTAGTGTCTGATTTTCAAGTTATTGGGGTCTACAAAAACTAGATTGATCTAAAAGTGGCTACTATGAAGAAAGGGATGAAGTTTTTTCTTAGCACAGGCCTAGGAGAAAGTATAAACGGTCTGGTGACTTTTCTTGAGATGAAGGGGCAGATCACGAGTCATGGTTTGGGCTATGAGCCATGAAAAGGAAGAAAAACCAAAGCCTCTAAGTTCATAAAAGAGGGGGCAATTACCTTGACATATGATTAGGAGTTATCACATGTGAAAGAATTAGAGCAGAAAATCAGCACCATTGAGTTTGTCTTTTGTAATGCTCACAGTAGTGATACTGATGTTTCCATTTCTGATGCACGTGATGAAGATTTCGAGGCAAAAATTACTAATATGACTAGTCCTTTTGCTTACTTATTTGATGTTTATTTTAATAGGCATATGCATGGCATTCATAATCAGTTTCTATTAATGCATCAAAATCGATCCCTATTAATTTGGGTACACCAAATAATCCTAAAGACATTAAGTTAGCTGAAGATTTAATCCAAGAAGGAAGGGATAAATTTATAGTCTTGTTAACAAAGTATCAAGAAGCACATGCCTCGAGCTTAAAATCAGATGGTCGATTACCAAGCCACACTGGTATCCCCATAGGAAAAGAGTGATTAAAAGTTAACTTAGCTAGTTATACTAATGAGGAGTAAAATTTCGTGCTATGAAGGATTAGTAATAGCACATGTGGACCTAGAGGAGAAGGAAAATGATATGAAGACATAAGGAGGTCTTTGAAAGTGAGAGAATACTCACAATAACCAAACAAAATAGATAGAGCAACAATTCATAGATTAGCCACTCAACTTACTGTAGCTGGGGGGCAATTCTACAAACTCTTATGTATGATAGAAAAATAGGCTGAGCAAATAATGAAAGAAGTACATGCAAGAATGTGTGGTCTCCTTATGAATGGAAATATTCTAGTTGGAAAAAAAATGTTTGAAATATATAAGGATTGGCCTGAAAAACTTCTTTATGTTCTTTAAGGTTATTGTAGTACTACAAGGACATCCACGAGGGCAACCCCATTCTCTTTAGTGTATGGGACTAAAGTAGTACTATCGATTAAGCAAGAGGTCAAATCGTTAAGAGTGATGCTAGAAGCTAAGATCCTAGAAAATGAGTGGGCCTAGAAGAGATATGAAGAACTAGCTTTGATTGATGAAAAGAAAATGTGAGCCTTGTATCATATGCAGGCTTATCAGAGGAAGATAACTAGGGCCTTTAATAAGAAGGTGAAATCAAGAAAGATCAAAGAGAGAGACATGATTTTGAAACAAGCTCGGTTCGTCCCTTTTGATTTAAGAGGAAAGTTTAACCCAAGCTAGGATGGTCCATACATAGTCAAAAAGATCTTGCTACTGTAAGAATATCAAACCTGGATGGGAATGAATTTCAAGAACCAGTCAATTTAGACAGACTCAAATGGTACTTTGTGTGAGACAGGCCCGCTAGGCTGAAAACCTACAAAAGGCGGTCTAGGCAAAAGTAAGGATCAAAAAAAAAAAAAAAAAGAGAAAAAAATGCTAGATTGAAAACCTGCAAAAGGTGGTCTAGGCAAAAGGAGAGATGAGAGAAGATCTGGATGGAAAACCTGAAAAGGCCATTCAGTAGGTTATAAAGCTTATTTCTAACTTTGAAAGATTGAAAATTTAGCAAAACTAAATGTAAGAGGGAGTAATAGTATACTTGAATAAATAAAAAAGTTTTTATTGCATTAACTAGAAATAGATTTTATTTAATTATGATTGTGAATGTTTGTATCTTAAGAGATACATCAAATGATTAGGTAATTGAACAGTATTGTTTTTATTTAATCTATGTCTTATGAGCATGATAGAATAGGTGCTTGATATGAATGCCCTGGCAATTGTCCAATTTCAAAAAAAAAAGAGAAAAAAAAAAGGGAGCTTGCTAGGTGGAAAACTCAAAGGGCAGCAGGCAAAAGTTAGAACAAGCCATTTGAGATGAAAACCCAAAAGGGCATTTCAGGCAAAAGTTAGGACATAGAGAATGGAGTTCATGGAAAAGAAATGAGTCAAGGCAGAAACCATGGGGGGGAGAGAAGAAAAAGAAAAATCAGAGGGAAATTGTATTGTGACCTTAAGGAAGTCTTTTTTGGTGAACAGTTCTTCTAAAAAATTTTGAGGTTATAAAAAAGTTTTTGCAAAAAGAGGTCCCTAGAGGACTAAGTTTTTTTTCGAATCTCTAGCAAAATCAGCATGCCCATGATAGGAAGCAGCATACAAGAAGCACAAAAATCACAAAAAGAGTTTTAAGACCCAGTCATCTCAATTTTTTCAAATCATGAAAGAGATATTTTTGTAAGTCCTCGAGCGTTGTTTAGGCGCATGACATAGTTGTGTAAGGCATAGAACATGCATCAACATGTCAACTGTAGATGTGTAAGGCATAGAAGAACATGCATCACCACAGTTTCAAGTGTCGAACTATGAAGTGTCTGATTCTTTCGGGATAGTGAGGGGATCGTAGATAGTTTAGGACTGCGGTCCTAAATACGAACCCATAACATTTCATGACAGATATTTTTTGGTAAGTCCTTAGATGTTGTTTAGGGCATATGGCATAGTTGTGTAAGGCGTAGAAGAATACGCTTCAACATGTTACCTGTAGGTGTGTAAAGCATGGAAGAACATGCATCACCACCGTTTCAAGTGTCGAACTACGAGTGGGTCTGATTTTCCTCGGGATAGCGAGGGGATCGTAGGTAGTTTAGGGCCGCGGTCCTAAATATGAATTCATAACATTTCAAATCACATAGTTGCCATTGTCATGAGACCATAGCTAGTCTCATAACGTAGAGTGTATCGACAGAGCAAGATGCATTCGATTTTCACATGACACAGTTATCACTGTTATGAGACCGTAGCTAGTCTCATGACGCAGAGTGTATTGACAGAGCAAGATGCACTTAATTTTCACATAATACAGTTATCACGGTTATGAGACTGTAGCTAGTCTCATAACATAGAGTATGTTGATCGAGCAAGATGTACTTGATCCTTATACAATGTTTCATAGTTATTAGAAAATTAAGTTTCACTTTGACGAAACTTGAGCAATGTTTTCGCATTGATTTCAACTTTCGCCAAAGTGAGAGGCAAGCTGTAAACCCTTAGGATAAAGAGAATATTTGTTGCAGAAATGGTGACTAAGGAGCAAGTGAAAACGTAACAATAAAGACATTATACTAAAGTTTCCGTCTTTATCTTTTGTTTTGGACCAACAAGTTATTCAAATGGTTTCAACTTGTTGCAACCGCCTTTTGATATAAACCTAGTTGGGCATTTGAGAATGAAGCATGGTTGAAATAAAATATGGCATGGTTCTGCTGTGCTTTGTGGCAATTTGTTAAAGTGCCTGGAGCCCTTGATTTATTTTTCTGTTGTGCACAAATACACATTGTTAAGATATGATATTGCTGACTTGACTATTCTAAGCTGTCGTCCTTTGGAATCTACTTATTTAATCATTTTCTAATTGATTCCTTTGAATTTTGTTTTGTGCAGTACATTCCTGGAACTAAGATGGTCTTCCCTGGATTGAAGAAGCCACAGGAGCGTGCAGATCTCATTGCCTATCTGAAGGATGCAACTGCCTGATCTTCTTGATTAGTATGGATATTTAGCAAATGATTTGTGACATTAGTTACTGTCCCAAACAATTTATTTTTTCAAAGGAAGACAAAACTATCCACTTTTGAAATAAGATGGATTAAGGCTCCAAGATGCTCTTTGTCTTGAGTGTTCAGATGAGGAGGAAAAAATTTCTTTTGTAAGACCCTTTTCATGAGAATTTTATGAGCCTGTGATAATTTTTTTTTTTATAGCCCATACCATCAACTGATCTGTCTATTCTGATGAAAATTTTACATTATGAATTTTGGTTTCTATTATTGCGTGCTGTTATGAATTTTATATCATGACCTTGACGTTATACCTTGATTATGCAGGAGCCTCTCAATGATGTGCTTCCTGAACCAGTTATGTTTTGAGATTGCATTAGTTGCTCGACTTGACAAACAAGCATTGATTTTCTTTACGTAACACATGTCGATTTATTTAATTTGGCACCAGTTCTTTCCTTCATTGTTATTCATGGAATCAACAATTTGTTATCGCTGTTTATTTCATCTGGGTGACTCAGGTCAGGTCTTTAGAGATGGTAAAACTTGATGAACTTCATTGGTAAAAAGGCAAAACCTTTTAGACATGCAATTGTCCTCCTGGTTTTCTGGAGTATGAGTCCCATAGATGAAAACAATGTAGTAGTGTTGGCAGTTCATGTGAAATTCTGTGGGATTGTCTTTGGTAGACTCTCTAGGTTGGACTCTCATTATATAGTGATATCATTGAGAAAGGACCTTTGAATTTGCAAATGCGAATTGGCTTAAATAGAACAATATGGCTTTCTAACTAATAAAATGAGTTAATTGTGATTAAGGGTAGTCTTATTTGTGTTCCACATGACAATGTATTACGTTAATTTCCTAAAGACTTGGGTTGACCTTCTACGCTACTGCATCTAAGCCTGAAAAAAGGTTATTAAGGCTGCGTTTGAATAAATCCTGATTAATTCATTTTAATTTATAATAATTTACTGAAAACAATTGTCATAATAATTATTGAAAATATTAACGACGTAAAAATCGTCGTTAAATGAACGCTACTTTATGGAGCCTGATTTGGTATTGGCAACGATTTATTTTTAAAAGTAAATATTCCGCCACCAACTTTTCATTAAACTCTACATTTTTAATTTGTTGTTTTCGTAATTATTTAGCTTGTAATAATCGATCGTTACTAAATTTCATCGTTAAATTGTAATTGTAATTTTTTTTATAGTGATTATTATTAGAAAAATGGAATTGAAGATGACCTAATTTCTTTTAAAAAAATAATTTCCCCAATTTTCCTTACTTTTGAGTTTTGACAATCCCTGTTTGTCTATGTATGGTTAACGGAGCTTACCTTACAACTTCTCATGATTTTTTTTTCTTTTTCACTTTATTTCATATAATATTAAAGGTTATCAATAATTGTTGAATTTATATGCTTATTTCTTACTTAAAGTTGATCTTAAACGACATAATGAAACTTAAACTGACTTAATTCAGTAAGATTTTTTTTTTTGGTAAAATTGCAATAAATATGTTAATTTTGGTAATTTAAGCTAATTTTAACATATTTATTGCAATTTTATTGAATTAAAAAAATCATTTAAAAGGTTATTTAACTGTTTTAAAAATTATTACAACTAAAACATGCACATCAAATTTAATATTACATAAAATTGACTGATTATTCAGTGCTGCGAAGCCATGATTTTTGGGTAGAGTACAAAAATATCTTTTATTTTATTTTTATTACAAAATATTTTATGAAAAAATATATTTTCTTTTATCTACAAAATACTTACACATTATTGAATAAAAAAAAATACAATTTTCAATTTTTCTATCAAATTCAATCACATATAATAAATGCATTATAATCTCATCAAAAATTAAAAAATAATAATAATATATATTTTTTTATCTATGACCCCTGTAATTCCAAAATTGAGCTATGGGAGTTCTTTCTCAGCATGATTTTTTTATTTATTTGACTCGAATTTATTTGACTCGAATTTGAGACCTCAGTTAAGGGAGTCGAGTCACTTTCACTCAATCCAATTTTCGTTGGTAAATATTTATTTTACATATTATAGTATAAAAAATTAATAATTATCATTTTAAATTAAAATGTGTAAGTAATATATTCTTATTAAATATAAACTTTTTTTTTATCTCATATATATAACTAATTGATTAATTAATTACATATTAATAAGATTATTAAAAGGCTAAAATCTTTTGTGCCATTGTTAATATATAATTAAAAAATTATAAGAAACTTTTGATACGTTCTATTGGATCAAAATTTTTTTTTATATATATAGAAAATCTTGCATATCAAATTAATGTGGACTCATCAAGTAAAAAAAATATATTTTTGTTCATAAAATTTTGTAAATTTTCTATAAAATTAAAAAAAAAATTTCAGTGGGGGCAATCTGACCATGATACTTCTTAATTTTTTTATCTTGTAAGCAAACAATTAATTGTATAGTCAATTTCTATTGACAAATAATAAGATGGTGATGCTTTTATTTAATATTTTATATATTTAGAATAATTTGTTTTGTGAAAAATAATTTATATATAAAATATTTTTTATTATTTAATTATAATATTAAATTAATAATATACATTTACGTCATGAATATATAAACATTTTAATATTTTAATAAGATTATTACAATTTAAAAATGAAAAATAACCTTTTTTTAATAAAAAATTATTTTTCTTATAAATGATTTAATTTTTCTTTTAATCAAAAAATTATTTTTTGTTAATCCAATTTCTTGAATGCTCCAATGTTATATTTTAGAAAATATTTTCAATAAAATAAATAAATTATTAATAAAAAAACTCGTTCATTCAGAAATTCAAATGCCTTCATTTTATTAATTTCTTAAAAAAAAAAAAGAAAACTGAAACTTTAATTGAGTAAAAAACAATTGATTTCAATTTTATATTTTCAAATATGAAAAATAAAAAAATAGAAGAATATTAATTTAGAACCGTAATTTTTTTTTAATAGATCTTGCAGAGGGGCGAATCTACATTATCGTTTGGGGCGTCAGCCCTCTAAAGGTTTTTAAAATTAAAATATTGTTCATAAATTTTAATATATTTTTAGAAAATTATTGTTTGTCCTTACCTATAAATTTTAATGTATTTTTTTTAAAATTTTTATTTACCTCTCTAATATATATATTTTTTTTATTTTGAGCTGTAAATCTCATTTATATTTTTTATTCTCATATTCATTTAAAAAAATATTTTTTTTATAATAATTTAAATAAATTATTTACATTAATTTTAATACATTAAATTTTTTTTTTATTAATTTTATTAAAATACTTGTCTATAAAACTTTTGTTTACCTAATTTAAAATTATATTATACTATAACATGATTAAAATATACTTTGATAGTGTTGTGATAAAATATTTTTAGTTATCTTAATAATAAATGTTGATCCCACAGGCTCAAAGGAGTATAGATTTTGATGATACCAAAACTCAACTAGAATCAAACTAACATTGTTTTAAGTGTTGTAAAAAAGACCAAGGATTTTATGATGAATTCGTACTTCTGAAGAAAGGATGATATTCTAAAGATAACACATGACGAATCAAAGGAGATAAAAGAAGAAAATGTTACCTTCCAAGGTTGCATTGAAAATCAAATTTGAAGGTACATATAGTATAGAAGTTAGTTTTAATTTCTAGGATTGCTTGTGAAAAGAATTGAGGAGTAGAAGTCAATGATGCTTATTTTCAATTCCTCAAAAGATTTTTCTTTTAAATATCATTATTGGCCTAAAAGGTATTTGACTATGATTTGGTGTAAAGTTTTATAGTTTTGAAAGTTATGCAGAAAAGTTTTCCTGGTATGCTAACTGGTTTGCTATTTTCTCAAGTATGCTAACTGTCTCAACTCTGCACAACATCGCAGAAAAAGACAAAATAACGGCTATTTTCTTGAAATTCGTATCTGTAACGTTCAAATGAGTTCTCCAACGGTAAAAAACGTTCCAAAGCTATAAATACACCTTCCTTTGGCCATTTTGCACTTAATGAAAGTCTCTCCACTGTTCAAAATCATAAAAGCTTTCATTCAAAGTGCTCAAAGTGTTTTTATTGCTCATCATTGGCTTATTTACTCAACTCTTCTTTATAGATTCTGTTGTATTAAGTGAGAGTGAGTTTTAAACACATTATTATCATTTATGAAAGGTCATTCAAGCACCTATTGAAGCTTGGTTGTGAAAAGTGTTTGGGATAACACTTGGTAGAAGTGTGAAGCTACTTGTAAAAGCTTTGGTGAGAAGATTTATAAAGGGTTTTGTCTCTTGCCTTTAAAGAGAAGAATAGTGAAGTGAAGACTCAAAGTGGGATCTTTGAGAGAGTGGATGTAGGCTAGTTGAGCGAACCACTATAAAAATTTGATGTTCATTTTCTCAACCCTTGCTCTTTACATTTATGCAATTTAACTTTATGATTGATATGCTTTTCTTTGATATGAAAGTTGATTTTGTTTCTTGATAACCTTGCAAAAGCGAGAAAATTAGTTCTTGCTAAATCTGTGACATCGATATAATCGCTTGTTATTTGATTTCTTGTCGATTAGAATATACGGTATCTTGCTCTGGTTGCTATGTTAAAAACTTATCAGTCACGATATCTCTGTGAATCTTGATATAATTTGTTAGATCGATTATCTTGATTGCATATAGCCTAACTTTGAATCAACTTGTCAATGAAATTTGTATTGTTCATATTTCACATTAGTCAATTGAGTTGAACCTATGTAATTTTCAAAGGTTTTGAGCAAGAACAGAAAATTGTTTTTAAAGTCAATTCACCCCCTCTTGGACATATTTTGGGACATCAATTTGGTATGAGCTTGTCTCTCTTGCTTGAGATTAAACCCCTTAGAGTGATCCATACACATGGCTAGTTCATCTAGAAACTCGGTGGTATACTGCCCCCTTAGTGAAGGTTATTCCATCACTAGACCACCACTTTTAATGGCACAAATTACTCCTTTTGGAAAACTAGAATGAAACTTTATACAATCTGTTGACATTGATGCTTGGAGGATAATTAAAGATGGTCCTTATATTCCTTATAAAACCGGTGAAGGCAGTACAAATTCCTAAAATGAAATTGAATTTGATGATAATGATTGGAAGAAAATTTCTACAAATGCCAAGGCTATTAATAATCTTCATTGTGCTCTTGATATTAATGAGTATAATCGTATTTGAGGATGTCAAGCTGCAAAAGAAATATGGGACAAACTAAAAGTCACATATGAAGGCGATGTGGTGAAAGAGTCAAAGGCAAACCTCCTCATCAAGTGATTATGAGTTGTTTGAGATGAAACACAGTGAAACTATTCTTTGAGATGAGTACAGTTTACAGATCTTGTCAATCTACTTAAAGCTCTTGGAAAGAGATTTGAGGAACAAGAACTTGTAAAGAAAATTTTGAGGTCTCTTCAAAGTCATGGGAAGCAAAGACTCTTGTTATTCAAGACACCAAGGATTTGGAAAATACACCTATGATGAGCTAATTGGTTCTCTCATTGCACATGAGATGATCTATAAGAAAGATGAGAAAGAAGGTGATCAAAAGAAAAAGAAAATTATAGCCTTCATATCTGAAAAAGTAGATGAGAAAAAGAAAAGTGTTGCTTTTAAAGCTAGTTCAAGTGATGATTCAAGTGCTTCAATTGATGATGATGAAGATATGGCTATGATAGTCAAAGATTCAAAGAGTATTTAGAAAGGTGGAAGCAAATACAAAAGTTCACAAAGAAATATGCTCCAAAGACTCCAAATCATTCAAGTGAAATAGTTTGTTATGAGTGTAACAAACTAGGTCACATTAAGCCAAAGTGTCCTACATTGAAGAAGAAAAACAAGTTTAGAAAGGATAAAAGCAAAAGGCAATGGCGGCAACATGGAGTGATAGTGACTCTTCATCAAATGATGAAACAAGCGACAAAGAAGCTGCAAACACTTGTATGATGGCAATTAAAGAGAAAGGTGAAAGCTCACACATCGAAGATAGTGAAAATGAGGTAAATCTTGAACTTTCTAATGTTGATGAATTAGAACTTGCATTTGTGAAGACATATGATAAATATAGAACTTTTAAAAGAAATGCAAAATTTTGGTTCATGAAAATTGTGCTTTAAGATCAGAAAATATTTCCTTGAGTATGGCTTCAAAGGAAAATGAATTTTACAAATCTCAAATGAAATTATTTAAGGAAGTTAATGATGAGCTTCAAAGATCAAAGAAGTGTGTGAACAACTTCTTGAGAAAAACAGAATTCTTGAATCAAAAGTTGAATCTTTGACAAGAGATTTAACTAAATTTACAAAAGGAAAAGAAACACTTGATATACTTCTTGGGAATCAAAGATCCACAAATGAAAAATCTGGAATTGGTTATGATGGATTTATGAAATATGTAAAATACAAACAATTTTTTTAAAGCTACATCCTTTTCTCAACCAAGTATTACATGCTTTTATTGTAATTATAATGGTTATATGAATAATGCTTATCCTATTAGGAAAGGAACCTTTAAGGCAAAGAAAGTATGGGTGCCTAAAGGAACCCTACCTAATGTTACTAACACTCAAGGACCCAAAGTTGCTTGGGTACCTAAAACGATTAAGCGATTTCAGTGCCTAAGGATTATCTTTGGAAACAAAACATTGGTACATTGATAGTGGTACTCTAGGCACATGACGGAAATAAAGGCAAGTTTTCCTCTCTTACTTTGAAAGAAGAAGGTTATGTCAAATTTGGTGATAAAAGTAAAGCTAAAATTATTGGATGTGGAACTATTGGTAAAAATCCTTGCATTGAGAATCTTGCATTAGTACAAGGATTAAAGTATAATCTTTTAAGTGTTAGTCAATTACGTGATAATGGTTTTAAAGTTATTTTTACTTCTACACATTGTGAGATTCATGGAAATAATGTTATGTTTGCTGGTACTAGAATAGATAATATTTACCTACTTGATTTAACAAGTCTTGAAGAAAATTGTGAAACATGCTTTATGACTTCAGATGATAGTGCATGGTTATGGCATAGAAAATTAGGACATGCTAGCATGAGTACACTTGCTAAACTCTCTAGAAGGAACCTTGTTAGAGGACTTCCAAAGCTAAGATTTGAAAAGAATTTCAATGCAAAGCTTGTGCACTTGGTAAGCATACAAAATCATCTTTTAAATAAAAAAATGTTGTAACTATGTCTAGACCATTGGAATTATTACATCTTGATCTTTTTGATCCAATCACACCTAGAAGTCTAGGAGGCAAGGCATATACATTTGTAATTGTTGATGATTTTTCAATATTCAAATGGTCTTTCTTTCTTGCTCATAAATATGAAACCTTTGATATTTTTGAAGCTTTTTGCAAAAGAACTCAAAATGAAAAGGATATTGCATTACATATTTGAGGAGTGATCATGGAAAAGAATTTTAAAATAATTTGTTTTAAAATTTCTGCTCTCAAAATGGTATTTATCATACATATTCAGCTCCTAGAACTCCACAACAAAATGGAGATGTTGAAAGGAAAAACAGATCTTTGCAAGAAATGGCAAGAACAATCTTTGAATGAAAATAGTTTACCAAAATATTTAAGTGGAAAATTTGTAAATCTGACATGCTACATTTTGAGCGAGTTTCCATTAGAGCTATTTTAAAGAAAACTCCTTATGAACTATGGAAAGGAAGAAAACCCAATATTGCATATTTTCATGTCTTTGGCTGCAAATGTTATATTTTGAATAACAAAGATAGCAATCTTAAGAAATTTGATGCTAAATCTTGTGAAGGAATATTTCTAGGCTATTCAACAAATAGCAAAGCATATAGGATTTTCAATAGAAAAACATTAACCATGGAAGAATCAATGCATATACTTTTTGATGATGCTAACACTTCCTTGCAAAGGAAAGATTCTTGTGATGATGAAATTGAGCAGATTCTAAATTCAAAGAATTCAAATAAAGATGAGCTTGATTCAAAAAAACTAGTGGAGGATGATCAAAATGACAAAGAAGAAGAACTTCCTTGCTCCACAAATGTTGAAATTCAAGAAGACTCTCAACCAAATGTGGAAGAACTACAAATTGAGGAACCTCAACATCAAGATATTCCACAAGAATGGAGGTACCATAGAAATCATTCCAAAGATGACATTCTTGATAGTCCATCACAAAGAATGATGACAAGAGCTCAACTTAGAAGATATTTTGGTAATGTTGCTTTTGTTTCTCAATTTGAACCAAAAACATATGATGATGCTCAAAATGATGAAAATTGGCTTTTTGCTATGCAAGAGGAATTAAATCAATTTGAAAGAAGCAAAGTGTAGACACTTGTTCCTAAACCTAAAAAGCACTCTGTTATTGGAACTAAATGGGTATTTAGGAATAAGATGGATGAAAAAGGACATGTAGTTAGAAATAAAGCTAGACTAGTAGCTCAAGGATACAACCAAGAGGAATGTATTGATTTTGATGAAACCTTTGCTCCGGTTGCTAGAATTGAAGCTATTAGAATGTTGTGTGCATTTGCATGTTTTAAGAATTTCATGCTTTATCAAATGGATGTTAAAAGTGCATTCTTAAATGGATACATTGATGAAGAAGTTTATGTAGCTCAACCTCCTAGTTTTGAAGACCCTCACTTTCCAAATCATGTTTATAAGCTTACTAAAGCTCTCTATGGTTTAAAGCAAGCTCCTAGAGCATGGTATGAGAGACTTAGTAAATTTTTGCTTCAAAATGATTTTAAAAGAGGAAAAGTGGATACTACTCTTTTCATTAAGAAACTAAGAAAAGACATGCTTATTGTGCAAATCTATGTTGATGATATCATTTTTGGTGCTACTAACCATTCTCTTTGTAAGAAATTTTCCAACATGATGAAAAGTGAATTTGAAATGAGTATGATGGGTGAACTTACTTTCTTCCTTGGATTGCAAATTAAGCAAATAAAAGATGGAATTTTTATAAATCAGTCCAAGTACATAAAGGATATGCTAAAGAAGTTCAAAATGGAGGATATGAAAAGTATCGGAACCCCCATGAGCTCAACAATTAAATTGGAGAAAGATGAAAAAGGTAAAGAGGTAGATAACAAACTTTATAGAGGTATGATTGGTTCTTTACTCTACTTGTGACATCTAGGCGGACATTCATTTTAGTGTGTGCTTATGTGCAAGATTTCAATCATGTCCAAAAGAATCTCATCTTGTAGCAGTTAAGAGAATTTTTAAGTACCTCATTGGCACTCACAACATTGGCTTATGGTATCCAAAATGTGAATCATTTGATCTTATTGGTTATAGTGATTCAGATTTTGCTGGTAGCAGACTGGACAGAAAAAGCACTTCCGGAACTTGTCAATTTCTAGGTCATGCATTAGTTTCATGGCACAGTAAAAAGCAAACCTCTGTTGCACTTTCTACTGCAGAAGCTGAATATATTGCAGCTGGAAGTTGTGTTGCACAGATTTTGAGGATGAAACAACAGCTTGAAGATTTTGAAATGAAATTTGATCACATTCCCATAAGATGTGACAATACTAGTGCTATAAACCTATCAAAAAATCCTGTCCAACACTCTAGAAGCAAGTATATTGAAATTAGACATCATTTTATTAGGGATCATGTTCAAAATGGTGAGATTCAAATTGAATTTGTCCCTTCTGAAAAACAGCTTGCTGACATTTTTACAAAGCCACTTAATGAGGAAATTTTCTGCAAAATAAGAAGAGAACTTGGTATGATTGATGCTCTTGATTAAGTTTTGATGCATTCTCATGTCTCTATATGAAAATGAAGTGATATATGTTGGTTTGTAGTGTTAAAGATGTGTTTTGATATTTTTGGTGCAATTTGAAAAATTCTGGGTCTTATCAGATATGAACAGTATTCTGCAGAATTTGATCACAGTGGCATACTAATTTGTTTGCTAATTTTCGTGATTGCTAAATGCTTTACCACTGCTCCTACTTTTTCGTTGGCAAGGAAATCGAGTTTGATTGTACTAAAACTCTAAAATTATTCTTACTTTTCGAGCGCCTATTCTGCATGTTTAAAGACCATATTACTTAAATACCCCTCTATTTAGAGCATTGCATCTTTATGTGATTTAAGGGCAAAATGGACTTTTGACATACAAACTAGCGCGGGACTCAAAATTTTTTTTAGAACCATCAATCTTCTCATTGCTTCTCCACTGATACAGTACCCATTCTCTGCAAATGTCTCTGATTGTGTCTTTTGATTTAAAATTCAAAATCTCTTCTCTCCCAAAACCCAAACGAATGTGTCTTCGCTCCATCTGCAAACCCATTTCATTCGCAACCTTCCAAACCATCGTATCCCTTCATCTTTCTTAAATATTTCCGAAACCCATTGGCTGTGAATCAATTAAATCGATTGTTTCAAAGTTAGAAAACCCCCAAAATTTTTCATTTCCATTATTTGTCTAAATTTGCCGAAAGAAACCATTTCTTGTTGGATTAGTTTTTAGTTTACGACACGCTTAGTAACGGTCGCACTCTCTGTCTCTGCAAATCTCAGGTATTGAATCTAAAACTTTAATGGAATAGTGTTTTATATTTTTTTTGTGGGACTGTTCTGTTTGTTCTGCTTTCGCAATGAGTTGTTTATTTTTTTTCGAATATTAGCATTACGTAAAAATGTGGTATATAATCATAAATCGATTGCCATGGATTCTCAAAAACCCAATATCTCTTGCTGTTTGTTCTATTTTTTATGACATTGTGCTAAGTTGTGCTAGAAATATGTTGATGTGTTTTGAATGATTATTTATATTGGCTGCTCACATCGTTAAATTTGCGAGTTCCAGTTTTCACTGTCCTTACGGCCTAATTTGCTTCTAAGTTGGTTATGGCACGGGAAAAAGGAAAAGGCAAAGCAAAAATCCCCACATATTCATCGTCTTCGGACTCCACTGACGCAAGTGTTCCTGCGTCTCCTCCTCCACAAAAAGACACTTCTCTGGTAATAGGCAAATCAAAAGAAACACCCAAGAAAAGAACGATGAGCTGTCAAAGAAAAAGGAACCAAAAGAAAAAGACTTCAAAAGCTCGGTTGTGCATATGGAGAGGGCCATTCATGAGCCAAGGTATATCCAGCTGCTTTTACTGAAATTTCTGTTCCTTTACAATCTTTGTTTGAATATAAAAAATGGGACAAATTGTGTTCTGACACTGAAGGAGTATTTGTGGACTTAGTTCAAGAATTCTATAAGAATTTAAGGATTGATGATTACGAAAAGATGAGTCTTTTAAGGTGAAAATGAAAGGAAAGTCTATGAAGTAACGGTTGATAGATTAGCCAAAGCCCTAGGAATCCCAAGCGGTGGGAATAAAATGCATTTCTCACAAAGATGTTTTTGCTGTTGGTGGATTTAACAAAAGAGATTTTGAGGCTGAAGTGTTTAAAGGGGAAGTGAAGGATAAGTCTAGCATCACCTATGCTCACCAACACATTAAAATTATTAATAGTTTTATCATCTATGTGTTGAATCCTAGAACTGGCAGTCCAAATTATTTAAGTACTCTTGATCTTTGCATTATCGGCATATTGTGAATCAAATTGAATTCAATCTTGCCTACTTTATGTTGAAGCAAATCATGAAATGGAAACCACCTTATAAGCTACCCTATGTCCATCTTCTTAATGGTACATTTAGAGACTTTGGGATACCTTTGGAAGCCAGAAACTTAGGACAAATATGATCCCAATTACAAGTTTGCAAAAGATGATGATGGCAGAAAACTTAGATTTGAACAAGGTGCTAGTTCCAAAGATAGTGCAAGCGGTACTTTAAATGTTGAAGGAATTTTGGTGGAAGTGAACAACTTGAGGGAATTTGTTGAAATGGAACTTGGAGAACTCTGAGAAATTTAGAGGTTTTCAAACTGTTCTTATGAATGCTCTTGATTCTAAAGTTGATGGCACTTTGATGTTTGATGTACAAAATTGTAGAAGAAATTGTTTAAAATCAAAGTTCATGCAGGTATTTCAACCCTTTGAAAATTTGGAGAAACCGATGAGGCTACTCTTTGGTTACATTCCTCAAGCAGAGAAAGAAAAAGAAAAGAGGAAGAGAAAGAAGAAGAGGAAGAGCGAGGAAAGCAGAAGAGGAAGAAGAAGAAGAAAGAAAGCAGAAGAAGAGGAAGAAAAGAAGCGGAAGAAGAAGAATAGAAAGATGAAGAAAAGGAAAGAAGAGGAAGAAAGATGGCGAAAAGATGATTAGATGATGGAAATGGTAATGGAGGCGACAAGAAGGAAGTGGGAAGAAATGAGTGACTCGGAGTCAGAATGCGAGACAGAACCTCAAACTCCTGCTCCTTTGCTCTGCAAAAGGAAAAGCGACTCCAAAGGAACAAGCGGTTTTGAGAAAGAATAAGCGAGTAAACCATCTAGTAAAAAGAACTAAAGCCCGGCAAAAGTCTGACGACGGGAGAATGCGGTACTCTTTGCTACAAAATGAGTTAGCGGCTGGTCCTATTATTCCCTTAACAC